>NC_141697.1:539389056-540718223 GCF_964263255.1 Lissotriton vulgaris
GCTTTAAAATATATCCTGCTTGCAGAATATATAAGTATTTGTACTGCGTTGGCCGGGAATCGAACCCGGGTCCACTGCTTGGAAGGCAGCTATGCTCACCACTATACCACCAACGCCCTCTGATCTGTGCGCTCTCGGTTCTAAACATTAGGACCCTGAGTTCAATGACTATCATGCACCAGCTTCAATGGTGCATTTGGTTTAGATACCAACATGAAAAGCAATAGAAAGTTTTTGTAGAGGGTAAGGAACTGGGATTGAAACCAAGGACAAAGCTGTGCAGAAGAGAAGAATGGAAAGCAGCAATACAAATAATAGATATGAACACATAGAGGCAGCATGGGAAGCAAAGCAGGGAAGAGAAATAGAGAACATTCCATGAAATGCCCAGGAGATAGATAAGAGCAGAACAAAAAAGGGAAGAATGAAATTCAAAGCCTCCACATAAAAGTGTTTGAAGGTCCCACCAGTCATTCATGCTTATTATTGTGTGCCTTTACTTTCAAAGTACAGTGTGGATCCTTTGACGATCCCTCTCTTGTATTTCAGCAGACACAGATAGTTGAGAAGTCTTTTCTCACATAGCTGGCACAAGCTTGCGCTTTTCCTTGCTGGTATGGTGGAAATGACAGCTTGGTCCTTGGAAGTAAAATCAAGCAAAATTAGCAGAGGATGGTTTCGATCCATCGACCTCTGGGTTATGGGCCCAGCACGCTTCCGCTGCGCCACTCTGCTCCGTTGTGAAAGTGTTCTTTTCATGCAGATAAGGAGCATTAAGCAGAGTAGCATGGGATTGGTCTGGCTCTCACCTCATTTGCATAAGTATATCCCAAGGCATGCTGGGTGCAGAAAAACTTCATCTTCCCCTCTCACAATCAGTCATAACTGAAAGTCAGACACTCTTAGGCACTAGCCGTTTCAGGCCTTTATCAAGACAGTAGCTCTTGAACCATCTCTCTCTCGCTCTGTGATCCTAGCACTAGCATGCTCAGGATTTGGCTTTACCTTGGAGCCAGAGATATACCCGGTGAGGGCTTGCCCGGTGTGAGGCTTTTGAGCGTTTGGGAGCGTTGTGGACGTTGGACAGGAAAATATGCGAATATGAAGCCTCCAACATTCCTGCTTCAGTGAGTGGTTCTTTCCATGGACATCTGACTCTTGGATTCCTCTCAACTTGCCTTCTGATAAAACATTTTGTGAGCAGCAGTTTCCTTCGACAGCTACAAGGTGGCGCTACATTCAGGTGAGAGCACAAGTATGCACAAAATGTTAGGGACTTTTGCCAGATTTATCGGTGGATCTTGCATATTTTTTTCAGAGGCTAGATATTGCCTAGAAATGCTTTTTAACATAGAGATGCTGGAGTTACAATGTCTGGTCGGGCCTCAGCCCTTCCATTGTTTGCCCACTGTAACAAATTTATTACCAGCACATGTGTGTTGTGACTCTGCTTTATGAAACTTATCATATATTACGACAATGTATGTAGCAGAAGGTGCGATTGAGATGTTTGCCCACGTATTTGTTTATTTTTTTATATATGGCTGATTAATCTGTTCGTGAAATTTCCATTTTGTGACATGTTGCATTACAATATATCCTGCTTGCAGAATATATAAGTATTTTCAGTGCGTTGGCCGGGAATCGAACCCGGGTCAACTGCTTGGGAAGCAGCTATGCTCACCACTATACCACCAACGCCCTCTGATGTGTTAGCTCTCGGTTCTAAATATTACGTTGCAGAAATCAATGACTATCTTGCACCAGCTTCAATGGTGCATTTGGTTTAGATACCAACATGAGAAGCAGTAGAACGTTTTTTGCAGAGGGTAAGGAACTGGGGATTGAAACCAAGGACAAAGTTGTGCAGAAGAGAAGAAATGAAAAGCAACAGTACAAATAGTAGAAATGAGCATATATAGGCAGCATGGGAAGCAAAGCAGGGAAGAGAAAGAGAACATTCCATGAAATGCCCAGGAGATAGATAAGAGCAGAACAAAAAGGGAAGAATGAAATTCAAAGCATGCCCAGAAAGTTGTGTGAAGCTCCCACCAGTCATTTTTGGTTATAATTGTGTGTCTTTACTTTCAAAGTACAGGGTTGCACCTTTCACGATCACTCTTGTATTACACAGACACGAATAGTTGAGAAGTCTTTTCTCACATAGCTGGCACAAGCTTGCACTTTTCCTTTCTGGCTATGTGGAAATGACAGCTTGGTCCTTGGAAGGAAAATCAAGCAAAATTAGCAGAGGATGGTTTCGATCCATCGACCTCTGGGTTATGGGCCCAGCACGCTTCCGCTGCGCCACTCTGCTCCTTTGTGAAAGTGTTCTCTTTATGCAGATGAGGAGGCATTCAGAGAAGTGACGTGGGATTGGTCGGGCTCTCACCTCATTTGCCTAAGTATATCGCAAGGCATGCTGGGTGCAGAAAATCTTTATCTTCCCCTCTCACAATCAGTCACAACTGAAAGTCCAGACCCTCTTAGGCACTAGCCGTTTCAGGCCTTTAACAAGACAACAGCTCTCCGACGCTCTCTGTCTCTCTCTCTCTCTGTGATCCTAGTGCTTGCATGCTCAGTATTTGGCTTTACCTGGGAGCCAGAGATCTACCCGGTGAGGGCTTGCCGGGTATAAGGCTTTAGAGCGTTTGGGAGCGTTCGGTACATGAGAGGACGTTGGACTGGAAGCTATGCAAATTTGAAGCATCCAAACTTCCTGCTGCAGTCGGAGGCTCTTTCCATGGACATCTGCCTTTTGGATTCCTCTAAACTTGCCCTCTGATGAAACATTTTGTGAGCTGCAGTTACCTCCGACGGCTACAAGGTGGTGCTACATTCAGGTGAGGGCACAAGTATGCACAAAATGTTGGGGACTTTTGCCAGATTTATTGCTGGATCTTGCATATTTTTTTCAGAGGCTAAATATTGCCTAGGAAATGCTTTTTAACATAGAGATGCTGGAGTTAAAATGTCTGGTCGGGCCTCAGCCCTTTCATTGTCTGCCCACTGTAACATATTTTTTTACCAGCACATGTGAGTGGTGACTCTGCTTTATGAAACTTATCATATATTAGGACAATGAATATAGCAGAAGGGGCGATCGAAATGCTTGCCTACATATTTGTTTATTTTTTATATAATGGCTGATTACCCTCTTCATTATATTACCATTTTGTGAAATGTTGCTTTAAAATATATCCTGCTTGCAGAATATATAAGTATTTGTACTGCGTTGGCCGGGAATCAAACCCGGGTCAACTGCTTGGAAGGCAGCTATGCTCACCACTATACCACCAACGCCCTCTGATCTCTGCGCTCTCGGTTCTAAACATTAGGACCCTGAGTTCAATGACTATCATGCACCAGCTTCAATGGTGCATTTGGTTTAGATACCAACATGAAAAGCAATAGAACGTTTTTGTAGAGGGTAAGGAACTGGGATTGAAACCAAGGACAAAGCTGTGCAGAAGAGAAGAATGGAAAGCAGCAATACAAATAATAGATATGAACACATAGAGGCAGCATGGGAAGCAAAGCAGGGAAGAGAAATAGAGAACATTCCATGAAATGCCCAGGAGATAGATAAGAGCAGAACAAAAAAGGGAAGAATGAAATTCAAAGCCTCCACATAAAAGTGTTTGAAGGTCCCACCAGTCATTCATGCTTATTATTGTGTGCCTTTACTTTCAAAGTACAGTGTGGATCCCTCTCTTGTATTTCAGCAGACACAGATAGTTGAGAAGTCTTTTCTCACATGGCTGGCACAAGCTTGCGCTTTTCCTTGCTGGCAGCGTGGAAATGACAGCTTGGTCCTTGGAAGTAAAATCAAGCAAAATTAGCAGAGGATGGTTTCGATCCATCGACCTCTGGGTTATGGGCCCAGCACGCTTCCGCTGCGCCAATCTGCTCCGTTGTGAAAGTGTTCTTTTTATGCAGATAAGGAGCATTAAGCAGAGTAGCATGGGATTGGTCTGGCTCTCACCTCATTTGCATAAGTATATCCCAAGGCATGCTGGGTGCAGAAAAACTTCATCTTCCCCTCTCACAATCAGTCATAACTGAAAGTCAGACACTCTTAGGCACTAGCCGTTTCAGGCCTTTATCATGACAGTAGCTCTTGAACCATCTCTCTCTCTGTTATCCTAGCACTAGCATGCTCAGGATTTGGCTTTACCTTGGAGCCAGAGATATACCCGATGAGGGCTTGCCCGGTGTGAGGCTTTTGAGCGTCTGGGAGCGTTCGGGACGTGAGTGGACGTTGGACAGGAAACTATGCGAATATGAAGCCTCCAACATTCCTGCTTCAGTGAGTGGTTCTTTCCTTGGACATCTGACTCTTGGATTCCTCTCAACTTGCCTTCTGATAAAACATTTTGTGAGCAGCAGTTTCCTTCGACAGCTACAAGGTGGCGCTACATTCAGGTGAGAGCACAAGTATGCACAAAATGTTAGGGACTTTTATCGGTGGATCTTGCATATTTTTTTCAGAGGCTAGATATTGCCTAGAAATGCTTTTTAACATAGAGATGCTGGAGTTACAATGTCTGGTCGGGCCTCAGCCCTTCCATTGTTTGCCCACTGTAACAAATTTATTACCAGCACATGTGTGTTGTGACTCTGCTTTATGAAACTTATCATATATTAGGACAATGTATGTAGCAGAAGGTGCGATTGAGATGTTTGCCCACGTATTTGTTTATTTTTTTATATATGGCTGATTAATCTGTTCGTGAAATTTCCATTTTGTGACATGTTGCATTACAATATATCCTGCTTGCAGAATATATAAGTATTTTCAGTGCGTTGACCGGGAATCGAACCCGGGTCAACTGCTTGGGAAGCAGCTATGCTCACCACTATACCACCAACGCCCTCTGATGTGTTAGCTCTCGGTTCTAAATATTACGTTGCAGAAATCAATGACTATCTTGCACCAGCTTCAATGGTGCATTTGGTTTAGATACCAACATGAGAAGCAGTAGAACGTTTTTTGCAGAGGGTAAGGAACTGGGGATTGAAACCAAGGACAAAGTTGTGCAGAAGAGAAGAAATGAAAAGCAACAGTACAAATAGTAGAAATGAGCATATATAGGCAGCATGGGAAGCAAAGCAGGGAAGAGAAAGAGAACATTCCATGAAATGCCCAGGAGATAGATAAGAGCAGAACAAAAAGGGAAGAATGAAATTCAAAGCATGCCCAGAAAGTTGTGTGAAGCTCCCACCAGTCATTTTTGGTTATAATTGTGTGTCTTTACTTTCAAAGTACAGGGTTGCACCTTTCAGGATCACTCTTGTATTACACAGACACGAATAGTTGAGAAGTCTTTTCTCACATAGCTGGCACAAGCTTGCACTTTTCCTTTCTGGCTATGTGGAAATGACAGCTTGGTCCTTGGAAGGAAAATCAAGCAAAATTAGCAGAGGATGGTTTCGATCCATCGACCTCTGGGTTATGGGCCCAGCACGCTTCCGCTGCGCCACTCTGCTCCTTTCTGAAAGTGTTCTCTTCATGCAGATGAGGAGGCATTCAGAGAAGTGACGTGGGATTGGTCGGGCTCTCACCTCATTTGCCTAAGTATATCGCAAGGCATGCTGGGTGCAGAAAATCTTTATCTTCCCCTCTCACAATCAGTCACAACTGAAAGTCCAGACCCTCTTAGGCACTAGCCGTTTCAGGCCTTTAACAAGACAACAGCTCTCCAACGCTCTCTGTCTCTCTCTCTCTCTGTGATCCTAGTGCTTGCATGCTCAGTATTTGGCTTTACCTGGGAGCCAGAGATCTATCCGGTGAGGGCTTGCCGGGTATAAGGCTTTAGAGCGTTTGGGAGCGTTCGGTACATGAGAGGACGTTGGACTGGAAGCTATGCAAATTTGAAGCATCCAAACTTCCTGCTGCAGTCGGAGGCTCTTTCCATGGACATCTGCCTTTTGGATTCCTCTAAACTTGCCCTCTGATGAAACATTTTGTGAGCTGCAGTTACCTCCGACGGCTACAAGGCGGTGCTACATTCAGGTGAGGGCACAAGTATGCACAAAATGTTGGGGACTTTTGCCAGATTTATTGCTGGATCTTGCATATTTTTTTCAGAGGCTAAATATTGCCTAGGAAATGCTTTTTAACATAGAGATGCTGGAGTTAAAATGTCTGGTCGGGCCTCAGCCCTTTCATTGTCTGCCCACTGTAACATATTTTTTTACCAGCACATGTGAGTGGTGACTCTGCTTTATGTTACTTATCATATATTAGGACAATGAATATAGCAGAAGGGGCGATCGAAATGCTTGCCTACATATTTGTTTATTTTTTATATAATGGCTGATTAACCTCTTCATTATATTACCATTTTGTGAAATGTTGCTTTAAAGTATATCCTGCTTGCAGAATATATAAGTATTTGTACTGCGTTGGCCGGGAATCGAACCCGGGTCAACTGCTTGGAAGGCAGCTATGCTCACCACTATAATACCAACGCCCTCTGATCTCTGCGCTCTCGGTTCTAAACATTGGGACCCTGAGTTCAATGACTATCATGCACCAGCTTCAATGGTGCATTTGGTTTAGATACCAACATGAAAAGCAATAGAAAGTTTTTGTAGAGGGTAAGGAACTGGGATTGAAACCAAGGACAAAGCTGTGCAGAAGAGAAGAATGGAAAGCAGCAATACAAATAATAGATATGAACACATAGAGGCAGCATGGGAAGCAAAGCAGGGAAGAGAAATAGAGAACATTCCATGAAATGCCCAGGAGATAGATAAGAGCAGAACAAAAAAGGGAAGAATGAAATTCAAAGCCTCCACATAAAAGTGTTTGAAGGTCCCACCAGTCATTCATGCTTATTATTGTGTGCCTTTACTTTCAAAGTACAGTGTGGATCCTTTGACGATCCCTCTCTTGTATTTCAGCAGACACAGATAGTTGAGAAGTCTTTTCTCACATAGCTGGCACACGCTTGCGCTTTTCCTTGCTGGCAGCGTGGAAATGACAGCTTGGTCCTTGGAAGTAAAATCAAGCAAAATTAGCAGAGGATGGTTTCGATCCATCGACCTCTGGGTTATGGGCCCAGCACGCTTCCGCTGCGCCACTCTGCTCCGTTGTGAAAGTGTTCTTTTTATGCAGATAAGGAGCATTAAGCAGAGTAGCATGGGATTGGTCTGGCTCTCACCTCATTTGCATAAGTATATCCCAAGGCATGCTGGGTGCAGAAAAACTTCATCTTCCCCTCTCACAATCAGTCATAACTGAAAGTCAGACACTCTTAGGCACTAGCCGTTTCAGGCCTTTATCAAGACAGTAGCTCTTGAACCATCTCTCTCTCTCTCTGTGATCCTAGCACTAGCATGCTCAGGATTTGGCTTTACCTGGGAGCCAGAGATATACCGGGTGAGGGCTTGCCCGGTGTGAGGCTTTTGAGCGTTTGGGAGCGTTCGGGACGTGAGTGGACGTTGGACAGGAAACTATGCGAATATGAAGCCTCCAACATTCCTGCTTCAGTGAGTGGTTCTTTCCATGGACATCTGACTCTTGGATTCCTCTCAACTTGCCTTCTGATAAAACATTTTGTGAGCAGCAGTTTCCTTCGACAGCTACAAGGTGGCGCTACATTCAGGTGAGAGCACAAGTATGCACAAAATGTTAGGGACTTTTGCCAGATGTATCGGTGGATCTTGCATATTTTTTTCAGAGGCTAGATATTGCCTAGAAATGCTTTTTAACATAGAGATGCTGGAGTTACAATGTCTGGTCGGGCCTCAGCCCTTCCATTGTTTGCCCACTGTAACAAATTTATTACCAGCACATGTGTGTTGTGACTCTGCTTTATGAAACTTATCATATATTAGGACAATGTATGTAGCAGAAGGTGCGATTGAGATGTTTGCCCACGTATTTGTTTATTTTTTTATATATGGCTGATTAATCTGTTCGTGAAATTTCCATTTTGTTACATGACAATATATCCTGCTTGCAGAATATATAAGTATTTTCAGTGCGTTGGCCGGGAATCGAACCCGGGTCAACTGCTTGGGAAGCAGCTATGCTCACCACTATACCACCAACGCCCTCTGATGTGTTAGCTCTCGGTTCTAAATATTACGTTGCAGAAATCAATGACTATCTTGCACCAGCTTCAATGGTGCATTCGGTTTAGATACCAACATGAGAAGCAGTAGAACGTTTTTTGCAGAGGGTAAGGAACTGGGGATTGAAACCAAGGACAAAGTTGTGCAGAAGAGAAGAAATGAAAAGCAACAGTACAAATAGTGGAAATGAGCATATATAGGCAGCATGGGAAGCAAAGCAGGGAAGAGAAAGAGAACATTCCATGAAATGCCCAGGAGATAGATAAGAGCAGAACAAAAAGGGAAGAATGAAATTCAAAGCATGCCCAGAAAGTTGTGTGAAGCTCCCACCAGTCATTTATGGTTATAATTGTGTGTCTTTACTTTCAAAGTACAGGGTTGTACCTTTCACGATCACTCTTGTATTACACAGACACGAATAGTTGAGAAGTCTTTTCTCACATAGCTGGCACAAGCTTGCACTTTTCCTTTCTGGCAATGTGGAAATGACAGCTTGGTCCTTGGAAGGAAAATCAAGCAAAATTAGCAGAGGATGGTTTCGATCCATCGACCTCTGGGTTATGGGCCCAGCACGCTTCCGCTGCGCCACTTTGCTCCTTTGTGAAAGAGTTCTCTTTATGCAGATGAGGAGGCATTCAGAGAAGTGACGTGGGATTGGTCGGGCTCTCACCTCATTTGCCTAAGTATATCGCAAGGCATGCTGGGTGCAGAAAATCTTTATCTTCCCCTCTCACAATCAGTCACAACTGAAAGTCCAGACCCTCTTAGGCACTAGCCGTTTCAGGCCTTTAACAAGACAACAGCTCTCCGACGCTCTCTGTCTCTCTCTCTCTCTGTGATCCTAGTGCTTGCATGCTCAGTATTTGGCTTTTCCTGGGAGCCAGAGATCTACCCGGTGAGGGCTTGCCGGTATAAGGCTTTAGAGCGTTTGGGAGCGTTCGGTACATGAGAGGACGTTGGACTTGAAGCTATGCAAATTTGAAGCATCCAAACTTCCTGCTGCAGTCGGAGGCTCTTTCCATGGACATCTGCCTTTTGGATTCCTCTAAACTTGCCCTCTGATGAAACATTTTGTGAGCTGCAGTTACCTCCGACGGCTACAAGGTGGTGCTACATTCAGGTGAGGGCACAAGTATGCACAAAATGTTGGGGACTTTTGCCAGATTTATTGCTGGATCTTGCATATTTTTTTCAGAGGCTAAATATTGCCTAGGAAATGCTTTTTAACATAGAGATGCTGGAGTTAAAATGTCTGGTCGGGCCTCAGCCCTTTCATTGTCTGCCCACTGTAACATATTTTTTTACCAGTACATGTGAGTGGTGACTCTGCTTTATGAAACTTATCATATATTAGGACAATGAATATAGCAGAAGGGGCGATCGAAATGCTTGCCTACATATTTGTTTATTTTTTATATAATGGCTGATTAACCTCTTAATTATATTACCAGTTTGTGAAATGTTGCTTTAAAATATATCCTGCTTGCAGAATATATATGTATTTGTACTGCGTTGGCCGGGAATCGAACCCGGGTCAACTGCTTGGAAGGCAGCTATGCTCACCACTATACCACCAACGCCCTCTGATCTTTGCGCTCTCGGTTCTAAACATTAGGACCCTGAGTTCAATGACTATCATGCACCAGCTTCAATGGTGCATTTGGTTTAGATACCAACATGAAAAGCAATAGAAAGTTTTTGTAGAGGGTAAGGAACTGGGATTGAAACCAAGGACAAAGCTGTGCAGTAGAGAAGAATGGAAAGCAGCAATACAAATAATAGATATGAACACATAGAGGCAGCATGGGAAGCAAAGCAGGGAAGAGAAATAGAGAACATTCCATGAAATGCCCAGGAGATAGATAAGAGCAGAACAAAAAAGGGAAGAATGAAATTCAAAGCCTCCACATAAAAGTGTTTGAAGGTCCCACCAGTCATTCATGCTTATTATTGTGTGCCTTTACTTTCAAAGTACAGTGTGGAGCTTTTGACGATCCCTCTCTTGTATTTCAGCAGACACAGATAGTTGAGAAGTCTTTTCTCACATAGCTGGCACAAGCTTGCGCTTTTCCTTGCTGGTAGCGTGGAAATGACAGCTTGGTCCTTGGAAGTAAAATCAAGCAAAATTAGCAGAGGATGGTTTCGATCCATCGACCTCTGGGTTATGGGCCCAGCACGCTTCCGCTGCGCCACTCTGCTCCGTTGTGAAAGTGTTCTTTTTATGCAGATAAGGAGCATTAGGCAGAGTAGCATGGGATTGGTCTGGCTCTCACCTCATTTGCATAAGTATATCCCAAGGCATGCTGGGTGCAGAAAAACTTCATCTTCCCCTCTCACAATCAGTCATAACTGAAAGTCAGACACTCTTAGGCACTAGCCGTTTCAGGCCTTTATCAAGGCAGTAGCTCTTGAACCATCTCTCTCTCGCTCTGTGATCCTAGCACTAGCATGCTCAGGATTTGGCTTTACCTTGGAGCCAGAGATATACCCGGTGAGGGCTTGCCCGGTGTGAGGCTTTTGAGCGTTTGGGAGCGTTGTGGACGTTGGACAGGAAACTATGCGAATATGAAGCCTCCGACATTCCTGCTTCAGTGAGTGGTTCTTTCCATGGACATCTGACTCTTGGATTCCTCTCAACTTGCCTTCTGATAAAACATTTTGTGAGCAGCAGTTTCCTTCGACAGCTACAAGGTGGCGCTACATTCAGGTGAGAGCACAAGTATGCACAAAATGTTAGGGACTTTTGCCAGATTTATCGGTGGATCTTGCATATTTTTTCAGAGGCTAGATATTGCCTAGAAATGCTTTTTAACATAGAGATGCTGGAGTTACAATGTCTGGTCGGGCCTCAGCCCTTCCATTGTTTGCCCACTGTAACAAATTTATTACCAGCACATGTGTGTTGTGACTCTGCTTTATGAAACTTATCATATATTAGGACAATGTATGTAGCAGAAGGTGCGATTGAGATGTTTGCCCACGTATTTGTTTATTTTTTTATATATGGCTGATTAATCTGTTCGTGAAATTTCCATTTTGTGACATGTTGCATTACAATATATCCTGCTTGCAGAATATATAAGTATTTTCAGTGCGTTGGCCGGGAATCGAACCCGGGTCAACTGCTTGGGAAGCAGCTATGCTCACCACTATACCACCAACGCCCTCTGATGTGTTAGCTCTCGGTTCTAAATATTACGTTGCAGAAATCAATGACTATCTTGCACCAGCTTCAATGGTGCATTTGGTTTAGATACCAACATGAGAAGCAGTAGAACGTTTTTTGCAGAGGGTAAGGAACTGGGGATTGAAACCAAGGACAAAGTTGTGCAGAAGAGAAGAAATGAAAAGCAACAGTACAAATAGTAGAAATGAGCATATATAGGCAGCATGGGAAGCAAAGCGAGAAAGAGAACATTCCATGAAATGCCCAGGAGATAGATAAGAGCAGAACAAAAAGGGAAGAATGAAATTCAAAGCATGCCCAGAAAGTTGTGTGAAGCTCCCACCAGTCAGTCATTTATGGTTATAATTGTGTGTCTTTACTTTCAAAGTACAGGGTTGTACCTTTCACGATCACTCTTGTATTACACAGACACGAATAGTTGAGAAGTCTTTTCTCACATAGCTGGCACAAGCTTGCACTTTTCCTTTCTGGCTATGTGGAAATGACAGCTTGGTCCTTGGAAGGAAAATCAAGCAAAATTAGCAGAGGATGGTTTCGATCCATCGACCTCTGGGTTATGGGCCCAGCACGCTTCCGCTGCGCCACTCTGCTCCTTTGTGAAAGTGTTCTCTTTATGCAGATGAGGAGGCATTCAGAGAAGTGACGTGGGATTGGTCAGGCTCTCACCTCATTTGCCTAAGTATATCGCAAGGCATGCTGGGTGCAGAAAATCTTTATCTTCCCCTCTCACAATCAGTCACAACTGAAAGTCCAGACCCTCTTAGGCACTAGCCGTTTCAGGCCTTTAACAAGACAACAGCTCTCCGACGCTCTCTGTCTCTCTCTCTCTCTGTGATCCTAGTGCTTGCATGCTCAGTATTTGGCTTTACCTGGGAGCCAGAGATCTACCCGGTGAGGGCTTGCCGGGTATAAGGCTTTAGAGCGTTTGGGAGCATTCGGTACATGAGAGGACGTTGGACTGGAAGCTATGCAAATTTGAAGCATCCAAACTTCCTGCTGCAGTCGGAGGCTCTTTCCATGGACATCTGCCTTTTGGATTCCTCTAAACTTGCCCTCTGATGAAACATTTTGTGAGCTGCAGTTACCTCCGACGGCTACAAGGTGGTGCTACATTCAGGTGAGGGCACAAGTATGCACAAAATGTTGGGGACTTTTGCCAGATTTATTGCTGGATCTTGCATATTTTTTTCAGAGGCTAAATATTGCCTAGGAAATGCTTTTTAACATAGAGATGCTGGAGTTAAAATGTCTGGTCGGGCCTCAGCCCTTTCATTGTCTGCCCACTGTAACATATTTTTTTACCAGCACATGTGAGTGGTGACTCTGCTTTATGAAACTTATCATATATTAGGACAATGAATATAGCAGAAGGGGCGATCGACATGCTTGCCTACATATTTGTTTATTTTTTATATAATGGCTGATTAACCTCTTCATTATATTACCATTTTGTGAAATGTTGCTTTAAAATATATCCTGCTTGCAGAATATATAAGTATTTGTACTGCGTTGGCCGGGAATCGAACCCGGGTCCACTTTTTTGAAGGCAGCTATGCTCACCACTATACCACCAACGCCCTCTGATCTGTGCGCTCTCGGTTCTAAACATTAGGACCCTGAGTTCAATGACTATCATGCACCAGCTTCAATTGTGCATTTGGTTTAGATACCAACATGAAAAGCAATAGAAAGTTTTTGTAGAGGGTAAGGAACTGGGATTGAAACCAAGGACAAAGCTGTGCAGAAGAGAAGAATGGAAAGCAGCAATACAAATAATAGATATGAACACATAGAGGCAGCATGGGAAGCAAAGCAGGGAAGAGAAATAGAGAACATTCCATGAAATGCCCAGGAGATAGATAAGAGCAGAACAAAAAAGGGAAGAATGAAATTCAAAGCCTCCACATAAAAGTGTTTGAAGGTCCCACCAGTCATTCATGCTTATTATTGTGTGCCTTTACTTTCAAAGTACAGTGTGGAGCCTTTGACGATCCCTCTCTTGTATTTCAGCAGACACAGATAGTTGAGAAGTCTTTTCTCACATAGCTGGCACAAGCTTGCGCTTTTCCTTGCTGGTAGCGTGGAAATGACAGCTTGGTCCTTGGAAGTAAAATCAAGCAAAATTAGCAGAGGATGGTTTCGATCCATCGACCTCTGGGTTATGGGCCCAGCACGCTTCCGCTGCGCCACTCTGCTCCGTTGTGAAAGTGTTCTTTTTATGCAGATAAGGAGCATTAGGCAGAGTAGCATGGGATTGGTCTGGCTCTCACCTCATTTGCATAAGTATATCCCAAGGCATGCTGGGTGCAGAAAAACTTCATCTTCCCCTCTCACAATCAGTCATAACTGAAAGTCAGACACTCTTAGGCACTAGCCGTTTCAGGCCTTTATCAAGACAGTAGCTCTTGAACCATCTCTCTCTCGCTCTGTGATCCTAGCACTAGCATGCTCAGGATTTGGCTTTACCTTGGAGCCAGAGATATACCCGGTGAGGGCTTGCCCGGTGTGAGGCTTTTGAGCGTTCGGGACGTGAGTGGACGTTGGACAGGAAACTATGCGAATATGAAGCCTCCAACATTCCTGCTTCAGTGAGTGGTTCTTTCCATGGACATCTGACTCTTGGATTCCTCTCAACTTGCCTTCTGATAAAACATTTTGTGAGCAGCAGTTTCCTTCGACAGCTACAAGGTGGCGCTACATTCAGGTGAGAGCACAAGTATGCACAAAATGTTAGGGACTTTTGCCAGATTTATCGGTGGATCTTGCATATTTTTTTCAGAGGCTAAATATTGCCTAGAAATGCTTTTTAACATAGAGATGCTGGAGTTACAATGTCTGGTCGGGCCTCAGCCCTTCCATTGTTTGCCCACTGTAACAAATTTATTACCAGCACATGTGTGTTGTGACTCTGCTTTATGAAACTTATCATATATTAGGACAATGTATGTAGCAGAAGGTGCGATTGAGATGTTTGCCCACGTATTTGTTTATTTTTTTATATATGGCTGATTAATCTGTTCGTGAAATTTCCATTTTGTGACATGTTGCATTACAATATATCCTGCTTGCAGAATATATAAGTATTTTCAGTGCGTTGGCCGGGAATCGAACCCGGGTCAACTGCTTGGGAAGCAGCTATGCTCACCACTATACCACCAACGCCCTCTGATGTGTTAGCTCTCGGTTCTAAATATTACGTTGCAGAAATCAATGACTATCTTGCACCAGCTTCAATGGTGCATTTGGTTTAGATACCAACATGAGAAGCAGTAGAACGTTTTTTGCAGAGGGTAAGGAACTGGGGATTGAAATTGTATTGTATTGTATTTATTGCTTATTAAGCGCAACTGTCACCCCCAAGGGTATCCTGGCGCTGAGACCGAACCGTGCATCAATTAAAACAGCTACATTACTCTGGGAAACAGATAAGTTTTGAGGCTCTTTTTGAAGGTGAGCAGATCAGGGCAGCTCCTTAATGCCAGGGGGAGGGTGTTCCACATCGTGGCAGCCGCAAAACTGAAAGCGCGACCACCCATTCTCGTTCTGTTAATTTTAGGGACTTTTACCAAGAACGCCGAAGATGATCTTAAAGGTCTGGCTGCCTGATACCAGAGGAAGAGGGTCTGAAGAGGTATTGGCCCCAGTCCATGCAGGGCCCTAAAGACAAGGCAGAGAGCCTTAAACGCAATTCTCTGCTGGACTGGAAGCCAATGTAGATCGGCCAAAGCTACCGATGAAGAGGCGGACCGTGGTCGAGACAAGGCCAGTTTAGCGGCCATATTCTGTATCCTTTGGAGCTTTAGGATCAGAATCTTCGGGGCACCCAAAAGTAGTGCGTTACAGTAGTCGATCCTACTGAGAATGGAACTACGCACTACCTCAGCTCTGGAGCCCCGTGGAAGAAGTGGCAGGATTTTCCGTAAAGC
Source organism: Lissotriton vulgaris (assembly GCF_964263255.1). Classification (NCBI taxonomy): domain Eukaryota; kingdom Metazoa; phylum Chordata; class Amphibia; order Caudata; family Salamandridae; genus Lissotriton; species Lissotriton vulgaris. The sequence goes on from NC_141697.1 coordinate 539,404,255, forward strand.
ACGGAGCAGACCCATGCAAGTTGCTGCCGTTTTATTTACGGAGGCATCAAGCTGCAAGTTGGGTTCGAATAGAACTCCCAGGTTGCGAGCTGACTCTGCCGCCTCCACCGATCCCGGAATGGACATAGGCCAGAAATCGGCCGGTAGTGTACGGGGAGTTCGGTCCAAGGAGCAGTGGAGTACCTCCGTTTTCGATCCGTTGAATTGCAACGCATTGGCTCGCAGCCATGCTGCTGTGGCTGCCATACAACGGTGAAAGACATCCCTTGAAATAGTCTCTGAGCCCTCAAATGAAAAAATCAACTGAGTGTCATCGGCATAGTTGACAACGGATATGCCGAATGACTTTATCAGTGCTATCAAGGGACGGAGATATATATTAAATAGGATCGGGCTGATTGCCGATCCTTGAGGGACTCCCTGTTTCACCGGCCTAGTGGCTGATCGAAAAGGTGGTAATGCCACGGCTTGTTGTCGGTTGTCCAAGTAGGATGTGAGCCAGTCTAGGGCCAGGCCACACACTCCCGCGCTCCGAAGACGGCCAAGTAAAACTTCATGGTCTACCGTGTCGAACGCGGCCGACATGTCAAGTAGCACCAAAAATGCAGACTTGCCCCTGTCGACTCGCGTTCGCAGATCGTCCAACACGGTGACCAAGGCTGTCTCGGTGCCGTGCGCTGGCCTAAAGCCATATTGTACAGCATCCAGACACAGATTTGTTTCTAGGAAGTTGGATAAGGCTCTTGTGACCCATCTTTCAAGGACTTTAATCGCAAATGGTAATAGCGAGATTGGCCTATAATTGGCCGCACAAAGAGGGTCCAGAGAGGCCTTTTTCAACAAAGGTGTTACAATGGCCAACTTCCAGCTGTCTGGAACTGACGCTGTGGTCAACGATTGACAGCAGATGGAATGCAGCGGAGGGAAAAGCTCATCTTGGAAGGCCTTCCAGATCTTATGAGGCATGGGATCCAGCGGTGATCCTGACGATACACTGCTTGCCAGGATAACAAATTCCTCTAACGAGGGGACGGGAAAGCTGGACAGCTGAGGCATCCCTTCCATGTTGGGAGCCGAATTGGAGTCCATGTTGTCAAACGGGTCCAAAGGAGAGACTGCGGTTATTACAGATTGTTCGGGATTTTTCAGTCCAGTCAGGATAGTCCTGATTTTCTCCTCAAAAGCAAGGGCCAGCGAGTCACATAGTGCCTGTGAGGCCGGGATAGTAGACGCCATGCAAGGTGGGTCGGACAAGGTCTTAACCAGTCTGAACAGGGTCTGAGATTTGTTAGAGGCCTTCGCCAGAGTATCTTCCAAGAACTTGGCTTTTGCGGCTCTTAACTGGGTCTTGTATTCGTGCAAGGCTGCTTTATAAGCTGCCTTATCCTGCTCCCTATATCCTCTCCTCCAGGCACGCTCCGCCTGTTTACAGCGGAGTTTGGAGTGTCCTAGTTCTTCGCTGAACCAGGCGTTTAGGCCTCTGGGCCTGTCTCTTACCTTGCGTAAGGGGGCCAGGTCATCGAGAGATGATACAATATGCTGGCAGAGAGAGGCGTAGCTCTTATCCACATTCTCCTCCATCTGAAAGATTCCCGGTAGGAGTGTGGGTCGAATCGGTTCCCTAAGGAGACGACTCCATTGCCGATTCAGCTTCCTGCTGGTCGATTTATTAGGTCTCCATGGGGCAGGCATAAGGAGGGACAGGACAATCATGGAATGATCGGTCCAACCCTGGGCCTCGACCTTCTCTACCACAACCAAGTTCTTATCTGCAAAAACCAAGTCTAGTATATGTCCCTTATCATGGGTGGGTACCTGAACCAGTTGAGCAAGCTGGATGTTGCTACATGCTTGACACAGTTCTCGGAAGGCCAAATCATGCGGGCCAGAAGGCCAAAGGTTGAAATCACCCAGTACTAGAAAATTGGCATGTGAGTTCGAGAGGTCGTAAATCAGATCAATTAAGGATTGAAGGGCTGTCGTAGGCAGAGAGGGCGGACGGTAGCATAAAAGACCTGCTACTAATGTACCTCCTTGAGCCGCGATGGAAAAGCCCATAAGCTCAAACCCTGCTACCTTCGTAGTCACCAGTTCGGTCAAGGATATAGAGTCTCTGAAGATATAACCTATCCCACCACCCCTGCCCGATATACGGGGGGTGTGTCTTATCAGATAGCCTGGCGGGCACGCCCAACCTAATTCCATGTCACAGTCCTTCGTGGCCCACGTTTCAGTCACGAATAGTATATCTAGCTGTGACGATTCAATTAATAAGGCAGTCTCAGCGTGATGTTTTATCAAAGAGCGAGCATTCACCAAGCCGCAAGACAGTGTCTTAAGCGGGGTGAGGATGGGCTCAGGCTCTGAATCCTCAGTGGAAGCAGGGCAGGGGTATGCAGGGGCAGGAGCGCCAGAGGCGCCCGGGACGCGAACGGGCGCAAACGGGCTTACCTCTGGCGCACCTCCGGCGCATCTACGGCGCCTCCGCTGCACGGACAAACCAAGGACAAAGTTGTGCAGAAGAGAAGAAATGAAAAGCAACAGTACAAATAGTAGAAATGAGCATATATAGGCAGCATGGGAAGCAAAGCAGGGAAGAGAAAGAGAACATTCCATGAAATGCCCAGGAGATAGATAAGAGCAGAACAAAAAGGGAAGAATGAAATTCAAAGCATGCCCAGAAAGTTGTGTGAAGCTCCCACCAGTCATTTTTGGTTATAATTGTGTGTCTTTACTTTCAAAGTACAGGGTTGCACCTTTCACGATCACTCTTGTATTACACAGACACGAATAGTTGAGAAGTCTTTTCTCACATAGCTGGCACAAGCTTGCACTTTTCCTTTCTGGCTATGTGGAAATGACAGCTTGGTCCTTGGAAGGAAAATCAAGCAAAATTAGCAGAGGATGGTTTCGATCCATCGACCTCTGGGTTATGGGCCCAGCACGCTTCCGCTGCGCCACTCTGCTCCTTTGTGAAAGTGTTCTCTTTATGCAGATGAGGAGGCATTCAGAGAAGTGACGTGGGATTGGTCGGGCTCTCACCTCATTTGCCTAAGTATATCGCAAGGCATGCTGGGTGCAGAAAATCTTTATCTTCCCCTCTCACAATCAGTCACAACTGAAAGTCCAGACCCTCTTAGGCACTAGCCGTTTCAGGCCTTTAACAAGACAACAGCTCTCCGACGCTCTCTGTCTCTCTCTCTCTCTGTGATCCTAGTGCTTGCATGCTCAGTATTTGGCTTTACCTGGGAGCCAGAGATCTACCCGGTGAGGGCTTGCCGGGTATAAGGCTTTAGAGCGTTTGGGAGCGTTCGGTACATGAGAGGACGTTGGACTGGAAGCTATGCAAATTTGAAGCATCCAAACTTCCTGCTGCAGTCGGAGGCTCTTTCCATGGACATCTGCCTTTTGGATTCCTCTAAACTTGCCCTCTGATGAAACATTTTGTGAGCTGCAGTTACCTCCGACGGCTACAAGGTGGTGCTACATTCAGGTGAGGGCACAAGTATGCACAAAATGTTGGGGACTTTTGCCAGATTTATTGCTGGATCTTGCATATTTTTTTCAGAGGCTAAATATTGCCTAGGAAATGCTTTTTAACATAGAGATGCTGGAGTTAAAATGTCTGGTCGGGCCTCAGCCCTTTCATTGTCTGCCCACTGTAACATATTTTTTTACCAGCACATGTGAGTGGTGACTCTGCTTTATGAAACTTATCATATATTAGGACAATGAATATAGCAGAAGGGGCGATCGAAATGCTTGCCTACATATTTGTTTATTTTTTATATAATGGCTGATTAACCTCTTCATTATATTACCATTTTGTGAAATGTTGCTTTAAAATATATCCTGCTTGCAGAATATATAAGTATTTGTACTGCGTTGGCCGGGAATCAAACCCGGGTCAACTGCTTGGAAGGCAGCTATGCTCACCACTATACCACCAACGCCCTCTGATCTCTGCGCTCTCGGTTCTAAACATTAGGACCCTGAGTTCAATGACTATCATGCACCAGCTTCAATGGTGCATTTGGTTTAGATACCAACATGAAAAGCAATAGAAAGTTTTTGTAGAGGGTAAGGAACTGGGATTGAAACCAAGGACAAAGCTGTGCAGAAGAGAAGAATGGAAAGCAGCAATACAAATAATAGATATGAACACATAGAGGCAGCATGGGAAGCAAAGCAGGGAAGAGAAATAGAGAACATTCCATGAAATGCCCAGGAGATAGATAAGAGCAGAACAAAAAAGGGAAGAATGAAATTCAAAGCCTCCACATAAAAGTGTTTGAAGGTCCCACCAGTCATTCATGCTTATTATTGTGTGCCTTTACTTTCAAAGTACAGTGTGGATCCCTCTCTTGTATTTCAGCAGACACAGATAGTTGAGAAGTCTTTTCTCACATAGCTGGCACACGCTTGCGCTTTTCCTTGCTGGCAGCGTGGAAATGACAGCTTGGTCCTTGGAAGTAAAATCAAGCAAAATTAGCAGAGGATGGTTTCGATCCATCGACCTCTGGGTTATGGGCCCAGCACGCTTCCGCTGCGCCACTCTGCTCCGTTGTGAAAGTGTTCTTTTTATGCAGATAAGGAGCATTAAGCAGAGTAGCATGGGATTGGTCTGGCTCTCACCTCATTTGCATAAGTATATCCCAAGGCATGCTGGGTGCAGAAAAACTTCATCTTCCCCTCTCACAATCAGTCATAACTGAAAGTCAGACACTCTTAGGCACTAGCCGTTTCAGGCCTTTATCAAGACAGTAGCTCTTGAACCATCTCTCTCTCTCTCTGTGATCCTAGCACTAGCATGCTCAGGATTTGGCTTTACCTGGGAGCCAGAGATATACCGGGTGAGGGCTTGCCCCGTGTGAGGCTTTTGAGCGTTTGGGAGCGTTCGGGACGTGAGTGGACGTTGGACAGGAAACTATGCGAATATGAAGCCTCCAACATTCCTGCTTCAGTGAGTGGTTCTTTCCATGGACATCTGACTCTTGGATTCCTCTCAACTTGCCTTCTGATAAAACATTTTGTGAGCAGCAGTTTCCTTCGACAGCTACAAGGTGGCGCTACATTCAGGTGAGAACACAAGTATGCACAAAATGTTAGGGACTTTTGCCAGATTTATCGGTGGATCTTGCATATTTTTTTCAGAGGCTAGATATTGCCTAGAAATGCTTTTTAACATAGAGATGCTGGAGTTACAATGTCTGGTCGGGCCTCAGCCCTTCCATTGTTTGCCCACTGTAACAAATTTATTACCAGCACATGTGTGTTGTGACTCTGCTTTATGAAACTTATCATATATTAGGACAATGTATGTAGCAGAAGGTGCGATTGAGATGTTTGCCCACGTATTTGTTTATTTTTTTATATATGGCTGATTAATCTGTTCGTGAAATTTCCATTTTGTTACATGACAATATATCCTGCTTGCAGAATATATAAGTATTTTCAGTGCGTTGGCCGGGAATCGAACCCGGGTCAACTGCTTGGGAAGCAGCTATGCTCACCACTATACCACCAACGCCCTCTGATGTGTTAGCTCTCGGTTCTAAATATTACGTTGCAGAAATCAATGACTATCTTGCACCAGCTTCAATGGTGCATTCGGTTTAGATACCAACATGAGAAGCAGTAGAACGTTTTTTGCAGAGGGTAAGGAACTGGGGATTGAAACCAAGGACAAAGTTGTGCAGAAGAGAAGAAATGAAAAGCAACAGTACAAATAGTGGAAATGAGCATATATAGGCAGCATGGGAAGCAAAGCAGGGAAGAGAAAGAGAACATTCCATGAAATGCCCAGGAGATAGATAAGAGCAGAACAAAAAGGGAAGAATGAAATTCAAAGCATGCCCAGAAAGTTGTGTGAAGCTCCCACCAGTCATTTATGGTTATAATTGTGTGTCTTTACTTTCAAAGTACAGGGTTGTACCTTTCACGATCACTCTTGTATTACACAGACACGAATAGTTGAGAAGTCTTTTCTCACATAGCTGGCACAAGCTTGCACTTTTCCTTTCTGGCAATGTGGAAATGACAGCTTGGTCCTTGGAAGGAAAATCAAGCAAAATTAGCAGAGGATGGTTTCGATCCATCGACCTCTGGGTTATGGGCCCAGCACGCTTCCGCTGCGCCACTCTGCTCCTTTGTGAAAGTGTTCTCTTTATGCAGATGAGGAGGCATTCAGAGAAGTGACGTGGGATTGGTCGGGCTCTCACCTCATTTGCCTAAGTATATCGCAAGGCATGCTGGGTGCAGAAAATCTTTATCTTCCCCTCTCACAATCAGTCACAACTGAAAGTCCAGACCCTCTTAGGCACTAGCCGTTTCAGGCCTTTAACAAGACAACAGCTCTCCGACGCTCTCTGTCTCTCTCTCTCTGTGTGATCCTAGTGCTTGCATGCTCAGTATTTGTCTTTTCCTGGGAGCCAGAGATCTACCCGGTGAGGGCTTGCCGGTATAAGGCTTTAGAGCGTTTGGGAGCGTTCGGTACATGAGAGGACGTTGGACTTGAAGCTATGCAAATTTGAAGCATCCAAACTTCCTGCTGCAGTCGGAGGCTCTTTCCATGGACATCTGCCTTTTGGATTCCTCTAAACTTGCCCTCTGATGAAACATTTTGTGAGCTGCAGTTACCTCCGACGGCTACAAGGTGGTGCTACATTCAGGTGAGGGCACAAGTATGCACAAAATGTTGGGGACTTTTGCCAGATTTATTGCTGGATCTTGCATATTTTTTTCAGAGGCTAAATATTGCCTAGGAAATGCTTTTTAACATAGAGATGCTGGAGTTAAAATGTCTGGTCGGGCCTCAGCCCTTTCATTGTCTGCCCACTGTAACATATTTTTTTACCAGTACATGTGAGTGGTGACTCTGCTTTATGAAACTTATCATATATTAGGACAATGAATATAGCAGAAGGGGCGATCGAAATGCTTGCCTACATATTTGTTTATTTTTTATATAATGGCTGATTAACCTCTTAATTATATTACCAGTTTGTGAAATGTTGCTTTAAAATATATCCTGCTTGCAGAATATATATGTATTTGTACTGCGTTGGCCGGGAATCGAACCCGGGTCAACTGCTTGGAAGGCAGCTATGCTCACCACTATACCACCAACGCCCTCTGATCTTTGCGCTCTCGGTTCTAAACATTAGGACCCTGAGTTCAATGACTATCATGCACCAGCTTCAATGGTGCATTTGGTTTAGATACCAACATGAAAAGCAATAGAAAGTTTTTGTAGAGGGTAAGGAACTGGGATTGAAACCAAGGACAAAGCTGTGCAGTAGAGAAGAATGGAAAGCAGCAATACAAATAATAGATATGAACACATAGAGGCAGCATGGGAAGCAAAGCAGGGAAGAGAAATAGAGAACATTCCATGAAATGACCAGGAGATAGATAAGAGCAGAACAAAAAAGGGAAGAATGAAATTCAAAGCCTCCACATAAAAGTGTTTGAAGGTCCCACCAGTCATTCATGCTTATTATTGTGTGCCTTTACTTTCAAAGTACAGTGTGGAGCTTTTGACGATCCCTCTCTTGTATTTCAGCAGACACAGATAGTTGAGAAGTCTTTTCTCACATAGCTGGCACAAGCTTGCGCTTTTCCTTGCTGGTAGCGTGGAAATGACAGCTTGGTCCTTGGAAGTAAAATCAAGCAAAATTAGCAGAGGATGGTTTCGATCCATCGACCTCTGGGTTATGGGCCCAGCACGCTTCCGCTGCGCCACTCTGCTCCGTTGTGAAAGTGTTCTTTTTATGCAGATAAGGAGCATTAGGCAGAGTAGCATGGGATTGGTCTGGCTCTCACCTCATTTGCATAAGTATATCCCAAGGCATGCTGGGTGCAGAAAAACTTCATCTTCCCCTCTCACAATCAGTCATAACTGAAAGTCAGACACTCTTAGGCACTAGCCGTTTCAGGCCTTTATCAAGACAGTAGCTCTTGAACCATCTCTCTCTCGCTCTGTGATCCTAGCACTAGCATGCTCAGGATTTGGCTTTACCTTGGAGCCAGAGATATACCCGGTGAGGGCTTGCCCGGTGTGAGGCTTTTGAGCGTTTGGGAGCGTTGTGGACGTTGGACAGGAAACTATGCGAATATGAAGCCTCCAACATTCCTGCTTCAGTGAGTGGTTCTTTCCATGGACGTCTGACTCTTGGATTCCTCTCAACTTGCCTTCTGATAAAACATTTTGTGAGCAGCAGTTTCCTTCGACAGCTACAAGGTGGCGCTACATTCAGGTGAGAGCACAAGTATGCACAAAATGTTAGGGACTTTTGCCAGATTTATCGGTGGATCTTGCATATTTTTTCAGAGGCTAGATATTGCCTAGAAATGCTTTTTAACATAGAGATGCTGGAGTTACAATGTCTGGTCGGGCCTCAGCCCTTCCATTGTTTGCCCACTGTAACAAATTTATTACCAGCACATGTGTGTTGTGACTCTGCTTTATGAAACTTATCATATATTAGGACAATGTATGTAGCAGAAGGTGCGATTGAGATGTTTGCCCACGTATTTGTTTATTTTTTTATATATGGCTGATTAATCTGTTCGTGAAATTTCCATTTTGTGACATGTTGCATTACAATATATCCTGCTTGCAGAATATATAAGTATTTTCAGTGCGTTGGCCGGGAATCGAACCCGGGTCAACTGCTTGGGAAGCAGCTATGCTCACCACTATACCACCAACGCCCTCTGATGTGTTAGCTCTCGGTTCTAAATATTACGTTGCAGAAATCAATGACTATCTTGCACCAGCTTCAATGGTGCATTTGGTTTAGATACCAACATGAGAAGCAGTAGAACGTTTTTTGCAGAGGGTAAGGAACTGGGGATTGAAACCAAGGACAAAGTTGTGCAGAAGAGAAGAAATGAAAAGCAACAGTACAAATAGTAGAAATGAGCATATATAGGCAGCATGGGAAGCAAAGCAGGGAAGAGAAAGAGAACATTCCATGAAATGCCCAGGAGATAGATAAGAGCAGAACAAAAAGGGAAGAATGAAATTCAAAGCATGCCCAGAAAGTTGTGTGAAGCTCCCACCAGTCAGTCATTTATGGTTATAATTGTGTGTCTTTACTTTCAAAGTACAGGGTTGTACCTTTCACGATCACTCTTGTATTACACAGACACGAATAGTTGAGAAGTCTTTTCTCACATAGCTGGCACAAGCTTGCACTTTTCCTTTCTGGCTATGTGGAAATGACAGCTTGGTCCTTGGAAGGAAAATCAAGCAAAATTAGCAGAGGATGGTTTCGATCCATCGACCTCTGGGTTATGGGCCCAGCACGCTTCCGCTGCGCCACTCTGCTCCTTTGTGAAAGTGTTCTCTTTATGCAGATGAGGAGGCATTCAGAGAAGTGACGTGTGATTGGTCAGGCTCTCACCTCATTTGCCTAAGTATATCGCAAGGCATGCTGGGTGCAGAAAATCTTTATCTTCCCCTCTCACAATCAGTCACAACTGAAAGTCCAGACCCTCTTAGGCACTAGCCGTTTCAGGCCTTTAACAAGACAACAGCTCTCCGACGCTCTCTGTCTCTCTCTCTCTCTGTGATCCTAGTGCTTGCATGCTCAGTATTTGGCTTTACCTGGGAGCCAGAGATCTACCCGGTGAGGGCTTGCCGGGTATAAGGCTTTAGAGCGTTTGGGAGCATTCGGTACATGAGAGGACGTTGGACTGGAAGCTATGCAAATTTGAAGCATCCAAACTTCCTGCTGCAGTCGGAGGCTCTTTCCATGGACATCTGCCTTTTGGATTCCTCTAAACTTGCCCTCTGATGAAACATTTTGTGAGCTGCAGTTACCTCCGACGGCTACAAGGTGGTGCTACATTCAGGTGAGGGCACAAGTATGCACAAAATGTTGGGGACTTTTGCCAGATTTATTGCTGGATCTTGCATATTTTTTTCAGAGGCTAAATATTGCCTAGGAAATGCTTTTTAACATAGAGATGCTGGAGTTAAAATGTCTGGTCGGGCCTCAGCCCTTTCATTGTCTGCCCACTGTAACATATTTTTTTACCAGCACATGTGAGTGGTGACTCTGCTTTATGAAACTTATCATATATTAGGACAATGAATATAGCAGAAGGGGCGATCGACATGCTTGCCTACATATTTGTTTATTTTTTATATAATGGCTGATTAACCTCTTCATTATAATACCATTTTGTGAAATGTTGCTTTAAAATATATCCTGCTTGCAGAATATATAAGTATTTGTACTGCGTTGGCCGGGAATCGAACCCGGGTCCACTTTTTTGAAGGCAGCTATGCTCACCACTATACCACCAACGCCCTCTGATCTGTGCGCTCTTGGTTCTAAACATTAGGACCCTGAGTTCAATGACTATCATGCACCAGCTTCAATTGTGCATTTGGTTTAGATACCAACATGAAAAGCAATAGAAAGTTTTTGTAGAGGGTAAGGAACTGGGATTGAAACCAAGGACAAAGCTGTGCAGAAGAGAAGAATGGAAAGCAGCAATACAAATAATAGATATGAACACATAGAGGCAGCATGGGAAGCAAAGCAGGGAAGAGAAATAGAGAACATTCCATGAAATGCCCAGGAGATAGATAAGAGCAGAACAAAAAAGGGAAGAATGAAATTCAAAGCCTCCACATAAAAGTGTTTGAAGGTCCCACCAGTCATTCATGCTTATTATTGTGTGCCTTTACTTTCAAAGTACAGTGTGGAGCCTTTGACGATCCCTCTCTTGTATTTCAGCAGACACAGATAGTTGAGAAGTCTTTTCTCACATAGCTGGCACAAGCTTGCGCTTTTCCTTGCTGGTAGCGTGGAAATGACAGCTTGGTCCTTGGAAGTAAAATCAAGCAAAATTAGCAGAGGATGGTTTCGATCCATCGACCTCTGGGTTATGGGCCCAGCACGCTTCCGCTGCGCCACTCTGCTCCGTTGTGAAAGTGTTCTTTTTATGCAGATAAGGAGCATTAGGCAGAGTAGCATGGGATTGGTCTGGCTCTCACCTCATTTGCATAAGTATATCCCAAGGCATGCTGGGTGCAGAAAAACTTCATCTTCCCCTCTCACAATCAGTCATAACTGAAAGTCAGACACTCTTAGGCACTAGCCGTTTCAGGCCTTTATCAAGACAGTAGCTCTTGAACCATCTCTCTCTCGCTCTGTGATCCTAGCACTAGCATGCTCAGGATTTGGCTTTACCTTGGAGCCAGAGATATACCCGGTGAGGGCTTGCCCGGTGTGAGGCTTTTGAGCGTTCGGGACGTGAGTGGACGTTGGACAGGAAACTATGCGAATATGAAGCCTCCAACATTCCTGCTTCAGTGAGTGGTTCTTTCCATGGACATCTGACTCTTGGATTCCTCTCAACTTGCCTTCTGATAAAACATTTTGTGAGCAGCAGTTTCCTTCGACAGCTACAAGGTGGCGCTACATTCAGGTGAGAGCACAAGTATGCACAAAATGTTAGGGACTTTTGCCAGATTTATCGGTGGATCTTGCATATTTTTTTCAGAGGCTAAATATTGCCTAGAAATGCTTTTTAACATAGAGATGCTGGAGTTACAATGTCTGGTCGGGCCTCAGCCCTTCCATTGTTTGCCCACTGTAACAAATTTATTACCAGCACATGTGTGTTGTGACTCTGCTTTATGAAACTTATCATATATTAGGACAATGTATGTAGCAGAAGGTGCGATTGAGATGTTTGCCCACGTATTTGTTTATTTTTTTATATATGGCTGATTAATCTGTTCGTGAAATTTCCATTTTGTGACATGTTGCATTACAATATATCCTGCTTGCAGAATATATAAGTATTTTCAGTGCGTTGGCCGGGAATCGAACCCGGGTCAACTGCTTGGGAAGCAGCTATGCTCACCACTATACCACCAACGCCCTCTGATGTGTTAGCTCTCGGTTCTAAATATTACGTTGCAGAAATCAATGACTATCTTGCACCAGCTTCAATGGTGCATTTGGTTTAGATACCAACATGAGAAGCAGTAGAACGTTTTTTGCAGAGGGTAAGGAACTGGGGATTGAAACCAAGGACAAAGTTGTGCAGAAGAGAAGAAATGAAAAGCAACAGTACAAATAGTAGAAATGAGCATATATAGGCAGCATGGGAAGCAAAGCAGGGAAGAGAAAGAGAACATTCCATGAAATGCCCAGGAGATAGATAAGAGCAGAACAAAAAGGGAAGAATGAAATTCAAAGCATGCCCAGAAAGTTGTGTGAAGCTCCCACCAGTCAGTCATTTATGGTTATAATTGTGTGTCTTTACTTTCAAAGTACAGGGTTGTACCTTTCACGATCACTCTTGTATTACACAGACACGAATAGTTGAGAAGTCTTTTCTCACATAGCTGGCACAAGCTTGCACTTTTCCTTTCTGGCTATGTGGAAATGACAGCTTGGTCCTTGGAAGGAAAATCAAGCAAAATTAGCAGAGGATGGTTTCGATCCATCGACCTCTGGGTTATGGGCCCAGCACGCTTCCGCTGCGCCACTCTGCTCCTTTGTGAAAGTGTTCTCTTTATGCAGATGAGGAGGCATTCAGAGAAGTGACGTGGGATTGGTCGGGCTCTCACCTCATTTGCCTAAGTATATCGCAAGGCATGCTGGATGCAGAAAATCTTTATCTTCCCCTCTCACAATCAGTCACAACTGAAAGTCCAGACCCTCTTAGGCACTAGCCGTTTCAGGCCTTTAACAAGACAACAGCTCTCCGACGCTCTCTGTCTCTCTCTCTCTCTGTGATCCTAGTGCTTGCATGCTCAGTATTTGGCTTTACCTGGGAGCCAGAGATCTACCCGGTGAGGGCTTGCCGGGTATAAGGCTTTAGAGCGTTTGGGAGCGTTCGGTACATGAGAGGACGTTGGACTGGAAGCTATGCAAATTTGAAGCATCCAAACTTCCTGCTGCAGTCGGAGGCTCTTTCCATGGACATCTGCCTTTTGGATTCCTCTAAACTTGCCCTCTGATGAAACATTTTGTGAGCTGCAGTTACCTCCGACGGCTACAAGGTGGTGCTACATTCAGGTGAGGGCACAAGTATGCACAAAATGTTGGGGACTTTTGCCAGATTTATTGCTGGATCTTGCATATTTTTTTCAGAGGCTAAATATTGCCTAGGAAATGCTTTTTAACATAGAGATGCTGGAGTTAAAATGTCTGGTCGGGCCTCAGCCCTTTCATTGTCTGCCCACTGTAACATATTTTTTTACCAGTACATGTGAGTGGTGACTCTGCTTTATGAAACTTATCATATATTAGGACAATGAATATAGCAGAAGGGGCGATCGAAATGCTTGCCTACATATTTGTTTATTTTTTATATAATGGCTGATTAACCTCTTAATTATATTACCATTTTGTGAAATGTTGCTTTAAAATATATCCTGCTTGCAGAATATATAAGTATTTGTACTGCGTTGGCCGGGAATCGAACCCGGGTCAACTGCTTGGAAGGCAGCTATGCTCACCACTATACCACCAACGCCCTCTGATCTTTGCGCTCTCGGTTCTAAACATTAGGACCCTGAGTTCAATGACTATCATGCACCAGCTTCAATGGTGCATTTGGTTTAGATACCAACATGAAAAGCAATAGAAAGTTTTTGTAGAGGGTAAGGAACTGGGATTGAAACCAAGGACAAAGCTGTGCAGAAGAGAAGAATGGAAAGCAGCAATACAAATAATAGATATGAACACATAGAGGCAGCATGGGAAGCAAAGCAGGGAAGAGAAATAGAGAACATTTCATGAAATGCCCAGGAGATAGATAAGAGCAGAACAAAAAAGGGAAGAATGAAATTCAAAGCCTCCACATAAAAGTGTTTGAAGGTCCCACCAGTCATTCATGCTTATTATTGTGTGCCTTTACTTTCAAAGTACAGTGTGGAGCCTTTGACGATCCCTCTCTTGTATTTCAGCAGACACAGATAGTTGAGAAGTCTTTTCTCACATAGCTGGCACACGCTTGCGCTTTTCCTTGCTGGCAGCGTGGAAATGACAGCTTGGTCCTTGGAAGTAAAATCAAGCAAAATTAGCAGAGGATGGTTTCGATCCATCGACCTCTGGGTTATGGGCCCAGCACGCTTCCGCTGCGCCACTCTGCTCTGTTGTGAAAGTGTTCTTTTTATGCAGATAAGGAGCATTAAGCAGAGTAGCATGGGATTGGTCTGGCTCTCACCTCATTTGCATAAGTATATCCCAAGGCATGCTGGGTGCAGAAAAACTTCATCTTCCCCTCTCACAATCAGTCATAACTGAAAGTCAGACACTCTTAGGCACTAGCCGTTTCAGGCCTTTATCAAGACAGTAGCTCTTGAACCATCTCTCTCTCGCTCTGTGATCCTACCACTAGCATGCTCAGGATTTGGCTTTACCTTGGAGCCAGAGATATACCCGGTGAGGGCTTGCCCGGTGTGAGGCTTTTGAGCGTTTGGGAGCGTTGTGGACGTTGGACAGGAAACTATGCGAATATGAAGCCTCCAACATTCCTGCTTCAGTGAGTGGTTCTTTCCATGGACATCTGACTCTTGGATTCCTCTCAACTTGCCTTCTGATAAAACATTTTGTGAGCAGCAGTTTCCTTCGACAGCTACAAGGTGGCGCTACATTCAGGTGAGAACACAAGTATGCACAAAATGTTAGGGACTTTTGCCAGATTTATCGGTGGATCTTGCATATTTTTTTCAGAGGCTAGATATTGCCTAGAAATGCTTTTTAACATAGAGATGCTGGAGTTACAATGTCTGGTCGGGCCTCAGCCCTTCCATTGTTTGCCCACTGTAACAAATTTATTACCAGCACATGTGTGTTGTGACTCTGCTTTATGAAACTTATCATATATTAGGACAATGTATGTAGCAGAAGGTGCGATTGAGATGTTTGCCCACGTATTTGTTTATTTTTTTATATATGGCTGATTAATCTGTTCGTGAAATTTCCATTTTGTTACATGACAATATATCCTGCTTGCAGAATATATAAGTATTTTCAGTGCGTTGGCCGGGAATCGAACCCGGGTCAACTGCTTGGGAAGCAGCTATGCTCACCACTATACCACCAACGCCCTCTGATGTGTTAGCTCTCGGTTCTAAATATTACGTTGCAGAAATCAATGACTATCTTGCACCAGCTTCAATGGTGCATTCGGTTTAGATACCAACATGAGAAGCAGTAGAACGTTTTTTGCAGAGGGTAAGGAACTGGGGATTGAAACCAAGGACAAAGTTGTGCAGAAGAGAAGAAATGAAAAGCAACAGTACAAATAGTGGAAATGAGCATATATAGGCAGCATGGGAAGCAAAGCAGGGAAGAGAAAGAGAACATTCCATGAAATGCCCAGGAGATAGATAAGAGCAGAACAAAAAGGGAAGAATGAAATTCAAAGCATGCCCAGAAAGTTGTGTGAAGCTCCCACCAGTCATTTATGGTTATAATTGTGTGTCTTTACTTTCAAAGTACAGGGTTGTACCTTTCACGATCACTCTTGTATTACACAGACACGAATAGTTGAGAAGTCTTTTCTCACATAGCTGGCACAAGCTTGCACTTTTCCTTTCTGGCAATGTGGAAATGACAGCTTGGTCCTTGGAAGGAAAATCAAGCAAAATTAGCAGAGGATGGTTTCGATCCATCGACCTCTGGGTTATGGGCCCAGCACGCTTCCGCTGCGCCACTCTGCTCCTTTGTGAAAGTGTTCTCTTTATGCAGATGAGGAGGCATTCAGAGAAGTGACGTGGGATTGGTCGGGCTCTCACCTCATTTGCCTAAGTATATCGCAAGGCATGCTGGGTGCAGAAAATCTTTATCTTCCCCTCTCACAATCAGTCACAACTGAAAGTCCAGACCCTCTTAGGCACTAGCCGTTTCAGGCCTTTAACAAGACAACAGCTCTCCGACGCTCTCTGTCTCTCTCTCTCTCTGTGATCCTAGTGCTTGCATGCTCAGTATTTGGCTTTTCCTGGGAGCCAGAGATCTACCCGGTGAGGGCTTGCCGGTATAAGGCTTTAGAGCGTTTGGGAGCGTTCGGTACATGAGAGGACGTTGGACTTGAAGCTATGCAAATTTGAAGCATCCAAACTTCCTGCTGCAGTCGGAGGCTCTTTCCATGGACATCTGCCTTTTGGATTCCTCTAAACTTGCCCTCTGATGAAACATTTTGTGAGCTGCAGTTACCTCCGACGGCTACAAGGTGGTGCTACATTCAGGTGAGGGCACAAGTATGCACAAAATGTTGGGGACTTTTGCCAGATTTATTGCTGGATCTTGCATATTTTTTTCAGAGGCTAAATATTGCCTAGGAAATGCTTTTTAACATAGAGATGCTGGAGTTAAAATGTCTGGTCGGGCCTCAGCCCTTTCATTGTCTGCCCACTGTAACATATTTTTTTACCAGTACATGTGAGTGGTGACTCTGCTTTATGAAACTTATCATATATTAGGACAATGAATATAGCAGAAGGGGCGATCGAAATGCTTGCCTACATATTTGTTTATTTTTTATATAATGGCTGATTAACCTCTTAATTATATTACCAGATTGTGAAATGTTGCTTTAAAATATATCCTGCTTGCAGAATATATATGTATTTGTACTGCGTTGGCCGGGAATCGAACCCGGGGCAACTGCTTGGAAGGCAGCTATGCTCACCACTATACCACCAACGCCCTCTGATCTTTGCGCTCTCGGTTCTAAACATTAGGACCCTGAGTTCAATGACTATCATGCACCAGCTTCAATGGTGCATTTGGTTTAGATACCAACATGAAAAGCAATAGAAAGTTTTTGTAGAGGGTAAGGAACTGGGATTGAAACCAAGGACAAAGCTGTGCAGTAGAGAAGAATGGAAAGCAGCAATACAAATAATAGATATGAACACATAGAGGCAGCATGGGAAGCAAAGCAGGGAAGAGAAATAGAGAACATTCCATGAAATGCCCAGGAGATAGATAAGAGCAGAACAAAAAAGGGAAGAATGAAATTCAAAGCCTCCACATAAAAGTGTTTGAAGGTCCCACCAGTCATTCATGCTTATTATTGTGTGCCTTTACTTTCAAAGTACAGTGTGGAGCTTTTGACGATCCCTCTCTTGTATTTCAGCAGACACAGATAGTTGAGAAGTCTTTTCTCACATAGCTGGCACAAGCTTGCGCTTTTCCTTGCTGGTAGCGTGGAAATGACAGCTTGGTCCTTGGAAGTAAAATCAAGCAAAATTAGCAGAGGATGGTTTCGATCCATCGACCTCTGGGTTATGGGCCCAGCACGCTTCCGCTGCGCCACTCTGCTCCGTTGTGAAAGTGTTCTTTTTATGCAGATAAGGAGCATTAGGCAGAGTAGCATGGGATTGGTCTGGCTCTCACCTCATTTGCATAAGTATATCCCAAGGCATGCTGGGTGCAGAAAAACTTCATCTTCCCCTCTCACAATCAGTCATAACTGAAAGTCAGACACTCTTAGGCACTAGCCGTTTCAGGCCTTTATCAAGACAGTAGCTCTTGAACCATCTCTCTCTCGCTCTGTGATCCTAGCACTAGCATGCTCAGGATTTGGCTTTACCTTGGAGCCAGAGATATACCCGGTGAGGGCTTGCCCGGTGTGAGGCTTTTGAGCGTTTGGGAGCGTTGTGGACGTTGGACAGGAAACTATGCGAATATGAAGCCTCCAACATTCCTGCTTCAGTGAGTGGTTCTTTCCATGGACGTCTGACTCTTGGATTCCTCTCAACTTGCCTTCTGATAAAACATTTTGTGAGCAGCAGTTTCCTTCGACAGCTACAAGGTGGCGCTACATTCAGGTGAGAGCACAAGTATGCACAAAATGTTAGGGACTTTTGCCAGATTTATCGGTGGATCTTGCATATTTTTTCAGAGGCTAGATATTGCCTAGAAATGCTTTTTAACATAGAGATGCTGGAGTTACAATGTCTGGTCGGGCCTCAGCCCTTCCATTGTTTGCCCACTGTAACAAATTTATTACCAGCACATGTGTGTTGTGACTCTGCTTTATGAAACTTATCATATATTAGGACAATGTATGTAGCAGAAGGTGCGATTGAGATGTTTGCCCACGTATTTGTTTATTTTTTTATATATGGCTGATTAATCTGTTCGTGAAATTTCCATTTTGTGACATGTTGCATTACAATATATCCTGCTTGCAGAATATATAAGTATTTTCAGTGCGTTGGCCGGGAATCGAACCCGGGTCAACTGCTTGGGAAGCAGCTATGCTCACCACTATACCACCAACGCCCTCTGATGTGTTAGCTCTCGGTTCTAAATATTACGTTGCAGAAATCAATGACTATCTTGCACCAGCTTCAATGGTGCATTTGGTTTAGATACCAACATGAGAAGCAGTAGAACGTTTTTTGCAGAGGGTAAGGAACTGGGGATTGAAACCAAGGACAAAGTTGTGCAGAAGAGAAGAAATGAAAAGCAACAGTACAAATAGTAGAAATGAGCATATATAGGCAGCATGGGAAGCAAAGCAGGGAAGAGAAAGAGAACATTCCATGAAATGCCCAGGAGATAGATAAGAGCAGAACAAAAAGGGAAGAATGAAATTCAAAGCATGCCCAGAAAGTTGTGTGAAGCTCCCACCAGTCAGTCATTTATGGTTATAATTGTGTGTCTTTACTTTCAAAGTACAGGGTTGTACCTTTCACGATCACTCTTGTATTACACAGACACGAATAGTTGAGAAGTCTTTTCTCACATAGCTGGCACAAGCTTGCACTTTTCCTTTCTGGCAATGTGGAAATGACAGCTTGGTCCTTGGAAGGAAAATCAAGCAAAATTAGCAGAGGATGGTTTCGATCCATCGACCTCTGGGTTATGGGCCCAGCACGCTTCCGCTGCGCCACTCTGCTCCTTTGTGAAAGTGTTCTCTTTATGCAGATGAGGAGGCATTCAGAGAAGTGACGTGGGATTGGTCAGGCTCTCACCTCATTTGCCTAAGTATATCGCAAGGCATGCTGGGTGCAGAAAATCTTTATCTTCCCCTCTCACAATCAGTCACAACTGAAAGTCCAGACCCTCTTAGGCACTAGCCGTTTCAGGCCTTTAACAAGACAACAGCTCTCCGACGCTCTCTGTCTCTCTCTCTCTCTGTGATCCTAGTGCTTGCATGCTCAGTATTTGGCTTTACCTGGGAGCCAGAGATCTACCCGGTGAGGGCTTGCCGGGTATAAGGCTTTAGAGCGTTTGGGAGCATTCGGTACATGAGAGGACGTTGGACTGGAAGCTATGCAAATTTGAAGCATCCAAACTTCCTGCTGCAGTCGGAGGCTCTTTCCATGGACATCTGCCTTTTGGATTCCTCTAAACTTGCCCTCTGATGAAACATTTTGTGAGCTGCAGTTACCTCCGACGGCTACAAGGTGGTGCTACATTCAGGTGAGGGCACAAGTATGCACAAAATGTTGGGGACTTTTGCCAGATTTATTGCT
The DNA here is from genome assembly GCF_964263255.1 of Lissotriton vulgaris. NCBI lineage: Eukaryota > Metazoa > Chordata > Amphibia > Caudata > Salamandridae > Lissotriton > Lissotriton vulgaris. Next base: position 539,423,729 of record NC_141697.1, read on the forward strand.
GGATCTTGCATATTTTTTTCAGAGGCTAAATATTGCCTAGGAAATGCTTTTTAACATAGAGATGCTGGAGTTAAAATGTCTGGTCGGGCCTCAGCCCTTTCATTGTCTGCCCACTGTAACATATTTTTTTACCAGCACATGTGAGTGGTGACTCTGCTTTATGAAACTTATCATATATTAGGACAATGAATATAGCAGAAGGGGCGATCGACATGCTTGCCTACATATTTGTTTATTTTTTATATAATGGCTGATTAACCTCTTCATTATATTACCATTTTGTGAAATGTTGCTTTAAAATATATCCTGCTTGCAGAATATATAAGTATTTGTACTGCGTTGGCCGGGAATCGAACCCGGGTCCACTTTTTTGAAGGCAGCTATGCTCACCACTATACCACCAACGCCCTCTGATCTGTGCGCTCTTGGTTCTAAACATTAGGACCCTGAGTTCAATGACTATCATGCACCAGCTTCAATTGTGCATTTGGTTTAGATACCAACATGAAAAGCAATAGAAAGTTTTTGTAGAGGGTAAGGAACTGGGATTGAAACCAAGGACAAAGCTGTGCAGAAGAGAAGAATGGAAAGCAGCAATACAAATAATAGATATGAACACATAGAGGCAGCATGGGAAGCAAAGCAGGGAAGAGAAATAGAGAACATTCCATGAAATGCCCAGGAGATAGATAAGAGCAGAACAAAAAAGGGAAGAATGAAATTCAAAGCCTCCACATAAAAGTGTTTGAAGGTCCCACCAGTCATTCATGCTTATTATTGTGTGCCTTTACTTTCAAAGTACAGTGTGGAGCCTTTGACGATCCCTCTCTTGTATTTCAGCAGACACAGATAGTTGAGAAGTCTTTTCTCACATAGCTGGCACAAGCTTGCGCTTTTCCTTGCTGGTAGCGTGGAAATGACAGCTTGGTCCTTGGAAGTAAAATCAAGCAAAATTAGCAGAGGATGGTTTCGATCCATCGACCTCTGGGTTATGGGCCCAGCACGCTTCCGCTGCGCCACTCTGCTCCGTTGTGAAAGTGTTCTTTTTATGCAGATAAGGAGCATTAGGCAGAGTAGCATGGGATTGGTCTGGCTCTCACCTCATTTGCATAAGTATATCCCAAGGCATGCTGGGTGCAGAAAAACTTCATCTTCCCCTCTCACAATCAGTCATAGCTGAAAGTCAGACACTCTTAGGCACTAGCCGTTTCAGGCCTTTATCAAGACAGTAGCTCTTGAACCATCTCTCTCTCGCTCTGTGATCCTAGCACTAGCATGCTCAGGATTTGGCTTTACCTTGGAGCCAGAGATATACCCGGTGAGGGCTTGCCCGGTGTGAGGCTTTTGAGCGTTCGGGACGTGAGTGGACGTTGGACAGGAAACTATGCGAATATGAAGCCTCCAACATTCCTGCTTCAGTGAGTGGTTCTTTCCATGGACATCTGACTCTTGGATTCCTCTCAACTTGCCTTCTGATAAAACATTTTGTGAGCAGCAGTTTCCTTCGACAGCTACAAGGTGGCGCTACATTCAGGTGAGAGCACAAGTATGCACAAAATGTTAGGGACTTTTGCCAGATTTATCGGTGGATCTTGCATATTTTTTTCAGAGGCTAAATATTGCCTAGAAATGCTTTTTAACATAGAGATGCTGGAGTTACAATGTCTGGTCGGGCCTCAGCCCTTCCATTGTTTGCCCACTGTAACAAATTTATTACCAGCACATGTGTGTTGTGACTCTGCTTTATGAAACTTATCATATATTAGGACAATGTATGTAGCAGAAGGTGCGATTGAGATGTTTGCCCACGTATTTGTTTATTTTTTTATATATGGCTGATTAATCTGTTCGTGAAATTTCCATTTTGTGACATGTTGCATTACAATATATCCTGCTTGCAGAATATATAAGTATTTTCAGTGCGTTGGCCGGGAATCGAACCCGGGTCAACTGCTTGGGAAGCAGCTATGCTCACCACTATACCACCAACGCCCTCTGATGTGTTAGCTCTCGGTTCTAAATATTACGTTGCAGAAATCAATGACTATCTTGCACCAGCTTCAATGGTGCATTTGGTTTAGATACCAACATGAGAAGCAGTAGAACGTTTTTTGCAGAGGGTAAGGAACTGGGGATTGAAACCAAGGACAAAGTTGTGCAGAAGAGAAGAAATGAAAAGCAACAGTACAAATAGTAGAAATGAGCATATATAGGCAGCATGGGAAGCAAAGCAGGGAAGAGAAAGAGAACATTCCATGAAATGCCCAGGAGATAGATAAGAGCAGAACAAAAAGGGAAGAATGAAATTCAAAGCATGCCCAGAAAGTTGTGTGAAGCTCCCACCAGTCAGTCATTTATGGTTATAATTGTGTGTCTTTACTTTCAAAGTACAGGGTTGTACCTTTCACGATCACTCTTGTATTACACAGACACGAATAGTTGAGAAGTCTTTTCTCACATAGCTGGCACAAGCTTGCACTTTTCCTTTCTGGCTATGTGGAAATGACAGCTTGGTCCTTGGAAGGAAAATCAAGCAAAATTAGCAGAGGATGGTTTCGATCCATCGACCTCTGGGTTATGGGCCCAGCACGCTTCCGCTGCGCCACTCTGCTCCTTTGTGAAAGTGTTCTCTTTATGCAGATGAGGAGGCATTCAGAGAAGTGACGTGGGATTGGTCGGGCTCTCACCTCATTTGCCTAAGTATATCGCAAGGCATGCTGGATGCAGAAAATCTTTATCTTCCCCTCTCACAATCAGTCACAACTGAAAGTCCAGACCCTCTTAGGCACTAGCCGTTTCAGGCCTTTAACAAGACAACAGCTCTCCGACGCTCTCTGTCTCTCTCTCTCTCTGTGATCCTAGTGCTTGCATGCTCAGTATTTGGCTTTACCTGGGAGCCAGAGATCTACCCGGTGAGGGCTTGCCGGGTATAAGGCTTTAGAGCGTTTGGGAGCGTTCGGTACATGAGAGGACGTTGGACTGGAAGCTATGCAAATTTGAAGCATCCAAACTTCCTGCTGCAGTCGGAGGCTCTTTCCATGGACATCTGCCTTTTGGATTCCTCTAAACTTGCCCTCTGATGAAACATTTTGTGAGCTGCAGTTACCTCCGACGGCTACAAGGTGGTGCTACATTCAGGTGAGGGCACAAGTATGCACAAAATGTTGGGGACTTTTGCCAGATTTATTGCTGGATCTTGCATATTTTTTTCAGAGGCTAAATATTGCCTAGGAAATGCTTTTTAACATAGAGATGCTGGAGTTAAAATGTCTGGTCGGGCCTCAGCCCTTTCATTGTCTGCCCACTGTAACATATTTTTTTACCAGTACATGTGAGTGGTGACTCTGCTTTATGAAACTTATCATATATTAGGACAATGAATATAGCAGAAGGGGCGATCGAAATGCTTGCCTACATATTTGTTTATTTTTTATATAATGGCTGATTAACCTCTTAATTATATTACCATTTTGTGAAATGTTGCTTTAAAATATATCCTGCTTGCAGAATATATAAGTATTTGTACTGCGTTGGCCGGGAATCGAACCCGGGTCAACTGCTTGGAAGGCAGCTATGCTCACCACTATACCACCAACGCCCTCTGATCTTTGCGCTCTCGGTTCTAAACATTAGGACCCTGAGTTCAATGACTATCATGCACCAGCTTCAATGGTGCATTTGGTTTAGATACCAACATGAAAAGCAATAGAAAGTTTTTGTAGAGGGTAAGGAACTGGGATTGAAACCAAGGACAAAGCTGTGCAGAAGAGAAGAATGGAAAGCAGCAATACAAATAATAGATATGAACACATAGAGGCAGCATGGGAAGCAAAGCAGGGAAGAGAAATAGAGAACATTTCATGAAATGCCCAGGAGATAGATAAGAGCAGAACAAAAAAGGGAAGAATGAAATTCAAAGCCTCCACATAAAAGTGTTTGAAGGTCCCACCAGTCATTCATGCTTATTATTGTGTGCCTTTACTTTCAAAGTACAGTGTGGAGCCTTTGACGATCCCTCTCTTGTATTTCAGCAGACACAGATAGTTGAGAAGTCTTTTCTCACATAGCTGGCACACGCTTGCGCTTTTCCTTGCTGGCAGCGTGGAAATGACAGCTTGGTCCTTGGAAGTAAAATCAAGCAAAATTAGCAGAGGATGGTTTCGATCCATCGACCTCTGGGTTATGGGCCCAGCACGCTTCCGCTGCGCCACTCTGCTCTGTTGTGAAAGTGTTCTTTTTATGCAGATAAGGAGCATTAAGCAGAGTAGCATGGGATTGGTCTGGCTCTCACCTCATTTGCATAAGTATATCCCAAGGCATGCTGGGTGCAGAAAAACTTCATCTTCCCCTCTCACAATCAGTCATAACTGAAAGTCAGACACTCTTAGGCACTAGCCGTTTCAGGCCTTTATCAAGACAGTAGCTCTTGAACCATCTCTCTCTCGCTCTGTGATCCTAGCACTAGCATGCTCAGGATTTGGCTTTACCTTGGAGCCAGAGATATACCCGGTGAGGGCTTGCCCGGTGTGAGGCTTTTGAGCGTTTGGGAGCGTTGTGGACGTTGGACAGGAAACTATGCGAATATGAAGCCTCCAACATTCCTGCTTCAGTGAGTGGTTCTTTCCATGGACATCTGACTCTTGGATTCCTCTCAACTTGCCTTCTGATAAAACATTTTGTGAGCAGCAGTTTCCTTCGACAGCTACAAGGTGGCGCTACATTCAGGTGAGAACACAAGTATGCACAAAATGTTAGGGACTTTTGCCAGATTTATCGGTGGATCTTGCATATTTTTTTCAGAGGCTAGATATTGCCTAGAAATGCTTTTTAACATAGAGATGCTGGAGTTACAATGTCTGGTCGGGCCTCAGCCCTTCCATTGTTTGCCCACTGTAACAAATTTATTACCAGCACATGTGTGTTGTGACTCTGCTTTATGAAACTTTTCATATATTAGGACAATGTATGTAGCAGAAGGTGCGATTGAGATGTTTGCCCACGTATTTGTTTATTTTTTTATATATGGCTGATTAATCTGTTCGTGAAATTTCCATTTTGTTACATGACAATATATCCTGCTTGCAGAATATATAAGTATTTTCAGTGCGTTGGCCGGGAATCGAACCCGGGTCAACTGCTTGGGAAGCAGCTATGCTCACCACTATACCACCAACGCCCTCTGATGTGTTAGCTCTCGGTTCTAAATATTACGTTGCAGAAATCAATGACTATCTTGCACCAGCTTCAATGGTGCATTCGGTTTAGATACCAACATGAGAAGCAGTAGAACGTTTTTTGCAGAGGGTAAGGAACTGGGGATTGAAACCAAGGACAAAGTTGTGCAGAAGAGAAGAAATGAAAAGCAACAGTACAAATAGTGGAAATGAGCATATATAGGCAGCATGGGAAGCAAAGCAGGGAAGAGAAAGAGAACATTCCATGAAATGCCCAGGAGATAGATAAGAGCAGAACAAAAAGGGAAGAATGAAATTCAAAGCATGCCCAGAAAGTTGTGTGAAGCTCCCACCAGTCATTTATGGTTATAATTGTGTGTCTTTACTTTCAAAGTACAGGGTTGTACCTTTCACGATCACTCTTGTATTACACAGACACGAATAGTTGAGAAGTCTTTTCTCACATAGCTGGCACAAGCTTGCACTTTTCCTTTCTGGCAATGTGGAAATGACAGCTTGGTCCTTGGAAGGAAAATCAAGCAAAATTAGCAGAGGATGGTTTCGATCCATCGACCTCTGGGTTATGGGCCCAGCACGCTTCCGCTGCGCCACTCTGCTCCTTTGTGAAAGTGTTCTCTTTATGCAGATGAGGAGGCATTCAGAGAAGTGACGTGGGATTGGTCGGGCTCTCACCTCATTTGCCTAAGTATATCGCAAGGCATGCTGGGTGCAGAAAATCTTTATCTTCCCCTCTCACAATCAGTCACAACTGAAAGTCCAGACCCTCTTAGGCACTAGCCGTTTCAGGCCTTTAACAAGACAACAGCTCTCCGACGCTCTCTGTCTCTCTCTCTCTCTGTGATCCTAGTGCTTGCATGCTCAGTATTTGGCTTTTCCTGGGAGCCAGAGATCTACCCGGTGAGGGCTTGCCGGTATAAGGCTTTAGAGCGTTTGGGAGCGTTCGGTACATGAGAGGACGTTGGACTTGAAGCTATGCAAATTTGAAGCATCCAAACTTCCTGCTGCAGTCGGAGGCTCTTTCCATGGACATCTGCCTTTTGGATTCCTCTAAACTTGCCCTCTGATGAAACATTTTGTGAGCTGCAGTTACCTCCGACGGCTACAAGGTGGTGCTACATTCAGGTGAGGGCACAAGTATGCACAAAATGTTGGGGACTTTTGCCAGATTTATTGCTGGATCTTGCATATTTTTTTCAGAGGCTAAATATTGCCTAGGAAATGCTTTTTAACATAGAGATGCTGGAGTTAAAATGTCTGGTCGGGCCTCAGCCCTTTCATTGTCTGCCCACTGTAACATATTTTTTTACCAGTACATGTGAGTGGTGACTCTGCTTTATGAAACTTATCATATATTAGGACAATGAATATAGCAGAAGGGGCGATCGAAATGCTTGCCTACATATTTGTTTATTTTTTATATAATGGCTGATTAACCTCTTAATTATATTACCAGATTGTGAAATGTTGCTTTAAAATATATCCTGCTTGCAGAATATATATGTATTTGTACTGCGTTGGCCGGGAATCGAACCCGGGGCAACTGCTTGGAAGGCAGCTATGCTCACCACTATACCACCAACGCCCTCTGATCTTTGCGCTCTCGGTTCTAAACATTAGGACCCTGAGTTCAATGACTATCATGCACCAGCTTCAATGGTGCATTTGGTTTAGATACCAACATGAAAAGCAATAGAAAGTTTTTGTAGAGGGTAAGGAACTGGGATTGAAACCAAGGACAAAGCTGTGCAGTAGAGAAGAATGGAAAGCAGCAATACAAATAATAGATATGAACACATAGAGGCAGCATGGGAAGCAAAGCAGGGAAGAGAAATAGAGAACATTCCATGAAATGCCCAGGAGATAGATAAGAGCAGAACAAAAAAGGGAAGAATGAAATTCAAAGCCTCCACATAAAAGTGTTTGAAGGTCCCACCAGTCATTCATGCTTATTATTGTGTGCCTTTACTTTCAAAGTACAGTGTGGAGCTTTTGACGATCCCTCTCTTGTATTTCAGCAGACACAGATAGTTGAGAAGTCTTTTCTCACATAGCTGGCACAAGCTTGCGCTTTTCCTTGCTGGTAGCGTGGAAATGACAGCTTGGTCCTTGGAAGTAAAATCAAGCAAAATTAGCAGAGGATGGTTTCGATCCATCGACCTCTGGGTTATGGGCCCAGCACGCTTCCGCTGCGCCACTCTGCTCCGTTGTGAAAGTGTTCTTTTTATGCAGATAAGGAGCATTAGGCAGAGTAGCATGGGATTGGTCTGGCTCTCACCTCATTTGCATAAGTATATCCCAAGGCATGCTGGGTGCAGAAAAACTTCATCTTCCCCTCTCACAATCAGTCATAACTGAAAGTCAGACACTCTTAGGCACTAGCCGTTTCAGGCCTTTATCAAGACAGTAGCTCTTGAACCATCTCTCTCTCGCTCTGTGATCCTAGCACTAGCATGCTCAGGATTTGGCTTTACCTTGGAGCCAGAGATATACCCGGTGAGGGCTTGCCCGGTGTGAGGCTTTTGAGCGTTTGGGAGCGTTGTGGACGTTGGACAGGAAACTATGCGAATATGAAGCCTCCAACATTCCTGCTTCAGTGAGTGGTTCTTTCCATGGACGTCTGACTCTTGGATTCCTCTCAACTTGCCTTCTGATAAAACATTTTGTGAGCAGCAGTTTCCTTCGACAGCTACAAGGTGGCGCTACATTCAGGTGAGAGCACAAGTATGCACAAAATGTTAGGGACTTTTGCCAGATTTATCGGTGGATCTTGCATATTTTTTCAGAGGCTAGATATTGCCTAGAAATGCTTTTTAACATAGAGATGCTGGAGTTACAATGTCTGGTCGGGCCTCAGCCCTTCCATTGTTTGCCCACTGTAACAAATTTATTACCAGCACATGTGTGTTGTGACTCTGCTTTATGAAACTTATCATATATTAGGACAATGTATGTAGCAGAAGGTGCGATTGAGATGTTTGCCCACGTATTTGTTTATTTTTTTATATATGGCTGATTAATCTGTTCGTGAAATTTCCATTTTGTGACATGTTGCATTACAATATATCCTGCTTGCAGAATATATAAGTATTTTCAGTGCGTTGGCCGGGAATCGAACCCGGGTCAACTGCTTGGGAAGCAGCTATGCTCACCACTATACCACCAACGCCCTCTGATGTGTTAGCTCTCGGTTCTAAATATTACGTTGCAGAAATCAATGACTATCTTGCACCAGCTTCAATGGTGCATTTGGTTTAGATACCAACATGAGAAGCAGTAGAACGTTTTTTGCAGAGGGTAAGGAACTGGGGATTGAAACCAAGGACAAAGTTGTGCAGAAGAGAAGAAATGAAAAGCAACAGTACAAATAGTAGAAATGAGCATATATAGGCAGCATGGGAAGCAAAGCAGGGAAGAGAAAGAGAACATTCCATGAAATGCCCAGGAGATAGATAAGAGCAGAACAAAAAGGGAAGAATGAAATTCAAAGCATGCCCAGAAAGTTGTGTGAAGCTCCCACCAGTCAGTCATTTATGGTTATAATTGTGTGTCTTTACTTTCAAAGTACAGGGTTGTACCTTTCACGATCACTCTTGTATTACACAGACACGAATAGTTGAGAAGTCTTTTCTCACATAGCTGGCACAAGCTTGCACTTTTCCTTTCTGGCTATGTGGAAATGACAGCTTGGTCCTTGGAAGGAAAATCAAGCAAAATTAGCAGAGGATGGTTTCGATCCATCGACCTCTGGGTTATGGGCCCAGCACGCTTCCGCTGCGCCACTCTGCTCCTTTGTGAAAGTGTTCTCTTTATGCAGATGAGGAGGCATTCAGAGAAGTGACGTGGGATTGGTCAGGCTCTCACCTCATTTGCCTAAGTATATCGCAAGGCATGCTGGGTGCAGAAAATCTTTATCTTCCCCTCTCACAATCAGTCACAACTGAAAGTCCAGACCCTCTTAGGCACTAGCCGTTTCAGGCCTTTAACAAGACAACAGCTCTCCGACGCTCTCTGTCTCTCTCTCTCTCTGTGATCCTAGTGCTTGCATGCTCAGTATTTGGCTTTACCTGGGAGCCAGAGATCTACCCGGTGAGGGCTTGCCGGGTATAAGGCTTTAGAGCGTTTGGGAGCATTCGGTACATGAGAGGACGTTGGACTGGAAGCTATGCAAATTTGAAGCATCCAAACTTCCTGCTGCAGTCGGAGGCTCTTTCCATGGACATCTGCCTTTTGGATTCCTCTAAACTTGCCCTCTGATGAAACATTTTGTGAGCTGCAGTTACCTCCGACGGCTACAAGGTGGTGCTACATTCAGGTGAGGGCACAAGTATGCACAAAATGTTGGGGACTTTTGCCAGATTTATTGCTGGATCTTGCATATTTTTTTCAGAGGCTAAATATTGCCTAGGAAATGCTTTTTAACATAGAGATGCTGGAGTTAAAATGTCTGGTCGGGCCTCAGCCCTTTCATTGTCTGCCCACTGTAACATATTTTTTTACCAGCACATGTGAGTGGTGACTCTGCTTTATGAAACTTATCATATATTAGGACAATGAATATAGCAGAAGGGGCGATCGACATGCTTGCCTACATATTTGTTTATTTTTTATATAATGGCTGATTAACCTCTTCATTATATTACCATTTTGTGAAATGTTGCTTTAAAATATATCCTGCTTGCAGAATATATAAGTATTTGTACTGCGTTGGCCGGGAATCGAACCCGGGTCCACTTTTTTGAAGGCAGCTATGCTCACCACTATACCACCAACGCCCTCTGATCTGTGCGCTCTTGGTTCTAAACATTAGGACCCTGAGTTCAATGACTATCATGCACCAGCTTCAATTGTGCATTTGGTTTAGATACCAACATGAAAAGCAATAGAAAGTTTTTGTAGAGGGTAAGGAACTGGGATTGAAACCAAGGACAAAGCTGTGCAGAAGAGAAGAATGGAAAGCAGCAATACAAATAATAGATATGAACACATAGAGGCAGCATGGGAAGCAAAGCAGGGAAGAGAAATAGAGAACATTCCATGAAATGCCCAGGAGATAGATAAGAGCAGAACAAAAAAGGGAAGAATGAAATTCAAAGCCTCCACATAAAAGTGTTTGAAGGTCCCACCAGTCATTCATGCTTATTATTGTGTGCCTTTACTTTCAAAGTACAGTGTGGAGCCTTTGACGATCCCTCTCTTGTATTTCAGCAGACACAGATAGTTGAGAAGTCTTTTCTCACATAGCTGGCACAAGCTTGCGCTTTTCCTTGCTGGTAGCGTGGAAATGACAGCTTGGTCCTTGGAAGTAAAATCAAGCAAAATTAGCAGAGGATGGTTTCGATCCATCGACCTCTGGGTTATGGGCCCAGCACGCTTCCGCTGCGCCACTCTGCTCCGTTGTGAAAGTGTTCTTTTTATGCAGATAAGGAGCATTAGGCAGAGTAGCATGGGATTGGTCTGGCTCTCACCTCATTTGCATAAGTATATCCCAAGGCATGCTGGGTGCAGAAAAACTTCATCTTCCCCTCTCACAATCAGTCATAGCTGAAAGTCAGACACTCTTAGGCACTAGCCGTTTCAGGCCTTTATCAAGACAGTAGCTCTTGAACCATCTCTCTCTCGCTCTGTGATCCTAGCACTAGCATGCTCAGGATTTGGCTTTACCTTGGAGCCAGAGATATACCCGGTGAGGGCTTGCCCGGTGTGAGGCTTTTGAGCGTTCGGGACGTGAGTGGACGTTGGACAGGAAACTATGCGAATATGAAGCCTCCAACATTCCTGCTTCAGTGAGTGGTTCTTTCCATGGACATCTGACTCTTGGATTCCTCTCAACTTGCCTTCTGATAAAACATTTTGTGAGCAGCAGTTTCCTTCGACAGCTACAAGGTGGCGCTACATTCAGGTGAGAGCACAAGTATGCACAAAATGTTAGGGACTTTTGCCAGATTTATCGGTGGATCTTGCATATTTTTTTCAGAGGCTAAATATTGCCTAGAAATGCTTTTTAACATAGAGATGCTGGAGTTACAATGTCTGGTCGGGCCTCAGCCCTTCCATTGTTTGCCCACTGTAACAAATTTATTACCAGCACATGTGTGTTGTGACTCTGCTTTATGAAACTTATCATATATTAGGACAATGTATGTAGCAGAAGGTGCGATTGAGATGTTTGCCCACGTATTTGTTTATTTTTTTATATATGGCTGATTAATCTGTTCGTGAAATTTCCATTTTGTGACATGTTGCATTACAATATATCCTGCTTGCAGAATATATAAGTATTTTCAGTGCGTTGGCCGGGAATCGAACCCGGGTCAACTGCTTGGGAAGCAGCTATGCTCACCACTATACCACCAACGCCCTCTGATGTGTTAGCTCTCGGTTCTAAATATTACGTTGCAGAAATCAATGACTATCTTGCACCAGCTTCAATGGTGCATTTGGTTTAGATACCAACATGAGAAGCAGTAGAACGTTTTTTGCAGAGGGTAAGGAACTGGGGATTGAAACCAAGGACAAAGTTGTGCAGAAGAGAAGAAATGAAAAGCAACAGTACAAATAGTAGAAATGAGCATATATAGGCAGCATGGGAAGCAAAGCAGGGAAGAGAAAGAGAACATTCCATGAAATGCCCAGGAGATAGATAAGAGCAGAACAAAAAGGGAAGAATGAAATTCAAAGCATGCCCAGAAAGTTGTGTGAAGCTCCCACCAGTCAGTCATTTATGGTTATAATTGTGTGTCTTTACTTTCAAAGTACAGGGTTGTACCTTTCACGATCACTCTTGTATTACACAGACACGAATAGTTGAGAAGTCTTTTCTCACATAGCTGGCACAAGCTTGCACTTTTCCTTTCTGGCTATGTGGAAATGACAGCTTGGTCCTTGGAAGGAAAATCAAGCAAAATTAGCAGAGGATGGTTTCGATCCATCGACCTCTGGGTTATGGGCCCAGCACGCTTCCGCTGCGCCACTCTGCTCCTTTGTGAAAGTGTTCTCTTTATGCAGATGAGGAGGCATTCAGAGAAGTGACGTGGGATTGGTCGGGCTCTCACCTCATTTGCCTAAGTATATCGCAAGGCATGCTGGATGCAGAAAATCTTTATCTTCCCCTCTCACAATCAGTCACAACTGAAAGTCCAGACCCTCTTAGGCACTAGCCGTTTCAGGCCTTTAACAAGACAACAGCTCTCCGACGCTCTCTGTCTCTCTCTCTCTCTGTGATCCTAGTGCTTGCATGCTCAGTATTTGGCTTTACCTGGGAGCCAGAGATCTACCCGGTGAGGGCTTGCCGGGTATAAGGCTTTAGAGCGTTTGGGAGCGTTCGGTACATGAGAGGACGTTGGACTGGAAGCTATGCAAATTTGAAGCATCCAAACTTCCTGCTGCAGTCGGAGGCTCTTTCCATGGACATCTGCCTTTTGGATTCCTCTAAACTTGCCCTCTGATGAAACATTTTGTGAGCTGCAGTTACCTCCGACGGCTACAAGGCGGTGCTACATTCAGGTGAGGGCACAAGTATGCACAAAATGTTGGGGACTTTTGCCAGATTTATTGCTGGATCTTGCATATTTTTTTCAGAGGCTAAATATTGCCTAGGAAATGCTTTTTAACATAGAGATGCTGGAGTTAAAATGTCTGGTCGGGCCTCAGCCCTTTCATTGTCTGCCCACTGTAACATATTTTTTTACCAGCACATGTGAGTGGTGACTCTGCTTTATGTTACTTATCATATATTAGGACAATGAATATAGCAGAAGGGGCGATCGAAATGCTTGCCTACATATTTGTTTATTTTTTATATAATGGCTGATTAACCTCTTCATTATATTACCATTTTGTGAAATGTTGCTTTAAAGTATATCCTGCTTGCAGAATATATAAGTATTTGTACTGCGTTGGCCGGGAATCGAACCCGGGTCAACTGCTTGGAAGGCAGCTATGCTCACCACTATAATACCAACGCCCTCTGATCTCTGCGCTCTCGGTTCTAAACATTGGGACCCTGAGTTCAATGACTATCATGCACCAGCTTCAATGGTGCATTTGGTTTAGATACCAACATGAAAAGCAATAGAAAGTTTTTGTAGAGGGTAAGGAACTGGGATTGAAACCAAGGACAAAGCTGTGCAGAAGAGAAGAATGGAAAGCAGCAATACAAATAATAGATATGAACACATAGAGGCAGCATGGGAAGCAAAGCAGGGAAGAGAAATAGAGAACATTCCATGAAATGCCCAGGAGATAGATAAGAGCAGAACAAAAAAGGGAAGAATGAAATTCAAAGCCTCCACATAAAAGTGTTTGAAGGTCCCACCAGTCATTCATGCTTATTATTGTGTGCCTTTACTTTCAAAGTACAGTGTGGATCCTTTGACGATCCCTCTCTTGTATTTCAGCAGACACAGATAGTTGAGAAGTCTTTTCTCACATAGCTGGCACACGCTTGCGCTTTTCCTTGCTGGCAGCGTGGAAATGACAGCTTGGTCCTTGGAAGTAAAATCAAGCAAAATTAGCAGAGGATGGTTTCGATCCATCGACCTCTGGGTTATGGGCCCAGCACGCTTCCGCTGCGCCACTCTGCTCCGTTGTGAAAGTGTTCTTTTTATGCAGATAAGGAGCATTAAGCAGAGTAGCATGGGATTGGTCTGGCTCTCACCTCATTTGCATAAGTATATCCCAAGGCATGCTGGGTGCAGAAAAACTTCATCTTCCCCTCTCACAATCAGTCATAACTGAAAGTCAGACACTCTTAGGCACTAGCCGTTTCAGGCCTTTATCAAGACAGTAGCTCTTGAACCATCTCTCTCTCGCTCTGTGATCCTAGCACTAGCATGCTCAGGATTTGGCTTTACCTTGGAGCCAGAGATATACCCGGTGAGGGCTTGCCCGGTGTGAGGCTTTTGAGCGTTTGGGAGCGTTCGGGACGTGAGTGGACGTTAGACAGGAAACTATGCGAATATGAAGCCTCCAACATTCCTGCTTCAGTGAGTGGTTCTTTCCATGGACATCTGACTCTTGGATTCCTCTCAACTTGCCTTCTGATAAAACATTTTGTGAGCAGCAGTTTCCTTCGACAGCTACAAGGTGGCGCTACATTCAGGTGAGAGCACAAGTATGCACAAAATGTTAGGGACTTTTGCCAGATTTATCGGTGGATCTTGCATATTTTTTTCAGAGGCTAGATATTGCCTAGAAATGCTTTTTAACATAGAGATGCTGGAGTTACAATGTCTGGTCGGGCCTCAGCCCTTCCATTGTTTGCCCACTATAACAAATTTATTACCAGCACATGTGTGTTGTGACTCTGCTTTATGAAACTTATCATATATTAGGACAATGTATGTAGCAGAAGGTGCGATTGAGATGTTTGCCCACGTATTTGTTTATTTTTTTATATATGGCTGATTAATCTGTTCGTGAAATTTCCATTTTGTGACATGTTGCATTACAATATATCCTGCTTGCAGAATATATAAGTATTTTCAGTGCGTTGGCCGGGAATCGAACCCGGGTCAACTGCTTGGGAAGCAGCTATGCTCACCACTATACCTCCAACGCCCTCTGATGTGTTAGCTCTCGGTTCTAAATATTACGTTGCAGAAATCAATGACTATCTTGCACCAGCTTCAATGGTGCATTTGGTTTAGATGCCAACATGAGAAGCAGTAGAACGTTTTTTGCAGAGGGTAAGGAACTGGGGATTGAAACCAAGGACAAAGTTGTGCAGAAGAGAAGAAATGAAAAGCAACAGTACAAATAGTAGAAATGAGCATATATAGGCAGCATGGGAAGCAAAGCAGGGAAGAGAAAGAGAACATTCCATGAAATGCCCAGGAGATAGATAAGAGCAGAACAAAAAGGGAAGAATGAAATTCAAAGCATGCCCAGAAAGTTGTGTGAAGCTCCCACCAGTCATTTTTGGTTATAATTGTGTGTCTTTACTTTCAAAGTACAGGGTTGCACCTTTCAGGATCACTCTTGTATTACACAGACACGAATAGTTGAGAAGTCTTTTCTCACATAGCTGGCACAAGCTTGCACTTTTCCTTTCTGGCTATGTGGAAATGACAGCTTGGTCCTTGGAAGGAAAATCAAGCAAAATTAGCAGAGGATGGTTTCGATCCATCGACCTCTGGGTTATGGGCCCAGCACGCTTCCGCTGCGCCACTCTGCTCCTTTGTGAAAGTGTTCTCTTCATGCAGATGAGGAGGCATTCAGAGAAGTGACGTGGGATTGGTCGGGCTCTCACCTCATTTGCCTAAGTATATCGCAAGGCATGCTGGGTGCAGAAAATCTTTATCTTCCCCTCTCACAATCAGTCACAACTGAAAGTCCAGACCCTCTTAGGCACTAGCCGTTTCAGGCCTTTAACAAGACAACAGCTCTCCGACGCTCTCTGTCTCTCTCTCTCTCTGTGATCCTAGTGCTTGCATGCTCAGTATTTGGCTTTACCTGGGAGCCAGAGATCTATCCGGTGAGGGCTTGCCGGGTATAAGGCTTTAGAGCGTTTGGGAGCGTTCGGTACATGAGAGGACGTTGGACTGGAAGCTATGCAAATTTGAAGCATCCAAACTTCCTGCTGCAGTCGGAGGCTCTTTCCATGGACATCTGCCTTTTGGATTCCTCTAAACTTGCCCTCTGATGAAACATTTTGTGAGCTGCAGTTACCTCCGACGGCTACAAGGCGGTGCTACATTCAGGTGAGGGCACAAGTATGCACAAAATGTTGGGGACTTTTGCCAGATTTATTGCTGGATCTTGCATATTTTTTTCAGAGGCTAAATATTGCCTAGGAAATGCTTTTTAACATAGAGATGCTGGAGTTAAAATGTCTGGTCGGGCCTCAGCCCTTTCATTGTCTGCCCACTGTAACATATTTTTTTACCAGCACATGTGAGTGGTGACTCTGCTTTATGTTACTTATCATATATTAGGACAATGAATATAGCAGAAGGGGCGATCGAAATGCTTGCCTACATATTTGTTTATTTTTTATATAATGGCTGATTAACCTCTTCATTATATTACCATTTTGTGAAATGTTGCTTTAAAGTATATCCTGCTTGCAGAATATATAAGTATTTGTACTGCGTTGGCCGGGAATCGAACCCGGGTCAACTGCTTGGAAGGCAGCTATGCTCACCACTATAATACCAACGCCCTCTGATCTCTGCGCTCTCGGTTCTAAACATTGGGACCCTGAGTTCAATGACTATCATGCACCAGCTTCAATGGTGCATTTGGTTTAGATACCAACATGAAAAGCAATAGAAAGTTTTTGTAGAGGGTAAGGAACTGGGATTGAAACCAAGGACAAAGCTGTGCAGAAGAGAAGAATGGAAAGCAGCAATACAAATAATAGATATGAACACATAGAGGCAGCATGGGAAGCAAAGCAGGGAAGAGAAATAGAGAACATTCCATGAAATGCCCAGGAGATAGATAAGAGCAGAACAAAAAAGGGAAGAATGAAATTCAAAGCCTCCACATAAAAGTGTTTGAAGGTCCCACCAGTCATTCATGCTTATTATTGTGTGCCTTTACTTTCAAAGTACAGTGTGGATCCTTTGACGATCCCTCTCTTGTATTTCAGCAGACACAGATAGTTGAGAAGTCTTTTCTCACATAGCTGGCACACGCTTGCGCTTTTCCTTGCTGGCAGCGTGGAAATGACAGCTTGGTCCTTGGAAGTAAAATCAAGCAAAATTAGCAGAGGATGGTTTCGATCCATCGACCTCTGGGTTATGGGCCCAGCACGCTTCCGCTGCGCCACTCTGCTCCGTTGTGAAAGTGTTCTTTTTATGCAGATAAGGAGCATTAAGCAGAGTAGCATGGGATTGGTCTGGCTCTCACCTCATTTGCATAAGTATATCCCAAGGCATGCTGGGTGCAGAAAAACTTCATCTTCCCCTCTCACAATCAGTCATAACTGAAAGTCAGACACTCTTAGGCACTAGCCGTTTCAGGCCTTTATCAAGACAGTAGCTCTTGAACCATCTCTCTCTCTCTCTGTGATCCTAGCACTAGCATGCTCAGGATTTGGCTTTACCTGGGAGCCAGAGATATACCGGGTGAGGGCTTGCCCGGTGTGAGGCTTTTGAGCGTTTGGGAGCGTTCGGGACGTGAGTGGACGTTGGACAGGAAACTATGCGAATATGAAGCCTCCAACATTCCTGCTTCAGTGAGTGGTTCTTTCCATGGACATCTGACTCTTGGATTCCTCTCAACTTGCCTTCTGATAAAACATTTTGTGAGCAGCAGTTTCCTTCGACAGCTACAAGGTGGCGCTACATTCAGGTGAGAGCACAAGTATGCACAAAATGTTAGGGACTTTTGCCAGATTTATCGGTGGATCTTGCATATTTTTTTCAGAGGCTAGATATTGCCTAGAAATGCTTTTTAACATAGAGATGCTGGAGTTACAATGTCTGGTCGGGCCTCAGCCCTTCCATTGTTTGCCCACTGTAACAAATTTATTACCAGCACATGTGTGTTGTGACTCTGCTTTATGAAACTTATCATATATTAGGACAATGTATGTAGCAGAAGGTGCGATTGAGATGTTTGCCCACGTATTTGTTTATTTTTTTATATATGGCTGATTAATCTGTTCGTGAAATTTCCATTTTGTGACATGTTGCATTACAATATATCCTGCTTGCAGAATATATAAGTATTTTCAGTGCGTTGGCCGGGAATCGAACCCGGGTCAACTGCTTGGGAAGCAGCTATGCTCACCACTATACCACCAACGCCCTCTGATGTGTTAGCTCTCGGTTCTAAATATTACGTTGCAGAAATCAATGACTATCTTGCACCAGCTTCAATGGTGCATTTGGTTTAGATACCAACATGAGAAGCAGTAGAACGTTTTTTGCAGAGGGTAAGGAACTGGGGATTGAAACCAAGGACAAAGTTGTGCAGAAGAGAAGAAATGAAAAGCAACAGTACAAATAGTAGAAATGAGCATATATAGGCAGCATGGGAAGCAAAGCAGGGAAGAGAAAGAGAACATTCCATGAAATGCCCAGGAGATAGATAAGAGCAGAACAAAAAGGGAAGAATGAAATTCAAAGCATGCCCAGAAAGTTGTGTGAAGCTCCCACCAGTCATTTATGGTTATAATTGTGTGTCTTTACTTTCAAAGTACAGGGTTGCACCTTTCAGGATCACTCTTGTATTACACAGACACGAATAGTTGAGAAGTCTTTTCTCACATAGCTGGCACAAGCTTGCACTTTTCCTTTCTGGCTATGTGGAAATGACAGCTTGGTCCTTGGAAGGAAAATCAAGCAAAATTAGCAGAGGATGGTTTCGATCCATCGACCTCTGGGTTATGGGCCCAGCACGCTTCCGCTGCGCCACTCTGCTCCTTTGTGAAAGTGTTCTCTTCATGCAGATGAGGAGGCATTCAGAGAAGTGACGTGGGATTGGTCGGGCTCTCACCTCATTTGCCTAAGTATATCGCAAGGCATGCTGGGTGCAGAAAATCTTTATCTTCCCCTCTCACAATCAGTCACAACTGAAAGTCCAGACCCTCTTAGGCACTAGCCGTTTCAGGCCTTTAACAAGACAACAGCTCTCCGACGCTCTCTGTCTCTCTCTCTCTCTGTGATCCTAGTGCTTGCATGCTCAGTATTTGGCTTTTCCTGGGAGCCAGAGATCTACCCGGTGAGGGCTTGCCGGTATAAGGCTTTAGAGCGTTTGGGAGCGTTCGGTACATGAGAGGACGTTGGACTGGAAGCTATGCAAATTTGAAGCATCCAAACTTCCTGCTGCAGTCGGAGGCTCTTTCCATGGACATCTGCCTTTTGGATTCCTCTAAACTTGCCCTCTGATGAAACATTTTGTGAGCTGCAGTTACCTCCGACGGCTACAAGGCGGTGCTACATTCAGGTGAGGGCACAAGTATGCACAAAATGTTGGGGACTTTTGCCAGATTTATTGCTGGATCTTGCATATCTTTTTCAGAGGCTAAATATTGCCTAGGAAATGCTTTTTAACATAGAGATGCTGGAGTTAAAATGTCTGGTCGGGCCTCAGCCCTTTCATTGTCTGCCCACTGTAACATATTTTTTTACCAGTACATGTGAGTGGTGACTCTGCTTTATGAAACTTATCATATATTAGGACAATGAATATAGCAGAAGGGGCGATCGAAATGCTTGCCTACATATTTGTTTATTTTTTATATAATGGCTGATTAACCTCTTAATTATATTACCAGTTTGTGAAATGTTGCTTTAAAATATATCCTGCTTGCAGAATATATATGTATTTGTACTGCGTTGGCCGGGAATCGAACCCGGGTCAACTGCTTGGAAGGCAGCTATGCTCACCACTATACCACCAACGCCCTCTGATCTCTGCGCTCTCGGTTCTAAACATTAGGACCCTGAGTTCAATGACTATCATGCACCAGCTTCAATGGTGCATTTGGTTTAGATACCAACATGAAAAGCAATAGAAAGTTTTTGTAGAGGGTAAGGAACTGGGATTGAAACCAAGGACAAAGCTGTGCAGAAGAGAAGAATGGAAAGCAGCAATACAAATAATAGATATGAACACATAGAGGCAGCATGGGAAGCAAAGCAGGGAAGAGAAATAGAGAACATTCCATGAAATGCCCAGGAGATAGATAAGAGCAGAACAAAAAAGGGAAGAATGAAATTCAAAGCCTCCACATAAAAGTGTTTGAAGGTCCCACCAGTCATTCATGCTTATTATTGTGTGCCTTTACTTTCAAAGTACAGTGTGGAGCCTTTGACGATCCCTCTCTTGTATTTCAGCAGACACAGATAGTTGAGAAGTCTTTTCTCACATAGCTGGCACAAGCTTGCGCTTTTCCTTGCTGGTAGCGTGGAAATGACAGCTTGGTCCTTGGAAGTAAAATCAAGCAAAATTAGCAGAGGATGGTTTCGCTCCATCGACCTCTGGGTTATGGGCCCAGCACGCTTCCGCTGCGCCACTCTGCTCCGTTGTGAAAGTGTTCTTTTTATGCAGATAAGGAGCATTAGGCAGAGTAGCATGGGATTGGTCTGGCTCTCACCTCATTTGCATAAGTATATCCCAAGGCATGCTGGGTGCAGAAAAACTTCATCTTCCCCTCTCACAATCAGTCATAACTGAAAGTCAGACACTCTTAGGCACTAGCCGTTTCAGGCCTTTATCAAGACAGTAGCTCTTGAACCATCTCTCTCTCGCTCTGTGATCCTAGCACTAGCATGCTCAGGATTTGGCTTTACCTGGGAGCCAGAGATATACCCGGTGAGGGCTTGCCCGGTGTGAGGCTTTTGAGCGTTTGGGAGCGTTCGGGACGTGAGTGGACGTTGGACAGGAAACTATGCGAATATGAAGCCTCCAACATTCCTGCTTCAGTGAGTGGTTCTTTCCATGGACATCTGACTCTTGGATTCCTCTCAACTTGCCTTCTGATAAAACATTTTGTGAGCAGCAGTTTCCTTCGACAGCTACAAGGTGGCGCTACATTCAGGTGAGAGCACAAGTATGCACAAAATGTTAGGGACTTTTGCCAGATTTATCGGTGGATCTTGCATATTTTTTTCAGAGGCTAGATATTGCCTAGAAATGCTTTTTAACATAGAGATGCTGGAGTTACAATGTCTGGTCGGGCCTCAGCCCTTCCATTGTTTGCCCACTGTAACAAATTTATTACCAGCACATGTGTGTTGTGACTCTGCTTTATGAAACTTATCATATATTAGGACAATGTATGTAGCAGAAGGTGCGATTGAGATGTTTGCCCACGTATTTGTTTATTTTTTTATATATGGCTGATTAATCTGTTCGTGAAATTTCCATTTTGTGACATGTTGCATTACAATATATCCTGCTTGCAGAATATATAAGTATTTTCAGTGCGTTGACCGGGAATCGAACCCGGGTCAACTGCTTGGGAAGCAGCTATGCTCACCACTATACCACCAACGCCCTCTGATGTGTTAGCTCTCGGTTCTAAATATTACGTTGCAGAAATCAATGACTATCTTGCACCAGCTTCAATGGTGCATTTGGTTTAGATACCAACATGAGAAGCAGTAGAACGTTTTTTGCAGAGGGTAAGGAACTGGGGATTGAAACCAAGGACAAAGTTGTGCAGAAGAGAAGAAATGAAAAGCAACAGTACAAATAGTAGAAATGAGCATATATAGGCAGCATGGGAAGCAAAGCAGGGAAGAGAAAGAGAACATTCCATGAAATGCCCAGGAGATAGATAAGAGCAGAACAAAAAGGGAAGAATGAAATTCAAAGCATGCCCAGAAAGTTGTGTGAAGCTCCCACCAGTCATTTTTGGTTATAATTGTGTGTCTTTACTTTCAAAGTACAGGGTTGCACCTTTCAGGATCACTCTTGTATTACACAGACACAAATAGTTGAGAAGTCTTTTCTCACATAGCTGGCACAAGCTTGCACTTTTCCTTTCTGGCTATGTGGAAATGACAGCTTGGTCCTTGGAAGGAAAATCAAGCAAAATTAGCAGAGGATGGTTTCGATCCATCGACCTCTGGGTTATGGGCCCAGCACGCTTCCGCTGCGCCACTCTGCTCCTTTGTGAAAGTGTTCTCTTCATGCAGATGAGGAGGCATTCAGAGAAGTGACGTGGGATTGGTCGGGCTCTCACCTCATTTGCCTAAGTATATCGCAAGGCATGCTGGGTGCAGAAAATCTTTATCTTCCCCTCTCACAATCAGTCACAACTGAAAGTCCAGACCCTCTTAGGCACTAGCCGTTTCAGGCCTTTAACAAGACAACAGCTCTCCGACGCTCTCTGTCTCTCTCTCTCTCTGTGATCCTAGTGCTTGCATGCTCAGTATTTGGCTTTACCTGGGAGCCAGAGATCTATCCGGTGAGGGCTTGCCGGGTATAAGGCTTTAGAGCGTTTGGGAGCGTTCGGTACATGAGAGGACGTTGGACTGGAAGCTATGCAAATTTGAAGCATCCAAACTTCCTGCTGCAGTCGGAGGCTCTTTCCATGGACATCTGCCTTTTGGATTCCTCTAAACTTGCCCTCTGATGAAACATTTTGTGAGCTGCAGTTACCTCCGACGGCTACAAGGCGGTGCTACATTCAGGTGAGGGCACAAGTATGCACAAAATGTTGGGGACTTTTGCCAGATTTATTGCTGGATCTTGCATATTTTTTTCAGAGGCTAAATATTGCCTAGGAAATGCTTTTTAACATAGAGATGCTGGAGTTAAAATGTCTGGTCGGGCCTCAGCCCTTTCATTGTCTGCCCACTGTAACATATTTTTTTACCAGCACATGTGAGTGGTGACTCTGCTTTATGTTACTTATCATATATTAGGACAATGAATATAGCAGAAGGGGCGATCGAAATGCTTGCCTACATATTTGTTTATTTTTTATATAATGGCTGATTAACCTCTTCATTATATTACCATTTTGTGAAATGTTGCTTTAAAGTATATCCTGCTTGCAGAATATATAAGTATTTGTACTGCGTTGGCCGGGAATCGAACCCGGGTCAACTGCTTGGAAGGCAGCTATGCTCACCACTATAATACCAACGCCCTCTGATCTCTGCGCTCTCGGTTCTAAACATTGGGACCCTGAGTTCAATGACTATCATGCACCAGCTTCAATGGTGCATTTGGTTTAGATACCAACATGAAAAGCAATAGAAAGTTTTTGTAGAGGGTAAGGAACTGGGATTGAAACCAAGGACAAAGCTGTGCAGAAGAGAAGAATGGAAAGCAGCAATACAAATAATAGATATGAACACATAGAGGCAGCATGGGAAGCAAAGCAGGGAAGAGAAATAGAGAACATTCCATGAAATGCCCAGGAGATAGATAAGAGCAGAACAAAAAAGGGAAGAATGAAATTCAAAGCCTCCACATAAAAGTGTTTGAAGGTCCCACCAGTCATTCATGCTTATTATTGTGTGCCTTTACTTTCAAAGTACAGTGTGGATCCTTTGACGATCCCTCTCTTGTATTTCAGCAGACACAGATAGTTGAGAAGTCTTTTCTCACATAGCTGGCACACGCTTGCGCTTTTCCTTGCTGGCAGCGTGGAAATGACAGCTTGGTCCTTGGAAGTAAAATCAAGCAAAATTAGCAGAGGATGGTTTCGATCCATCGACCTCTGGGTTATGGGCCCAGCACGCTTCCGCTGCGCCACTCTGCTCCGTTGTGAAAGTGTTCTTTTTATGCAGATAAGGAGCATTAAGCAGAGTAGCATGGGATTGGTCTGGCTCTCACCTCATTTGCATAAGTATATCCCAAGGCATGCTGGGTGCAGAAAAACTTCATCTTCCCCTCTCACAATCAGTCATAACTGAAAGTCAGACACTCGTAGGCACTAGCCGTTTCAGGCCTTTATCAAGACAGTAGCTCTTGAACCATCTCTCTCTCTCTCTGTGATCCTAGCACTAGCATGCTCAGGATTTGGCTTTACCTGGGAGCCAGAGATATACCGGGTGAGGGCTTGCCCGGTGTGAGGCTTTTGAGCGTTTGGGAGCGTTCGGGACGTGAGTGGACGTTGGACAGGAAACTATGCGAATATGAAGCCTCCAACATTCCTGCTTCAGTGAGTGGTTCTTTCCATGGACATCTGACTCTTGGATTCCTCTCAACTTGCCTTCTGATAAAACATTTTGTGAGCAGCAGTTTCCTTCGACAGCTACAAGGTGGCGCTACATTCAGGTGAGAGCACAAGTATGCACAAAATGTTAGGGACTTTTGCCAGATTTATCGGTGGATCTTGCATATTTTTTTCAGAGGCTAGATATTGCCTAGAAATGCTTTTTAACATAGAGATGCTGGAGTTACAATGTCTGGTCGGGCCTCAGCCCTTCCATTGTTTGCCCACTGTAACAAATTTATTACCAGCACATGTGTGTTGTGACTCTGCTTTATGAAACTTATCATATATTAGGACAATGTATGTAGCAGAAGGTGCGATTGAGATGTTTGCCCACGTATTTGTTTATTTTTTTATATATGGCTGATTAATCTGTTCGTGAAATTTCCATTTTGTGACATGTTGCATTACAATATATCCTGCTTGCAGAATATATAAGTATTTTCAGTGCGTTGGCCGGGAATCGAACCCGGGTCAACTGCTTGGGAAGCAGCTATGCTCACCACTATACCACCAACGCCCTCTGATGTGTTAGCTCTCGGTTCTAAATATTACGTTGCAGAAATCAATGACTATCTTGCACCAGCTTCAATGGTGCATTTGGTTTAGATACCAACATGAGAAGCAGTAGAACGTTTTTTGCAGAGGGTAAGGAACTGGGGATTGAAACCAAGGACAAAGTTGTGCAGAAGAGAAGAAATGAAAAGCAACAGTACAAATAGTAGAAATGAGCATATATAGGCAGCATGGGAAGCAAAGCAGGGAAGAGAAAGAGAACATTCCATGAAATGCCCAGGAGATAGATAAGAGCAGAACAAAAAGGGAAGAATGAAATTCAAAGCATGCCCAGAAAGTTGTGTGAAGCTCCCACCAGTCATTTATGGTTATAATTGTGTGTCTTTACTTTCAAAGTACAGGGTTGCACCTTTCAGGATCACTCTTGTATTACACAGACACGAATAGTTGAGAAGTCTTTTCTCACATAGCTGGCACAAGCTTGCACTTTTCCTTTCTGGCTATGTGGAAATGACAGCTTGGTCCTTGGAAGGAAAATCAAGCAAAATTAGCAGAGGATGGTTTCGATCCATCGACCTCTGGGTTATGGGCCCAGCACGCTTCCGCTGCGCCACTCTGCTCCTTTGTGAAAGTGTTCTCTTCATGCAGATGAGGAGGCATTCAGAGAAGTGACGTGGGATTGGTCGGGCTCTCACCTCATTTGCCTAAGTATATCGCAAGGCATGCTGGGTGCAGAAAATCTTTATCTTCCCCTCTCACAATCAGTCACAACTGAAAGTCCAGACCCTCTTAGGCACTAGCCGTTTCAGGCCTTTAACAAGACAACAGCTCTCCGACGCTCTCTGTCTCTCTCTCTCTCTGTGATCCTAGTGCTTGCATGCTCAGTATTTGGCTTTTCCTGGGAGCCAGAGATCTACCCGGTGAGGGCTTGCCGGTATAAGGCTTTAGAGCGTTTGGGAGCGTTCGGTACATGAGAGGACGTTGGACTGGAAGCTATGCAAATTTGAAGCATCCAAACTTCCTGCTGCAGTCGGAGGCTCTTTCCATGGACATCTGCCTTTTGGATTCCTCTAAACTTGCCCTCTGATGAAACATTTTGTGAGCTGCAGTTACCTCCGACGGCTACAAGGCGGTGCTACATTCAGGTGAGGGCACAAGTATGCACAAAATGTTGGGGACTTTTGCCAGATTTATTGCTGGATCTTGCATATCTTTTTCAGAGGCTAAATATTGCCTAGGAAATGCTTTTTAACATAGAGATGCTGGAGTTAAAATGTCTGGTCGGGCCTCAGCCCTTTCATTGTCTGCCCACTGTAACATATTTTTTTACCAGTACATGTGAGTGGTGACTCTGCTTTATGAAACTTATCATATATTAGGACAATGAATATAGCAGAAGGGGCGATCGAAATGCTTGCCTACATATTTGTTTATTTTTTATATAATGGCTGATTAACCTCTTAATTATATTACCAGTTTGTGAAATGTTGCTTTAAAATATATCCTGCTTGCAGAATATATATGTATTTGTACTGCGTTGGCCGGGAATCGAACCCGGGTCAACTGCTTGGAAGGCAGCTATGCTCACCACTATACCACCAACGCCCTCTGATCTCTGCGCTCTCGGTTCTAAACATTAGGACCCTGAGTTCAATGACTATCATGCACCAGCTTCAATGGTGCATTTGGTTTAGATACCAACATGAAAAGCAATAGAAAGTTTTTGTAGAGGGTAAGGAACTGGGATTGAAACCAAGGACAAAGCTGTGCAGAAGAGAAGAATGGAAAGCAGCAATACAAATAATAGATATGAACACATAGAGGCAGCATGGGAAGCAAAGCAGGGAAGAGAAATAGAGAACATTCCATGAAATGCCCAGGAGATAGATAAGAGCAGAACAAAAAAGGGAAGAATGAAATTCAAAGCCTCCACATAAAAGTGTTTGAAGGTCCCACCAGTCATTCATGCTTATTATTGTGTGCCTTTACTTTCAAAGTACAGTGTGGAGCCTTTGACGATCCCTCTCTTGTATTTCAGCAGACACAGATAGTTGAGAAGTCTTTTCTCACATAGCTGGCACAAGCTTGCGCTTTTCCTTGCTGGTAGCGTGGAAATGACAGCTTGGTCCTTGGAAGTAAAATCAAGCAAAATTAGCAGAGGATGGTTTCGATCCATCGACCTCTGGGTTATGGGCCCAGCACGCTTCCGCTGCGCCACTCTGCTCCGTTGTGAAAGTGTTCTTTTTATGCAGATAAGGAGCATTAGGCAGAGTAGCATGGGATTGGTCTGGCTCTCACCTCATTTGCATAAGTATATCCCAAGGCATGCTGGGTGCAGAAAAACTTCATCTTCCCCTCTCACAATCAGTCATAACTGAAAGTCAGACACTCTTAGGCACTAGCCGTTTCAGGCCTTTATCAAGACAGTAGCTCTTGAACCATCTCTCTCTCGCTCTGTGATCCTAGCACTAGCATGCTCAGGATTTGGCTTTACCTGGGAGCCAGAGATATACCCGGTGAGGGCTTGCCCGGTGTGAGGCTTTTGAGCGTTTGGGAGCGTTCGGGACGTGAGTGGACGTTGGACAGGAAACTATGCGAATATGAAGCCTCCAACATTCCTGCTTCAGTGAGTGGTTCTTTCCATGGACATCTGACTCTTGGATTCCTCTCAACTTGCCTTCTGATAAAACATTTTGTGAGCAGCAGTTTCCTTCGACAGCTACAAGGTGGCGCTACATTCAGGTGAGAGCACAAGTATGCACAAAATGTTAGGGACTTTTGCCAGATTTATCGGTGGATCTTGCATATTTTTTTCAGAGGCTAGATATTGCCTAGAAATGCTTTTTAACATAGAGATGCTGGAGTTACAATGTCTGGTCGGGCCTCAGCCCTTCCATTGTTTGCCCACTGTAACAAATTTATTACCAGCACATGTGTGTTGTGACTCTGCTTTATGAAACTTATCATATATTAGGACAATGTATGTAGCAGAAGGTGCGATTGAGATGTTTGCCCACGTATTTGTTTATTTTTTTATATATGGCTGATTAATCTGTTCGTGAAATTTCCATTTTGTGACATGTTGCATTACAATATATCCTGCTTGCAGAATATATAAGTATTTTCAGTGCGTTGACCGGGAATCGAACCCGGGTCAACTGCTTGGGAAGCAGCTATGCTCACCACTATACCACCAACGCCCTCTGATGTGTTAGCTCTCGGTTCTAAATATTACGTTGCAGAAATCAATGACTATCTTGCACCAGCTTCAATGGTGCATTTGGTTTAGATACCAACATGAGAAGCAGTAGAACGTTTTTTGCAGAGGGTAAGGAACTGGGGATTGAAACCAAGGACAAAGTTGTGCAGAAGAGAAGAAATGAAAAGCAACAGTACAAATAGTAGAAATGAGCATATATAGGCAGCATGGGAAGCAAAGCAGGGAAGAGAAAGAGAACATTCCATGAAATGCCCAGGAGATAGATAAGAGCAGAACAAAAAGGGAAGAATGAAATTCAAAGCATGCCCAGAAAGTTGTGTGAAGCTCCCACCAGTCATTTTTGGTTATAATTGTGTGTCTTTACTTTCAAAGTACAGGGTTGCACCTTTCAGGATCACTCTTGTATTACACAGACACAAATAGTTGAGAAGTCTTTTCTCACATAGCTGGCACAAGCTTGCACTTTTCCTTTCTGGCTATGTGGAAATGACAGCTTGGTCCTTGGAAGGAAAATCAAGCAAAATTAGCAGAGGATGGTTTCGATCCATCGACCTCTGGGTTATGGGCCCAGCACGCTTCCGCTGCGCCACTCTGCTCCTTTGTGAAAGTGTTCTCTTCATGCAGATGAGGAGGCATTCAGAGAAGTGACGTGGGATTGGTCGGGCTCTCACCTCATTTGCCTAAGTATATCGCAAGGCATGCTGGGTGCAGAAAATCTTTATCTTCCCCTCTCACAATCAGTCACAACTGAAAGTCCAGACCCTCTTAGGCACTAGCCGTTTCAGGCCTTTAACAAGACAACAGCTCTCCGACGCTCTCTGTCTCTCTCTCTCTCTGTGATCCTAGTGCTTGCATGCTCAGTATTTGGCTTTACCTGGGAGCCAGAGATCTATCCGGTGAGGGCTTGCCGGGTATAAGGCTTTAGAGCGTTTGGGAGCGTTCGGTACATGAGAGGACGTTGGACTGGAAGCTATGCAAATTTGAAGCATCCAAACTTCCTGCTGCAGTCGGAGGCTCTTTCCATGGACATCTGCCTTTTGGATTCCTCTAAACTTGCCCTCTGATGAAACATTTTGTGAGCTGCAGTTACCTCCGACGGCTACAAGGCGGTGCTACATTCAGGTGAGGGCACAAGTATGCACAAAATGTTGGGGACTTTTGCCAGATTTATTGCTGGATCTTGCATATTTTTTTCAGAGGCTAAATATTGCCTAGGAAATGCTTTTTAACATAGAGATGCTGGAGTTAAAATGTCTGGTCGGGCCTCAGCCCTTTCATTGTCTGCCCACTGTAACATATTTTTTTACCAGCACATGTGAGTGGTGACTCTGCTTTATGTTACTTATCATATATTAGGACAATGAATATAGCAGAAGGGGCGATCGAAATGCTTGCCTACATATTTGTTTATTTTTTATATAATGGCTGATTAACCTCTTCATTATATTACCATTTTGTGAAATGTTGCTTTAAAGTATATCCTGCTTGCAGAATATATAAGTATTTGTACTGCGTTGGCCGGGAATCGAACCCGGGTCAACTGCTTGGAAGGCAGCTATGCTCACCACTATAATACCAACGCCCTCTGATCTCTGCGCTCTCGGTTCTAAACATTGGGACCCTGAGTTCAATGACTATCATGCACCAGCTTCAATGGTGCATTTGGTTTAGATACCAACATGAAAAGCAATAGAAAGTTTTTGTAGAGGGTAAGGAACTGGGATTGAAACCAAGGACAAAGCTGTGCAGAAGAGAAGAATGGAAAGCAGCAATACAAATAATAGATATGAACACATAGAGGCAGCATGGGAAGCAAAGCAGGGAAGAGAAATAGAGAACATTCCATGAAATGCCCAGGAGATAGATAAGAGCAGAACAAAAAAGGGAAGAATGAAATTCAAAGCCTCCACATAAAAGTGTTTGAAGGTCCCACCAGTCATTCATGCTTATTATTGTGTGCCTTTACTTTCAAAGTACAGTGTGGATCCTTTGACGATCCCTCTCTTGTATTTCAGCAGACACAGATAGTTGAGAAGTCTTTTCTCACATAGCTGGCACACGCTTGCGCTTTTCCTTGCTGGCAGCGTGGAAATGACAGCTTGGTCCTTGGAAGTAAAATCAAGCAAAATTAGCAGAGGATGGTTTCGATCCATCGACCTCTGGGTTATGGGCCCAGCACGCTTCCGCTGCGCCACTCTGCTCCGTTGTGAAAGTGTTCTTTTTATGCAGATAAGGAGCATTAAGCAGAGTAGCATGGGATTGGTCTGGCTCTCACCTCATTTGCATAAGTATATCCCAAGGCATGCTGGGTGCAGAAAAACTTCATCTTCCCCTCTCACAATCAGTCATAACTGAAAGTCAGACACTCGTAGGCACTAGCCGTTTCAGGCCTTTATCAAGACAGTAGCTCTTGAACCATCTCTCTCTCTCTCTGTGATCCTAGCACTAGCATGCTCAGGATTTGGCTTTACCTGGGAGCCAGAGATATACCGGGTGAGGGCTTGCCCGGTGTGAGGCTTTTGAGCGTTTGGGAGCGTTCGGGACGTGAGTGGACGTTGGACAGGAAACTATGCGAATATGAAGCCTCCAACATTCCTGCTTCAGTGAGTGGTTCTTTCCATGGACATCTGACTCTTGGATTCCTCTGAACTTGCCTTCTGATAAAACATTTTGTGAGCAGCAGTTTCCTTCGACAGCTACAAGGTGGCGCTACATTCAGGTGAGAGCACAAGTATGCACAAAATGTTAGGGACTTTTGCCAGATTTATCGGTGGATCTTGCATATTTTTTTCAGAGGCTAGATATTGCCTAGAAATGCTTTTTAACATAGAGATGCTGGAGTTACAATGTCTGGTCGGGCCTCAGCCCTTCCATTGTTTGCCCACTATAACAAATTTATTACCAGCACATGTGTGTTGTGACTCTGCTTTATGAAACTTATCATATATTAGGACAATGTATGTAGCAGAAGGTGCGATTGAGATGTTTGCCCACGTATTTGTTTATTTTTTTATATATGGCTGATTAATCTGTTCGTGAAATTTCCATTTTGTGACATGTTGCATTACAATATATCCTGCTTGCAGAATATATAAGTATTTTCAGTGCGTTGGCCGGGAATCGAACCCGGGTCAACTGCTTGGGAAGCAGCTATGCTCACCACTATACCTCCAACGCCCTCTGATGTGTTAGCTCTCGGTTCTAAATATTACGTTGCAGAAATCAATGACTATCTTGCACCAGCTTCAATGGTGCATTTGGTTTAGATGCCAACATGAGAAGCAGTAGAACGTTTTTTGCAGAGGGTAAGGAACTGGGGATTGAAACCAAGGACAAAGTTGTGCAGAAGAGAAGAAATGAAAAGCAACAGTACAAATAGTAGAAATGAGCATATATAGGCAGCATGGGAAGCAAAGCAGGGAAGAGAAAGAGAACATTCCATGAAATGCCCAGGAGATAGATAAGAGCAGAACAAAAAGGGAAGAATGAAATTCAAAGCATGCCCAGAAAGTTGTGTGAAGCTCCCACCAGTCATTTTTGGTTATAATTGTGTGTCTTTACTTTCAAAGTACAGGGTTGCACCTTTCAGGATCACTCTTGTATTACACAGACACAAATAGTTGAGAAGTCTTTTCTCACATAGCTGGCACAAGCTTGCACTTTTCCTTTCTGGCTATGTGGAAATGACAGCTTGGTCCTTGGAAGGAAAATCAAGCAAAATTAGCAGAGGATGGTTTCGATCCATCGACCTCTGGGTTATGGGCCCAGCACGCTTCTGCTGCGCCACTCTGCTCCTTTGTGAAAGTGTTCTCTTCATGCAGATGAGGAGGCATTCAGAGAAGTGACGTGGGATTGGTCGGGCTCTCACCTCATTTGCCTAAGTATATCGCAAGGCATGCTGGGTGCAGAAAATCTTTATCTTCCCCTCTCACAATCAGTCACAACTGAAAGTCCAGACCCTCTTAGGCACTAGCCGTTTCAGGCCTTTAACAAGACAACAGCTCTCCGACGCTCTCTGTCTCTCTCTCTCTCTGTGATCCTAGTGCTTGCATGCTCAGTATTTGGCTTTACCTGGGAGCCAGAGATCTATCCGGTGAGGGCTTGCCGGGTATAAGGCTTTAGAGCGTTTGGGAGCGTTCGGTACATGAGAGGACGTTGGACTGGAAGCTATGCAAATTTGAAGCATCCAAACTTCCTGCTGCAGTCGGAGGCTCTTTCCATGGACATCTGCCTTTTGGATTCCTCTAAACTTGCCCTCTGATGAAACATTTTGTGAGCTGCAGTTACCTCCGACGGCTACAAGGCGGTGCTACATTCAGGTGAGGGCACAAGTATGCACAAAATGTTGGGGACTTTTGCCAGATTTATTGCTGGATCTTGCATATTTTTTTCAGAGGCTAAATATTGCCTAGGAAATGCTTTTTAACATAGAGATGCTGGAGTTAAAATGTCTGGTCGGGCCTCAGCCCTTTCATTGTCTGCCCACTGTAACATATTTTTTTACCAGCACATGTGAGTGGTGACTCTGCTTTATGTTACTTATCATATATTAGGACAATGAATATAGCAGAAGGGGCGATCGAAATGCTTGCCTACATATTTGTTTATTTTTTATATAATGGCTGATTAACCTCTTCATTATATTACCATTTTGTGAAATGTTGCTTTAAAGTATATCCTGCTTGCAGAATATATAAGTATTTGTACTGCGTTGGCCGGGAATCGAACCCGGGTCAACTGCTTGGAAGGCAGCTATGCTCACCACTATAATACCAACGCCCTCTGATCTCTGCGCTCTCGGTTCTAAACATTGGGACCCTGAGTTCAATGACTATCATGCACCAGCTTCAATGGTGCATTTGGTTTAGATACCAACATGAAAAGCAATAGAAAGTTTTTGTAGAGGGTAAGGAACTGGGATTGAAACCAAGGACAAAGCTGTGCAGAAGAGAAGAATGGAAAGCAGCAATACAAATAATAGATATGAACACATAGAGGCAGCATGGGAAGCAAAGCAGGGAAGAGAAATAGAGAACATTCCATGAAATGCCCAGGAGATAGATAAGAGCAGAACAAAAAAGGGAAGAATGAAATTCAAAGCCTCCACATAAAAGTGTTTGAAGGTCCCACCAGTCATTCATGCTTATTATTGTGTGCCTTTACTTTCAAAGTACAGTGTGGATCCTTTGACGATCCCTCTCTTGTATTTCAGCAGACACAGATAGTTGAGAAGTCTTTTCTCACATAGCTGGCACACGCTTGCGCTTTTCCTTGCTGGCAGCGTGGAAATGACAGCTTGGTCCTTGGAAGTAAAATCAAGCAAAATTAGCAGAGGATGGTTTCGATCCATCGACCTCTGGGTTATGGGCCCAGCACGCTTCCGCTGCGCCACTCTGCTCCGTTGTGAAAGTGTTCTTTTTATGCAGATAAGGAGCATTAAGCAGAGTAGCATGGGATTGGTCTGGCTCTCACCTCATTTGCATAAGTATATCCCAAGGCATGCTGGGTGCAGAAAAACTTCATCTTCCCCTCTCACAATCAGTCATAACTGAAAGTCAGACACTCGTAGGCACTAGCCGTTTCAGGCCTTTATCAAGACAGTAGCTCTTGAACCATCTCTCTCTCTCTCTGTGATCCTAGCACTAGCATGCTCAGGATTTGGCTTTACCTGGGAGCCAGAGATATACCGGGTGAGGGCTTGCCCGGTGTGAGGCTTTTGAGCGTTTGGGAGCGTTCGGGACGTGAGTGGACGTTGGACAGGAAACTATGCGAATATGAAGCCTCCAACATTCCTGCTTCAGTGAGTGGTTCTTTCCATGGACATCTGACTCTTGGATTCCTCTGAACTTGCCTTCTGATAAAACATTTTGTGAGCAGCAGTTTCCTTCGACAGCTACAAGGTGGCGCTACATTCAGGTGAGAGCACAAGTATGCACAAAATGTTAGGGACTTTTGCCAGATTTATCGGTGGATCTTGCATATTTTTTTCAGAGGCTAGATATTGCCTAGAAATGCTTTTTAACATAGAGATGCTGGAGTTACAATGTCTGGTCGGGCCTCAGCCCTTCCATTGTTTGCCCACTATAACAAATTTATTACCAGCACATGTGTGTTGTGACTCTGCTTTATGAAACTTATCATATATTAGGACAATGTATGTAGCAGAAGGTGCGATTGAGATGTTTGCCCACGTATTTGTTTATTTTTTTATATATGGCTGATTAATCTGTTCGTGAAATTTCCATTTTGTGACATGTTGCATTACAATATATCCTGCTTGCAGAATATATAAGTATTTTCAGTGCGTTGGCCGGGAATCGAACCCGGGTCAACTGCTTGGGAAGCAGCTATGCTCACCACTATACCTCCAACGCCCTCTGATGTGTTAGCTCTCGGTTCTAAATATTACGTTGCAGAAATCAATGACTATCTTGCACCAGCTTCAATGGTGCATTTGGTTTAGATGCCAACATGAGAAGCAGTAGAACGTTTTTTGCAGAGGGTAAGGAACTGGGGATTGAAACCAAGGACAAAGTTGTGCAGAAGAGAAGAAATGAAAAGCAACAGTACAAATAGTAGAAATGAGCATATATAGGCAGCATGGGAAGCAAAGCAGGGAAGAGAAAGAGAACATTCCATGAAATGCCCAGGAGATAGATAAGAGCAGAACAAAAAGGGAAGAATGAAATTCAAAGCATGCCCAGAAAGTTGTGTGAAGCTCCCACCAGTCATTTTTGGTTATAATTGTGTGTCTTTACTTTCAAAGTACAGGGTTGCACCTTTCAGGATCACTCTTGTATTACACAGACACGAATAGTTGAGAAGTCTTTTCTCACATAGCTGGCACAAGCTTGCACTTTTCCTTTC
Source organism: Lissotriton vulgaris (assembly GCF_964263255.1). NCBI lineage: Eukaryota > Metazoa > Chordata > Amphibia > Caudata > Salamandridae > Lissotriton > Lissotriton vulgaris. Next base: position 539,458,155 of record NC_141697.1, read on the forward strand.
TGGCTATGTGGAAATGACAGCTTGGTCCTTGGAAGGAAAATCAAGCAAAATTAGCAGAGGATGGTTTCGATCCATCGACCTCTGGGTTATGGGCCCAGCACGCTTCCGCTGCGCCACTCTGCTCCTTTGTGAAAGTGTTCTCTTCATGCAGATGAGGAGGCATTCAGAGAAGTGACGTGGGATTGGTCGGGCTCTCACCTCATTTGCCTAAGTATATCGCAAGGCATGCTGGGTGCAGAAAATCTTTATCTTCCCCTCTCACAATCAGTCACAACTGAAAGTCCAGACCCTCTTAGGCACTAGCCGTTTCAGGCCTTTAACAAGACAACAGCTCTCCGACGCTCTCTGTCTCTCTCTCTCTCTGTGATCCTAGTGCTTGCATGCTCAGTATTTGGCTTTACCTGGGAGCCAGAGATCTATCCGGTGAGGGCTTGCCGGGTATAAGGCTTTAGAGCGTTTGGGAGCGTTCGGTACATGAGAGGACGTTGGACTGGAAGCTATGCAAATTTGAAGCATCCAAACTTCCTGCTGCAGTCGGAGGCTCTTTCCATGGACATCTGCCTTTTGGATTCCTCTAAACTTGCCCTCTGATGAAACATTTTGTGAGCTGCAGTTACCTCCGACGGCTACAAGGCGGTGCTACATTCAGGTGAGGGCACAAGTATGCACAAAATGTTGGGGACTTTTGCCAGATTTATTGCTGGATCTTGCATATTTTTTTCAGAGGCTAAATATTGCCTAGGAAATGCTTTTTAACATAGAGATGCTGGAGTTAAAATGTCTGGTCGGGCCTCAGCCCTTTCATTGTCTGCCCACTGTAACATATTTTTTTACCAGCACATGTGAGTGGTGACTCTGCTTTATGTTACTTATCATATATTAGGACAATGAATATAGCAGAAGGGGCGATCGAAATGCTTGCCTACATATTTGTTTATTTTTTATATAATGGCTGATTAACCTCTTCATTATATTACCATTTTGTGAAATGTTGCTTTAAAGTATATCCTGCTTGCAGAATATATAAGTATTTGTACTGCGTTGGCCGGGAATCGAACCCGGGTCAACTGCTTGGAAGGCAGCTATGCTCACCACTATAATACCAACGCCCTCTGATCTCTGCGCTCTCGGTTCTAAACATTGGGACCCTGAGTTCAATGACTATCATGCACCAGCTTCAATGGTGCATTTGGTTTAGATACCAACATGAAAAGCAATAGAAAGTTTTTGTAGAGGGTAAGGAACTGGGATTGAAACCAAGGACAAAGCTGTGCAGAAGAGAAGAATGGAAAGCAGCAATACAAATAATAGATATGAACACATAGAGGCAGCATGGGAAGCAAAGCAGGGAAGAGAAATAGAGAACATTCCATGAAATGCCCAGGAGATAGATAAGAGCAGAACAAAAAAGGGAAGAATGAAATTCAAAGCCTCCACATAAAAGTGTTTGAAGGTCCCACCAGTCATTCATGCTTATTATTGTGTGCCTTTACTTTCAAAGTACAGTGTGGATCCTTTGACGATCCCTCTCTTGTATTTCAGCAGACACAGATAGTTGAGAAGTCTTTTCTCACATAGCTGGCACACGCTTGCGCTTTTCCTTGCTGGCAGCGTGGAAATGACAGCTTGGTCCTTGGAAGTAAAATCAAGCAAAATTAGCAGAGGATGGTTTCGATCCATCGACCTCTGGGTTATGGGCCCAGCACGCTTCCGCTGCGCCACTCTGCTCCGTTGTGAAAGTGTTCTTTTTATGCAGATAAGGAGCATTAAGCAGAGTAGCATGGGATTGGTCTGGCTCTCACCTCATTTGCATAAGTATATCCCAAGGCATGCTGGGTGCAGAAAAACTTCATCTTCCCCTCTCACAATCAGTCATAACTGAAAGTCAGACACTCTTAGGCACTAGCCGTTTCAGGCCTTTATCAAGACAGTAGCTCTTGAACCATCTCTCTCTCTCTCTGTGATCCTAGCACTAGCATGCTCAGGATTTGGCTTTACCTGGGAGCCAGAGATATACCGGGTGAGGGCTTGCCCGGTGTGAGGCTTTTGAGCGTTTGGGAGCGTTCGGGACGTGAGTGGACGTTGGACAGGAAACTATGCGAATATGAAGCCTCCAACATTCCTGCTTCAGTGAGTGGTTCTTTCCATGGACATCTGACTCTTGGATTCCTCTCAACTTGCCTTCTGATAAAACATTTTGTGAGCAGCAGTTTCCTTCGACAGCTACAAGGTGGCGCTACATTCAGGTGAGAGCACAAGTATGCACAAAATGTTAGGGACTTTTGCCAGATTTATCGGTGGATCTTGCATATTTTTTCAGAGGCTAGATATTGCCTAGAAATGCTTTTTAACATAGAGATGCTGGAGTTACAATGTCTGGTCGGGCCTCAGCCCTTCCATTGTTTGCCCACTGTAACAAATTTATTACCAGCACATGTGTGTTGTGACTCTGCTTTATGAAACTTATCATATATTAGGACAATGTATGTAGCAGAAGGTGCGATTGAGATGTTTGCCCACGTATTTGTTTATTTTTTTATATATGGCTGATTAATCTGTTCGTGAAATTTCCATTTTGTGACATGTTGCATTACAATATATCCTGCTTGCAGAATATATAAGTATTTTCAGTGCGTTGACCGGGAATCGAACCCGGGTCAACTGCTTGGGAAGCAGCTATGCTCACCACTATACCACCAACGCCCTCTGATGTGTTAGCTCTCGGTTCTAAATATTACGTTGCAGAAATCAATGACTATCTTGCACCAGCTTCAATGGTGCATTTGGTTTAGATACCAACATGAGAAGCAGTAGAACGTTTTTTGCAGAGGGTAAGGAACTGGGGATTGAAACCAAGGACAAAGTTGTGCAGAAGAGAAGAAATGAAAAGCAACAGTACAAATAGTAGAAATGAGCATATATAGGCAGCATGGGAAGCAAAGCAGGGAAGAGAAAGAGAACATTCCATGAAATGCCCAGGAGATAGATAAGAGCAGAACAAAAAGGGAAGAATGAAATTCAAAGCATGCCCAGAAAGTTGTGTGAAGCTCCCACCAGTCATTTTTGGTTATAATTGTGTGTCTTTACTTTCAAAGTACAGGGTTGCACCTTTCAGGATCACTCTTGTATTACACAGACACGAATAGTTGAGAAGTCTTTTCTCACATAGCTGGCACAAGCTTGCACTTTTCCTTTCTGGCTATGTGGAAATGACAGCTTGGTCCTTGGAAGGAAAATCAAGCAAAATTAGCAGAGGATGGTTTCGATCCATCGACCTCTGGGTTATGGGCCCAGCACGCTTCCGCTGCGCCACTCTGCTCCTTTGTGAAAGTGTTCTCTTCATGCAGATGAGGAGGCATTCAGAGAAGTGACGTGGGATTGGTCGGGCTCTCACCTCATTTGCCTAAGTATATCGCAAGGCATGCTGGGTGCAGAAAATCTTTATCTTCCCCTCTCACAATCAGTCACAACTGAAAGTCCAGACCCTCTTAGGCACTAGCCGTTTCAGGCCTTTAACAAGACAACAGCTCTCCGACGCTCTCTGTCTCTCTCTCTCTCTGTGATCCTAGTGCTTGCATGCTCAGTATTTGGCTTTACCTGGGAGCCAGAGATCTATCCGGTGAGGGCTTGCCGGGTATAAGGCTTTAGAGCGTTTGGGAGCGTTCGGTACATGAGAGGACGTTGGACTGGAAGCTATGCAAATTTGAAGCATCCAAACTTCCTGCTGCAGTCGGAGGCTCTTTCCATGGACATCTGCCTTTTGGATTCCTCTAAACTTGCCCTCTGATGAAACATTTTGTGAGCTGCAGTTACCTCCGACGGCTACAAGGCGGTGCTACATTCAGGTGAGGGCACAAGTATGCACAAAATGTTGGGGACTTTTGCCAGATTTATTGCTGGATCTTGCATATTTTTTTCAGAGGCTAAATATTGCCTAGGAAATGCTTTTTAACATAGAGATGCTGGAGTTAAAATGTCTGGTCGGGCCTCAGCCCTTTCATTGTCTGCCCACTGTAACATATTTTTTTACCAGCACATGTGAGTGGTGACTCTGCTTTATGTTACTTATCATATATTAGGACAATGAATATAGCAGAAGGGGCGATCGAAATGCTTGCCTACATATTTGTTTATTTTTTATATAATGGCTGATTAACCTCTTCATTATATTACCATTTTGTGAAATGTTGCTTTAAAGTATATCCTGCTTGCAGAATATATAAGTATTTGTACTGCGTTGGCCGGGAATCGAACCCGGGTCAACTGCTTGGAAGGCAGCTATGCTCACCACTATAATACCAACGCCCTCTGATCTCTGCGCTCTCGGTTCTAAACATTGGGACCCTGAGTTCAATGACTATCATGCACCAGCTTCAATGGTGCATTTGGTTTAGATACCAACATGAAAAGCAATAGAAAGTTTTTGTAGAGGGTAAGGAACTGGGATTGAAACCAAGGACAAAGCTGTGCAGAAGAGAAGAATGGAAAGCAGCAATACAAATAATAGATATGAACACATAGAGGCAGCATGGGAAGCAAAGCAGGGAAGAGAAATAGAGAACATTCCATGAAATGCCCAGGAGATAGATAAGAGCAGAACAAAAAAGGGAAGAATGAAATTCAAAGCCTCCACATAAAAGTGTTTGAAGGTCCCACCAGTCATTCATGCTTATTATTGTGTGCCTTTACTTTCAAAGTACAGTGTGGATCCTTTGACGATCCCTCTCTTGTATTTCAGCAGACACAGATAGTTGAGAAGTCTTTTCTCACATAGCTGGCACACGCTTGCGCTTTTCCTTGCTGGCAGCGTGGAAATGACAGCTTGGTCCTTGGAAGTAAAATCAAGCAAAATTAGCAGAGGATGGTTTCGATCCATCGACCTCTGGGTTATGGGCCCAGCACGCTTCCGCTGCGCCACTCTGCTCCGTTGTGAAAGTGTTCTTTTTATGCAGATAAGGAGCATTAAGCAGAGTAGCATGGGATTGGTCTGGCTCTCACCTCATTTGCATAAGTATATCCCAAGGCATGCTGGGTGCAGAAAAACTTCATCTTCCCCTCTCACAATCAGTCATAACTGAAAGTCAGACACTCGTAGGCACTAGCCGTTTCAGGCCTTTATCAAGACAGTAGCTCTTGAACCATCTCTCTCTCTCTCTGTGATCCTAGCACTAGCATGCTCAGGATTTGGCTTTACCTGGGAGCCAGAGATATACCGGGTGAGGGCTTGCCCGGTGTGAGGCTTTTGAGCGTTTGGGAGCGTTCGGGACGTGAGTGGACGTTGGACAGGAAACTATGCGAATATGAAGCCTCCAACATTCCTGCTTCAGTGAGTGGTTCTTTCCATGGACATCTGACTCTTGGATTCCTCTCAACTTGCCTTCTGATAAAACATTTTGTGAGCAGCAGTTTCCTTCGACAGCTACAAGGTGGCGCTACATTCAGGTGAGAGCACAAGTATGCACAAAATGTTAGGGACTTTTGCCAGATTTATCGGTGGATCTTGCATATTTTTTTCAGAGGCTAGATATTGCCTAGAAATGCTTTTTAACATAGAGATGCTGGAGTTACAATGTCTGGTCGGGCCTCAGCCCTTCCATTGTTTGCCCACTGTAACAAATTTATTACCAGCACATGTGTGTTGTGACTCTGCTTTATGAAACTTATCATATATTAGGACAATGTATGTAGCAGAAGGTGCGATTGAGATGTTTGCCCACGTATTTGTTTATTTTTTTATATATGGCTGATTAATCTGTTCGTGAAATTTCCATTTTGTGACATGTTGCATTACAATATATCCTGCTTGCAGAATATATAAGTATTTTCAGTGCGTTGGCCGGGAATCGAACCCGGGTCAACTGCTTGGGAAGCAGCTATGCTCACCACTATACCACCAACGCCCTCTGATGTGTTAGCTCTCGGTTCTAAATATTACGTTGCAGAAATCAATGACTATCTTGCACCAGCTTCAATGGTGCATTTGGTTTAGATACCAACATGAGAAGCAGTAGAACGTTTTTTGCAGAGGGTAAGGAACTGGGGATTGAAACCAAGGACAAAGTTGTGCAGAAGAGAAGAAATGAAAAGCAACAGTACAAATAGTAGAAATGAGCATATATAGGCAGCATGGGAAGCAAAGCAGGGAAGAGAAAGAGAACATTCCATGAAATGCCCAGGAGATAGATAAGAGCAGAACAAAAAGGGAAGAATGAAATTCAAAGCATGCCCAGAAAGTTGTGTGAAGCTCCCACCAGTCATTTATGGTTATAATTGTGTGTCTTTACTTTCAAAGTACAGGGTTGCACCTTTCAGGATCACTCTTGTATTACACAGACACGAATAGTTGAGAAGTCTTTTCTCACATAGCTGGCACAAGCTTGCACTTTTCCTTTCTGGCTATGTGGAAATGACAGCTTGGTCCTTGGAAGGAAAATCAAGCAAAATTAGCAGAGGATGGTTTCGATCCATCGACCTCTGGGTTATGGGCCCAGCACGCTTCCGCTGCGCCACTCTGCTCCTTTGTGAAAGTGTTCTCTTCATGCAGATGAGGAGGCATTCAGAGAAGTGACGTGGGATTGGTCGGGCTCTCACCTCATTTGCCTAAGTATATCGCAAGGCATGCTGGGTGCAGAAAATCTTTATCTTCCCCTCTCACAATCAGTCACAACTGAAAGTCCAGACCCTCTTAGGCACTAGCCGTTTCAGGCCTTTAACAAGACAACAGCTCTCCGACGCTCTCTGTCTCTCTCTCTCTCTGTGATCCTAGTGCTTGCATGCTCAGTATTTGGCTTTTCCTGGGAGCCAGAGATCTACCCGGTGAGGGCTTGCCGGTATAAGGCTTTAGAGCGTTTGGGAGCGTTCGGTACATGAGAGGACGTTGGACTGGAAGCTATGCAAATTTGAAGCATCCAAACTTCCTGCTGCAGTCGGAGGCTCTTTCCATGGACATCTGCCTTTTGGATTCCTCTAAACTTGCCCTCTGATGAAACATTTTGTGAGCTGCAGTTACCTCCGACGGCTACAAGGCGGTGCTACATTCAGGTGAGGGCACAAGTATGCACAAAATGTTGGGGACTTTTGCCAGATTTATTGCTGGATCTTGCATATCTTTTTCAGAGGCTAAATATTGCCTAGGAAATGCTTTTTAACATAGAGATGCTGGAGTTAAAATGTCTGGTCGGGCCTCAGCCCTTTCATTGTCTGCCCACTGTAACATATTTTTTTACCAGTACATGTGAGTGGTGACTCTGCTTTATGAAACTTATCATATATTAGGACAATGAATATAGCAGAAGGGGCGATCGAAATGCTTGCCTACATATTTGTTTATTTTTTATATAATGGCTGATTAACCTCTTAATTATATTACCAGTTTGTGAAATGTTGCTTTAAAATATATCCTGCTTGCAGAATATATATGTATTTGTACTGCGTTGGCCGGGAATCGAACCCGGGTCAACTGCTTGGAAGGCAGCTATGCTCACCACTATACCACCAACGCCCTCTGATCTCTGCGCTCTCGGTTCTAAACATTAGGACCCTGAGTTCAATGACTATCATGCACCAGCTTCAATGGTGCATTTGGTTTAGATACCAACATGAAAAGCAATAGAAAGTTTTTGTAGAGGGTAAGGAACTGGGATTGAAACCAAGGACAAAGCTGTGCAGAAGAGAAGAATGGAAAGCAGCAATACAAATAATAGATATGAACACATAGAGGCAGCATGGGAAGCAAAGCAGGGAAGAGAAATAGAGAACATTCCATGAAATGCCCAGGAGATAGATAAGAGCAGAACAAAAAAGGGAAGAATGAAATTCAAAGCCTCCACATAAAAGTGTTTGAAGGTCCCACCAGTCATTCATGCTTATTATTGTGTGCCTTTACTTTCAAAGTACAGTGTGGAGCCTTTGACGATCCCTCTCTTGTATTTCAGCAGACACAGATAGTTGAGAAGTCTTTTCTCACATAGCTGGCACAAGCTTGCGCTTTTCCTTGCTGGTAGCGTGGAAATGACAGCTTGGTCCTTGGAAGTAAAATCAAGCAAAATTAGCAGAGGATGGTTTCGATCCATCGACCTCTGGGTTATGGGCCCAGCACGCTTCCGCTGCGCCACTCTGCTCCGTTGTGAAAGTGTTCTTTTTATGCAGATAAGGAGCATTAGGCAGAGTAGCATGGGATTGGTCTGGCTCTCACCTCATTTGCATAAGTATATCCCAAGGCATGCTGGGTGCAGAAAAACTTCATCTTCCCCTCTCACAATCAGTCATAACTGAAAGTCAGACACTCTTAGGCACTAGCCGTTTCAGGCCTTTATCAAGACAGTAGCTCTTGAACCATCTCTCTCTCGCTCTGTGATCCTAGCACTAGCATGCTCAGGATTTGGCTTTACCTGGGAGCCAGAGATATACCCGGTGAGGGCTTGCCCGGTGTGAGGCTTTTGAGCGTTTGGGAGCGTTCGGGACGTGAGTGGACGTTGGACAGGAAACTATGCGAATATGAAGCCTCCAACATTCCTGCTTCAGTGAGTGGTTCTTTCCATGGACATCTGACTCTTGGATTCCTCTCAACTTGCCTTCTGATAAAACATTTTGTGAGCAGCAGTTTCCTTCGACAGCTACAAGGTGGCGCTACATTCAGGTGAGAGCACAAGTATGCACAAAATGTTAGGGACTTTTGCCAGATTTATCGGTGGATCTTGCATATTTTTTTCAGAGGCTAGATATTGCCTAGAAATGCTTTTTAACATAGAGATGCTGGAGTTACAATGTCTGGTCGGGCCTCAGCCCTTCCATTGTTTGCCCACTGTAACAAATTTATTACCAGCACATGTGTGTTGTGACTCTGCTTTATGAAACTTATCATATATTAGGACAATGTATGTAGCAGAAGGTGCGATTGAGATGTTTGCCCACGTATTTGTTTATTTTTTTATATATGGCTGATTAATCTGTTCGTGAAATTTCCATTTTGTGACATGTTGCATTACAATATATCCTGCTTGCAGAATATATAAGTATTTTCAGTGCGTTGACCGGGAATCGAACCCGGGTCAACTGCTTGGGAAGCAGCTATGCTCACCACTATACCACCAACGCCCTCTGATGTGTTAGCTCTCGGTTCTAAATATTACGTTGCAGAAATCAATGACTATCTTGCACCAGCTTCAATGGTGCATTTGGTTTAGATACCAACATGAGAAGCAGTAGAACGTTTTTTGCAGAGGGTAAGGAACTGGGGATTGAAACCAAGGACAAAGTTGTGCAGAAGAGAAGAAATGAAAAGCAACAGTACAAATAGTAGAAATGAGCATATATAGGCAGCATGGGAAGCAAAGCAGGGAAGAGAAAGAGAACATTCCATGAAATGCCCAGGAGATAGATAAGAGCAGAACAAAAAGGGAAGAATGAAATTCAAAGCATGCCCAGAAAGTTGTGTGAAGCTCCCACCAGTCATTTTTGGTTATAATTGTGTGTCTTTACTTTCAAAGTACAGGGTTGCACCTTTCAGGATCACTCTTGTATTACACAGACACAAATAGTTGAGAAGTCTTTTCTCACATAGCTGGCACAAGCTTGCACTTTTCCTTTCTGGCTATGTGGAAATGACAGCTTGGTCCTTGGAAGGAAAATCAAGCAAAATTAGCAGAGGATGGTTTCGATCCATCGACCTCTGGGTTATGGGCCCAGCACGCTTCCGCTGCGCCACTCTGCTCCTTTGTGAAAGTGTTCTCTTCATGCAGATGAGGAGGCATTCAGAGAAGTGACGTGGGATTGGTCGGGCTCTCACCTCATTTGCCTAAGTATATCGCAAGGCATGCTGGGTGCAGAAAATCTTTATCTTCCCCTCTCACAATCAGTCACAACTGAAAGTCCAGACCCTCTTAGGCACTAGCCGTTTCAGGCCTTTAACAAGACAACAGCTCTCCGACGCTCTCTGTCTCTCTCTCTCTCTGTGATCCTAGTGCTTGCATGCTCAGTATTTGGCTTTACCTGGGAGCCAGAGATCTATCCGGTGAGGGCTTGCCGGGTATAAGGCTTTAGAGCGTTTGGGAGCGTTCGGTACATGAGAGGACGTTGGACTGGAAGCTATGCAAATTTGAAGCATCCAAACTTCCTGCTGCAGTCGGAGGCTCTTTCCATGGACATCTGCCTTTTGGATTCCTCTAAACTTGCCCTCTGATGAAACATTTTGTGAGCTGCAGTTACCTCCGACGGCTACAAGGCGGTGCTACATTCAGGTGAGGGCACAAGTATGCACAAAATGTTGGGGACTTTTGCCAGATTTATTGCTGGATCTTGCATATTTTTTTCAGAGGCTAAATATTGCCTAGGAAATGCTTTTTAACATAGAGATGCTGGAGTTAAAATGTCTGGTCGGGCCTCAGCCCTTTCATTGTCTGCCCACTGTAACATATTTTTTTACCAGCACATGTGAGTGGTGACTCTGCTTTATGTTACTTATCATATATTAGGACAATGAATATAGCAGAAGGGGCGATCGAAATGCTTGCCTACATATTTGTTTATTTTTTATATAATGGCTGATTAACCTCTTCATTATATTACCATTTTGTGAAATGTTGCTTTAAAGTATATCCTGCTTGCAGAATATATAAGTATTTGTACTGCGTTGGCCGGGAATCGAACCCGGGTCAACTGCTTGGAAGGCAGCTATGCTCACCACTATAATACCAACGCCCTCTGATCTCTGCGCTCTCGGTTCTAAACATTGGGACCCTGAGTTCAATGACTATCATGCACCAGCTTCAATGGTGCATTTGGTTTAGATACCAACATGAAAAGCAATAGAAAGTTTTTGTAGAGGGTAAGGAACTGGGATTGAAACCAAGGACAAAGCTGTGCAGAAGAGAAGAATGGAAAGCAGCAATACAAATAATAGATATGAACACATAGAGGCAGCATGGGAAGCAAAGCAGGGAAGAGAAATAGAGAACATTCCATGAAATGCCCAGGAGATAGATAAGAGCAGAACAAAAAAGGGAAGAATGAAATTCAAAGCCTCCACATAAAAGTGTTTGAAGGTCCCACCAGTCATTCATGCTTATTATTGTGTGCCTTTACTTTCAAAGTACAGTGTGGATCCTTTGACGATCCCTCTCTTGTATTTCAGCAGACACAGATAGTTGAGAAGTCTTTTCTCACATAGCTGGCACACGCTTGCGCTTTTCCTTGCTGGCAGCGTGGAAATGACAGCTTGGTCCTTGGAAGTAAAATCAAGCAAAATTAGCAGAGGATGGTTTCGATCCATCGACCTCTGGGTTATGGGCCCAGCACGCTTCCGCTGCGCCACTCTGCTCCGTTGTGAAAGTGTTCTTTTTATGCAGATAAGGAGCATTAAGCAGAGTAGCATGGGATTGGTCTGGCTCTCACCTCATTTGCATAAGTATATCCCAAGGCATGCTGGGTGCAGAAAAACTTCATCTTCCCCTCTCACAATCAGTCATAACTGAAAGTCAGACACTCTTAGGCACTAGCCGTTTCAGGCCTTTATCAAGACAGTAGCTCTTGAACCATCTCTCTCTCTCTCTGTGATCCTAGCACTAGCATGCTCAGGATTTGGCTTTACCTGGGAGCCAGAGATATACCGGGTGAGGGCTTGCCCGGTGTGAGGCTTTTGAGCGTTTGGGAGCGTTCGGGACGTGAGTGGACGTTGGACAGGAAACTATGCGAATATGAAGCCTCCAACATTCCTGCTTCAGTGAGTGGTTCTTTCCATGGACATCTGACTCTTGGATTCCTCTCAACTTGCCTTCTGATAAAACATTTTGTGAGCAGCAGTTTCCTTCGACAGCTACAAGGTGGCGCTACATTCAGGTGAGAGCACAAGTATGCACAAAATGTTAGGGACTTTTGCCAGATTTATCGGTGGATCTTGCATATTTTTTCAGAGGCTAGATATTGCCTAGAAATGCTTTTTAACATAGAGATGCTGGAGTTACAATGTCTGGTCGGGCCTCAGCCCTTCCATTGTTTGCCCACTGTAACAAATTTATTACCAGCACATGTGTGTTGTGACTCTGCTTTATGAAACTTATCATATATTAGGACAATGTATGTAGCAGAAGGTGCGATTGAGATGTTTGCCCACGTATTTGTTTATTTTTTTATATATGGCTGATTAATCTGTTCGTGAAATTTCCATTTTGTGACATGTTGCATTACAATATATCCTGCTTGCAGAATATATAAGTATTTTCAGTGCGTTGACCGGGAATCGAACCCGGGTCAACTGCTTGGGAAGCAGCTATGCTCACCACTATACCACCAACGCCCTCTGATGTGTTAGCTCTCGGTTCTAAATATTACGTTGCAGAAATCAATGACTATCTTGCACCAGCTTCAATGGTGCATTTGGTTTAGATACCAACATGAGAAGCAGTAGAACGTTTTTTGCAGAGGGTAAGGAACTGGGGATTGAAACCAAGGACAAAGTTGTGCAGAAGAGAAGAAATGAAAAGCAACAGTACAAATAGTAGAAATGAGCATATATAGGCAGCATGGGAAGCAAAGCAGGGAAGAGAAAGAGAACATTCCATGAAATGCCCAGGAGATAGATAAGAGCAGAACAAAAAGGGAAGAATGAAATTCAAAGCATGCCCAGAAAGTTGTGTGAAGCTCCCACCAGTCATTTTTGGTTATAATTGTGTGTCTTTACTTTCAAAGTACAGGGTTGCACCTTTCAGGATCACTCTTGTATTACACAGACACGAATAGTTGAGAAGTCTTTTCTCACATAGCTGGCACAAGCTTGCACTTTTCCTTTCTGGCTATGTGGAAATGACAGCTTGGTCCTTGGAAGGAAAATCAAGCAAAATTAGCAGAGGATGGTTTCGATCCATCGACCTCTGGGTTATGGGCCCAGCACGCTTCCGCTGCGCCACTCTGCTCCTTTGTGAAAGTGTTCTCTTCATGCAGATGAGGAGGCATTCAGAGAAGTGACGTGGGATTGGTCGGGCTCTCACCTCATTTGCCTAAGTATATCGCAAGGCATGCTGGGTGCAGAAAATCTTTATCTTCCCCTCTCACAATCAGTCACAACTGAAAGTCCAGACCCTCTTAGGCACTAGCCGTTTCAGGCCTTTAACAAGACAACAGCTCTCCGACGCTCTCTGTCTCTCTCTCTCTCTGTGATCCTAGTGCTTGCATGCTCAGTATTTGGCTTTACCTGGGAGCCAGAGATCTATCCGGTGAGGGCTTGCCGGGTATAAGGCTTTAGAGCGTTTGGGAGCGTTCGGTACATGAGAGGACGTTGGACTGGAAGCTATGCAAATTTGAAGCATCCAAACTTCCTGCTGCAGTCGGAGGCTCTTTCCATGGACATCTGCCTTTTGGATTCCTCTAAACTTGCCCTCTGATGAAACATTTTGTGAGCTGCAGTTACCTCCGACGGCTACAAGGCGGTGCTACATTCAGGTGAGGGCACAAGTATGCACAAAATGTTGGGGACTTTTGCCAGATTTATTGCTGGATCTTGCATATTTTTTTCAGAGGCTAAATATTGCCTAGGAAATGCTTTTTAACATAGAGATGCTGGAGTTAAAATGTCTGGTCGGGCCTCAGCCCTTTCATTGTCTGCCCACTGTAACATATTTTTTTACCAGCACATGTGAGTGGTGACTCTGCTTTATGTTACTTATCATATATTAGGACAATGAATATAGCAGAAGGGGCGATCGAAATGCTTGCCTACATATTTGTTTATTTTTTATATAATGGCTGATTAACCTCTTCATTATATTACCATTTTGTGAAATGTTGCTTTAAAGTATATCCTGCTTGCAGAATATATAAGTATTTGTACTGCGTTGGCCGGGAATCGAACCCGGGTCAACTGCTTGGAAGGCAGCTATGCTCACCACTATAATACCAACGCCCTCTGATCTCTGCGCTCTCGGTTCTAAACATTGGGACCCTGAGTTCAATGACTATCATGCACCAGCTTCAATGGTGCATTTGGTTTAGATACCAACATGAAAAGCAATAGAAAGTTTTTGTAGAGGGTAAGGAACTGGGATTGAAACCAAGGACAAAGCTGTGCAGAAGAGAAGAATGGAAAGCAGCAATACAAATAATAGATATGAACACATAGAGGCAGCATGGGAAGCAAAGCAGGGAAGAGAAATAGAGAACATTCCATGAAATGCCCAGGAGATAGATAAGAGCAGAACAAAAAAGGGAAGAATGAAATTCAAAGCCTCCACATAAAAGTGTTTGAAGGTCCCACCAGTCATTCATGCTTATTATTGTGTGCCTTTACTTTCAAAGTACAGTGTGGATCCTTTGACGATCCCTCTCTTGTATTTCAGCAGACACAGATAGTTGAGAAGTCTTTTCTCACATAGCTGGCACACGCTTGCGCTTTTCCTTGCTGGCAGCGTGGAAATGACAGCTTGGTCCTTGGAAGTAAAATCAAGCAAAATTAGCAGAGGATGGTTTCGATCCATCGACCTCTGGGTTATGGGCCCAGCACGCTTCCGCTGCGCCACTCTGCTCCGTTGTGAAAGTGTTCTTTTTATGCAGATAAGGAGCATTAAGCAGAGTAGCATGGGATTGGTCTGGCTCTCACCTCATTTGCATAAGTATATCCCAAGGCATGCTGGGTGCAGAAAAACTTCATCTTCCCCTCTCACAATCAGTCATAACTGAAAGTCAGACACTCGTAGGCACTAGCCGTTTCAGGCCTTTATCAAGACAGTAGCTCTTGAACCATCTCTCTCTCTCTCTGTGATCCTAGCACTAGCATGCTCAGGATTTGGCTTTACCTGGGAGCCAGAGATATACCGGGTGAGGGCTTGCCCGGTGTGAGGCTTTTGAGCGTTTGGGAGCGTTCGGGACGTGAGTGGACGTTGGACAGGAAACTATGCGAATATGAAGCCTCCAACATTCCTGCTTCAGTGAGTGGTTCTTTCCATGGACATCTGACTCTTGGATTCCTCTCAACTTGCCTTCTGATAAAACATTTTGTGAGCAGCAGTTTCCTTCGACAGCTACAAGGTGGCGCTACATTCAGGTGAGAGCACAAGTATGCACAAAATGTTAGGGACTTTTGCCAGATTTATCGGTGGATCTTGCATATTTTTTTCAGAGGCTAGATATTGCCTAGAAATGCTTTTTAACATAGAGATGCTGGAGTTACAATGTCTGGTCGGGCCTCAGCCCTTCCATTGTTTGCCCACTGTAACAAATTTATTACCAGCACATGTGTGTTGTGACTCTGCTTTATGAAACTTATCATATATTAGGACAATGTATGTAGCAGAAGGTGCGATTGAGATGTTTGCCCACGTATTTGTTTATTTTTTTATATATGGCTGATTAATCTGTTCGTGAAATTTCCATTTTGTGACATGTTGCATTACAATATATCCTGCTTGCAGAATATATAAGTATTTTCAGTGCGTTGGCCGGGAATCGAACCCGGGTCAACTGCTTGGGAAGCAGCTATGCTCACCACTATACCACCAACGCCCTCTGATGTGTTAGCTCTCGGTTCTAAATATTACGTTGCAGAAATCAATGACTATCTTGCACCAGCTTCAATGGTGCATTTGGTTTAGATACCAACATGAGAAGCAGTAGAACGTTTTTTGCAGAGGGTAAGGAACTGGGGATTGAAACCAAGGACAAAGTTGTGCAGAAGAGAAGAAATGAAAAGCAACAGTACAAATAGTAGAAATGAGCATATATAGGCAGCATGGGAAGCAAAGCAGGGAAGAGAAAGAGAACATTCCATGAAATGCCCAGGAGATAGATAAGAGCAGAACAAAAAGGGAAGAATGAAATTCAAAGCATGCCCAGAAAGTTGTGTGAAGCTCCCACCAGTCATTTATGGTTATAATTGTGTGTCTTTACTTTCAAAGTACAGGGTTGCACCTTTCAGGATCACTCTTGTATTACACAGACACGAATAGTTGAGAAGTCTTTTCTCACATAGCTGGCACAAGCTTGCACTTTTCCTTTCTGGCTATGTGGAAATGACAGCTTGGTCCTTGGAAGGAAAATCAAGCAAAATTAGCAGAGGATGGTTTCGATCCATCGACCTCTGGGTTATGGGCCCAGCACGCTTCCGCTGCGCCACTCTGCTCCTTTGTGAAAGTGTTCTCTTCATGCAGATGAGGAGGCATTCAGAGAAGTGACGTGGGATTGGTCGGGCTCTCACCTCATTTGCCTAAGTATATCGCAAGGCATGCTGGGTGCAGAAAATCTTTATCTTCCCCTCTCACAATCAGTCACAACTGAAAGTCCAGACCCTCTTAGGCACTAGCCGTTTCAGGCCTTTAACAAGACAACAGCTCTCCGACGCTCTCTGTCTCTCTCTCTCTCTGTGATCCTAGTGCTTGCATGCTCAGTATTTGGCTTTTCCTGGGAGCCAGAGATCTACCCGGTGAGGGCTTGCCGGTATAAGGCTTTAGAGCGTTTGGGAGCGTTCGGTACATGAGAGGACGTTGGACTGGAAGCTATGCAAATTTGAAGCATCCAAACTTCCTGCTGCAGTCGGAGGCTCTTTCCATGGACATCTGCCTTTTGGATTCCTCTAAACTTGCCCTCTGATGAAACATTTTGTGAGCTGCAGTTACCTCCGACGGCTACAAGGCGGTGCTACATTCAGGTGAGGGCACAAGTATGCACAAAATGTTGGGGACTTTTGCCAGATTTATTGCTGGATCTTGCATATCTTTTTCAGAGGCTAAATATTGCCTAGGAAATGCTTTTTAACATAGAGATGCTGGAGTTAAAATGTCTGGTCGGGCCTCAGCCCTTTCATTGTCTGCCCACTGTAACATATTTTTTTACCAGTACATGTGAGTGGTGACTCTGCTTTATGAAACTTATCATATATTAGGACAATGAATATAGCAGAAGGGGCGATCGAAATGCTTGCCTACATATTTGTTTATTTTTTATATAATGGCTGATTAACCTCTTAATTATATTACCAGTTTGTGAAATGTTGCTTTAAAATATATCCTGCTTGCAGAATATATATGTATTTGTACTGCGTTGGCCGGGAATCGAACCCGGGTCAACTGCTTGGAAGGCAGCTATGCTCACCACTATACCACCAACGCCCTCTGATCTCTGCGCTCTCGGTTCTAAACATTAGGACCCTGAGTTCAATGACTATCATGCACCAGCTTCAATGGTGCATTTGGTTTAGATACCAACATGAAAAGCAATAGAAAGTTTTTGTAGAGGGTAAGGAACTGGGATTGAAACCAAGGACAAAGCTGTGCAGAAGAGAAGAATGGAAAGCAGCAATACAAATAATAGATATGAACACATAGAGGCAGCATGGGAAGCAAAGCAGGGAAGAGAAATAGAGAACATTCCATGAAATGCCCAGGAGATAGATAAGAGCAGAACAAAAAAGGGAAGAATGAAATTCAAAGCCTCCACATAAAAGTGTTTGAAGGTCCCACCAGTCATTCATGCTTATTATTGTGTGCCTTTACTTTCAAAGTACAGTGTGGAGCCTTTGACGATCCCTCTCTTGTATTTCAGCAGACACAGATAGTTGAGAAGTCTTTTCTCACATAGCTGGCACAAGCTTGCGCTTTTCCTTGCTGGTAGCGTGGAAATGACAGCTTGGTCCTTGGAAGTAAAATCAAGCAAAATTAGCAGAGGATGGTTTCGATCCATCGACCTCTGGGTTATGGGCCCAGCACGCTTCCGCTGCGCCACTCTGCTCCGTTGTGAAAGTGTTCTTTTTATGCAGATAAGGAGCATTAGGCAGAGTAGCATGGGATTGGTCTGGCTCTCACCTCATTTGCATAAGTATATCCCAAGGCATGCTGGGTGCAGAAAAACTTCATCTTCCCCTCTCACAATCAGTCATAACTGAAAGTCAGACACTCTTAGGCACTAGCCGTTTCAGGCCTTTATCAAGACAGTAGCTCTTGAACCATCTCTCTCTCGCTCTGTGATCCTAGCACTAGCATGCTCAGGATTTGGCTTTACCTGGGAGCCAGAGATATACCCGGTGAGGGCTTGCCCGGTGTGAGGCTTTTGAGCGTTTGGGAGCGTTCGGGACGTGAGTGGACGTTGGACAGGAAACTATGCGAATATGAAGCCTCCAACATTCCTGCTTCAGTGAGTGGTTCTTTCCATGGACATCTGACTCTTGGATTCCTCTCAACTTGCCTTCTGATAAAACATTTTGTGAGCAGCAGTTTCCTTCGACAGCTACAAGGTGGCGCTACATTCAGGTGAGAGCACAAGTATGCACAAAATGTTAGGGACTTTTGCCAGATTTATCGGTGGATCTTGCATATTTTTTTCAGAGGCTAGATATTGCCTAGAAATGCTTTTTAACATAGAGATGCTGGAGTTACAATGTCTGGTCGGGCCTCAGCCCTTCCATTGTTTGCCCACTGTAACAAATTTATTACCAGCACATGTGTGTTGTGACTCTGCTTTATGAAACTTATCATATATTAGGACAATGTATGTAGCAGAAGGTGCGATTGAGATGTTTGCCCACGTATTTGTTTATTTTTTTATATATGGCTGATTAATCTGTTCGTGAAATTTCCATTTTGTGACATGTTGCATTACAATATATCCTGCTTGCAGAATATATAAGTATTTTCAGTGCGTTGACCGGGAATCGAACCCGGGTCAACTGCTTGGGAAGCAGCTATGCTCACCACTATACCACCAACGCCCTCTGATGTGTTAGCTCTCGGTTCTAAATATTACGTTGCAGAAATCAATGACTATCTTGCACCAGCTTCAATGGTGCATTTGGTTTAGATACCAACATGAGAAGCAGTAGAACGTTTTTTGCAGAGGGTAAGGAACTGGGGATTGAAACCAAGGACAAAGTTGTGCAGAAGAGAAGAAATGAAAAGCAACAGTACAAATAGTAGAAATGAGCATATATAGGCAGCATGGGAAGCAAAGCAGGGAAGAGAAAGAGAACATTCCATGAAATGCCCAGGAGATAGATAAGAGCAGAACAAAAAGGGAAGAATGAAATTCAAAGCATGCCCAGAAAGTTGTGTGAAGCTCCCACCAGTCATTTTTGGTTATAATTGTGTGTCTTTACTTTCAAAGTACAGGGTTGCACCTTTCAGGATCACTCTTGTATTACACAGACACAAATAGTTGAGAAGTCTTTTCTCACATAGCTGGCACAAGCTTGCACTTTTCCTTTCTGGCTATGTGGAAATGACAGCTTGGTCCTTGGAAGGAAAATCAAGCAAAATTAGCAGAGGATGGTTTCGATCCATCGACCTCTGGGTTATGGGCCCAGCACGCTTCCGCTGCGCCACTCTGCTCCTTTGTGAAAGTGTTCTCTTCATGCAGATGAGGAGGCATTCAGAGAAGTGACGTGGGATTGGTCGGGCTCTCACCTCATTTGCCTAAGTATATCGCAAGGCATGCTGGGTGCAGAAAATCTTTATCTTCCCCTCTCACAATCAGTCACAACTGAAAGTCCAGACCCTCTTAGGCACTAGCCGTTTCAGGCCTTTAACAAGACAACAGCTCTCCGACGCTCTCTGTCTCTCTCTCTCTCTGTGATCCTAGTGCTTGCATGCTCAGTATTTGGCTTTACCTGGGAGCCAGAGATCTATCCGGTGAGGGCTTGCCGGGTATAAGGCTTTAGAGCGTTTGGGAGCGTTCGGTACATGAGAGGACGTTGGACTGGAAGCTATGCAAATTTGAAGCATCCAAACTTCCTGCTGCAGTCGGAGGCTCTTTCCATGGACATCTGCCTTTTGGATTCCTCTAAACTTGCCCTCTGATGAAACATTTTGTGAGCTGCAGTTACCTCCGACGGCTACAAGGCGGTGCTACATTCAGGTGAGGGCACAAGTATGCACAAAATGTTGGGGACTTTTGCCAGATTTATTGCTGGATCTTGCATATTTTTTTCAGAGGCTAAATATTGCCTAGGAAATGCTTTTTAACATAGAGATGCTGGAGTTAAAATGTCTGGTCGGGCCTCAGCCCTTTCATTGTCTGCCCACTGTAACATATTTTTTTACCAGCACATGTGAGTGGTGACTCTGCTTTATGTTACTTATCATATATTAGGACAATGAATATAGCAGAAGGGGCGATCGAAATGCTTGCCTACATATTTGTTTATTTTTTATATAATGGCTGATTAACCTCTTCATTATATTACCATTTTGTGAAATGTTGCTTTAAAGTATATCCTGCTTGCAGAATATATAAGTATTTGTACTGCGTTGGCCGGGAATCGAACCCGGGTCAACTGCTTGGAAGGCAGCTATGCTCACCACTATAATACCAACGCCCTCTGATCTCTGCGCTCTCGGTTCTAAACATTGGGACCCTGAGTTCAATGACTATCATGCACCAGCTTCAATGGTGCATTTGGTTTAGATACCAACATGAAAAGCAATAGAAAGTTTTTGTAGAGGGTAAGGAACTGGGATTGAAACCAAGGACAAAGCTGTGCAGAAGAGAAGAATGGAAAGCAGCAATACAAATAATAGATATGAACACATAGAGGCAGCATGGGAAGCAAAGCAGGGAAGAGAAATAGAGAACATTCCATGAAATGCCCAGGAGATAGATAAGAGCAGAACAAAAAAGGGAAGAATGAAATTCAAAGCCTCCACATAAAAGTGTTTGAAGGTCCCACCAGTCATTCATGCTTATTATTGTGTGCCTTTACTTTCAAAGTACAGTGTGGATCCTTTGACGATCCCTCTCTTGTATTTCAGCAGACACAGATAGTTGAGAAGTCTTTTCTCACATAGCTGGCACACGCTTGCGCTTTTCCTTGCTGGCAGCGTGGAAATGACAGCTTGGTCCTTGGAAGTAAAATCAAGCAAAATTAGCAGAGGATGGTTTCGATCCATCGACCTCTGGGTTATGGGCCCAGCACGCTTCCGCTGCGCCACTCTGCTCCGTTGTGAAAGTGTTCTTTTTATGCAGATAAGGAGCATTAAGCAGAGTAGCATGGGATTGGTCTGGCTCTCACCTCATTTGCATAAGTATATCCCAAGGCATGCTGGGTGCAGAAAAACTTCATCTTCCCCTCTCACAATCAGTCATAACTGAAAGTCAGACACTCGTAGGCACTAGCCGTTTCAGGCCTTTATCAAGACAGTAGCTCTTGAACCATCTCTCTCTCTCTCTGTGATCCTAGCACTAGCATGCTCAGGATTTGGCTTTACCTGGGAGCCAGAGATATACCGGGTGAGGGCTTGCCCGGTGTGAGGCTTTTGAGCGTTTGGGAGCGTTCGGGACGTGAGTGGACGTTGGACAGGAAACTATGCGAATATGAAGCCTCCAACATTCCTGCTTCAGTGAGTGGTTCTTTCCATGGACATCTGACTCTTGGATTCCTCTGAACTTGCCTTCTGATAAAACATTTTGTGAGCAGCAGTTTCCTTCGACAGCTACAAGGTGGCGCTACATTCAGGTGAGAGCACAAGTATGCACAAAATGTTAGGGACTTTTGCCAGATTTATCGGTGGATCTTGCATATTTTTTTCAGAGGCTAGATATTGCCTAGAAATGCTTTTTAACATAGAGATGCTGGAGTTACAATGTCTGGTCGGGCCTCAGCCCTTCCATTGTTTGCCCACTATAACAAATTTATTACCAGCACATGTGTGTTGTGACTCTGCTTTATGAAACTTATCATATATTAGGACAATGTATGTAGCAGAAGGTGCGATTGAGATGTTTGCCCACGTATTTGTTTATTTTTTTATATATGGCTGATTAATCTGTTCGTGAAATTTCCATTTTGTGACATGTTGCATTACAATATATCCTGCTTGCAGAATATATAAGTATTTTCAGTGCGTTGGCCGGGAATCGAACCCGGGTCAACTGCTTGGGAAGCAGCTATGCTCACCACTATACCTCCAACGCCCTCTGATGTGTTAGCTCTCGGTTCTAAATATTACGTTGCAGAAATCAATGACTATCTTGCACCAGCTTCAATGGTGCATTTGGTTTAGATGCCAACATGAGAAGCAGTAGAACGTTTTTTGCAGAGGGTAAGGAACTGGGGATTGAAACCAAGGACAAAGTTGTGCAGAAGAGAAGAAATGAAAAGCAACAGTACAAATAGTAGAAATGAGCATATATAGGCAGCATGGGAAGCAAAGCAGGGAAGAGAAAGAGAACATTCCATGAAATGCCCAGGAGATAGATAAGAGCAGAACAAAAAGGGAAGAATGAAATTCAAAGCATGCCCAGAAAGTTGTGTGAAGCTCCCACCAGTCATTTTTGGTTATAATTGTGTGTCTTTACTTTCAAAGTACAGGGTTGCACCTTTCAGGATCACTCTTGTATTACACAGACACAAATAGTTGAGAAGTCTTTTCTCACATAGCTGGCACAAGCTTGCACTTTTCCTTTCTGGCTATGTGGAAATGACAGCTTGGTCCTTGGAAGGAAAATCAAGCAAAATTAGCAGAGGATGGTTTCGATCCATCGACCTCTGGGTTATGGGCCCAGCACGCTTCTGCTGCGCCACTCTGCTCCTTTGTGAAAGTGTTCTCTTCATGCAGATGAGGAGGCATTCAGAGAAGTGACGTGGGATTGGTCGGGCTCTCACCTCATTTGCCTAAGTATATCGCAAGGCATGCTGGGTGCAGAAAATCTTTATCTTCCCCTCTCACAATCAGTCACAACTGAAAGTCCAGACCCTCTTAGGCACTAGCCGTTTCAGGCCTTTAACAAGACAACAGCTCTCCGACGCTCTCTGTCTCTCTCTCTCTCTGTGATCCTAGTGCTTGCATGCTCAGTATTTGGCTTTACCTGGGAGCCAGAGATCTATCCGGTGAGGGCTTGCCGGGTATAAGGCTTTAGAGCGTTTGGGAGCGTTCGGTACATGAGAGGACGTTGGACTGGAAGCTATGCAAATTTGAAGCATCCAAACTTCCTGCTGCAGTCGGAGGCTCTTTCCATGGACATCTGCCTTTTGGATTCCTCTAAACTTGCCCTCTGATGAAACATTTTGTGAGCTGCAGTTACCTCCGACGGCTACAAGGCGGTGCTACATTCAGGTGAGGGCACAAGTATGCACAAAATGTTGGGGACTTTTGCCAGATTTATTGCTGGATCTTGCATATTTTTTTCAGAGGCTAAATATTGCCTAGGAAATGCTTTTTAACATAGAGATGCTGGAGTTAAAATGTCTGGTCGGGCCTCAGCCCTTTCATTGTCTGCCCACTGTAACATATTTTTTTACCAGCACATGTGAGTGGTGACTCTGCTTTATGTTACTTATCATATATTAGGACAATGAATATAGCAGAAGGGGCGATCGAAATGCTTGCCTACATATTTGTTTATTTTTTATATAATGGCTGATTAACCTCTTCATTATATTACCATTTTGTGAAATGTTGCTTTAAAGTATATCCTGCTTGCAGAATATATAAGTATTTGTACTGCGTTGGCCGGGAATCGAACCCGGGTCAACTGCTTGGAAGGCAGCTATGCTCACCACTATAATACCAACGCCCTCTGATCTCTGCGCTCTCGGTTCTAAACATTGGGACCCTGAGTTCAATGACTATCATGCACCAGCTTCAATGGTGCATTTGGTTTAGATACCAACATGAAAAGCAATAGAAAGTTTTTGTAGAGGGTAAGGAACTGGGATTGAAACCAAGGACAAAGCTGTGCAGAAGAGAAGAATGGAAAGCAGCAATACAAATAATAGATATGAACACATAGAGGCAGCATGGGAAGCAAAGCAGGGAAGAGAAATAGAGAACATTCCATGAAATGCCCAGGAGATAGATAAGAGCAGAACAAAAAAGGGAAGAATGAAATTCAAAGCCTCCACATAAAAGTGTTTGAAGGTCCCACCAGTCATTCATGCTTATTATTGTGTGCCTTTACTTTCAAAGTACAGTGTGGATCCTTTGACGATCCCTCTCTTGTATTTCAGCAGACACAGATAGTTGAGAAGTCTTTTCTCACATAGCTGGCACACGCTTGCGCTTTTCCTTGCTGGCAGCGTGGAAATGACAGCTTGGTCCTTGGAAGTAAAATCAAGCAAAATTAGCAGAGGATGGTTTCGATCCATCGACCTCTGGGTTATGGGCCCAGCACGCTTCCGCTGCGCCACTCTGCTCCGTTGTGAAAGTGTTCTTTTTATGCAGATAAGGAGCATTAAGCAGAGTAGCATGGGATTGGTCTGGCTCTCACCTCATTTGCATAAGTATATCCCAAGGCATGCTGGGTGCAGAAAAACTTCATCTTCCCCTCTCACAATCAGTCATAACTGAAAGTCAGACACTCGTAGGCACTAGCCGTTTCAGGCCTTTATCAAGACAGTAGCTCTTGAACCATCTCTCTCTCTCTCTGTGATCCTAGCACTAGCATGCTCAGGATTTGGCTTTACCTGGGAGCCAGAGATATACCGGGTGAGGGCTTGCCCGGTGTGAGGCTTTTGAGCGTTTGGGAGCGTTCGGGACGTGAGTGGACGTTGGACAGGAAACTATGCGAATATGAAGCCTCCAACATTCCTGCTTCAGTGAGTGGTTCTTTCCATGGACATCTGACTCTTGGATTCCTCTGAACTTGCCTTCTGATAAAACATTTTGTGAGCAGCAGTTTCCTTCGACAGCTACAAGGTGGCGCTACATTCAGGTGAGAGCACAAGTATGCACAAAATGTTAGGGACTTTTGCCAGATTTATCGGTGGATCTTGCATATTTTTTTCAGAGGCTAGATATTGCCTAGAAATGCTTTTTAACATAGAGATGCTGGAGTTACAATGTCTGGTCGGGCCTCAGCCCTTCCATTGTTTGCCCACTATAACAAATTTATTACCAGCACATGTGTGTTGTGACTCTGCTTTATGAAACTTATCATATATTAGGACAATGTATGTAGCAGAAGGTGCGATTGAGATGTTTGCCCACGTATTTGTTTATTTTTTTATATATGGCTGATTAATCTGTTCGTGAAATTTCCATTTTGTGACATGTTGCATTACAATATATCCTGCTTGCAGAATATATAAGTATTTTCAGTGCGTTGGCCGGGAATCGAACCCGGGTCAACTGCTTGGGAAGCAGCTATGCTCACCACTATACCTCCAACGCCCTCTGATGTGTTAGCTCTCGGTTCTAAATATTACGTTGCAGAAATCAATGACTATCTTGCACCAGCTTCAATGGTGCATTTGGTTTAGATGCCAACATGAGAAGCAGTAGAACGTTTTTTGCAGAGGGTAAGGAACTGGGGATTGAAACCAAGGACAAAGTTGTGCAGAAGAGAAGAAATGAAAAGCAACAGTACAAATAGTAGAAATGAGCATATATAGGCAGCATGGGAAGCAAAGCAGGGAAGAGAAAGAGAACATTCCATGAAATGCCCAGGAGATAGATAAGAGCAGAACAAAAAGGGAAGAATGAAATTCAAAGCATGCCCAGAAAGTTGTGTGAAGCTCCCACCAGTCATTTTTGGTTATAATTGTGTGTCTTTACTTTCAAAGTACAGGGTTGCACCTTTCAGGATCACTCTTGTATTACACAGACACGAATAGTTGAGAAGTCTTTTCTCACATAGCTGGCACAAGCTTGCACTTTTCCTTTCTGGCTATGTGGAAATGACAGCTTGGTCCTTGGAAGGAAAATCAAGCAAAATTAGCAGAGGATGGTTTCGATCCATCGACCTCTGGGTTATGGGCCCAGCACGCTTCCGCTGCGCCACTCTGCTCCTTTGTGAAAGTGTTCTCTTCATGCAGATGAGGAGGCATTCAGAGAAGTGACGTGGGATTGGTCGGGCTCTCACCTCATTTGCCTAAGTATATCGCAAGGCATGCTGGGTGCAGAAAATCTTTATCTTCCCCTCTCACAATCAGTCACAACTGAAAGTCCAGACCCTCTTAGGCACTAGCCGTTTCAGGCCTTTAACAAGACAACAGCTCTCCGACGCTCTCTGTCTCTCTCTCTCTCTGTGATCCTAGTGCTTGCATGCTCAGTATTTGGCTTTACCTGGGAGCCAGAGATCTATCCGGTGAGGGCTTGCCGGGTATAAGGCTTTAGAGCGTTTGGGAGCGTTCGGTACATGAGAGGACGTTGGACTGGAAGCTATGCAAATTTGAAGCATCCAAACTTCCTGCTGCAGTCGGAGGCTCTTTCCATGGACATCTGCCTTTTGGATTCCTCTAAACTTGCCCTCTGATGAAACATTTTGTGAGCTGCAGTTACCTCCGACGGCTACAAGGCGGTGCTACATTCAGGTGAGGGCACAAGTATGCACAAAATGTTGGGGACTTTTGCCAGATTTATTGCTGGATCTTGCATATTTTTTTCAGAGGCTAAATATTGCCTAGGAAATGCTTTTTAACATAGAGATGCTGGAGTTAAAATGTCTGGTCGGGCCTCAGCCCTTTCATTGTCTGCCCACTGTAACATATTTTTTTACCAGCACATGTGAGTGGTGACTCTGCTTTATGTTACTTATCATATATTAGGACAATGAATATAGCAGAAGGGGCGATCGAAATGCTTGCCTACATATTTGTTTATTTTTTATATAATGGCTGATTAACCTCTTCATTATATTACCATTTTGTGAAATGTTGCTTTAAAGTATATCCTGCTTGCAGAATATATAAGTATTTGTACTGCGTTGGCCGGGAATCGAACCCGGGTCAACTGCTTGGAAGGCAGCTATGCTCACCACTATAATACCAACGCCCTCTGATCTCTGCGCTCTCGGTTCTAAACATTGGGACCCTGAGTTCAATGACTATCATGCACCAGCTTCAATGGTGCATTTGGTTTAGATACCAACATGAAAAGCAATAGAAAGTTTTTGTAGAGGGTAAGGAACTGGGATTGAAACCAAGGACAAAGCTGTGCAGAAGAGAAGAATGGAAAGCAGCAATACAAATAATAGATATGAACACATAGAGGCAGCATGGGAAGCAAAGCAGGGAAGAGAAATAGAGAACATTCCATGAAATGCCCAGGAGATAGATAAGAGCAGAACAAAAAAGGGAAGAATGAAATTCAAAGCCTCCACATAAAAGTGTTTGAAGGTCCCACCAGTCATTCATGCTTATTATTGTGTGCCTTTACTTTCAAAGTACAGTGTGGATCCTTTGACGATCCCTCTCTTGTATTTCAGCAGACACAGATAGTTGAGAAGTCTTTTCTCACATAGCTGGCACACGCTTGCGCTTTTCCTTGCTGGCAGCGTGGAAATGACAGCTTGGTCCTTGGAAGTAAAATCAAGCAAAATTAGCAGAGGATGGTTTCGATCCATCGACCTCTGGGTTATGGGCCCAGCACGCTTCCGCTGCGCCACTCTGCTCCGTTGTGAAAGTGTTCTTTTTATGCAGATAAGGAGCATTAAGCAGAGTAGCATGGGATTGGTCTGGCTCTCACCTCATTTGCATAAGTATATCCCAAGGCATGCTGGGTGCAGAAAAACTTCATCTTCCCCTCTCACAATCAGTCATAACTGAAAGTCAGACACTCTTAGGCACTAGCCGTTTCAGGCCTTTATCAAGACAGTAGCTCTTGAACCATCTCTCTCTCTCTCTGTGATCCTAGCACTAGCATGCTCAGGATTTGGCTTTACCTGGGAGCCAGAGATATACCGGGTGAGGGCTTGCCCGGTGTGAGGCTTTTGAGCGTTTGGGAGCGTTCGGGACGTGAGTGGACGTTGGACAGGAAACTATGCGAATATGAAGCCTCCAACATTCCTGCTTCAGTGAGTGGTTCTTTCCATGGACATCTGACTCTTGGATTCCTCTCAACTTGCCTTCTGATAAAACATTTTGTGAGCAGCAGTTTCCTTCGACAGCTACAAGGTGGCGCTACATTCAGGTGAGAGCACAAGTATGCACAAAATGTTAGGGACTTTTGCCAGATTTATCGGTGGATCTTGCATATTTTTTCAGAGGCTAGATATTGCCTAGAAATGCTTTTTAACATAGAGATGCTGGAGTTACAATGTCTGGTCGGGCCTCAGCCCTTCCATTGTTTGCCCACTGTAACAAATTTATTACCAGCACATGTGTGTTGTGACTCTGCTTTATGAAACTTATCATATATTAGGACAATGTATGTAGCAGAAGGTGCGATTGAGATGTTTGCCCACGTATTTGTTTATTTTTTTATATATGGCTGATTAATCTGTTCGTGAAATTTCCATTTTGTGACATGTTGCATTACAATATATCCTGCTTGCAGAATATATAAGTATTTTCAGTGCGTTGACCGGGAATCGAACCCGGGTCAACTGCTTGGGAAGCAGCTATGCTCACCACTATACCACCAACGCCCTCTGATGTGTTAGCTCTCGGTTCTAAATATTACGTTGCAGAAATCAATGACTATCTTGCACCAGCTTCAATGGTGCATTTGGTTTAGATACCAACATGAGAAGCAGTAGAACGTTTTTTGCAGAGGGTAAGGAACTGGGGATTGAAACCAAGGACAAAGTTGTGCAGAAGAGAAGAAATGAAAAGCAACAGTACAAATAGTAGAAATGAGCATATATAGGCAGCATGGGAAGCAAAGCAGGGAAGAGAAAGAGAACATTCCATGAAATGCCCAGGAGATAGATAAGAGCAGAACAAAAAGGGAAGAATGAAATTCAAAGCATGCCCAGAAAGTTGTGTGAAGCTCCCACCAGTCATTTTTGGTTATAATTGTGTGTCTTTACTTTCAAAGTACAGGGTTGCACCTTTCAGGATCACTCTTGTATTACACAGACACGAATAGTTGAGAAGTCTTTTCTCACATAGCTGGCACAAGCTTGCACTTTTCCTTTCTGGCTATGTGGAAATGACAGCTTGGTCCTTGGAAGGAAAATCAAGCAAAATTAGCAGAGGATGGTTTCGATCCATCGACCTCTGGGTTATGGGCCCAGCACGCTTCCGCTGCGCCACTCTGCTCCTTTGTGAAAGTGTTCTCTTCATGCAGATGAGGAGGCATTCAGAGAAGTGACGTGGGATTGGTCGGGCTCTCACCTCA
This sequence comes from Lissotriton vulgaris, assembly GCF_964263255.1. Taxonomy (NCBI): domain Eukaryota; kingdom Metazoa; phylum Chordata; class Amphibia; order Caudata; family Salamandridae; genus Lissotriton; species Lissotriton vulgaris. Next base: position 539,487,125 of record NC_141697.1, read on the forward strand.
TTTGCCTAAGTATATCGCAAGGCATGCTGGGTGCAGAAAATCTTTATCTTCCCCTCTCACAATCAGTCACAACTGAAAGTCCAGACCCTCTTAGGCACTAGCCGTTTCAGGCCTTTAACAAGACAACAGCTCTCCGACGCTCTCTGTCTCTCTCTCTCTCTGTGATCCTAGTGCTTGCATGCTCAGTATTTGGCTTTACCTGGGAGCCAGAAATCTATCCGGTGAGGGCTTGCCGGGTATAAGGCTTTAGAGCGTTTGGGAGCGTTCGGTACATGAGAGGACGTTGGACTGGAAGCTATGCAAATTTGAAGCATCCAAACTTCCTGCTGCAGTCGGAGGCTCTTTCCATGGACATCTGCCTTTTGGATTCCTCTAAACTTGCCCTCTGATGAAACATTTTGTGAGCTGCAGTTACCTCCGACGGCTACAAGGCGGTGCTACATTCAGGTGAGGGCACAAGTATGCACAAAATGTTGGGGACTTTTGCCAGATTTATTGCTGGATCTTGCATATTTTTTTCAGAGGCTAAATATTGCCTAGGAAATGCTTTTTAACATAGAGATGCTGGAGTTAAAATGTCTGGTCGGGCCTCAGCCCTTTCATTGTCTGCCCACTGTAACATATTTTTTTACCAGCACATGTGAGTGGTGACTCTGCTTTATGCTACTTATCATATATTAGGAATATGAATATAGCAGAAGGGGCGATCGAAATGCTTGCCTACATATTTGTTTATTTTTTATATAATGGCTGATTAACCTCTTCATTATATTACCATTTTGTGAAATGTTGCTTTAAAGTATATCCTGCTTGCAGAATATATAAGTATTTGTACTGCGTTGGCCGGGAATCGAACCCGGGTCAACTGCTTGGAAGGCAGCTATGCTCACCACTATAATACCAACGCCCTCTGATCTCTGCGCTCTCGGTTCTAAACATTGGGACCCTGAGTTCAATGACTATCATGCACCAGCTTCAATGGTGCATTTGGTTTAGATACCAACATGAAAAGCAATAGAAAGTTTTTGTAGAGGGTAAGGAACTGGGATTGAAACCAAGGACAAAGCTGTGCAGAAGAGAAGAATGGAAAGCAGCAATACAAATAATAGATATGAACACATAGAGGCAGCATGGGAAGCAAAGCAGGGAAGAGAAATAGAGAACATTCCATGAAATGCCCAGGAGATAGATAAGAGCAGAACAAAAAAGGGAAGAATGAAATTCAAAGCCTCCACATAAAAGTGTTTGAAGGTCCCACCAGTCATTCATGCTTATTATTGTGTGCCTTTACTTTCAAAGTACAGTGTGGATCCTTTGACGATCCCTCTCTTGTATTTCAGCAGACACAGATAGTTGAGAAGTCTTTTCTCACATAGCTGGCACACGCTTGCGCTTTTCCTTGCTGGCAGCGTGGAAATGACAGCTTGGTCCTTGGAAGTAAAATCAAGCAAAATTAGCAGAGGATGGTTTCGATCCATCGACCTCTGGGTTATGGGCCCAGCACGCTTCCGCTGCGCCACTCTGCTCCGTTGTGAAAGTGTTCTTTTTATGCAGATAAGGAGCATTAAGCAGAGTAGCATGGGATTGGTCTGGCTCTCACCTCATTTGCATAAGTATATCCCAAGGCATGCTGGGTGCAGAAAAACTTCATCTTCCCCTCTCACAATCAGTCATAACTGAAAGTCAGACACTCTTAGGCACTAGCCGTTTCAGGCCTTTATCAAGACAGTAGCTCTTGAACCATCTCTCTCTCTCTCTGTGATCCTAGCACTAGCATGCTCAGGATTTGGCTTTACCTGGGAGCCAGAGATATACCGGGTGAGGGCTTGCCCGGTGTGAGGCTTTTGAGCGTTTGGGAGCGTTCGGGACGTGAGTGGACGTTGGACAGGAAACTATGCGAATATGAAGCCTCCAACATTCCTGCTTCAGTGAGTGGTTCTTTCCATGGACATCTGACTCTTGGATTCCTCTCAACTTGCCTTCTGATAAAACATTTTGTGAGCAGCAGTTTCCTTCGACAGCTACAAGGTGGCGCTACATTCAGGTGAGAGCACAAGTATGCACAAAATGTTAGGGACTTTTGCCAGATTTATCGGTGGATCTTGCATATTTTTTTCAGAGGCTAGATATTGCCTAGAAATGCTTTTTAACATAGAGATGCTGGAGTTACAATGTCTGGTCGGGCCTCAGCCCTTCCATTGTTTGCCCACTGTAACAAATTTATTACCAGCACATGTGTGTTGTGACTCTGCTTTATGAAACTTATCATATATTAGGACAATGTATGTAGCAGAAGGTGCGATTGAGATGTTTGCCCACGTATTTGTTTATTTTTTTATATATGGCTGATTAATCTGTTCGTGAAATTTCCATTTTGTGACATGTTGCATTACAATATATCCTGCTTGCAGAATATATAAGTATTTTCAGTGCGTTGGCCGGGAATCGAACCCGGGTCAACTGCTTGGGAAGCAGCTATGCTCACCACTATACCACCAACGCCCTCTGATGTGTTAGCTCTCGGTTCTAAATATTACGTTGCAGAAATCAATGACTATCTTGCACCAGCTTCAATGGTGCATTTGGTTTAGATACCAACATGAGAAGCAGTAGAACGTTTTTTGCAGAGGGTAAGGAACTGGGGATTGAAACCAAGGACAAAGTTGTGCAGAAGAGAAGAAATGAAAAGCAACAGTACAAATAGTAGAAATGAGCATATATAGGCAGCATGGGAAGCAAAGCAGGGAAGAGAAAGAGAACATTCCATGAAATGCCCAGGAGATAGATAAGAGCAGAACAAAAAGGGAAGAATGAAATTCAAAGCATGCCCAGAAAGTTGTGTGAAGCTCCCACCAGTCATTTATGGTTATAATTGTGTGTCTTTACTTTCAAAGTACAGGGTTGTACCTTTCACGATCACTCTTGTATTACACAGACACGAATAGTTGAGAAGTCTTTTCTCACATAGCTGGCACAAGCTTGCACTTTTCCTTTCTGGCTATGTGGAAATGACAGCTTGGTCCTTGGAAGGAAAATCAAGCAAAATTAGCAGAGGATGGTTTCGATCCATCGACCTCTGGGTTATGGGCCCAGCACGCTTCCGCTGCGCCACTCTGCTCCTTTGTGAAAGTGTTCTCTTTATGCAGATGAGGAGGCATTCAGAGAAGTGACGTGGGATTGGTCGGGCTCTCACCTCATTTGCCTAAGTATATCGCAAGGCATGCTGGGTGCAGAAAATCTTTATCTTCCCCTCTCACAATCAGTCACAACTGAAAGTCCAGACCCTCTTAGGCACTAGCCGTTTCAGGCCTTTAACAAGACAACAGCTCTCCGACGCTCTCTGTCTCTCTCTCTCTCTGTGATCCTAGTGCTTGCATGCTCAGTATTTGGCTTTTCCTGGGAGCCAGAGATCTACCCGGTGAGGGCTTGCCGGTATAAGGCTTTAGAGCGTTTGGGAGCGTTCGGTACATGAGAGGACGTTGGACTGGAAGCTATGCAAATTTGAAGCATCCAAACTTCCTGCTGCAGTCGGAGGCTCTTTCCATGGACATCTGCCTTTTGGATTCCTCTAAACTTGCCCTCTGATGAAACATTTTGTGAGCTGCAGTTACCTCCGACGGCTACAAGGTGGTGCTACATTCAGGTGAGGGCACAAGTATGCACAAAATGTTGGGGACTTTTGCCAGATTTATTGCTGGATCTTGCATATCTTTTTCAGAGGCTAAATATTGCCTAGGAAATGCTTTTTAACATAGAGATGCTGGAGTTAAAATGTCTGGTCGGGCCTCAGCCCTTTCATTGTCTGCCCACTGTAACATATTTTTTTACCAGTACATGTGAGTGGTGACTCTGCTTTATGAAACTTATCATATATTAGGACAATGAATATAGCAGAAGGGGCGATCGAAATGCTTGCCTACATATTTGTTTATTTTTTATATAATGGCTGATTAACCTCTTAATTATATTACCAGTTTGTGAAATGTTGCTTTAAAATATATCCTGCTTGCAGAATACATATGTATTTGTACTGCGTTGGCCGGGAATCGAACCCGGGTCAACTGCTTGGAAGGCAGCTATGCTCACCACTATACCACCAACGCCCTCTGATCTTTGCGCTCTCGGTTCTAAACATTAGGACCCTGAGTTCAATGACTATCATGCACCAGCTTCAATGGTGCATTTGGTTTAGATACCAACATGAAAAGCAATAGAAAGTTTTTGTAGAGGGTAAGGAACTGGGATTGAAACCAAGGACAAAGCTGTGCAGAAGAGAAGAATGGAAAGCAGCAATACAAATAATAGATATGAACACATAGAGGCAGCATGGGAAGCAAAGCAGGGAAGAGAAATAGAGAACATTCCATGAAATGCCCAGGAGATAGATAAGAGCAGAACAAAAAAGGGAAGAATGAAATTCAAAGCCTCCACATAAAAGTGTTTGAAGGTCCCACCAGTCATTCATGCTTATTATTGTGTGCCTTTACTTTCAAAGTACAGTGTGGAGCCTTTGACGATCCCTCTCTTGTATTTCAGCAGACACAGATAGTTGAGAAGTCTTTTCTCACATAGCTGGCACAAGCTTGCGCTTTTCCTTGCTGGTAGCGTGGAAATGACAGCTTGGTCCTTGGAAGTAAAATCAAGCAAAATTAGCAGAGGATGGTTTCGATCCATCGACCTCTGGGTTATGGGCCCAGCACGCTTCCGCTGCGCCACTCTGCTCCGTTGTGAAAGTGTTCTTTTTATGCAGATAAGGAGCATTAGGCAGAGTAGCATGGGATTGGTCTGGCTCTCACCTCATTTGCATAAGTATATCCCAAGGCATGCTGGGTGCAGAAAAACTTCATCTTCCCCTCTCACAATCAGTCATAACTGAAAGTCAGACACTCTTAGGCACTAGCCGTTTCAGGCCTTTATCAAGACAGTAGCTCTTGAACCATCTCTCTCTCGCTCTGTGATCCTAGCACTAGCATGCTCAGGATTTGGCTTTACCTTGGAGCCAGAGATATACCCGGTGAGGGCTTGCCCGGTGTGAGGCTTTTGAGCGTTTGGGAGCGTTCGGGACGTGAGTGGACGTTGGACAGGAAACTATGCGAATATGAAGCCTCCAACATTCCTGCTTCAGTGAGTGGTTCTTTCCATGGACATCTGACTCTTGGATTCCTCTCAACTTGCCTTCTGATAAAACATTTTGTGAGCAGCAGTTTCCTTCGACAGCTACAAGGTGGCGCTACATTCAGGTGAGAGCACAAGTATGCACAAAATGTTAGGGACTTTTGCCAGATTTATCGGTGGATCTTGCATATTTTTTTCAGAGGCTAGATATTGCCTAGAAATGCTTTTTAACATAGAGATGCTGGAGTTACAATGTCTGGTCGGGCCTCAGCCCTTCCATTGTTTGCCCACTGTAACAAATTTATTACCAGCACATGTGTGTTGTGACTCTGCTTTATGAAACTTATCATATATTAGGACAATGTATGTAGCAGAAGGTGCGATTGAGATGTTTGCCCACGTATTTGTTTATTTTTTTATATATGGCTGATTAATCTGTTCGTGAAATTTCCATTTTGTGACATGTTGCATTACAATATATCCTGCTTGCAGAATATATAAGTATTTTCAGTGCGTTGACCGGGAATCGAACCCGGGTCAACTGCTTGGGAAGCAGCTATGCTCACCACTATACCACCAACGCCCTCTGATGTGTTAGCTCTCGGTTCTAAATATTACGTTGCAGAAATCAATGACTATCTTGCACCAGCTTCAATGGTGCATTTGGTTTAGATACCAACATGAGAAGCAGTAGAACGTTTTTTGCAGAGGGTAAGGAACTGGGGATTGAAACCAAGGACAAAGTTGTGCAGAAGAGAAGAAATGAAAAGCAACAGTACAAATAGTAGAAATGAGCATATATAGGCAGCATGGGAAGCAAAGCAGGGAAGAGAAAGAGAACATTCCATGAAATGCCCAGGAGATAGATAAGAGCAGAACAAAAAGGGAAGAATGAAATTCAAAGCATGCCCAGAAAGTTGTGTGAAGCTCCCACCAGTCATTTTTGGTTATAATTGTGTGTCTTTACTTTCAAAGTACAGGGTTGCACCTTTCAGGATCACTCTTGTATTACACAGACACGAATAGTTGAGAAGTCTTTTCTCACATAGCTGGCACAAGCTTGCACTTTTCCTTTCTGGCTATGTGGAAATGACAGCTTGGTCCTTGGAAGGAAAATCAAGCAAAATTAGCAGAGGATGGTTTCAATCCATCGACCTCTGGGTTATGGGCCCAGCACGCTTCCGCTGCGCCACTCTGCTCCTTTGTGAAAGTGTTCTCTTCATGCAGATGAGGAGGCATTCAGAGAAGTGACGTGGGATTGGTCGGGCTCTCACCTCATTTGCCTAAGTATATCGCAAGGCATGCTGGGTGCAGAAAATCTTTATCTTCCCCTCTCACAATCAGTCACAACTGAAAGTCCAGACCCTCTTAGGCACTAGCCGTTTCAGGCCTTTAACAAGACAACAGCTCTCCGACGCTCTCTGTCTCTCTCTCTCTCTGTGATCCTAGTGCTTGCATGCTCAGTATTTGGCTTTACCTGGGAGCCAGAGATCTATCCGGTGAGGGCTTGCCGGGTATAAGGCTTTAGAGCGTTTGGGAGCGTTCGGTACATGAGAGGACGTTGGACTGGAAGCTATGCAAATTTGAAGCATCCAAACTTCCTGCTGCAGTCGGAGGCTCTTTCCATGGACATCTGCCTTTTGGATTCCTCTAAACTTGCCCTCTGATGAAACATTTTGTGAGCTGCAGTTACCTCCGACGGCTACAAGGCGGTGCTACATTCAGGTGAGGGCACAAGTATGCACAAAATGTTGGGGACTTTTGCCAGATTTATTGCTGGATCTTGCATATTTTTTTCAGAGGCTAAATATTGCCTAGGAAATGCTTTTTAACATAGAGATGCTGGAGTTAAAATGTCTGGTCGGGCCTCAGCCCTTTCATTGTCTGCCCACTGTAACATATTTTTTTACCAGCACATGTGAGTGGTGACTCTGCTTTATGTTACTTATCATATATTAGGACAATGAATATAGCAGAAGGGGCGATCGAAATGCTTGCCTACATATTTGTTTATTTTTTATATAATGGCTGATTAACCTCTTCATTATATTACCATTTTGTGAAATGTTGCTTTAAAGTATATCCTGCTTGCAGAATATATAAGTATTTGTACTGCGTTGGCCGGGAATCGAACCCGGGTCAACTGCTTGGAAGGCAGCTATGCTCACCACTATAATACCAACGCCCTCTGATCTCTGCGCTCTCGGTTCTAAACATTGGGACCCTGAGTTCAATGACTATCATGCACCAGCTTCAATGGTGCATTTGGTTTAGATACCAACATGAAAAGCAATAGAAAGTTTTTGTAGAGGGTAAGGAACTGGGATTGAAACCAAGGACAAAGCTGTGCAGAAGAGAAGAATGGAAAGCAGCAATACAAATAATAGATATGAACACATAGAGGCAGCATGGGAAGCAAAGCAGGGAAGAGAAATAGAGAACATTCCATGAAATGCCCAGGAGATAGATAAGAGCAGAACAAAAAAGGGAAGAATGAAATTCAAAGCCTCCACATAAAAGTGTTTGAAGGTCCCACCAGTCATTCATGCTTATTATTGTGTGCCTTTACTTTCAAAGTACAGTGTGGATCCTTTGACGATCCCTCTCTTGTATTTCAGCAGACACAGATAGTTGAGAAGTCTTTTCTCACATAGCTGGCACACGCTTGCGCTTTTCCTTGCTGGCAGCGTGGAAATGACAGCTTGGTCCTTGGAAGTAAAATCAAGCAAAATTAGCAGAGGATGGTTTCGATCCATCGACCTCTGGGTTATGGGCCCAGCACGCTTCCGCTGCGCCACTCTGCTCCGTTGTGAAAGTGTTCTTTTTATGCAGATAAGGAGCATTAAGCAGAGTAGCATGGGATTGGTCTGGCTCTCACCTCATTTGCATAAGTATATCCCAAGGCATGCTGGGTGCAGAAAAACTTCATCTTCCCCTCTCACAATCAGTCATAACTGAAAGTCAGACACTCGTAGGCACTAGCCGTTTCAGGCCTTTATCAAGACAGTAGCTCTTGAACCATCTCTCTCTCTCTCTGTGATCCTAGCACTAGCATGCTCAGGATTTGGCTTTACCTGGGAGCCAGAGATATACCGGGTGAGGGCTTGCCCGGTGTGAGGCTTTTGAGCGTTTGGGAGCGTTCGGGACGTGAGTGGACGTTGGACAGGAAACTATGCGAATATGAAGCCTCCAACATTCCTGCTTCAGTGAGTGGTTCTTTCCATGGACATCTGACTCTTGGATTCCTCTCAACTTGCCTTCTGATAAAACATTTTGTGAGCAGCAGTTTCCTTCGACAGCTACAAGGTGGCGCTACATTCAGGTGAGAGCACAAGTATGCACAAAATGTTAGGGACTTTTGCCAGATTTATCGGTGGATCTTGCATATTTTTTTCAGAGGCTAGATATTGCCTAGAAATGCTTTTTAACATAGAGATGCTGGAGTTACAATGTCTGGTCGGGCCTCAGCCCTTCCATTGTTTGCCCACTGTAACAAATTTATTACCAGCACATGTGTGTTGTGACTCTGCTTTATGAAACTTATCATATATTAGGACAATGTATGTAGCAGAAGGTGCGATTGAGATGTTTGCCCACGTATTTGTTTATTTTTTTATATATGGCTGATTAATCTGTTCGTGAAATTTCCATTTTGTGACATGTTGCATTACAATATATCCTGCTTGCAGAATATATAAGTATTTTCAGTGCGTTGGCCGGGAATCGAACCCGGGTCAACTGCTTGGGAAGCAGCTATGCTCACCACTATACCACCAACGCCCTCTGATGTGTTAGCTCTCGGTTCTAAATATTACGTTGCAGAAATCAATGACTATCTTGCACCAGCTTCAATGGTGCATTTGGTTTAGATACCAACATGAGAAGCAGTAGAACGTTTTTTGCAGAGGGTAAGGAACTGGGGATTGAAACCAAGGACAAAGTTGTGCAGAAGAGAAGAAATGAAAAGCAACAGTACAAATAGTAGAAATGAGCATATATAGGCAGCATGGGAAGCAAAGCAGGGAAGAGAAAGAGAACATTCCATGAAATGCCCAGGAGATAGATAAGAGCAGAACAAAAAGGGAAGAATGAAATTCAAAGCATGCCCAGAAAGTTGTGTGAAGCTCCCACCAGTCATTTATGGTTATAATTGTGTGTCTTTACTTTCAAAGTACAGGGTTGTACCTTTCACGATCACTCTTGTATTACACAGACACGAATAGTTGAGAAGTCTTTTCTCACATAGCTGGCACAAGCTTGCACTTTTCCTTTCTGGCTATGTGGAAATGACAGCTTGGTCCTTGGAAGGAAAATCAAGCAAAATTAGCAGAGGATGGTTTCGATCCATCGACCTCTGGGTTATGGGCCCAGCACGCTTCCGCTGCGCCACTCTGCTCCTTTGTGAAAGTGTTCTCTTTATGCAGATGAGGAGGCATTCAGAGAAGTGACGTGGGATTGGTCGGGCTCTCACCTCATTTGCCTAAGTATATCGCAAGGCATGCTGGGTGCAGAAAATCTTTATCTTCCCCTCTCACAATCAGTCACAACTGAAAGTCCAGACCCTCTTAGGCACTAGCCGTTTCAGGCCTTTAACAAGACAACAGCTCTCCGACGCTCTCTGTCTCTCTCTCTCTCTGTGATCCTAGTGCTTGCATGCTCAGTATTTGGCTTTTCCTGGGAGCCAGAGATCTACCCGGTGAGGGCTTGCCGGTATAAGGCTTTAGAGCGTTTGGGAGCGTTCGGTACATGAGAGGACGTTGGACTGGAAGCTATGCAAATTTGAAGCATCCAAACTTCCTGCTGCAGTCGGAGGCTCTTTCCATGGACATCTGCCTTTTGGATTCCTCTAAACTTGCCCTCTGATGAAACATTTTGTGAGCTGCAGTTACCTCCGACGGCTACAAGGTGGTGCTACATTCAGGTGAGGGCACAAGTATGCACAAAATGTTGGGGACTTTTGCCAGATTTATTGCCGGATCTTGCATATCTTTTTCAGAGGCTAAATATTGCCTAGGAAATGCTTTTTAACATAGAGATGCTGGAGTTAAAATGTCTGGTCGGGCCTCAGCCCTTTCATTGTCTGCCCACTGTAACATATTTTTTTACCAGTACATGTGAGTGGTGACTCTGCTTTATGAAACTTATCATATATTAGGACAATGAATATAGCAGAAGGGGCGATCGAAATGCTTGCCTACATATTTGTTTATTTTTTATATAATGGCTGATTAACCTCTTAATTATATTACCAGTTTGTGAAATGTTGCTTTAAAATATATCCTGCTTGCAGAATATATATGTATTTGTACTGCGTTGGCCGGGAATCGAACCCGGGTCAACTGCTTGGAAGGCAGCTATGCTCACCACTATACCACCAACGCCCTCTGATCTCTGCGCTCTCGGTTCTAAACATTAGGACCCTGAGTTCAATGACTATCATGCACCAGCTTCAATGGTGCATTTGGTTTAGATACCAACATGAAAAGCAATAGAAAGTTTTTGTAGAGGGTAAGGAACTGGGATTGAAACCAAGGACAAAGCTGTGCAGAAGAGAAGAATGGAAAGCAGCAATACAAATAATAGATATGAACACATAGAGGCAGCATGGGAAGCAAAGCAGGGAAGAGAAATAGAGAACATTCCATGAAATGCCCAGGAGATAGATAAGAGCAGAACAAAAAAGGGAAGAATGAAATTCAAAGCCTCCACATAAAAGTGTTTGAAGGTCCCACCAGTCATTCATGCTTATTATTGTGTGCCTTTACTTTCAAAGTACAGTGTGGAGCCTTTGACGATCCCTCTCTTGTATTTCAGCAGACACAGATAGTTGAGAAGTCTTTTCTCACATAGCTGGCACAAGCTTGCGCTTTTCCTTGCTGGTAGCGTGGAAATGACAGCTTGGTCCTTGGAAGTAAAATCAAGCAAAATTAGCAGAGGATGGTTTCGATCCATCGACCTCTGGGTTATGGGCCCAGCACGCTTCCGCTGCGCCACTCTGCTCCGTTGTGAAAGTGTTCTTTTTATGCAGATAAGGAGCATTAGGCAGAGTAGCATGGGATTGGTCTGGCTCTCACCTCATTTGCATAAGTATATCCCAAGGCATGCTGGGTGCAGAAAAACTTCATCTTCCCCTCTCACAATCAGTCATAACTGAAAGTCAGACACTCTTAGGCACTAGCCGTTTCAGGCCTTTATCAAGACAGTAGCTCTTGAACCATCTCTCTCTCGCTCTGTGATCCTAGCACTAGCATGCTCAGGATTTGGCTTTACCTGGGAGCCAGAGATATACCCGGTGAGGGCTTGCCCGGTGTGAGGCTTTTGAGCGTTTGGGAGCGTTCGGGACGTGAGTGGACGTTGGACAGGAAACTATGCGAATATGAAGCCTCCAACATTCCTGCTTCAGTGAGTGGTTCTTTCCATGGACATCTGACTCTTGGATTCCTCTCAACTTGCCTTCTGATAAAACATTTTGTGAGCAGCAGTTTCCTTCGACAGCTACAAGGTGGCGCTACATTCAGGTGAGAGCACAAGTATGCACAAAATGTTAGGGACTTTTGCCAGATTTATCGGTGGATCTTGCATATTTTTTTCAGAGGCTAGATATTGCCTAGAAATGCTTTTTAACATAGAGATGCTGGAGTTACAATGTCTGGTCGGGCCTCAGCCCTTCCATTGTTTGCCCACTGTAACAAATTTATTACCAGCACATGTGTGTTGTGACTCTGCTTTATGAAACTTATCATATATTAGGACAATGTATGTAGCAGAAGGTGCGATTGAGATGTTTGCCCACGTATTTGTTTATTTTTTTATATATGGCTGATTAATCTGTTCGTGAAATTTCCATTTTGTGACATGTTGCATTACAATATATCCTGCTTGCAGAATATATAAGTATTTTCAGTGCGTTGACCGGGAATCGAACCCGGGTCAACTGCTTGGGAAGCAGCTATGCTCACCACTATACCACCAACGCCCTCTGATGTGTTAGCTCTCGGTTCTAAATATTACGTTGCAGAAATCAATGACTATCTTGCACCAGCTTCAATGGTGCATTTGGTTTAGATACCAACATGAGAAGCAGTAGAACGTTTTTTGCAGAGGGTAAGGAACTGGGGATTGAAACCAAGGACAAAGTTGTGCAGAAGAGAAGAAATGAAAAGCAACAGTACAAATAGTAGAAATGAGCATATATAGGCAGCATGGGAAGCAAAGCAGGGAAGAGAAAGAGAACATTCCATGAAATGCCCAGGAGATAGATAAGAGCAGAACAAAAAGGGAAGAATGAAATTCAAAGCATGCCCAGAAAGTTGTGTGAAGCTCCCACCAGTCATTTTTGGTTATAATTGTGTGTCTTTACTTTCAAAGTACAGGGTTGCACCTTTCAGGATCACTCTTGTATTACACAGACACAAATAGTTGAGAAGTCTTTTCTCACATAGCTGGCACAAGCTTGCACTTTTCCTTTCTGGCTATGTGGAAATGACAGCTTGGTCCTTGGAAGGAAAATCAAGCAAAATTAGCAGAGGATGGTTTCGATCCATCGACCTCTGGGTTATGGGCCCAGCACGCTTCCGCTGCGCCACTCTGCTCCTTTGTGAAAGTGTTCTCTTCATGCAGATGAGGAGGCATTCAGAGAAGTGACGTGGGATTGGTCGGGCTCTCACCTCATTTGCCTAAGTATATCGCAAGGCATGCTGGGTGCAGAAAATCTTTATCTTCCCCTCTCACAATCAGTCACAACTGAAAGTCCAGACCCTCTTAGGCACTAGCCGTTTCAGGCCTTTAACAAGACAACAGCTCTCCGACGCTCTCTGTCTCTCTCTCTCTCTGTGATCCTAGTGCTTGCATGCTCAGTATTTGGCTTTACCTGGGAGCCAGAGATCTATCCGGTGAGGGCTTGCCGGGTATAAGGCTTTAGAGCGTTTGGGAGCGTTCGGTACATGAGAGGACGTTGGACTGGAAGCTATGCAAATTTGAAGCATCCAAACTTCCTGCTGCAGTCGGAGGCTCTTTCCATGGACATCTGCCTTTTGGATTCCTCTAAACTTGCCCTCTGATGAAACATTTTGTGAGCTGCAGTTACCTCCGACGGCTACAAGGCGGTGCTACATTCAGGTGAGGGCACAAGTATGCACAAAATGTTGGGGACTTTTGCCAGATTTATTGCTGGATCTTGCATATTTTTTTCAGAGGCTAAATATTGCCTAGGAAATGCTTTTTAACATAGAGATGCTGGAGTTAAAATGTCTGGTCGGGCCTCAGCCCTTTCATTGTCTGCCCACTGTAACATATTTTTTTACCAGCACATGTGAGTGGTGACTCTGCTTTATGTTACTTATCATATATTAGGACAATGAATATAGCAGAAGGGGCGATCGAAATGCTTGCCTACATATTTGTTTATTTTTTATATAATGGCTGATTAACCTCTTCATTATATTACCATTTTGTGAAATGTTGCTTTAAAGTATATCCTGCTTGCAGAATATATAAGTATTTGTACTGCGTTGGCCGGGAATCGAACCCGGGTCAACTGCTTGGAAGGCAGCTATGCTCACCACTATAATACCAACGCCCTCTGATCTCTGCGCTCTCGGTTCTAAACATTGGGACCCTGAGTTCAATGACTATCATGCACCAGCTTCAATGGTGCATTTGGTTTAGATACCAACATGAAAAGCAATAGAAAGTTTTTGTAGAGGGTAAGGAACTGGGATTGAAACCAAGGACAAAGCTGTGCAGAAGAGAAGAATGGAAAGCAGCAATACAAATAATAGATATGAACACATAGAGGCAGCATGGGAAGCAAAGCAGGGAAGAGAAATAGAGAACATTCCATGAAATGCCCAGGAGATAGATAAGAGCAGAACAAAAAAGGGAAGAATGAAATTCAAAGCCTCCACATAAAAGTGTTTGAAGGTCCCACCAGTCATTCATGCTTATTATTGTGTGCCTTTACTTTCAAAGTACAGTGTGGATCCTTTGACGATCCCTCTCTTGTATTTCAGCAGACACAGATAGTTGAGAAGTCTTTTCTCACATAGCTGGCACACGCTTGCGCTTTTCCTTGCTGGCAGCGTGGAAATGACAGCTTGGTCCTTGGAAGTAAAATCAAGCAAAATTAGCAGAGGATGGTTTCGATCCATCGACCTCTGGGTTATGGGCCCAGCACGCTTCCGCTGCGCCACTCTGCTCCGTTGTGAAAGTGTTCTTTTTATGCAGATAAGGAGCATTAAGCAGAGTAGCATGGGATTGGTCTGGCTCTCACCTCATTTGCATAAGTATATCCCAAGGCATGCTGGGTGCAGAAAAACTTCATCTTCCCCTCTCACAATCAGTCATAACTGAAAGTCAGACACTCGTAGGCACTAGCCGTTTCAGGCCTTTATCAAGACAGTAGCTCTTGAACCATCTCTCTCTCTCTCTGTGATCCTAGCACTAGCATGCTCAGGATTTGGCTTTACCTGGGAGCCAGAGATATACCGGGTGAGGGCTTGCCCGGTGTGAGGCTTTTGAGCGTTTGGGAGCGTTCGGGACGTGAGTGGACGTTGGACAGGAAACTATGCGAATATGAAGCCTCCAACATTCCTGCTTCAGTGAGTGGTTCTTTCCATGGACATCTGACTCTTGGATTCCTCTGAACTTGCCTTCTGATAAAACATTTTGTGAGCAGCAGTTTCCTTCGACAGCTACAAGGTGGCGCTACATTCAGGTGAGAGCACAAGTATGCACAAAATGTTAGGGACTTTTGCCAGATTTATCGGTGGATCTTGCATATTTTTTTCAGAGGCTAGATATTGCCTAGAAATGCTTTTTAACATAGAGATGCTGGAGTTACAATGTCTGGTCGGGCCTCAGCCCTTCCATTGTTTGCCCACTATAACAAATTTATTACCAGCACATGTGTGTTGTGACTCTGCTTTATGAAACTTATCATATATTAGGACAATGTATGTAGCAGAAGGTGCGATTGAGATGTTTGCCCACGTATTTGTTTATTTTTTTATATATGGCTGATTAATCTGTTCGTGAAATTTCCATTTTGTGACATGTTGCATTACAATATATCCTGCTTGCAGAATATATAAGTATTTTCAGTGCGTTGGCCGGGAATCGAACCCGGGTCAACTGCTTGGGAAGCAGCTATGCTCACCACTATACCTCCAACGCCCTCTGATGTGTTAGCTCTCGGTTCTAAATATTACGTTGCAGAAATCAATGACTATCTTGCACCAGCTTCAATGGTGCATTTGGTTTAGATGCCAACATGAGAAGCAGTAGAACGTTTTTTGCAGAGGGTAAGGAACTGGGGATTGAAACCAAGGACAAAGTTGTGCAGAAGAGAAGAAATGAAAAGCAACAGTACAAATAGTAGAAATGAGCATATATAGGCAGCATGGGAAGCAAAGCAGGGAAGAGAAAGAGAACATTCCATGAAATGCCCAGGAGATAGATAAGAGCAGAACAAAAAGGGAAGAATGAAATTCAAAGCATGCCCAGAAAGTTGTGTGAAGCTCCCACCAGTCATTTTTGGTTATAATTGTGTGTCTTTACTTTCAAAGTACAGGGTTGCACCTTTCAGGATCACTCTTGTATTACACAGACACAAATAGTTGAGAAGTCTTTTCTCACATAGCTGGCACAAGCTTGCACTTTTCCTTTCTGGCTATGTGGAAATGACAGCTTGGTCCTTGGAAGGAAAATCAAGCAAAATTAGCAGAGGATGGTTTCGATCCATCGACCTCTGGGTTATGGGCCCAGCACGCTTCTGCTGCGCCACTCTGCTCCTTTGTGAAAGTGTTCTCTTCATGCAGATGAGGAGGCATTCAGAGAAGTGACGTGGGATTGGTCGGGCTCTCACCTCATTTGCCTAAGTATATCGCAAGGCATGCTGGGTGCAGAAAATCTTTATCTTCCCCTCTCACAATCAGTCACAACTGAAAGTCCAGACCCTCTTAGGCACTAGCCGTTTCAGGCCTTTAACAAGACAACAGCTCTCCGACGCTCTCTGTCTCTCTCTCTCTCTGTGATCCTAGTGCTTGCATGCTCAGTATTTGGCTTTACCTGGGAGCCAGAGATCTATCCGGTGAGGGCTTGCCGGGTATAAGGCTTTAGAGCGTTTGGGAGCGTTCGGTACATGAGAGGACGTTGGACTGGAAGCTATGCAAATTTGAAGCATCCAAACTTCCTGCTGCAGTCGGAGGCTCTTTCCATGGACATCTGCCTTTTGGATTCCTCTAAACTTGCCCTCTGATGAAACATTTTGTGAGCTGCAGTTACCTCCGACGGCTACAAGGCGGTGCTACATTCAGGTGAGGGCACAAGTATGCACAAAATGTTGGGGACTTTTGCCAGATTTATTGCTGGATCTTGCATATTTTTTTCAGAGGCTAAATATTGCCTAGGAAATGCTTTTTAACATAGAGATGCTGGAGTTAAAATGTCTGGTCGGGCCTCAGCCCTTTCATTGTCTGCCCACTGTAACATATTTTTTTACCAGCACATGTGAGTGGTGACTCTGCTTTATGTTACTTATCATATATTAGGACAATGAATATAGCAGAAGGGGCGATCGAAATGCTTGCCTACATATTTGTTTATTTTTTATATAATGGCTGATTAACCTCTTCATTATATTACCATTTTGTGAAATGTTGCTTTAAAGTATATCCTGCTTGCAGAATATATAAGTATTTGTACTGCGTTGGCCGGGAATCGAACCCGGGTCAACTGCTTGGAAGGCAGCTATGCTCACCACTATAATACCAACGCCCTCTGATCTCTGCGCTCTCGGTTCTAAACATTGGGACCCTGAGTTCAATGACTATCATGCACCAGCTTCAATGGTGCATTTGGTTTAGATACCAACATGAAAAGCAATAGAAAGTTTTTGTAGAGGGTAAGGAACTGGGATTGAAACCAAGGACAAAGCTGTGCAGAAGAGAAGAATGGAAAGCAGCAATACAAATAATAGATATGAACACATAGAGGCAGCATGGGAAGCAAAGCAGGGAAGAGAAATAGAGAACATTCCATGAAATGCCCAGGAGATAGATAAGAGCAGAACAAAAAAGGGAAGAATGAAATTCAAAGCCTCCACATAAAAGTGTTTGAAGGTCCCACCAGTCATTCATGCTTATTATTGTGTGCCTTTACTTTCAAAGTACAGTGTGGATCCTTTGACGATCCCTCTCTTGTATTTCAGCAGACACAGATAGTTGAGAAGTCTTTTCTCACATAGCTGGCACACGCTTGCGCTTTTCCTTGCTGGCAGCGTGGAAATGACAGCTTGGTCCTTGGAAGTAAAATCAAGCAAAATTAGCAGAGGATGGTTTCGATCCATCGACCTCTGGGTTATGGGCCCAGCACGCTTCCGCTGCGCCACTCTGCTCCGTTGTGAAAGTGTTCTTTTTATGCAGATAAGGAGCATTAAGCAGAGTAGCATGGGATTGGTCTGGCTCTCACCTCATTTGCATAAGTATATCCCAAGGCATGCTGGGTGCAGAAAAACTTCATCTTCCCCTCTCACAATCAGTCATAACTGAAAGTCAGACACTCGTAGGCACTAGCCGTTTCAGGCCTTTATCAAGACAGTAGCTCTTGAACCATCTCTCTCTCTCTCTGTGATCCTAGCACTAGCATGCTCAGGATTTGGCTTTACCTGGGAGCCAGAGATATACCGGGTGAGGGCTTGCCCGGTGTGAGGCTTTTGAGCGTTTGGGAGCGTTCGGGACGTGAGTGGACGTTGGACAGGAAACTATGCGAATATGAAGCCTCCAACATTCCTGCTTCAGTGAGTGGTTCTTTCCATGGACATCTGACTCTTGGATTCCTCTGAACTTGCCTTCTGATAAAACATTTTGTGAGCAGCAGTTTCCTTCGACAGCTACAAGGTGGCGCTACATTCAGGTGAGAGCACAAGTATGCACAAAATGTTAGGGACTTTTGCCAGATTTATCGGTGGATCTTGCATATTTTTTTCAGAGGCTAGATATTGCCTAGAAATGCTTTTTAACATAGAGATGCTGGAGTTACAATGTCTGGTCGGGCCTCAGCCCTTCCATTGTTTGCCCACTATAACAAATTTATTACCAGCACATGTGTGTTGTGACTCTGCTTTATGAAACTTATCATATATTAGGACAATGTATGTAGCAGAAGGTGCGATTGAGATGTTTGCCCACGTATTTGTTTATTTTTTTATATATGGCTGATTAATCTGTTCGTGAAATTTCCATTTTGTGACATGTTGCATTACAATATATCCTGCTTGCAGAATATATAAGTATTTTCAGTGCGTTGGCCGGGAATCGAACCCGGGTCAACTGCTTGGGAAGCAGCTATGCTCACCACTATACCTCCAACGCCCTCTGATGTGTTAGCTCTCGGTTCTAAATATTACGTTGCAGAAATCAATGACTATCTTGCACCAGCTTCAATGGTGCATTTGGTTTAGATGCCAACATGAGAAGCAGTAGAACGTTTTTTGCAGAGGGTAAGGAACTGGGGATTGAAACCAAGGACAAAGTTGTGCAGAAGAGAAGAAATGAAAAGCAACAGTACAAATAGTAGAAATGAGCATATATAGGCAGCATGGGAAGCAAAGCAGGGAAGAGAAAGAGAACATTCCATGAAATGCCCAGGAGATAGATAAGAGCAGAACAAAAAGGGAAGAATGAAATTCAAAGCATGCCCAGAAAGTTGTGTGAAGCTCCCACCAGTCATTTTTGGTTATAATTGTGTGTCTTTACTTTCAAAGTACAGGGTTGCACCTTTCAGGATCACTCTTGTATTACACAGACACGAATAGTTGAGAAGTCTTTTCTCACATAGCTGGCACAAGCTTGCACTTTTCCTTTCTGGCTATGTGGAAATGACAGCTTGGTCCTTGGAAGGAAAATCAAGCAAAATTAGCAGAGGATGGTTTCGATCCATCGACCTCTGGGTTATGGGCCCAGCACGCTTCCGCTGCGCCACTCTGCTCCTTTGTGAAAGTGTTCTCTTCATGCAGATGAGGAGGCATTCAGAGAAGTGACGTGGGATTGGTCGGGCTCTCACCTCATTTGCCTAAGTATATCGCAAGGCATGCTGGGTGCAGAAAATCTTTATCTTCCCCTCTCACAATCAGTCACAACTGAAAGTCCAGACCCTCTTAGGCACTAGCCGTTTCAGGCCTTTAACAAGACAACAGCTCTCCGACGCTCTCTGTCTCTCTCTCTCTCTGTGATCCTAGTGCTTGCATGCTCAGTATTTGGCTTTACCTGGGAGCCAGAGATCTATCCGGTGAGGGCTTGCCGGGTATAAGGCTTTAGAGCGTTTGGGAGCGTTCGGTACATGAGAGGACGTTGGACTGGAAGCTATGCAAATTTGAAGCATCCAAACTTCCTGCTGCAGTCGGAGGCTCTTTCCATGGACATCTGCCTTTTGGATTCCTCTAAACTTGCCCTCTGATGAAACATTTTGTGAGCTGCAGTTACCTCCGACGGCTACAAGGCGGTGCTACATTCAGGTGAGGGCACAAGTATGCACAAAATGTTGGGGACTTTTGCCAGATTTATTGCTGGATCTTGCATATTTTTTTCAGAGGCTAAATATTGCCTAGGAAATGCTTTTTAACATAGAGATGCTGGAGTTAAAATGTCTGGTCGGGCCTCAGCCCTTTCATTGTCTGCCCACTGTAACATATTTTTTTACCAGCACATGTGAGTGGTGACTCTGCTTTATGTTACTTATCATATATTAGGACAATGAATATAGCAGAAGGGGCGATCGAAATGCTTGCCTACATATTTGTTTATTTTTTATATAATGGCTGATTAACCTCTTCATTATATTACCATTTTGTGAAATGTTGCTTTAAAGTATATCCTGCTTGCAGAATATATAAGTATTTGTACTGCGTTGGCCGGGAATCGAACCCGGGTCAACTGCTTGGAAGGCAGCTATGCTCACCACTATAATACCAACGCCCTCTGATCTCTGCGCTCTCGGTTCTAAACATTGGGACCCTGAGTTCAATGACTATCATGCACCAGCTTCAATGGTGCATTTGGTTTAGATACCAACATGAAAAGCAATAGAAAGTTTTTGTAGAGGGTAAGGAACTGGGATTGAAACCAAGGACAAAGCTGTGCAGAAGAGAAGAATGGAAAGCAGCAATACAAATAATAGATATGAACACATAGAGGCAGCATGGGAAGCAAAGCAGGGAAGAGAAATAGAGAACATTCCATGAAATGCCCAGGAGATAGATAAGAGCAGAACAAAAAAGGGAAGAATGAAATTCAAAGCCTCCACATAAAAGTGTTTGAAGGTCCCACCAGTCATTCATGCTTATTATTGTGTGCCTTTACTTTCAAAGTACAGTGTGGATCCTTTGACGATCCCTCTCTTGTATTTCAGCAGACACAGATAGTTGAGAAGTCTTTTCTCACATAGCTGGCACACGCTTGCGCTTTTCCTTGCTGGCAGCGTGGAAATGACAGCTTGGTCCTTGGAAGTAAAATCAAGCAAAATTAGCAGAGGATGGTTTCGATCCATCGACCTCTGGGTTATGGGCCCAGCACGCTTCCGCTGCGCCACTCTGCTCCGTTGTGAAAGTGTTCTTTTTATGCAGATAAGGAGCATTAAGCAGAGTAGCATGGGATTGGTCTGGCTCTCACCTCATTTGCATAAGTATATCCCAAGGCATGCTGGGTGCAGAAAAACTTCATCTTCCCCTCTCACAATCAGTCATAACTGAAAGTCAGACACTCTTAGGCACTAGCCGTTTCAGGCCTTTATCAAGACAGTAGCTCTTGAACCATCTCTCTCTCTCTCTGTGATCCTAGCACTAGCATGCTCAGGATTTGGCTTTACCTGGGAGCCAGAGATATACCGGGTGAGGGCTTGCCCGGTGTGAGGCTTTTGAGCGTTTGGGAGCGTTCGGGACGTGAGTGGACGTTGGACAGGAAACTATGCGAATATGAAGCCTCCAACATTCCTGCTTCAGTGAGTGGTTCTTTCCATGGACATCTGACTCTTGGATTCCTCTCAACTTGCCTTCTGATAAAACATTTTGTGAGCAGCAGTTTCCTTCGACAGCTACAAGGTGGCGCTACATTCAGGTGAGAGCACAAGTATGCACAAAATGTTAGGGACTTTTGCCAGATTTATCGGTGGATCTTGCATATTTTTTCAGAGGCTAGATATTGCCTAGAAATGCTTTTTAACATAGAGATGCTGGAGTTACAATGTCTGGTCGGGCCTCAGCCCTTCCATTGTTTGCCCACTGTAACAAATTTATTACCAGCACATGTGTGTTGTGACTCTGCTTTATGAAACTTATCATATATTAGGACAATGTATGTAGCAGAAGGTGCGATTGAGATGTTTGCCCACGTATTTGTTTATTTTTTTATATATGGCTGATTAATCTGTTCGTGAAATTTCCATTTTGTGACATGTTGCATTACAATATATCCTGCTTGCAGAATATATAAGTATTTTCAGTGCGTTGACCGGGAATCGAACCCGGGTCAACTGCTTGGGAAGCAGCTATGCTCACCACTATACCACCAACGCCCTCTGATGTGTTAGCTCTCGGTTCTAAATATTACGTTGCAGAAATCAATGACTATCTTGCACCAGCTTCAATGGTGCATTTGGTTTAGATACCAACATGAGAAGCAGTAGAACGTTTTTTGCAGAGGGTAAGGAACTGGGGATTGAAACCAAGGACAAAGTTGTGCAGAAGAGAAGAAATGAAAAGCAACAGTACAAATAGTAGAAATGAGCATATATAGGCAGCATGGGAAGCAAAGCAGGGAAGAGAAAGAGAACATTCCATGAAATGCCCAGGAGATAGATAAGAGCAGAACAAAAAGGGAAGAATGAAATTCAAAGCATGCCCAGAAAGTTGTGTGAAGCTCCCACCAGTCATTTTTGGTTATAATTGTGTGTCTTTACTTTCAAAGTACAGGGTTGCACCTTTCAGGATCACTCTTGTATTACACAGACACGAATAGTTGAGAAGTCTTTTCTCACATAGCTGGCACAAGCTTGCACTTTTCCTTTCTGGCTATGTGGAAATGACAGCTTGGTCCTTGGAAGGAAAATCAAGCAAAATTAGCAGAGGATGGTTTCGATCCATCGACCTCTGGGTTATGGGCCCAGCACGCTTCCGCTGCGCCACTCTGCTCCTTTGTGAAAGTGTTCTCTTCATGCAGATGAGGAGGCATTCAGAGAAGTGACGTGGGATTGGTCGGGCTCTCACCTCATTTGCCTAAGTATATCGCAAGGCATGCTGGGTGCAGAAAATCTTTATCTTCCCCTCTCACAATCAGTCACAACTGAAAGTCCAGACCCTCTTAGGCACTAGCCGTTTCAGGCCTTTAACAAGACAACAGCTCTCCGACGCTCTCTGTCTCTCTCTCTCTCTGTGATCCTAGTGCTTGCATGCTCAGTATTTGGCTTTACCTGGGAGCCAGAAATCTATCCGGTGAGGGCTTGCCGGGTATAAGGCTTTAGAGCGTTTGGGAGCGTTCGGTACATGAGAGGACGTTGGACTGGAAGCTATGCAAATTTGAAGCATCCAAACTTCCTGCTGCAGTCGGAGGCTCTTTCCATGGACATCTGCCTTTTGGATTCCTCTAAACTTGCCCTCTGATGAAACATTTTGTGAGCTGCAGTTACCTCCGACGGCTACAAGGCGGTGCTACATTCAGGTGAGGGCACAAGTATGCACAAAATGTTGGGGACTTTTGCCAGATTTATTGCTGGATCTTGCATATTTTTTTCAGAGGCTAAATATTGCCTAGGAAATGCTTTTTAACATAGAGATGCTGGAGTTAAAATGTCTGGTCGGGCCTCAGCCCTTTCATTGTCTGCCCACTGTAACATATTTTTTTACCAGCACATGTGAGTGGTGACTCTGCTTTATGCTACTTATCATATATTAGGAATATGAATATAGCAGAAGGGGCGATCGAAATGCTTGCCTACATATTTGTTTATTTTTTATATAATGGCTGATTAACCTCTTCATTATATTACCATTTTGTGAAATGTTGCTTTAAAGTATATCCTGCTTGCAGAATATATAAGTATTTGTACTGCGTTGGCCGGGAATCGAACCCGGGTCAACTGCTTGGAAGGCAGCTATGCTCACCACTATAATACCAACGCCCTCTGATCTCTGCGCTCTCGGTTCTAAACATTGGGACCCTGAGTTCAATGACTATCATGCACCAGCTTCAATGGTGCATTTGGTTTAGATACCAACATGAAAAGCAATAGAAAGTTTTTGTAGAGGGTAAGGAACTGGGATTGAAACCAAGGACAAAGCTGTGCAGAAGAGAAGAATGGAAAGCAGCAATACAAATAATAGATATGAACACATAGAGGCAGCATGGGAAGCAAAGCAGGGAAGAGAAATAGAGAACATTCCATGAAATGCCCAGGAGATAGATAAGAGCAGAACAAAAAAGGGAAGAATGAAATTCAAAGCCTCCACATAAAAGTGTTTGAAGGTCCCACCAGTCATTCATGCTTATTATTGTGTGCCTTTACTTTCAAAGTACAGTGTGGATCCTTTGACGATCCCTCTCTTGTATTTCAGCAGACACAGATAGTTGAGAAGTCTTTTCTCACATAGCTGGCACACGCTTGCGCTTTTCCTTGCTGGCAGCGTGGAAATGACAGCTTGGTCCTTGGAAGTAAAATCAAGCAAAATTAGCAGAGGATGGTTTCGATCCATCGACCTCTGGGTTATGGGCCCAGCACGCTTCCGCTGCGCCACTCTGCTCCGTTGTGAAAGTGTTCTTTTTATGCAGATAAGGAGCATTAAGCAGAGTAGCATGGGATTGGTCTGGCTCTCACCTCATTTGCATAAGTATATCCCAAGGCATGCTGGGTGCAGAAAAACTTCATCTTCCCCTCTCACAATCAGTCATAACTGAAAGTCAGACACTCTTAGGCACTAGCCGTTTCAGGCCTTTATCAAGACAGTAGCTCTTGAACCATCTCTCTCTCTCTCTGTGATCCTAGCACTAGCATGCTCAGGATTTGGCTTTACCTGGGAGCCAGAGATATACCGGGTGAGGGCTTGCCCGGTGTGAGGCTTTTGAGCGTTTGGGAGCGTTCGGGACGTGAGTGGACGTTGGACAGGAAACTATGCGAATATGAAGCCTCCAACATTCCTGCTTCAGTGAGTGGTTCTTTCCATGGACATCTGACTCTTGGATTCCTCTCAACTTGCCTTCTGATAAAACATTTTGTGAGCAGCAGTTTCCTTCGACAGCTACAAGGTGGCGCTACATTCAGGTGAGAGCACAAGTATGCACAAAATGTTAGGGACTTTTGCCAGATTTATCGGTGGATCTTGCATATTTTTTTCAGAGGCTAGATATTGCCTAGAAATGCTTTTTAACATAGAGATGCTGGAGTTACAATGTCTGGTCGGGCCTCAGCCCTTCCATTGTTTGCCCACTGTAACAAATTTATTACCAGCACATGTGTGTTGTGACTCTGCTTTATGAAACTTATCATATATTAGGACAATGTATGTAGCAGAAGGTGCGATTGAGATGTTTGCCCACGTATTTGTTTATTTTTTTATATATGGCTGATTAATCTGTTCGTGAAATTTCCATTTTGTGACATGTTGCATTACAATATATCCTGCTTGCAGAATATATAAGTATTTTCAGTGCGTTGGCCGGGAATCGAACCCGGGTCAACTGCTTGGGAAGCAGCTATGCTCACCACTATACCACCAACGCCCTCTGATGTGTTAGCTCTCGGTTCTAAATATTACGTTGCAGAAATCAATGACTATCTTGCACCAGCTTCAATGGTGCATTTGGTTTAGATACCAACATGAGAAGCAGTAGAACGTTTTTTGCAGAGGGTAAGGAACTGGGGATTGAAACCAAGGACAAAGTTGTGCAGAAGAGAAGAAATGAAAAGCAACAGTACAAATAGTAGAAATGAGCATATATAGGCAGCATGGGAAGCAAAGCAGGGAAGAGAAAGAGAACATTCCATGAAATGCCCAGGAGATAGATAAGAGCAGAACAAAAAGGGAAGAATGAAATTCAAAGCATGCCCAGAAAGTTGTGTGAAGCTCCCACCAGTCATTTATGGTTATAATTGTGTGTCTTTACTTTCAAAGTACAGGGTTGTACCTTTCACGATCACTCTTGTATTACACAGACACGAATAGTTGAGAAGTCTTTTCTCACATAGCTGGCACAAGCTTGCACTTTTCCTTTCTGGCTATGTGGAAATGACAGCTTGGTCCTTGGAAGGAAAATCAAGCAAAATTAGCAGAGGATGGTTTCGATCCATCGACCTCTGGGTTATGGGCCCAGCACGCTTCCGCTGCGCCACTCTGCTCCTTTGTGAAAGTGTTCTCTTTATGCAGATGAGGAGGCATTCAGAGAAGTGACGTGGGATTGGTCGGGCTCTCACCTCATTTGCCTAAGTATATCGCAAGGCATGCTGGGTGCAGAAAATCTTTATCTTCCCCTCTCACAATCAGTCACAACTGAAAGTCCAGACCCTCTTAGGCACTAGCCGTTTCAGGCCTTTAACAAGACAACAGCTCTCCGACGCTCTCTGTCTCTCTCTCTCTCTGTGATCCTAGTGCTTGCATGCTCAGTATTTGGCTTTTCCTGGGAGCCAGAGATCTACCCGGTGAGGGCTTGCCGGTATAAGGCTTTAGAGCGTTTGGGAGCGTTCGGTACATGAGAGGACGTTGGACTGGAAGCTATGCAAATTTGAAGCATCCAAACTTCCTGCTGCAGTCGGAGGCTCTTTCCATGGACATCTGCCTTTTGGATTCCTCTAAACTTGCCCTCTGATGAAACATTTTGTGAGCTGCAGTTACCTCCGACGGCTACAAGGTGGTGCTACATTCAGGTGAGGGCACAAGTATGCACAAAATGTTGGGGACTTTTGCCAGATTTATTGCTGGATCTTGCATATCTTTTTCAGAGGCTAAATATTGCCTAGGAAATGCTTTTTAACATAGAGATGCTGGAGTTAAAATGTCTGGTCGGGCCTCAGCCCTTTCATTGTCTGCCCACTGTAACATATTTTTTTACCAGTACATGTGAGTGGTGACTCTGCTTTATGAAACTTATCATATATTAGGACAATGAATATAGCAGAAGGGGCGATCGAAATGCTTGCCTACATATTTGTTTATTTTTTATATAATGGCTGATTAACCTCTTAATTATATTACCAGTTTGTGAAATGTTGCTTTAAAATATATCCTGCTTGCAGAATACATATGTATTTGTACTGCGTTGGCCGGGAATCGAACCCGGGTCAACTGCTTGGAAGGCAGCTATGCTCACCACTATACCACCAACGCCCTCTGATCTTTGCGCTCTCGGTTCTAAACATTAGGACCCTGAGTTCAATGACTATCATGCACCAGCTTCAATGGTGCATTTGGTTTAGATACCAACATGAAAAGCAATAGAAAGTTTTTGTAGAGGGTAAGGAACTGGGATTGAAACCAAGGACAAAGCTGTGCAGAAGAGAAGAATGGAAAGCAGCAATACAAATAATAGATATGAACACATAGAGGCAGCATGGGAAGCAAAGCAGGGAAGAGAAATAGAGAACATTCCATGAAATGCCCAGGAGATAGATAAGAGCAGAACAAAAAAGGGAAGAATGAAATTCAAAGCCTCCACATAAAAGTGTTTGAAGGTCCCACCAGTCATTCATGCTTATTATTGTGTGCCTTTACTTTCAAAGTACAGTGTGGAGCCTTTGACGATCCCTCTCTTGTATTTCAGCAGACACAGATAGTTGAGAAGTCTTTTCTCACATAGCTGGCACAAGCTTGCGCTTTTCCTTGCTGGTAGCGTGGAAATGACAGCTTGGTCCTTGGAAGTAAAATCAAGCAAAATTAGCAGAGGATGGTTTCGATCCATCGACCTCTGGGTTATGGGCCCAGCACGCTTCCGCTGCGCCACTCTGCTCCGTTGTGAAAGTGTTCTTTTTATGCAGATAAGGAGCATTAGGCAGAGTAGCATGGGATTGGTCTGGCTCTCACCTCATTTGCATAAGTATATCCCAAGGCATGCTGGGTGCAGAAAAACTTCATCTTCCCCTCTCACAATCAGTCATAACTGAAAGTCAGACACTCTTAGGCACTAGCCGTTTCAGGCCTTTATCAAGACAGTAGCTCTTGAACCATCTCTCTCTCGCTCTGTGATCCTAGCACTAGCATGCTCAGGATTTGGCTTTACCTTGGAGCCAGAGATATACCCGGTGAGGGCTTGCCCGGTGTGAGGCTTTTGAGCGTTTGGGAGCGTTCGGGACGTGAGTGGACGTTGGACAGGAAACTATGCGAATATGAAGCCTCCAACATTCCTGCTTCAGTGAGTGGTTCTTTCCATGGACATCTGACTCTTGGATTCCTCTCAACTTGCCTTCTGATAAAACATTTTGTGAGCAGCAGTTTCCTTCGACAGCTACAAGGTGGCGCTACATTCAGGTGAGAGCACAAGTATGCACAAAATGTTAGGGACTTTTGCCAGATTTATCGGTGGATCTTGCATATTTTTTTCAGAGGCTAGATATTGCCTAGAAATGCTTTTTAACATAGAGATGCTGGAGTTACAATGTCTGGTCGGGCCTCAGCCCTTCCATTGTTTGCCCACTGTAACAAATTTATTACCAGCACATGTGTGTTGTGACTCTGCTTTATGAAACTTATCATATATTAGGACAATGTATGTAGCAGAAGGTGCGATTGAGATGTTTGCCCACGTATTTGTTTATTTTTTTATATATGGCTGATTAATCTGTTCGTGAAATTTCCATTTTGTGACATGTTGCATTACAATATATCCTGCTTGCAGAATATATAAGTATTTTCAGTGCGTTGACCGGGAATCGAACCCGGGTCAACTGCTTGGGAAGCAGCTATGCTCACCACTATACCACCAACGCCCTCTGATGTGTTAGCTCTCGGTTCTAAATATTACGTTGCAGAAATCAATGACTATCTTGCACCAGCTTCAATGGTGCATTTGGTTTAGATACCAACATGAGAAGCAGTAGAACGTTTTTTGCAGAGGGTAAGGAACTGGGGATTGAAACCAAGGACAAAGTTGTGCAGAAGAGAAGAAATGAAAAGCAACAGTACAAATAGTAGAAATGAGCATATATAGGCAGCATGGGAAGCAAAGCAGGGAAGAGAAAGAGAACATTCCATGAAATGCCCAGGAGATAGATAAGAGCAGAACAAAAAGGGAAGAATGAAATTCAAAGCATGCCCAGAAAGTTGTGTGAAGCTCCCACCAGTCATTTTTGGTTATAATTGTGTGTCTTTACTTTCAAAGTACAGGGTTGCACCTTTCAGGATCACTCTTGTATTACACAGACACGAATAGTTGAGAAGTCTTTTCTCACATAGCTGGCACAAGCTTGCACTTTTCCTTTCTGGCTATGTGGAAATGACAGCTTGGTCCTTGGAAGGAAAATCAAGCAAAATTAGCAGAGGATGGTTTCGATCCATCGACCTCTGGGTTATGGGCCCAGCACGCTTCCGCTGCGCCACTCTGCTCCTTTGTGAAAGTGTTCTCTTCATGCAGATGAGGAGGCATTCAGAGAAGTGACGTGGGATTGGTCGGGCTCTCACCTCATTTGCCTAAGTATATCGCAAGGCATGCTGGGTGCAGAAAATCTTTATCTTCCCCTCTCACAATCAGTCACAACTGAAAGTCCAGACCCTCTTAGGCACTAGCCGTTTCAGGCCTTTAACAAGACAACAGCTCTCCGACGCTCTCTGTCTCTCTCTCTCTCTGTGATCCTAGTGCTTGCATGCTCAGTATTTGGCTTTACCTGGGAGCCAGAGATCTATCCGGTGAGGGCTTGCCGGGTATAAGGCTTTAGAGCGTTTGGGAGCGTTCGGTACATGAGAGGACGTTGGACTGGAAGCTATGCAAATTTGAAGCATCCAAACTTCCTGCTGCAGTCGGAGGCTCTTTCCATGGACATCTGCCTTTTGGATTCCTCTAAACTTGCCCTCTGATGAAACATTTTGTGAGCTGCAGTTACCTCCGACGGCTACAAGGCGGTGCTACATTCAGGTGAGGGCACAAGTATGCACAAAATGTTGGGGACTTTTGCCAGATTTATTGCTGGATCTTGCATATTTTTTTCAGAGGCTAAATATTGCCTAGGAAATGCTTTTTAACATAGAGATGCTGGAGTTAAAATGTCTGGTCGGGCCTCAGCCCTTTCATTGTCTGCCCACTGTAACATATTTTTTTACCAGCACATGTGAGTGGTGACTCTGCTTTATGTTACTTATCATATATTAGGACAATGAATATAGCAGAAGGGGCGATCGAAATGCTTGCCTACATATTTGTTTATTTTTTATATAATGGCTGATTAACCTCTTCATTATATTACCATTTTGTGAAATGTTGCTTTAAAGTATATCCTGCTTGCAGAATATATAAGTAT
Organism: Lissotriton vulgaris; assembly: GCF_964263255.1. Taxonomy (NCBI): domain Eukaryota; kingdom Metazoa; phylum Chordata; class Amphibia; order Caudata; family Salamandridae; genus Lissotriton; species Lissotriton vulgaris. The sequence continues at coordinate 539,516,723 of NC_141697.1, forward strand.
TTGTACTGCGTTGGCCGGGAATCGAACCCGGGTCAACTGCTTGGAAGGCAGCTATGCTCACCACTATAATACCAACGCCCTCTGATCTCTGCGCTCTCGGTTCTAAACATTGGGACCCTGAGTTCAATGACTATCATGCACCAGCTTCAATGGTGCATTTGGTTTAGATACCAACATGAAAAGCAATAGAAAGTTTTTGTAGAGGGTAAGGAACTGGGATTGAAACCAAGGACAAAGCTGTGCAGAAGAGAAGAATGGAAAGCAGCAATACAAATAATAGATATGAACACATAGAGGCAGCATGGGAAGCAAAGCAGGGAAGAGAAATAGAGAACATTCCATGAAATGCCCAGGAGATAGATAAGAGCAGAACAAAAAAGGGAAGAATGAAATTCAAAGCCTCCACATAAAAGTGTTTGAAGGTCCCACCAGTCATTCATGCTTATTATTGTGTGCCTTTACTTTCAAAGTACAGTGTGGATCCTTTGACGATCCCTCTCTTGTATTTCAGCAGACACAGATAGTTGAGAAGTCTTTTCTCACATAGCTGGCACACGCTTGCGCTTTTCCTTGCTGGCAGCGTGGAAATGACAGCTTGGTCCTTGGAAGTAAAATCAAGCAAAATTAGCAGAGGATGGTTTCGATCCATCGACCTCTGGGTTATGGGCCCAGCACGCTTCCGCTGCGCCACTCTGCTCCGTTGTGAAAGTGTTCTTTTTATGCAGATAAGGAGCATTAAGCAGAGTAGCATGGGATTGGTCTGGCTCTCACCTCATTTGCATAAGTATATCCCAAGGCATGCTGGGTGCAGAAAAACTTCATCTTCCCCTCTCACAATCAGTCATAACTGAAAGTCAGACACTCGTAGGCACTAGCCGTTTCAGGCCTTTATCAAGACAGTAGCTCTTGAACCATCTCTCTCTCTCTCTGTGATCCTAGCACTAGCATGCTCAGGATTTGGCTTTACCTGGGAGCCAGAGATATACCGGGTGAGGGCTTGCCCGGTGTGAGGCTTTTGAGCGTTTGGGAGCGTTCGGGACGTGAGTGGACGTTGGACAGGAAACTATGCGAATATGAAGCCTCCAACATTCCTGCTTCAGTGAGTGGTTCTTTCCATGGACATCTGACTCTTGGATTCCTCTCAACTTGCCTTCTGATAAAACATTTTGTGAGCAGCAGTTTCCTTCGACAGCTACAAGGTGGCGCTACATTCAGGTGAGAGCACAAGTATGCACAAAATGTTAGGGACTTTTGCCAGATTTATCGGTGGATCTTGCATATTTTTTTCAGAGGCTAGATATTGCCTAGAAATGCTTTTTAACATAGAGATGCTGGAGTTACAATGTCTGGTCGGGCCTCAGCCCTTCCATTGTTTGCCCACTGTAACAAATTTATTACCAGCACATGTGTGTTGTGACTCTGCTTTATGAAACTTATCATATATTAGGACAATGTATGTAGCAGAAGGTGCGATTGAGATGTTTGCCCACGTATTTGTTTATTTTTTTATATATGGCTGATTAATCTGTTCGTGAAATTTCCATTTTGTGACATGTTGCATTACAATATATCCTGCTTGCAGAATATATAAGTATTTTCAGTGCGTTGGCCGGGAATCGAACCCGGGTCAACTGCTTGGGAAGCAGCTATGCTCACCACTATACCACCAACGCCCTCTGATGTGTTAGCTCTCGGTTCTAAATATTACGTTGCAGAAATCAATGACTATCTTGCACCAGCTTCAATGGTGCATTTGGTTTAGATACCAACATGAGAAGCAGTAGAACGTTTTTTGCAGAGGGTAAGGAACTGGGGATTGAAACCAAGGACAAAGTTGTGCAGAAGAGAAGAAATGAAAAGCAACAGTACAAATAGTAGAAATGAGCATATATAGGCAGCATGGGAAGCAAAGCAGGGAAGAGAAAGAGAACATTCCATGAAATGCCCAGGAGATAGATAAGAGCAGAACAAAAAGGGAAGAATGAAATTCAAAGCATGCCCAGAAAGTTGTGTGAAGCTCCCACCAGTCATTTATGGTTATAATTGTGTGTCTTTACTTTCAAAGTACAGGGTTGTACCTTTCACGATCACTCTTGTATTACACAGACACGAATAGTTGAGAAGTCTTTTCTCACATAGCTGGCACAAGCTTGCACTTTTCCTTTCTGGCTATGTGGAAATGACAGCTTGGTCCTTGGAAGGAAAATCAAGCAAAATTAGCAGAGGATGGTTTCGATCCATCGACCTCTGGGTTATGGGCCCAGCACGCTTCCGCTGCGCCACTCTGCTCCTTTGTGAAAGTGTTCTCTTTATGCAGATGAGGAGGCATTCAGAGAAGTGACGTGGGATTGGTCGGGCTCTCACCTCATTTGCCTAAGTATATCGCAAGGCATGCTGGGTGCAGAAAATCTTTATCTTCCCCTCTCACAATCAGTCACAACTGAAAGTCCAGACCCTCTTAGGCACTAGCCGTTTCAGGCCTTTAACAAGACAACAGCTCTCCGACGCTCTCTGTCTCTCTCTCTCTCTGTGATCCTAGTGCTTGCATGCTCAGTATTTGGCTTTTCCTGGGAGCCAGAGATCTACCCGGTGAGGGCTTGCCGGTATAAGGCTTTAGAGCGTTTGGGAGCGTTCGGTACATGAGAGGACGTTGGACTGGAAGCTATGCAAATTTGAAGCATCCAAACTTCCTGCTGCAGTCGGAGGCTCTTTCCATGGACATCTGCCTTTTGGATTCCTCTAAACTTGCCCTCTGATGAAACATTTTGTGAGCTGCAGTTACCTCCGACGGCTACAAGGTGGTGCTACATTCAGGTGAGGGCACAAGTATGCACAAAATGTTGGGGACTTTTGCCAGATTTATTGCCGGATCTTGCATATCTTTTTCAGAGGCTAAATATTGCCTAGGAAATGCTTTTTAACATAGAGATGCTGGAGTTAAAATGTCTGGTCGGGCCTCAGCCCTTTCATTGTCTGCCCACTGTAACATATTTTTTTACCAGTACATGTGAGTGGTGACTCTGCTTTATGAAACTTATCATATATTAGGACAATGAATATAGCAGAAGGGGCGATCGAAATGCTTGCCTACATATTTGTTTATTTTTTATATAATGGCTGATTAACCTCTTAATTATATTACCAGTTTGTGAAATGTTGCTTTAAAATATATCCTGCTTGCAGAATATATATGTATTTGTACTGCGTTGGCCGGGAATCGAACCCGGGTCAACTGCTTGGAAGGCAGCTATGCTCACCACTATACCACCAACGCCCTCTGATCTTTGCGCTCTCGGTTCTAAACATTAGGACCCTGAGTTCAATGACTATCATGCACCAGCTTCAATGGTGCATTTGGTTTAGATACCAACATGAAAAGCAATAGAAAGTTTTTGTAGAGGGTAAGGAACTGGGATTGAAACCAAGGACAAAGCTGTGCAGAAGAGAAGAATGGAAAGCAGCAATACAAATAATAGATATGAACACATAGAGGCAGCATGGGAAGCAAAGCAGGGAAGAGAAATAGAGAACATTCCATGAAATGCCCAGGAGATAGATAAGAGCAGAACAAAAAAGGGAAGAATGAAATTCAAAGCCTCCACATAAAAGTGTTTGAAGGTCCCACCAGTCATTCATGCTTATTATTGTGTGCCTTTACTTTCAAAGTACAGTGTGGAGCCTTTGACGATCCCTCTCTTGTATTTCAGCAGACACAGATAGTTGAGAAGTCTTTTCTCACATAGCTGGCACACGCTTGCGCTTTTCCTTGCTGGCAGCGTGGAAATGACAGCTTGGTCCTTGGAAGTAAAATCAAGCAAAATTAGCAGAGGATGGTTTCGATCCATCGACCTCTGGGTTATGGGCCCAGCACGCTTCCGCTGCGCCACTCTGCTCCGTTGTGAAAGTGTTCTTTTTATGCAGATAAGGAGCATTAGGCAGAGTAGCATGGGATTGGTCTGGCTCTCACCTCATTTGCATAAGTATATCCCAAGGCATGCTGGGTGCAGAAAAACTTCATCTTCCCCTCTCACAATCAGTCATAACTGAAAGTCAGACACTCTTAGGCACTAGCCGTTTCAGGCCTTTATCAAGACAGTAGCTCTTGAACCATCTCTCTCTCGCTCTGTGATCCTAGCACTAGCATGCTCAGGATTTGGCTTTACCTTGGAGCCAGAGATATACCCGGTGAGGGCTTGCCCGGTGTGAGGCTTTTGAGCGTTTGGGAGCGTTCGGGACGTGAGTGGACGTTGGACAGGAAACTATGCGAATATGAAGCCTCCAACATTCCTGCTTCAGTGAGTGGTTCTTTCCATGGACATCTGACTCTTGGATTCCTCTCAACTTGCCTTCTGATAAAACATTTTGTGAGCAGCAGTTTCCTTCGACAGCTACAAGGTGGCGCTACATTCAGGTGAGAGCACAAGTATGCACAAAATGTTAGGGACTTTTGCCAGATTTATCGGTGGATCTTGCATATTTTTTTCAGAGGCTAGATATTGCCTAGAAATGCTTTTTAACATAGAGATGCTGGAGTTACAATGTCTGGTCGGGCCTCAGCCCTTCCATTGTTTGCCCACTGTAACAAATTTATTACCAGCACATGTGTGTTGTGACTCTGCTTTATGAAACTTATCATATATTAGGACAATGTATGTAGCAGAAGGTGCGATTGAGATGTTTGCCCACGTATTTGTTTATTTTTTTTATATATGGCTGATTAATCTGTTCGTGAAATTTCCATTTTGTGACATGTTGCATTACAATATATCCTGCTTGCAGAATATATAAGTATTTTCAGTGCGTTGACCGGGAATCGAACCCGGGTCAACTGCTTGGGAAGCAGCTATGCTCACCACTATACCACCAACGCCCTCTGATGTGTTGGCTCTCGGTTCTAAATATTACGTTGCAGAAATCAATGACTATCTTGCACCAGCTTCAATGGTGCATTTGGTTTAGATACCAACATGAGAAGCAGTAGAACGTTTTTTGCAGAGGGTAAGGAACTGGGGATTGAAACCAAGGACAAAGTTGTGCAGAAGAGAAGAAATGAAAAGCAACAGTACAAATAGTAGAAATGAGCATATATAGGCAGCATGGGAAGCAAAGCAGGGAAGAGAAAGAGAACATTCCATGAAATGCCCAGGAGATAGATAAGAGCAGAACAAAAAGGGAAGAATGAAATTCAAAGCATGCCCAGAAAGTTGTGTGAAGCTCCCACCAGTCATTTTTGGTTATAATTGTGTGTCTTTACTTTCAAAGTACAGGGTTGCACCTTTCAGGATCACTCTTGTATTACACAGACACGAATAGTTGAGAAGTCTTTTCTCACATAGCTGGCACAAGCTTGCACTTTTCCTTTCTGGCTATGTGGAAATGACAGCTTGGTCCTTGGAAGGAAAATCAAGCAAAATTAGCAGAGGATGGTTTCGATCCATCGACCTCTGGGTTATGGGCCCAGCACGCTTCCGCTGCTCCACTCTGCTCCTTTGTGAAAGTGTTCTCTTCATGCAGATGAGGAGGCATTCAGAGAAGTGACGTGGGATTGGTCGGGCTCTCACCTCATTTGCCTAAGTATATCGCAAGGCATGCTGGGTGCAGAAAATCTTTATCTTCCCCTCTCACAATCAGTCACAACTGAAAGTCCAGACCCTCTTAGGCACTAGCCGTTTCAGGCCTTTAACAAGACAACAGCTCTCCGACGCTCTCTGTCTCTCTCTCTCTCTGTGATCCTAGTGCTTGCATGCTCAGTATTTGGCTTTACCTGGGAGCCAGAGATCTATCCGGTGAGGGCTTGCCGGGTATAAGGCTTTAGAGCGTTTGGGAGCGTTCGGTACATGAGAGGACGTTGGACTGGAAGCTATGCAAATTTGAAGCATCCAAACTTCCTGCTGCAGTCGGAGGCTCTTTCCATGGACATCTGCCTTTTGGATTCCTCTAAACTTGCCCTCTGATGAAACATTTTGTGAGCTGCAGTTACCTCCGACGGCTACAAGGCGGTGCTACATTCAGGTGAGGGCACAAGTATGCACAAAATGTTGGGGACTTTTGCCAGATTTATTGCTGGATCTTGCATATTTTTTTCAGAGGCTAAATATTGCCTAGGAAATGCTTTTTAACATAGAGATGCTGGAGTTAAAATGTCTGGTCGGGCCTCAGCTCTTTCATTGTCTGCCCACTGTAACATATTTTTTTACCAGCACATGTGAGTGGTGACTCTGCTTTATGTTACTTATCATATATTAGGACAATGAATATAGCAGAAGGGGCGATCGAAATGCTTGCCTACATATTTGTTTATTTTTTATATAATGGCTGATTAACCTCTTCATTATATTACCATTTTGTGAAATGTTGCTTTAAAGTATATCCTGCTTGCAGAATATATAAGTATTTGTACTGCGTTGGCCGGGAATCGAACCCGGGTCAACTGCTTGGAAGGCAGCTATGCTCACCACTATAATACCAACGCCCTCTGATCTCTGCGCTCTCGGTTCTAAACATTGGGACCCTGAGTTCAATGACTATCATGCACCAGCTTCAATGGTGCATTTGGTTTAGATACCAACATGAAAAGCAATAGAAAGTTTTTGTAGAGGGTAAGGAACTGGGATTGAAACCAAGGACAAAGCTGTGCAGAAGAGAAGAATGGAAAGCAGCAATACAAATAATAGATATGAACACATAGAGGCAGCATGGGAAGCAAAGCAGGGAAGAGAAATAGAGAACATTCCATGAAATGCCCAGGAGATAGATAAGAGCAGAACAAAAAAGGGAAGAATGAAATTCAAAGCCTCCACATAAAAGTGTTTGAAGGTCCCACCAGTCATTCATGCTTATTATTGTGTGCCTTTACTTTCAAAGTACAGTGTGGATCCTTTGACGATCCCTCTCTTGTATTTCAGCAGACACAGATAGTTGAGAAGTCTTTTCTCACATAGCTGGCACACGCTTGCGCTTTTCCTTGCTGGCAGCGTGGAAATGACAGCTTGGTCCTTGGAAGTAAAATCAAGCAAAATTAGCAGAGGATGGTTTCGATCCATCGACCTCTGGGTTATGGGCCCAGCACGCTTCCGCTGCGCCACTCTGCTCCGTTGTGAAAGTGTTCTTTTTATGCAGATAAGGAGCATTAAGCAGAGTAGCATGGGATTGGTCTGGCTCTCACCTCATTTGCATAAGTATATCCCAAGGCATGCTGGGTGCAGAAAAACTTCATCTTCCCCTCTCACAATCAGTCATAACTGAAAGTCAGACACTCTTAGGCACTAGCCGTTTCAGGCCTTTATCAAGACAGTAGCTCTTGAACCATCTCTCTCTCTCTCTCTGTGATCCTAGCACTAGCATGCTCAGGATTTGGCTTTACCTGGGAGCCAGAGATATACCGGGTGAGGGCTTGCCCGGTGTGAGGCTTTTGAGCGTTTGGGAGCGTTCGGGACGTGAGTGGACGTTGGACAGGAAACTATGCGAATATGAAGCCTCCAACATTCCTGCTTCAGTGAGTGGTTCTTTCCATGGACATCTGACTCTTGGATTCCTCTCAACTTGCCTTCTGATAAAACATTTTGTGAGCAGCAGTTTCCTTCGACAGCTACAAGGTGGCGCTACATTCAGGTGAGAGCACAAGTATGCACAAAATGTTAGGGACTTTTGCCAGATTTATCGGTGGATCTTGCATATTTTTTTCAGAGGCTAGATATTGCCTAGAAATGCTTTTTAACATAGAGATGCTGGAGTTACAATGTCTGGTCGGGCCTCAGCCCTTCCATTGTTTGCCCACTGTAACAAATTTATTACCAGCACATGTGTGTTGTGACTCTGCTTTATGAAACTTATCATATATTAGGACAATGTATGTAGCAGAAGGTGCGATTGAGATGTTTGCCCACGTATTTGTTTATTTTTTTATATATGGCTGATTAATCTGTTCGTGAAATTTCCATTTTGTGACATGTTGCATTACAATATATCCTGCTTGCAGAATATATAAGTATTTTCAGTGCGTTGGCCGGGAATCGAACCCGGGTCAACTGCTTGGGAAGCAGCTATGCTCACCACTATACCACCAACGCCCTCTGATGTGTTAGCTCTCGGTTCTAAATATTACGTTGCAGAAATCAATGACTATCTTGCACCAGCTTCAATGGTGCATTTGGTTTAGATACCAACATGAGAAGCAGTAGAACGTTTTTTGCAGAGGGTAAGGAACTGGGGATTGAAACCAAGGACAAAGTTGTGCAGAAGAGAAGAAATGAAAAGCAACAGTACAAATAGTAGAAATGAGCATATATAGGCAGCATGGGAAGCAAAGCAGGGAAGAGAAAGAGAACATTCCATGAAATGCCCAGGAGATAGATAAGAGCAGAACAAAAAGGGAAGAATGAAATTCAAAGCATGCCCAGAAAGTTGTGTGAAGCTCCCACCAGTCATTTATGGTTATAATTGTGTGTCTTTACTTTCAAAGTACAGGGTTGTACCTTTCACGATCACTCTTGTATTACACAGACACGAATAGTTGAGAAGTCTTTTCTCACATAGCTGGCACAAGCTTGCACTTTTCCTTTCTGGCTATGTGGAAATGACAGCTTGGTCCTTGGAAGGAAAATCAAGCAAAATTAGCAGAGGATGGTTTCGATCCATCGACCTCTGGGTTATGGGCCCAGCACGCTTCCGCTGCGCCACTCTGCTCCTTTGTGAAAGTGTTCTCTTTATGCAGATGAGGAGGCATTCAGAGAAGTGACGTGGGATTGGTCGGGCTCTCACCTCATTTGCCTAAGTATATCGCAAGGCATGCTGGGTGCAGAAAATCTTTATCTTCCCCTCTCACAATCAGTCACAACTGAAAGTCCAGACCCTCTTAGGCACTAGCCGTTTCAGGCCTTTAACAAGACAACAGCTCTCCGACGCTCTCTGTCTCTCTCTCTCTCTGTGATCCTAGTGCTTGCATGCTCAGTATTTGGCTTTTCCTGGGAGCCAGAGATCTACCCGGTGAGGGCTTGCCGGTATAAGGCTTTAGAGCGTTTGGGAGCGTTCGGTACATGAGAGGACGTTGGACTGGAAGCTATGCAAATTTGAAGCATCCAAACTTCCTGCTGCAGTCGGAGGCTCTTTCCATGGACATCTGCCTTTTGGATTCCTCTAAACTTGCCCTCTGATGAAACATTTTGTGAGCTGCAGTTACCTCCGACGGCTACAAGGTGGTGCTACATTCAGGTGAGGGCACAAGTATGCACAAAATGTTGGGGACTTTTGCCAGATTTATTGCTGGATCTTGCATATCTTTTTCAGAGGCTAAATATTGCCTAGGAAATGCTTTTTAACATAGAGATGCTGGAGTTAAAATGTCTGGTCGGGCCTCAGCCCTTTCATTGTCTGCCCACTGTAACATATTTTTTTACCAGTACATGTGAGTGGTGACTCTGCTTTATGAAACTTATCATATATTAGGACAATGAATATAGCAGAAGGGGCGATCGAAATGCTTGCCTACATATTTGTTTATTTTTTATATAATGGCTGATTAACCTCTTAATTATATTACCAGTTTGTGAAATGTTGCTTTAAAATATATCCTGCTTGCAGAATATATATGTATTTGTACTGCGTTGGCCGGGAATCGAACCCGGGTCAACTGCTTGGAAGGCAGCTATGCTCACCACTATACCACCAACGCCCTCTGATCTTTGCGCTCTCGGTTCTAAACATTAGGACCCTGAGTTCAATGACTATCATGCACCAGCTTCAATGGTGCATTTGGTTTAGATACCAACATGAAAAGCAATAGAAAGTTTTTGTAGAGGGTAAGGAACTGGGATTGAAACCAAGGACAAAGCTGTGCAGAAGAGAAGAATGGAAAGCAGCAATACAAATAATAGATATGAACACATAGAGGCAGCATGGGAAGCAAAGCAGGGAAGAGAAATAGAGAACATTCCATGAAATGCCCAGGAGATAGATAAGAGCAGAACAAAAAAGGGAAGAATGAAATTCAAAGCCTCCACATAAAAGTGTTTGAAGGTCCTACCAGTCATTCATGCTTATTATTGTGTGCCTTTACTTTCAAAGTACAGTGTGGAGCCTTTGACGATCCCTCTCTTGTATTTCAGCAGACACAGATAGTTGAGAAGTCTTTTCTCACATAGCTGGCACAAGCTTGCGCTTTTCCTTGCTGGTAGCGTGGAAATGACAGCTTGGTCCTTGGAAGTAAAATCAAGCAAAATTAGCAGAGGATGGTTTCGATCCATCGACCTCTGGGTTATGGGCCCAGCACGCTTCCGCTGCGCCACTCTGCTCCGTTGTGAAAGTGTTCTTTTTATGCAGATAAGGAGCATTAGGCAGAGTAGCATGGGATTGGTCTGGCTCTCACCTCATTTGCATAAGTATATCCCAAGGCATGCTGGGTGCAGAAAAACTTCATCTTCCCCTCTCACAATCAGTCATAACTGAAAGTCAGACACTCTTAGGCACTAGCCGTTTCAGGCCTTTATCAAGACAGTAGCTCTTGAACCATCTCTCTCTCGCTCTGTGATCCTAGCACTAGCATGCTCAGGATTTGGCTTTACCTTGGAGCCAGAGATATACCCGGTGAGGGCTTGCCCGGTGTGAGGCTTTTGAGCGTTTGGGAGCGTTCAGGACGTGAGTGGACGTTGGACAGGAAACTATGCGAATATGAAGCCTCCAACATTCCTGCTTCAGTGAGTGGTTCTTTCCATGGACATCTGACTCTTGGATTCCTCTCAACTTGCCTTCTGATAAAACATTTTGTGAGCAGCAGTTTCCTTCGACAGCTACAAGGTGGCGCTACATTCAGGTGAGAGCACAAGTATGCACAAAATGTTAGGGACTTTTGCCAGATTTATCGGTGGATCTTGCATATTTTTTTCAGAGGCTAGATATTGCCTAGAAATGCTTTTTAACATAGAGATGCTGGAGTTACAATGTCTGGTCGGGCCTCAGCCCTTCCATTGTTTGCCCACTGTAACAAATTTATTACCAGCACATGTGTGTTGTGACTCTGCTTTATGAAACTTATCATATATTAGGACAATGTATGTAGCAGAAGGTGCGATTGAGATGTTTGCCCACGTATTTGTTTATTTTTTTATATATGGCTGATTAATCTGTTCGTGAAATTTCCATTTTGTGACATGTTGCATTACAATATATCCTGCTTGCAGAATATATAAGTATTTTCAGTGCGTTGGCCGGGAATCGAACCCGGGTCAACTGCTTGGGAAGCAGCTATGCTCACCACTATACCACCAACGCCCTCTGATGTGTTAGCTCTCGGTTCTAAATATTACGTTGCAGAAATCAATGACTATCTTGCACCAGCTTCAATGGTGCATTTGGTTTAGATACCAACATGAGAAGCAGTAGAACGTTTTTTGCAGAGGGTAAGGAACTGGGGATTGAAACCAAGGACAAAGTTGTGCAGAAGAGAAGAAATGAAAAGCAACAGTACAAATAGTAGAAATGAGCATATATAGGCAGCATGGGAAGCAAAGCAGGGAAGAGAAAGAGAACATTCCATGAAATGCCCAGGAGATAGATAAGAGCAGAACAAAAAGGGAAGAATGAAATTCAAAGCATGCCCAGAAAGTTGTGTGAAGCTCCCACCAGTCAGTCATTTATGGTTATAATTGTGTGTCTTTACTTTCAAAGTACAGGGTTGTACCTTTCACGATCACTCTTGTATTACACAGACACGAATAGTTGAGAAGTCTTTTCTCACATAGCTGGCACAAGCTTGCACTTTTCATTTCTGGCTATGTGGAAATGACAGCTTGGTCCTTGGAAGGAAAATCAAGCAAAATTAGCAGAGGATGGTTTCGATCCATCGACCTCTGGGTTATGGGCCCAGCACGCTTCCGCTGCGCCACTCTGCTCCTTTGTGAAAGTGTTCTCTTTATGCAGATGAGGAGGCATTCAGAGAAGTGACGTGGGATTGGTCGGGCTCTCACCTCATTTGCCTAAGTATATCGCAAGGCATGCTGGGTGCAGAAAATCTTTATCTTCCCCTCTCACAATCAGTCACAACTGAAAGTCCAGACCCTCTTAGGCACTAGCCGTTTCAGGCCTTTAACAAGACAACAGCTCTCCGACGCTCTCTGTCTCTCTCTCTCTCTGTGATCCTAGTGCTTGCATGCTCAGTATTTGGCTTTACCTGGGAGCCAGAGATCTACCCGGTGAGGGCTTGCCGGGTATAAGGCTTTAGAGCGTTTGGGAGCGTTCGGTACATGAGAGGACGTTGGACTGGAAGCTATGCAAATTTGAAGCATCCAAACTTCCTGCTGCAGTCGGAGGCTCTTTCCATGGACATCTGCCTTTTGGATTCCTCTAAACTTGCCCTCTGATGAAACATTTTGTGAGCTGCAGTTACCTCCGATGGCTACAAGGTGGTGCTACATTCAGGTGAGGGCACAAGTATGCACAAAATGTTGGGGACTTTTGCCAGATTTATTGCTGGATCTTGCATATTTTTTTCAGAGGCTAAATATTGCCTAGGAAATGCTTTTTAACATAGAGATGCTGGAGTTAAAATGTCTGGTCGGGCCTCAGCCCTTTCATTGTCTGCCCACTGTAACATATTTTTTTACCAGTACATGTGAGTGGTGACTCTGCTTTATGAAACTTATCATATATTAGGACAATGAATATAGCAGAAGGGGCGATCGAAATGCTTGCCTACATATTTGTTTATTTTTTATATAATGGCTGATTAACCTCTTAATTATATTACCAGTTTGTGAAATGTTGCTTTAAAATATATCCTGCTTGCAGAATATATATGTATTTGTACTGCGTTGGCCGGGAATCGAACCCGGGTCAACTGCTTGGAAGGCAGCTATGCTCACCACTATACCACCAACGCCCTCTGATCTTTGCGCTCTCGGTTCTAAACATTAGGGCCCTGAGTTCAATGACTATCATGCACCAGCTTCAATGGTGCATTTGGTTTAGATACCAACATGAAAAGCAATAGAAAGTTTTTGTAGAGGGTAAGGAACTGGGATTGAAACCAAGGACAAAGCTGTGCAGAAGAGAAGAATGGAAAGCAGCAATACAAATAATAGATATGAACACATAGAGGCAGCATGGGAAGCAAAGCAGGGAAGAGAAATAGAGAACATTCCATGAAATGCCCAGGAGATAGATAAGAGCAGAACAAAAAAGGGAAGAATGAAATTCAAAGCCTCCACATAAAAGTGTTTGAAGGTCCCACCAGTCATTCATGCTTATTATTGTGTGCCTTTACTTTCAAAGTACAGTGTGGAGCCTTTGACGATCCCTCTCTTGTATTTCAGCAGACACAGATAGTTGAGAAGTCTTTTCTCACATAGCTGGCACAAGCTTGCGCTTTTCCTTGCTGGTAGCGTGGAAATGACAGCTTGGTCCTTGGAAGTAAAATCAAGCAAAATTAGCAGAGGATGGTTTCGATCCATCGACCTCTGGGTTATGGGCCCAGCACGCTTCCGCTGCGCCACTCTGCTCCGTTGTGAAAGTGTTCTTTTTATGCAGATAAGGAGCATTAGGCAGAGTAGCATGGGATTGGTCTGGCTCTCACCTCATTTGCATAAGTATATCCCAAGGCATGCTGGGTGCAGAAAAACTTCATCTTCCCCTCTCACAATCAGTCATAACTGAAAGTCAGACACTCTTAGGCACTAGCCGTTTCAGGCCTTTATCAAGACAGTAGCTCTTGAACCATCTCTCTCTCGCTCTGTGATCCTAGCACTAGCATGCTCAGGATTTGGCTTTACCTTGGAGCCAGAGATATACCCGGTGAGGGCTTGCCCGGTGTGAGGCTTTTGAGCGTTTGGGAGCGTTCGGGACGTGAGTGGACGTTGGACAGGAAACTATGCGAATATGAAGCCTCCAACATTCCTGCTTCAGTGAGTGGTTCTTTCCATGGACATCTGACTCTTGGATTCCTCTCAACTTGCCTTCTGATAAAACATTTTGTGAGCAGCAGTTTCCTTCGACAGCTACAAGGTGGCGCTACATTCAGGTGAGAGCACAAGTATGCACAAAATGTTAGGGACTTTTGCCAGATTTATCGGTGGATCTTGCATATTTTTTTCAGAGGCTAGATATTGCCTAGAAATGCTTTTTAACATAGAGATGCTGGAGTTACAATGTCTGGTCGGGCCTCAGCCCTTCCATTGTTTGCCCACTGTAACAAATTTATTACCAGCACATGTGTGTTGTGACTCTGCTTTATGAAACTTATCATATATTAGGACAATGTATGTAGCAGAAGGTGCGATTGAGATGTTTGCCCACGTATTTGTTTATTTTTTTTATATATGGCTGATTAATCTGTTCGTGAAATTTCCATTTTGTGACATGTTGCATTACAATATATCCTGCTTGCAGAATATATAAGTATTTTCAGTGCGTTGACCGGGAATCGAACCCGGGTCAACTGCTTGGGAAGCAGCTATGCTCACCACTATACCACCAACGCCCTCTGATGTGTTGGCTCTCGGTTCTAAATATTACGTTGCAGAAATCAATGACTATCTTGCACCAGCTTCAATGGTGCATTTGGTTTAGATACCAACATGAGAAGCAGTAGAACGTTTTTTGCAGAGGGTAAGGAACTGGGGATTGAAACCAAGGACAAAGTTGTGCAGAAGAGAAGAAATGAAAAGCAACAGTACAAATAGTAGAAATGAGCATATATAGGCAGCATGGGAAGCAAAGCAGGGAAGAGAAAGAGAACATTCCATGAAATGCCCAGGAGATAGATAAGAGCAGAACAAAAAGGGAAGAATGAAATTCAAAGCATGCCCAGAAAGTTGTGTGAAGCTCCCACCAGTCATTTTTGGTTATAATTGTGTGTCTTTACTTTCAAAGTACAGGGTTGCACCTTTCAGGATCACTCTTGTATTACACAGACACGAATAGTTGAGAAGTCTTTTCTCACATAGCTGGCACAAGCTTGCACTTTTCCTTTCTGGCTATGTGGAAATGACAGCTTGGTCCTTGGAAGGAAAATCAAGCAAAATTAGCAGAGGATGGTTTCGATCCATCGACCTCTGGGTTATGGGCCCAGCACGCTTCCGCTGCTCCACTCTGCTCCTTTGTGAAAGTGTTCTCTTCATGCAGATGAGGAGGCATTCAGAGAAGTGACGTGGGATTGGTCGGGCTCTCACCTCATTTGCCTAAGTATATCGCAAGGCATGCTGGGTGCAGAAAATCTTTATCTTCCCCTCTCACAATCAGTCACAACTGAAAGTCCAGACCCTCTTAGGCACTAGCCGTTTCAGGCCTTTAACAAGACAACAGCTCTCCGACGCTCTCTGTCTCTCTCTCTCTCTGTGATCCTAGTGCTTGCATGCTCAGTATTTGGCTTTACCTGGGAGCCAGAGATCTATCCGGTGAGGGCTTGCCGGGTATAAGGCTTTAGAGCGTTTGGGAGCGTTCGGTACATGAGAGGACGTTGGACTGGAAGCTATGCAAATTTGAAGCATCCAAACTTCCTGCTGCAGTCGGAGGCTCTTTCCATGGACATCTGCCTTTTGGATTCCTATAAACTTGCCCTCTGATGAAACATTTTGTGAGCTGCAGTTACCTCCGACGGCTACAAGGCGGTGCTACATTCAGGTGAGGGCACAAGTATGCACAAAATGTTGGGGACTTTTGCCAGATTTATTGCTGGATCTTGCATATTTTTTTCAGAGGCTAAATATTGCCTAGGAAATGCTTTTTAACATAGAGATGCTGGAGTTAAAATGTCTGGTCGGGCCTCAGCCCTTTCATTGTCTGCCCACTGTAACATATTTTTTTACCAGCACATGTGAGTGGTGACTCTGCTTTATGTTACTTATCATATATTAGGACAATGAATATAGCAGAAGGGGCGATCGAAATGCTTGCCTACATATTTGTTTATATTTTATATAATGGCTGATTAACCTCTTCATTATATTACCATTTTGTGAAATGTTGCTTTAAAGTATATCCTGCTTGCAGAATATATAAGTATTTGTACTGCGTTGGCCGGGAATCGAACCCGGGTCAACTGCTTGGAAGGCAGCTATGCTCACCACTATAATACCAACGCCCTCTGATCTCTGCGCTCTCGGTTCTAAACATTGGGACCCTGAGTTCAATGACTATCATGCACCAGCTTCAATGGTGCATTTGGTTTAGATACCAACATGAAAAGCAATAGAAAGTTTTTGTAGAGGGTAAGGAACTGGGATTGAAACCAAGGACAAAGCTGTGCAGAAGAGAAGAATGGAAAGCAGCAATACAAATAATAGATATGAACACATAGAGGCAGCATGGGAAGCAAAGCAGGGAAGAGAAATAGAGAACATTCCATGAAATGCCCAGGAGATAGATAAGAGCAGAACAAAAAAGGGAAGAATGAAATTCAAAGCCTCCACATAAAAGTGTTTGAAGGTCCCACCAGTCATTCATGCTTATTATTGTGTGCCTTTACTTTCAAAGTACAGTGTGGATCCTTTGACGATCCCTCTCTTGTATTTCAGCAGACACAGATAGTTGAGAAGTCTTTTCTCACATAGCTGGCACACGCTTGCGCTTTTCCTTGCTGGCAGCGTGGAAATGACAGCTTGGTCCTTGGAAGTAAAATCAAGCAAAATTAGCAGAGGATGGTTTCGATCCATCGACCTCTGGGTTATGGGCCCAGCACGCTTCCGCTGCGCCACTCTGCTCCGTTGTGAAAGTGTTCTTTTTATGCAGATAAGGAGCATTAAGCAGAGTAGCATGGGATTGGTCTGGCTCTCACCTCATTTGCATAAGTATATCCCAAGGCATGCTGGGTGCAGAAAAACTTCATCTTCCCCTCTCACAATCAGTCATAACTGAAAGTCAGACACTCTTAGGCACTAGCCGTTTCAGGCCTTTATCAAGACAGTAGCTCTTGAACCATCTCTCTCTCTCTCTCTGTGATCCTAGCACTAGCATGCTCAGGATTTGGCTTTACCTGGGAGCCAGAGATATACCGGGTGAGGGCTTGCCCGGTGTGAGGCTTTTGAGCGTTTGGGAGCGTTCGGGACGTGAGTGGACGTTGGACAGGAAACTATGCGAATATGAAGCCTCCAACATTCCTGCTTCAGTGAGTGGTTCTTTCCATGGACATCTGACTCTTGGATTCCTCTCAACTTGCCTTCTGATAAAACATTTTGTGAGCAGCAGTTTCCTTCGACAGCTACAAGGTGGCGCTACATTCAGGTGAGAGCACAAGTATGCACAAAATGTTAGGGACTTTTGCCAGATTTATCGGTGGATCTTGCATATTTTTTTCAGAGGCTAGATATTGCCTAGAAATGCTTTTTAACATAGAGATGCTGGAGTTACAATGTCTGGTCGGGCCTCAGCCCTTCCATTGTTTGCCCACTGTAACAAATTTATTACCAGCACATGTGTGTTGTGACTCTGCTTTATGAAACTTATCATATATTAGGACAATGTATGTAGCAGAAGGTGCGATTGAGATGTTTGCCCACGTATTTGTTTATTTTTTTATATATGGCTGATTAATCTGTTCGTGAAATTTCCATTTTGTGACATGTTGCATTACAATATATCCTGCTTGCAGAATATATAAGTATTTTCAGTGCGTTGGCCGGGAATCGAACCCGGGTCAACTGCTTGGGAAGCAGCTATGCTCACCACTATACCACCAACGCCCTCTGATGTGTTAGCTCTCGGTTCTAAATATTACGTTGCAGAAATCAATGACTATCTTGCACCAGCTTCAATGGTGCATTTGGTTTAGATACCAACATGAGAAGCAGTAGAACGTTTTTTGCAGAGGGTAAGGAACTGGGGATTGAAACCAAGGACAAAGTTGTGCAGAAGAGAAGAAATGAAAAGCAACAGTACAAATAGTAGAAATGAGCATATATAGGCAGCATGGGAAGCAAAGCAGGGAAGAGAAAGAGAACATTCCATGAAATGCCCAGGAGATAGATAAGAGCAGAACAAAAAGGGAAGAATGAAATTCAAAGCATGCCCAGAAAGTTGTGTGAAGCTCCCACCAGTCATTTATGGTTATAATTGTGTGTCTTTACTTTCAAAGTACAGGGTTGTACCTTTCACGATCACTCTTGTATTACACAGACACGAATAGTTGAGAAGTCTTTTCTCACATAGCTGGCACAAGCTTGCACTTTTCCTTTCTGGCTATGTGGAAATGACAGCTTGGTCCTTGGAAGGAAAATCAAGCAAAATTAGCAGAGGATGGTTTCGATCCATCGACCTCTGGGTTATGGGCCCAGCACGCTTCCGCTGCGCCACTCTGCTCCTTTGTGAAAGTGTTCTCTTTATGCAGATGAGGAGGCATTCAGAGAAGTGACGTGGGATTGGTCGGGCTCTCACCTCATTTGCCTAAGTATATCGCAAGGCATGCTGGGTGCAGAAAATCTTTATCTTCCCCTCTCACAATCAGTCACAACTGAAAGTCCAGACCCTCTTAGGCACTAGCCGTTTCAGGCCTTTAACAAGACAACAGCTCTCCGACGCTCTCTGTCTCTCTCTCTCTCTGTGATCCTAGTGCTTGCATGCTCAGTATTTGGCTTTTCCTGGGAGCCAGAGATCTACCCGGTGAGGGCTTGCCGGTATAAGGCTTTAGAGCGTTTGGGAGCGTTCGGTACATGAGAGGACGTTGGACTGGAAGCTATGCAAATTTGAAGCATCCAAACTTCCTGCTGCAGTCGGAGGCTCTTTCCATGGACATCTGCCTTTTGGATTCCTCTAAACTTGCCCTCTGATGAAACATTTTGTGAGCTGCAGTTACCTCCGACGGCTACAAGGTGGTGCTACATTCAGGTGAGGGCACAAGTATGCACAAAATGTTGGGGACTTTTGCCAGATTTATTGCTGGATCTTGCATATCTTTTTCAGAGGCTAAATATTGCCTAGGAAATGCTTTTTAACATAGAGATGCTGGAGTTAAAATGTCTGGTCGGGCCTCAGCCCTTTCATTGTCTGCCCACTGTAACATATTTTTTTACCAGTACATGTGAGTGGTGACTCTGCTTTATGAAACTTATCATATATTAGGACAATGAATATAGCAGAAGGGGCGATCGAAATGCTTGCCTACATATTTGTTTATTTTTTATATAATGGCTGATTAACCTCTTAATTATATTACCAGTTTGTGAAATGTTGCTTTAAAATATATCCTGCTTGCAGAATATATATGTATTTGTACTGCGTTGGCCGGGAATCGAACCCGGGTCAACTGCTTGGAAGGCAGCTATGCTCACCACTATACCACCAACGCCCTCTGATCTTTGCGCTCTCGGTTCTAAACATTAGGACCCTGAGTTCAATGACTATCATGCACCAGCTTCAATGGTGCATTTGGTTTAGATACCAACATGAAAAGCAATAGAAAGTTTTTGTAGAGGGTAAGGAACTGGGATTGAAACCAAGGACAAAGCTGTGCAGAAGAGAAGAATGGAAAGCAGCAATACAAATAATAGATATGAACACATAGAGGCAGCATGGGAAGCAAAGCAGGGAAGAGAAATAGAGAACATTCCATGAAATGCCCAGGAGATAGATAAGAGCAGAACAAAAAAGGGAAGAATGAAATTCAAAGCCTCCACATAAAAGTGTTTGAAGGTCCTACCAGTCATTCATGCTTATTATTGTGTGCCTTTACTTTCAAAGTACAGTGTGGAGCCTTTGACGATCCCTCTCTTGTATTTCAGCAGACACAGATAGTTGAGAAGTCTTTTCTCACATAGCTGGCACAAGCTTGCGCTTTTCCTTGCTGGTAGCGTGGAAATGACAGCTTGGTCCTTGGAAGTAAAATCAAGCAAAATTAGCAGAGGATGGTTTCGATCCATCGACCTCTGGGTTATGGGCCCAGCACGCTTCCGCTGCGCCACTCTGCTCCGTTGTGAAAGTGTTCTTTTTATGCAGATAAGGAGCATTAGGCAGAGTAGCATGGGATTGGTCTGGCTCTCACCTCATTTGCATAAGTATATCCCAAGGCATGCTGGGTGCAGAAAAACTTCATCTTCCCCTCTCACAATCAGTCATAACTGAAAGTCAGACACTCTTAGGCACTAGCCGTTTCAGGCCTTTATCAAGACAGTAGCTCTTGAACCATCTCTCTCTCGCTCTGTGATCCTAGCACTAGCATGCTCAGGATTTGGCTTTACCTTGGAGCCAGAGATATACCCGGTGAGGGCGAGGCTTTTGAGCGTTTGGGAGCGTTCAGGACGTGAGTGGACGTTGGACAGGAAACTATGCGAATATGAAGCCTCCAACATTCCTGCTTCAGTGAGTGGTTCTTTCCATGGACATCTGACTCTTGGATTCCTCTCAACTTGCCTTCTGATAAAACATTTTGTGAGCAGCAGTTTCCTTCGACAGCTACAAGGTGGCGCTACATTCAGGTGAGAGCACAAGTATGCACAAAATGTTAGGGACTTTTGCCAGATTTATCGGTGGATCTTGCATATTTTTTTCAGAGGCTAGATATTGCCTAGAAATGCTTTTTAACATAGAGATGCTGGAGTTACAATGTCTGGTCGGGCCTCAGCCCTTCCATTGTTTGCCCACTGTAACAAATTTATTACCAGCACATGTGTGTTGTGACTCTGCTTTATGAAACTTATCATATATTAGGACAATGTATGTAGCAGAAGGTGCGATTGAGATGTTTGCCCACGTATTTGTTTATTTTTTTATATATGGCTGATTAATCTGTTCGTGAAATTTCCATTTTGTGACATGTTGCATTACAATATATCCTGCTTGCAGAATATATAAGTATTTTCAGTGCGTTGGCCGGGAATCGAACCCGGGTCAACTGCTTGGGAAGCAGCTATGCTCACCACTATACCACCAACGCCCTCTGATGTGTTAGCTCTCGGTTCTAAATATTACGTTGCAGAAATCAATGACTATCTTGCACCAGCTTCAATGGTGCATTCGGTTTAGATACCAACATGAGAAGCAGTAGAACGTTTTTTGCAGAGGGTAAGGAACTGGGGATTGAAACCAAGGACAAAGTTGTGCAGAAGAGAAGAAATGAAAAGCAACAGTACAAATAGTAGAAATGAGCATATATAGGCAGCATGGGAAGCAAAGCAGGGAAGAGAAAGAGAACATTCCATGAAATGCCCAGGAGATAGATAAGAGCAGAACAAAAAGGGAAGAATGAAATTCAAAGCATGCCCAGAAAGTTGTGTGAAGCTCCCACCAGTCAGTCATTTATGGTTATAATTGTGTGTCTTTACTTTCAAAGTACAGGGTTGTACCTTTCACGATCACTCTTGTATTACACAGACACGAATAGTTGAGAAGTCTTTTCTCACATAGCTGGCACAAGCTTGCACTTTTCATTTCTGGCTATGTGGAAATGACAGCTTGGTCCTTGGAAGGAAAATCAAGCAAAATTAGCAGAGGATGGTTTCGATCCATCGACCTCTGGGTTATGGGCCCAGCACGCTTCCGCTGCGCCACTCTGCTCCTTTGTGAAAGTGTTCTCTTTATGCAGATGAGGAGGCATTCAGAGAAGTGACGTGGGATTGGTCGGGCTCTCACCTCATTTGCCTAAGTATATCGCAAGGCATGCTGGGTGCAGAAAATCTTTATCTTCCCCTCTCACAATCAGTCACAACTGAAAGTCCAGACCCTCTTAGGCACTAGCCGTTTCAGGCCTTTAACAAGACAACAGCTCTCCGACGCTCTCTGTCTCTCTCTCTCTCTGTGATCCTAGTGCTTGCATGCTCAGTATTTGGCTTTACCTGGGAGCCAGAGATCTACCCGGTGAGGGCTTGCCGGGTATAAGGCTTTAGAGCGTTTGGGAGCGTTCGGTACATGAGAGGACGTTGGACTGGAAGCTATGCAAATTTGAAGCATCCAAACTTCCTGCTGCAGTCGGAGGCTCTTTCCATGGACATCTGCCTTTTGGATTCCTCTAAACTTGCCCTCTGATGAAACATTTTGTGAGCTGCAGTTACCTCCGACGGCTACAAGGTGGTGCTACATTCAGGTGAGGGCACAAGTATGCACAAAATGTTGGGGACTTTTGCCAGATTTATTGCTGGATCTTGCATATTTTTTTCAGAGGCTAAATATTGCCTAGGAAATGCTTTTTAACATAGAGATGCTGGAGTTAAAATGTCTGGTCGGGCCTCAGCCCTTTCATTGTCTGCCCACTGTAACATATTTTTTTACCAGTACATGTGAGTGGTGACTCTGCTTTATGAAACTTATCATATATTAGGACAATGAATATAGCAGAAGGGGCGATCGAAATGCTTGCCTACATATTTGTTTATTTTTTATATAATGGCTGATTAACCTCTTAATTATATTACCAGTTTGTGAAATGTTGCTTTAAAATATATCCTGCTTGCAGAATATATATGTATTTGTACTGCGTTGGCCGGGAATCGAACCCGGGTCAACTGCTTGGAAGGCAGCTATGCTCACCACTATACCACCAACGCCCTCTGATCTTTGCGCTCTCGGTTCTAAACATTAGGACCCTGAGTTCAATGACTATCATGCACCAGCTTCAATGGTGCATTTGGTTTAGATACCAACATGAAAAGCAATAGAAAGTTTTTGTAGAGGGTAAGGAACTGGGATTGAAACCAAGGACAAAGCTGTGCAGTAGAGAAGAATGGAAAGCAGCAATACAAATAATAGATATGAACACATAGAGGCAGCATGGGAAGCAAAGCAGGGAAGAGAAATAGAGAACATTCCATGAAATGCCCAGGAGATAGATAAGAGCAGAACAAAAAAGGGAAGAATGAAATTCAAAGCCTCCACATAAAAGTGTTTGAAGGTCCCACCAGTCATTCATGCTTATTATTGTGTGCCTTTACTTTCAAAGTACAGTGTGGAGCTTTTGACGATCCCTCTCTTGTATTTCAGCAGACACAGATAGTTGAGAAGTCTTTTCTCACATAGCTGGCACAAGCTTGCGCTTTTCCTTGCTGGTAGCGTGGAAATGACAGCTTGGTCCTTGGAAGTAAAATCAAGCAAAATTAGCAGAGGATGGTTTCGATCCATCGACCTCTGGGTTATGGGCCCAGCACGCTTCCGCTGCGCCACTCTGCTCCGTTGTGAAAGTGTTCTTTTTATGCAGATAAGGAGCATTAGGCAGAGTAGCATGGGATTGGTCTGGCTCTCACCTCATTTGCATAAGTATATCCCAAGGCATGCTGGGTGCAGAAAAACTTCATCTTCCCCTCTCACAATCAGTCATAACTGAAAGTCAGACACTCTTAGGCACTAGCCGTTTCAGGTCTTTATCAAGACAGTAGCTCTTGAACCATCTCTCTCTCGCTCTGTGATCCTAGCACTAGCATGCTCAGGATTTGGCTTTACCTTGGAGCCAGAGATATACCCGGTGAGGGCTTGCCCGGTGTGAGGCTTTTGAGCGTTTGGGAGCGTTGTGGACGTTGGACAGGAAACTATGCGAATATGAAGCCTCCAACATTCCTGCTTCAGTGAGTGGTTCTTTCCATGGACATCTGACTCTTGGATTCCTCTCAACTTGCCTTCTGATAAAACATTTTGTGAGCAGCAGTTTCCTTCGACAGCTACAAGGTGGCGCTACATTCAGGTGAGAGCACAAGTATGCACAAAATGTTAGGGACTTTTGCCAGATTTATCGGTGGATCTTGCATATTTTTTCAGAGGCTAGATATTGCCTAGAAATGCTTTTTAACATAGAGATGCTGGAGTTACAATGTCTGGTCGGGCCTCAGCCCTTCCATTGTTTGCCCACTGTAACAAATTTATTACCAGCACATGTGTGTTGTGACTCTGCTTTATGAAACTTATCATATATTAGGACAATGTATGTAGCAGAAGGTGCGATTGAGATGTTTGCCCACGTATTTGTTTATTTTTTTATATATGGCTGATTAATCTGTTCGTGAAATTTCCATTTTGTGACATGTTGCATTACAATATATCCTGCTTGCAGAATATATAAGTATTTTCAGTGCGTTGGCCGGGAATCGAACCCGGGTCAACTGCTTGGGAAGCAGCTATGCTCACCACTATACCACCAACGCCCTCTGATGTGTTAGCTCTCGGTTCTAAATATTATGTTGCAGAAATCAATGACTATCTTGCACCAGCTTCAATGGTGCATTTGGTTTAGATACCAACATGAGAAGCAGTAGAACGTTTTTTGCAGAGGGTAAGGAACTGGGGATTGAAACCAAGGACAAAGTTGTGCAGAAGAGAAGAAATGAAAAGCAACAGTACAAATAGTAGAAATGAGCATATATAGGCAGCATGGGAAGCAAAGCAGGGAAGAGAAAGAGAACATTCCATGAAATGCCCAGGAGATAGATAAGAGCAGAACAAAAAGGGAAGAATGAAATTCAAAGCATGCCCAGAAAGTTGTGTGAAGCTCCCACCAGTCAGTCATTTATGGTTATAATTGTGTGTCTTTACTTTCAAAGTACAGGGTTGTACCTTTCACGATCACTCTTGTATTACACAGACACGAATAGTTGAGAAGTCTTTTCTCACATAGCTGGCACAAGCTTGCACTTTTCCTTTCTGGCTATGTGGAAATGACAGCTTGGTCCTTGGAAGGAAAATCAAGCAAAATTAGCAGAGGATGGTTTCGATCCATCGACCTCTGGGTTATGGGCCCAGCACGCTTCCGCTGCGCCACTCTGCTCCTTTGTGAAAGTGTTCTCTTTATGCAGATGAGGAGGCATTCAGAGAAGTGACGTGGGATTGGTCAGGCTCTCACCTCATTTGCCTAAGTATATCGCAAGGCATGCTGGGTGCAGAAAATCTTTATCTTCCCCTCTCACAATCAGTCACAACTGAAAGTCCAGACCCTCTTAGGCACTAGCCGTTTCAGGCCTTTAACAAGACAACAGCTCTCCGACGCTCTCTGTCTCTCTCTCTCTCTGTGATCCTAGTGCTTGCATGCTCAGTATTTGGCTTTACCTGGGAGCCAGAGATCTACCCGGTGAGGGCTTGCCGGGTATAAGGCTTTAGAGCGTTTGGGAGCATTCGGTACATGAGAGGACGTTGGACTGGAAGCTATGCAAATTTGAAGCATCCAAACTTCCTGCTGCAGTCGGAGGCTCTTTCCATGGACATCTGCCTTTTGGATTCCTCTAAACTTGCCCTCTGATGAAACATTTTGTGAGCTGCAGTTACCTCCGACGGCTACAAGGCGGTGCTACATTCAGGTGAGGGCACAAGTATGCACAAAATGTTGGGGACTTTTGCCAGATTTATTGCTGGATCTTGCATATTTTTTTCAGAGGCTAAATATTGCCTAGGAAATGCTTTTTAACATAGAGATGCTGGAGTTAAAATGTCTGGTCGGGCCTCAGCCCTTTCATTGTCTGCCCACTGTAACATATTTTTTTACCAGCACATGTGAGTGGTGACTCTGCTTTATGAAACTTATCATATATTAGGACAATGAATATAGCAGAAGGGGCGATCGACATGCTTGCCTACATATTTGTTTATTTTTTATATAATGGCTGATTAACCTCTTCATTATATTACCATTTTGTGAAATGTTGCTTTAAAATATATCCTGCTTGCAGAATATATAAGTATTTGTACTGCGTTGGCCGGGAATCGAACCCGGGTCCACTTTTTTGAAGGCAGCTATGCTCACCACTATACCACCAACGCCCTCTGATCTGTGCGCTCTCGGTTCTAAACATTAGGACCCTGAGTTCAATGACTATCATGCAGCAGCTTCAATTGTGCATTTGGTTTAGATACCAACATGAAAAGCAATAGAAAGTTTTTGTAGAGGGTAAGGAACTGGGATTGAAACCAAGGACAAAGCTGTGCAGAAGAGAAGAATGGAAAGCAGCAATACAAATAATAGATATGAACACATAGAGGCAGCATGGGAAGCAAAGCAGGGAAGAGAAATAGAGAACATTCCATGAAATGCCCAGGAGATAGATAAGAGCAGAACAAAAAAGGGAAGAATGAAATTCAAAGCCTCCACATAAAAGTGTTTGAAGGTCCCACCAGTCATTCATGCTTATTATTGTGTGCCTTTATTTTCAAAGTACAGTGTGGAGCCTTTGACGATCCCTCTCTTGTATTTCAGCAGACACAGATAGTTGAGAAGTCTTTTCTCACATAGCTGGCACAAGCTTGCGCTTTTCCTTGCTGGTAGCGTGGAAATGACAGCTTGGTCCTTGGAAGTAAAATCAAGCAAAATTAGCAGAGGATGGTTTCGATCCATCGACCTCTGGGTTATGGGCCCAGCACGCTTCCGCTGCGCCACTCTGCTCCGTTGTGAAAGTGTTCTTTTTATGCAGATAAGGAGCATTAGGCAGAGTAGCATGGGATTGGTCTGGCTCTCACCTCATTTGCATAAGTATATCCCAAGGCATGCTGGGTGCAGAAAAACTTCATCTTCCCCTCTCACAATCAGTCATAACTGAAAGTCAGACACTCTTAGGCACTAGCCGTTTCAGGCCTTTATCAAGACAGTAGCTCTTGAACCATCTCTCTCTCGCTCTGTGATCCTAGCACTAGCATGCTCAGGATTTGGCTTTACCTTGGAGCCAGAGATATACCCGGTGAGGGCTTGCCCGGTGTGAGGCTTTTGAGCGTTCGGGACGTGAGTGGACGTTGGACAGGAAACTATGCGAATATGAAGCCTCCAACATTCCTGCTTCAGTGAGTGGTTCTTTCCATGGACATCTGACTCTTGGATTCCTCTCAACTTGCCTTCTGATAAAACATTTTGTGAGCAGCAGTTTCCTTCGACAGCTACAAGGTGGCGCTACATTCAGGTGAGAGCACAAGTATGCACAAAATGTTAGGGACTTTTGCCAGATTTATCGGTGGATCTTGCATATTTTTTTCAGAGGCTAGATATTGCCTAGAAATGCTTTTTAACATAGAGATGCTGGAGTTACAATGTCTGGTCGGGCCTCAGCCCTTCCATTGTTTGCCCACTGTAACAAATTTATTACCAGCACATGTGTGTTGTGACTCTGCTTTATGAAACTTATCATATATTAGGACAATGTATGTAGCAGAAGGTGCGATTGAGATGTTTGCCCACGTATTTGTTTATTTTTTTTATATATGGCTGATTAATCTGTTCGTGAAATTTCCATTTTGTGACATGTTGCATTACAATATATCCTGCTTGCAGAATATATAAGTATTTTCAGTGCGTTGACCGGGAATCGAACCCGGGTCAACTGCTTGGGAAGCAGCTATGCTCACCACTATACCACCAACGCCCTCTGATGTGTTGGCTCTCGGTTCTAAATATTACGTTGCAGAAATCAATGACTATCTTGCACCAGCTTCAATGGTGCATTTGGTTTAGATACCAACATGAGAAGCAGTAGAACGTTTTTTGCAGAGGGTAAGGAACTGGGGATTGAAACCAAGGACAAAGTTGTGCAGAAGAGAAGAAATGAAAAGCAACAGTACAAATAGTAGAAATGAGCATATATAGGCAGCATGGGAAGCAAAGCAGGGAAGAGAAAGAGAACATTCCATGAAATGCCCAGGAGATAGATAAGAGCAGAACAAAAAGGGAAGAATGAAATTCAAAGCATGCCCAGAAAGTTGTGTGAAGCTCCCACCAGTCATTTTTGGTTATAATTGTGTGTCTTTACTTTCAAAGTACAGGGTTGCACCTTTCAGGATCACTCTTGTATTACACAGACACGAATAGTTGAGAAGTCTTTTCTCACATAGCTGGCACAAGCTTGCACTTTTCCTTTCTGGCTATGTGGAAATGACAGCTTGGTCCTTGGAAGGAAAATCAAGCAAAATTAGCAGAGGATGGTTTCGATCCATCGACCTCTGGGTTATGGGCCCAGCACGCTTCCGCTGCTCCACTCTGCTCCTTTGTGAAAGTGTTCTCTTCATGCAGATGAGGAGGCATTCAGAGAAGTGACGTGGGATTGGTCGGGCTCTCACCTCATTTGCCTAAGTATATCGCAAGGCATGCTGGGTGCAGAAAATCTTTATCTTCCCCTCTCACAATCAGTCACAACTGAAAGTCCAGACCCTCTTAGGCACTAGCCGTTTCAGGCCTTTAACAAGACAACAGCTCTCCGACGCTCTCTGTCTCTCTCTCTCTCTGTGATCCTAGTGCTTGCATGCTCAGTATTTGGCTTTACCTGGGAGCCAGAGATCTATCCGGTGAGGGCTTGCCGGGTATAAGGCTTTAGAGCGTTTGGGAGCGTTCGGTACATGAGAGGACGTTGGACTGGAAGCTATGCAAATTTGAAGCATCCAAACTTCCTGCTGCAGTCGGAGGCTCTTTCCATGGACATCTGCCTTTTGGATTCCTATAAACTTGCCCTCTGATGAAACATTTTGTGAGCTGCAGTTACCTCCGACGGCTACAAGGCGGTGCTACATTCAGGTGAGGGCACAAGTATGCACAAAATGTTGGGGACTTTTGCCAGATTTATTGCTGGATCTTGCATATTTTTTTCAGAGGCTAAATATTGCCTAGGAAATGCTTTTTAACATAGAGATGCTGGAGTTAAAATGTCTGGTCGGGCCTCAGCCCTTTCATTGTCTGCCCACTGTAACATATTTTTTTACCAGCACATGTGAGTGGTGACTCTGCTTTATGTTACTTATCATATATTAGGACAATGAATATAGCAGAAGGGGCGATCGAAATGCTTGCCTACATATTTGTTTATATTTTATATAATGGCTGATTAACCTCTTCATTATATTACCATTTTGTGAAATGTTGCTTTAAAGTATATCCTGCTTGCAGAATATATAAGTATTTGTACTGCGTTGGCCGGGAATCGAACCCGGGTCAACTGCTTGGAAGGCAGCTATGCTCACCACTATAATACCAACGCCCTCTGATCTCTGCGCTCTCGGTTCTAAACATTGGGACCCTGAGTTCAATGACTATCATGCACCAGCTTCAATGGTGCATTTGGTTTAGATACCAACATGAAAAGCAATAGAAAGTTTTTGTAGAGGGTAAGGAACTGGGATTGAAACCAAGGACAAAGCTGTGCAGAAGAGAAGAATGGAAAGCAGCAATACAAATAATAGATATGAACACATAGAGGCAGCATGGGAAGCAAAGCAGGGAAGAGAAATAGAGAACATTCCATGAAATGCCCAGGAGATAGATAAGAGCAGAACAAAAAAGGGAAGAATGAAATTCAAAGCCTCCACATAAAAGTGTTTGAAGGTCCCACCAGTCATTCATGCTTATTATTGTGTGCCTTTACTTTCAAAGTACAGTGTGGATCCTTTGACGATCCCTCTCTTGTATTTCAGCAGACACAGATAGTTGAGAAGTCTTTTCTCACATAGCTGGCACACGCTTGCGCTTTTCCTTGCTGGCAGCGTGGAAATGACAGCTTGGTCCTTGGAAGTAAAATCAAGCAAAATTAGCAGAGGATGGTTTCGATCCATCGACCTCTGGGTTATGGGCCCAGCACGCTTCCGCTGCGCCACTCTGCTCCGTTGTGAAAGTGTTCTTTTTATGCAGATAAGGAGCATTAAGCAGAGTAGCATGGGATTGGTCTGGCTCTCACCTCATTTGCATAAGTATATCCCAAGGCATGCTGGGTGCAGAAAAACTTCATCTTCCCCTCTCACAATCAGTCATAACTGAAAGTCAGACACTCTTAGGCACTAGCCGTTTCAGGCCTTTATCAAGACAGTAGCTCTTGAACCATCTCTCTCTCTCTCTCTGTGATCCTAGCACTAGCATGCTCAGGATTTGGCTTTACCTGGGAGCCAGAGATATACCGGGTGAGGGCTTGCCCGGTGTGAGGCTTTTGAGCGTTTGGGAGCGTTCGGGACGTGAGTGGACGTTGGACAGGAAACTATGCGAATATGAAGCCTCCAACATTCCTGCTTCAGTGAGTGGTTCTTTCCATGGACATCTGACTCTTGGATTCCTCTCAACTTGCCTTCTGATAAAACATTTTGTGAGCAGCAGTTTCCTTCGACAGCTACAAGGTGGCGCTACATTCAGGTGAGAGCACAAGTATGCACAAAATGTTAGGGACTTTTGCCAGATTTATCGGTGGATCTTGCATATTTTTTTCAGAGGCTAGATATTGCCTAGAAATGCTTTTTAACATAGAGATGCTGGAGTTACAATGTCTGGTCGGGCCTCAGCCCTTCCATTGTTTGCCCACTGTAACAAATTTATTACCAGCACATGTGTGTTGTGACTCTGCTTTATGAAACTTATCATATATTAGGACAATGTATGTAGCAGAAGGTGCGATTGAGATGTTTGCCCACGTATTTGTTTATTTTTTTATATATGGCTGATTAATCTGTTCGTGAAATTTCCATTTTGTGACATGTTGCATTACAATATATCCTGCTTGCAGAATATATAAGTATTTTCAGTGCGTTGGCCGGGAATCGAACCCGGGTCAACTGCTTGGGAAGCAGCTATGCTCACCACTATACCACCAACGCCCTCTGATGTGTTAGCTCTCGGTTCTAAATATTACGTTGCAGAAATCAATGACTATCTTGCACCAGCTTCAATGGTGCATTTGGTTTAGATACCAACATGAGAAGCAGTAGAACGTTTTTTGCAGAGGGTAAGGAACTGGGGATTGAAACCAAGGACAAAGTTGTGCAGAAGAGAAGAAATGAAAAGCAACAGTACAAATAGTAGAAATGAGCATATATAGGCAGCATGGGAAGCAAAGCAGGGAAGAGAAAGAGAACATTCCATGAAATGCCCAGGAGATAGATAAGAGCAGAACAAAAAGGGAAGAATGAAATTCAAAGCATGCCCAGAAAGTTGTGTGAAGCTCCCACCAGTCATTTATGGTTATAATTGTGTGTCTTTACTTTCAAAGTACAGGGTTGTACCTTTCACGATCACTCTTGTATTACACAGACACGAATAGTTGAGAAGTCTTTTCTCACATAGCTGGCACAAGCTTGCACTTTTCCTTTCTGGCTATGTGGAAATGACAGCTTGGTCCTTGGAAGGAAAATCAAGCAAAATTAGCAGAGGATGGTTTCGATCCATCGACCTCTGGGTTATGGGCCCAGCACGCTTCCGCTGCGCCACTCTGCTCCTTTGTGAAAGTGTTCTCTTTATGCAGATGAGGAGGCATTCAGAGAAGTGACGTGGGATTGGTCGGGCTCTCACCTCATTTGCCTAAGTATATCGCAAGGCATGCTGGGTGCAGAAAATCTTTATCTTCCCCTCTCACAATCAGTCACAACTGAAAGTCCAGACCCTCTTAGGCACTAGCCGTTTCAGGCCTTTAACAAGACAACAGCTCTCCGACGCTCTCTGTCTCTCTCTCTCTCTGTGATCCTAGTGCTTGCATGCTCAGTATTTGGCTTTTCCTGGGAGCCAGAGATCTACCCGGTGAGGGCTTGCCGGTATAAGGCTTTAGAGCGTTTGGGAGCGTTCGGTACATGAGAGGACGTTGGACTGGAAGCTATGCAAATTTGAAGCATCCAAACTTCCTGCTGCAGTCGGAGGCTCTTTCCATGGACATCTGCCTTTTGGATTCCTCTAAACTTGCCCTCTGATGAAACATTTTGTGAGCTGCAGTTACCTCCGACGGCTACAAGGTGGTGCTACATTCAGGTGAGGGCACAAGTATGCACAAAATGTTGGGGACTTTTGCCAGATTTATTGCTGGATCTTGCATATCTTTTTCAGAGGCTAAATATTGCCTAGGAAATGCTTTTTAACATAGAGATGCTGGAGTTAAAATGTCTGGTCGGGCCTCAGCCCTTTCATTGTCTGCCCACTGTAACATATTTTTTTACCAGTACATGTGAGTGGTGACTCTGCTTTATGAAACTTATCATATATTAGGACAATGAATATAGCAGAAGGGGCGATCGAAATGCTTGCCTACATATTTGTTTATTTTTTATATAATGGCTGATTAACCTCTTAATTATATTACCAGTTTGTGAAATGTTGCTTTAAAATATATCCTGCTTGCAGAATATATATGTATTTGTACTGCGTTGGCCGGGAATCGAACCCGGGTCAACTGCTTGGAAGGCAGCTATGCTCACCACTATACCACCAACGCCCTCTGATCTTTGCGCTCTCGGTTCTAAACATTAGGACCCTGAGTTCAATGACTATCATGCACCAGCTTCAATGGTGCATTTGGTTTAGATACCAACATGAAAAGCAATAGAAAGTTTTTGTAGAGGGTAAGGAACTGGGATTGAAACCAAGGACAAAGCTGTGCAGAAGAGAAGAATGGAAAGCAGCAATACAAATAATAGATATGAACACATAGAGGCAGCATGGGAAGCAAAGCAGGGAAGAGAAATAGAGAACATTCCATGAAATGCCCAGGAGATAGATAAGAGCAGAACAAAAAAGGGAAGAATGAAATTCAAAGCCTCCACATAAAAGTGTTTGAAGGTCCCACCAGTCATTCATGCTTATTATTGTGTGCCTTTACTTTCAAAGTACAGTGTGGAGCTTTTGACGATCCCTCTCTTGTATTTCAGCAGACACAGATAGTTGAGAAGTCTTTTCTCACATAGCTGGCACAAGCTTGCGCTTTTCCTTGCTGGTAGCGTGGAAATGACAGCTTGGTCCTTGGAAGTAAAATCAAGCAAAATTAGCAGAGGATGGTTTCGATCCATCGACCTCTGGGTTATGGGCCCAGCACGCTTCCGCTGCGCCACTCTGCTCCGTTGTGAAAGTGTTCTTTTTATGCAGATAAGGAGCATTAGGCAGAGAAGCATGGGATTGGTCTGGCTCTCACCTCATTTGCATAAGTATATCCCAAGGCATGCTGGGTGCAGAAAAACTTCATCTTCCCCTCTCACAATCAGTCATAACTGAAAGTCAGACACTCTTAGGCACTAGCCGTTTCAGGCCTTTATCAAGACAGTAGCTCTTGAACCATCTCTCTCTCGCTCTGTGATCCTAGCACTAGCATGCTCAGGATTTGGCTTTACCTTGGAGCCAGAGATATACCCGGTGAGGGCTTGCCCGGTGTGAGGCTTTTGAGCGTTTGGGAGCGTTCGGGACGTGAGTGGACGTTGGACAGGAAACTATGCGAATATGAAGCCTCCAACATTCCTGCTTCAGTGAGTGGTTCTTTCCATGGACATCTGACTCTTGGATTCCTCTCAACTTGCCTTCTGATAAAACATTTTGTGAGCAGCAGTTTCCTTCGACAGCTACAAGGTGGCGCTACATTCAGGTGAGAGCACAAGTATGCACAAAATGTTAGGGACTTTTGCCAGATTTATCGGTGGATCTTGCATATTTTTTTCAGAGGCTAGATATTGCCTAGAAATGCTTTTTAACATAGAGATGCTGGAGTTACAATGTCTGGTCGGGCCTCAGCCCTTCCATTGTTTGCCCACTGTAACAAATTTATTACCAGCACATGTGTGTTGTGACTCTGCTTTATGAAACTTATCATATATTAGGACAATGTATGTAGCAGAAGGTGCGATTGAGATGTTTGCCCACGTATTTGTTTATTTTTTTATATATGGCTGATTAATCTGTTCGTGAAATTTCCATTTTGTTACATGACAATATATCCTGCTTGCAGAATATATAAGTATTTTCAGTGCGTTGGCCGGGAATCGAACCCGGGTCAACTGCTTGGGAAGCAGCTATGCTCACCACTATACCACCAACGCCCTCTGATGTGTTAGCTCTCGGTTCTAAATATTACGTTGCAGAAATCAATGACTATCTTGCACCAGCTTCAATGGTGCATTCGGTTTAGATACCAACATGAGAAGCAGTAGAACGTTTTTTGCAGAGGGTAAGGAACTGGGGATTGAAACCAAGGACAAAGTTGTGCAGAAGAGAAGAAATGAAAAGCAACAGTACAAATAGTGGAAATGAGCATATATAGGCAGCATGGGAAGCAAAGCAGGGAAGAGAAAGAGAACATTCCATGAAATGCCCAGGAGATAGATAAGAGCAGAACAAAAAGGGAAGAATGAAATTCAAAGCATGCCCAGAAAGTTGTGTGAAGCTCCCACCAGTCATTTATGGTTATAATTGTGTGTCTTTACTTTCAAAGTACAGGGTTGTACCTTTCACGATCACTCTTGTATTACACAGACACGAATAGTTGAGAAGTTTTTTCTCACATAGCTGGCACAAGCTTGCACTTTTCCTTTCTGGCAATGTGGAAATGACAGCTTGGTCCTTGGAAGGAAAATCAAGCAAAATTAGCAGAGGATGGTTTCGATCCATCGACCTCTGGGTTATGGGCCCAGCACGCTTCCGCTGCGCCACTCTGCTCCTTTGTGAAAGTGTTCTCTTTATGCAGATGAGGAGGCATTCAGAGAAGTGACGTGGGATTGGTCGGGCTCTCACCTCATTTGCCTAAGTATATCGCAAGGCATGCTGGGTGCAGAAAATCTTTATCTTTCCCTCTCACAATCAGTCACAACTGAAAGTCCAGACCCTCTTAGGCACTAGCCGTTTCAGGCCTTTAACAAGACAACAGCTCTCCGACGCTCTCTGTCTCTCTCTCTCTCTGTGATCCTAGTGCTTGCATGCTCAGTATTTGGCTTTTCCTGGGAGCCAGAGATCTACCCGGTGAGGGCTTGCCGGTATAAGGCTTTAGAGCGTTTGGGAGCGTTCGGTACATGAGAGGACGTTGGACTTGAAGCTATGCAAATTTGAAGCATCCAAACTTCCTGCTGCAGTCGGAGGCTCTTTCCATGGACATCTGCCTTTTGGATTCCTCTAAACTTGCCCTCTGATGAAACATTTTGTGAGCTGCAGTTACCTCCGACGGCTACAAGGTGGTGCTACATTCAGGTGAGGGCACAAGTATGCACAAAATGTTGGGGACTTTTGCCAGATTTATTGCTGGATCTTGCATATTTTTTTCAGAGGCTAAATATTGCCTAGGAAATGCTTTTTAACATAGAGATGCTGGAGTTAAAATGTCTGGTCGGGCCTCAGCCCTTTCATTGTCTGCCCACTGTAACATATTTTTTTACCAGTACATGTGAGTGGTGACTCTGCTTTATGAAACTTATCATATATTAGGACAATGAATATAGCAGAAGGGGCGATCGAAATGCTTGCCTACATATTTGTTTATTTTTTATATAATGGCTGATTAACCTCTTAATTATATTACCAGTTTGTGAAATGTTGCTTTAAAATATATCCTGCTTGCAGAATATATATGTATTTGTACTGCGTTGGCCGGGAATCGAACCCGGGTCAACTGCTTGGAAGGCAGCTATGCTCACCACTATACCACCAACGCCCTCTGATCTTTGCGCTCTCGGTTCTAAACATTAGGACCCTGAGTTCAATGACTATCATGCACCAGCTTCAATGGTGCATTTGGTTTAGATACCAACATGAAAAGCAATAGAAAGTTTTTGTAGAGGGTAAGGAACTGGGATTGAAACCAAGGACAAAGCTGTGCAGTAGAGAAGAATGGAAAGCAGCAATACAAATAATAGATATGAACACATAGAGGCAGCATGGGAAGCAAAGCAGGGAAGAGAAATAGAGAACATTCCATGAAATGCCCAGGAGATAGATAAGAGCAGAACAAAAAAGGGAAGAATGAAATTCAAAGCCTCCACATAAAAGTGTTTGAAGGTCCCACCAGTCATTCATGCTTATTATTGTGTGCCTTTACTTTCAAAGTACAGTGTGGAGCTTTTGACGATCCCTCTCTTGTATTTCAGCAGACACAGATAGTTGAGAAGTCTTTTCTCACATAGCTGGCACAAGCTTGCGCTTTTCCTTGCTGGTAGCGTGGAAATGACAGCTTGGTCCTTGGAAGTAAAATCAAGCAAAATTAGCAGAGGATGGTTTCGATCCATCGACCTCTGGGTTATGGGCCCAGCACGCTTCCGCTGCGCCACTCTGCTCCGTTGTGAAAGTGTTCTTTTTATGCAGATAAGGAGCATTAGGCAGAGTAGCATGGGATTGGTCTGGCTCTCACCTCATTTGCATAAGTATATCCCAAGGCATGCTGGGTGCAGAAAAACTTCATCTTCCCCTCTCACAATCAGTCATAACTGAAAGTCAGACACTCTTAGGCACTAGCCGTTTCAGGTCTTTATCAAGACAGTAGCTCTTGAACCATCTCTCTCTCGCTCTGTGATCCTAGCACTAGCATGCTCAGGATTTGGCTTTACCTTGGAGCCAGAGATATACCCGGTGAGGGCTTGCCCGGTGTGAGGCTTTTGAGCGTTTGGGAGCGTTGTGGACGTTGGACAGGAAACTATGCGAATATGAAGCCTCCAACATTCCTGCTTCAGTGAGTGGTTCTTTCCATGGACATCTGACTCTTGGATTCCTCTCAACTTGCCTTCTGATAAAACATTTTGTGAGCAGCAGTTTCCTTCGACAGCTACAAGGTGGCGCTACATTCAGGTGAGAGCACAAGTATGCACAAAATGTTAGGGACTTTTGCCAGATTTATCGGTGGATCTTGCATATTTTTTCAGAGGCTAGATATTGCCTAGAAATGCTTTTTAACATAGAGATGCTGGAGTTACAATGTCTGGTCGGGCCTCAGCCCTTCCATTGTTTGCCCACTGTAACAAATTTATTACCAGCACATGTGTGTTGTGACTCTGCTTTATGAAACTTATCATATATTAGGACAATGTATGTAGCAGAAGGTGCGATTGAGATGTTTGCCCACGTATTTGTTTATTTTTTTATATATGGCTGATTAATCTGTTCGTGAAATTTCCATTTTGTGACATGTTGCATTACAATATATCCTGCTTGCAGAATATATAAGTATTTTCAGTGCGTTGGCCGGGAATCGAACCCGGGTCAACTGCTTGGGAAGCAGCTATGCTCACCACTATACCACCAACGCCCTCTGATGTGTTAGCTCTCGGTTCTAAATATTATGTTGCAGAAATCAATGACTATCTTGCACCAGCTTCAATGGTGCATTTGGTTTAGATACCAACATGAGAAGCAGTAGAACGTTTTTTGCAGAGGGTAAGGAACTGGGGATTGAAACCAAGGACAAAGTTGTGCAGAAGAGAAGAAATGAAAAGCAACAGTACAAATAGTAGAAATGAGCATATATAGGCAGCATGGGAAGCAAAGCAGGGAAGAGAAAGAGAACATTCCATGAAATGCCCAGGAGATAGATAAGAGCAGAACAAAAAGGGAAGAATGAAATTCAAAGCATGCCCAGAAAGTTGTGTGAAGCTCCCACCAGTCAGTCATTTATGGTTATAATTGTGTGTCTTTACTTTCAAAGTACAGGGTTGTACCTTTCACGATCACTCTTGTATTACACAGACACGAATAGTTGAGAAGTCTTTTCTCACATAGCTGGCACAAGCTTGCACTTTTCCTTTCTGGCTATGTGGAAATGACAGCTTGGTCCTTGGAAGGAAAATCAAGCAAAATTAGCAGAGGATGGTTTCGATCCATCGACCTCTGGGTTATGGGCCCAGCACGCTTCCGCTGCGCCACTCTGCTCCTTTGTGAAAGTGTTCTCTTTATGCAGATGAGGAGGCATTCAGAGAAGTGACGTGGGATTGGTCAGGCTCTCACCTCATTTGCCTAAGTATATCGCAAGGCATGCTGGGTGCAGAAAATCTTTATCTTCCCCTCTCACAATCAGTCACAACTGAAAGTCCAGACCCTCTTAGGCACTAGCCGTTTCAGGCCTTTAACAAGACAACAGCTCTCCGACGCTCTCTGTCTCTCTCTCTCTCTGTGATCCTAGTGCTTGCATGCTCAGTATTTGGCTTTACCTGGGAGCCAGAGATCTACCCGGTGAGGGCTTGCCGGGTATAAGGCTTTAGAGCGTTTGGGAGCATTCGGTACATGAGAGGACGTTGGACTGGAAGCTATGCAAATTTGAAGCATCCAAACTTCCTGCTGCAGTCGGAGGCTCTTTCCATGGACATCTGCCTTTTGGATTCCTCTAAACTTGCCCTCTGATGAAACATTTTGTGAGCTGCAGTTACCTCCGACGGCTACAAGGCGGTGCTACATTCAGGTGAGGGCACAAGTATGCACAAAATGTTGGGGACTTTTGCCAGATTTATTGCTGGATCTTGCATATTTTTTTCAGAGGCTAAATATTGCCTAGGAAATGCTTTTTAACATAGAGATGCTGGAGTTAAAATGTCTGGTCGGGCCTCAGCCCTTTCATTGTCTGCCCACTGTAACATATTTTTTTACCAGCACATGTGAGTGGTGACTCTGCTTTATGAAACTTATCATATATTAGGACAATGAATATAGCAGAAGGGGCGATCGACATGCTTGCCTACATATTTGTTTATTTTTTATATAATGGCTGATTAACCTCTTCATTATATTACCATTTTGTGAAATGTTGCTTTAAAATATATCCTGCTTGCAGAATATATAAGTATTTGTACTGCGTTGGCCGGGAATCGAACCCGGGTCCACTTTTTTGAAGGCAGCTATGCTCACCACTATACCACCAACGCCCTCTGATCTGTGCGCTCTCGGTTCTAAACATTAGGACCCTGAGTTCAATGACTATCATGCACCAGCTTCAATTGTGCATTTGGTTTAGATACCAACATGAAAAGCAATAGAAAGTTTTTGTAGAGGGTAAGGAACTGGGATTGAAACCAAGGACAAAGCTGTGCAGAAGAGAAGAATGGAAAGCAGCAATACAAATAATAGATATGAACACATAGAGGCAGCATGGGAAGCAAAGCAGGGAAGAGAAATAGAGAACATTCCATGAAATGCCCAGGAGATAGATAAGAGCAGAACAAAAAAGGGAAGAATGAAATTCAAAGCCTCCACATAAAAGTGTTTGAAGGTCCCACCAGTCATTCATGCTTATTATTGTGTGCCTTTATTTTCAAAGTACAGTGTGGAGCCTTTGACGATCCCTCTCTTGTATTTCAGCAGACACAGATAGTTGAGAAGTCTTTTCTCACATAGCTGGCACAAGCTTGCGCTTTTCCTTGCTGGTAGCGTGGAAATGACAGCTTGGTCCTTGGAAGTAAAATCAAGCAAAATTAGCAGAGGATGGTTTCGATCCATCGACCTCTGGGTTATGGGCCCAGCACGCTTCCGCTGCGCCACTCTGCTCCGTTGTGAAAGTGTTCTTTTTATGCAGATAAGGAGCATTAGGCAGAGTAGCATGGGATTGGTCTGGCTCTCACCTCATTTGCATAAGTATATCCCAAGGCATGCTGGGTGCAGAAAAACTTCATCTTCCCCTCTCACAATCAGTCATAACTGAAAGTCAGACACTCTTAGGCACTAGCCGTTTCAGGCCTTTATCAAGACAGTAGCTCTTGAACCATCTCTCTCTCGCTCTGTGATCCTAGCACTAGCATGCTCAGGATTTGGCTTTACCTTGGAGCCAGAGATATACCCGGTGAGGGCTTGCCCGGTGTGAGGCTTTTGAGCGTTCGGGACGTGAGTGGACGTTGGACAGGAAACTATGCGAATATGAAGCCTCCAACATTCCTGCTTCAGTGAGTGGTTCTTTCCATGGACATCTGACTCTTGGATTCCTCTCAACTTGCCTTCTGATAAAACATTTTGTGAGCAGCAGTTTCCTTCGACAGCTACAAGGTGGCGCTACATTCAGGTGAGAGCACAAGTATGCACAAAATGTTAGGGACTTTTGCCAGATTTATCGGTGGATCTTGCATATTTTTTTCAGAGGCTAAATATTGCCTAGAAATGCTTTTTAACATAGAGATGCTGGAGTTACAATGTCTGGTCGGGCCTCAGCCCTTCCATTGTTTGCCCACTGTAACAAATTTATTACCAGCACATGTGTGTTGTGACTCTGCTTTATGAAACTTATCATATATTAGGACAATGTATGTAGCAGAAGGTGCGATTGAGATGTTTGCCCACGTATTTGTTTATTTTTTTATATATGGCTGATTAATCTGTTCGTGAAATTTCCATTTTGTGACATGTTGCATTACAATATATCCTGCTTGCAGAATATATAAGTATTTTCAGTGCGTTGGCCGGGAATCGAACCTGGGTCAACTGCTTGGGAAGCAGCTATGCTCACCACTATACCACCAACGCCCTCTGATGTGTTAGCTCTCGGTTCTAAATATTACGTTGCAGAAATCAATGACTATCTTGCACCAGCTTCAATGGTGCATTTGGTTTAGATACCAACATGAGAAGCAGTAGAACGTTTTTTGCAGAGGGTAAGGAACTGGGGATTGAAACCAAGGACAAAGTTGTGCAGAAGAGAAGAAATGAAAAGCAACAGTACAAATAGTAGAAATTAGCATATATAGGCAGCATGGGAAGCAAAGCAGGGAAGAGAAAGAGAACATTCCATGAAATGCCCAGGAGATAGATAAGAGCAGAACAAAAAGGGAAGAATGAAATTCAAAGCATGCCCAGAAAGTTGTGTGAAGCTCCCACCAGTCAGTCATTTATGGTTATAATTGTGTGTCTTTACTTTCAAAGTACAGGGTTGTACCTTTCACGATCACTCTTGTATTACACAGACACGAATAGTTGAGAAGTCTTTTCTCACATAGCTGGCACAAGCTTGCACTTTTCCTTTCTGGCTATGTGGAAATGACAGCTTGGTCCTTGGAAGGAAAATCAAGCAAAATTAGCAGAGGATGGTTTCGATCCATCGACCTCTGGGTTATGGGCCCAGCACGCTTCCGCTGCGCCACTCTGCTCCTTTGTGAAAGTGTTCTCTTTATGCAGATGAGGAGGCATTCAGAGAAGTGACGTGGGATTGGTCGGGCTCTCACCTCATTTGCCTAAGTATATCGCAAGGCATGCTGGGTGCAGAAAATCTTTATCTTCCCCTCTCACAATCAGTCACAACTGAAAGTCCAGACCCTCTTAGGCACTAGCCGTTTCAGGCCTTTAACAAGACAACAGCTCTCCGACGCTCTCTGTCTCTCTCTCTCTCTGTGATCCTAGTGCTTGCATGCTCAGTATTTGGCTTTACCTGGGAGCCAGAGATCTACCCGGTGAGGGCTTGCCGGGTATAAGGCTTTAGAGCGTTTGGGAGCGTTCGGTACATGAGAGGACGTTGGACTGGAAGCTATGCAAATTTGAAGCATCCAAACTTCCTGCT
The DNA here is from genome assembly GCF_964263255.1 of Lissotriton vulgaris. Classification (NCBI taxonomy): domain Eukaryota; kingdom Metazoa; phylum Chordata; class Amphibia; order Caudata; family Salamandridae; genus Lissotriton; species Lissotriton vulgaris. The sequence continues at coordinate 539,557,747 of NC_141697.1, forward strand.
GCAGTCGGAGGCTCTTTCCATGGACATCTGCCTTTTGGATTCCTCTAAACTTGCCCTCTGATGAAACATTTTGTGAGCTGCAGTTACCTCCGACGGCTACAAGGTGGTGCTACATTCAGGTGAGGGCACAAGTATGCACAAAATGTTGGGGACTTTTGCCAGATTTATTGCTGGATCTTGCATATTTTTTTCAGAGGCTAAATATTGCCTAGGAAATGCTTTTTAACATAGAGATGCTGGAGTTAAAATGTCTGGTCGGGCCTCAGCCCTTTCATTGTCTGCCCACTGTAACATATTTTTTTACCAGTACATGTGAGTGGTGACTCTGCTTTATGAAACTTATCATATATTAGGACAATGAATATAGCAGAAGGGGCGATCGAAATGCTTGCCTACATATTTGTTTATTTTTTATATAATGGCTGATTAACCTCTTAATTATATTACCATTTTGTGAAATGTTGCTTTAAAATATATCCTGCTTGCAGAATTTATAAGTATTTGTACTGCGTTGGCCGGGAATCGAACCCGGGTCAACTGCTTGGAAGGCAGCTATGCTCACCACTATACCACCAACGCCCTCTGATCTTTGCGCTCTCGGTTCTAAACATTAGGACCCTGAGTTCAATGACTATCATGCACCAGCTTCAATGGTGCATTTGGTTTAGATACCAACATGAAAAGCAATAGAAAGTTTTTGTAGAGGGTAAGGAACTGGGATTGAAACCAAGGACAAAGCTGTGCAGAAGAGAAGAATGGAAAGCAGCAATACAAATAATGGATATGAACACATAGAGGCAGCATGGGAAGCAAAGCAGGGAAGAGAAATAGAGAACATTCCATGAAATGCCCAGGAGATAGATAAGAGCAGAACAAAAAAGGGAAGAATGAAATTCAAAGCCTCCACATAAAAGTGTTTGAAGGTCCCACCAGTCATTCATGCTTATTATTGTGTGCCTTTACTTTCAAAGTACAGTGTGGAGCCTTTGACGATCCCTCTCTTGTATTTCAGCAGACACAGATAGTTGAGAAGTCTTTTCTCACATAGCTGGCACACGCTTGCGCTTTTCCTTGCTGGCAGCGTGGAAATGACAGCTTGGTCCTTGGAAGTAAAATCAAGCAAAATTAGCAGAGGATGGTTTCGATCCATCGACCTCTGGGTTATGGGCCCAGCACGCTTCCGCTGCGCCACTCTGCTCTGTTGTGAAAGTGTTCTTTTTATGCAGATAAGGAGCATTAAGCAGAGTAGCATGGGATTGGTCTGGCTCTCACCTCATTTGCATAAGTATATCCCAAGGCATGCTGGGTGCAGAAAAACTTCATCTTCCCCTCTCACAATCAGTCATAACTGAAAGTCAGACACTCTTAGGCACTAGCCGTTTCAGGCCTTTATCAAGACAGTAGCTCTTGAACCATCTCTCTCTCGCTCTGTGATCCTAGCACTAGCATGCTCAGGATTTGGCTTTACCTTGGAGCCAGAGATATACCCGGTGAGGGCTTGCCCGGTGTGAGGCTTTTGAGCGTTTGGGAGCGTTCGGGACGTGAGTGGACGTTGGACAGGAAACTATGCGAATATGAAGCCTCCAACATTCCTGCTTCAGTGAGTGGTTCTTTCCATGGACATCTGACTCTTGGATTCCTCTCAACTTGCCTTCTGATAAAACATTTTGTGAGCAGCAGTTTCCTTCGACAGCTACAAGGTGGCGCTACATTCAGGTGAGAGCACAAGTATGCACAAAATGTTAGGGACTTTTGCCAGATTTATCGGTGGATCTTGCATATTTTTTTCAGAGGCTAGATATTGCCTAGAAATGCTTTTTAACATAGAGATGCTGGAGTTACAATGTCTGGTCGGGCCTCAGCCCTTCCATTGTTTGCCCACTGTAACAAATTTATTACCAGCACATGTGTGTTGTGACTCTGCTTTATGAAACTTATCATATATTAGGACAATGTATGTAGCAGAAGGTGCGATTGAGATGTTTGCCCACGTATTTGTTTATTTTTTTATATATGGCTGATTAATCTGTTCGTGAAATTTCCATTTTGTTACATGACAATATATCCTGCTTGCAGAATATATAAGTATTTTCAGTGCGTTGGCCGGGAATCGAACCCGGGTCAACTGCTTGGGAAGCAGCTATGCTCACCACTATACCACCAACGCCCTCTGATGTGTTAGCTCTCGGTTCTAAATATTACGTTGCAGAAATCAATGACTATCTTGCACCAGCTTCAATGGTGCATTCGGTTTAGATACCAACATGAGAAGCAGTAGAACGTTTTTTGCAGAGGGTAAGGAACTGGGGATTGAAACCAAGGACAAAGTTGTGCAGAAGAGAAGAAATGAAAAGCAACAGTACAAATAGTGGAAATGAGCATATATAGGCAGCATGGGAAGCAAAGCAGGGAAGAGAAAGAGAACATTCCATGAAATGCCCAGGAGATAGATAAGAGCAGAACAAAAAGGGAAGAATGAAATTCAAAGCATGCCCAGAAAGTTGTGTGAAGCTCCCACCAGTCATTTATGGTTATAATTGTGTGTCTTTACTTTCAAAGTACAGGGTTGTACCTTTCACGATCACTCTTGTATTACACAGACACGAATAGTTGAGAAGTTTTTTCTCACATAGCTGGCACAAGCTTGCACTTTTCCTTTCTGGCAATGTGGAAATGACAGCTTGGTCCTTGGAAGGAAAATCAAGCAAAATTAGCAGAGGATGGTTTCGATCCATCGACCTCTGGGTTATGGGCCCAGCACGCTTCCGCTGCGCCACTCTGCTCCTTTGTGAAAGTGTTCTCTTTATGCAGATGAGGAGGCATTCAGAGAAGTGACGTGGGATTGGTCGGGCTCTCACCTCATTTGCCTAAGTATATCGCAAGGCATGCTGGGTGCAGAAAATCTTTATCTTCCCCTCTCACAATCAGTCACAACTGAAAGTCCAGACCCTCTTAGGCACTAGCCGTTTCAGGCCTTTAACAAGACAACAGCTCTCCGACGCTCTCTGTCTCTCTCTCTCTCTGTGATCCTAGTGCTTGCATGCTCAGTATTTGGCTTTTCCTGGGAGCCAGAGATCTACCCGGTGAGGGCTTGCCGGTATAAGGCTTTAGAGCGTTTGGGAGCGTTCGGTACATGAGAGGACGTTGGACTTGAAGCTATGCAAATTTGAAGCATCCAAACTTCCTGCTGCAGTCGGAGGCTCTTTCCATGGACATCTGCCTTTTGGATTCCTCTAAACTTGCCCTCTGATGAAACATTTTGTGAGCTGCAGTTACCTCCGACGGCTACAAGGTGGTGCTACATTCAGGTGAGGGCACAAGTATGCACAAAATGTTGGGGACTTTTGCCAGATTTATTGCTGGATCTTGCATATTTTTTTCAGAGGCTAAATATTGCCTAGGAAATGCTTTTTAACATAGAGATGCTGGAGTTAAAATGTCTGGTCGGGCCTCAGCCCTTTCATTGTCTGCCCACTGTAACATATTTTTTTACCAGTACATGTGAGTGGTGACTCTGCTTTATGAAACTTATCATATATTAGGACAATGAATATAGCAGAAGGGGCGATCGAAATGCTTGCCTACATATTTGTTTATTTTTTATATAATGGCTGATTAACCTCTTAATTATATTACCAGTTTGTGAAATGTTGCTTTAAAATATATCCTGCTTGCAGAATATATATGTATTTGTACTGCGTTGGCCGGGAATCGAACCCGGGTCAACTGCTTGGAAGGCAGCTATGCTCACCACTATACCACCAACGCCCTCTGATCTTTGCGCTCTCGGTTCTAAACATTAGGACCCTGAGTTCAATGACTATCATGCACCAGCTTCAATGGTGCATTTGGTTTAGATACCAACATGAAAAGCAATAGAAAGTTTTTGTAGAGGGTAAGGAACTGGGATTGAAACCAAGGACAAAGCTGTGCAGTAGAGAAGAATGGAAAGCAGCAATACAAATAATAGATATGAACACATAGAGGCAGCATGGGAAGCAAAGCAGGGAAGAGAAATAGAGAACATTCCATGAAATGCCCAGGAGATAGATAAGAGCAGAACAAAAAAGGGAAGAATGAAATTCAAAGCCTCCACATAAAAGTGTTTGAAGGTCCCACCAGTCATTCATGCTTATTATTGTGTGCCTTTACTTTCAAAGTACAGTGTGGAGCTTTTGACGATCCCTCTCTTGTATTTCAGCAGACACAGATAGTTGAGAAGTCTTTTCTCACATAGCTGGCACAAGCTTGCGCTTTTCCTTGCTGGTAGCGTGGAAATGACAGCTTGGTCCTTGGAAGTAAAATCAAGCAAAATTAGCAGAGGATGGTTTCGATCCATCGACCTCTGGGTTATGGGCCCAGCACGCTTCCGCTGCGCCACTCTGCTCCGTTGTGAAAGTGTTCTTTTTATGCAGATAAGGAGCATTAGGCAGAGTAGCATGGGATTGGTCTGGCTCTCACCTCATTTGCATAAGTATATCCCAAGGCATGCTGGGTGCAGAAAAACTTCATCTTCCCCTCTCACAATCAGTCATAACTGAAAGTCAGACACTCTTAGGCACTAGCCGTTTCAGGTCTTTATCAAGACAGTAGCTCTTGAACCATCTCTCTCTCGCTCTGTGATCCTAGCACTAGCATGCTCAGGATTTGGCTTTACCTTGGAGCCAGAGATATACCCGGTGAGGGCTTGCCCGGTGTGAGGCTTTTGAGCGTTTGGGAGCGTTGTGGACGTTGGACAGGAAACTATGCGAATATGAAGCCTCCAACATTCCTGCTTCAGTGAGTGGTTCTTTCCATGGACATCTGACTCTTGGATTCCTCTCAACTTGCCTTCTGATAAAACATTTTGTGAGCAGCAGTTTCCTTCGACAGCTACAAGGTGGCGCTACATTCAGGTGAGAGCACAAGTATGCACAAAATGTTAGGGACTTTTGCCAGATTTATCGGTGGATCTTGCATATTTTTTCAGAGGCTAGATATTGCCTAGAAATGCTTTTTAACATAGAGATGCTGGAGTTACAATGTCTGGTCGGGCCTCAGCCCTTCCATTGTTTGCCCACTGTAACAAATTTATTACCAGCACATGTGTGTTGTGACTCTGCTTTATGAAACTTATCATATATTAGGACAATGTATGTAGCAGAAGGTGCGATTGAGATGTTTGCCCACGTATTTGTTTATTTTTTTATATATGGCTGATTAATCTGTTCGTGAAATTTCCATTTTGTGACATGTTGCATTACAATATATCCTGCTTGCAGAATATATAAGTATTTTCAGTGCGTTGGCCGGGAATCGAACCCGGGTCAACTGCTTGGGAAGCAGCTATGCTCACCACTATACCACCAACGCCCTCTGATGTGTTAGCTCTCGGTTCTAAATATTATGTTGCAGAAATCAATGACTATCTTGCACCAGCTTCAATGGTGCATTTGGTTTAGATACCAACATGAGAAGCAGTAGAACGTTTTTTGCAGAGGGTAAGGAACTGGGGATTGAAACCAAGGACAAAGTTGTGCAGAAGAGAAGAAATGAAAAGCAACAGTACAAATAGTAGAAATGAGCATATATAGGCAGCATGGGAAGCAAAGCAGGGAAGAGAAAGAGAACATTCCATGAAATGCCCAGGAGATAGATAAGAGCAGAACAAAAAGGGAAGAATGAAATTCAAAGCATGCCCAGAAAGTTGTGTGAAGCTCCCACCAGTCAGTCATTTATGGTTATAATTGTGTGTCTTTACTTTCAAAGTACAGGGTTGTACCTTTCACGATCACTCTTGTATTACACAGACACGAATAGTTGAGAAGTCTTTTCTCACATAGCTGGCACAAGCTTGCACTTTTCCTTTCTGGCTATGTGGAAATGACAGCTTGGTCCTTGGAAGGAAAATCAAGCAAAATTAGCAGAGGATGGTTTCGATCCATCGACCTCTGGGTTATGGGCCCAGCACGCTTCCGCTGCGCCACTCTGCTCCTTTGTGAAAGTGTTCTCTTTATGCAGATGAGGAGGCATTCAGAGAAGTGACGTGGGATTGGTCAGGCTCTCACCTCATTTGCCTAAGTATATCGCAAGGCATGCTGGGTGCAGAAAATCTTTATCTTCCCCTCTCACAATCAGTCACAACTGAAAGTCCAGACCCTCTTAGGCACTAGCCGTTTCAGGCCTTTAACAAGACAACAGCTCTCCGACGCTCTCTGTCTCTCTCTCTCTCTGTGATCCTAGTGCTTGCATGCTCAGTATTTGGCTTTACCTGGGAGCCAGAGATCTACCCGGTGAGGGCTTGCCGGGTATAAGGCTTTAGAGCGTTTGGGAGCATTCGGTACATGAGAGGACGTTGGACTGGAAGCTATGCAAATTTGAAGCATCCAAACTTCCTGCTGCAGTCGGAGGCTCTTTCCATGGACATCTGCCTTTTGGATTCCTCTAAACTTGCCCTCTGATGAAACATTTTGTGAGCTGCAGTTACCTCCGACGGCTACAAGGCGGTGCTACATTCAGGTGAGGGCACAAGTATGCACAAAATGTTGGGGACTTTTGCCAGATTTATTGCTGGATCTTGCATATTTTTTTCAGAGGCTAAATATTGCCTAGGAAATGCTTTTTAACATAGAGATGCTGGAGTTAAAATGTCTGGTCGGGCCTCAGCCCTTTCATTGTCTGCCCACTGTAACATATTTTTTTACCAGCACATGTGAGTGGTGACTCTGCTTTATGAAACTTATCATATATTAGGACAATGAATATAGCAGAAGGGGCGATCGACATGCTTGCCTACATATTTGTTTATTTTTTATATAATGGCTGATTAACCTCTTCATTATATTACCATTTTGTGAAATGTTGCTTTAAAATATATCCTGCTTGCAGAATATATAAGTATTTGTACTGCGTTGGCCGGGAATCGAACCCGGGTCCACTTTTTTGAAGGCAGCTATGCTCACCACTATACCACCAACGCCCTCTGATCTGTGCGCTCTCGGTTCTAAACATTAGGACCCTGAGTTCAATGACTATCATGCACCAGCTTCAATTGTGCATTTGGTTTAGATACCAACATGAAAAGCAATAGAAAGTTTTTGTAGAGGGTAAGGAACTGGGATTGAAACCAAGGACAAAGCTGTGCAGAAGAGAAGAATGGAAAGCAGCAATACAAATAATAGATATGAACACATAGAGGCAGCATGGGAAGCAAAGCAGGGAAGAGAAATAGAGAACATTCCATGAAATGCCCAGGAGATAGATAAGAGCAGAACAAAAAAGGGAAGAATGAAATTCAAAGCCTCCACATAAAAGTGTTTGAAGGTCCCACCAGTCATTCATGCTTATTATTGTGTGCCTTTATTTTCAAAGTACAGTGTGGAGCCTTTGACGATCCCTCTCTTGTATTTCAGCAGACACAGATAGTTGAGAAGTCTTTTCTCACATAGCTGGCACAAGCTTGCGCTTTTCCTTGCTGGTAGCGTGGAAATGACAGCTTGGTCCTTGGAAGTAAAATCAAGCAAAATTAGCAGAGGATGGTTTCGATCCATCGACCTCTGGGTTATGGGCCCAGCACGCTTCCGCTGCGCCACTCTGCTCCGTTGTGAAAGTGTTCTTTTTATGCAGATAAGGAGCATTAGGCAGAGTAGCATGGGATTGGTCTGGCTCTCACCTCATTTGCATAAGTATATCCCAAGGCATGCTGGGTGCAGAAAAACTTCATCTTCCCCTCTCACAATCAGTCATAACTGAAAGTCAGACACTCTTAGGCACTAGCCGTTTCAGGCCTTTATCAAGACAGTAGCTCTTGAACCATCTCTCTCTCGCTCTGTGATCCTAGCACTAGCATGCTCAGGATTTGGCTTTACCTTGGAGCCAGAGATATACCCGGTGAGGGCTTGCCCGGTGTGAGGCTTTTGAGCGTTCGGGACGTGAGTGGACGTTGGACAGGAAACTATGCGAATATGAAGCCTCCAACATTCCTGCTTCAGTGAGTGGTTCTTTCCATGGACATCTGACTCTTGGATTCCTCTCAACTTGCCTTCTGATAAAACATTTTGTGAGCAGCAGTTTCCTTCGACAGCTACAAGGTGGCGCTACATTCAGGTGAGAGCACAAGTATGCACAAAATGTTAGGGACTTTTGCCAGATTTATCGGTGGATCTTGCATATTTTTTTCAGAGGCTAAATATTGCCTAGAAATGCTTTTTAACATAGAGATGCTGGAGTTACAATGTCTGGTCGGGCCTCAGCCCTTCCATTGTTTGCCCACTGTAACAAATTTATTACCAGCACATGTGTGTTGTGACTCTGCTTTATGAAACTTATCATATATTAGGACAATGTATGTAGCAGAAGGTGCGATTGAGATGTTTGCCCACGTATTTGTTTATTTTTTTATATATGGCTGATTAATCTGTTCGTGAAATTTCCATTTTGTGACATGTTGCATTACAATATATCCTGCTTGCAGAATATATAAGTATTTTCAGTGCGTTGGCCGGGAATCGAACCTGGGTCAACTGCTTGGGAAGCAGCTATGCTCACCACTATACCACCAACGCCCTCTGATGTGTTAGCTCTCGGTTCTAAATATTACGTTGCAGAAATCAATGACTATCTTGCACCAGCTTCAATGGTGCATTTGGTTTAGATACCAACATGAGAAGCAGTAGAACGTTTTTTGCAGAGGGTAAGGAACTGGGGATTGAAACCAAGGACAAAGTTGTGCAGAAGAGAAGAAATGAAAAGCAACAGTACAAATAGTAGAAATGAGCATATATAGGCAGCATGGGAAGCAAAGCAGGGAAGAGAAAGAGAACATTCCATGAAATGCCCAGGAGATAGATAAGAGCAGAACAAAAAGGGAAGAATGAAATTCAAAGCATGCCCAGAAAGTTGTGTGAAGCTCCCACCAGTCAGTCATTTATGGTTATAATTGTGTGTCTTTACTTTCAAAGTACAGGGTTGTACCTTTCACGATCACTCTTGTATTACACAGACACGAATAGTTGAGAAGTCTTTTCTCACATAGCTGGCACAAGCTTGCACTTTTCCTTTCTGGCTATGTGGAAATGACAGCTTGGTCCTTGGAAGGAAAATCAAGCAAAATTAGCAGAGGATGGTTTCGATCCATCGACCTCTGGGTTATGGGCCCAGCACGCTTCCGCTGCGCCACTCTGCTCCTTTGTGAAAGTGTTCTCTTTATGCAGATGAGGAGGCATTCAGAGAAGTGACGTGGGATTGGTCGGGCTCTCACCTCATTTGCCTAAGTATATCGCAAGGCATGCTGGGTGCAGAAAATCTTTATCTTCCCCTCTCACAATCAGTCACAACTGAAAGTCCAGACCCTCTTAGGCACTAGCCGTTTCAGGCCTTTAACAAGACAACAGCTCTCCGACGCTCTCTGTCTCTCTCTCTCTCTGTGATCCTAGTGCTTGCATGCTCAGTATTTGGCTTTACCTGGGAGCCAGAGATCTACCCGGTGAGGGCTTGCCGGGTATAAGGCTTTAGAGCGTTTGGGAGCGTTCGGTACATGAGAGGACGTTGGACTGGAAGCTATGCAAATTTGAAGCATCCAAACTTCCTGCTGCAGTCGGAGGCTCTTTCCATGGACATCTGCCTTTTGGATTCCTCTAAACTTGCCCTCTGATGAAACATTTTGTGAGCTGCAGTTACCTCCGACGGCTACAAGGTGGTGCTACATTCAGGTGAGGGCACAAGTATGCACAAAATGTTGGGGACTTTTGCCAGATTTATTGCTGGATCTTGCATATTTTTTTCAGAGGCTAAATATTGCCTAGGAAATGCTTTTTAACATAGAGATGCTGGAGTTAAAATGTCTGGTCGGGCCTCAGCCCTTTCATTGTCTGCCCACTGTAACATATTTTTTTACCAGTACATGTGAGTGGTGACTCTGCTTTATGAAACTTATCATATATTAGGACAATGAATATAGCAGAAGGGGCGATCGAAATGCTTGCCTACATATTTGTTTATTTTTTATATAATGGCTGATTAACCTCTTAATTATATTACCATTTTGTGAAATGTTGCTTTAAAATATATCCTGCTTGCAGAATTTATAAGTATTTGTACTGCGTTGGCCGGGAATCGAACCCGGGTCAACTGCTTGGAAGGCAGCTATGCTCACCACTATACCACCAACGCCCTCTGATCTTTGCGCTCTCGGTTCTAAACATTAGGACCCTGAGTTCAATGACTATCATGCACCAGCTTCAATGGTGCATTTGGTTTAGATACCAACATGAAAAGCAATAGAAAGTTTTTGTAGAGGGTAAGGAACTGGGATTGAAACCAAGGACAAAGCTGTGCAGAAGAGAAGAATGGAAAGCAGCAATACAAATAATGGATATGAACACATAGAGGCAGCATGGGAAGCAAAGCAGGGAAGAGAAATAGAGAACATTCCATGAAATGCCCAGGAGATAGATAAGAGCAGAACAAAAAAGGGAAGAATGAAATTCAAAGCCTCCACATAAAAGTGTTTGAAGGTCCCACCAGTCATTCATGCTTATTATTGTGTGCCTTTACTTTCAAAGTACAGTGTGGAGCCTTTGACGATCCCTCTCTTGTATTTCAGCAGACACAGATAGTTGAGAAGTCTTTTCTCACATAGCTGGCACACGCTTGCGCTTTTCCTTGCTGGCAGCGTGGAAATGACAGCTTGGTCCTTGGAAGTAAAATCAAGCAAAATTAGCAGAGGATGGTTTCGATCCATCGACCTCTGGGTTATGGGCCCAGCACGCTTCCGCTGCGCCACTCTGCTCTGTTGTGAAAGTGTTCTTTTTATGCAGATAAGGAGCATTAAGCAGAGTAGCATGGGATTGGTCTGGCTCTCACCTCATTTGCATAAGTATATCCCAAGGCATGCTGGGTGCAGAAAAACTTCATCTTCCCCTCTCACAATCAGTCATAACTGAAAGTCAGACACTCTTAGGCACTAGCCGTTTCAGGCCTTTATCAAGACAGTAGCTCTTGAACCATCTCTCTCTCGCTCTGTGATCCTAGCACTAGCATGCTCAGGATTTGGCTTTACCTTGGAGCCAGAGATATACCCGGTGAGGGCTTGCCCGGTGTGAGGCTTTTGAGCGTTTGGGAGCGTTCGGGACGTGAGTGGACGTTGGACAGGAAACTATGCGAATATGAAGCCTCCAACATTCCTGCTTCAGTGAGTGGTTCTTTCCATGGACATCTGACTCTTGGATTCCTCTCAACTTGCCTTCTGATAAAACATTTTGTGAGCAGCAGTTTCCTTCGACAGCTACAAGGTGGCGCTACATTCAGGTGAGAGCACAAGTATGCACAAAATGTTAGGGACTTTTGCCAGATTTATCGGTGGATCTTGCATATTTTTTTCAGAGGCTAGATATTGCCTAGAAATGCTTTTTAACATAGAGATGCTGGAGTTACAATGTCTGGTCGGGCCTCAGCCCTTCCATTGTTTGCCCACTGTAACAAATTTATTACCAGCACATGTGTGTTGTGACTCTGCTTTATGAAACTTATCATATATTAGGACAATGTATGTAGCAGAAGGTGCGATTGAGATGTTTGCCCACGTATTTGTTTATTTTTTTATATATGGCTGATTAATCTGTTCGTGAAATTTCCATTTTGTTACATGACAATATATCCTGCTTGCACAATATATAAGTATTTTCAGTGCGTTGGCCGGGAATCGAACCCGGGTCAACTGCTTGGGAAGCAGCTATGCTCACCACTATACCACCAACGCCCTCTGATGTGTTAGCTCTCGGTTCTAAATATTACGTTGCAGAAATCAATGACTATCTTGCACCAGCTTCAATGGTGCATTCGGTTTAGATACCAACATGAGAAGCAGTAGAACGTTTTTTGCAGAGGGTAAGGAACTGGGGATTGAAACCAAGGACAAAGTTGTGCAGAAGAGAAGAAATGAAAAGCAACAGTACAAATAGTGGAAATGAGCATATATAGGCAGCATGGGAAGCAAAGCAGGGAAGAGAAAGAGAACATTCCATGAAATGCCCAGGAGATAGATAAGAGCAGAACAAAAAGGGAAGAATGAAATTCAAAGCATGCCCAGAAAGTTGTGTGAAGCTCCCACCAGTCATTTATGGTTATAATTGTGTGTCTTTACTTTCAAAGTACAGGGTTGTACCTTTCACGATCACTCTTGTATTACACAGACACGAATAGTTGAGAAGTTTTTTCTCACATAGCTGGCACAAGCTTGCACTTTTCCTTTCTGGCAATGTGGAAATGACAGCTTGGTCCTTGGAAGGAAAATCAAGCAAAATTAGCAGAGGATGGTTTCGATCCATCGACCTCTGGGTTATGGGCCCAGCACGCTTCCGCTGCGCCACTCTGCTCCTTTGTGAAAGTGTTCTCTTTATGCAGATGAGGAGGCATTCAGAGAAGTGACGTGGGATTGGTCGGGCTCTCACCTCATTTGCCTAAGTATATCGCAAGGCATGCTGGGTGCAGAAAATCTTTATCTTCCCCTCTCACAATCAGTCACAACTGAAAGTCCAGACCCTCTTAGGCACTAGCCGTTTCAGGCCTTTAACAAGACAACAGCTCTCCGACGCTCTCTGTCTCTCTCTCTCTCTGTGATCCTAGTGCTTGCATGCTCAGTATTTGGCTTTTCCTGGGAGCCAGAGATCTACCCGGTGAGGGCTTGCCGGTATAAGGCTTTAGAGCGTTTGGGAGCGTTCGGTACATGAGAGGACGTTGGACTTGAAGCTATGCAAATTTGAAGCATCCAAACTTCCTGCTGCAGTCGGAGGCTCTTTCCATGGACATCTGCCTTTTGGATTCCTCTAAACTTGCCCTCTGATGAAACATTTTGTGAGCTGCAGTTACCTCCGACGGCTACAAGGTGGTGCTACATTCAGGTGAGGGCACAAGTATGCACAAAATGTTGGGGACTTTTGCCAGATTTATTGCTGGATCTTGCATATTTTTTTCAGAGGCTAAATATTGCCTAGGAAATGCTTTTTAACATAGAGATGCTGGAGTTAAAATGTCTGGTCGGGCCTCAGCCCTTTCATTGTCTGCCCACTGTAACATATTTTTTTACCAGTACATGTGAGTGGTGACTCTGCTTTATGAAACTTATCATATATTAGGACAATGAATATAGCAGAAGGGGCGATCGAAATGCTTGCCTACATATTTGTTTATTTTTTATATAATGGCTGATTAACCTCTTAATTATATTACCAGTTTGTGAAATGTTGCTTTAAAATATATCCTGCTTGCAGAATATATATGTATTTGTACTGCGTTGGCCGGGAATCGAACCCGGGTCAACTGCTTGGAAGGCAGCTATGCTCACCACTATACCACCAACGCCCTCTGATCTTTGCGCTCTCGGTTCTAAACATTAGGACCCTGAGTTCAATGACTATCATGCACCAGCTTCAATGGTGCATTTGGTTTAGATACCAACATGAAAAGCAATAGAAAGTTTTTGTAGAGGGTAAGGAACTGGGATTGAAACCAAGGACAAAGCTGTGCAGTAGAGAAGAATGGAAAGCAGCAATACAAATAATAGATATGAACACATAGAGGCAGCATGGGAAGCAAAGCAGGGAAGAGAAATAGAGAACATTCCATGAAATGCCCAGGAGATAGATAAGAGCAGAACAAAAAAGGGAAGAATGAAATTCAAAGCCTCCACATAAAAGTGTTTGAAGGTCCCACCAGTCATTCATGCTTATTATTGTGTGCCTTTACTTTCAAAGTACAGTGTGGAGCTTTTGACGATCCCTCTCTTGTATTTCAGCAGACACAGATAGTTGAGAAGTCTTTTCTCACATAGCTGGCACAAGCTTGCGCTTTTCCTTGCTGGTAGCGTGGAAATGACAGCTTGGTCCTTGGAAGTAAAATCAAGCAAAATTAGCAGAGGATGGTTTCGATCCATCGACCTCTGGGTTATGGGCCCAGCACGCTTCCGCTGCGCCACTCTGCTCCGTTGTGAAAGTGTTCTTTTTATGCAGATAAGGAGCATTAGGCAGAGTAGCATGGGATTGGTCTGGCTCTCACCTCATTTGCATAAGTATATCCCAAGGCATGCTGGGTGCAGAAAAACTTCATCTTCCCCTCTCACAATCAGTCATAACTGAAAGTCAGACACTCTTAGGCACTAGCCGTTTCAGGTCTTTATCAAGACAGTAGCTCTTGAACCATCTCTCTCTCGCTCTGTGATCCTAGCACTAGCATGCTCAGGATTTGGCTTTACCTTGGAGCCAGAGATATACCCGGTGAGGGCTTGCCCGGTGTGAGGCTTTTGAGCGTTTGGGAGCGTTGTGGACGTTGGACAGGAAACTATGCGAATATGAAGCCTCCAACATTCCTGCTTCAGTGAGTGGTTCTTTCCATGGACATCTGACTCTTGGATTCCTCTCAACTTGCCTTCTGATAAAACATTTTGTGAGCAGCAGTTTCCTTCGACAGCTACAAGGTGGCGCTACATTCAGGTGAGAGCACAAGTATGCACAAAATGTTAGGGACTTTTGCCAGATTTATCGGTGGATCTTGCATATTTTTTCAGAGGCTAGATATTGCCTAGAAATGCTTTTTAACATAGAGATGCTGGAGTTACAATGTCTGGTCGGGCCTCAGCCCTTCCATTGTTTGCCCACTGTAACAAATTTATTACCAGCACATGTGTGTTGTGACTCTGCTTTATGAAACTTATCATATATTAGGACAATGTATGTAGCAGAAGGTGCGATTGAGATGTTTGCCCACGTATTTGTTTATTTTTTTATATATGGCTGATTAATCTGTTCGTGAAATTTCCATTTTGTGACATGTTGCATTACAATATATCCTGCTTGCAGAATATATAAGTATTTTCAGTGCGTTGGCCGGGAATCGAACCCGGGTCAACTGCTTGGGAAGCAGCTATGCTCACCACTATACCACCAACGCCCTCTGATGTGTTAGCTCTCGGTTCTAAATATTATGTTGCAGAAATCAATGACTATCTTGCACCAGCTTCAATGGTGCATTTGGTTTAGATACCAACATGAGAAGCAGTAGAACGTTTTTTGCAGAGGGTAAGGAACTGGGGATTGAAACCAAGGACAAAGTTGTGCAGAAGAGAAGAAATGAAAAGCAACAGTACAAATAGTAGAAATGAGCATATATAGGCAGCATGGGAAGCAAAGCAGGGAAGAGAAAGAGAACATTCCATGAAATGCCCAGGAGATAGATAAGAGCAGAACAAAAAGGGAAGAATGAAATTCAAAGCATGCCCAGAAAGTTGTGTGAAGCTCCCACCAGTCAGTCATTTATGGTTATAATTGTGTGTCTTTACTTTCAAAGTACAGGGTTGTACCTTTCACGATCACTCTTGTATTACACAGACACGAATAGTTGAGAAGTCTTTTCTCACATAGCTGGCACAAGCTTGCACTTTTCCTTTCTGGCTATGTGGAAATGACAGCTTGGTCCTTGGAAGGAAAATCAAGCAAAATTAGCAGAGGATGGTTTCGATCCATCGACCTCTGGGTTATGGGCCCAGCACGCTTCCGCTGCGCCACTCTGCTCCTTTGTGAAAGTGTTCTCTTTATGCAGATGAGGAGGCATTCAGAGAAGTGACGTGGGATTGGTCAGGCTCTCACCTCATTTGCCTAAGTATATCGCAAGGCATGCTGGGTGCAGAAAATCTTTATCTTCCCCTCTCACAATCAGTCACAACTGAAAGTCCAGACCCTCTTAGGCACTAGCCGTTTCAGGCCTTTAACAAGACAACAGCTCTCCGACGCTCTCTGTCTCTCTCTCTCTCTGTGATCCTAGTGCTTGCATGCTCAGTATTTGGCTTTACCTGGGAGCCAGAGATCTACCCGGTGAGGGCTTGCCGGGTATAAGGCTTTAGAGCGTTTGGGAGCATTCGGTACATGAGAGGACGTTGGACTGGAAGCTATGCAAATTTGAAGCATCCAAACTTCCTGCTGCAGTCGGAGGCTCTTTCCATGGACATCTGCCTTTTGGATTCCTCTAAACTTGCCCTCTGATGAAACATTTTGTGAGCTGCAGTTACCTCCGACGGCTACAAGGCGGTGCTACATTCAGGTGAGGGCACAAGTATGCACAAAATGTTGGGGACTTTTGCCAGATTTATTGCTGGATCTTGCATATTTTTTTCAGAGGCTAAATATTGCCTAGGAAATGCTTTTTAACATAGAGATGCTGGAGTTAAAATGTCTGGTCGGGCCTCAGCCCTTTCATTGTCTGCCCACTGTAACATATTTTTTTACCAGCACATGTGAGTGGTGACTCTGCTTTATGAAACTTATCATATATTAGGACAATGAATATAGCAGAAGGGGCGATCGACATGCTTGCCTACATATTTGTTTATTTTTTATATAATGGCTGATTAACCTCTTCATTATATTACCATTTTGTGAAATGTTGCTTTAAAATATATCCTGCTTGCAGAATATATAAGTATTTGTACTGCGTTGGCCGGGAATCGAACCCGGGTCCACTTTTTTGAAGGCAGCTATGCTCACCACTATACCACCAACGCCCTCTGATCTGTGCGCTCTCGGTTCTAAACATTAGGACCCTGAGTTCAATGACTATCATGCACCAGCTTCAATTGTGCATTTGGTTTAGATACCAACATGAAAAGCAATAGAAAGTTTTTGTAGAGGGTAAGGAACTGGGATTGAAACCAAGGACAAAGCTGTGCAGAAGAGAAGAATGGAAAGCAGCAATACAAATAATAGATATGAACACATAGAGGCAGCATGGGAAGCAAAGCAGGGAAGAGAAATAGAGAACATTCCATGAAATGCCCAGGAGATAGATAAGAGCAGAACAAAAAAGGGAAGAATGAAATTCAAAGCCTCCACATAAAAGTGTTTGAAGGTCCCACCAGTCATTCATGCTTATTATTGTGTGCCTTTATTTTCAAAGTACAGTGTGGAGCCTTTGACGATCCCTCTCTTGTATTTCAGCAGACACAGATAGTTGAGAAGTCTTTTCTCACATAGCTGGCACAAGCTTGCGCTTTTCCTTGCTGGTAGCGTGGAAATGACAGCTTGGTCCTTGGAAGTAAAATCAAGCAAAATTAGCAGAGGATGGTTTCGATCCATCGACCTCTGGGTTATGGGCCCAGCACGCTTCCGCTGCGCCACTCTGCTCCGTTGTGAAAGTGTTCTTTTTATGCAGATAAGGAGCATTAGGCAGAGTAGCATGGGATTGGTCTGGCTCTCACCTCATTTGCATAAGTATATCCCAAGGCATGCTGGGTGCAGAAAAACTTCATCTTCCCCTCTCACAATCAGTCATAACTGAAAGTCAGACACTCTTAGGCACTAGCCGTTTCAGGCCTTTATCAAGACAGTAGCTCTTGAACCATCTCTCTCTCGCTCTGTGATCCTAGCACTAGCATGCTCAGGATTTGGCTTTACCTTGGAGCCAGAGATATACCCGGTGAGGGCTTGCCCGGTGTGAGGCTTTTGAGCGTTCGGGACGTGAGTGGACGTTGGACAGGAAACTATGCGAATATGAAGCCTCCAACATTCCTGCTTCAGTGAGTGGTTCTTTCCATGGACATCTGACTCTTGGATTCCTCTCAACTTGCCTTCTGATAAAACATTTTGTGAGCAGCAGTTTCCTTCGACAGCTACAAGGTGGCGCTACATTCAGGTGAGAGCACAAGTATGCACAAAATGTTAGGGACTTTTGCCAGATTTATCGGTGGATCTTGCATATTTTTTTCAGAGGCTAAATATTGCCTAGAAATGCTTTTTAACATAGAGATGCTGGAGTTACAATGTCTGGTCGGGCCTCAGCCCTTCCATTGTTTGCCCACTGTAACAAATTTATTACCAGCACATGTGTGTTGTGACTCTGCTTTATGAAACTTATCATATATTAGGACAATGTATGTAGCAGAAGGTGCGATTGAGATGTTTGCCCACGTATTTGTTTATTTTTTTATATATGGCTGATTAATCTGTTCGTGAAATTTCCATTTTGTGACATGTTGCATTACAATATATCCTGCTTGCAGAATATATAAGTATTTTCAGTGCGTTGGCCGGGAATCGAACCTGGGTCAACTGCTTGGGAAGCAGCTATGCTCACCACTATACCACCAACGCCCTCTGATGTGTTAGCTCTCGGTTCTAAATATTACGTTGCAGAAATCAATGACTATCTTGCACCAGCTTCAATGGTGCATTTGGTTTAGATACCAACATGAGAAGCAGTAGAACGTTTTTTGCAGAGGGTAAGGAACTGGGGATTGAAACCAAGGACAAAGTTGTGCAGAAGAGAAGAAATGAAAAGCAACAGTACAAATAGTAGAAATGAGCATATATAGGCAGCATGGGAAGCAAAGCAGGGAAGAGAAAGAGAACATTCCATGAAATGCCCAGGAGATAGATAAGAGCAGAACAAAAAGGGAAGAATGAAATTCAAAGCATGCCCAGAAAGTTGTGTGAAGCTCCCACCAGTCAGTCATTTATGGTTATAATTGTGTGTCTTTACTTTCAAAGTACAGGGTTGTACCTTTCACGATCACTCTTGTATTACACAGACACGAATAGTTGAGAAGTCTTTTCTCACATAGCTGGCACAAGCTTGCACTTTTCCTTTCTGGCTATGTGGAAATGACAGCTTGGTCCTTGGAAGGAAAATCAAGCAAAATTAGCAGAGGATGGTTTCGATCCATCGACCTCTGGGTTATGGGCCCAGCACGCTTCCGCTGCGCCACTCTGCTCCTTTGTGAAAGTGTTCTCTTTATGCAGATGAGGAGGCATTCAGAGAAGTGACGTGGGATTGGTCGGGCTCTCACCTCATTTGCCTAAGTATATCGCAAGGCATGCTGGGTGCAGAAAATCTTTATCTTCCCCTCTCACAATCAGTCACAACTGAAAGTCCAGACCCTCTTAGGCACTAGCCGTTTCAGGCCTTTAACAAGACAACAGCTCTCCGACGCTCTCTGTCTCTCTCTCTCTCTGTGATCCTAGTGCTTGCATGCTCAGTATTTGGCTTTACCTGGGAGCCAGAGATCTACCCGGTGAGGGCTTGCCGGGTATAAGGCTTTAGAGCGTTTGGGAGCGTTCGGTACATGAGAGGACGTTGGACTGGAAGCTATGCAAATTTGAAGCATCCAAACTTCCTGCTGCAGTCGGAGGCTCTTTCCATGGACATCTGCCTTTTGGATTCCTCTAAACTTGCCCTCTGATGAAACATTTTGTGAGCTGCAGTTACCTCCGACGGCTACAAGGTGGTGCTACATTCAGGTGAGGGCACAAGTATGCACAAAATGTTGGGGACTTTTGCCAGATTTATTGCTGGATCTTGCATATTTTTTTCAGAGGCTAAATATTGCCTAGGAAATGCTTTTTAACATAGAGATGCTGGAGTTAAAATGTCTGGTCGGGCCTCAGCCCTTTCATTGTCTGCCCACTGTAACATATTTTTTTACCAGTACATGTGAGTGGTGACTCTGCTTTATGAAACTTATCATATATTAGGACAATGAATATAGCAGAAGGGGCGATCGAAATGCTTGCCTACATATTTGTTTATTTTTTATATAATGGCTGATTAACCTCTTAATTATATTACCATTTTGTGAAATGTTGCTTTAAAATATATCCTGCTTGCAGAATTTATAAGTATTTGTACTGCGTTGGCCGGGAATCGAACCCGGGTCAACTGCTTGGAAGGCAGCTATGCTCACCACTATACCACCAACGCCCTCTGATCTTTGCGCTCTCGGTTCTAAACATTAGGACCCTGAGTTCAATGACTATCATGCACCAGCTTCAATGGTGCATTTGGTTTAGATACCAACATGAAAAGCAATAGAAAGTTTTTGTAGAGGGTAAGGAACTGGGATTGAAACCAAGGACAAAGCTGTGCAGAAGAGAAGAATGGAAAGCAGCAATACAAATAATGGATATGAACACATAGAGGCAGCATGGGAAGCAAAGCAGGGAAGAGAAATAGAGAACATTCCATGAAATGCCCAGGAGATAGATAAGAGCAGAACAAAAAAGGGAAGAATGAAATTCAAAGCCTCCACATAAAAGTGTTTGAAGGTCCCACCAGTCATTCATGCTTATTATTGTGTGCCTTTACTTTCAAAGTACAGTGTGGAGCCTTTGACGATCCCTCTCTTGTATTTCAGCAGACACAGATAGTTGAGAAGTCTTTTCTCACATAGCTGGCACACGCTTGCGCTTTTCCTTGCTGGCAGCGTGGAAATGACAGCTTGGTCCTTGGAAGTAAAATCAAGCAAAATTAGCAGAGGATGGTTTCGATCCATCGACCTCTGGGTTATGGGCCCAGCACGCTTCCGCTGCGCCACTCTGCTCTGTTGTGAAAGTGTTCTTTTTATGCAGATAAGGAGCATTAAGCAGAGTAGCATGGGATTGGTCTGGCTCTCACCTCATTTGCATAAGTATATCCCAAGGCATGCTGGGTGCAGAAAAACTTCATCTTCCCCTCTCACAATCAGTCATAACTGAAAGTCAGACACTCTTAGGCACTAGCCGTTTCAGGCCTTTATCAAGACAGTAGCTCTTGAACCATCTCTCTCTCGCTCTGTGATCCTAGCACTAGCATGCTCAGGATTTGGCTTTACCTTGGAGCCAGAGATATACCCGGTGAGGGCTTGCCCGGTGTGAGGCTTTTGAGCGTTTGGGAGCGTTCGGGACGTGAGTGGACGTTGGACAGGAAACTATGCGAATATGAAGCCTCCAACATTCCTGCTTCAGTGAGTGGTTATTTCCATGGACATCTGACTCTTGGATTCCTCTCAACTTGCCTTCTGATAAAACATTTTGTGAGCAGCAGTTTCCTTCGACAGCTACAAGGTGGCGCTACATTCAGGTGAGAGCACAAGTATGCACAAAATGTTAGGGACTTTTGCCAGATTTATCGGTGGATCTTGCATATTTTTTTCAGAGGCTAGATATTGCCTAGAAATGCTTTTTAACATAGAGATGCTGGAGTTACAATGTCTGGTCGGGCCTCAGCCCTTCCATTGTTTGCCCACTGTAACAAATTTATTACCAGCATATGTGTGTTGTGACTCTGCTTTATGAAACTTATCATATATTAGGACAATGTATGTAGCAGAAGGTGCGATTGAGATGTTTGCCCACGTATTTGTTTATTTTTTTATATATGGCTGATTAATCTGTTCGTGAAATTTCCATTTTGTGACATGTTGCATTACAATATATCCTGCTTGCAGAATATATAAGTATTTTCAGTGCGTTGGCCGGGAATCGAACCCGGGTCAACTGCTTGGGAAGCAGCTATGCTCACCACTATACCACCAACGCCCTCTGATGTGTTAGCTCTCGGTTCTAAATATTACGTTGCAGAAATCAATGACTATCTTGCACCAGCTTCAATGGTGCATTTGGTTTAGATACCAACATGAGAAGCAGTAGAACGTTTTTTGCAGAGGGTAAGGAACTGGGGATTGAAACCAAGGACAAAGTTGTGCAGAAGAGAAGAAATGAAAAGCAACAGTACAAATAGTAGAAATGAGCATATATAGGCAGCATGGGAAGCAAAGCAGGGAAGAGAAAGAGAACATTCCATGAAATGCCCAGGAGATAGATAAGAGCAGAACAAAAAGGGAAGAATGAAATTCAAAGCATGCCCAGAAAGTTGTGTGAAGCTCCCACCAGTCATTTATGGTTATAATTGTGTGTCTTTACTTTCAAAGTACAGGGTTGTACCTTTCACGATCACTCTTGTATTACACAGACACGAATAGTTGAGAAGTCTTTTCTCACATAGCTGGCACAAGCTTGCACTTTTCCTTTCTGGCTATGTGGAAATGACAGCTTGGTCCTTGGAAGGAAAATCAAGCAAAATTAGCAGAGGATGGTTTCGATCCATCGACCTCTGGGTTATGGGCCCAGCACGCTTCCGCTGCGCCACTCTGCTCCTTTGTGAAAGTGTTCTCTTTATGCAGATGAGGAGGCATTCAGAGAAGTGACGTGGGATTGGTCGGGCTCTCACCTCATTTGCCTAAGTATATCGCAAGGCATGCTGGGTGCAGAAAATCTTTATCTTCCCCTCTCACAATCAGTCACAACTGAAAGTCCAGACCCTCTTAGGCACTAGCCGTTTCAGGCCTTTAACAAGACAACAGCTCTCCGACGCTCTCTGTCTCTCTCTCTCTCTGTGATCCTAGTGCTTGCATGCTCAGTATTTGGCTTTTCCTGGGAGCCAGAGATCTACCCGGTGAGGGCTTGCCGGTATAAGGCTTTAGAGCGTTTGGGAGCGTTCGGTACATGAGAGGACGTTGGACTGGAAGCTATGCAAATTTGAAGCATCCAAACTTCCTGCTGCAGTCGGAGGCTCTTTCCATGGACATCTGCCTTTTGGATTCCTCTAAACTTGCCCTCTGATGAAACATTTTGTGAGCTGCAGTTACCTCCGACGGCTACAAGGTGGTGCTACATTCAGGTGAGGGCACAAGTATGCACAAAATGTTGGGGACTTTTGCCAGATTTATTGCTGGATCTTGCATATCTTTTTCAGAGGCTAAATATTGCCTAGGAAATGCTTTTTAACATAGAGATGCTGGAGTTAAAATGTCTGGTCGGGCCTCAGCCCTTTCATTGTCTGCCCACTGTAACATATTTTTTTACCAGTACATGTGAGTGGTGACTCTGCTTTATGAAACTTATCATATATTAGGACAATGAATATAGCAGAAGGGGCGATCGAAATGCTTGCCTACATATTTGTTTATTTTTTATATAATGGCTGATTAACCTCTTAATTATATTACCAGTTTGTGAAATGTTGCTTTAAAATATATCCTGCTTGCAGAATATATATGTATTTGTACTGCGTTGGCCGGGAATCGAACCCGGGTCAACTGCTTGGAAGGCAGCTATGCTCACCACTATACCACCAACGCCCTCTGATCTTTGCGCTCTCGGTTCTAAACATTAGGACCCTGAGTTCAATGACTATCATGCACCAACTTCAATGGTGCATTTGGTTTAGATACCAACATGAAAAGCAATAGAAAGTTTTTGAAGAGGGTAAGGAACTGGGATTGAAACCAAGGACAAAGCTGTGCAGAAGAGAAGAATGGAAAGCAGCAATACAAATAAAAGATATGAACACATAGAGGCAGCATGGGAAGCAAAGCAGGGAAGAGAAATAGAGAACATTCCATGAAATGCCCAGGAGATAGATAAGAGCAGAACAAAAAAGGGAAGAATGAAATTCAAAGCCTCCACATAAAAGTGTTTGAAGGTCCCACCAGTCATTCATGCTTATTATTGTGTGCCTTTACTTTCAAAGTACAGTGTGGAGCCTTTGACGATCCCTCTCTTGTATTTCAGCAGACACAGATAGTTGAGAAGTCTTTTCTCACATAGCTGGCACAAGCTTGCGCTTTTCCTTGCTGGTAGCGTGGAAATGACAGCTTGGTCCTTGGAAGTAAAATCAAGCAAAATTAGCAGAGGATGGTTTCGATCCATCGACCTCTGGGTTATGGGCCCAGCACGCTTCCGCTGCGCCACTCTGCTCCGTTGTGAAAGTGTTCTTTTTATGCAGATAAGGAGCATTAGGCAGAGTAGCATGGGATTGGTCTGGCTCTCACCTCATTTGCATAAGTATATCCCAAGGCATGCTGGGTGCAGAAAAACTTCATCTTCCCCTCTCACAATCAGTCATAACTGAAAGTCAGACACTCTTAGGCACTAGCCGTTTCAGGCCTTTATCAAGACAGTAGCTCTTGAACCATCTCTCTCTCGCTCTGTGATCCTAGCACTAGCATGCTCAGGATTTGGCTTTACCTTGGAGCCAGAGATATACCCGGTGAGGGCTTGCCCGGTGTGAGGCTTTTGAGCGTTTGGGAGCGTTGTGGACGTTGGACAGGAAACTATGCGAATATGAAGCCTCCAACATTCCTGCTTCAGTGAGTGGTTCTTTCCATGGACATCTGACTCTTGGATTCCTCTCAACTTGCCTTCTGATAAAACATTTTGTGAGCAGCAGTTTCCTTCGACAGCTACAAGGTGGCGCTACATTCAGGTGAGAGCACAAGTATGCACAAAATGTTAGGGACTTTTGCCAGATTTATCGGTGGATCTTGCATATTTTTTTCAGAGGCTAGATATTGCCTAGAAATGCTTTTTAACATAGAGATGCTGGAGTTACAATGTCTGGTCGGGCCTCAGCCCTTTCATTGTCTGCCCACTGTAACAAATTTATTACCAGCACATGTGTGTTGTGACTCTGCTTTATGAAACTTATCATATATTAGGACAATGTATGTAGCAGAAGGTGCGATTGAGATGTTTGCCCACGTATTTGTTTATTTTTTTATATATGGCTGATTAATCTGTTCGTGAAATTTCCATTTTGTGACATGTTGCATTACAATATATCCTTCTTGCAGAATATATAAGTATTTTCAGTGCGTTGGCCGGGAATCGAACCCGGGTCAACTGCTTGGGAAGCAGCTATGCTCACCACTATACCACCAACGCCCTCTGATGTGTTAGCTCTCGGTTCTAAATATTACGTTGCAGAAATCAATGACTATCTTGCACCAGCTTCAATGGTGCATTTGGTTTAGATACCAACATGAGAAGCAGTAGAACGTTTTTTGCAGAGGGTAAGGAACTGGGGATTGAAACCAAGGACAAAGTTGTGCAGAAGAGAAGAAATGAAAAGCAACAGTACAAATAGTAGAAATGAGCATATATAGGCAGCATGGGAAGCAAAGCAGGGAAGAGAAAGAGAACATTCCATGAAATGCCCAGAAGATAGATAAGAGCAGAACAAAAAGGGAAGAATGAAATTCAAAGCATGCCCAGAAAGTTGTGTGAAGCTCCCACCAGTCAGTCATTTATGGTTATAATTGTGTGTCTTTACTTTCAAAGTACAGGGTTGTACCTTTCACGATCACTCTTGTATTACACAGACACGAATAGTTGAGAAGTCTTTTCTCACATAGCTGGCACAAGCTTGCACTTTTCATTTCTGGCTATGTGGAAATGACAGCTTGGTCCTTGGAAGGAAAATCAAGCAAAATTAGCAGAGGATGGTTTCGATCCATCGACCTCTGGGTTATGGGCCCAGCACGCTTCCGCTGCGCCACTCTGCTCCTTTGTGAAAGTGTTCTCTTTATGCAGATGAGGAGGCATTCAGAGAAGTGACGTGGGATTGGTCGGGCTCTCACCTCATTTGCCTAAGTATATCGCAAGGCATGCTGGGTGCAGAAAATCTTTATCTTCCCCTCTCACAATCAGTCACAACTGAAAGTCCAGACCCTCTTAGGCACTAGCCGTTTCAGGCCTTTAACAAGACAACAGCTCTCCGACGCTCTCTGTCTCTCTCTCTCTCTGTGATCCTAGTGCTTGCATGCTCAGTATTTGGCTTTACCTGGGAGCCAGAGATCTACCCGGTGAGGGCTTGCCGGGTATAAGG
Source organism: Lissotriton vulgaris (assembly GCF_964263255.1). Lineage (NCBI taxonomy): Eukaryota > Metazoa > Chordata > Amphibia > Caudata > Salamandridae > Lissotriton > Lissotriton vulgaris. The sequence goes on from NC_141697.1 coordinate 539,583,190, forward strand.
CTTTAGAGCGTTTGGGAGCGTTCGGTACATGAGAGGACGTTGGACTGGAAGCTATGCAAATTTGAAGCATCCAAACTTCCTGCTGCAGTCGGAGGCTCTTTCCATGGACATCTGCCTTTTGGATTCCTCTAAACTTGCCCTCTGATGAAACATTTTGTGAGCTGCAGTTACCTCCGACGGCTACAAGGTGGTGCTACATTCAGGTGAGGGCACAAGTATGCACAAAATGTTGGGGACTTTTGCCAGATTTATTGCTGGATCTTGCATATTTTTTTCAGAGGCTAAATATTGCCTAGGAAATGCTTTTTAACATAGAGATGCTGGAGTTAAAATGTCTGGTCGGGCCTCAGCCCTTTCATTGTCTGCCCACTGTAACATATTTTTTTACCAGTACATGTGAGTGGTGACTCTGCTTTATGAAACTTATCATATATTAGGACAATGAATATAGCAGAAGGGGCGATCGAAATGCTTGCCTACATATTTGTTTATTTTTTATATAATGGCTGATTAACCTCTTAATTATATTACCATTTTGTGAAATGTTGCTTTAAAATATATCCTGCTTGCAGAATATATAAGTATTTGTACTGCGTTGGCCGGGAATCGAACCCGGGTCAACTGCTTGGAAGGCAGCTATGCTCACCACTATACCACCAACGCCCTCTGATCTTTGCGCTCTCGGTTCTAAACATTAGGACCCTGAGTTCAATGACTATCATGCACCAGCTTCAATGGTGCATTTGGTTTAGATACCAACATGAAAAGCAATAGAAAGTTTTTGTAGAGGGTAAGGAACTGGGATTGAAACCAAGGACAAAGCTGTGCAGAAGAGAAGAATGGAAAGCAGCAATACAAATAATAGATATGAACACATAGAGGCAGCATGGGAAGCAAAGCAGGGAAGAGAAATAGAGAACATTCCATGAAATGCCCAGGAGATAGATAAGAGCAGAACAAAAAAGGGAAGAATGAAATTCAAAGCCTCCACATAAAAGTGTTTGAAGGTCCCACCAGTCATTCATGCTTATTATTGTGTGCCTTTACTTTCAAAGTACAGTGTGGATCCTTTGACGATCCCTCTCTTGTATTTCAGCAGACACAGATAGTTGAGAAGTCTTTTCTCACATAGCTGGCACACGCTTGCGCTTTTCCTTGCTGGCAGCGTGGAAATGACAGCTTGGTCCTTGGAAGTAAAATCAAGCAAAATTAGCAGAGGATGGTTTCGATCCATCGACCTCTGGGTTATGGGCCCAGCACGCTTCCGCTGCGCCACTCTGCTCCGTTGTGAAAGTGTTCTTTTTATGCAGATAAGGAGCATTAAGCAGAGTAGCATGGGATTGGTCTGGCTCTCACCTCATTTGCATAAGTATATCCCAAGGCATGCTGGGTGCAGAAAAACTTCATCTTCCCCTCTCACAATCAGTCATAACTGAAAGTCAGACACTCTTAGGCACTAGCCGTTTCAGGCCTTTATCAAGACAGTAGCTCTTGAACCATCTCTCTCTCTCTCTGTGATCCTAGCACTAGCATGCTCAGGATTTGGCTTTACCTGGGAGCCAGAGATATACCGGGTGAGGGCTTGCCCGGTGTGAGGCTTTTGAGCGTTTGGGAGCGTTTGGGAGCGTTCGGGACGTGAGTGGACGTTGGACAGGAAACTATGCGAATATGAAGCCTCCAACATTCCTGCTTCAGTGAGTGGTTCTTTCCATGGACATCTGACTCTTGGATTCCTCTCAACTTGCCTTCTGATAAAACATTTTGTGAGCAGCAGTTTCCTTCGACAGCTACAAGGTGGCGCTACATTCAGGTGAGAGCACAAGTATGCACAAAATGTTAGGGACTTTTGCCAGATTTATCGGTGGATCTTGCATATTTTTTTCAGAGGCTAGATATTGCCTAGAAATGCTTTTTAACATAGAGATGCTGGAGTTACAATGTCTGGTCGGGCCTCAGCCCTTCCATTGTTTGCCCACTGTAACAAATTTATTACCAGCACATGTGTGTTGTGACTCTGCTTTATGAAACTTATCATATATTAGGACAATGTATGTAGCAGAAGGTGCGATTGAGATGTTTGCCCACGTATTTGTTTATTTTTTTATATATGGCTGATTAATCTGTTCGTGAAATTTCCATTTTGTGACATGTTGCATTACAATATATCCTGCTTGCAGAATATATAAGTATTTTCAGTGCGTTGGCCGGGAATCGAACCCGGGTCAACTGCTTGGGAAGCAGCTATGCTCACCACTATACCACCAACGCCCTCTGATGTGTTAGCTCTCGGTTCTAAATATTATGTTGCAGAAATCAATGACTATCTTGCACCAGCTTCAATGGTGCATTTGGTTTAGATACCAACATGAGAAGCAGTAGAACGTTTTTTGCAGAGGGTAAGGAACTGGGGATTGAAACCAAGGACAAAGTTGTGCAGAAGAGAAGAAATGAAAAGCAACAGTACAAATAGTAGAAATGAGCATATATAGGCAGCATGGGAAGCAAAGCAGGGAAGAGAAAGAGAACATTCCATGAAATGCCCAGGAGATAGATAAGAGCAGAACAAAAAGGGAAGAATGAAATTCAAAGCATGCCCAGAAAGTTGTGTGAAGCTCCCACCAGTCAGTCATTTATGGTTATAATTGTGTGTCTTTACTTTCAAAGTACAGGGTTGTACCTTTCACGATCACTCTTGTATTACACAGACACGAATAGTTGAGAAGTCTTTTCTCACATAGCTGGCACAAGCTTGCACTTTTCCTTTCTGGCTATGTGGAAATGACAGCTTGGTCCTTGGAAGGAAAATCAAGCAAAATTAGCAGAGGATGGTTTCGATCCATCGACCTCTGGGTTATGGGCCCAGCACGCTTCCGCTGCGCCACTCTGCTCCTTTGTGAAAGTGTTCTCTTTATGCAGATGAGGAGGCATTCAGAGAAGTGACGTGGGATTGGTCAGGCTCTCACCTCATTTGCCTAAGTATATCGCAAGGCATGCTGGGTGCAGAAAATCTTTATCTTCCCCTCTCACAATCAGTCACAACTGAAAGTCCAGACCCTCTTAGGCACTAGCCGTTTCAGGCCTTTAACAAGACAACAGCTCTCCGACGCTCTCTGTCTCTCTCTCTCTCTGTGATCCTAGTGCTTGCATGCTCAGTATTTGGCTTTACCTGGGAGCCAGAGATCTACCCGGTGAGGGCTTGCCGGGTATAAGGCTTTAGAGCGTTTGGGAGCATTCGGTACATGAGAGGACGTTGGACTGGAAGCTATGCAAATTTGAAGCATCCAAACTTCCTGCTGCAGTCGGAGGCTCTTTCCATGGACATCTGCCTTTTGGATTCCTCTAAACTTGCCCTCTGATGAAACATTTTGTGAGCTGCAGTTACCTCCGACGGCTACAAGGCGGTGCTACATTCAGGTGAGGGCACAAGTATGCACAAAATGTTGGGGACTTTTGCCAGATTTATTGCTGGATCTTGCATATTTTTTTCAGAGGCTAAATATTGCCTAGGAAATGCTTTTTAACATAGAGATGCTGGAGTTAAAATGTCTGGTCGGGCCTCAGCCCTTTCATTGTCTGCCCACTGTAACATATTTTTTTACCAGCACATGTGAGTGGTGACTCTGCTTTATGAAACTTATCATATATTAGGACAATGAATATAGCAGAAGGGGCGATCGACATGCTTGCCTACATATTTGTTTATTTTTTATATAATGGCTGATTAACCTCTTCATTATATTACCATTTTGTGAAATGTTGCTTTAAAATATATCCTGCTTGCAGAATATATAAGTATTTGTACTGCGTTGGCCGGGAATCGAACCCGGGTCCACTTTTTTGAAGGCAGCTATGCTCACCACTATACCACCAACGCCCTCTGATCTGTGCGCTCTCGGTTCTAAACATTAGGACCCTGAGTTCAATGACTATCATGCACCAGCTTCAATTGTGCATTTGAATTAGATACCAACATGAAAAGCAATAGAAAGTTTTTGTAGAGGGTAAGGAACTGGGATTGAAACCAAGGACAAAGCTGTGCAGAAGAGAAGAATGGAAAGCAGCAATACAAATAATAGATATGAACACATAGAGGCAGCATGGGAAGCAAAGCAGGGAAGAGAAATAGAGAACATTCCATGAAATGCCCAGGAGATAGATAAGAGCAGAACAAAAAAGGGAAGAATGAAATTCAAAGCCTCCACATAAAAGTGTTTGAAGGTCCCACCAGTCATTCATGCTTATTATTGTGTGCCTTTACTTTCAAAGTACAGTGTGGAGCCTTTGACGATCCCTCTCTTGTATTTCAGCAGACACAGATAGTTGAGAAGTCTTTTCTCACATAGCTGGCACAAGCTTGCGCTTTTCCTTGCTGGTAGCGTGGAAATGACAGCTTGGTCCTTGGAAGTAAAATCAAGCAAAATTAGCAGAGGATGGTTTCGATCCATCGACCTCTGGGTTATGGGCCCAGCACGCTTCCGCTGCGCCACTCTGCTCCGTTGTGAAAGTGTTCTTTTTATGCAGATAAGGAGCATTAGGCAGAGTAGCATGGGATTGGTCTGGCTCTCACCTCATTTGCATAAGTATATCCCAAGGCATGCTGGGTGCAGAAAAACTTCATCTTCCCCTCTCACAATCAGTCATAACTGAAAGTCAGACACTCTTAGGCACTAGCCGTTTCAGGCCTTTATCAAGACAGTAGCTCTTGAACCATCTCTCTCTCGCTCTGTGATCCTAGCACTAGCATGCTCAGGATTTGGCTTTACCTTGGAGCCAGAGATATACCCGGTGAGGGCTTGCCCGGTGTGAGGCTTTTGAGCGTTCGGGACGTGAGTGGACGTTGGACAGGAAACTATGCGAATATGAAGCCTCCAACATTCCTGCTTCAGTGAGTGGTTCTTTCCATGGACATCTGACTCTTGGATTCCTCTCAACTTGCCTTCTGATAAAACATTTTGTGAGCAGCAGTTTCCTTCGACAGCTACAAGGTGGCGCTACATTCAGGTGAGAGCACAAGTATGCACAAAATGTTAGGGACTTTTGCCAGATTTATCGGTGGATCTTGCATATTTTTTTCAGAGGCTAGATATTGCCTAGAAATGCTTTTTAACATAGAGATGCTGGAGTTACAATGTCTGGTCGGGCCTCAGCCCTTCCATTGTTTGCCCACTGTAACAAATTTATTACCAGCATATGTGTGTTGTGACTCTGCTTTATGAAACTTATCATATATTAGGACAATGTATGTAGCAGAAGGTGCGATTGAGATGTTTGCCCACGTATTTGTTTATTTTTTTATATATGGCTGATTAATCTGTTCGTGAAATTTCCATTTTGTGACATGTTGCATTACAATATATCCTGCTTGCAGAATATATAAGTATTTTCAGTGCGTTGGCCGGGAATCGAACCCGGGTCAACTGCTTGGGAAGCAGCTATGCTCACCACTATACCACCAACGCCCTCTGATGTGTTAGCTCTCGGTTCTAAATATTACGTTGCAGAAATCAATGACTATCTTGCACCAGCTTCAATGGTGCATTTGGTTTAGATACCAACATGAGAAGCAGTAGAACGTTTTTTGCAGAGGGTAAGGAACTGGGGATTGAAACCAAGGACAAAGTTGTGCAGAAGAGAAGAAATGAAAAGCAACAGTACAAATAGTAGAAATGAGCATATATAGGCAGCATGGGAAGCAAAGCAGGGAAGAGAAAGAGAACATTCCATGAAATGCCCAGAAGATAGATAAGAGCAGAACAAAAAGGGAAGAATGAAATTCAAAGCATGCCCAGAAAGTTGTGTGAAGCTCCCACCAGTCAGTCATTTATGGTTATAATTGTGTGTCTTTACTTTCAAAGTACAGGGTTGTACCTTTCACGATCACTCTTGTATTACACAGACACGAATAGTTGAGAAGTCTTTTCTCACATAGCTGGCACAAGCTTGCACTTTTCATTTCTGGCTATGTGGAAATGACAGCTTGGTCCTTGGAAGGAAAATCAAGCAAAATTAGCAGAGGATGGTTTCGATCCATCGACCTCTGGGTTATGGGCCCAGCACGCTTCCGCTGCGCCACTCTGCTCCTTTGTGAAAGTGTTCTCTTTATGCAGATGAGGAGGCATTCAGAGAAGTGACGTGGGATTGGTCGGGCTCTCACCTCATTTGCCTAAGTATATCGCAAGGCATGCTGGGTGCAGAAAATCTTTATCTTCCCCTCTCACAATCAGTCACAACTGAAAGTCCAGACCCTCTTAGGCACTAGCCGTTTCAGGCCTTTAACAAGACAACAGCTCTCCGACGCTCTCTGTCTCTCTCTCTCTCTGTGATCCTAGTGCTTGCATGCTCAGTATTTGGCTTTACCTGGGAGCCAGAGATCTACCCGGTGAGGGCTTGCCGGGTATAAGGCTTTAGAGCGTTTGGGAGCGTTCGGTACATGAGAGGACGTTGGACTGGAAGCTATGCAAATTTGAAGCATCCAAACTTCCTGCTGCAGTCGGAGGCTCTTTCCATGGACATCTGCCTTTTGGATTCCTCTAAACTTGCCCTCTGATGAAACATTTTGTGAGCTGCAGTTACCTCCGACGGCTACAAGGTGGTGCTACATTCAGGTGAGGGCACAAGTATGCACAAAATGTTGGGGACTTTTGCCAGATTTATTGCTGGATCTTGCATATTTTTTTCAGAGGCTAAATATTGCCTAGGAAATGCTTTTTAACATAGAGATGCTGGAGTTAAAATGTCTGGTCGGGCCTCAGCCCTTTCATTGTCTGCCCACTGTAACATATTTTTTTACCAGTACATGTGAGTGGTGACTCTGCTTTATGAAACTTATCATATATTAGGACAATGAATATAGCAGAAGGGGCGATCGAAATGCTTGCCTACATATTTGTTTATTTTTTATATAATGGCTGATTAACCTCTTAATTATATTACCATTTTGTGAAATGTTGCTTTAAAATATATCCTGCTTGCAGAATATATAAGTATTTGTACTGCGTTGGCCGGGAATCGAACCCGGGTCAACTGCTTGGAAGGCAGCTATGCTCACCACTATACCACCAACGCCCTCTGATCTTTGCGCTCTCGGTTCTAAACATTAGGACCCTGAGTTCAATGACTATCATGCACCAGCTTCAATGGTGCATTTGGTTTAGATACCAACATGAAAAGCAATAGAAAGTTTTTGTAGAGGGTAAGGAACTGGGATTGAAACCAAGGACAAAGCTGTGCAGAAGAGAAGAATGGAAAGCAGCAATACAAATAATAGATATGAACACATAGAGGCAGCATGGGAAGCAAAGCAGGGAAGAGAAATAGAGAACATTCCATGAAATGCCCAGGAGATAGATAAGAGCAGAACAAAAAAGGGAAGAATGAAATTCAAAGCCTCCACATAAAAGTGTTTGAAGGTCCCACCAGTCATTCATGCTTATTATTGTGTGCCTTTACTTTCAAAGTACAGTGTGGAGCCTTTGACGATCCCTCTCTTGTATTTCAGCAGACACAGATAGTTGAGAAGTCTTTTCTCACATAGCTGGCACACGCTTGCGCTTTTCCTTGCTGGCAGCGTGGAAATGACAGCTTGGTCCTTGGAAGTAAAATCAAGCAAAATTAGCAGAGGATGGTTTCGATCCATCGACCTCTGGGTTATGGGCCCAGCACGCTTCCGCTGCGCCACTCTGCTCTGTTGTGAAAGTGTTCTTTTTATGCAGATAAGGAGCATTAAGCAGAGTAGCATGGGATTGGTCTGGCTCTCACCTCATTTGCATAAGTATATCCCAAGGCATGCTGGGTGCAGAAAAACTTCATCTTCCCCTCTCACAATCAGTCATAACTGAAAGTCAGACACTCTTAGGCACTAGCCGTTTCAGGCCTTTATCAAGACAGTAGCTCTTGAACCATCTCTCTCTCGCTCTGTGATCCTAGCACTAGCATGCTCAGGATTTGGCTTTACCTTGGAGCCAGAGATATACCCGGTGAGGGCTTGCCCGGTGTGAGGCTTTTGAGCGTTTGGGAGCGTTCGGGACGTGAGTGGACGTTGGACAGGAAACTATGCGAATATGAAGCCTCCAACATTCCTGCTTCAGTGAGTGGTTCTTTCCATGGACATCTGACTCTTGGATTCCTCTCAACTTGCCTTCTGATAAAACATTTTGTGAGCAGCAGTTTCCTTCGACAGCTACAAGGTGGCGCTACATTCAGGTGAGAGCACAAGTATGCACAAAATGTTAGGGACTTTTGCCAGATTTATCGGTGGATCTTGCATATTTTTTTCAGAGGCTAGATATTGCCTAGAAATGCTTTTTAACATAGAGATGCTGGAGTTACAATGTCTGGTCGGGCCTCAGCCCTTCCATTGTTTGCCCACTGTAACAAATTTATTACCAGCATATGTGTGTTGTGACTCTGCTTTATGAAACTTATCATATATTAGGACAATGTATGTAGCAGAAGGTGCGATTGAGATGTTTGCCCACGTATTTGTTTATTTTTTTATATATGGCTGATTAATCTGTTCGTGAAATTTCCATTTTGTGACATGTTGCATTACAATATATCCTGCTTGCAGAATATATAAGTATTTTCAGTGCGTTGGCCGGGAATCGAACCCGGGTCAACTGCTTGGGAAGCAGCTATGCTCACCACTATACCACCAACGCCCTCTGATGTGTTAGCTCTCGGTTCTAAATATTACGTTGCAGAAATCAATGACTATCTTGCACCAGCTTCAATGGTGCATTTGGTTTAGATACCAACATGAGAAGCAGTAGAACGTTTTTTGCAGAGGGTAAGGAACTGGGGATTGAAACCAAGGACAAAGTTGTGCAGAAGAGAAGAAATGAAAAGCAACAGTACAAATAGTAGAAATGAGCATATATAGGCAGCATGGGAAGCAAAGCAGGGAAGAGAAAGAGAACATTCCATGAAATGCCCAGGAGATAGATAAGAGCAGAACAAAAAGGGAAGAATGAAATTCAAAGCATGCCCAGAAAGTTGTGTGAAGCTCCCACCAGTCATTTATGGTTATAATTGTGTGTCTTTACTTTCAAAGTACAGGGTTGTACCTTTCACGATCACTCTTGTATTACACAGACACGAATAGTTGAGAAGTCTTTTCTCACATAGCTGGCACAAGCTTGCACTTTTCCTTTCTGGCTATGTGGAAATGACAGCTTGGTCCTTGGAAGGAAAATCAAGCAAAATTAGCAGAGGATGGTTTCGATCCATCGACCTCTGGGTTATGGGCCCAGCACGCTTCCGCTGCGCCACTCTGCTCCTTTGTGAAAGTGTTCTCTTTATGCAGATGAGGAGGCATTCAGAGAAGTGACGTGGGATTGGTCGGGCTCTCACCTCATTTGCCTAAGTATATCGCAAGGCATGCTGGGTGCAGAAAATCTTTATCTTCCCCTCTCACAATCAGTCACAACTGAAAGTCCAGACCCTCTTAGGCACTAGCCGTTTCAGGCCTTTAACAAGACAACAGCTCTCCGACGCTCTCTGTCTCTCTCTCTCTCTGTGATCCTAGTGCTTGCATGCTCAGTATTTGGCTTTTCCTGGGAGCCAGAGATCTACCCGGTGAGGGCTTGCCGGTATAAGGCTTTAGAGCGTTTGGGAGCGTTCGGTACATGAGAGGACGTTGGACTGGAAGCTATGCAAATTTGAAGCATCCAAACTTCCTGCTGCAGTCGGAGGCTCTTTCCATGGACATCTGCCTTTTGGATTCCTCTAAACTTGCCCTCTGATGAAACATTTTGTGAGCTGCAGTTACCTCCGACGGCTACAAGGTGGTGCTACATTCAGGTGAGGGCACAAGTATGCACAAAATGTTGGGGACTTTTGCCAGATTTATTGCTGGATCTTGCATATCTTTTTCAGAGGCTAAATATTGCCTAGGAAATGCTTTTTAACATAGAGATGCTGGAGTTAAAATGTCTGGTCGGGCCTCAGCCCTTTCATTGTCTGCCCACTGTAACATATTTTTTTACCAGTACATGTGAGTGGTGACTCTGCTTTATGAAACTTATCATATATTAGGACAATGAATATAGCAGAAGGGGCGATCGAAATGCTTGCCTACATATTTGTTTATTTTTTATATAATGGCTGATTAACCTCTTAATTATATTACCAGTTTGTGAAATGTTGCTTTAAAATATATCCTGCTTGCAGAATATATATGTATTTGTACTGCGTTGGCCGGGAATCGAACCCGGGTCAACTGCTTGGAAGGCAGCTATGCTCACCACTATACCACCAACGCCCTCTGATCTTTGCGCTCTCGGTTCTAAACATTAGGACCCTGAGTTCAATGACTATCATGCACCAACTTCAATGGTGCATTTGGTTTAGATACCAACATGAAAAGCAATAGAAAGTTTTTGAAGAGGGTAAGGAACTGGGATTGAAACCAAGGACAAAGCTGTGCAGAAGAGAAGAATGGAAAGCAGCAATACAAATAAAAGATATGAACACATAGAGGCAGCATGGGAAGCAAAGCAGGGAAGAGAAATAGAGAACATTCCATGAAATGCCCAGGAGATAGATAAGAGCAGAACAAAAAAGGGAAGAATGAAATTCAAAGCCTCCACATAAAAGTGTTTGAAGGTCCCACCAGTCATTCATGCTTATTATTGTGTGCCTTTACTTTCAAAGTACAGTGTGGAGCCTTTGACGATCCCTCTCTTGTATTTCAGCAGACACAGATAGTTGAGAAGTCTTTTCTCACATAGCTGGCACAAGCTTGCGCTTTTCCTTGCTGGTAGCGTGGAAATGACAGCTTGGTCCTTGGAAGTAAAATCAAGCAAAATTAGCAGAGGATGGTTTCGATCCATCGACCTCTGGGTTATGGGCCCAGCACGCTTCCGCTGCGCCACTCTGCTCCGTTGTGAAAGTGTTCTTTTTATGCAGATAAGGAGCATTAGGCAGAGTAGCATGGGATTGGTCTGGCTCTCACCTCATTTGCATAAGTATATCCCAAGGCATGCTGGGTGCAGAAAAACTTCATCTTCCCCTCTCACAATCAGTCATAACTGAAAGTCAGACACTCTTAGGCACTAGCCGTTTCAGGCCTTTATCAAGACAGTAGCTCTTGAACCATCTCTCTCTCGCTCTGTGATCCTAGCACTAGCATGCTCAGGATTTGGCTTTACCTTGGAGCCAGAGATATACCCGGTGAGGGCTTGCCCGGTGTGAGGCTTTTGAGCGTTTGGGAGCGTTGTGGACGTTGGACAGGAAACTATGCGAATATGAAGCCTCCAACATTCCTGCTTCAGTGAGTGGTTCTTTCCATGGACATCTGACTCTTGGATTCCTCTCAACTTGCCTTCTGATAAAACATTTTGTGAGCAGCAGTTTCCTTCGACAGCTACAAGGTGGCGCTACATTCAGGTGAGAGCACAAGTATGCACAAAATGTTAGGGACTTTTGCCAGATTTATCGGTGGATCTTGCATATTTTTTTCAGAGGCTAGATATTGCCTAGAAATGCTTTTTAACATAGAGATGCTGGAGTTACAATGTCTGGTCGGGCCTCAGCCCTTCCATTGTTTGCCCACTGTAACAAATTTATTACCAGCACATGTGTGTTGTGACTCTGCTTTATGAAACTTATCATATATTAGGACAATGTATGTAGCAGAAGGTGCGATTGAGATGTTTGCCCACGTATTTGTTTATTTTTTTATATATGGCTGATTAATCTGTTCGTGAAATTTCCATTTTGTTACATGACAATATATCCTGCTTGCAGAATATATAAGTATTTTCAGTGCGTTGGCCGGGAATCGAACCCGGGTCAACTGCTTGGGAAGCAGCTATGCTCACCACTATACCACCAACGCCCTCTGATGTGTTAGCTCTCGGTTCTAAATATTACGTTGCAGAAATCAATGACTATCTTGCACCAGCTTCAATGGTGCATTCGGTTTAGATACCAACATGAGAAGCAGTAGAACGTTTTTTGCAGAGGGTAAGGAACTGGGGATTGAAACCAAGGACAAAGTTGTGCAGAAGAGAAGAAATGAAAAGCAACAGTACAAATAGTGGAAATGAGCATATATAGGCAGCATGGGAAGCAAAGCAGGGAAGAGAAAGAGAACATTCCATGAAATGCCCAGGAGATAGATAAGAGCAGAACAAAAAGGGAAGAATGAAATTCAAAGCATGCCCAGAAAGTTGTGTGAAGCTCCCACCAGTCATTTATGGTTATAATTGTGTGTCTTTACTTTCAAAGTACAGGGTTGTACCTTTCACGATCACTCTTGTATTACACAGACACGAATAGTTGAGAAGTTTTTTCTCACATAGCTGGCACAAGCTTGCACTTTTCCTTTCTGGCAATGTGGAAATGACAGCTTGGTCCTTGGAAGGAAAATCAAGCAAAATTAGCAGAGGATGGTTTCGATCCATCGACCTCTGGGTTATGGGCCCAGCACGCTTCCGCTGCGCCACTCTGCTCCTTTGTGAAAGTGTTCTCTTTATGCAGATGAGGAGGCATTCAGAGAAGTGACGTGGGATTGGTCGGGCTCTCACCTCATTTGCCTAAGTATATCGCAAGGCATGCTGGGTGCAGAAAATCTTTATCTTCCCCTCTCACAATCAGTCACAACTGAAAGTCCAGACCCTCTTAGGCACTAGCCGTTTCAGGCCTTTAACAAGACAACAGCTCTCCGACGCTCTCTGTCTCTCTCTCTCTCTGTGATCCTAGTGCTTGCATGCTCAGTATTTGGCTTTTCCTGGGAGCCAGAGATCTACCCGGTGAGGGCTTGCCGGTATAAGGCTTTAGAGCGTTTGGGAGCGTTCGGTACATGAGAGGACGTTGGACTTGAAGCTATGCAAATTTGAAGCATCCAAACTTCCTGCTGCAGTCGGAGGCTCTTTCCATGGACATCTGCCTTTTGGATTCCTCTAAACTTGCCCTCTGATGAAACATTTTGTGAGCTGCAGTTACCTCCGACGGCTACAAGGTGGTGCTACATTCAGGTGAGGGCACAAGTATGCACAAAATGTTGGGGACTTTTGCCAGATTTATTGCTGGATCTTGCATATTTTTTTCAGAGGCTAAATATTGCCTAGGAAATGCTTTTTAACATAGAGATGCTGGAGTTAAAATGTCTGGTCGGGCCTCAGCCCTTTCATTGTCTGCCCACTGTAACATATTTTTTTACCAGTACATGTGAGTGGTGACTCTGCTTTATGAAACTTATCATATATTAGGACAATGAATATAGCAGAAGGGGCGATCGAAATGCTTGCCTACATATTTGTTTATTTTTTATATAATGGCTGATTAACCTCTTAATTATATTACCAGTTTGTGAAATGTTGCTTTAAAATATATCCTGCTTGCAGAATATATATGTATTTGTACTGCGTTGGCCGGGAATCGAACCCGGGTCAACTGCTTGGAAGGCAGCTATGCTCACCACTATACCACCAACGCCCTCTGATCTTTGCGCTCTCGGTTCTAAACATTAGGACCCTGAGTTCAATGACTATCATGCACCAGCTTCAATGGTGCATTTGGTTTAGATACCAACATGAAAAGCAATAGAAAGTTTTTGTAGAGGGTAAGGAACTGGGATTGAAACCAAGGACAAAGCTGTGCAGTAGAGAAGAATGGAAAGCAGCAATACAAATAATAGATATGAACACATAGAGGCAGCATGGGAAGCAAAGCAGGGAAGAGAAATAGAGAACATTCCATGAAATGCCCAGGAGATAGATAAGAGCAGAACAAAAAAGGGAAGAATGAAATTCAAAGCCTCCACATAAAAGTGTTTGAAGGTCCCACCAGTCATTCATGCTTATTATTGTGTGCCTTTACTTTCAAAGTACAGTGTGGAGCTTTTGACGATCCCTCTCTTGTATTTCAGCAGACACAGATAGTTGAGAAGTCTTTTCTCACATAGCTGGCACAAGCTTGCGCTTTTCCTTGCTGGTAGCGTGGAAATGACAGCTTGGTCCTTGGAAGTAAAATCAAGCAAAATTAGCAGAGGATGGTTTCGATCCATCGACCTCTGGGTTATGGGCCCAGCACGCTTCCGCTGTGCCACTCTGCTCCGTTGTGAAAGTGTTCTTTTTATGCAGATAAGGAGCATTAGGCAGAGTAGCATGGGATTGGTCTGGCTCTCACCTCATTTGCATAAGTATATCCCAAGGCATGCTGGGTGCAGAAAAACTTCATCTTCCCCTCTCACAATCAGTCATAACTGAAAGTCAGACACTCTTAGGCACTAGCCGTTTCAGGTCTTTATCAAGACAGTAGCTCTTGAACCATCTCTCTCTCGCTCTGTGATCCTAGCACTAGCATGCTCAGGATTTGGCTTTACCTTGGAGCCAGAGATATACCCGGTGAGGGCTTGCCCGGTGTGAGGCTTTTGAGCGTTTGGGAGCGTTGTGGACGTTGGACAGGAAACTATGCGAATATGAAGCCTCCAACATTCCTGCTTCAGTGAGTGGTTCTTTCCATGGACATCTGACTCTTGGATTCCTCTCAACTTGCCTTCTGATAAAACATTTTGTGAGCAGCAGTTTCCTTCGACAGCTACAAGGTGGCGCTACATTCAGGTGAGAGCACAAGTATGCACAAAATGTTAGGGACTTTTGCCAGATTTATCGGTGGATCTTGCATATTTTTTCAGAGGCTAGATATTGCCTAGAAATGCTTTTTAACATAGAGATGCTGGAGTTACAATGTCTGGTCGGGCCTCAGCCCTTCCATTGTTTGCCCACTGTAACAAATTTATTACCAGCACATGTGTGTTGTGACTCTGCTTTATGAAACTTATCATATATTAGGACAATGTATGTAGCAGAAGGTGCGATTGAGATGTTTGCCCACGTATTTGTTTATTTTTTTATATATGGCTGATTAATCTGTTCGTGAAATTTCCATTTTGTGACATGTTGCATTACAATATATCCTGCTTGCAGAATATATAAGTATTTTCAGTGCGTTGGCCGGGAATCGAACCCGGGTCAACTGCTTGGGAAGCAGCTATGCTCACCACTATACCACCAACGCCCTCTGATGTGTTAGCTCTCGGTTCTAAATATTATGTTGCAGAAATCAATGACTATCTTGCACCAGCTTCAATGGTGCATTTGGTTTAGATACCAACATGAGAAGCAGTAGAACGTTTTTTGCAGAGGGTAAGGAACTGGGGATTGAAACCAAGGACAAAGTTGTGCAGAAGAGAAGAAATGAAAAGCAACAGTACAAATAGTAGAAATGAGCATATATAGGCAGCATGGGAAGCAAAGCAGGGAAGAGAAAGAGAACATTCCATGAAATGCCCAGGAGATAGATAAGAGCAGAACAAAAAGGGAAGAATGAAATTCAAAGCATGCCCAGAAAGTTGTGTGAAGCTCCCACCAGTCAGTCATTTATGGTTATAATTGTGTGTCTTTACTTTCAAAGTACAGGGTTGTACCTTTCACGATCACTCTTGTATTACACAGACACGAATAGTTGAGAAGTCTTTTCTCACATAGCTGGCACAAGCTTGCACTTTTCCTTTCTGGCTATGTGGAAATGACAGCTTGGTCCTTGGAAGGAAAATCAAGCAAAATTAGCAGAGGATGGTTTCGATCCATCGACCTCTGGGTTATGGGCCCAGCACGCTTCCGCTGCGCCACTCTGCTCCTTTGTGAAAGTGTTCTCTTTATGCAGATGAGGAGGCATTCAGAGAAGTGACGTGGGATTGGTCAGGCTCTCACCTCATTTGCCTAAGTATATCGCAAGGCATGCTGGGTGCAGAAAATCTTTATCTTCCCCTCTCACAATCAGTCACAACTGAAAGTCCAGACCCTCTTAGGCACTAGCCGTTTCAGGCCTTTAACAAGACAACAGCTCTCCGACGCTCTCTGTCTCTCTCTCTCTCTGTGATCCTAGTGCTTGCATGCTCAGTATTTGGCTTTACCTGGGAGCCAGAGATCTACCCGGTGAGGGCTTGCCGGGTATAAGGCTTTAGAGCGTTTGGGAGCATTCGGTACATGAGAGGACGTTGGACTGGAAGCTATGCAAATTTGAAGCATCCAAACTTCCTGCTGCAGTCGGAGGCTCTTTCCATGGACATCTGCCTTTTGGATTCCTCTAAACTTGCCCTCTGATGAAACATTTTGTGAGCTGCAGTTACCTCCGACGGCTACAAGGCGGTGCTACATTCAGGTGAGGGCACAAGTATGCACAAAATGTTGGGGACTTTTGCCAGATTTATTGCTGGATCTTGCATATTTTTTTCAGAGGCTAAATATTGCCTAGGAAATGCTTTTTAACATAGAGATGCTGGAGTTAAAATGTCTGGTCGGGCCTCAGCCCTTTCATTGTCTGCCCACTGTAACATATTTTTTTACCAGCACATGTGAGTGGTGACTCTGCTTTATGAAACTTATCATATATTAGGACAATGAATATAGCAGAAGGGGCGATCGACATGCTTGCCTACATATTTGTTTATTTTTTATATAATGGCTGATTAACCTCTTCATTATATTACCATTTTGTGAAATGTTGCTTTAAAATATATCCTGCTTGCAGAATATATAAGTATTTGTACTGCGTTGGCCGGGAATCGAACCCGGGTCCACTTTTTTGAAGGCAGCTATGCTCACCACTATACCACCAACGCCCTCTGATCTGTGCGCTCTCGGTTCTAAACATTAGGACCCTGAGTTCAATGACTATCATGCACCAGCTTCAATTGTGCATTTGGTTTAGATACCAACATGAAAAGCAATAGAAAGTTTTTGTAGAGGGTAAGGAACTGGGATTGAAACCAAGGACAAAGCTGTGCAGAAGAGAAGAATGGAAAGCAGCAATACAAATAATAGATATGAACACATAGAGGCAGCATGGGAAGCAAAGCAGGGAAGAGAAATAGAGAACATTCCATGAAATGCCCAGGAGATAGATAAGAGCAGAACAAAAAAGGGAAGAATGAAATTCAAAGCCTCCACATAAAAGTGTTTGAAGGTCCCACCAGTCATTCATGCTTATTATTGTGTGCCTTTATTTTCAAAGTACAGTGTGGAGCCTTTGACGATCCCTCTCTTGTATTTCAGCAGACACAGATAGTTGAGAAGTCTTTTCTCACATAGCTGGCACAAGCTTGCGCTTTTCCTTGCTGGTAGCGTGGAAATGACAGCTTGGTCCTTGGAAGTAAAATCAAGCAAAATTAGCAGAGGATGGTTTCGATCCATCGACCTCTGGGTTATGGGCCCAGCACGCTTCCGCTGCGCCACTCTGCTCCGTTGTGAAAGTGTTCTTTTTATGCAGATAAGGAGCATTAGGCAGAGTAGCATGGGATTGGTCTGGCTCTCACCTCATTTGCATAAGTATATCCCAAGGCATGCTGGGTGCAGAAAAACTTCATCTTCCCCTCTCACAATCAGTCATAACTGAAAGTCAGACACTCTTAGGCACTAGCCGTTTCAGGCCTTTATCAAGACAGTAGCTCTTGAACCATCTCTCTCTCGCTCTGTGATCCTAGCACTAGCATGCTCAGGATTTGGCTTTACCTTGGAGCCAGAGATATACCCGGTGAGGGCTTGCCCGGTGTGAGGCTTTTGAGCGTTCGGGACGTGAGTGGACGTTGGACAGGAAACTATGCGAATATGAAGCCTCCAACATTCCTGCTTCAGTGAGTGGTTCTTTCCATGGACATCTGACTCTTGGATTCCTCTCAACTTGCCTTCTGATAAAACATTTTGTGAGCAGCAGTTTCCTTCGACAGCTACAAGGTGGCGCTACATTCAGGTGAGAGCACAAGTATGCACAAAATGTTAGGGACTTTTGCCAGATTTATCGGTGGATCTTGCATATTTTTTTCAGAGGCTAAATATTGCCTAGAAATGCTTTTTAACATAGAGATGCTGGAGTTACAATGTCTGGTCGGGCCTCAGCCCTTCCATTGTTTGCCCACTGTAACAAATTTATTACCAGCACATGTGTGTTGTGACTCTGCTTTATGAAACTTATCATATATTAGGACAATGTATGTAGCAGAAGGTGCGATTGAGATGTTTGCCCACGTATTTGTTTATTTTTTTATATATGGCTGATTAATCTGTTCGTGAAATTTCCATTTTGTGACATGTTGCATTACAATATATCCTGCTTGCAGAATATATAAGTATTTTCAGTGCGTTGGCCGGGAATCGAACCTGGGTCAACTGCTTGGGAAGCAGCTATGCTCACCACTATACCACCAACGCCCTCTGATGTGTTAGCTCTCGGTTCTAAATATTACGTTGCAGAAATCAATGACTATCTTGCACCAGCTTCAATGGTGCATTTGGTTTAGATACCAACATGAGAAGCAGTAGAACGTTTTTTGCAGAGGGTAAGGAACTGGGGATTGAAACCAAGGACAAAGTTGTGCAGAAGAGAAGAAATGAAAAGCAACAGTACAAATAGTAGAAATGAGCATATATAGGCAGCATGGGAAGCAAAGCAGGGAAGAGAAAGAGAACATTCCATGAAATGCCCAGGAGATAGATAAGAGCAGAACAAAAAGGGAAGAATGAAATTCAAAGCATGCCCAGAAAGTTGTGTGAAGCTCCCACCAGTCAGTCATTTATGGTTATAATTGTGTGTCTTTACTTTCAAAGTACAGGGTTGTACCTTTCACGATCACTCTTGTATTACACAGACACGAATAGTTGAGAAGTCTTTTCTCACATAGCTGGCACAAGCTTGCACTTTTCCTTTCTGGCTATGTGGAAATGACAGCTTGGTCCTTGGAAGGAAAATCAAGCAAAATTAGCAGAGGATGGTTTCGATCCATCGACCTCTGGGTTATGGGCCCAGCACGCTTCCGCTGCGCCACTCTGCTCCTTTGTGAAAGTGTTCTCTTTATGCAGATGAGGAGGCATTCAGAGAAGTGACGTGGGATTGGTCGGGCTCTCACCTCATTTGCCTAAGTATATCGCAAGGCATGCTGGGTGCAGAAAATCTTTATCTTCCCCTCTCACAATCAGTCACAACTGAAAGTCCAGACCCTCTTAGGCACTAGCCGTTTCAGGCCTTTAACAAGACAACAGCTCTCCGACGCTCTCTGTCTCTCTCTCTCTCTGTGATCCTAGTGCTTGCATGCTCAGTATTTGGCTTTACCTGGGAGCCAGAGATCTACCCGGTGAGGGCTTGCCGGGTATAAGGCTTTAGAGCGTTTGGGAGCGTTCGGTACATGAGAGGACGTTGGACTGGAAGCTATGCAAATTTGAAGCATCCAAACTTCCTGCTGCAGTCGGAGGCTCTTTCCATGGACATCTGCCTTTTGGATTCCTCTAAACTTGCCCTCTGATGAAACATTTTGTGAGCTGCAGTTACCTCCGACGGCTACAAGGTGGTGCTACATTCAGGTGAGGGCACAAGTATGCACAAAATGTTGGGGACTTTTGCCAGATTTATTGCTGGATCTTGCATATTTTTTTCAGAGGCTAAATATTGCCTAGGAAATGCTTTTTAACATAGAGATGCTGGAGTTAAAATGTCTGGTCGGGCCTCAGCCCTTTCATTGTCTGCCCACTGTAACATATTTTTTTACCAGTACATGTGAGTGGTGACTCTGCTTTATGAAACTTATCATATATTAGGACAATGAATATAGCAGAAGGGGCGATCGAAATGCTTGCCTACATATTTGTTTATTTTTTATATAATGGCTGATTAACCTCTTAATTATATTACCATTTTGTGAAATGTTGCTTTAAAATATATCCTGCTTGCAGAATTTATAAGTATTTGTACTGCGTTGGCCGGGAATCGAACCCGGGTCAACTGCTTGGAAGGCAGCTATGCTCACCACTATACCACCAACGCCCTCTGATCTTTGCGCTCTCGGTTCTAAACATTAGGACCCTGAGTTCAATGACTATCATGCACCAGCTTCAATGGTGCATTTGGTTTAGATACCAACATGAAAAGCAATAGAAAGTTTTTGTAGAGGGTAAGGAACTGGGATTGAAACCAAGGACAAAGCTGTGCAGAAGAGAAGAATGGAAAGCAGCAATACAAATAATGGATATGAACACATAGAGGCAGCATGGGAAGCAAAGCAGGGAAGAGAAATAGAGAACATTCCATGAAATGCCCAGGAGATAGATAAGAGCAGAACAAAAAAGGGAAGAATGAAATTCAAAGCCTCCACATAAAAGTGTTTGAAGGTCCCACCAGTCATTCATGCTTATTATTGTGTGCCTTTACTTTCAAAGTACAGTGTGGAGCCTTTGACGATCCCTCTCTTGTATTTCAGCAGACACAGATAGTTGAGAAGTCTTTTCTCACATAGCTGGCACACGCTTGCGCTTTTCCTTGCTGGCAGCGTGGAAATGACAGCTTGGTCCTTGGAAGTAAAATCAAGCAAAATTAGCAGAGGATGGTTTCGATCCACCGACCTCTGGGTTATGGGCCCAGCACGCTTCCGCTGCGCCACTCTGCTCTGTTGTGAAAGTGTTCTTTTTATGCAGATAAGGAGCATTAAGCAGAGTAGCATGGGATTGGTCTGGCTCTCACCTCATTTGCATAAGTATATCCCAAGGCATGCTGGGTGCAGAAAAACTTCATCTTCCCCTCTCACAATCAGTCATAACTGAAAGTCAGACACTCTTAGGCACTAGCCGTTTCAGGCCTTTATCAAGACAGTAGCTCTTGAACCATCTCTCTCTCGCTCTGTGATCCTAGCACTAGCATGCTCAGGATTTGGCTTTACCTTGGAGCCAGAGATATACCCGGTGAGGGCTTGCCCGGTGTGAGGCTTTTGAGCGTTTGGGAGCGTTCGGGACGTGAGTGGACGTTGGACAGGAAACTATGCGAATATGAAGCCTCCAACATTCCTGCTTCAGTGAGTGGTTATTTCCATGGACATCTGACTCTTGGATTCCTCTCAACTTGCCTTCTGATAAAACATTTTGTGAGCAGCAGTTTCCTTCGACAGCTACAAGGTGGCGCTACATTCAGGTGAGAGCACAAGTATGCACAAAATGTTAGGGACTTTTGCCAGATTTATCGGTGGATCTTGCATATTTTTTTCAGAGGCTAGATATTGCCTAGAAATGCTTTTTAACATAGAGATGCTGGAGTTACAATGTCTGGTCGGGCCTCAGCCCTTCCATTGTTTGCCCACTGTAACAAATTTATTACCAGCATATGTGTGTTGTGACTCTGCTTTATGAAACTTATCATATATTAGGACAATGTATGTAGCAGAAGGTGCGATTGAGATGTTTGCCCACGTATTTGTTTATTTTTTTATATATGGCTGATTAATCTGTTCGTGAAATTTCCATTTTGTGACATGTTGCATTACAATATATCCTGCTTGCAGAATATATAAGTATTTTCAGTGCGTTGGCCGGGAATCGAACCCGGGTCAACTGCTTGGGAAGCAGCTATGCTCACCACTATACCACCAACGCCCTCTGATGTGTTAGCTCTCGGTTCTAAATATTACGTTGCAGAAATCAATGACTATCTTGCACCAGCTTCAATGGTGCATTTGGTTTAGATACCAACATGAGAAGCAGTAGAACGTTTTTTGCAGAGGGTAAGGAACTGGGGATTGAAACCAAGGACAAAGTTGTGCAGAAGAGAAGAAATGAAAAGCAACAGTACAAATAGTAGAAATGAGCATATATAGGCAGCATGGGAAGCAAAGCAGGGAAGAGAAAGAGAACATTCCATGAAATGCCCAGGAGATAGATAAGAGCAGAACAAAAAGGGAAGAATGAAATTCAAAGCATGCCCAGAAAGTTGTGTGAAGCTCCCACCAGTCATTTATGGTTATAATTGTGTGTCTTTACTTTCAAAGTACAGGGTTGTACCTTTCACGATCACTCTTGTATTACACAGACACGAATAGTTGAGAAGTCTTTTCTCACATAGCTGGCACAAGCTTGCACTTTTCCTTTCTGGCTATGTGGAAATGACAGCTTGGTCCTTGGAAGGAAAATCAAGCAAAATTAGCAGAGGATGGTTTCGATCCATCGACCTCTGGGTTATGGGCCCAGCACGCTTCCGCTGCGCCACTCTGCTCCTTTGTGAAAGTGTTCTCTTTATGCAGATGAGGAGGCATTCAGAGAAGTGACGTGGGATTGGTCGGGCTCTCACCTCATTTGCCTAAGTATATCGCAAGGCATGCTGGGTGCAGAAAATCTTTATCTTCCCCTCTCACAATCAGTCACAACTGAAAGTCCAGACCCTCTTAGGCACTAGCCGTTTCAGGCCTTTAACAAGACAACAGCTCTCCGACGCTCTCTGTCTCTCTCTCTCTCTGTGATCCTAGTGCTTGCATGCTCAGTATTTGGCTTTTCCTGGGAGCCAGAGATCTACCCGGTGAGGGCTTGCCGGTATAAGGCTTTAGAGCGTTTGGGAGCGTTCGGTACATGAGAGGACGTTGGACTGGAAGCTATGCAAATTTGAAGCATCCAAACTTCCTGCTGCAGTCGGAGGCTCTTTCCATGGACATCTGCCTTTTGGATTCCTCTAAACTTGCCCTCTGATGAAACATTTTGTGAGCTGCAGTTACCTCCGACGGCTACAAGGTGGTGCTACATTCAGGTGAGGGCACAAGTATGCACAAAATGTTGGGGACTTTTGCCAGATTTATTGCTGGATCTTGCATATCTTTTTCAGAGGCTAAATATTGCCTAGGAAATGCTTTTTAACATAGAGATGCTGGAGTTAAAATGTCTGGTCGGGCCTCAGCCCTTTCATTGTCTGCCCACTGTAACATATTTTTTTACCAGTACATGTGAGTGGTGACTCTGCTTTATGAAACTTATCATATATTAGGACAATGAATATAGCAGAAGGGGCGATCGAAATGCTTGCCTACATATTTGTTTATTTTTTATATAATGGCTGATTAACCTCTTAATTATATTACCAGTTTGTGAAATGTTGCTTTAAAATATATCCTGCTTGCAGAATATATATGTATTTGTACTGCGTTGGCCGGGAATCGAACCCGGGTCAACTGCTTGGAAGGCAGCTATGCTCACCACTATACCACCAACGCCCTCTGATCTTTGCGCTCTCGGTTCTAAACATTAGGACCCTGAGTTCAATGACTATCATGCACCAACTTCAATGGTGCATTTGGTTTAGATACCAACATGAAAAGCAATAGAAAGTTTTTGAAGAGGGTAAGGAACTGGGATTGAAACCAAGGACAAAGCTGTGCAGAAGAGAAGAATGGAAAGCAGCAATACAAATAAAAGATATGAACACATAGAGGCAGCATGGGAAGCAAAGCAGGGAAGAGAAATAGAGAACATTCCATGAAATGCCCAGGAGATAGATAAGAGCAGAACAAAAAAGGGAAGAATGAAATTCAAAGCCTCCACATAAAAGTGTTTGAAGGTCCCACCAGTCATTCATGCTTATTATTGTGTGCCTTTACTTTCAAAGTACAGTGTGGAGCCTTTGACGATCCCTCTCTTGTATTTCAGCAGACACAGATAGTTGAGAAGTCTTTTCTCACATAGCTGGCACAAGCTTGCGCTTTTCCTTGCTGGTAGCGTGGAAATGACAGCTTGGTCCTTGGAAGTAAAATCAAGCAAAATTAGCAGAGGATGGTTTCGATCCATCGACCTCTGGGTTATGGGCCCAGCACGCTTCCGCTGCGCCACTCTGCTCCGTTGTGAAAGTGTTCTTTTTATGCAGATAAGGAGCATTAGGCAGAGTAGCATGGGATTGGTCTGGCTCTCACCTCATTTGCATAAGTATATCCCAAGGCATGCTGGGTGCAGAAAAACTTCATCTTCCCCTCTCACAATCAGTCATAACTGAAAGTCAGACACTCTTAGGCACTAGCCGTTTCAGGCCTTTATCAAGACAGTAGCTCTTGAACCATCTCTCTCTCGCTCTGTGATCCTAGCACTAGCATGCTCAGGATTTGGCTTTACCTTGGAGCCAGAGATATACCCGGTGAGGGCTTGCCCGGTGTGAGGCTTTTGAGCGTTTGGGAGCGTTGTGGACGTTGGACAGGAAACTATGCGAATATGAAGCCTCCAACATTCCTGCTTCAGTGAGTGGTTCTTTCCATGGACATCTGACTCTTGGATTCCTCTCAACTTGCCTTCTGATAAAACATTTTGTGAGCAGCAGTTTCCTTCGACAGCTACAAGGTGGCGCTACATTCAGGTGAGAGCACAAGTATGCACAAAATGTTAGGGACTTTTGCCAGATTTATCGGTGGATCTTGCATATTTTTTTCAGAGGCTAGATATTGCCTAGAAATGCTTTTTAACATAGAGATGCTGGAGTTACAATGTCTGGTCGGGCCTCAGCCCTTTCATTGTCTGCCCACTGTAACAAATTTATTACCAGCACATGTGTGTTGTGACTCTGCTTTATGAAACTTATCATATATTAGGACAATGTATGTAGCAGAAGGTGCGATTGAGATGTTTGCCCACGTATTTGTTTATTTTTTTATATATGGCTGATTAATCTGTTCGTGAAATTTCCATTTTGTGACATGTTGCATTACAATATATCCTTCTTGCAGAATATATAAGTATTTTCAGTGCGTTGGCCGGGAATCGAACCCGGGTCAACTGCTTGGGAAGCAGCTATGCTCACCACTATACCACCAACGCCCTCTGATGTGTTAGCTCTCGGTTCTAAATATTACGTTGCAGAAATCAATGACTATCTTGCACCAGCTTCAATGGTGCATTTGGTTTAGATACCAACATGAGAAGCAGTAGAACGTTTTTTGCAGAGGGTAAGGAACTGGGGATTGAAACCAAGGACAAAGTTGTGCAGAAGAGAAGAAATGAAAAGCAACAGTACAAATAGTAGAAATGAGCATATATAGGCAGCATGGGAAGCAAAGCAGGGAAGAGAAAGAGAACATTCCATGAAATGCCCAGAAGATAGATAAGAGCAGAACAAAAAGGGAAGAATGAAATTCAAAGCATGCCCAGAAAGTTGTGTGAAGCTCCCACCAGTCAGTCATTTATGGTTATAATTGTGTGTCTTTACTTTCAAAGTACAGGGTTGTACCTTTCACGATCACTCTTGTATTACACAGACACGAATAGTTGAGAAGTCTTTTCTCACATAGCTGGCACAAGCTTGCACTTTTCATTTCTGGCTATGTGGAAATGACAGCTTGGTCCTTGGAAGGAAAATCAAGCAAAATTAGCAGAGGATGGTTTCGATCCATCGACCTCTGGGTTATGGGCCCAGCACGCTTCCGCTGCGCCACTCTGCTCCTTTGTGAAAGTGTTCTCTTTATGCAGATGAGGAGGCATTCAGAGAAGTGACGTGGGATTGGTCGGGCTCTCACCTCATTTGCCTAAGTATATCGCAAGGCATGCTGGGTGCAGAAAATCTTTATCTTCCCCTCTCACAATCAGTCACAACTGAAAGTCCAGACCCTCTTAGGCACTAGCCGTTTCAGGCCTTTAACAAGACAACAGCTCTCCGACGCTCTCTGTCTCTCTCTCTCTCTGTGATCCTAGTGCTTGCATGCTCAGTATTTGGCTTTACCTGGGAGCCAGAGATCTACCCGGTGAGGGCTTGCCGGGTATAAGGCTTTAGAGCGTTTGGGAGCGTTCGGTACATGAGAGGACGTTGGACTGGAAGCTATGCAAATTTGAAGCATCCAAACTTCCTGCTGCAGTCGGAGGCTCTTTCCATGGACATCTGCCTTTTGGATTCCTCTAAACTTGCCCTCTGATGAAACATTTTGTGAGCTGCAGTTACCTCCGACGGCTACAAGGTGGTGCTACATTCAGGTGAGGGCACAAGTATGCACAAAATGTTGGGGACTTTTGCCAGATTTATTGCTGGATCTTGCATATTTTTTTCAGAGGCTAAATATTGCCTAGGAAATGCTTTTTAACATAGAGATGCTGGAGTTAAAATGTCTGGTCGGGCCTCAGCCCTTTCATTGTCTGCCCACTGTAACATATTTTTTTACCAGTACATGTGAGTGGTGACTCTGCTTTATGAAACTTATCATATATTAGGACAATGAATATAGCAGAAGGGGCGATCGAAATGCTTGCCTACATATTTGTTTATTTTTTATATAATGGCTGATTAACCTCTTAATTATATTACCATTTTGTGAAATGTTGCTTTAAAATATATCCTGCTTGCAGAATATATAAGTATTTGTACTGCGTTGGCCGGGAATCGAACCCGGGTCAACTGCTTGGAAGGCAGCTATGCTCACCACTATACCACCAACGCCCTCTGATCTTTGCGCTCTCGGTTCTAAACATTAGGACCCTGAGTTCAATGACTATCATGCACCAGCTTCAATGGTGCATTTGGTTTAGATACCAACATGAAAAGCAATAGAAAGTTTTTGTAGAGGGTAAGGAACTGGGATTGAAACCAAGGACAAAGCTGTGCAGAAGAGAAGAATGGAAAGCAGCAATACAAATAATAGATATGAACACATAGAGGCAGCATGGGAAGCAAAGCAGGGAAGAGAAATAGAGAACATTCCATGAAATGCCCAGGAGATAGATAAGAGCAGAACAAAAAAGGGAAGAATGAAATTCAAAGCCTCCACATAAAAGTGTTTGAAGGTCCCACCAGTCATTCATGCTTATTATTGTGTGCCTTTACTTTCAAAGTACAGTGTGGATCCTTTGACGATCCCTCTCTTGTATTTCAGCAGACACAGATAGTTGAGAAGTCTTTTCTCACATAGCTGGCACACGCTTGCGCTTTTCCTTGCTGGCAGCGTGGAAATGACAGCTTGGTCCTTGGAAGTAAAATCAAGCAAAATTAGCAGAGGATGGTTTCGATCCATCGACCTCTGGGTTATGGGCCCAGCACGCTTCCGCTGCGCCACTCTGCTCCGTTGTGAAAGTGTTCTTTTTATGCAGATAAGGAGCATTAAGCAGAGTAGCATGGGATTGGTCTGGCTCTCACCTCATTTGCATAAGTATATCCCAAGGCATGCTGGGTGCAGAAAAACTTCATCTTCCCCTCTCACAATCAGTCATAACTGAAAGTCAGACACTCTTAGGCACTAGCCGTTTCAGGCCTTTATCAAGACAGTAGCTCTTGAACCATCTCTCTCTCTCTCTGTGATCCTAGCACTAGCATGCTCAGGATTTGGCTTTACCTGGGAGCCAGAGATATACCGGGTGAGGGCTTGCCCGGTGTGAGGCTTTTGAGCGTTTGGGAGCGTTTGGGAGCGTTCGGGACGTGAGTGGACGTTGGACAGGAAACTATGCGAATATGAAGCCTCCAACATTCCTGCTTCAGTGAGTGGTTCTTTCCATGGACATCTGACTCTTGGATTCCTCTCAACTTGCCTTCTGATAAAACATTTTGTGAGCAGCAGTTTCCTTCGACAGCTACAAGGTGGCGCTACATTCAGGTGAGAGCACAAGTATGCACAAAATGTTAGGGACTTTTGCCAGATTTATCGGTGGATCTTGCATATTTTTTTCAGAGGCTAGATATTGCCTAGAAATGCTTTTTAACATAGAGATGCTGGAGTTACAATGTCTGGTCGGGCCTCAGCCCTTCCATTGTTTGCCCACTGTAACAAATTTATTACCAGCACATGTGTGTTGTGACTCTGCTTTATGAAACTTATCATATATTAGGACAATGTATGTAGCAGAAGGTGCGATTGAGATGTTTGCCCACGTATTTGTTTATTTTTTTATATATGGCTGATTAATCTGTTCGTGAAATTTCCATTTTGTGACATGTTGCATTACAATATATCCTGCTTGCAGAATATATAAGTATTTTCAGTGCGTTGGCCGGGAATCGAACCCGGGTCAACTGCTTGGGAAGCAGCTATGCTCACCACTATACCACCAACGCCCTCTGATGTGTTAGCTCTCGGTTCTAAATATTATGTTGCAGAAATCAATGACTATCTTGCACCAGCTTCAATGGTGCATTTGGTTTAGATACCAACATGAGAAGCAGTAGAACGTTTTTTGCAGAGGGTAAGGAACTGGGGATTGAAACCAAGGACAAAGTTGTGCAGAAGAGAAGAAATGAAAAGCAACAGTACAAATAGTAGAAATGAGCATATATAGGCAGCATGGGAAGCAAAGCAGGGAAGAGAAAGAGAACATTCCATGAAATGCCCAGGAGATAGATAAGAGCAGAACAAAAAGGGAAGAATGAAATTCAAAGCATGCCCAGAAAGTTGTGTGAAGCTCCCACCAGTCAGTCATTTATGGTTATAATTGTGTGTCTTTACTTTCAAAGTACAGGGTTGTACCTTTCACGATCACTCTTGTATTACACAGACACGAATAGTTGAGAAGTCTTTTCTCACATAGCTGGCACAAGCTTGCACTTTTCCTTTCTGGCTATGTGGAAATGACAGCTTGGTCCTTGGAAGGAAAATCAAGCAAAATTAGCAGAGGATGGTTTCGATCCATCGACCTCTGGGTTATGGGCCCAGCACGCTTCCGCTGCGCCACTCTGCTCCTTTGTGAAAGTGTTCTCTTTATGCAGATGAGGAGGCATTCAGAGAAGTGACGTGGGATTGGTCAGGCTCTCACCTCATTTGCCTAAGTATATCGCAAGGCATGCTGGGTGCAGAAAATCTTTATCTTCCCCTCTCACAATCAGTCACAACTGAAAGTCCAGACCCTCTTAGGCACTAGCCGTTTCAGGCCTTTAACA
This sequence comes from Lissotriton vulgaris, assembly GCF_964263255.1. Taxonomy (NCBI): domain Eukaryota; kingdom Metazoa; phylum Chordata; class Amphibia; order Caudata; family Salamandridae; genus Lissotriton; species Lissotriton vulgaris. Next base: position 539,611,822 of record NC_141697.1, read on the forward strand.
AGACAACAGCTCTCCGACGCTCTCTGTCTCTCTCTCTCTCTGTGATCCTAGTGCTTGCATGCTCAGTATTTGGCTTTACCTGGGAGCCAGAGATCTACCCGGTGAGGGCTTGCCGGGTATAAGGCTTTAGAGCGTTTGGGAGCATTCGGTACATGAGAGGACGTTGGACTGGAAGCTATGCAAATTTGAAGCATCCAAACTTCCTGCTGCAGTCGGAGGCTCTTTCCATGGACATCTGCCTTTTGGATTCCTCTAAACTTGCCCTCTGATGAAACATTTTGTGAGCTGCAGTTACCTCCGACGGCTACAAGGCGGTGCTACATTCAGGTGAGGGCACAAGTATGCACAAAATGTTGGGGACTTTTGCCAGATTTATTGCTGGATCTTGCATATTTTTTTCAGAGGCTAAATATTGCCTAGGAAATGCTTTTTAACATAGAGATGCTGGAGTTAAAATGTCTGGTCGGGCCTCAGCCCTTTCATTGTCTGCCCACTGTAACATATTTTTTTACCAGCACATGTGAGTGGTGACTCTGCTTTATGAAACTTATCATATATTAGGACAATGAATATAGCAGAAGGGGCGATCGACATGCTTGCCTACATATTTGTTTATTTTTTATATAATGGCTGATTAACCTCTTCATTATATTACCATTTTGTGAAATGTTGCTTTAAAATATATCCTGCTTGCAGAATATATAAGTATTTGTACTGCGTTGGCCGGGAATCGAACCCGGGTCCACTTTTTTGAAGGCAGCTATGCTCACCACTATACCACCAACGCCCTCTGATCTGTGCGCTCTCGGTTCTAAACATTAGGACCCTGAGTTCAATGACTATCATGCACCAGCTTCAATTGTGCATTTGAATTAGATACCAACATGAAAAGCAATAGAAAGTTTTTGTAGAGGGTAAGGAACTGGGATTGAAACCAAGGACAAAGCTGTGCAGAAGAGAAGAATGGAAAGCAGCAATACAAATAATAGATATGAACACATAGAGGCAGCATGGGAAGCAAAGCAGGGAAGAGAAATAGAGAACATTCCATGAAATGCCCAGGAGATAGATAAGAGCAGAACAAAAAAGGGAAGAATGAAATTCAAAGCCTCCACATAAAAGTGTTTGAAGGTCCCACCAGTCATTCATGCTTATTATTGTGTGCCTTTACTTTCAAAGTACAGTGTGGAGCCTTTGACGATCCCTCTCTTGTATTTCAGCAGACACAGATAGTTGAGAAGTCTTTTCTCACATAGCTGGCACAAGCTTGCGCTTTTCCTTGCTGGTAGCGTGGAAATGACAGCTTGGTCCTTGGAAGTAAAATCAAGCAAAATTAGCAGAGGATGGTTTCGATCCATCGACCTCTGGGTTATGGGCCCAGCACGCTTCCGCTGCGCCACTCTGCTCCGTTGTGAAAGTGTTCTTTTTATGCAGATAAGGAGCATTAGGCAGAGTAGCATGGGATTGGTCTGGCTCTCACCTCATTTGCATAAGTATATCCCAAGGCATGCTGGGTGCAGAAAAACTTCATCTTCCCCTCTCACAATCAGTCATAACTGAAAGTCAGACACTCTTAGGCACTAGCCGTTTCAGGCCTTTATCAAGACAGTAGCTCTTGAACCATCTCTCTCTCGCTCTGTGATCCTAGCACTAGCATGCTCAGGATTTGGCTTTACCTTGGAGCCAGAGATATACCCGGTGAGGGCTTGCCCGGTGTGAGGCTTTTGAGCGTTCGGGACGTGAGTGGACGTTGGACAGGAAACTATGCGAATATGAAGCCTCCAACATTCCTGCTTCAGTGAGTGGTTCTTTCCATGGACATCTGACTCTTGGATTCCTCTCAACTTGCCTTCTGATAAAACATTTTGTGAGCAGCAGTTTCCTTCGACAGCTACAAGGTGGCGCTACATTCAGGTGAGAGCACAAGTATGCACAAAATGTTAGGGACTTTTGCCAGATTTATCGGTGGATCTTGCATATTTTTTTCAGAGGCTAGATATTGCCTAGAAATGCTTTTTAACATAGAGATGCTGGAGTTACAATGTCTGGTCGGGCCTCAGCCCTTCCATTGTTTGCCCACTGTAACAAATTTATTACCAGCATATGTGTGTTGTGACTCTGCTTTATGAAACTTATCATATATTAGGACAATGTATGTAGCAGAAGGTGCGATTGAGATGTTTGCCCACGTATTTGTTTATTTTTTTATATATGGCTGATTAATCTGTTCGTGAAATTTCCATTTTGTGACATGTTGCATTACAATATATCCTGCTTGCAGAATATATAAGTATTTTCAGTGCGTTGGCCGGGAATCGAACCCGGGTCAACTGCTTGGGAAGCAGCTATGCTCACCACTATACCACCAACGCCCTCTGATGTGTTAGCTCTCGGTTCTAAATATTACGTTGCAGAAATCAATGACTATCTTGCACCAGCTTCAATGGTGCATTTGGTTTAGATACCAACATGAGAAGCAGTAGAACGTTTTTTGCAGAGGGTAAGGAACTGGGGATTGAAACCAAGGACAAAGTTGTGCAGAAGAGAAGAAATGAAAAGCAACAGTACAAATAGTAGAAATGAGCATATATAGGCAGCATGGGAAGCAAAGCAGGGAAGAGAAAGAGAACATTCCATGAAATGCCCAGAAGATAGATAAGAGCAGAACAAAAAGGGAAGAATGAAATTCAAAGCATGCCCAGAAAGTTGTGTGAAGCTCCCACCAGTCAGTCATTTATGGTTATAATTGTGTGTCTTTACTTTCAAAGTACAGGGTTGTACCTTTCACGATCACTCTTGTATTACACAGACACGAATAGTTGAGAAGTCTTTTCTCACATAGCTGGCACAAGCTTGCACTTTTCATTTCTGGCTATGTGGAAATGACAGCTTGGTCCTTGGAAGGAAAATCAAGCAAAATTAGCAGAGGATGGTTTCGATCCATCGACCTCTGGGTTATGGGCCCAGCACGCTTCCGCTGCGCCACTCTGCTCCTTTGTGAAAGTGTTCTCTTTATGCAGATGAGGAGGCATTCAGAGAAGTGACGTGGGATTGGTCGGGCTCTCACCTCATTTGCCTAAGTATATCGCAAGGCATGCTGGGTGCAGAAAATCTTTATCTTCCCCTCTCACAATCAGTCACAACTGAAAGTCCAGACCCTCTTAGGCACTAGCCGTTTCAGGCCTTTAACAAGACAACAGCTCTCCGACGCTCTCTGTCTCTCTCTCTCTCTGTGATCCTAGTGCTTGCATGCTCAGTATTTGGCTTTACCTGGGAGCCAGAGATCTACCCGGTGAGGGCTTGCCGGGTATAAGGCTTTAGAGCGTTTGGGAGCGTTCGGTACATGAGAGGACGTTGGACTGGAAGCTATGCAAATTTGAAGCATCCAAACTTCCTGCTGCAGTCGGAGGCTCTTTCCATGGACATCTGCCTTTTGGATTCCTCTAAACTTGCCCTCTGATGAAACATTTTGTGAGCTGCAGTTACCTCCGACGGCTACAAGGTGGTGCTACATTCAGGTGAGGGCACAAGTATGCACAAAATGTTGGGGACTTTTGCCAGATTTATTGCTGGATCTTGCATATTTTTTTCAGAGGCTAAATATTGCCTAGGAAATGCTTTTTAACATAGAGATGCTGGAGTTAAAATGTCTGGTCGGGCCTCAGCCCTTTCATTGTCTGCCCACTGTAACATATTTTTTTACCAGTACATGTGAGTGGTGACTCTGCTTTATGAAACTTATCATATATTAGGACAATGAATATAGCAGAAGGGGCGATCGAAATGCTTGCCTACATATTTGTTTATTTTTTATATAATGGCTGATTAACCTCTTAATTATATTACCATTTTGTGAAATGTTGCTTTAAAATATATCCTGCTTGCAGAATATATAAGTATTTGTACTGCGTTGGCCGGGAATCGAACCCGGGTCAACTGCTTGGAAGGCAGCTATGCTCACCACTATACCACCAACGCCCTCTGATCTTTGCGCTCTCGGTTCTAAACATTAGGACCCTGAGTTCAATGACTATCATGCACCAGCTTCAATGGTGCATTTGGTTTAGATACCAACATGAAAAGCAATAGAAAGTTTTTGTAGAGGGTAAGGAACTGGGATTGAAACCAAGGACAAAGCTGTGCAGAAGAGAAGAATGGAAAGCAGCAATACAAATAATAGATATGAACACATAGAGGCAGCATGGGAAGCAAAGCAGGGAAGAGAAATAGAGAACATTCCATGAAATGCCCAGGAGATAGATAAGAGCAGAACAAAAAAGGGAAGAATGAAATTCAAAGCCTCCACATAAAAGTGTTTGAAGGTCCCACCAGTCATTCATGCTTATTATTGTGTGCCTTTACTTTCAAAGTACAGTGTGGAGCCTTTGACGATCCCTCTCTTGTATTTCAGCAGACACAGATAGTTGAGAAGTCTTTTCTCACATAGCTGGCACACGCTTGCGCTTTTCCTTGCTGGCAGCGTGGAAATGACAGCTTGGTCCTTGGAAGTAAAATCAAGCAAAATTAGCAGAGGATGGTTTCGATCCATCGACCTCTGGGTTATGGGCCCAGCACGCTTCCGCTGCGCCACTCTGCTCTGTTGTGAAAGTGTTCTTTTTATGCACATAAGGAGCATTAAGCAGAGTAGCATGGGATTGGTCTGGCTCTCACCTCATTTGCATAAGTATATCCCAAGGCATGCTGGGTGCAGAAAAACTTCATCTTCCCCTCTCACAATCAGTCATAACTGAAAGTCAGACACTCTTAGGCACTAGCCGTTTCAGGCCTTTATCAAGACAGTAGCTCTTGAACCATCTCTCTCTCGCTCTGTGATCCTAGCACTAGCATGCTCAGGATTTGGCTTTACCTTGGAGCCAGAGATATACCCGGTGAGGGCTTGCCCGGTGTGAGGCTTTTGAGCGTTTGGGAGCGTTCGGGACGTGAGTGGACGTTGGACAGGAAACTATGCGAATATGAAGCCTCCAACATTCCTGCTTCAGTGAGTGGTTCTTTCCATGGACATCTGACTCTTGGATTCCTCTCAACTTGCCTTCTGATAAAACATTTTGTGAGCAGCAGTTTCCTTCGACAGCTACAAGGTGGCGCTACATTCAGGTGAGAGCACAAGTATGCACAAAATGTTAGGGACTTTTGCCAGATTTATCGGTGGATCTTGCATATTTTTTTCAGAGGCTAGATATTGCCTAGAAATGCTTTTTAACATAGAGATGCTGGAGTTACAATGTCTGGTCGGGCCTCAGCCCTTCCATTGTTTGCCCACTGTAACAAATTTATTACCAGCATATGTGTGTTGTGACTCTGCTTTATGAAACTTATCATATATTAGGACAATGTATGTAGCAGAAGGTGCGATTGAGATGTTTGCCCACGTATTTGTTTATTTTTTTATATATGGCTGATTAATCTGTTCGTGAAATTTCCATTTTGTGACATGTTGCATTACAATATATCCTGCTTGCAGAATATATAAGTATTTTCAGTGCGTTGGCCGGGAATCGAACCCGGGTCAACTGCTTGGGAAGCAGCTATGCTCACCACTATACCACCAACGCCCTCTGATGTGTTAGCTCTCGGTTCTAAATATTACGTTGCAGAAATCAATGACTATCTTGCACCAGCTTCAATGGTGCATTTGGTTTAGATACCAACATGAGAAGCAGTAGAACGTTTTTTGCAGAGGGTAAGGAACTGGGGATTGAAACCAAGGACAAAGTTGTGCAGAAGAGAAGAAATGAAAAGCAACAGTACAAATAGTAGAAATGAGCATATATAGGCAGCATGGGAAGCAAAGCAGGGAAGAGAAAGAGAACATTCCATGAAATGCCCAGGAGATAGATAAGAGCAGAACAAAAAGGGAAGAATGAAATTCAAAGCATGCCCAGAAAGTTGTGTGAAGCTCCCACCAGTCATTTATGGTTATAATTGTGTGTCTTTACTTTCAAAGTACAGGGTTGTACCTTTCACGATCACTCTTGTATTACACAGACACGAATAGTTGAGAAGTCTTTTCTCACATAGCTGGCACAAGCTTGCACTTTTCCTTTCTGGCTATGTGGAAATGACAGCTTGGTCCTTGGAAGGAAAATCAAGCAAAATTAGCAGAGGATGGTTTCGATCCATCGACCTCTGGGTTATGGGCCCAGCACGCTTCCGCTGCGCCACTCTGCTCCTTTGTGAAAGTGTTCTCTTTATGCAGATGAGGAGGCATTCAGAGAAGTGACGTGGGATTGGTCGGGCTCTCACCTCATTTGCCTAAGTATATCGCAAGGCATGCTGGGTGCAGAAAATCTTTATCTTCCCCTCTCACAATCAGTCACAACTGAAAGTCCAGACCCTCTTAGGCACTAGCCGTTTCAGGCCTTTAACAAGACAACAGCTCTCCGACGCTCTCTGTCTCTCTCTCTCTCTGTGATCCTAGTGCTTGCATGCTCAGTATTTGGCTTTTCCTGGGAGCCAGAGATCTACCCGGTGAGGGCTTGCCGGTATAAGGCTTTAGAGCGTTTGGGAGCGTTCGGTACATGAGAGGACGTTGGACTGGAAGCTATGCAAATTTGAAGCATCCAAACTTCCTGCTGCAGTCGGAGGCTCTTTCCATGGACATCTGCCTTTTGGATTCCTCTAAACTTGCCCTCTGATGAAACATTTTGTGAGCTGCAGTTACCTCCGACGGCTACAAGGTGGTGCTACATTCAGGTGAGGGCACAAGTATGCACAAAATGTTGGGGACTTTTGCCAGATTTATTGCTGGATCTTGCATATCTTTTTCAGAGGCTAAATATTGCCTAGGAAATGCTTTTTAACATAGAGATGCTGGAGTTAAAATGTCTGGTCGGGCCTCAGCCCTTTCATTGTCTGCCCACTGTAACATATTTTTTTACCAGTACATGTGAGTGGTGACTCTGCTTTATGAAACTTATCATATATTAGGACAATGAATATAGCAGAAGGGGCGATCGAAATGCTTGCCTACATATTTGTTTATTTTTTATATAATGGCTGATTAACCTCTTAATTATATTACCAGTTTGTGAAATGTTGCTTTAAAATATATCCTGCTTGCAGAATATATATGTATTTGTACTGCGTTGGCCGGGAATCGAACCCGGGTCAACTGCTTGGAAGGCAGCTATGCTCACCACTATACCACCAACGCCCTCTGATCTTTGCGCTCTCGGTTCTAAACATTAGGACCCTGAGTTCAATGACTATCATGCACCAACTTCAATGGTGCATTTGGTTTAGATACCAACATGAAAAGCAATAGAAAGTTTTTGAAGAGGGTAAGGAACTGGGATTGAAACCAAGGACAAAGCTGTGCAGAAGAGAAGAATGGAAAGCAGCAATACAAATAAAAGATATGAACACATAGAGGCAGCATGGGAAGCAAAGCAGGGAAGAGAAATAGAGAACATTCCATGAAATGCCCAGGAGATAGATAAGAGCAGAACAAAAAAGGGAAGAATGAAATTCAAAGCCTCCACATAAAAGTGTTTGAAGGTCCCACCAGTCATTCATGCTTATTATTGTGTGCCTTTACTTTCAAAGTACAGTGTGGAGCCTTTGACGATCCCTCTCTTGTATTTCAGCAGACACAGATAGTTGAGAAGTCTTTTCTCACATAGCTGGCACAAGCTTGCGCTTTTCCTTGCTGGTAGCGTGGAAATGACAGCTTGGTCCTTGGAAGTAAAATCAAGCAAAATTAGCAGAGGATGGTTTCGATCCATCGACCTCTGGGTTATGGGCCCAGCACGCTTCCGCTGCGCCACTCTGCTCCGTTGTGAAAGTGTTCTTTTTATGCAGATAAGGAGCATTAGGCAGAGTAGCATGGGATTGGTCTGGCTCTCACCTCATTTGCATAAGTATATCCCAAGGCATGCTGGGTGCAGAAAAACTTCATCTTCCCCTCTCACAATCAGTCATAACTGAAAGTCAGACACTCTTAGGCACTAGCCGTTTCAGGCCTTTATCAAGACAGTAGCTCTTGAACCATCTCTCTCTCGCTCTGTGATCCTAGCACTAGCATGCTCAGGATTTGGCTTTACCTTGGAGCCAGAGATATACCCGGTGAGGGCTTGCCCGGTGTGAGGCTTTTGAGCGTTTGGGAGCGTTGTGGACGTTGGACAGGAAACTATGCGAATATGAAGCCTCCAACATTCCTGCTTCAGTGAGTGGTTCTTTCCATGGACATCTGACTCTTGGATTCCTCTCAACTTGCCTTCTGATAAAACATTTTGTGAGCAGCAGTTTCCTTCGACAGCTACAAGGTGGCGCTACATTCAGGTGAGAGCACAAGTATGCACAAAATGTTAGGGACTTTTGCCAGATTTATCGGTGGATCTTGCATATTTTTTTCAGAGGCTAGATATTGCCTAGAAATGCTTTTTAACATAGAGATGCTGGAGTTACAATGTCTGGTCGGGCCTCAGCCCTTTCATTGTCTGCCCACTGTAACAAATTTATTACCAGCACATGTGTGTTGTGACTCTGCTTTATGAAACTTATCATATATTAGGACAATGTATGTAGCAGAAGGTGCGATTGAGATGTTTGCCCACGTATTTGTTTATTTTTTTATATATGGCTGATTAATCTGTTCGTGAAATTTCCATTTTGTGACATGTTGCATTACAATATATCCTTCTTGCAGAATATATAAGTATTTTCAGTGCGTTGGCCGGGAATCGAACCCGGGTCAACTGCTTGGGAAGCAGCTATGCTCACCACTATACCACCAACGCCCTCTGATGTGTTAGCTCTCGGTTCTAAATATTACGTTGCAGAAATCAATGACTATCTTGCACCAGCTTCAATGGTGCATTTGGTTTAGATACCAACATGAGAAGCAGTAGAACGTTTTTTGCAGAGGGTAAGGAACTGGGGATTGAAACCAAGGACAAAGTTGTGCAGAAGAGAAGAAATGAAAAGCAACAGTACAAATAGTAGAAATGAGCATATATAGGCAGCATGGGAAGCAAAGCAGGGAAGAGAAAGAGAACATTCCATGAAATGCCCAGAAGATAGATAAGAGCAGAACAAAAAGGGAAGAATGAAATTCAAAGCATGCCCAGAAAGTTGTGTGAAGCTCCCACCAGTCAGTCATTTATGGTTATAATTGTGTGTCTTTACTTTCAAAGTACAGGGTTGTACCTTTCACGATCACTCTTGTATTACACAGACACGAATAGTTGAGAAGTCTTTTCTCACATAGCTGGCACAAGCTTGCACTTTTCATTTCTGGCTATGTGGAAATGACAGCTTGGTCCTTGGAAGGAAAATCAAGCAAAATTAGCAGAGGATGGTTTCGATCCATCGACCTCTGGGTTATGGGCCCAGCACGCTTCCGCTGCGCCACTCTGCTCCTTTGTGAAAGTGTTCTCTTTATGCAGATGAGGAGGCATTCAGAGAAGTGACGTGGGATTGGTCGGGCTCTCACCTCATTTGCCTAAGTATATCGCAAGGCATGCTGGGTGCAGAAAATCTTTATCTTCCCCTCTCACAATCAGTCACAACTGAAAGTCCAGACCCTCTTAGGCACTAGCCGTTTCAGGCCTTTAACAAGACAACAGCTCTCCGACGCTCTCTGTCTCTCTCTCTCTCTGTGATCCTAGTGCTTGCATGCTCAGTATTTGGCTTTACCTGGGAGCCAGAGATCTACCCGGTGAGGGCTTGCCGGGTATAAGGCTTTAGAGCGTTTGGGAGCGTTCGGTACATGAGAGGACGTTGGACTGGAAGCTATGCAAATTTGAAGCATCCAAACTTCCTGCTGCAGTCGGAGGCTCTTTCCATGGACATCTGCCTTTTGGATTCCTCTAAACTTGCCCTCTGATGAAACATTTTGTGAGCTGCAGTTACCTCCGACGGCTACAAGGTGGTGCTACATTCAGGTGAGGGCACAAGTATGCACAAAATGTTGGGGACTTTTGCCAGATTTATTGCTGGATCTTGCATATTTTTTTCAGAGGCTAAATATTGCCTAGGAAATGCTTTTTAACATAGAGATGCTGGAGTTAAAATGTCTGGTCGGGCCTCAGCCCTTTCATTGTCTGCCCACTGTAACATATTTTTTTACCAGTACATGTGAGTGGTGACTCTGCTTTATGAAACTTATCATATATTAGGACAATGAATATAGCAGAAGGGGCGATCGAAATGCTTGCCTACATATTTGTTTATTTTTTATATAATGGCTGATTAACCTCTTAATTATATTACCATTTTGTGAAATGTTGCTTTAAAATATATCCTGCTTGCAGAATATATAAGTATTTGTACTGCGTTGGCCGGGAATCGAACCCGGGTCAACTGCTTGGAAGGCAGCTATGCTCACCACTATACCACCAACGCCCTCTGATCTTTGCGCTCTCGGTTCTAAACATTAGGACCCTGAGTTCAATGACTATCATGCACCAGCTTCAATGGTGCATTTGGTTTAGATACCAACATGAAAAGCAATAGAAAGTTTTTGTAGAGGGTAAGGAACTGGGATTGAAACCAAGGACAAAGCTGTGCAGAAGAGAAGAATGGAAAGCAGCAATACAAATAATAGATATGAACACATAGAGGCAGCATGGGAAGCAAAGCAGGGAAGAGAAATAGAGAACATTCCATGAAATGCCCAGGAGATAGATAAGAGCAGAACAAAAAAGGGAAGAATGAAATTCAAAGCCTCCACATAAAAGTGTTTGAAGGTCCCACCAGTCATTCATGCTTATTATTGTGTGCCTTTACTTTCAAAGTACAGTGTGGATCCTTTGACGATCCCTCTCTTGTATTTCAGCAGACACAGATAGTTGAGAAGTCTTTTCTCACATAGCTGGCACACGCTTGCGCTTTTCCTTGCTGGCAGCGTGGAAATGACAGCTTGGTCCTTGGAAGTAAAATCAAGCAAAATTAGCAGAGGATGGTTTCGATCCATCGACCTCTGGGTTATGGGCCCAGCACGCTTCCGCTGCGCCACTCTGCTCCGTTGTGAAAGTGTTCTTTTTATGCAGATAAGGAGCATTAAGCAGAGTAGCATGGGATTGGTCTGGCTCTCACCTCATTTGCATAAGTATATCCCAAGGCATGCTGGGTGCAGAAAAACTTCATCTTCCCCTCTCACAATCAGTCATAACTGAAAGTCAGACACTCTTAGGCACTAGCCGTTTCAGGCCTTTATCAAGACAGTAGCTCTTGAACCATCTCTCTCTCTCTCTGTGATCCTAGCACTAGCATGCTCAGGATTTGGCTTTACCTGGGAGCCAGAGATATACCGGGTGAGGGCTTGCCCGGTGTGAGGCTTTTGAGCGTTTGGGAGCGTTTGGGAGCGTTCGGGACGTGAGTGGACGTTGGACAGGAAACTATGCGAATATGAAGCCTCCAACATTCCTGCTTCAGTGAGTGGTTCTTTCCATGGACATCTGACTCTTGGATTCCTCTCAACTTGCCTTCTGATAAAACATTTTGTGAGCAGCAGTTTCCTTCAACAGCTACAAGGTGGCGCTACATTCAGGTGAGAGCACAAGTATGCACAAAATGTTAGGGACTTTTGCCAGATTTATCGGTGGATCTTGCATATTTTTTTCAGAGGCTAGATATTGCCTAGAAATGCTTTTTAACATAGAGATGCTGGAGTTACAATGTCTGGTCGGGCCTCAGCCCTTCCATTGTTTGCCCACTGTAACAAATTTATTACCAGCACATGTGTGTTGTGACTCTGCTTTATGAAACTTATCATATATTAGGACAATGTATGTAGCAGAAGGTGCGATTGAGATGTTTGCCCACGTATTTGTTTATTTTTTTATATATGGCTGATTAATCTGTTCGTGAAATTTCCATTTTGTTACATGACAATATATCCTGCTTGCAGAATATATAAGTATTTTCAGTGCGTTGGCCGGGAATCGAACCCGGGTCAACTGCTTGGGAAGCAACTATGCTCACCACTATACCACCAACGCCCTCTGATGTGTTAGCTCTCGGTTCTAAATATTACGTTGCAGAAATCAATGACTATCTTGCACCAGCTTCAATGGTGCATTCGGTTTAGATACCAACATGAGAAGCAGTAGAACGTTTTTTGCAGAGGGTAAGGAACTGGGGATTGAAACCAAGGACAAAGTTGTGCAGAAGAGAAGAAATGAAAAGCAACAGTACAAATAGTGGAAATGAGCATATATAGGCAGCATGGGAAGCAAAGCAGGGAAGAGAAAGAGAACATTCCATGAAATGCCCAGGAGATAGATAAGAGCAGAACAAAAAGGGAAGAATGAAATTCAAAGCATGCCCAGAAAGTTGTGTGAAGCTCCCACCAGTCATTTATGGTTATAATTGTGTGTCTTTACTTTCAAAGTACAGGGTTGTACCTTTCACGATCACTCTTGTATTACACAGACACGAATAGTTGAGAAGTCTTTTCTCACATAGCTGGCACAAGCTTGCACTTTTCCTTTCTGGCAATGTGGAAATGACAGCTTGGTCCTTGGAAGGAAAATCAAGCAAAATTAGCAGAGGATGGTTTCGATCCATCGACCTCTGGGTTATGGGCCCAGCACGCTTCCGCTGCGCCACTCTGCTCCTTTGTGAAAGTGTTCTCTTTATGCAGATGAGGAGGCATTCAGAGAAGTGACGTGGGATTGGTCGGGCTCTCACCTCATTTGCCTAAGTATATCGCAAGGCATGCTGGGTGCAGAAAATCTTTATCTTCCCCTCTCACAATCAGTCACAACTGAAAGTCCAGACCCTCTTAGGCACTAGCCGTTTAAGGCCTTTAACAAGACAACAGCTCTCCGACGCTCTCTGTCTCTCTCTCTCTCTGTGATCCTAGTGCTTGCATGCTCAGTATTTGGCTTTTCCTGGGAGCCAGAGATCTACCCGGTGAGGGCTTGCCGGTATAAGGCTTTAGAGCGTTTGGGAGCGTTCGGTACATGAGAGGACGTTGGACTTGAAGCTATGCAAATTTGAAGCATCCAAACTTCCTGCTGCAGTCGGAGGCTCTTTCCATGGACATCTGCCTTTTGGATTCCTCTAAACTTGCCCTCTGATGAAACATTTTGTGAGCTGCAGTTACCTCCGACGGCTACAAGGTGGTGCTACATTCAGGTGAGGGCACAAGTATGCACAAAATGTTGGGGACTTTTGCCAGATTTATTGCTGGATCTTGCATATTTTTTTCAGAGGCTAAATATTGCCTAGGAAATGCTTTTTAACATAGAGATGCTGGAGTTAAAATGTCTGGTCGGGCCTCAGCCCTTTCATTGTCTGCCCACTGTAACATATTTTTTTACCAGTACATGTGAGTGGTGACTCTGCTTTATGAAACTTATCATATATTAGGACAATGAATATAGCAGAAGGGGCGATCGAAATGCTTGCCTACATATTTGTTTATTTTTTATATAATGGCTGATTAACCTCTTAATTATATTACCAGTTTGTGAAATGTTGCTTTAAAATATATCCTGCTTGCAGAATATATATGTATTTGTACTGCGTTGGCCGGGAATCGAACCCGGGTCAACTGCTTGGAAGGCAGCTATGCTCACCACTATACCACCAACGCCCTCTGATCTTTGCGCTCTCGGTTCTAAACATTAGGACCCTGAGTTCAATGACTATCATGCACCAGCTTCAATGGTGCATTTGGTTTAGATACCAACATGAAAAGCAATAGAAAGTTTTTGTAGAGGGTAAGGAACTGGGATTGAAACCAAGGACAAAGCTGTGCAGTAGAGAAGAATGGAAAGCAGCAATACAAATAATAGATATGAACACATAGAGGCAGCATGGGAAGCAAAGCAGGGAAGAGAAATAGAGAACATTCCATGAAATGCCCAGGAGATAGATAAGAGCAGAACAAAAAAGGGAAGAATGAAATTCAAAGCCTCCACATAAAAGTGTTTGAAGGTCCCACCAGTCATTCATGCTTATTATTGTGTGCCTTTACTTTCAAAGTACAGTGTGGAGCTTTTGACGATCCCTCTCTTGTATTTCAGCAGACACAGATAGTTGAGAAGTCTTTTCTCACATAGCTGGCACAAGCTTGCGCTTTTCCTTGCTGGTAGCGTGGAAATGACAGCTTGGTCCTTGGAAGTAAAATCAAGCAAAATTAGCAGAGGATGGTTTCGATCCATCGACCTCTGGGTTATGGGCCCAGCACGCTTCCGCTGCGCCACTCTGCTCCGTTGTGAAAGTGTTCTTTTTATGCAGATAAGGAGCATTAGGCAGAGTAGCATGGGATTGGTCTGGCTCTCACCTCATTTGCATAAGTATATCCCAAGGCATGCTGGGTGCAGAAAAACTTCATCTTCCCCTCTCACAATCAGTCATAACTGAAAGTCAGACACTCTTAGGCACTAGCCGTTTCAGGTCTTTATCAAGACAGTAGCTCTTGAACCATCTCTCTCTCGCTCTGTGATCCTAGCACTAGCATGCTCAGGATTTGGCTTTACCTTGGAGCCAGAGATATACCCGGTGAGGGCTTGCCCGGTGTGAGGCTTTTGAGCGTTTGGGAGCGTTGTGGACGTTGGACAGGAAACTATGCGAATATGAAGCCTCCAACATTCCTGCTTCAGTGAGTGGTTCTTTCCATGGACATCTGACTCTTGGATTCCTCTCAACTTGCCTTCTGATAAAACATTTTGTGAGCAGCAGTTTCCTTCGACAGCTACAAGGTGGCGCTACATTCAGGTGAGAGCACAAGTATGCACAAAATGTTAGGGACTTTTGCCAGATTTATCGGTGGATCTTGCATATTTTTTCAGAGGCTAGATATTGCCTAGAAATGCTTTTTAACATAGAGATGCTGGAGTTACAATGTCTGGTCGGGCCTCAGCCCTTCCATTGTTTGCCCACTGTAACAAATTTATTACCAGCACATGTGTGTTGTGACTCTGCTTTATGAAACTTATCATATATTAGGACAATGTATGTAGCAGAAGGTGCGATTGAGATGTTTGCCCACGTATTTGTTTATTTTTTTATATATGGCTGATTAATCTGTTCGTGAAATTTCCATTTTGTGACATGTTGCATTACAATATATCCTGCTTGCAGAATATATAAGTATTTTCAGTGCGTTGGCCGGGAATCGAACCCGGGTCAACTGCTTGGGAAGCAGCTATGCTCACCACTATACCACCAACGCCCTCTGATGTGTTAGCTCTCGGTTCTAAATATTATGTTGCAGAAATCAATGACTATCTTGCACCAGCTTCAATGGTGCATTTGGTTTAGATACCAACATGAGAAGCAGTAGAACGTTTTTTGCAGAGGGTAAGGAACTGGGGATTGAAACCAAGGACAAAGTTGTGCAGAAGAGAAGAAATGAAAAGCAACAGTACAAATAGTAGAAATGAGCATATATAGGCAGCATGGGAAGCAAAGCAGGGAAGAGAAAGAGAACATTCCATGAAATGCCCAGGAGATAGATAAGAGCAGAACAAAAAGGGAAGAATGAAATTCAAAGCATGCCCAGAAAGTTGTGTGAAGCTCCCACCAGTCAGTCATTTATGGTTATAATTGTGTGTCTTTACTTTCAAAGTACAGGGTTGTACCTTTCACGATCACTCTTGTATTACACAGACACGAATAGTTGAGAAGTCTTTTCTCACATAGCTGGCACAAGCTTGCACTTTTCCTTTCTGGCTATGTGGAAATGACAGCTTGGTCCTTGGAAGGAAAATCAAGCAAAATTAGCAGAGGATGGTTTCGATCCATCGACCTCTGGGTTATGGGCCCAGCACGCTTCCGCTGCGCCACTCTGCTCCTTTGTGAAAGTGTTCTCTTTATGCAGATGAGGAGGCATTCAGAGAAGTGACGTGGGATTGGTCAGGCTCTCACCTCATTTGCCTAAGTATATCGCAAGGCATGCTGGGTGCAGAAAATCTTTATCTTCCCCTCTCACAATCAGTCACAACTGAAAGTCCAGACCCTCTTAGGCACTAGCCGTTTCAGGCCTTTAACAAGACAACAGCTCTCCGACGCTCTCTGTCTCTCTCTCTCTCTGTGATCCTAGTGCTTGCATGCTCAGTATTTGGCTTTACCTGGGAGCCAGAGATCTACCCGGTGAGGGCTTGCCGGGTATAAGGCTTTAGAGCGTTTGGGAGCATTCGGTACATGAGAGGACGTTGGACTGGAAGCTATGCAAATTTGAAGCATCCAAACTTCCTGCTGCAGTCGGAGGCTCTTTCCATGGACATCTGCCTTTTGGATTCCTCTAAACTTGCCCTCTGATGAAACATTTTGTGAGCTGCAGTTACCTCCGACGGCTACAAGGCGGTGCTACATTCAGGTGAGGGCACAAGTATGCACAAAATGTTGGGGACTTTTGCCAGATTTATTGCTGGATCTTGCATATTTTTTTCAGAGGCTAAATATTGCCTAGGAAATGCTTTTTAACATAGAGATGCTGGAGTTAAAATGTCTGGTCGGGCCTCAGCCCTTTCATTGTCTGCCCACTGTAACATATTTTTTTACCAGCACATGTGAGTGGTGACTCTGCTTTATGAAACTTATCATATATTAGGACAATGAATATAGCAGAAGGGGCGATCGACATGCTTGCCTACATATTTGTTTATTTTTTATATAATGGCTGATTAACCTCTTCATTATATTACCATTTTGTGAAATGTTGCTTTAAAATATATCCTGCTTGCAGAATATATAAGTATTTGTACTGCGTTGGCCGGGAATCGAACCCGGGTCCACTTTTTTGAAGGCAGCTATGCTCACCACTATACCACCAACGCCCTCTGATCTGTGCGCTCTCGGTTCTAAACATTAGGACCCTGAGTTCAATGACTATCATGCACCAGCTTCAATTGTGCATTTGAATTAGATACCAACATGAAAAGCAATAGAAAGTTTTTGTAGAGGGTAAGGAACTGGGATTGAAACCAAGGACAAAGCTGTGCAGAAGAGAAGAATGGAAAGCAGCAATACAAATAATAGATATGAACACATAGAGGCAGCATGGGAAGCAAAGCAGGGAAGAGAAATAGAGAACATTCCATGAAATGCCCAGGAGATAGATAAGAGCAGAACAAAAAAGGGAAGAATGAAATTCAAAGCCTCCACATAAAAGTGTTTGAAGGTCCCACCAGTCATTCATGCTTATTATTGTGTGCCTTTACTTTCAAAGTACAGTGTGGAGCCTTTGACGATCCCTCTCTTGTATTTCAGCAGACACAGATAGTTGAGAAGTCTTTTCTCACATAGCTGGCACAAGCTTGCGCTTTTCCTTGCTGGTAGCGTGGAAATGACAGCTTGGTCCTTGGAAGTAAAATCAAGCAAAATTAGCAGAGGATGGTTTCGATCCATCGACCTCTGGGTTATGGGCCCAGCACGCTTCCGCTGCGCCACTCTGCTCCGTTGTGAAAGTGTTCTTTTTATGCAGATAAGGAGCATTAGGCAGAGTAGCATGGGATTGGTCTGGCTCTCACCTCATTTGCATAAGTATATCCCAAGGCATGCTGGGTGCAGAAAAACTTCATCTTCCCCTCTCACAATCAGTCATAACTGAAAGTCAGACACTCTTAGGCACTAGCCGTTTCAGGCCTTTATCAAGACAGTAGCTCTTGAACCATCTCTCTCTCGCTCTGTGATCCTAGCACTAGCATGCTCAGGATTTGGCTTTACCTTGGAGCCAGAGATATACCCGGTGAGGGCTTGCCCGGTGTGAGGCTTTTGAGCGTTTGGGAGCGTTCGGGACGTGAGTGGACGTTGGACAGGAAACTATGCGAATATGAAGCCTCCAACATTCCTGCTTCAGTGAGTGGTTCTTTCCATGGACATCTGACTCTTGGATTCCTCTCAACTTGCCTTCTGATAAAACATTTTGTGAACAGCAGTTTCCTTCGACAGCTACAAGGTGGCGCTACATTCAGGTGAGAGCACAAGTATGCACAAAATGTTAGGGACTTTTGCCAGATTTATCGGTGGATCTTGCATATTTTTTTCAGAGGCTAGATATTGCCTAGAAATGCTTTTTAACATAGAGATGCTGGAGTTACAATGTCTGGTCGGGCCTCAGCCCTTCCATTGTTTGCCCACTGTAACAAATTTATTACCAGCACATGTGTGTTGTGACTCTGCTTTATGAAACTTATCATATATTAGGACAATGTATGTAGCAGAAGGTGCGATTGAGATGTTTGCCCACGTATTTGTTTATTTTTTTATATATGGCTGATTAATCTGTTCGTGAAATTTCCATTTTGTGACATGTTGCATTACAATATATCCTGCTTGCAGAATATATAAGTATTTTCAGTGCGTTGGCCGGGAATCGAACCCGGGTCAACTGCTTGGGAAGCAGCTATGCTCACCACTATACCACCAACGCCCTCTGATGTGTTAGCTCTCGGTTCTAAATATTACGTTGCAGAAATCAATGACTATCTTGCACCAGCTTCAATGGTGCATTTGGTTTAGATACCAACATGAGAAGCAGTAGAACGTTTTTTGCAGAGGGTAAGGAACTGGGGATTGAAACCAAGGACAAAGTTGTGCAGAAGAGAAGAAATGAAAAGCAACAGTACAAATAGTAGAAATGAGCATATATAGGCAGCATGGGAAGCAAAGCAGGGAAGAGAAAGAGAACATTCCATGAAATGCCCAGGAGATAGATAAGAGCAGAACAAAAAGGGAAGAATGAAATTCAAAGCATGCCCAGAAAGTTGTGTGAAGCTCCCACCAGTCATTTATGGTTATAATTGTGTGTCTTTACTTTCAAAGTACAGGGTTGTACCTTTCACGATCACTCTTGTATTACACAGACACGAATAGTTGAGAAGTCTTTTCTCACATAGCTGGCACAAGCTTGCACTTTTCCTTTCTGGCTATGTGGAAATGACAGCTTGGTCCTTGGAAGGAAAATCAAGCAAAATTAGCAGAGGATGGTTTCGATCCATCGACCTCTGGGTTATGGGCCCAGCACGCTTCCGCTGCGCCACTCTGCTCCTTTGTGAAAGTGTTCTCTTTATGCAGATGAGGAGGCATTCAGAGAAGTGACGTGGGATTGGTCGGGCTCTCACCTCATTTGCCTAAGTATATCGCAAGGCATGCTGGGTGCAGAAAATCTTTATCTTCCCCTCTCACAATCAGTCACAACTGAAAGTCCAGACCCTCTTAGGCACTAGCCGTTTCAGGCCTTTAACAAGACAACAGCTCTCCGACGCTCTCTGTCTCTCTCTCTCTCTGTGATCCTAGTGCTTGCATGCTCAGTATTTGGCTTTTCCTGGGAGCCAGAGATCTACCCGGTGAGGGCTTGCCGGTATAAGGCTTTAGAGCGTTTGGGAGCGTTCGGTACATGAGAGGACGTTGGACTGGAAGCTATGCAAATTTGAAGCATCCAAACTTCCTGCTGCAGTCGGAGGCTCTTTCCATGGACATCTGCCTTTTGGATTCCTCTAAACTTGCCCTCTGATGAAACATTTTGTGAGCTGCAGTTACCTCCGACGGCTACAAGGTGGTGCTACATTCAGGTGAGGGCACAAGTATGCACAAAATGTTGGGGACTTTTGCCAGATTTATTGCTGGATCTTGCATATCTTTTTCAGAGGCTAAATATTGCCTAGGAAATGCTTTTTAACATAGAGATGCTGGAGTTAAAATGTCTGGTCGGGCCTCTGCCCTTTCATTGTCTGCCCACTGTAACATATTTTTTTACCAGTACATGTGAGTGGTGACTCTGCTTTATGAAACTTATCATATATTAGGACAATGAATATAGCAGAAGGGGCGATCGAAATGCTTGCCTACATATTTGTTTATTTTTTATATAATGGCTGATTAACCTCTTAATTATATTACCAGTTTGTGAAATGTTGCTTTAAAATATATCCTGCTTGCAGAATATATATGTATTTGTACTGCGTTGGCCGGGAATCGAACCCGGGTCAACTGCTTGGAAGGCAGCTATGCTCACCACTATACCACCAACGCCCTCTGATCTTTGCGCTCTCGGTTCTAAACATTAGGACCCTGAGTTCAATGACTATCATGCACCAGCTTCAATGGTGCATTTGGTTTAGATACCAACATGAAAAGCAATAGAAAGTTTTTGTAGAGGGTAAGGAACTGGGATTGAAACCAAGGACAAAGCTGTGCAGAAGAGAAGAATGGAAAGCAGCAATACAAATAATAGATATGAACACATAGAGGCAGCATGGGAAGCAAAGCAGGGAAGAGAAATAGAGAACATTCCATGAAATGCCCAGGAGATAGATAAGAGCAGAACAAAAAAGGGAAGAATGAAATTCAAAGCCTCCACATAAAAGTGTTTGAAGGTCCCACCAGTCATTCATGCTTATTATTGTGTGCCTTTACTTTCAAAGTACAGTGTGGAGCCTTTGACGATCCCTCTCTTGTATTTCAGCAGACACAGATAGTTGAGAAGTCTTTTCTCACATAGCTGGCACACGCTTGCGCTTTTCCTTGCTGGCAGCGTGGAAATGACAGCTTGGTCCTTGGAAGTAAAATCAAGCAAAATTAGCAGAGGATGGTTTCGATCCATCGACCTCTGGGTTATGGGCCCAGCACGCTTCCGCTGCGCCACTCTGCTCTGTTGTGAAAGTGTTCTTTTTATGCAGATAAGGAGCATTAAGCAGAGTAGCATGGGATTGGTCTGGCTCTCACCTCATTTGCATAAGTATATCCCAAGGCATGCTGGGTGCAGAAAAACTTCATCTTCCCCTCTCACAATCAGTCATAACTGAAAGTCAGACACTCTTAGGCACTAGCCGTTTCAGGCCTTTATCAAGACAGTAGCTCTTGAACCATCTCTCTCTCGCTCTGTGATTCTAGCACTAGCATGCTCAGGATTTGGCTTTACCTTGGAGCCAGAGATATACCCGGTGAGGGCTTGCCCGGTGTGAGGCTTTTGAGCGTTTGGGAGCGTTCGGGACGTGAGTGGACGTTGGACAGGAAACTATGCGAATATGAAGCCTCCAACATTCCTGCTTCAGTGAGTGGTTCTTTCCATGGACATCTGACTCTTGGATTCCTCTCAACTTGCCTTCTGATAAAACATTTTGTGAGCAGCAGTTTCCTTCGACAGCTACAAGGTGGCGCTACATTCAGGTGAGAGCACAAGTATGCACAAAATGTTAGGGACTTTTGCCAGATTTATCGGTGGATCTTGCATATTTTTTTCAGAGGCTAGATATTGCCTAGAAATGCTTTTTAACATAGAGATGCTGGAGTTACAATGTCTGGTCGGGCCTCAGCCCTTCCATTGTTTGCCCACCGTAACAAATTTATTACCAGCACATGTGTGTTGTGACTCTGCTTTATGAAACTTATCATATATTAGGACAATGTATGTAGCAGAAGGTGCGATTGAGATGTTTGCCCACGTATTTGTTTATTTTTTTATATATGGCTGATTAATCTGTTCGTGAAATTTCCATTTTGTGACATGTTGCATTACAATATATCCTGCTTGCAGAATATATAAGTATTTTCAGTGCGTTGGCCGGGAATCGAACCCGGGTCAACTGCTTGGGAAGCAGCTATGCTCACCACTATACCACCAACGCCCTCTGATGTGTTAGCTCTCGGTTCTAAATATTACGTTGCAGAAATCAATGACTATCTTGCACCAGCTTCAATGGTGCATTTGGTTTAGATACCAACATGAGAAGCAGTAGAACGTTTTTTGCAGAGGGTAAGGAACTGGGGATTGAAACCAAGGACAAAGTTGTGCAGAAGAGAAGAAATGAAAAGCAACAGTACAAATAGTAGAAATGAGCATATATAGGCAGCATGGGAAGCAAAGCAGGGAAGAGAAAGAGAACATTCCATGAAATGCCCAGGAGATAGATAAGAGCAGAACAAAAAGGGAAGAATGAAATTCAAAGCATGCCCAGAAAGTTGTGTGAAGCTCCCACCAGTCAGTCATTTATGGTTATAATTGTGTGTCTTTACTTTCAAAGTACAGGGTTGTACCTTTCACGATCACTCTTGTATTACACAGACACGAATAGTTGAGAAGTCTTTTCTCACATAGCTGGCACAAGCTTGCACTTTTCATTTCTGGCTATGTGGAAATGACAGCTTGGTCCTTGGAAGGAAAATCAAGCAAAATTAGCAGAGGATGGTTTCGATCCATCGACCTCTGGGTTATGGGCCCAGCACGCTTCCGCTGCGCCACTCTGCTCCTTTGTGAAAGTGTTCTCTTTATGCAGATGAGGAGGCATTCAGAGAAGTGACGTGGGATTGGTCGGGCTCTCACCTCATTTGCCTAAGTATATCGCAAGGCATGCTGGGTGCAGAAAATCTTTATCTTCCCCTCTCACAATCAGTCACAACTGAAAGTCCAGACCCTCTTAGGCACTAGCCGTTTCAGGCCTTTAACAAGACAACAGCTCTCCGACGCTCTCTGTCTCTCTCTCTCTCTGTGATCCTAGTGCTTGCATGCTCAGTATTTGGCTTTTCCTGGGAGCCAGAGATCTACCCGGTGAGGGCTTGCCGGTATAAGGCTTTAGAGCGTTTGGGAGCGTTCGGTACATGAGAGGACGTTGGACTGGAAGCTATGCAAATTTGAAGCATCCAAACTTCCTGCTGCAGTCGGAGGCTCTTTCCATGGACATCTGCCTTTTGGATTCCTCTAAACTTGCCCTCTGATGAAACATTTTGTGAGCTGCAGTTACCTCCGACGGCTACAAGGTGGTGCTACATTCAGGTGAGGGCACAAGTATGCACAAAATGTTGGGGACTTTTGCCAGATTTATTGCTGGATCTTGCATATTTTTTTCAGAGGCTAAATATTGCCTAGGAAATGCTTTTTAACATAGAGATGCTGGAGTTAAAATGTCTGGTCGGGCCTCAGCCCTTTCATTGTCTGCCCACTGTAACATATTTTTTTACCAGTACATGTGAGTGGTGACTCTGCTTTATGAAACTTATCATATATTAGGACAATGAATATAGCAGAAGGGGCGATCGAAATGCTTGCCTACATATTTGTTTATTTTTTATATAATGGCTGATTAACCTCTTAATTATATTACCATTTTGTGAAATGTTGCTTTAAAATATATCCTGCTTGCAGAATATATAAGTATTTGTACTGCGTTGGCCGGGAATCGAACCCGGGTCAACTGCTTGGAAGGCAGCTATGCTCACCACTATACCACCAACGCCCTCTGATCTTTGCGCTCTCGGTTCTAAACATTAGGACCCTGAGTTCAATGACTATCATGCACCAGCTTCAATGGTGCATTTGGTTTAGATACCAACATGAAAAGCAATAGAAAGTTTTTGTAGAGGGTAAGGAACTGGGATTGAAACCAAGGACAAAGCTGTGCAGAAGAGAAGAATGGAAAGCAGCAATACAAATAATAGATATGAACACATAGAGGCAGCATGGGAAGCAAAGCAGGGAAGAGAAATAGAGAACATTCCATGAAATGCCCAGGAGATAGATAAGAGCAGAACAAAAAAGGGAAGAATGAAATTCAAAGCCTCCACATAAAAGTGTTTGAAGGTCCCACCAGTCATTCATGCTTATTATTGTGTGCCTTTACTTTCAAAGTACAGTGTGGAGCTTTTGACGATCCCTCTCTTGTATTCAGCAGACACAGATAGTTGAGAAGTCTTTTCTCACATAGCTGGCACAAGCTTGCGCTTTTCCTTGCTGGTAGCGTGGAAATGACAGCTTGGTCCTTGGAAGTAAAATCAAGCAAAATTAGCAGAGGATGGTTTCGATCCATCGACCTCTGGGTTATGGGCCCAGCACGCTTCCGCTGCGCCACTCTGCTCCGTTGTGAAAGTGTTCTTTTTATGCAGATAAGGAGCATTAGGCAGAGTAGCATGGGATTGGTCTGGCTCTCACCTCATTTGCATAAGTATATCCCAAGGCATGCTGGGTGCAGAAAAACTTCATCTTCCCCTCTCACAATCAGTCATAACTGAAAGTCAGACACTCTTAGGCACTAGCCGTTTCAGGCCTTTATCAAGACAGTAGCTCTTGAACCATCTCTCTCTCGCTCTGTGATCCTAGCACTAGCATGCTCAGGATTTGGCTTTACCTTGGAGCCAGAGATATACCCGGTGAGGGCTTGCCCGGTGTGAGGCTTTTGAGCGTTTGGGAGCGTTGTGGACGTTGGACAGGAAACTATGCGAATATGAAGCCTCCAACATTCCTGCTTCAGTGAGTGGTTCTTTCCATGGACATCTGACTCTTGGATTCCTCTCAACTTGCCTTCTGATAAAACATTTTGTGAGCAGCAGTTTCCTTCGACAGCTACAAGGTGGCGCTACATTCAGGTGAGAGCACAAGTATGCACAAAATGTTAGGGACTTTTGCCAGATTTATCGGTGGATCTTGCATATTTTTTTCAGAGGCTAGATATTGCCTAGAAATGCTTTTTAACATAGATATGCTGGAGTTACAATATCTGGTCGGGCCTCAGCCCTTCCATTGTTTGCCCACTGTAACAAATTTATTACCAGCACATGTGTGTTGTGACTCTGCTTTATGAAACTTATCATATATTAGGACAATGTATGTAGCAGAAGGTGCGATTGAGATGTTTGCCCACGTATTTGTTTATTTTTTTATATATGGCTGATTAATCTGTTCGTGAAATTTCCATTTTGTGACATGTTGCATTACAATATATCCTGCTTGCAGAATATATAAGTATTTTCAGTGCATTGGCCGGGAATCGAACCCGGGTCAACTGCTTGGGAAGCAGCTATGCTCACCACTATACCACCAACGCCCTCTGATGTGTTAGCTCTCGGTTCTAAATATTACGTTGCAGAAATCAATGACTATCTTGCACCAGCTTCAATGGTGCATTTGGTTTAGATACCAACATGAGAAGCAGTAGAACGTTTTTTGCAGAGGGTAAGGAACTGGGGATTGAAACCAAGGACAAAGTTGTGCAGAAGAGAAGAAATGAAAAGCAACAGTACAAATAGTAGAAATGAGCATATATAGGCAGCATGGGAAGCAAAGCAGGGAAGAGAAAGAGAACATTCCATGAAATGCCCAGGAGATAGATAAGAGCAGAACAAAAAGGGAAGAATGAAATTCAAAGCATGCCCAGAAAGTTGTGTGAAGCTCCCACCAGTCATTTATGGTTATAATTGTGTGTCTTTACTTTCAAAGTACAGGGTTGTACCTTTCACGATCACTCTTGTATTACACAGACACGAATAGTTGAGAAGTCTTTTCTCACATAGCTGGCACAAGCTTGCACTTTTCCTTTCTGGCTATGTGGAAATGACAGCTTGGTCCTTGGAAGGAAAATCAAGCAAAATTAGCAGAGGATGGTTTCGATCCATCGACCTCTGGGTTATGGGCCCAGCACGCTTCCGCTGCGCCACTCTGCTCCTTTGTGAAAGTGTTCTCTTTATGCAGATGAGGAGGCATTCAGAGAAGTGACGTGGGATTGGTCGGGCTCTCACCTCATTTGCCTAAGTATATCGCAAGGCATGCTGGGTGCAGAAAATCTTTATCTTCCCCTCTCACAATCAGTCACAACTGAAAGTCCAGACCCTCTTAGGCACTAGCCGTTTCAGGCCTTTAACAAGACAACAGCTCTCCGACGCTCTCTGTCTCTCTCTCTCTCTGTGATCCTAGTGCTTGCATGCTCAGTATTTGGCTTTTCCTGGGAGCCAGAGATCTACCCGGTGAGGGCTTGCCGGTATAAGGCTTTAGAGCGTTTGGGAGCGTTCGGTACATGAGAGGACGTTGGACTGGAAGCTATGCAAATTTGAAGCATCCAAACTTCCTGCTGCAGTCGGAGGCTCTTTCCATGGACATCTGCCTTTTGGATTCCTCTAAACTTGCCCTCTGATGAAACATTTTGTGAGCTGCAGTTACCTCCGACGGCTACAAGGTGGTGCTACATTCAGGTGAGGGCACAAGTATGCACAAAATGTTGGGGACTTTTGCCAGATTTATTGCTGGATCTTGCATATCTTTTTCAGAGGCTAAATATTGCCTAGGAAATGCTTTTTAACATAGAGATGCTGGAGTTAAAATGTCTGGTCGGGCCTCTGCCCTTTCATTGTCTGCCCACTGTAACATATTTTTTTACCAGTACATGTGAGTGGTGACTCTGCTTTATGAAACTTATCATATATTAGGACAATGAATATAGCAGAAGGGGCGATCGAAATGCTTGCCTACATATTTGTTTATTTTTTATATAATGGCTGATTAACCTCTTAATTATATTACCAGTTTGTGAAATGTTGCTTTAAAATATATCCTGCTTGCAGAATATATATGTATTTGTACTGCGTTGGCCGGGAATCGAACCCGGGTCAACTGCTTGGAAGGCAGCTATGCTCACCACTATACCACCAACGCCCTCTGATCTTTGCGCTCTCGGTTCTAAACATTAGGACCCTGAGTTCAATGACTATCATGCACCAGCTTCAATGGTGCATTTGGTTTAGATACCAACATGAAAAGCAATAGAAAGTTTTTGTAGAGGGTAAGGAACTGGGATTGAAACCAAGGACAAAGCTGTGCAGAAGAGAAGAATGGAAAGCAGCAATACAAATAATAGATATGAACACATAGAGGCAGCATGGGAAGCAAAGCAGGGAAGAGAAATAGAGAACATTCCATGAAATGCCCAGGAGATAGATAAGAGCAGAACAAAAAAGGGAAGAATGAAATTCAAAGCCTCCACATAAAAGTGTTTGAAGGTCCCACCAGTCATTCATGCTTATTATTGTGTGCCTTTACTTTCAAAGTACAGTGTGGAGCCTTTGACGATCCCTCTCTTGTATTTCAGCAGACACAGATAGTTGAGAAGTCTTTTCTCACATAGCTGGCACAAGCTTGCGCTTTTCCTTGCTGGTAGCGTGGAAATGACAGCTTGGTCCTTGGAAGTAAAATCAAGCAAAATTAGCAGAGGATGGTTTCGATCCATCGACCTCTGGGTTATGGGCCCAGCACGCTTCCGCTGCGCCACTCTGCTCCGTTGTGAAAGTGTTCTTTTTATGCAGATAAGGAGCATTAGGCAGAGTAGCATGGGATTGGTCTGGCTCTCACCTCATTTGCATAAGTATATCCCAAGGCATGCTGGGTGCAGAAAAACTTCATCTTCCCCTCTCACAATCAGTCATAACTGAAAGTCAGACACTCTTAGGCACTAGCCGTTTCAGGCCTTTATCAAGACAGTAGCTCTTGAACCATCTCTCTCTCGCTCTGTGATCCTAGCACTAGCATGCTCAGGATTTGGCTTTACCTTGGAGCCAGAGATATACCCGGTGAGGGCTTGCCCGGTGTGAGGCTTTTGAGCGTTTGGGAGCGTTCGGGACGTGAGTGGACGTTGGACAGGAAACTATGCGAATAGGAAGCCTCCAACATTCCTGCTTCAGTGAGTGGTTCTTTCCATGGACATCTGACTCTTGGATTCCTCTCAACTTGCCTTCTGATAAAACATTTTGTGAGCAGCAGTTTCCTTCGACAGCTACAAGGTGGCGCTACATTCAGGTGAGAGCACAAGTATGCACAAAATGTTAGGGACTTTTGCCAGATTTATCGGTGGATCTTGCATATTTTTTTCAGAGGCTAGAAATTGCCTAGAAATGCTTTTTAACATAGAGATGCTGGAGTTACAATGTCTGGTCGGGCCTCAGCCCTTCCATTGTTTGCCCACTGTAACAAATTTATTACCAGCACATGTGTGTTGTGACTCTGCTTTATGAAACTTATCATATATTAGGACAATGTATGTAGCAGAAGGTGCGATTGAGATGTTTGCCCACGTATTTGTTTATTTTTTTATATATGGCTGATTAATCTGTTCGTGAAATTTCCATTTTGTGACATGTTGCATTACAATATATCCTGCTTGCAGAATATATAAGTATTTTCAGTGCGTTGGCCGGGAATCGAACCCGGGTCAACTGCTTGGGAAGCAGCTATGCTCACCACTATACCACCAACGCCCTCTGATGTGTTAGCTCTCGGTTCTAAATATTACGTTGCAGAAATCAATGACTATCTTGCACCAGCTTCAATGGTGCATTTGGTTTAGATACCAACATGAGAAGCAGTAGAACGTTTTTTGCAGAGGGTAAGGAACTGGGGATTGAAACCAAGGACAAAGTTGTGCAGAAGAGAAGAAATGAAAAGCAACAGTACAAATAGTAGAAATGAGCATATATAGGCAGCATGGGAAGCAAAGCAGGGAAGAGAAAGAGAACATTCCATGAAATGCCCAGGAGATAGATAAGAGCAGAACAAAAAGGGAAGAATGAAATTCAAAGCATGCCCAGAAAGTTGTGTGAAGCTCCCACCAGTCAGTCATTTATGGTTATAATTGTGTGTCTTTACTTTCAAAGTACAGGGTTGTACCTTTCACGATCACTCTTGTATTACACAGACACGAATAGTTGAGAAGTCTTTTCTCACATAGCTGGCACAAGCTTGCACTTTTCATTTCTGGCTATGTGGAAATGACAGCTTGGTCCTTGGAAGGAAAATCAAGCAAAATTAGCAGAGGATGGTTTCGATCCATCGACCTCTGGGTTATGGGCCCAGCACGCTTCCGCTGCGCCACTCTGCTCCTTTGTGAAAGTGTTCTCTTTATGCAGATGAGGAGGCATTCAGAGAAGTGACGTGGGATTGGTCGGGCTCTCACCTCATTTGCCTAAGTATATCGCAAGGCATGCTGGGTGCAGAAAATCTTTATCTTCCCCTCTCACAATCAGTCACAACTGAAAGTCCAGACCCTCTTAGGCACTAGCCGTTTCAGGCCTTTAACAAGACAACAGCTCTCCAACGCTCTCTGTCTCTCTCTCTCTCTGTGATCCTAGTGCTTGCATGCTCAGTATTTGGCTTTACCTGGGAGCCAGAGATCTACCCGGTGAGGGCTTGCCGGGTATAAGGCTTTAGAGCGTTTGGGAGCGTTCGGTACATGAGAGGACGTTGGACTGGAAGCTATGCAAATTTGAAGCATCCAAACTTCCTGCTGCAGTCGGAGGCTCTTTCCATGGACATCTGCCTTTTGGATTCCTCTAAACTTGCCCTCTGATGAAACATTTTGTGAGCTGCAGTTACCTCCGACGGCTACAAGGTGGTGCTACATTCAGGTGAGGGCACAAGTATGCACAAAATGTTGGGGACTTTTGCCAGATTTATTGCTGGATCTTGCATATTTTTTTCAGAGGCTAAATATTGCCTAGGAAATGCTTTTTAACATAGAGATGCTGGAGTTAAAATGTCTGGTCGGGCCTCAGCCCTTTCATTGTCTGCCCACTGTAACATATTTTTTTACCAGTACATGTGAGTGGTGACTCTGCTTTATGAAACTTATCATATATTAGGACAATGAATATAGCAGAAGGGGCGATCGAAATGCTTGCCTACATATTTGTTTATTTTTTATATAATGGCTGATTAACCTCTTAATTATATTACCATTTTGTGAAATGTTGCTTTAAAATATATCCTGCTTGCAGAATATATAAGTATTTGTACTGCGTTGGCCGGGAATCGAACCCGGGTCAACTGCTTGGAAGGCAGCTATGCTCACCACTATACCACCAACGCCCTCTGATCTTTGCGCTCTCGGTTCTAAACATTAGGACCCTGAGTTCAATGACTATCATGCACCAGCTTCAATGGTGCATTTGGTTTAGATACCAACATGAAAAGCAATAGAAAGTTTTTGTAGAGGGTAAGGAACTGGGATTGAAACCAAGGACAAAGCTGTGCAGAAGAGAAGAATGGAAAGCAGCAATACAAATAATAGATATGAACACATAGAGGCAGCATGGGAAGCAAAGCAGGGAAGAGAAATAGAGAACATTCCATGAAATGCCCAGGAGATAGATAAGAGCAGAACAAAAAAGGGAAGAATGAAATTCAAAGCCTCCACATAAAAGTGTTTGAAGGTCCCACCAGTCATTCATGCTTATTATTGTGTGCCTTTACTTTCAAAGTACAGTGTGGAGCTTTTGACGATCCCTCTCTTGTATTTCAGCAGACACAGATAGTTGAGAAGTCTTTTCTCACATAGCTGGCACAAGCTTGCGCTTTTCCTTGCTGGTAGCGTGGAAATGACAGCTTGGTCCTTGGAAGTAAAATCAAGCAAAATTAGCAGAGGATGGTTTCGATCCATCGACCTCTGGGTTATGGGCCCAGCACGCTTCCGCTGCGCCACTCTGCTCCGTTGTGAAAGTGTTCTTTTTATGCAGATAAGGAGCATTAGGCAGAGTAGCATGGGATTGGTCTGGCTCTCACCTCATTTGCATAAGTATATCCCAAGGCATGCTGGGTGCAGAAAAACTTCATCTTCCCCTCTCACAATCAGTCATAACTGAAAGTCAGACACTCTTAGGCACTAGCCGTTTCAGGCCTTTATCAAGACAGTAGCTCTTGAACCATCTCTCTCTCGCTCTGTGATCCTAGCACTAGCATGCTCAGGATTTGGCTTTACCTTGGAGCCAGAGATATACCCGGTGAGGGCTTGCCCGGTGTGAGGCTTTTGAGCGTTTGGGAGCGTTGTGGACGTTGGACAGGAAACTATGCGAATATGAAGCCTCCAACATTCCTGCTTCAGTGAGTGGTTCTTTCCATGGACATCTGACTCTTGGATTCCTCTCAACTTGCCTTCTGATAAAACATTTTGTGAGCAGCAGTTTCCTTCGACAGCTACAAGGTGGCGCTACATTCAGGTGAGAGCACAAGTATGCACAAAATGTTAGGGACTTTTGCCAGATTTATCGGTGGATCTTGCATATTTTTTTCAGAGGCTAGATATTGCCTAGAAATGCTTTTTAACATAGATATGCTGGAGTTACAATATCTGGTCGGGCCTCAGCCCTTCCATTGTTTGCCCACTGTAACAAATTTATTACCAGCACATGTGTGTTGTGACTCTGCTTTATGAAACTTATCATATATTAGGACAATGTATGTAGCAGAAGGTGCGATTGAGATGTTTGCCCACGTATTTGTTTATTTTTTTATATATGGCTGATTAATCTGTTCGTGAAATTTCCATTTTGTGACATGTTGCATTACAATATATCCTGCTTGCAGAATATATAAGTATTTTCAGTGCATTGGCCGGGAATCGAACCCGGGTCAACTGCTTGGGAAGCAGCTATGCTCACCACTATACCACCAACGCCCTCTGATGTGTTAGCTCTCGGTTCTAAATATTACGTTGCAGAAATCAATGACTATCTTGCACCAGCTTCAATGGTGCATTTGGTTTAGATACCAACATGAGAAGCAGTAGAACGTTTTTTGCAGAGGGTAAGGAACTGGGGATTGAAACCAAGGACAAAGTTGTGCAGAAGAGAAGAAATGAAAAGCAACAGTACAAATAGTAGAAATGAGCATATATAGGCAGCATGGGAAGCAAAGCAGGGAAGAGAAAGAGAACATTCCATGAAATGCCCAGGAGATAGATAAGAGCAGAACAAAAAGGGAAGAATGAAATTCAAAGCATGCCCAGAAAGTTGTGTGAAGCTCCCACCAGTCATTTATGGTTATAATTGTGTGTCTTTACTTTCAAAGTACAGGGTTGTACCTTTCACGATCACTCTTGTATTACACAGACACGAATAGTTGAGAAGTCTTTTCTCACATAGCTGGCACAAGCTTGCACTTTTCCTTTCTGGCTATGTGGAAATGACAGCTTGGTCCTTGGAAGGAAAATCAAGCAAAATTAGCAGAGGATGGTTTCGATCCATCGACCTCTGGGTTATGGGCCCAGCACGCTTCCGCTGCGCCACTCTGCTCCTTTGTGAAAGTGTTCTCTTTATGCAGATGAGGAGGCATTCAGAGAAGTGACGTGGGATTGGTCGGGCTCTCACCTCATTTGCCTAAGTATATCGCAAGGCATGCTGGGTGCAGAAAATCTTTATCTTCCCCTCTCACAATCAGTCACAACTGAAAGTCCAGACCCTCTTAGGCACTAGCCGTTTCAGGCCTTTAACAAGACAACAGCTCTCCGACGCTCTCTGTCTCTCTCTCTCTCTGTGATCCTAGTGCTTGCATGCTCAGTATTTGGCTTTTCCTGGGAGCCAGAGATCTACCCGGTGAGGGCTTGCCGGTATAAGGCTTTAGAGCGTTTGGGAGCGTTCGGTACATGAGAGGACGTTGGACTGGAAGCTATGCAAATTTGAAGCATCCAAACTTCCTGCTGCAGTCGGAGGCTCTTTCCATGGACATCTGCCTTTTGGATTCCTCTAAACTTGCCCTCTGATGAAACATTTTGTGAGCTGCAGTTACCTCCGACGGCTACAAGGTGGTGCTACATTCAGGTGAGGGCACAAGTATGCACAAAATGTTGGGGACTTTTGCCAGATTTATTGCTGGATCTTGCATATCTTTTTCAGAGGCTAAATATTGCCTAGGAAATGCTTTTTAACATAGAGATGCTGGAGTTAAAATGTCTGGTCGGGCCTCTGCCC
Source organism: Lissotriton vulgaris (assembly GCF_964263255.1). Classification (NCBI taxonomy): domain Eukaryota; kingdom Metazoa; phylum Chordata; class Amphibia; order Caudata; family Salamandridae; genus Lissotriton; species Lissotriton vulgaris. Next base: position 539,644,234 of record NC_141697.1, read on the forward strand.
TTTCATTGTCTGCCCACTGTAACATATTTTTTTACCAGTACATGTGAGTGGTGACTCTGCTTTATGAAACTTATCATATATTAGGACAATGAATATAGCAGAAGGGGCGATCGAAATGCTTGCCTACATATTTGTTTATTTTTTATATAATGGCTGATTAACCTCTTAATTATATTACCAGTTTGTGAAATGTTGCTTTAAAATATATCCTGCTTGCAGAATATATATGTATTTGTACTGCGTTGGCCGGGAATCGAACCCGGGTCAACTGCTTGGAAGGCAGCTATGCTCACCACTATACCACCAACGCCCTCTGATCTTTGCGCTCTCGGTTCTAAACATTAGGACCCTGAGTTCAATGACTATCATGCACCAGCTTCAATGGTGCATTTGGTTTAGATACCAACATGAAAAGCAATAGAAAGTTTTTGTAGAGGGTAAGGAACTGGGATTGAAACCAAGGACAAAGCTGTGCAGAAGAGAAGAATGGAAAGCAGCAATACAAATAATAGATATGAACACATAGAGGCAGCATGGGAAGCAAAGCAGGGAAGAGAAATAGAGAACATTCCATGAAATGCCCAGGAGATAGATAAGAGCAGAACAAAAAAGGGAAGAATGAAATTCAAAGCCTCCACATAAAAGTGTTTGAAGGTCCCACCAGTCATTCATGCTTATTATTGTGTGCCTTTACTTTCAAAGTACAGTGTGGAGCCTTTGACGATCCCTCTCTTGTATTTCAGCAGACACAGATAGTTGAGAAGTCTTTTCTCACATAGCTGGCACAAGCTTGCGCTTTTCCTTGCTGGTAGCGTGGAAATGACAGCTTGGTCCTTGGAAGTAAAATCAAGCAAAATTAGCAGAGGATGGTTTCGATCCATCGACCTCTGGGTTATGGGCCCAGCACGCTTCCGCTGCGCCACTCTGCTCCGTTGTGAAAGTGTTCTTTTTATGCAGATAAGGAGCATTAGGCAGAGTAGCATGGGATTGGTCTGGCTCTCACCTCATTTGCATAAGTATATCCCAAGGCATGCTGGGTGCAGAAAAACTTCATCTTCCCCTCTCACAATCAGTCATAACTGAAAGTCAGACACTCTTAGGCACTAGCCGTTTCAGGCCTTTATCAAGACAGTAGCTCTTGAACCATCTCTCTCTCGCTCTGTGATCCTAGCACTAGCATGCTCAGGATTTGGCTTTACCTTGGAGCCAGAGATATACCCGGTGAGGGCTTGCCCGGTGTGAGGCTTTTGAGCGTTTGGGAGCGTTCGGGACGTGAGTGGACGTTGGACAGGAAACTATGCGAATATGAAGCCTCCAACATTCCTGCTTCAGTGAGTGGTTCTTTCCATGGACATCTGACTCTTGGATTCCTCTCAACTTGCCTTCTGATAAAACATTTTGTGAGCAGCAGTTTCCTTCGACAGCTACAAGGTGGCGCTACATTCAGGTGAGAGCACAAGTATGCACAAAATGTTAGGGACTTTTGCCAGATTTATCGGTGGATCTTGCATATTTTTTTCAGAGGCTAGAAATTGCCTAGAAATGCTTTTTAACATAGAGATGCTGGAGTTACAATGTCTGGTCGGGCCTCAGCCCTTCCATTGTTTGCCCACTGTAACAAATTTATTACCAGCACATGTGTGTTGTGACTCTGCTTTATGAAACTTATCATATATTAGGACAATGTATGTAGCAGAAGGTGCGATTGAGATGTTTGCCCACGTATTTGTTTATTTTTTTATATATGGCTGATTAATCTGTTCGTGAAATTTCCATTTTGTGACATGTTGCATTACAATATATCCTGCTTGCAGAATATATAAGTATTTTCAGTGCGTTGGCCGGGAATCGAACCCGGGTCAACTGCTTGGGAAGCAGCTATGCTCACCACTATACCACCAACGCCCTCTGATGTGTTAGCTCTCGGTTCTAAATATTACGTTGCAGAAATCAATGACTATCTTGCACCAGCTTCAATGGTGCATTTGGTTTAGATACCAACATGAGAAGCAGTAGAACGTTTTTTGCAGAGGGTAAGGAACTGGGGATTGAAACCAAGGACAAAGTTGTGCAGAAGAGAAGAAATGAAAAGCAACAGTACAAATAGTAGAAATGAGCATATATAGGCAGCATGGGAAGCAAAGCAGGGAAGAGAAAGAGAACATTCCATGAAATGCCCAGGAGATAGATAAGAGCAGAACAAAAAGGGAAGAATGAAATTCAAAGCATGCCCAGAAAGTTGTGTGAAGCTCCCACCAGTCAGTCATTTATGGTTATAATTGTGTGTCTTTACTTTCAAAGTACAGGGTTGTACCTTTCACGATCACTCTTGTATTACACAGACACGAATAGTTGAGAAGTCTTTTCTCACATAGCTGGCACAAGCTTGCACTTTTCATTTCTGGCTATGTGGAAATGACAGCTTGGTCCTTGGAAGGAAAATCAAGCAAAATTAGCAGAGGATGGTTTCGATCCATCGACCTCTGGGTTATGGGCCCAGCACGCTTCCGCTGCGCCACTCTGCTCCTTTGTGAAAGTGTTCTCTTTATGCAGATGAGGAGGCATTCAGAGAAGTGACGTGGGATTGGTCGGGCTCTCACCTCATTTGCCTAAGTATATCGCAAGGCATGCTGGGTGCAGAAAATCTTTATCTTCCCCTCTCACAATCAGTCACAACTGAAAGTCCAGACCCTCTTAGGCACTAGCCGTTTCAGGCCTTTAACAAGACAACAGCTCTCCAACGCTCTCTGTCTCTCTCTCTCTCTGTGATCCTAGTGCTTGCATGCTCAGTATTTGGCTTTACCTGGGAGCCAGAGATCTACCCGGTGAGGGCTTGCCGGGTATAAGGCTTTAGAGCGTTTGGGAGCGTTCGGTACATGAGAGGACGTTGGACTGGAAGCTATGCAAATTTGAAGCATCCAAACTTCCTGCTGCAGTCGGAGGCTCTTTCCATGGACATCTGCCTTTTGGATTCCTCTAAACTTGCCCTCTGATGAAACATTTTGTGAGCTGCAGTTACCTCCGACGGCTACAAGGTGGTGCTACATTCAGGTGAGGGCACAAGTATGCACAAAATGTTGGGGACTTTTGCCAGATTTATTGCTGGATCTTGCATATTTTTTTCAGAGGCTAAATATTGCCTAGGAAATGCTTTTTAACATAGAGATGCTGGAGTTAAAATGTCTGGTCGGGCCTCAGCCCTTTCATTGTCTGCCCACTGTAACATATTTTTTTACCAGTACATGTGAGTGGTGACTCTGCTTTATGAAACTTATCATATATTAGGACAATGAATATAGCAGAAGGGGCGATCGAAATGCTTGCCTACATATTTGTTTATTTTTTATATAATGGCTGATTAACCTCTTAATTATATTACCATTTTGTGAAATGTTGCTTTAAAATATATCCTGCTTGCAGAATATATAAGTATTTGTACTGCGTTGGCCGGGAATCGAACCCGGGTCAACTGCTTGGAAGGCAGCTATGCTCACCACTATACCACCAACGCCCTCTGATCTTTGCGCTCTCGGTTCTAAACATTAGGACCCTGAGTTCAATGACTATCATGCACCAGCTTCAATGGTGCATTTGGTTTAGATACCAACATGAAAAGCAATAGAAAGTTTTTGTAGAGGGTAAGGAACTGGGATTGAAACCAAGGACAAAGCTGTGCAGAAGAGAAGAATGGAAAGCAGCAATACAAATAATAGATATGAACACATAGAGGCAGCATGGGAAGCAAAGCAGGGAAGAGAAATAGAGAACATTCCATGAAATGCCCAGGAGATAGATAAGAGCAGAACAAAAAAGGGAAGAATGAAATTCAAAGCCTCCACATAAAAGTGTTTGAAGGTCCCACCAGTCATTCATGCTTATTATTGTGTGCCTTTACTTTCAAAGTACAGTGTGGAGCTTTTGACGATCCCTCTCTTGTATTTCAGCAGACACAGATAGTTGAGAAGTCTTTTCTCACATAGCTGGCACAAGCTTGCGCTTTTCCTTGCTGGTAGCGTGGAAATGACAGCTTGGTCCTTGGAAGTAAAATCAAGCAAAATTAGCAGAGGATGGTTTCGATCCATCGACCTCTGGGTTATGGGCCCAGCACGCTTCCGCTGCGCCACTCTGCTCCGTTGTGAAAGTGTTCTTTTTATGCAGATAAGGAGCATTAGGCAGAGTAGCATGGGATTGGTCTGGCTCTCACCTCATTTGCATAAGTATATCCCAAGGCATGCTGGGTGCAGAAAAACTTCATCTTCCCCTCTCACAATCAGTCATAACTGAAAGTCAGACACTCTTAGGCACTAGCCGTTTCAGGCCTTTATCAAGACAGTAGCTCTTGAACCATCTCTCTCTCGCTCTGTGATCCTAGCACTAGCATGCTCAGGATTTGGCTTTACCTTGGAGCCAGAGATATACCCGGTGAGGGCTTGCCCGGTGTTAGGCTTTTGAGCGTTTGGGAGCGTTCGGGACGTGAGTGGACGTTGGACAGGAAACTATGCGAATATGAAGCCTCCAACATTCCTGCTTCAGTGAGTGGTTCTTTCCATGGACATCTGACTCTTGGATTCCTCTCAACTTGCCTTCTGATAAAACATTTTGTGAGCAGCAGTTTCCTTCGACAGCTACAAGGTGGCGCTACATTCAGGTGAGAGCACAAGTATGCACAAAATGTTAGGGACTTTTGCCAGATTTATCGGTGGATCTTGCATATTTTTTTCAGAGGCTAGATATTGCCTAGAAATGCTTTTTAACATAGAGATGCTGGAGTTACAATGTCTGGTCGGGCCTCAGCCCTTCCATTGTTTGCCCACTGTAACAAATTTATTACCAGCACATGTGTGTTGTGACTCTGCTTTATGAAACTTATCATATATTAGGACAATGTATGTAGCAGAAGGTGCGATTGAGATGTTTGCCCACGTATTTGTTTATTTTTTTATATATGGCTGATTAATCTGTTCGTGAAATTTCCATTTTGTGACATGTTGCATTACAATATATCCTGCTTGCAGAATATATAAGTATTTTCAGTGCGTTGGCCGGGAATCGAACCCGGGTCAACTGCTTGGGAAGCAGCTATGCTCACCACTATACCACCAACGCCCTCTGATGTGTTAGCTCTCGGTTCTAAATATTACGTTGCAGAAATCAATGACTATCTTGCACCAGCTTCAATGGTGCATTTGGTTTAGATACCAACATGAGAAGCAGTAGAACGTTTTTTGCAGAGGGTAAGGAACTGGGGATTGAAACCAAGGACAAAGTTGTGCAGAAGAGAAGAAATGAAAAGCAACAGTACAAATAGTAGAAATGAGCATATATAGGCAGCATGGGAAGCAAAGCAGGGAAGAGAAAGAGAACATTCCATGAAATGCCCAGGAGATAGATAAGAGCAGAACAAAAAGGGAAGAATGAAATTCAAAGCATGCCCAGAAAGTTGTGTGAAGCTCCCACCAGTCATTTATGGTTATAATTGTGTGTCTTTACTTTCAAAGTACAGGGTTGTACCTTTCACGATCACTCTTGTATTACACAGACACGAATAGTTGAGAAGTCTTTTCTCACATAGCTGGCACAAGCTTGCACTTTTCCTTTCTGGCTATGTGGAAATGACAGCTTGGTCCTTGGAAGGAAAATCAAGCAAAATTAGCAGAGGATGGTTTCGATCCATCGACCTCTGGGTAATGGGCCCAGCACGCTTCCGCTGCGCCACTCTGCTCCTTTGTGAAAGTGTTCTCTTTATGCAGATGAGGAGGCATTCAGAGAAGTGACGTGGGATTGGTCGGGCTCTCACCTCATTTGCCTAAGTATATCGCAAGGCATGCTGGGTGCAGAAAATCTTTATCTTCCCCTCTCACAATCAGTCACAACTGAAAGTCCAGACCCTCTTAGGCACTAGCCGTTTCAGGCCTTTAACAAGACAACAGCTCTCCGACGCTCCCTGTCTCTCTCTGTGATCCTAGTGCTTGCATGCTCAGTATTTGGCTTTTCCTGGGAGCCAGAGATCTACCCGGTGAGGGCTTGCCGGTATAAGGCTTTAGAGCGTTTGGGAGCGTTCGGTACATGAGAGGACGTTGGACTGGAAGCTATGCAAATTTGAAGCATCCAAACTTCCTGCTGCAGTCGGAGGCTCTTTCCATGGACATCTGCCTTTTGGATTCCTCTAAACTTGCCCTCTGATGAAACATTTTGTGAGCTGCAGTTACCTCCGACAGCTACAAGGTGGTGCTACATTCAGGTGAGGGCACAAGTATGCACAAAATGTTGGGGACTTTTGCCAGATTTATTGCTGGATCTTGCATATTTTTTTCAGAGGCTAAATATTGCCTAGGAAATGCTTTTTAACATAGAGATGCTGGAGTTAAAATGTCTGGTCGGGCCTCAGCCCTTTCATTGTCTGCCCACTGTAACATATTTTTTTACCAGTACATGTGAGTGGTGACTCTGCTTTATGAAACTTATCATATATTAGGACAATGAATATAGCAGAAGGGGCGATCGAAATTCTTGCCTACATATTTGTTTATTTTTTATATAATGGCTGATTAACCTCTTAATTATATTACCATTTTGTGAAATGTTGCTTTAAAATATATCCTGCTTGCAGAATATATAAGTATTTGTACTGCGTTGGCCGGGAATCGAACCCGGGTCAACTGCTTGGAAGGCAGCTATGCTCACCACTATACCACCAACGCCCTCTGATCTAGGGGCTCTCGGTTCTAAACATTAGGACCCTGAGTTCAATGACTATCATGCACCAGCTTCAATGGTGCATTTGGTTTAGATACCAACATGAAAAGCAATAGAAAGTTTTTGTAGAGGGTAAGGAACTGGGATTGAAACCAAGGACAAAGCTGTGCAGAAGAGAAGAATGGAAAGCAGCAATACAAATAATAGATATGAACACATAGAGGCAGCATGGGAAGCAAAGCAGGGAAGAGAAATAGAGAACATTCCATGAAATGCCCAGGAGATAGATAAGAGCAGAACAAAAAAGGGAAGAATGAAATTCAAAGCCTCCACATAAAAGTGTTTGAAGGTCCCACCAATCATTCATGCTTATTATTGTGTGCCTTTACTTTCAAAGTACAGTGTGGATCCTTTGACGATCCCTCTCTTGTATTTCAGCAGACACAGATAGTTGAGAAGTCTTTTCTCACATAGCTGGCTCACGCTTGCGCTTTTCCTTGCTGGCAGCGTGGAAATGACAGCTTGGTCCTTGGAAGTAAAATCAAGCAAAATTAGCAGAGGATGGTTTCGATCCATCGACCTCTGGGTTATGGGCCCAGCACGCTTCCGCTGCGCCACTCTGCTCTGTTGTGAAAGTGTTCTTTTTATGCAGATAAGGAGCATTAAGCAGAGTAGCATGGGATTGGTCTGGCTCTCACCTCATTTGCATAAGTATATCCCAAGGCATGCTGGGTGCAGAAAAACTTCATCTTCCCCTCTCACAATCAGTCATAACTGAAAGTCAGACACTCTTAGGCACTAGCCGTTTCAGGCCTTTATCAAGACAGTAGCTCTTGAACCATCTCTCTCTCTCTCTGTGATCCTAGCACTAGCATGCTCAGGATTTGGCTTTACCTGGGAGCCAGAGATATACCGGGTGAGGACTTGCCCGGTGTGAGGCTTTGAGCGTTTGGGAGCGTTCGGGACGTGAGTGGACGTTGGACAGGAAACTATGCGAATATGAAGCCTCCAACATTCCTGCTTCAGTGAGTGGTTCTTTCCATGGACATCTGACTCTTGGATTCCTCTCAACTTGCCTTCTGATAAAACATTTTGTGAGCAGCAGTTTCCTTCGACAGCTACAAGGTGGCGCTACATTCAGGTGAGAGCACAAGTATGCACAAAATGTTAGGGACTTTTGCCAGATTTATCGGTGGATCTTGCATATTTTTTTCAGAGGCTAGATATTGCCTAGAAATGCTTTTTAACATAGAGATGCTGAAGTTACAATGTCTGGTCGGGCCTCAGCCCTTCCATTGTTTGCCCACTGTAACAAATTTATTACCAGCACATGTGTGTTGTGACTCTGCTTTATGAAACTTATCATATATTAGGACAATGTATGTAGCAGAAGGTGCGATTGAGATGTTTGCCCACGTATTTGTTTATTTTTTTATATATGGCTGATTAATCTGTTCGTGAAATTTCCATTTTGTTACATGACAATATATCCTGCTTGCAGAATATATAAGTATTTTCAGTGCGTTGGCCGGGAATCGAACCCGGGTCAACTGCTTGGGAAGCAGCTATGCTCACCACTATACCACCAACGCCCTCTGATGTATTAGCTCTCGGTTCTAAATATTACGTTGCAGAAATCAATGACTATCTTGCACCAGCTTCAATGGTGCATTTGGTTTAGATACCAACATGAGAAGCAGTAGAACGTTTTTTGCAGAGGGTAAGGAACTGGGGATTGAAACCAAGGACAAAGTTGTGCAGAAGAGAAGAAATGAAAAGCAACAGTACAAATAGTAGAAATGAGCATATATAGGCAGCATGGGAAGCAAAGCAGGGAAGAGAAAGAGAACATTCCATGAAATGCCCAGGAGATAGATAAGAGCAGAACAAAAAGGGAAGAATGAAATTCAAAGCATGCCCAGAAAGTTGTGTGAAGCTCCCACCAGTCAGTCATTTATGGTTATAATTGTGTGTCTTTACTTTCAAAGTACAGGGTTGTACCTTTCACGATCACTCTTGTATTACACAGACACGAATAGTTGAGAAGTCTTTTCTCACATAGCTGGCACAAGCTTGCACTTTTCCTTTCTGGCTATGTGGAAATGACAGCTTGGTCCTTGGAAGGAAAATCAAGCAAAATTAGCAGAGGATGGTTTCGATCCATCGACCTCTGGGTTATGGGCCCAGCACGCTTCCGCTGCGCCACTCTGCTCCTTTGTGAAAGTGTTCTCTTTATGCAGATGAGGAGGCATTCAGAGAAGTGACGTGGGATTGGTCGGGCTCTCACCTCATTTGCCTAAGTATATCGCAAGGCATGCTGGGTGCAGAAAATCTTTATCTTCCCCTCTCACAATCAGTCACAACTGAAAGTCCAGACCCTCTTAGGCACTAGCCGTTTCAGGCCTTTGACAAGACAACAGCTCTCCGACGCTCTCTGTCTCTCTCTCTCTCTGTGATCCTAGTGCTTGCATGCTCAGTATTTGGCTTTACCTGGGAGCCAGAGATCTACCCGGTGAGGGCTTGCCGGGTATAAGGCTTTAGAGCGTTTGGGAGCGTTCGGTACATGAGAGGACGTTGGACTGGAAGCTATGCAAATTTGAAGCATCCAAACTTCCTGCTGCAGTCGGAGGCTCTTTCCATGGACATCTGCCTTTTGGATTCCTCTAAACTTGCCCTCTGATGAAACATTTTGTGAGCTGCAGTTACCTCCGACGGCTACAAGGTGGTGCTACATTCAGGTGAGGGCACAAGTATGCACAAAATGTTGGGGACTTTTGCCAGATTTATTGCTGGATCTTGCATATTTTTTTCAGAGGCTAAATATTGCCTAGGAAATGCTTTTTAACATAGAGATGCTGGAGTTAAAATGTCTGGTCGGGCCTCAGCCCTTTCATTGTCTGCCCACTGTAACATATTTTTTTACCAGTACATGTGAGTGGTGACTCTGCTTTATGAAACTTATCATATATTAGGACAATGAATATAGCAGAAGGGGCGATCGAAATGCTTGCCTACATATTTGTTTATTTTTTATATAATGGCTGATTAACCTCTTAATTATATTACCATTTTGTGAAATGTTGCTTTAAAATATATCCTGCTTGCAGAATATATAAGTATTTGTACTGCGTTGGCCGGGAATCGAACCCGGGTCAACTGCTTGGAAGGCAGCTATGCTCACCACTATACCACCAACGCCCTCTGATCTTTGCGCTCTCGGTTCTAAACATTAGGATCCTGAGTTCAATGACTATCATGCACCAGCTTCAATGGTGCATTTGGTTTAGATACCAACATGAAAAGCAATAGAAAGTTTTTGTAGAGGGTAAGGAACTGGGATTGAAACCAAGGACAAAGCTGTGCAGAAAAGAAGAATGGAAAGCAGCAATACAAATAATAGATATGAACACATAGAGGCAGCATGGGAAGCAAAGCAGGGAAGAGAAATAGAGAACATTCCATGAAATGCCCAGGAGATAGATAAGAGCAGAACAAAAAAGGGAAGAATGAAATTCAAAGCATCCACATAAAAGTGTTTGAAGGTCCCACCAGTCATTCATGCTTATTATTGTGTGCCTTTACTTTCAAAGTACAGTGTGGAGCTTTTGACGATCCCTCTCTTGTATTTCAGCAGACACAGATAGTTGAGAAGTCTTTTCTCACATAGCTGGCACAAGCTTGCGCTTTTCCTTGCTGGTAGCGTGGAAATGACAGCTTGGTCCTTGGAAGTAAAATCAAGCAAAATTAGCAGAGGATGGTTTCGATCCATCGACCTCTGGGTTATGGGCCCAGCACGCTTCCGCTGCGCCACTCTGCTCCGTTGTGAAAGTGTTCTTTTTATGCAGATAAGGAGCATTAGGCAGAGTAGCATGGGATTGGTCTGGCTCTCACCTCATTTGCATAAGTATATCCCAAGGCATGCTGGGTGCAGAAAAACTTCATCTTCCCCTCTCACAATCAGTCATAACTGAAAGTCAGACACTCTTAGGCACTAGCCGTTTCAGGCCTTTATCAAGACAGTAGCTCTTGAACCATCTCTCTCTGGCTCTGTGATCCTAGCACTAGCATGCTCAGGATTTGGCTTTACCTTGGAGCCAGAGATATACCCGGTGAGGGCTTGCCCGGTGTGAGGCTTTTGAGCGTTTGGGAGCGTTGTGGACGTTGGACAGGAAACTATGCGAATATGAAGCCTCCAACATTCCTGCTTCAGTGAGTGGTTCTTTCCATGGACATCTGACTCTTGGATTCCTCTCAACTTGCCTTCTGATAAAACATTTTGTGAGCAGCAGTTTCCTTCGACAGCTACAAGGTGGCGCTACATTCAGGTGAGAGCACAAGTATGCACAAAATGTTAGGGACTTTTGCCAGATTTATCGGTGGATCTTGCATATGTTTTTTCAGAGGCTAGATATTGCCTAGAAATGCTTTTTAACATAGAGATGCTGGAGTTACAATGTCTGGTCGGGCCTCAGCCCTTCCATTGTTTGCCCACTGTAACAAATTTATTACCAGCACATGTGTGTTGTGACTCTGCTTTATGAAACTTATCATATATTAGGACAATGAATATAGCAGAAGGGGCGATCGAAATTCTTGCCTACATATTTGTTTATTTTTTACATAATGGCTGATTAACCTCTTAATTATATTACCATTTTGTGAAATGTTGCTTTAAAATATATCCTGCTTGCAGAATATATAAGTATTTGTACTGCGTTGGCCGGGAATCGAACCCGGGTCAACTGCTTGGAAGGCAGCTATGCTCACCACTATACCACCAACGCCCTCTGATCTTTGCGCTCTCGGTTCTAAACATTAGGACCCTGAGTTCAATGACTATCATGCACCAGCTTCAATGGTGCATTTGGTTTAGATACCAACATGAAAAGCAATAGAAAGTTTTTGTAGAGGGTAAGGAACTGGGATTGAAACCAAGGACAAAGCTGTGCAGAAGAGAAGAATGGAAAGCAGCAATACAAATAATAGATATGAACACATAGAGGCAGCATGGGAAGCAAAGCAGGGAAGAGAAATAGAGAACATTCCATGAAATGCCCAGGAGATAGATAAGAGCAGAACAAAAAAGGGAAGAATGAAATTCAAAGCCTCCACATAAAAGTGTTTGAAGGTCCCACCAATCATTCATGCTTATTATTGTGTGCCTTTACTTTCAAAGTACAGTGTGGATCCTTTGACGATCCCTCTCTTGTATTTCAGCAGACACAGATAGTTGAGAAGTCTTTTCTCACATAGCTGGCTCACGCTTGCGCTTTTCCTTGCTGGCAGCGTGGAAATGACAGCTTGGTCCTTGGAAGTAAAATCAAGCAAAATTAGCAGAGGATGGTTTCGATCCATCGACCTCAGGGTTATGGGCCCAGCACGCTTCCGCTGCGCCACTCTGCTCTGTTGTGAAAGAGTTCTTTTTATGCAGATAAGGAGCATTAAGCAGAGTAGCATGGGATTGGTCTGGCTCTCACCTCATTTGCATAAGTATATCCCAAGGCATGCTGGGTGCAGAAAAACTTCATCTTCCCCTCTCACAATCAGTCATAACTGAAAGTCAGACACTCTTAGGCACTAGCCGTTTCAGGCCTTTATCAAGACAGTAGCTCTTGAACCATCTCTCTCTCTCTCTGTGATCCTAGCACTAGCATGCTCAGGATTTGGCTTTACCTGGGAGCCAGAGATATACCGGGTGAGGACTTGCCCGGTGTGAGGCTTTGAGCGTTTGGGAGCGTTCGGGACGTGAGTGGACGTTGGACAGGAAACTATGCGAATATGAAGCCTCCAACATTCCTGCTTCAGTGAGTGGTTCTTTCCATGGACATCTGACTCTTGGATTCCTCTCAACTTGCCTTCTGATAAAACATTTTGTGAGCAGCAGTTTCCTTCGACAGCTACAAGGTGGCGCTACATTCAGGTGAGAGCACAAGTATGCACAAAATGTTAGGGACTTTTGCCAGATTTATCGGTGGATCTTGCATATTTTTTTCAGAGGCTAGATATTGCCTAGAAATGCTTTTTAACATAGAGATGCTGAAGTTACAATGTCTGGTCGGGCCTCAGCCCTTCCATTGTTTGCCCACTGTAACAAATTTATTACCAGCACATGTGTGTTGTGACTCTGCTTTATGAAACTTATCATATATTAGGACAATGTATGTAGCAGAAGGTGCGATTGAGATGTTTGCCCACGTATTTGTTTATTTTTTTATATATGGCTGATTAATCTGTTCGTGAAATTTCCATTTTGTGACATGTTGCATTACAATATATCCTGCTTGCAGAATATATAAGTATTTTCAGTGCGTTGGCCGGGAATCGAACCCGGGTCAACTGCTTGGGAAGCAGCTATGCTCACCACTATACCACCAACGCCCTCTGATGTATTAGCTCTCGGTTCTAAATATTACGTTGCAGAAATCAATGACTATCTTGCACCAGCTTCAATGGTGCATTTGGTTTAGATACCAACATGAGAAGCAGTAGAACGTTTTTTGCAGAGGGTAAGGAACTGGGGATTGAAACCAAGGACAAAGTTGTGCAGAAGAGAAGAAATGAAAAGCAACAGTACAAATAGTAGAAATGAGCATATATAGGCAGCATGGGAAGCAAAGCAGGGAAGAGAAAGAGAACATTCCATGAAATGCCCAGGAGATAGATAAGAGCAGAACAAAAAGGGAAGAATGAAATTCAAAGCATGCCCAGAAAGTTGTGTGAAGCTCCCACCAGTCAGTCATTTATGGTTATAATTGTGTGTCTTTACTTTCAAAGTACAGGGTTGTACCTTTCACGATCACTCTTGTATTACACAGACACGAATAGTTGAGAAGTCTTTTCTCACATAGCTGGCACAAGCTTGCACTTTTCCTTTCTGGCTATGTGGAAATGACAGCTTGGTCCTTGGAAGGAAAATCAAGCAAAATTAGCAGAGGATGGTTTCGATCCATCGACCTCTGGGTTATGGGCCCAGCAAGCTTCCGCTGCGCCACTCTGCTCCTTTGTGAAAGTGTTCTCTTTATGCAGATGAGGAGGCATTCAGAGAAGTGACGTGGGATTGGTCAGGCTCTCACCTCATTTGCCTAAGTATATCGCAAGGCATGCTGGGTGCAGAAAATCTTTATCTTCCCCTCTCACAATCAGTCACAACTGAAAGTCCAGACCCTCTTAGGCACTAGCCGTTTCAGGCCTTTAACAAGACAACAGCTCTCCGACGCTCTCTGTCTCTCTCTCTCTCTGTGATCCTAGTGCTTGCATGCTCAGTATTTGGCTTTACCTGGGAGCCAGAGATCTACCCGGTGAGGGCTTGCCGGGTATAAGGCTTTAGAGCGTTTGGGAGCATTCGGTACATGAGAGGACGTTGGACTGGAAGCTATGCAAATTTGAAGCATCCAAACTTCCTGCTGCAGTCGGAGGCTCTTTCCATGGACATCTGCCTTTTGGATTCCTCTAAACTTGCCCTCTGATGAAACATTTTGTGAGCTGCAGTTACCTCCGACGGCTACAAGGTGGTGCTACATTCAGGTGAGGGCACAAGTATGCACAAAATGTTGGGGACTTTTGCCAGATTTATTGCTGGATCTTGCATATTTTTTTCAGAGGCTAAATATTGCCTAGGAAATGCTTTTTAACATAGAGATGCTGGAGTTAAAATGTCTGGTCGGGCCTCAGCCCTTTCATTGTCTGCCCACTGTAACATATTTTTTTACCAGCACATGTGAGTGGTGACTCTGCTTTATGAAACTTATCATATATTAGGACAATGAATATAGCAGAAGGGGCGATCGACATGCTTGCCTACATATTTGTTTATTTTTTATATAATGGCTGATTAACCTCTTCATTATATTACCATTTTGTGAAATGTTGCTTTAAAATATATCCTGCTTGCAGAATATATAAGTATTTGTACTGCGTTGGCCGGGAATCGAACCCGGGTCCACTGCTTGGAAGGCAGCTATGCTCACCACTATACCACCAACACCCTCTGATCTGTGCGCTCTCGGTTCTAAACATTAGGACCCTGAGTTCAATGACTATCATGCACCAGCTTCAATGGTGCATTTGGTTTAGATACCAACATGAAAAGCAATAGAAAGTTTTTGTAGAGGGTAAGGAACTGGGATTGAAACCAAGGACAAAGCTGTGCAGAAGAGAAGAATGGAAAGCAGCAATACAAATAATAGATATGAACACATAGAGGCAGCATGGGAAGCAAAGCAGGGAAGAGAAATAGAGAACATTCCATGAAATGCCCAGGAGATAGATAAGAGCAGAACAAAAAAGGGAAGAATGAAATTCAAAGCCTCCACATAAAAGTGTTTGAAGGTCCCACCAGTCATTCATGCTTATTATTGTGTGCCTTTACTTTCAAAGTACAGTGTGGATCCTTTGACGATCCCTCTCTTGTATTTCAGCAGACACAGATAGTTGAGAAGTCTTTTCTCACATAGCTGGCACAAGCTTGCGCTTTTCCTTGCTGGTATGGTGGAAATGACAGCTTGGTCCTTGGAAGTAAAATCAAGCAAAATTAGCAGAGGATGGTTTCGATCCATCGACCTCTGGGTTATGGGCCCAGCACGCTTCCGCTGCGCCACTCTGCTCCGTTGTGAAAGTGTTCTTTTCATGCAGATAAGGAGCATTAAGCAGAGTAGCATGGGATTGGTCTGGCTCTCACCTCATTTGCATAAGTATATCCCAAGGCATGCTTGGTGCAGAAAAACTTCATCTTCCCCTCTCACAATCAGTCATACCTGAAAGTCAGACACTCTTAGGCACTAGCCGTTTCAGGCCTTTATCAAGACAGTAGCTCTTGAACCATCTCTCTCTCGCTCTGTGATCCTAGCACTAGCATGCTCAGGATTTGGCTTTACCTTGGAGCCAGAGATATACCCGGTGAGGGCTTGCCCGGTGTGAGGCTTTTGAGCGTTTGGGAGCGTTGTGGACGTTGGACAGGAAAATATGCGAATATGAAGCCTCCAACATTCCTGCTTCAGTGAGTGGTTCTTTCCATGGACATCTGACTCTTGGATTCCTCTCAACTTGCCTTCTGATAAAACATTTTGTGAGCAGCAGTTTCCTTCGACAGCTACAAGGTGGCGCTACATTCAGGTGAGAGCACAAGTATGCACAAAATGTTAGGGACTTTTGCCAGATTTATCGGTGGATCTTGCATATATTTTCAGAGGCTAGATATTGCCTAGGAATGCTTTTTAACATAGAGATGCTGGAGTTACAATGTCTGGTCGGGCCTCAGCCCTTCCATTGTTTGCCCACTGTAACAAATTTATTACCAGCACATGTGTGTTGTGACTCTGCTTTATGAAACTTATCATATATTAGGACAATGTATGTAGCAGAAGGTGCGATTGAGATGTTTGCCCACGTATTTGTTTATTTTTTTATATATGGCTGATTAATCTGTTCGTGAAATTTCCATTTTGTGACATGTTGCATTACAATATATCCTGCTTGTAGAATATATAAGTATTTTCAGTGCGTTGGCCGGGAATCGAACCCGGGTCAACTGCTTGGGAAGCAGCTATGCTCACCACTATACCACCAACGCCCTCTGATGTGTTAGCTCTCGGTTCTAAATATTACGTTGCAGAAATCAATGACTATCTTGCACCAGCTTCAATGGTGCATTTGGTTTAGATACCAACATGAGAAGCAGTAGAACGTTTTTTGCAGAGGGTAAGGAACTGGGGATTGAAACCAAGGACAAAGTTGTGCAGAAGAGAAGAAATGAAAAGCAACAGTACAAATAGTAGAAATGAGCATATATAGGCAGCATGGGAAGCAAAGCAGGGAAGAGAAAGAGAACATTCCATGAAATGCCCAGGAGATAGATAAGTGCAGAACAAAAAGGGAAGAATGAAATTCAAAGCATGCCCAGAAAGTTGTGTGAAGCTCCCACCAGTCAGTCATTTATGGTTATAATTGTGTGTCTTTACTTTCAAAGTACAGGGTTGTACCTTTCACGATCACTCTTGTATTACACAGACACGAATAGTTGAGAAGTCTTTTCTCACATAGCTGGCACAAGCTTGCACTTTTCCTTTCTGGCTATGTGGAAATGACAGCTTGGTCCTTGGAAGGAAAATCAAGCAAAATTAGCAGAGGATGGTTTCGATCCATCGACCTCTGGGTTATGGGCCCAGCACGCTTCCGCTGCGCCACTCTGCTCCTTTGTGAAAGTGTTCTCTTTATGCAGATGAGGAGGCATTCAGAGAAGTGACGTGGGATTGGTCAGGCTCTCACCTCATTTGCCTAAGTATATCGCAAGGCATGCTGGGTGCAGAAAATCTTTATCTTCCCCTCTCACAATCAGTCACAACTGAAAGTCCAGACCCTCTTAGGCACTAGCCGTTTCAGGCCTTTAACAAGACAACAGCTCTCCGACGCTCTCTGTCTCTCTCTCTCTCTGTGATCCTAGTGCTTGCATGCTCAGTATTTGGCTTTACCTGGGAGCCAGAGATCTACCCGGTGAGGGCTTGCCGGGTATAAGGCTTTAGAGCGTTTGGGAGCGTTCGGTACATGAGAGGACGTTGGACTGGAAGCTATGCAAATTTGAAGCATCCAAACTTCCTGCTGCAGTCGGAGGCTCTTTCCATGGACATCTGCCTTTTGGATTCCTCTAAACTTGCCCTCTGATGAAACATTTTGTGAGCTGCAGTTACCTCCGACGGCTACAAGGTGGTGCTACATTCAGGTGAGGGCACAAGTATGCACAAAATGTTGGGGACTTTTGCCAGATTTATTGCTGGATCTTGCATATTTTTTTCAGAGGCTAAATATTGCCTAGGAAATGCTTTTTAACATAGAGATGCTGGAGTTAAAATGTCTGGTCGGGCCTCAGCCCTTTCATTGTCTGCCCACTGTAACATATTTTTTTACCGGCACATGTGAGTGGTGACTCTGCTTTATGAAACTTATCATATATTAGGACAATGAATATAGCAGAAGGGGCGATCGACATGCTTGCCTACATATTTGTTTATTTTTTATATAATGGCTGATTAACCTCTTCATTATATTACCATTTTGTGAAATGTTGCTTTAAAATATATCCTGCTTGCAGAATATATAAGTATTTGTACTGCGTTGGCCGGGAATCGAACCCGGGTCCACTGCTTGGAAGGCAGCTATGCTCACCACTATACCACCAACGCCCTCTGATCTGTGCGCTCTCGGTTCTAAACATTAGGACCCTGAGTTCAATGACTATCATGCACCAGCTTCAATGGTGCATTTGGTTTAGATACCAACATGAAAAGCAATAGAAAGTTTTTGTAGAGGGTAAGGAACTGGGATTGAAACCAAGGACAAAGCTGTGCAGAAGAGAAGAATGGAAAGCAGCAATACAAATAATAGATATGAACACATAGAGGCAGCATGGGAAGCAAAGCAGGGAAGAGAAATAGAGAACATTCCATGAAATGCCCAGGAGATAGATAAGAGCAGAACAAAAAAGGGAAGAATGAAATTCAAAGCCTCCACATAAAAGTGTTTGAAGGTCCCACCAGTCATTCATGCTTATTATTGTGTGCCTTTACTTTCAAAGTACAGTGTGGATCCTTTGACGATCCCTCTCTTGTATTTCAGCAGACACAGATAGTTGAGAAGTCTTTTCTCACATAGCTGGCACAAGCTTGCGCTTTTCCTTGCTGGTATGGTGGAAATGACAGCTTGGTCCTTGGAAGTAAAATCAAGCAAAATTAGCAGAGGATGGTTTCGATCCATCGACCTCTGGGTTATGGGCCCAGCACGCTTCCGCTGCGCCACTCTGCTCCGTTGTGAAAGTGTTCTTTTCATGCAGATAAGGAGCATTAAGCAGAGTAGCATGGGATTGGTCTGGCTCTCACCTCATTTGCATAAGTATATCCCAAGGCATGCTGGGTGCAGAAAAACTTCATCTTCCCCTCTCACAATCAGTCATAACTGAAAGTCAGACACTCTTAGGCACTAGCCGTTTCAGGCCTTTATCAAGACAGTAGCTCTTGAACCATCTCTCTCTCGCTCTGTGATCCTAGCACTAGCATGCTCAGGATTTGGCTTTACCTTGGAGCCAGAGATATACCCGGTGAGGGCTTGCCCGGTGTGAGGCTTTTGAGCGTTTGGGAGCGTTCGGGACATGAGTGGACGTTGGACAGGAAACTATGCGAATATGAAGCCTCCAACATTCCTGCTTCAGTGAGTGGTTCTTTCCATGGACATCTGACTCTTGGATTCCTCTCAACTTGCCTTCTGATAAAACATTTTGTGAGCAGCAGTTTCCTTCGACAGCTACAAGGTGGCGCTACATTCAGGTGAGAGCACAAGTATGCACAAAATGTTAGGGACTTTTGCCAGATTTATCGGTGGATCTTGCATATTTTTTTCAGAGGCTAGATATTGCCTAGAAATGCTTTTTAACATAGAGATGCTGGAGTTACAATGTCTGGTCGGGCCTCAGCCCTTCCATTGTTTGCCCACTGTAACAAATTTATTACCAGCACATGTGTGTTGTGACTCTGCTTTATGAAACTTATCATATATTACGACAATGTATGTAGCAGAAGGTGCGATTGAGATGTTTGCCCACGTATTTGTTTATTTTTTTATATATGGCTGATTAATCTGTTCGTGAAATTTCCATTTTGTGACATGTTGCATTACAATATATCCTGCTTGCAGAATATATAAGTATTTTCAGTGCGATGGCCGGGAATCGAACCCGGGTCAACTGCTTGGGAAGCAGCTATGCTCACCACTATACCACCAACGCCCTCTGATGTGTTAGCTCTCGGTTCTAAATATTACGTTGCAGAAATCAATGACTATCTTGCACCAGCTTCAATGGTGCATTTGGTTTAGATACCAACATGAGAAGCAGTAGAACGTTTTTTGCAGAGGGTAAGGAACTGGGGATTGAAACCAAGGACAAAGTTGTGCAGAAGAGAAGAAATGAAAAGCAACAGTACAAATAGTAGAAATGAGCATATATAGGCAGCATGGGAAGCAAAGCAGGGAAGAGAAAGAGAACATTCCATGAAATGCCCAGGAGAAGGATAAGAGCAGAACAAAAAGGGAAGAATGAAATTCAAAGCATGCCCAGAAAGTTGTGTGAAGCTCCCACCAGTCAGTTATTTTTGGTTATAATTGTGTGTCTTTACTTTCAAAGTACAGGGTTGCACCTTTCACGATCACTCTTGTATTACACAGACACGAATAGTTGAGAAGTCTTTTCTCACATAGCTGGCACAAGCTTGCACTTTTCCTTTCTGGCTATGTGGAAATGACAGCTTGGTCCTTGGAAGGAAAATCAAGCAAAATTAGCAGAGGATGGTTTCGATCCATCGACCTCTGGGTTATGGGCCCAGCACGCTTCCGCTGCGCCACTCTGCTCCTTTGTGAAAGTGTTCTCTTTATGCAGATGAGGAGGCATTCAGAGAAGTGACGTGGGATTGGTCGGGCTCTCACCTCATTTGCCTAAGTATATCGCAAGGCATGCTGGGTGCAGAAAATCTTTATCTTCCCCTCTCACAATCAGTCACAACTGAAAGTCCAGACCCTCTTAGGCACTAGCCGTTTCAGGCCTTTAACAAGACAACAGCTCTCCGACGCTCTCTGTCTCTCTCTCTCTCTGTGATCCTAGTGCTTGCATGCTCAGTATTTGGCTTTACCTGGGAGCCAGAGATCTACCCGGTGAGGGCTTGCCGGGTATAAGGCTTTAGAGCGTTTGGGAGCGTTCGGTACATGAGAGGACGTTGGACTGGAAGCTATGCAAATTTGAAGCATCCAAACTTCCTGCTGCAGTCGGAGGCTCTTTCCATGGACATCTGCCTTTTGGATTCCTATAAACTTGCCCTCTGATGAAACATTTTGTGAGCTGCAGTTACCTCCGACGGCTACAAGGTGGTGCTACATTCAGGTGAGGGCACAAGTATGCACAAAATGTTGGGGACTTTTGCCAGATTTATTGCTGGATCTTGCATATTTTTTTCAGAGGCTAAATATTGCCTAGGAAATGCTTTTTAACATAGAGATGCTGGAGTTAAAATGTCTGGTCGGGCCTCAGCCCTTTCATTGTCTGCCCACTGTAACATATTTTTTTACCAGCACATGTGAGTGGTGACTCTGCTTTATGAAACTTATCATATATTAGGACAATGAATATAGCAGAAGGGGCGATCGAAATGCTTGCCTACATATTTGTTTATTTTTTATATAATGGCTGATTAACCTCTTCATTATATTACCATTTTGTGAAATGTTGCTTTAAAATATATCCTGCTTGCAGAATATATAAGTATTTGTACTGCGTTGGCCGGGAATCAAACCCGGGTCAACTGCTTGGAAGGCAGCTATGCTCACCACTATACCACCAACGCCCTCTGATCTCTGCGCTCTCGGTTCTAAACATTAGGACCCTGAGTTCAATGACTATCATGCACCAGCTTCAATGGTGCATTTGGTTTAGATACCAACATGAAAAGCAATAGAAAGTTTTTGTAGAGGGTAAGGAACTGGGATTGAAACCAAGGACAAAGCTGTGCAGAAGAGA
This sequence comes from Lissotriton vulgaris, assembly GCF_964263255.1. Lineage (NCBI taxonomy): Eukaryota > Metazoa > Chordata > Amphibia > Caudata > Salamandridae > Lissotriton > Lissotriton vulgaris. Next base: position 539,665,478 of record NC_141697.1, read on the forward strand.
AGAATGGAAAGCAGCAATACAAATAATAGATATGAACACATAGAGGCAGCATGGGAAGCAAAGCAGGGAAGAGAAATAGAGAACATTCCATGAAATGCCCAGGAGATAGATAAGAGCAGAACAAAAAAGGGAAGAATGAAATTCAAAGCCTCCACATAAAAGTGTTTGAAGGTCCCACCAGTCATTCATGCTTATTATTGTGTGCCTTTACTTTCAAAGTACAGTGTGGATCCTTTGACGATCCCTCTCTTGTATTTCAGCAGACACAGATAGTTGAGAAGTCTTTTCTCACATAGCTGGCACAAGCTTGCGCTTTTCCTTGCTGGCAGCGTGGAAATGACAGCTTGGTCCTTGGAAGTAAAATCAAGCAAATTTAGCAGAGGATGGTTTCGATCCATCGACCTCTGGGTTATGGGCCCAGCACGCTTCCGCTGCGCCAATCTGCTCCGTTGTGAAAGTGTTCTTTTTATGCAGATAAGGAGCATTAAGCAGAGTAGCATGGGATTGGTCTGGCTCTCACCTCATTTGCATAAGTATATCCCAAGGCATGCTGGGTGCAGAAAAACTTCATCTTCCCCTCTCACAATCAGTCATAACTGAAAGTCAGACACTCTTAGGCACTAGCCGTTTCAGGCCTTTATCATGACAGTAGCTCTTGAACCATCTCTCTCTCTCTCTGTTATCCTAGCACTAGCATTCTCAGGATTTGGCTTTACCTTGGAGCCAGAGATATACCCGATGAGGGCTTGCCCGGTGTGAGGCTTTTGAGCGTCTGGGAGCGTTCGGGACGTGAGTGGACGTTGGACAGGAAACTATGCGAATATGAAGCCTCCAACATTCCTGCTTCAGTGAGTGGTTCTTTCCTTGGACATCTGACTCTTGGATTCCTCTCAACTTGCCTTCTGATAAAACATTTTGTGAGCAGCAGTTTCCTTCGACAGCTACAAGGTGGCGCTACATTCAGGTGAGAGCACAAGTATGCACAAAATGTTAGGGACTTTTATCGGTGGATCTTGCATATTTTTTTCAGAGGCTAGATATTGCCTAGAAATGCTTTTTAACATAGAGATGCTGGAGTTACAATGTCTGGTCGGGCCTCAGCCCTTCCATTGTTTGCCCACTGTAACAAATTTATTACCAGCACATGTGTGTTGTGACTCTGCTTTATGAAACTTATCATATATTAGGACAATGTATGTAGCAGAAGGTGCGATTGAGATGTTTGCCCACGTATTTGTTTATTTTTTTATATATGGCTGATTAATCTGTTCGTGAAATTTCCATTTTGTTACATGACAATATATCCTGCTTGCAGAATATATAAGTATTTTCAGTGCGTTGGCCGGGAATCGAACCCGGGTCAACTGCTTGGGAAGCAGCTATGCTCACCACTATACCACCAACGCCCTCTGATGTGTTAGCTCTCGGTTCTAAATATTACGTTGCAGAAATCAATGACTATCTTGCACCAGCTTCAATGGTGCATTCGGTTTAGATACCAACATGAGAAGCAGTAGAACGTTTTTTGCAGAGGGTAAGGAACTGGGGATTGAAACCAAGGACAAAGTTGTGCAGAAGAGAAGAAATGAAAAGCAACAGTACAAATAGTGGAAATGAGCATATATAGGCAGCATGGGAAGCAAAGCAGGGAAGAGAAAGAGAACATTCCATGAAATGCCCAGGAGATAGATAAGAGCAGAACAAAAAGGGAAGAATGAAATTCAAAGCATGCCCAGAAAGTTGTGTGAAGCTCCCACCAGTCATTTATGGTTATAATTGTGTGTCTTTACTTTCAAAGTACAGGGTTGTACCTTTCACGATCACTCTTGTATTACACAGACACGAATAGTTGAGAAGTCTTTTCTCACCTAGCTGGCACAAGCTTGCACTTTTCCTTTCTGGCAATGTGGAAATGACAGCTTGGTCCTTGGAAGGAAAATCAAGCAAAATTAGCAGAGGATGGTTTCGATCCATCGACCTCTGGGTTATGGGCCCAGCACGCTTCCGCTGCGCCACTCTGCTCCTTTGTGAAAGTGTTCTCTTTATGCAGATGAGGAGGCATTCAGAGAAGTGACGTGGGATTGGTCGGGCTCTCACCTCATTTGCCTAAGTATATCGCAAGGCATGCTGGGTGCAGAAAATCTTTATCTTCCCCTCTCACAATCAGTCACAACTGAAAGTCCAGACCCTCTTAGGCACTAGCCGTTTCAGGCCTTTAACAAGACAACAGCTCTCCGACGCTCTCTGTCTCTCTCTCTCTCTGTGATCCTAGTGCTTGCATGCTCAGTATTTGGCTTTTCCTGGGAGCCAGAGATCTACCCGGTGAGGGCTTGCCGGTATAAGGCTTTAGAGCGTTTGGGAGCGTTCGGTACATGAGAGGACGTTGGACTTGAAGCTATGAAATTTGAAGCATCCAAACTTCCTGCTGCAGTCGGAGGCTCTTTCCATGGACATCTGCCTTTTGGATTCCTCTAAACTTGCCCTCTGATGAAACATTTTGTGAGCTGCAGTTACCTCCGACGGCTACAAGGTGGTGCTACATTCAGGTGAGGGCACAAGTATGCACAAAATGTTGGGGACTTTTGCCAGATTTATTGCTGGATCTTGCATATTTTTTTCAGAGGCTAAATATTGCCTAGGAAATGCTTTTTAACATAGAGATGCTGGAGTTAAAATGTCTGGTCGGGCCTCAGCCCTTTCATTGTCTGCCCACTGTAACATATTTTTTTACCAGTACATGTGAGTGGTGACTCTGCTTTATGAAACTTATCATATATTAGGACAATGAATATAGCAGAAGGGGCGATCGAAATGCTTGCCTACATATTTGTTTATTTTTTATATAATGGCTGATTAACCTCTTAATTATATTACCAGTTTGTGAAATGTTGCTTTAAAATATATCCTGCTTGCAGAATATATATGTATTTGTACTGCGTTGGCCGGGAATCGAACCCGGGTCAACTGCTTGGAAGGCAGCTATGCTCACCACTATACCACCAACGCCCTCTGATCTTTGCGCTCTCGGTTCTAAACATTAGGACCCTGAGTTCAATGACTATCATGCACCAGCTTCAATGGTGCATTTGGTTTAGATACCAACATGAAAAGCAATAGAAAGTTTTTGTAGAGGGTAAGGAACTGGGATTGAAACCAAGGACAAAGCTGTGCAGAAGAGAAGAATGGAAAGCAGCAATACAAATAATAGATATGAACACATAGAGGCAGCATGGGAAGCAAAGCAGGGAAGAGAAATAGAGAACATTCCATGAAATGCCCAGGAGATAGATAAGAGCAGAACAAAAAAGGGAAGAATGAAATTCAAAGCCTCCACATAAAAGTGTTTGAAGGTCCCACCAGTCATTCATGCTTATTATTGTGTGCCTTTACTTTCAAAGTACAGTGTGGAGCTTTTGACGATCCCTCTCTTGTATTTCAGCAGACACAGATAGTTGAGAAGTCTTTTCTCACATAGCTGGCACAAGCTTGCGCTTTTCCTTGCTGGTAGCGTGGAAATGACAGCTTGGTCCTTGGAAGTAAAATCAAGCAAAATTAGCAGAGGATGGTTTCGATCCATCGACCTCTGGGTTATGGGCCCAGCACGCTTCCGCTGCGCCACTCTGCTCCGTTGTGAAAGTGTTCTTTTTATGCAGATAAGGAGCATTAGGCAGAGTAGCATGGGATTGGTCTGGCTCTCACCTCATTTGCATAAGTATATCCCAAGGCATGCTGGGTGCAGAAAAACTTCATCTTCCCCTCTCACAATCAGTCATAACTGAAAGTCAGACACTCTTAGGCACTAGCCGTTTCAGGCCTTTATCAAGACAGTAGCTCTTGAACCATCTCTCTCTCGCTCTGTGATCCTAGCACTAGCATGCTCAGGATTTGGCTTTACCTTGGAGCCAGAGATATACCCGGTGAGGGCTTGCCCGGTGTGAGGCTTTTGAGCGTTTGGGAGCGTTGTGGACGTTGGACAGGAAACTATGCGAATATGAAGCCTCCAACATTCCTGCTTCAGTGAGTGGTTCTTTCCATGGACATCTGACTCTTGGATTCCTCTCAACTTGCCTTCTGATAAAACATTTTGTGAGCAGCAGTTTCCTTCGACAGCTACAAGGTGGCGCTACATTCAGGTGAGAGCACAAGTATGCACAAAATGTTAGGGACTTTTGCCAGATTTATCGGTGGATCTTGCATATTTTTTCAGAGGCTAGATATTGCCTAGAAATGCTTTTTAACATAGAGATGCTGGAGTTACAATGTCTGGTCGGGCCTCAGCCCTTCCATTGTTTGCCCACTGTAACAAATTTATTACCAGCACATGTGTGTTGTGACTCTGCTTTATGAAACTTATGATATATTAGGACAATGTATGTAGCAGAAGGTGCGATTGAGATGTTTGCCCACGTATTTGTTTATTTTTTTATATATGGCTGATTAATCTGTTCGTGAAATTTCCATTTTGTGACATGTTGCATTACAATATATCCTGCTTGCAGAATATATAAGTATTTTCAGTGCGTTGGCCGGGAATCGAACCCGGGTCAACTGCTTGGGAAGCAGCTATGCTCACCACTATACCACCAACGCCCTCTGATGTGTTAGCTCTCGGTTCTAAATATTACGTTGCAGAAATCAATGACTATCTTGCACCAGCTTCAATGGTGCATTTGGTTTAGATACCAACATGAGAAGCAGTAGAACGTTTTTTGCAGAGGGTAAGGAACTGGGGATTGAAACCAAGGACAAAGTTGTGCAGAAGAGAAGAAATGAAAAGCAACAGTACAAATAGTAGAAATGAGCATATATAGGCAGCATGGGAAGCAAAGCAGGGAAGAGAAAGAGAACATTCCATTAAATGCCCAGGAGATAGATAAGAGCAGAACAAAAAGGGAAGAATGAAATTCAAAGCATGCCCAGAAAGTTGTGTGAAGCTCCCACCAGTCAGTCATTTGTGGTTATAATTGTGTGTCTTTACTTTCAAAGTACAGGGTTGTACCTTTCACGATCACTCTTGTATTACACAGACACGAATAGTTGAGAAGTCTTTTCTCACATAGCTGGCACAAGCTTGCACTTTTCCTTTCTGGCTATGTGGAAATGACAGCTTGGTCCTTGGAAGGAAAATCAAGCAAAATTAGCAGAGGATGGTTTCGATCCATCGACCTCTGGGTTATGGGCCCAGCACGCTTCCGCTGCGCCACTCTGCTCCTTTGTGAAAGTGTTCTCTTTATGCAGATGAGGAGGCATTCAGAGAAGTGACGTGGGATTGGTCAGGCTCTCACCTCATTTGCCTAAGTATATCGCAAGGCATGCTGGGTGCAGAAAATCTTTATCTTCCCCTCTCACAATCAGTCACAACTGAAAGTCCAGACCCTCTTAGGCACTAGCCGTTTCAGGCCTTTAACAAGACAACAGCTCTCTGACGCTCTCTGTCTCTCTCTCTCTCTGTGATCCTAGTGCTTGCATGCTCAGTATTTGGCTTTACCTGGGAGCCAGAGATCTACCCGGTGAGGGCTTGCCGGGTATAAGGCTTTAGAGCGTTTGGGAGCATTCGGTACATGAGAGGACGTTGGACTGGAAGCTATGCAAATTTGAAGCATCCAAACTTCCTGCTGCAGTCGGAGGCTCTTTCCATGGACATCTGCCTTTTGGATTCCTCTAAACTTGCCCTCTGATGAAACATTTTGTGAGCTGCAGTTACCTCCGACGGCTACAAGGTGGTGCTACATTCAGGTGAGGGCACAAGTATGCACAAAATGTTGGGGACTTTTGCCAGATTTATTGCTGGATCTTGCATATTTTTTTCAGAGGCTAAATATTGCCTAGGAAATGCTTTTTAACATAGAGATGCTGGAGTTAAAATGTCTGGTCGGGCCTCAGCCCTTTCATTGTCTGCCCACTGTAACATATTTTTTTACCAGCACATGTGAGTGGTGACTCTGCTTTATGAAACTTATCATATATTAGGACAATGAATATAGCAGAAGGGGCGATCGACATGCTTGCCTACATATTTGTTTATTTTTTATATAATGGCTGATTAACCTCTTCATTATATTACCATTTTGTGAAATGTTGCTTTAAAATATATCCTGCTTGCAGAATATATAAGTATTTGTACTGCGTTGGCCGGGAATCGAACCCGGGTCCACTTTTTTGAAGGCAGCTATGCTCACCACTATACCACCAACGCCCTCTGATCTGTGTGCTCTCGGTTCTAAACATTAGGACCCTGAGTTCAATGACTATCATGCACCAGCTTCAATTGTGCATTTGGTTTAGATACCAACATGAAAAGCAATAGAAAGTTTTTGTAGAGGGTAAGGAACTGGGATTGAAACCAAGGACAAAGCTGTGCAGAAGAGAAGAATGGAAAGCAGCAATACAAATAATAGATATGAACACATAGAGGCAGCATGGGAAGCAAAGCAGGGAAGAGAAATAGAGAACATTCCATGAAATGCCCAGGAGATAGATAAGAGCAGAACAAAAAAGGGAAGAATGAAATTCAAAGCCTCCACATAAAAGTGTTTGAAGGTCCCACCAGTCATTCATGCTTATTATTGTGTGCCTTTACTTTCAAAGTACAGTGTGGAGCCTTTGACGATCCCTCTCTTGTATTTCAGCAGACACAGATAGTTGAGAAGTCTTTTCTCACATAGCTGGCACAAGCTTGCGCTTTTCCTTGCTGGTAGCGTGGAAATGACAGCTTGGTCCTTGGAAGTAAAATCAAGCAAAATTAGCAGAGGATGGTTTCGATCCATCGACCTCTGGGTTATGGGCCCAGCACGCTTCCGCTGCGCCACTCTGCTCCGTTGTGAAAGTGTTCTTTTTATGCAGATAAGGAGCATTAGGCAGAGTAGCATGGGATTGGTCTGGCTCTCACCTCATTTGCATAAGTATATCCCAAGGCATGCTGGGTGCAGAAAAACTTCATCTTCCCCTCTCACAATCAGTCATAACTGAAAGTCAGACACTCTTAGGCACTAGCCGTTTCAGGCCTTTATCATGACAGTAGCTCTTGAACCATCTCTCTCTCTCTCTGTTATCCTAGCACTAGCATGCTCAGGATTTGGCTTTACCTTGGAGCCAGAGATATACCCGATGAGGGCTTGCCCGGTGTGAGGCTTTTGAGCGTCTGGGAGCGTTCGGGACGTGAGTGGACGTTGGACAGGAAACTATGCGAATATGAAGCCTCCAACATTCCTGCTTCAGTGAGTGGTTCTTTCCTTGGACATCTGACTCTTGGATTCCTCTCAACTTGCCTTCTGATAAAACATTTTGTGAGCAGCAGTTTTCTTCGACAGCTACAAGGTGGCGCTACATTCAGGTGAGAGCACAAGTATGCACAAAATGTTAGGGACTTTTATCGGTGGATCTTGCATATTTTTTTCAGAGGCTAGATATTGCCTAGAAATGCTTTTTAACATAGAGATGCTGGAGTTACAATGTCTGGTCGGGCCTCAGCCCTTCCATTGTTTGCCCACTGTAACAAATTTATTACCAGCACATGTGTGTTGTGACTCTGCTTTATGAAACTTATCATATATTAGGACAATGTATGTAGCAGAAGGTGCGATTGAGATGTTTGCCCACGTATTTGTTTATTTTTTTATATATGGCTGATTAATCTGTTCGTGAAATTTCCATTTTGTTACATGACAATATATCCTGCTTGCAGAATATATAAGTATTTTCAGTGCGTTGGCCGGGAATCGAACCCGGGTCAACTGCTTGGGAAGCAGCTATGCTCACCACTATACCACCAATGCCCTCTGATGTGTTAGCTCTCGGTTCTAAATATTACGTTGCAGAAATCAATGACTATCTTGCACCAGCTTCAATGGTGCATTCGGTTTAGATACCAACATGAGAAGCAGTAGAACGTTTTTTGCAGAGGGTAAGGAACTGGGGATTGAAACCAAGGACAAAGTTGTGCAGAAGAGAAGAAATGAAAAGCAACAGTACAAATAGTGGAAATGAGCATATATAGGCAGCATGGGAAGCAAAGCAGGGAAGAGAAAGAGAACATTCCATGAAATGCCCAGGAGATAGATAAGAGCAGAACAAAAAGGGAAGAATGAAATTCAAAGCATGCCCAGAAAGTTGTGTGAAGCTCCCACCAGTCATTTATGGTTATAATTGTGTGTCTTTACTTTCAAAGTACAGGGTTGTACCTTTCACGATCACTCTTGTATTACACAGACACGAATAGTTGAGAAGTCTTTTCTCACATAGCTGGCACAAGCTTGCACTTTTCCTTTCTGGCAATGTGGAAATGACAGCTTGGTCCTTGGAAGGAAAATCAAGCAAAATTAGCAGAGGATGGTTTCGATCCATCGACCTCTGGGTTATGGGCCCAGCACGCTTCCGCTGCGCCACTCTGCTCCTTTGTGAAAGTGTTCTCTTTATGCAGATGAGGAGGCATTCAGAGAAGTGACGTGGGATTGGTCGGGCTCTCACCTCATTTGCCTAAGTATATCGCAAGGCATGCTGGGTGCAGAAAATCTTTATCTTCCCCTCTCACAATCAGTCACAACTGAAAGTCCAGACCCTCTTAGGCACTAGCCGTTTCAGGCCTTTAACAAGACAACAGCTCTCCGACGCTCTCTGTCTCTCTCTCTCTCTGTGATCCTAGTGCTTGCATGCTCAGTATTTGGCTTTTCCTGGGAGCCAGAGATCTACCCGGTGAGGGCTTGCCGGTATAAGGCTTTAGAGCGTTTGGGAGCGTTCGGTACATGAGAGGACGTTGGACTTGAAGCTATGCAAATTTGAAGCATCCAAACTTCCTGCTGCAGTCGGAGGCTCTTTCCATGGACATCTGCCTTTTGGATTCCTCTAAACTTGCCCTCTGATGAAACATTTTGTGAGCTGCAGTTACCTCCGACGGCTACAAGGTGGTGCTACATTCAGGTGAGGGCACAAGTATGCACAAAATGTTGGGGACTTTTGCCAGATTTATTGCTGGATCTTGCATATTTTTTTCAGAGGCTAAATATTGCCTAGGAAATGCTTTTTAACATAGAGATGCTGGAGTTAAAATGTCTGGTCGGGCCTCAGCCCTTTCATTGTCTGCCCACTGTAACATATTTTTTTACCAGTACATGTGAGTGGTGACTCTGCTTTATGAAACTTATCATATATTAGGACAATGAATATAGCAGAAGGGGCGATCGAAATGCTTGCCTACATATTTGTTTATTTTTTATATAATGGCTGATTAACCTCTTAATTATATTACCAGTTTGTGAAATGTTGCTTTAAAATATATCCTGCTTGCAGAATATATATGTATTTGTACTGCGTTGGCCGGGAATCGAACCCGGGTCAACTGCTTGGAAGGCAGCTATGCTCACCACTATACCACCAACGCCCTCTGATCTTTGCGCTCTCGGTTCTAAACATTAGGACCCTGAGTTCAATGACTATCATGCACCAGCTTCAATGGTGCATTTGGTTTAGATACCAACATGAAAAGCAATAGAAAGTTTTTGTAGAGGGTAAGGAACTGGGATTGAAACCAAGGACAAAGCTGTGCAGAAGAGAAGAATGGAAAGCAGCAATACAAATAATAGATATGAACACATAGAGGCAGCATGGGAAGCAAAGCAGGGAAGAGAAATAGAGAACATTCCATGAAATGCCCAGGAGATAGATAAGAGCAGAACAAAAAAGGGAAGAATGAAATTCAAAGCCTCCACATAAAAGTGTTTGAAGGTCCCACCAGTCATTCATGCTTATTATTGTGTGCCTTTACTTTCAAAGTACAGTGTGGAGCTTTTGACGATCCCTCTCTTGTATTTCAGCAGACACAGATAGTTGAGAAGTCTTTTCTCACATAGCTGGCACAAGCTTGCGCTTTTCCTTGCTGGTAGCGTGGAAATGACAGCTTGGTCCTTGGAAGTAAAATCAAGCAAAATTAGCAGAGGATGGTTTCGATCCATCGACCTCTGGGTTATGGGCCCAGCACGCTTCCGCTGCGCCACTCTGCTCCGTTGTGAAAGTGTTCTTTTTATGCAGATAAGGAGCATTAGGCAGAGTAGCATGGGATTGGTCTGGCTCTCACCTCATTTGCATAAGTATATCCCAAGGCATGCTGGGTGCAGAAAAACTTCATCTTCCCCTCTCACAATCAGTCATAACTGAAAGTCAGACACTCTTAGGCACTAGCCGTTTCAGGCCTTTATCAAGACAGTAGCTCTTGAACCATCTCTCTCTCGCTCTGTGATCCTAGCACTAGCATGCTCAGGATTTGGCTTTACCTTGGAGCCAGAGATATACCCGGTGAGGGCTTGCCCGGTGTGAGGCTTTTGAGCGTTTGGGAGCGTTGTGGACGTTGGACAGGAAACTATGCGAATATGAAGCCTCCAACATTCCTGCTTCAGTGAGTGGTTCTTTCCATGGACATCTGACTCTTGGATTCCTCTCAACTTGCCTTCTGATAAAACATTTTGTGAGCAGCAGTTTCCTTCGACAGCTACAAGGTGGCGCTACATTCAGGTGAGAGCACAAGTATGCACAAAATGTTAGGGACTTTTGCCAGATTTATCGGTGGATCTTGCATATTTTTTCAGAGGCTAGATATTGCCTAGAAATGCTTTTTAACATAGAGATGCTGGAGTTACAATGTCTGGTCGGGCCTCAGCCCTTCCATTGTTTGCCCACTGTAACAAATTTATTACCAGCACATGTGTGTTGTGACTCTGCTTTATGAAACTTATGATATATTAGGACAATGTATGTAGCAGAAGGTGCGATTGAGATGTTTGCCCACGTATTTGTTTATTTTTTTATATATGGCTGATTAATCTGTTCGTGAAATTTCCATTTTGTGACATGTTGCATTACAATATATCCTGCTTGCAGAATATATAAGTATTTTCAGTGCGTTGGCCGGGAATCGAACCCGGGTCAACTGCTTGGGAAGCAGCTATGCTCACCACTATACCACCAACGCCCTCTGATGTGTTAGCTCTCGGTTCTAAATATTACGTTGCAGAAATCAATGACTATCTTGCACCAGCTTCAATGGTGCATTTGGTTTAGATACCAACATGAGAAGCAGTAGAACGTTTTTTGCAGAGGGTAAGGAACTGGGGATTGAAACCAAGGACAAAGTTGTGCAGAAGAGAAGAAATGAAAAGCAACAGTACAAATAGTAGAAATGAGCATATATAGGCAGCATGGGAAGCAAAGCAGGGAAGAGAAAGAGAACATTCCATTAAATGCCCAGGAGATAGATAAGAGCAGAACAAAAAGGGAAGAATGAAATTCAAAGCATGCCCAGAAAGTTGTGTGAAGCTCCCACCAGTCAGTCATTTGTGGTTATAATTGTGTGTCTTTACTTTCAAAGTACAGGGTTGTACCTTTCACGATCACTCTTGTATTACACAGACACGAATAGTTGAGAAGTCTTTTCTCACATAGCTGGCACAAGCTTGCACTTTTCCTTTCTGGCTATGTGGAAATGACAGCTTGGTCCTTGGAAGGAAAATCAAGCAAAATTAGCAGAGGATGGTTTTGATCCATCGACCTCTGGGTTATGGGCCCAGCACGCTTCCGCTGCGCCACTCTGCTCCTTTGTGAAAGTGTTCTCTTTATGCAGATGAGGAGGCATTCAGAGAAGTGACGTGGGATTGGTCAGGCTCTCACCTCATTTGCCTAAGTATATCGCAAGGCATGCTGGGTGCAGAAAATCTTTATCTTCCCCTCTCACAATCAGTCACAACTGAAAGTCCAGACCCTCTTAGGCACTAGCCGTTTCAGGCCTTTAACAAGACAACAGCTCTCTGACGCTCTCTGTCTCTCTCTCTCTCTGTGATCCTAGTGCTTGCATGCTCAGTATTTGGCTTTACCTGGGAGCCAGAGATCTACCCGGTGAGGGCTTGCCGGGTATAAGGCTTTAGAGCGTTTGGGAGCATTCGGTACATGAGAGGACGTTGGACTGGAAGCTATGCAAATTTGAAGCATCCAAACTTCCTGCTGCAGTCGGAGGCTCTTTCCATGGACATCTGCCTTTTGGATTCCTCTAAACTTGCCCTCTGATGAAACATTTTGTGAGCTGCAGTTACCTCCGACGGCTACAAGGTGGTGCTACATTCAGGTGAGGGCACAAGTATGCACAAAATGTTGGGGACTTTTGCCAGATTTATTGCTGGATCTTGCATATTTTTTTCAGAGGCTAAATATTGCCTAGGAAATGCTTTTTAACATAGAGATGCTGGAGTTAAAATGTCTGGTCGGGCCTCAGCCCTTTCATTGTCTGCCCACTGTAACATATTTTTTTACCAGCACATGTGAGTGGTGACTCTGCTTTATGAAACTTATCATATATTAGGACAATGAATATAGCAGAAGGGGCGATCGACATGCTTGCCTACATATTTGTTTATTTTTTATATAATGGCTGATTAACCTCTTCATTATATTACCATTTTGTGAAATGTTGCTTTAAAATATATCCTGCTTGCAGAATATATAAGTATTTGTACTGCGTTGGCCGGGAATCGAACCCGGGTCCACTTTTTTGAAGGCAGCTATGCTCACCACTATACCACCAACGCCCTCTGATCTGTATGCTCTCGGTTCTAAACATTAGGACCCTGAGTTCAATGACTATCATGCACCAGCTTCAATTGTGCATTTGGTTTAGATACCAACATGAAAAGCAATAGAAAGTTTTTGTAGAGGGTAAGGAACTGGGATTGAAACCAAGGACAAAGCTGTGCAGAAGAGAAGAATGGAAAGCAGCAATACAAATAATAGATATGAACACATAGAGGCAGCATGGGAAGCAAAGCAGGGAAGAGAAATAGAGAACATTCCATGAAATGCCCAGGAGATAGATAAGAGCAGAACAAAAAAGGGAAGAATGAAATTCAAAGCCTCCACATAAAAGTGTTTGAAGGTCCCACCAGTCATTCATGCTTATTATTGTGTGCCTTTACTTTCAAAGTACAGTGTGGAGCCTTTGACGATCCCTCTCTTGTATTTCAGCAGACACAGATAGTTGAGAAGTCTTTTCTCACATAGCTGGCACAAGCTTGCGCTTTTCCTTGCTGGTAGCGTGGAAATGACAGCTTGGTCCTTGGAAGTAAAATCAAGCAAAATTAGCAGAGGATGGTTTCGATCCATCGACCTCTGGGTTATGGGCCCAGCACGCTTCCGCTGCGCCACTCTGCTCCGTTGTGAAAGTGTTCTTTTTATGCAGATAAGGAGCATTAGGCAGAGTAGCATGGGATTGGTCTGGCTCTCACCTCATTTGCATAAGTATATCCCAAGGCATGCTGGGTGCAGAAAAACTTCATCTTCCCCTCTCACAATCAGTCATAACTGAAAGTCAGACACTCTTAGGCACTAGCCGTTTCAGGCCTTTATCATGACAGTAGCTCTTGCACCATCTCTCTCTCTCTCTGTTATCCTAGCACTAGCATGCTCAGGATTTGGCTTTACCTTGGAGCCAGAGATATACCCGATGAGGGCTTGCCCGGTGTGAGGCTTTTGAGCGTCTGGGAGCGTTCGGGACGTGAGTGGACGTTGGACAGGAAACTATGCGAATATGAAGCCTCCAACATTCCTGCTTCAGTGAGTGGTTCTTTCCTTGGACATCTGACTCTTGGATTCCTCTCAACTTGCCTTCTGATAAAACATTTTGTGAGCAGCAGTTTCCTTCGACAGCTACAAGGTGGCGCTACATTCAGGTGAGAGCACAAGTATGCACAAAATGTTAGGGACTTTTATCGGTGGATCTTGCATATTTTTTTCAGAGGCTAGATATTGCCTAGAAATGCTTTTTAACATAGAGATGCTGGAGTTACAATGTCTGGTCGGGCCTCAGCCCTTCCATTGTTTGCCCACTGTAACAAATTTATTACCAGCACATGTGTGTTGTGACTCTGCTTTATGAAACTTATCATATATTAGGACAATGTATGTAGCAGAAGGTGCGATTGAGATGTTTGCCCACGTATTTGTTTATTTTTTTATATATGGCTGATTAATCTGTTCGTGAAATTTCCATTTTGTTACATGACAATATATCCTGCTTGCAGAATATATAAGTATTTTCAGTGCGTTGGCCGGGAATCGAACCCGGGTCAACTGCTTGGGAAGCAGCTATGCTCACCACTATACCACCAATGCCCTCTGATGTGTTAGCTCTCGGTTCTAAATATTACGTTGCAGAAATCAATGACTATCTTGCACCAGCTTCAATGGTGCATTCGGTTTAGATACCAACATGAGAAGCAGTAGAACGTTTTTTGCAGAGGGTAAGGAACTGGGGATTGAAACCAAGGACAAAGTTGTGCAGAAGAGAAGAAATGAAAAGCAACAGTACAAATAGTGGAAATGAGCATATATAGGCAGCATGGGAAGCAAAGCAGGGAAGAGAAAGAGAACATTCCATGAAATGCCCAGGAGATAGATAAGAGCAGAACAAAAAGGGAAGAATGAAATTCAAAGCATGCCCAGAAAGTTGTGTGAAGCTCCCACCAGTCATTTATGGTTATAATTGTGTGTCTTTACTTTCAAAGTACAGGGTTGTACCTTTCACGATCACTCTTGTATTACACAGACACGAATAGTTGAGAAGTCTTTTCTCACATAGCTGGCACAAGCTTGCACTTTTCCTTTCTGGCAATGTGGAAATGACAGCTTGGTCCTTGGAAGGAAAATCAAGCAAAATTAGCAGAGGATGGTTTCGATCCATCGACCTCTGGGTTATGGGCCCAGCACGCTTCCGCTGCGCCACTCTGCTCCTTTGTGAAAGTGTTCTCTTTATGCAGATGAGGAGGCATTCAGAGAAGTGACGTGGGATTGGTCGGGCTCTCACCTCATTTGCCTAAGTATATCGCAAGGCATGCTGGGTGCAGAAAATCTTTATCTTCCCCTCTCACAATCAGTCACAACTGAAAGTCCAGACCCTCTTAGGCACTAGCCGTTTCAGGCCTTTAACAAGACAACAGCTCTCCGACGCTCTCTGTCTCTCTCTCTCTCTGTGATCCTAGTGCTTGCATGCTCAGTATTTGGCTTTTCCTGGGAGCCAGAGATCTACCCGGTGAGGGCTTGCCGGTATAAGGCTTTAGAGCGTTTGGGAGCGTTCGGTACATGAGAGGACGTTGGACTTGAAGCTATGCAAATTTGAAGCATCCAAACTTCCTGCTGCAGTCGGAGGCTCTTTCCATGGACATCTGCCTTTTGGATTCCTCTAAACTTGCCCTCTGATGAAACATTTTGTGAGCTGCAGTTACCTCCGACGGCTACAAGGTGGTGCTACATTCAGGTGAGGGCACAAGTATGCACAAAATGTTGGGGACTTTTGCCAGATTTATTGCTGGATCTTGCATATTTTTTTCAGAGGCTAAATATTGCCTAGGAAATGCTTTTTAACATAGAGATGCTGGAGTTAAAATGTCTGGTCGGGCCTCAGCCCTTTCATTGTCTGCCCACTGTAACATATTTTTTTACCAGTACATGTGAGTGGTGACTCTGCTTTATGAAACTTATCATATATTAGGACAATGAATATAGCAGAAGGGGCGATCGAAATGCTTGCCTACATATTTGTTTATTTTTTATATAATGGCTGATTAACCTCTTAATTATATTACCAGTTTGTGAAATGTTGCTTTAAAATATATCCTGCTTGCAGAATATATATGTATTTGTACTGCGTTGGCCGGGAATCGAACCCGGGTCAACTGCTTGGAAGGCAGCTATGCTCACCACTATACCACCAACGCCCTCTGATCTTTGCGCTCTCGGTTCTAAACATTAGGACCCTGAGTTCAATGACTATCATGCACCAGCTTCAATGGTGCATTTGGTTTAGATACCAACATGAAAAGCAATAGAAAGTTTTTGTAGAGGGTAAGGAACTGGGATTGAAACCAAGGACAAAGCTGTGCAGAAGAGAAGAATGGAAAGCAGCAATACAAATAATAGATATGAACACATAGAGGCAGCATGGGAAGCAAAGCAGGGAAGAGAAATAGAGAACATTCCATGAAATGCCCAGGAGATAGATAAGAGCAGAACAAAAAAGGGAAGAATGAAATTCAAAGCCTCCACATAAAAGTGTTTGAAGGTCCCACCAGTCATTCATGCTTATTATTGTGTGCCTTTACTTTCAAAGTACAGTGTGGAGCTTTTGACGATCCCTCTCTTGTATTTCAGCAGACACAGATAGTTGAGAAGTCTTTTCTCACATAGCTGGCACAAGCTTGCGCTTTTCCTTGCTGGTAGCGTGGAAATGACAGCTTGGTCCTTGGAAGTAAAATCAAGCAAAATTAGCAGAGGATGGTTTCGATCCATCGACCTCTGGGTTATGGGCCCAGCACGCTTCCGCTGCGCCACTCTGCTCCGTTGTGAAAGTGTTCTTTTTATGCAGATAAGGAGCATTAGGCAGAGTAGCATGGGATTGGTCTGGCTCTCACCTCATTTGCATAAGTATATCCCAAGGCATGCTGGGTGCAGAAAAACTTCATCTTCCCCTCTCACAATCAGTCATAACTGAAAGTCAGACACTCTTAGGCACTAGCCGTTTCAGGCCTTTATCAAGACAGTAGCTCTTGAACCATCTCTCTCTCGCTCTGTGATCCTAGCACTAGCATGCTCAGGATTTGGCTTTACCTTGGAGCCAGAGATATACCCGGTGAGGGCTTGCCCGGTGTGAGGCTTTTGAGCGTTTGGGAGCGTTGTGGACGTTGGACAGGAAACTATGCGAATATGAAGCCTCCAACATTCCTGCTTCAGTGAGTGGTTCTTTCCATGGACATCTGACTCTTGGATTCCTCTCAACTTGCCTTCTGATAAAACATTTTGTGAGCAGCAGTTTCCTTCGACAGCTACAAGGTGGCGCTACATTCAGGTGAGAGCACAAGTATGCACAAAATGTTAGGGACTTTTGCCAGATTTATCGGTGGATCTTGCATATTTTTTTCAGAGGCTAAATATTGCCTAGAAATGCTTTTTAACATAGAGATGCTGGAGTTACAATGTCTGGTCGGGCCTCAGCCCTTCCATTGTTTGCCCACTGTAACAAATTTATTACCAGCACATGTGTGTTGTGACTCTGCTTTATGAAACTTATCATATATTAGGACAATGTATGTAGCAGAAGGTGCGATTGAGATATTTGCCCACGTATTTGTTTATTTTTTTATATATGGCTGATTAATCTGTTCGTGAAATTTCCGTTTTGTGACATGTTGCATTACAATATATCCTGCTTGCAGAATATATAAGTATTTTCAGTGCGTTGGCCGGGAATCGAACCCGGGTCAACTGCTTGGGAAGCAGCTATGCTCAACACTATACCACCAACGCCCTCTGATGTGTTAGCTCTCGGTTCTAAATATTACGTTGCAGAAATCAATGACTATCTTGCACCAGCTTCAATGGTGCATTTGGTTTAGATACCAACATGAGAAGCAGTAGAACGTTTTTTGCAGAGGGTAAGGAACTGGGGATTGAAACCAAGGACAAAGTTGTGCAGAAGAGAAGAAATGAAAAGCAACAGTACAAATAGTAGAAATGAGCATATATAGGCAGCATGGGAAGCAAAGCAGGGAAGAGAAAGAGAACATTCCATTAAATGCCCAGGAGATAGATAAGAGCAGAACAAAAAGGGAAGAATGAAATTCAAAGCATGCCCAGAAAGTTGTGTGAAGCTCCCACCAGTCAGTCATTTGTGGTTATAATTGTGTGTCTTTACTTTCAAAGTACAGGGTTGTACCTTTCACGATCACTCTTGTATTACACAGACACGAATAGTTGAGAAGTCTTTTCTCACATAGCTGGCACAAGCTTGCACTTTTCCTTTCTGGCTATGTGGAAATGACAGCTTGGTCCTTGGAAGGAAAATCAAGCAAAATTAGCAGAGGATGGTTTCGATCCATCGACCTCTGGGTTATGGGCCCAGCACGCTTCCGCTGCGCCACTCTGCTCCTTTGTGAAAGTGTTCTCTTTATGCAGATGAGGAGGCATTCAGAGAAGTGACGTGGGATTGGTCAGGCTCTCACCTCATTTGCCTAAGTATATCGCAAGGCATGCTGGGTGCAGAAAATCTTTATCTTCCCCTCTCACAATCAGTCACAACTGAAAGTCCAGACCCTCTTAGGCACTAGCCGTTTCAGGCCTTTAACAAGACAACAGCTCTCTGACGCTCTCTGTCTCTCTCTCTCTCTGTGATCCTAGTGCTTGCATGCTCAGTATTTGGCTTTACCTGGGAGCCAGAGATCTACCCGGTGAGGGCTTGCCGGGTATAAGGCTTTAGAGCGTTTGGGAGCATTCGGTACATGAGAGGACGTTGGACTGGAAGCTATGCAAATTTGAAGCATCCAAACTTCCTGCTGCAGTCGGAGGCTCTTTCCATGGACATCTGCCTTTTGGATTCCTCTAAACTTGCCCTCTGATGAAACATTTTGTGAGCTGCAGTTACCTCCGACGGCTACAAGGTGGTGCTACATTCAGGTGAGGGCACAAGTATGCACAAAATGTTGGGGACTTTTGCCAGATTTATTGCTGGATCTTGCATATTTTTTTCAGAGGCTAAATATTGCCTAGGAAATGCTTTTTAACATAGAGATGCTGGAGTTAAAATGTCTGGTCGGGCCTCAGCCCTTTCATTGTCTGCCCACTGTAACATATTTTTTTACCAGCACATGTGAGTGGTGACTCTGCTTTATGAAACTTATCATATATTAGGACAATGAATATAGCAGAAGGGGCGATCGACATGCTTGCCTACATATTTGTTTATTTTTTATATAATGGCTGATTAACCTCTTCATTATATTACCATTTTGTGAAATGTTGCTTTAAAATATATCCTGCTTGCAGAATATATAAGTATTTGTACTGCGTTGGCCGGGAATCGAACCCGGGTCCACTTTTTTGAAGGCAGCTATGCTCACCACTATACCACCAACGCCCTCTGATCTGTGTGCTCTCGGTTCTAAACATTAGGACCCTGAGTTCAATGACTATCATGCACCAGCTTCAATTGTGCATTTGGTTTAGATACCAACATGAAAAGCAATAGAAAGTTTTTGTAGAGGGTAAGGAACTGGGATTGAAACCAAGGACAAAGCTGTGCAGAAGAGAAGAATGGAAAGCAGCAATACAAATAATAGATATGAACACATAGAGGCAGCATGGGAAGCAAAGCAGGGAAGAGAAATAGAGAACATTCCATGAAATGCCCAGGAGATAGATAAGAGCAGAACAAAAAAGGGAAGAATGAAATTCAAAGCCTCCACATAAAAGTGTTTGAAGGTCCCACCAGTCATTCATGCTTATTATTGTGTGCCTTTACTTTCAAAGTACAGTGTGGAGCCTTTGACGATCCCTCTCTTGTATTTCAGCAGACACAGATAGTTGAGAAGTCTTTTCTCACATAGCTGGCACAAGCTTGCGCTTTTCCTTGCTGGTAGCGTGGAAATGACAGCTTGGTCCTTGGAAGTAAAATCAAGCAAAATTAGCAGAGGATGGTTTCGATCCATCGACCTCTGGGTTATGGGCCCAGCACGCTTCCGCTGCGCCACTCTGCTCCGTTGTGAAAGTGTTCTTTTTATGCAGATAAGGAGCATTAGGCAGAGTAGCATGGGATTGGTCTGGCTCTCACCTCATTTGCATAAGTATATCCCAAGGCATGCTGGGTGCAGAAAAACTTCATCTTCCCCTCTCACAATCAGTCATAACTGAAAGTCAGACACTCTTAGGCACTAGCCGTTTCAGGCCTTTATCATGACAGTAGCTCTTGAACCATCTCTCTCTCTCTCTGTTATCCTAGCACTAGCATGCTCAGGATTTGGCTTTACCTTGGAGCCAGAGATATACCCGATGAGGGCTTGCCCGGTGTGAGGCTTTTGAGCGTCTGGGAGCGTTCGGGACGTGAGTGGACGTTGGACAGGAAACTATGCGAATATGAAGCCTCCAACATTCCTGCTTCAGTGAGTGGTTCTTTCCTTGGACATCTGACTCTTGGATTCCTCTCAACTTGCCTTCTGATAAAACATTTTGTGAGCAGCAGTTTCCTTCGACAGCTACAAGGTGGCGCTACATTCAGGTGAGAGCACAAGTATGCACAAAATGTTAGGGACTTTTATCGGTGGATCTTGCATATTTTTTTCAGAGGCTAGATATTGCCTAGAAATGCTTTTTAACATAGAGATGCTGGAGTTACAATGTCTGGTCGGGCCTCAGCCCTTCCATTGTTTGCCCACTGTAACAAATTTATTACCAGCACATGTGTGTTGTGACTCTGCTTTATGAAACTTATCATATATTAGGACAATGTATGTAGCAGAAGGTGCGATTGAGATGTTTGCCCACGTATTTGTTTATTTTTTTATATATGGCTGATTAATCTGTTCGTGAAATTTCCATTTTGTTACATGACAATATATCCTGCTTGCAGAATATATAAGTATTTTCAGTGCGTTGGCCGGGAATCGAACCCGGGTCAACTGCTTGGGAAGCAGCTATGCTCACCACTATACCACCAATGCCCTCTGATGTGTTAGCTCTCGGTTCTAAATATTACGTTGCAGAAATCAATGACTATCTTGCACCAGCTTCAATGGTGCATTCGGTTTAGATACCAACATGAGAAGCAGTAGAACGTTTTTTGCAGAGGGTAAGGAACTGGGGATTGAAACCAAGGACAAAGTTGTGCAGAAGAGAAGAAATGAAAAGCAACAGTACAAATAGTGGAAATGAGCATATATAGGCAGCATGGGAAGCAAAGCAGGGAAGAGAAAGAGAACATTCCATGAAATGCCCAGGAGATAGATAAGAGCAGAACAAAAAGGGAAGAATGAAATTCAAAGCATGCCCAGAAAGTTGTGTGAAGCTCCCACCAGTCATTTATGGTTATAATTGTGTGTCTTTACTTTCAAAGTACAGGGTTGTACCTTTCACGATCACTCTTGTATTACACAGACACGAATAGTTGAGAAGTCTTTTCTCACATAGCTGGCACAAGCTTGCACTTTTCCTTTCTGGCAATGTGGAAATGACAGCTTGGTCCTTGGAAGGAAAATCAAGCAAAATTAGCAGAGGATGGTTTCGATCCATCGACCTCTGGGTTATGGGCCCAGCACGCTTCCGCTGCGCCACTCTGCTCCTTTGTGAAAGTGTTCTCTTTATGCAGATGAGGAGGCATTCAGAGAAGTGACGTGGGATTGGTCGGGCTCTCACCTCATTTGCCTAAGTATATCGCAAGGCATGCTGGGTGCAGAAAATCTTTATCTTCCCCTCTCACAATCAGTCACAACTGAAAGTCCAGACCCTCTTAGGCACTAGCCGTTTCAGGCCTTTAACAAGACAACAGCTCTCCGACGCTCTCTGTCTCTCTCTCTCTCTGTGATCCTAGTGCTTGCATGCTCAGTATTTGGCTTTTCCTGGGAGCCAGAGATCTACCCGGTGAGGGCTTGCCGGTATAAGGCTTTAGAGCGTTTGGGAGCGTTCGGTACATGAGAGGACGTTGGACTTGAAGCTATGCAAATTTGAAGCATCCAAACTTCCTGCTGCAGTCGGAGGCTCTTTCCATGGACATCTGCCTTTTGGATTCCTCTAAACTTGCCCTCTGATGAAACATTTTGTGAGCTGCAGTTACCTCCGACGGCTACAAGGTGGTGCTACATTCAGGTGAGGGCACAAGTATGCACAAAATGTTGGGGACTTTTGCCAGATTTATTGCTGGATCTTGCATATTTTTTTCAGAGGCTAAATATTGCCTAGGAAATGCTTTTTAACATAGAGATGCTGGAGTTAAAATGTCTGGTCGGGCCTCAGCCCTTTCATTGTCTGCCCACTGTAACATATTTTTTTACCAGTACATGTGAGTGGTGACTCTGCTTTATGAAACTTATCATATATTAGGACAATGAATATAGCAGAAGGGGCGATCGAAATGCTTGCCTACATATTTGTTTATTTTTTATATAATGGCTGATTAACCTCTTAATTATATTACCAGTTTGTGAAATGTTGCTTTAAAATATATCCTGCTTGCAGAATATATATGTATTTGTACTGCGTTGGCCGGGAATCGAACCCGGGTCAACTGCTTGGAAGGCAGCTATGCTCACCACTATACCACCAACGCCCTCTGATCTTTGCGCTCTCGGTTCTAAACATTAGGACCCTGAGTTCAATGACTATCATGCACCAGCTTCAATGGTGCATTTGGTTTAGATACCAACATGAAAAGCAATAGAAAGTTTTTGTAGAGGGTAAGGAACTGGGATTGAAACCAAGGACAAAGCTGTGCAGAAGAGAAGAATGGAAAGCAGCAATACAAATAATAGATATGAACACATAGAGGCAGCATGGGAAGCAAAGCAGGGAAGAGAAATAGAGAACATTCCATGAAATGCCCAGGAGATAGATAAGAGCAGAACAAAAAAGGGAAGAATGAAATTCAAAGCCTCCACATAAAAGTGTTTGAAGGTCCCACCAGTCATTCATGCTTATTATTGTGTGCCTTTACTTTCAAAGTACAGTGTGGAGCTTTTGACGATCCCTCTCTTGTATTTCAGCAGACACAGATAGTTGAGAAGTCTTTTCTCACATAGCTGGCACAAGCTTGCGCTTTTCCTTGCTGGTAGCGTGGAAATGACAGCTTGGTCCTTGGAAGTAAAATCAAGCAAAATTAGCAGAGGATGGTTTCGATCCATCGACCTCTGGGTTATGGGCCCAGCACGCTTCCGCTGCGCCACTCTGCTCCGTTGTGAAAGTGTTCTTTTTATGCAGATAAGGAGCATTAGGCAGAGTAGCATGGGATTGGTCTGGCTCTCACCTCATTTGCATAAGTATATCCCAAGGCATGCTGGGTGCAGAAAAACTTCATCTTCCCCTCTCACAATCAGTCATAACTGAAAGTCAGACACTCTTAGGCACTAGCCGTTTCAGGCCTTTATCAAGACAGTAGCTCTTGAACCATCTCTCTCTCGCTCTGTGATCCTAGCACTAGCATGCTCAGGATTTGGCTTTACCTTGGAGCCAGAGATATACCCGGTGAGGGCTTGCCCGGTGTGAGGCTTTTGAGCGTTTGGGAGCGTTGTGGACGTTGGACAGGAAACTATGCGAATATGAAGCCTCCAACATTCCTGCTTCAGTGAGTGGTTCTTTCCATGGACATCTGACTCTTGGATTCCTCTCAACTTGCCTTCTGATAAAACATTTTGTGAGCAGCAGTTTCCTTCGACAGCTACAAGGTGGCGCTACATTCAGGTGAGAGCACAAGTATGCACAAAATGTTAGGGACTTTTGCCAGATTTATCGGTGGATCTTGCATATTTTTTCAGAGGCTAGATATTGCCTAGAAATGCTTTTTAACATAGAGATGCTGGAGTTACAATGTCTGGTCGGGCCTCAGCCCTTCCATTGTTTGCCCACTGTAACAAATTTATTACCAGCACATGTGTGTTGTGACTCTGCTTTATGAAACTTATGATATATTAGGACAATGTATGTAGCAGAAGGTGCGATTGAGATGTTTGCCCACGTATTTGTTTATTTTTTTATATATGGCTGATTAATCTGTTCGTGAAATTTCCATTTTGTGACATGTTGCATTACAATATATCCTGCTTGCAGAATATATAAGTATTTTCAGTGCGTTGGCCGGGAATCGAACCCGGGTCAACTGCTTGGGAAGCAGCTATGCTCACCACTATACCACCAACGCCCTCTGATGTGTTAGCTCTCGGTTCTAAATATTACGTTGCAGAAATCAATGACTATCTTGCACCAGCTTCAATGGTGCATTTGGTTTAGATACCAACATGAGAAGCAGTAGAACGTTTTTTGCAGAGGGTAAGGAACTGGGGATTGAAACCAAGGACAAAGTTGTGCAGAAGAGAAGAAATGAAAAGCAACAGTACAAATAGTAGAAATGAGCATATATAGGCAGCATGGGAAGCAAAGCAGGGAAGAGAAAGAGAACATTCCATTAAATGCCCAGGAGATAGATAAGAGCAGAACAAAAAGGGAAGAATGAAATTCAAAGCATGCCCAGAAAGTTGTGTGAAGCTCCCACCAGTCAGTCATTTGTGGTTATAATTGTGTGTCTTTACTTTCAAAGTACAGGGTTGTACCTTTCACGATCACTCTTGTATTACACAGACACGAATAGTTGAGAAGTCTTTTCTCACATAGCTGGCACAAGCTTGCACTTTTCCTTTCTGGCTATGTGGAAATGACAGCTTGGTCCTTGGAAGGAAAATCAAGCAAAATTAGCAGAGGATGGTTTTGATCCATCGACCTCTGGGTTATGGGCCCAGCACGCTTCCGCTGCGCCACTCTGCTCCTTTGTGAAAGTGTTCTCTTTATGCAGATGAGGAGGCATTCAGAGAAGTGACGTGGGATTGGTCAGGCTCTCACCTCATTTGCCTAAGTATATCGCAAGGCATGCTGGGTGCAGAAAATCTTTATCTTCCCCTCTCACAATCAGTCACAACTGAAAGTCCAGACCCTCTTAGGCACTAGCCGTTTCAGGCCTTTAACAAGACAACAGCTCTCTGACGCTCTCTGTCTCTCTCTCTCTCTGTGATCCTAGTGCTTGCATGCTCAGTATTTGGCTTTACCTGGGAGCCAGAGATCTACCCGGTGAGGGCTTGCCGGGTATAAGGCTTTAGAGCGTTTGGGAGCATTCGGTACATGAGAGGACGTTGGACTGGAAGCTATGCAAATTTGAAGCATCCAAACTTCCTGCTGCAGTCGGAGGCTCTTTCCATGGACATCTGCCTTTTGGATTCCTCTAAACTTGCCCTCTGATGAAACATTTTGTGAGCTGCAGTTACCTCCGACGGCTACAAGGTGGTGCTACATTCAGGTGAGGGCACAAGTATGCACAAAATGTTGGGGACTTTTGCCAGATTTATTGCTGGATCTTGCATATTTTTTTCAGAGGCTAAATATTGCCTAGGAAATGCTTTTTAACATAGAGATGCTGGAGTTAAAATGTCTGGTCGGGCCTCAGCCCTTTCATTGTCTGCCCACTGTAACATATTTTTTTACCAGCACATGTGAGTGGTGACTCTGCTTTATGAAACTTATCATATATTAGGACAATGAATATAGCAGAAGGGGCGATCGACATGCTTGCCTACATATTTGTTTATTTTTTATATAATGGCTGATTAACCTCTTCATTATATTACCATTTTGTGAAATGTTGCTTTAAAATATATCCTGCTTGCAGAATATATAAGTATTTGTACTGCGTTGGCCGGGAATCGAACCCGGGTCCACTTTTTTGAAGGCAGCTATGCTCACCACTATACCACCAACGCCCTCTGATCTGTATGCTCTCGGTTCTAAACATTAGGACCCTGAGTTCAATGACTATCATGCACCAGCTTCAATTGTGCATTTGGTTTAGATACCAACATGAAAAGCAATAGAAAGTTTTTGTAGAGGGTAAGGAACTGGGATTGAAACCAAGGACAAAGCTGTGCAGAAGAGAAGAATGGAAAGCAGCAATACAAATAATAGATATGAACACATAGAGGCAGCATGGGAAGCAAAGCAGGGAAGAGAAATAGAGAACATTCCATGAAATGCCCAGGAGATAGATAAGAGCAGAACAAAAAAGGGAAGAATGAAATTCAAAGCCTCCACATAAAAGTGTTTGAAGGTCCCACCAGTCATTCATGCTTATTATTGTGTGCCTTTACTTTCAAAGTACAGTGTGGAGCCTTTGACGATCCCTCTCTTGTATTTCAGCAGACACAGATAGTTGAGAAGTCTTTTCTCACATAGCTGGCACAAGCTTGCGCTTTTCCTTGCTGGTAGCGTGGAAATGACAGCTTGGTCCTTGGAAGTAAAATCAAGCAAAATTAGCAGAGGATGGTTTCGATCCATCGACCTCTGGGTTATGGGCCCAGCACGCTTCCGCTGCGCCACTCTGCTCCGTTGTGAAAGTGTTCTTTTTATGCAGATAAGGAGCATTAGGCAGAGTAGCATGGGATTGGTCTGGCTCTCACCTCATTTGCATAAGTATATCCCAAGGCATGCTGGGTGCAGAAAAACTTCATCTTCCCCTCTCACAATCAGTCATAACTGAAAGTCAGACACTCTTAGGCACTAGCCGTTTCAGGCCTTTATCATGACAGTAGCTCTTGAACCATCTCTCTCTCTCTCTGTTATCCTAGCACTAGCATGCTCAGGATTTGGCTTTACCTTGGAGCCAGAGATATACCCGATGAGGGCTTGCCCGGTGTGAGGCTTTTGAGCGTCTGGGAGCGTTCGGGACGTGAGTGGACGTTGGACAGGAAACTATGCGAATATGAAGCCTCCAACATTCCTGCTTCAGTGAGTGGTTCTTTCCTTGGACATCTGACTCTTGGATTCCTCTCAACTTGCCTTCTGATAAAACATTTTGTGAGCAGCAGTTTCCTTCGACAGCTACAAGGTGGCGCTACATTCAGGTGAGAGCACAAGTATGCACAAAATGTTAGGGACTTTTATCGGTGGATCTTGCATATTTTTTTCAGAGGCTAGATATTGCCTAGAAATGCTTTTTAACATAGAGATGCTGGAGTTACAATGTCTGGTCGGGCCTCAGCCCTTCCATTGTTTGCCCACTGTAACAAATTTATTACCAGCACATGTGTGTTGTGACTCTGCTTTATGAAACTTATCATATATTAGGACAATGTATGTAGCAGAAGGTGCGATTGAGATGTTTGCCCACGTATTTGTTTATTTTTTTATATATGGCTGATTAATCTGTTCGTGAAATTTCCATTTTGTTACATGACAATATATCCTGCTTGCAGAATATATAAGTATTTTCAGTGCGTTGGCCGGGAATCGAACCCGGGTCAACTGCTTGGGAAGCAGCTATGCTCACCACTATACCACCAATGCCCTCTGATGTGTTAGCTCTCGGTTCTAAATATTACGTTGCAGAAATCAATGACTATCTTGCACCAGCTTCAATGGTGCATTCGGTTTAGATACCAACATGAGAAGCAGTAGAACGTTTTTTGCAGAGGGTAAGGAACTGGGGATTGAAACCAAGGACAAAGTTGTGCAGAAGAGAAGAAATGAAAAGCAACAGTACAAATAGTGGAAATGAGCATATATAGGCAGCATGGGAAGCAAAGCAGGGAAGAGAAAGAGAACATTCCATGAAATGCCCAGGAGATAGATAAGAGCAGAACAAAAAGGGAAGAATGAAATTCAAAGCATGCCCAGAAAGTTGTGTGAAGCTCCCACCAGTCATTTATGGTTATAATTGTGTGTCTTTACTTTCAAAGTACAGGGTTGTACCTTTCACGATCACTCTTGTATTACACAGACACGAATAGTTGAGAAGTCTTTTCTCACATAGCTGGCACAAGCTTGCACTTTTCCTTTCTGGCAATGTGGAAATGACAGCTTGGTCCTTGGAAGGAAAATCAAGCAAAATTAGCAGAGGATGGTTTCGATCCATCGACCTCTGGGTTATGGGCCCAGCACGCTTCCGCTGCGCCACTCTGCTCCTTTGTGAAAGTGTTCTCTTTATGCAGATGAGGAGGCATTCAGAGAAGTGACGTGGGATTGGTCGGGCTCTCACCTCATTTGCCTAAGTATATCGCAAGGCATGCTGGGTGCAGAAAATCTTTATCTTCCCCTCTCACAATCAGTCACAACTGAAAGTCCAGACCCTCTTAGGCACTAGCCGTTTCAGGCCTTTAACAAGACAACAGCTCTCCGACGCTCTCTGTCTCTCTCTCTCTCTGTGATCCTAGTGCTTGCATGCTCAGTATTTGGCTTTTCCTGGGAGCCAGAGATCTACCCGGTGAGGGCTTGCCGGTATAAGGCTTTAGAGCGTTTGGGAGCGTTCGGTACATGAGAGGACGTTGGACTTGAAGCTATGCAAATTTGAAGCATCCAAACTTCCTGCTGCAGTCGGAGGCTCTTTCCATGGACATCTGCCTTTTGGATTCCTCTAAACTTGCCCTCTGATGAAACATTTTGTGAGCTGCAGTTACCTCCGACGGCTACAAGGTGGTGCTACATTCAGGTGAGGGCACAAGTATGCACAAAATGTTGGGGACTTTTGCCAGATTTATTGCTGGATCTTGCATATTTTTTTCAGAGGCTAAATATTGCCTAGGAAATGCTTTTTAACATAGAGATGCTGGAGTTAAAATGTCTGGTCGGGCCTCAGCCCTTTCATTGTCTGCCCACTGTAACATATTTTTTTACCAGTACATGTGAGTGGTGACTCTGCTTTATGAAACTTATCATATATTAGGACAATGAATATAGCAGAAGGGGCGATCGAAATGCTTGCCTACATATTTGTTTATTTTTTATATAATGGCTGATTAACCTCTTAATTATATTACCAGTTTGTGAAATGTTGCTTTAAAATATATCCTGCTTGCAGAATATATATGTATTTGTACTGCGTTGGCCGGGAATCGAACCCGGGTCAACTGCTTGGACGGCAGCTATGCTCACCACTATACCACCAACGCCCTCTGATCTTTGCGCTCTCGGTTCTAAACATTAGGACCCTGAGTTCAATGACTATCATGCACCAGCTTCAATGGTGCATTTGGTTTAGATACCAACATGAAAAGCAATAGAAAGTTTTTGTAGAGGGTAAGGAACTGGGATTGAAACCAAGGACAAAGCTGTGCAGAAGAGAAGAATGGAAAGCAGCAATACAAATAATAGATATGAACACATAGAGGCAGCATGGGAAGCAAAGCAGGGAAGAGAAATAGAGAACATTCCATGAAATGCCCAGGAGATAGATAAGAGCAGAACAAAAAAGGGAAGAATGAAATTCAAAGCCTCCACATAAAAGTGTTTGAAGGTCCCACCAGTCATTCATGCTTATTATTGTGTGCCTTTACTTTCAAAGTACAGTGTGGAGCTTTTGACGATCCCTCTCTTGTATTTCAGCAGACACAGATAGTTGAGAAGTCTTTTCTCACATAGCTGGCACAAGCTTGCGCTTTTCCTTGCTGGTAGCGTGGAAATGACAGCTTGGTCCTTGGAAGTAAAATCAAGCAAAATTAGCAGAGGATGGTTTCGATCCATCGACCTCTGGGTTATGGGCCCAGCACGCTTCCGCTGCGCCACTCTGCTCCGTTGTGAAAGTGTTCTTTTTATGCAGATAAGGAGCATTAGGCAGAGTAGCATGGGATTGGTCTGGCTCTCACCTCATTTGCATAAGTATATCCCAAGGCATGCTGGGTGCAGAAAAACTTCATCTTCCCCTCTCACAATCAGTCATAACTGAAAGTCAGACACTCTTAGGCACTAGCCGTTTCAGGCCTTTATCAAGACAGTAGCTCTTGAACCATCTCTCTCTCGCTCTGTGATCCTAGCACTAGCATGCTCAGGATTTGGCTTTACCTTGGAGCCAGAGATATACCCGGTGAGGGCTTGCCCGGTGTGAGGCTTTTGAGCGTTTGGGAGCGTTGTGGACGTTGGACAGGAAACTATGCGAATATGAAGCCTCCAACATTCCTGCTTCAGTGAGTGGTTCTTTCCATGGACATCTGACTCTTGGATTCCTCTCAACTTGCCTTCTGATAAAACATTTTGTGAGCAGCAGTTTCCTTCGACAGCTACAAGGTGGCGCTACATTCAGGTGAGAGCACAAGTATGCACAAAATGTTAGGGACTTTTGCCAGATTTATCGGTGGATCTTGCATATTTTTTTCAGAGGCTAAATATTGCCTAGAAATGCTTTTTAACATAGAGATGCTGGAGTTACAATGTCTGGTCGGGCCTCAGCCCTTCCATTGTTTGCCCACTGTAACAAATTTATTACCAGCACATGTGTGTTGTGACTCTGCTTTATGAAACTTATCATATATTAGGACAATGTATGTAGCAGAAGGTGCGATTGAGATATTTGCCCACGTATTTGTTTATTTTTTTATATATGGCTGATTAATCTGTTCGTGAAATTTCCGTTTTGTGACATGTTGCATTACAATATATCCTGCTTGCAGAATATATAAGTATTTTCAGTGCGTTGGCCGGGAATCGAACCCGGGTCAACTGCTTGGGAAGCAGCTATGCTCAACACTATACCACCAACGCCCTCTGATGTGTTAGCTCTCGGTTCTAAATATTACGTTGCAGAAATCAATGACTATCTTGCACCAGCTTCAATGGTGCATTTGGTTTAGATACCAACATGAGAAGCAGTAGAACGTTTTTTGCAGAGGGTAAGGAACTGGGGATTGAAACCAAGGACAAAGTTGTGCAGAAGAGAAGAAATGAAAAGCAACAGTACAAATAGTAGAAATGAGCATATATAGGCAGCATGGGAAGCAAAGCAGGGAAGAGAAAGAGAACATTCCATGAAATGCCCAGGAGATAGATAAGAGCAGAACAAAAAGGGAAGAATGAAATTCAAAGCATGCCCAGAAAGTTGTGTGAAGCTCCCACCAGTCAGTCATTTATGGTTATAATTGTGTGTCTTTACTTTCAAAGTACAGGGTTGTACCTTTCACGATCACTCTTGTATTACACAGACACGAATAGTTGAGAAGTCTTTTCTCACATAGCTGGCACAAGCTTGCACTTTTCCTTTCTGGCTATGTGGAAATGACAGCTTGGTCCTTGGAAGGAAAATCAAGCAAAATTAGCAGAGGATGGTTTCGATCCATCGACCTCTGGGTTATGGGCCCAGCACGCTTCCGCTGCGCCACTCTGCTCCTTTGTGAAAGTGTTCTCTTTATGCAGATGAGGAGGCATTCAGAGAAGTGACGTGGGATTGGTCGGGCTCTCACCTCATTTGCCTAAGTATATCGCAAGGCATGCTGGGTGCAGAAAATCTTTATCTTCCCCTCTCACAATCAGTCACAACTGAAAGTCCAGACCCTCTTAGGCACTAGCCGTTTCAGGCCTTTAACAAGACAACAGCTCTCCGACGCTCTCTGTCTCTCTCTCTCTCTGTGATCCTAGTGCTTGCATGCTCAGTATTTGGCTTTTCCTGGGAGCCAGAGATCTACCCGGTGAGGGCTTGCCGGGTATAAGGCTTTAGAGCGTTTGGGAGCGTTCGGTACATGAGAGGACGTTGGACTGGAAGCTATGCAAATTTGAAGCATCCAAACTTCCTGCTGCAGTCGGAGGCTCTTTCCATGGACATCTGCCTTTTGGATTCCTCTAAACTTGCCCTCTGATGAAACATTTTGTGAGCTGCAGTTACCTCCGACGGCTACAAGGTGGTGCTACATTCAGGTGAGGGCACAAGTATGCACAAAATGTTGGGGACTTTTGCCAGATTTATTGCTGGATCTTGCATATTTTTTTCAGAGGCTAAATATTGCCTAGGAAATGCTTTTTAACATAGAGATGCTGGAGTTAAAATGTCTGGTCGGGCCTCAGCCCTTTCATTGTCTGCCCACTGTAACATATTTTTTTACCAGTACATGTGAGTGGTGACTCTGCTTTATGAAACTTATCATATATTAGGACAATGAATATAGCAGAAGGGGCGATCGAAATGCTTGCCTACATATTTGTTTATTTTTTATATAATGGCTGATTAACCTCTTAATTATATTACCATTTTGTGAAATGTTGCTTTAAAATATATCCTGCTTGCAGAATATATAAGTATTTGTACTGCGTTGGCCGGGAATCGAACCCGGGTCAACTGCTTGGAAGGCAGCTATGCTCACCACTATACCACCAACGCCCTCTGATCTTTGCGCTCTCGGTTCTAAACATTAGGACCCTGAGTTCAATGACTATCATGCACCAGCTTCAATGGTGCATTTGGTTTAGATACCAACATGAAAAGCAATAGAAAGTTTTTGTAGAGGGTAAGGAACTGGGATTGAAACCAAGGACAAAGCTGTGCAGAAGAGAAGAATGGAAAGCAGCAATACAAATAATAGATATGAACACATAGAGGCAGCATGGGAAGCAAAGCAGGGAAGAGAAATAGAGAACATTCCATGAAATGCCCAGGAGATAGATAAGAGCAGAACAAAAAAGGGAAGAATGAAATTCAAAGCCTCCACATAAAAGTGTTTGAAGGTCCCACCAATCATTCATGCTTATTATTGTGTGCCTTTACTTTCAAAGTACAGTGTGGATCCTTTGACGATCCCTCTCTTGTATTTCAGCAGACACAGATAGTTGAGAAGTCTTTTCTCACATAGCTGGCACACGCTTGCGCTTTTCCTTGCTGGCAGCGTGGAAATGACAGCTTGGTCCTTGGAAGTAAAATCAAGCAAAATTAGCAGAGGATGGTTTCGATCCATCGACCTCTGGGTTATGGGCCCAGCACGCTTCCGCTGCGCCACTCTGCTCTGTTGTGAAAGTGTTCTTTTTATGCAGATAAGGAGCATTAAGCAGAGTAGCATGGGATTGGTCTGGCTCTCACCTCATTTGCATAAGTATATCCCAAGGCATGCTGGGTGCAGAAAAACTTCATCTTCCCCTCTCACAATCAGTCATAACTGAAAGTCAGACACTCTTAGGCACTAGCCGTTTCAGGCCTTTATCAAGACAGTAGCTCTTGAACCATTTCTCTCTCTCTCTGTGATCCTAGCACTAGCATGCTCAGGATTTGGCTTTACCTGGGAGCCAGAGATATACCGGGTGAGGACTTGCCCGGTGTGAGGCTTTTGAGCGTTTGGGAGCGTTCGGGACGTGAGTGGACGTTGGACAGGAAACTATGCGAATATGAAGCCTCCAACATTCCTGCTTCAGTGAGTGGTTCTTTCCATGGACATCTGACTCTTGGATTCCTCTCAACTTGCCTTCTGATAAAACATTTTGTGAGCAGCAGTTTCCTTCGACAGCTACAAGGTGGCGCTACATTCAAGTGAGAGCACAAGTATGCACAAAATGTTAGGGACTTTTGCCAGATTTATCGGTGGATCTTGCATATTTTTTTCAGAGGCTAGATATTGCCTAGAAATGCTTTTTAACATAGAGATGCTGGAGTTACAATGTCTGGTCGGGCCTCAGCCCTTCCATTGTTTGCCCACTGTAACAAATTTATTACCAGCACATGTGTGTTGTGACTCTGCTTTATGAAACTTATCATATATTAGGACAATGTATGTAGCAGAAGGTGCGATTGAGATGTTTGCCCACGTATTTGTTTATTTTTTTATATATGGCTGATTAATCTGTTCGTGAAATTTCCATTTTGTTACATGACAATATATCCTGCTTGCAGAATATATAAGTATTTTCAGTGCGTTGGCCGGGAATCGAACCCGGGTCAACTGCTTGGGAAGCAGCTATGCTCACCACTATACCACCAACGCCCTCTGATGTGTTAGCTCTCGGTTCTAAATATTACGTTGCAGAAATCAATGACTATCTTGCACCATCTTCAATGGTGCATTCGGTTTAGATACCAACATGAGAAGCAGTAGAACGTTTTTTGCAGAGGGTAAGGAACTGGGGATTGAAACCAAGGACAAAGTTGTGCAGAAGAGAAGAAATGAAAAGCAACAGTACAAATAGTGGAAATGAGCATATATAGGCAGCATGGGAAGCAAAGCAGGGAAGAGAAAGAGAACATTCCATGAAATGCCCAGGAGATAGATAAGAGCAGAACAAAAAGGGAAGAATGAAATTCAAGGCATGCCCAGAAAGTTGTGTGAAGCTCCCACCAGTCATTTATGGTTATAATTGTGTGTCTTTACTTTCAAAGTACAGGGTTGTACCTTTCACGATCACTCTTGTATTACACAGACACGAATAGTTGAGAAGTCTTTTCTCACATAGCTGGCACAAGCTTGCACTTTTCCTTTCTGGCAATGTGGAAATGACAGCTTGGTCCTTGGAAGGAAAATCAAGCAAAATTAGCAGAGGATGGTTTCAATCCATCGACCTCTGGGTTATGGGCCCAGCACGCTTCCGCTGCGCCACTCTGCTCCTTTGTGAAAGTGTTCTCTTTATGCAGATGAGGAGGCATTCAGAGAAGTGACGTGGGATTGGTCGGGCTCTCACCTCATTTGCCTAAGTATATCGCAAGGCATGCTGGGTGCAGAAAATCTTTATCTTCCCCTCTCACAATCAGTCACAACTGAAAGTCCAGACCCTCTTAGGCACTAGCCGTTTCAGGCCTTTAACAAGACAACAGCTCTCCGACGCTCTCTGTCTCTCTCTCTCTCTGTGATCCTAGTGCTTGCATGCTCAGTATTTGGCTTTTCCTGGGAGCCAGAGATCTACCCGGTGAGGGCTTGCCGGTATAAGGCTTTAGAGCGTTTGGGAGCGTTCGGTACATGAGAGGACGTTGGACTTGAAGCTATGCAAATTTGAAGCATCCAAACTTCCTGCTGCAGTCGGAGGCTCTTTCCATGGACATCTGCCTTTTGGATTCCTCTAAACTTGCCCTCTGATGAAACATTTTGTGAGCTGCAGTTACCTCCGACGGCTACAAGGTGGTGCTACATTCAGGTGAGGGCACAAGTATGCACAAAATGTTGGGGACTTTTGCCAGATTTATTGCTGGATCTTGCATATTTTTTTCAGAGGCTAAATATTGCCTAGGAAATGCTTTTTAACATAGAGATGCTGGAGTTAAAATGTCTGGTCGGGCCTCAGCCCTTTCA
The DNA here is from genome assembly GCF_964263255.1 of Lissotriton vulgaris. Taxonomy (NCBI): domain Eukaryota; kingdom Metazoa; phylum Chordata; class Amphibia; order Caudata; family Salamandridae; genus Lissotriton; species Lissotriton vulgaris. The sequence goes on from NC_141697.1 coordinate 539,700,040, forward strand.
TTGTCTGCCCACTGTAACATATTTTTTTACCAGTACATGTGAGTGGTGACTCTGCTTTATGAAACTTATCATATATTAGGACAATGAATATAGCAGAAGGGGCGATCGAAATGCTTGCCTACATATTTGTTTATTTTTTATATAATGGCTGATTAACCTCTTAATTATATTACCAGTTTGTGAAATGTTGCTTTAAAATATATCCTGCTTGCAGAATATATATGTATTTGTACTGCGTTGGCCGGGAATCGAACCCGGGTCAACTGCTTGGAAGGCAGCTATGCTCACCACTATACCACCAACGCCCTCTGATCTTTGCGCTCTCGGTTCTAAACATTAGGACCCTGAGTTCAATGACTATCATGCACCAGCTTCAATGGTGCATTTGGTTTAGATACCAACATGAAAAGCAATAGAAAGTTTTTGTAGAGGGTAAGGAACTGGGATTGAAACCAAGGACAAAGCTGTGCAGAAGAGAAGAATGGAAAGCAGCAATACAAATAATAGATATGAACACATAGAGGCAGCATGGGAAGCAAAGCAGGGAAGAGAAATAGAGAACATTCCATGAAATGCCCAGGAGATAGATAAGAGCAGAACAAAAAAGGGAAGAATGAAATTCAAAGCCTCCACATAAAAGTGTTTGAAGGTCCCACCAGTCATTCATGCTTATTATTGTGTGCCTTTACTTTCAAAGTACAGTGTGGAGCTTTTGACGATCCCTCTCTTGTATTTCAGCAGACACAGATAGTTGAGAAGTCTTTTCTCACATAGCTGGCACAAGCTTGCGCTTTTCCTTGCTGGTAGCGTGGAAATGACAGCTTGGTCCTTGGAAGTAAAATCAAGCAAAATTAGCAGAGGATGGTTTCGATCCATCGACCTCTGGGTTATGGGCCCAGCACGCTTCCGCTGCGCCACTCTGCTCCGTTGTGAAAGTGTTCTTTTTATGCAGATAAGGAGCATTAGGCAGAGTAGCATGGGATTGGTCTGGCTCTCACCTCATTTGCATAAGTATATCCCAAGGCATGCTGGGTGCAGAAAAACTTCATCTTCCCCTCTCACAATCAGTCATAACTGAAAGTCAGACACTCTTAGGCAGTAGCCGTTTCAGGCCTTTATCAAGACAGTAGCTCTTGAACCATCTCTCTCTCGCTCTGTGATCCTAGCACTAGCATGCTCAGGATTTGGCTTTACCTTGGAGCCAGAGATATACCCGGTGAGGGCTTGCCCGGTGTGAGGCTTTTGAGCGTTTGGGAGCGTTGTGGACGTTGGACAGGAAACTATGCGAATATGAAGCCTCCAACATTCCTGCTTCAGTGAGTGGTTCTTTCCATGGACATCTGACTCTTGGATTCCTCTCAACTTGCCTTCTGATAAAACATTTTGTGAGCAGCAGTTTCCTTCGACAGCTACAAGGTGGCGCTACATTCAGGTGAGAGCACAAGTATGCACAAAATGTTAGGGACTTTTGCCAGATTTATCGGTGGATCTTGCATATTTTTTCAGAGGCTAGATATTGCCTAGAAATGCTTTTTAACATAGAGATGCTGGAGTTACAATGTCTGGTCGGGCCTCAGCCCTTCCATTGTTTGCCCACTGTAACAAATTTATTACCAGCACATGTGTGTTGTGACTCTGCTTTATGAAACTTATCATATATTAGGACAATGTATGTAGCAGAAGGTGCGATTGAGATGTTTGCCCACGTATTTGTTTATTTTTTTATATATGGCTGATTAATCTGTTCGTGAAATTTCCATTTTGTGACATGTTGCATTACAATATATCCTGCTTGCAGAATATATAAGTATTTTCAGTGCGTTGGCCGGGAATCGAACCCGGGTCAACTGCTTGGGAAGCAGCTATGCTCACCACTATACCACCAACGCCCTCTGATGTATTAGCTCTCGGTTCTAAATATTACGTTGCAGAAATCAATGACTATCTTGCACCAGCTTCAATGGTGCATTTGGTTTAGATACCAACATGAGAAGCAGTAGAACGTTTTTTGCAGAGGGTAAGGAACTGGGGATTGAAACCAAGGACAAAGTTGTGCAGAAGAGAAGAAATGAAAAGCAACAGTACAAATAGTAGAAATGAGCATATATAGGCAGCATGGGAAGCAAAGCAGGGAAGAGAAAGAGAACATTCCATGAAATGCCCAGGAGATAGATAAGAGCAGAACAAAAAGGGAAGAATGAAATTCAAAGCATGCCCAGAAAGTTGTGTGAAGCTCCCACCAGTCAGTCATTTATGGTTATAATTGTGTGTCTTTACTTTCAAAGTACAGGGTTGTACCTTTCACGATCACTCTTGTATTACACAGACACGAATAGTTGAGAAGTCTTTTCTCACATAGCTGGCACAAGCTTGCACTTTTCCTTTCTGGCTATGTGGAAATGACAGCTTGGTCCTTGGAAGGAAAATCAAGCAAAATTAGCAGAGGATGGTTTCGATCCATCGACCTCTGGGTTATGGGCCCAGCACGCTTCCGCTGTGCCACTCTGCTCCTTTGTGAAAGTGTTCTCTTTATGCAGATGAGGAGGCATTCAGAGAAGTGACGTGGGATTGGTCAGGCTCTCACCTCATTTGCCTAAGTATATCGCAAGGCATGCTGGGTGCAGAAAATCTTTATCTTCCCCTCTCACAATCAGTCACAACTGAAAGTCCAGACCCTCTTAGGCACTAGCCGTTTCAGGCCTTTAACAAGACAACAGCTCTCCGACGCTCTCTGTCTCTCTCTCTCTCTGTGATCCTAGTGCTTGCATGCTCAGTATTTGGCTTTACCTGGGAGCCAGAGATCTACCCGGTGAGGGCTTGCCGGGTATAAGGCTTTAGAGCGTTTGGGAGCATTCGGTACATGAGAGGACGTTGGACTGGAAGCTATGCAAATTTGAAGCATCCAAACTTCCTGCTGCAGTCGGAGGCTCTTTCCATGGACATCTGCCTTTTGGATCCCTCTAAACTTGCCCTCTGATGAAACATTTTGTGAGCTGCAGTTACCTCCGACGGCTACAAGGTGGTGCTACATTCAGGTGAGGGCACAAGTATGCACAAAATGTTGGGGACTTTTGCCAGATTTATTGCTGGATCTTGCATATTTTTTTCAGAGGCTAAATATTGCCTAGGAAATGCTTTTTAACATAGAGATGCTGGAGTTAAAATGTCTGGTCGGGCCTCAGCCCTTTCATTGTCTGCCCACTGTAACATATTTTTTTACCAGCACATGTGAGTGGTGACTCTGCTTTATGAAACTTATCATATATTAGGACAATGAATATAGCAGAAGGGGCGATCGACATGCTTGCCTACATATTTGTTTATTTTTTATATAATGGCTGATTAACCTCTTCATTATATTACCATTTTGTGAAATGTTGCTTTAAAATATATCCTGCTTGCAGAATATATAAGTATTTGTACTGCGTTGGCCGGGAATCGAACCCGGGTCCACTGCTTGGAAGGCAGCTATGCTCACCACTATACCACCAACGCCCTCTGATCTGTGCGCTCTCGGTTCTAAACATTAGGACCCTGAGTTCAATGACTATCATGCACCAGCTTCAATGGTGCATTTGGTTTAGATACCAACATGAAAAGCAATAGAAAGTTTTTGTAGAGGGTAAGGAACTGGGATTGAAACCAAGGACAAAGCTGTGCAGAAGAGAAGAATGGAAAGCAGCAATACAAATAATAGATATGAACACATAGAGGCAGCATGGGAAGCAAAGCAGGGAAGAGAAATAGAGAACATTCCATGAAATGCCCAGGAGATAGATAAGAGCAGAACAAAAAAGGGAAGAATGAAATTCAAAGCCTCCACATAAAAGTGTTTGAAGGTCCCACCACTCATTCATGCTTATTATTGTGTGCCTTTACTTTCAAAGTACAGTGTGGATCCTTTGACGATCCCTCTCTTGTATTTCAGCAGACACAGATAGTTGAGAAGTCTTTTCTCACATAGCTGGCACAAGCTTGCGCTTTTCCTTGCTGGTATGGTGGAAATGACAGCTTGGTCCTTGGAAGTAAAATCAAGCAAAATTAGCAGAGGATGGTTTCGATCCATCGACCTCTGGGTTATGGGCCCAGCACGCTTCCGCTGCGCCACTCTGCTCCGTTGTGAAAGTGTTCTTTTCATGCAGATAAGGAGCATTAAGCAGAGTAGCATGGGATTGGTCTGGCTCTCACCTCATTTGCATAAGTATATCCCAAGGCATGCTGGGTGCAGAAAAACTTCATCTTCCCCTCTCACAATCAGTCATAACTGAAAGTCAGACACTCTTAGGCACTAGCCGTTTCAGGCCTTTATCAAGACAGTAGCTCTTGAACCATCTCTCTCTCGCTCTGTGATCCTAGCACTAGCATGCTCAGGATTTGGCTTTACCTTGGAGCCAGAGATATACCCGGTGAGGGCTTGCCCGGTGTGAGGCTTTTGAGCGTTTGGGAGCGTTGTGGACGTTGGACAGGAAAATATGCGAATATGAAGCCTCCAACATTCCTGCTTCAGTGAGTGGTTCTTTCCATGGACATCTGACTCTTGGATTCCTCTCAACTTGCCTTCTGATAAAACATTTTGTGAGCAGCAGTTTCCTTCGACAGCTACAAGGTGGCGCTACATTCAGGTGAGAGCACAAGTATGCACAAAATGTTAGGGACTTTTGCCAGATTTATCGGTGGATCTTGCATATATTTTCAGAGGCTAGATATTGCCTAGAAATGCTTTTTAACATAGAGATGCTGGAGTTACAATGTCTGGTCGGGCCTCAGCCCTTCCATTGTTTGCCCACTGTAACAAATTTATTACCAGCACATGTGTGTTGTGACTCTGCTTTATGAAACTTATCATATATTAGGACAATGTATGTAGCAGAAGGTGCGATTGAGATGTTTGCCCACGTATTTGTTTATTTATGGCTGATTAATCTGTTTGTGAAATTTCCATTTTGTGACATGTTGCATTACAATATATCCTGCTTGCAGAATATATAAGTATTTTCAGTGCGTTGGCCGGGAATCGAACCCGGGTCAACTGCTTGGGAAGCAGCTATGCTCACCACTATACCACCAACGCCCTCTGATGTGTTAGCTCTCGGTTCTAAATATTACGTTGCAGAAATCAATGACTATCTTGCACCAGCTTCAATGGTGCATTTGGTTTAGATACCAACATGAGAAGCAGTAGAACGTTTTTTGCAGAGGGTAAGGAACTGGGGATTGAAACCAAGGACAAAGTTGTGCAGAAGAGAAGAAATGAAAAGCAACAGTACAAATAGTAGAAATGAGCATATATAGGCAGCATGGGAAGCAAAGCAGGGAAGAGAAAGAGAACATTCCATGAAATGCCCAGGAGATAGATAAGAGCAGAACAAAAAGGGAAGAATGAAATTCAAAGCATGCCCAGAAAGTTGTGTGAAGCTCCCACCAGTCAGTCATTTATGGTTATAATTGTGTGTCTTTACTTTCAAAGTACAGGGTTGTACCTTTCACGATCACTCTTGTATTACACAGACACGAATAGTTGAGAAGTCTTTTCTCACATAGCTGGCACAAGCTTGCACTTTTCCTTTCTGGCTATGTGGAAATGACAGCTTGGTCCTTGGAAGGAAAATCAAGCAAAATTAGCAGAGGATGGTTTCGATCCATCGACCTCTGGGTTATGGGCCCAGCACGCTTCCGCTGCGCCACTCTGCTCCTTTGTGAAAGTGTTCTCTTTATGCAGATGAGGAGGCATTCAGAGAAGTGACGTGGGATTGGTCAGGCTCTCACCTCATTTGCCTAAGTATATCGCAAGGCATGCTGGGTGCAGAAAATCTTTATCTTCCCCTCTCACAATCAGTCACAACTGAAAGTCCAGACCCTCTTAGGCACTAGCCGTTTCAGGCCTTTAACAAGACAACAGCTCTCCGACGCTCTCTGTCTCTCTCTCTCTCTGTGATCCTAGTGCTTGCATGCTCAGTATTTGGCTTTACCTGGGAGCCAGAGATCTACCCGGTGAGGGCTTGCCGGGTATAAGGCTTTAGAGCGTTTGGGAGCATTCGGTACATGAGAGGACGTTGGACTGGAAGCTATGCAAATTTGAAGCATCCAAACTTCCTGCTGCAGTCGGAGGCTCTTTCCATGGACATCTGCCTTTTGGATTCCTCTAAACTTGCCCTCTGATGAAACATTTTGTGAGCTGCAGTTACCTCCGACGGCTACAAGGTGGTGCTACATTCAGGTGAGGGCACAAGTATGCACAAAATGTTGGGGACTTTTGCCAGATTTATTGCTGGATCTTGCATATTTTTTTCAGAGGCTAAATATTGCCTAGGAAATGCTTTTTAACATAGAGATGCTGGAGTTAAAATGTCTGGTCGGGCCTCAGCCCTTTCATTGTCTGCCCACTGTAACATATTTTTTTACCAGCACATGTGAGTGGTGACTCTGCTTTATGAAACTTATCATATATTAGGACAATGAATATAGCAGAAGGGGCGATCGACATGCTTGCCTACATATTTGTTTATTTTTTATATAATGGCTGATTAACCTCTTCATTATATTACCATTTTGTGAAATGTTGCTTTAAAATATATCCTGCTTGCAGAATATATAAGTATTTGTACTGCGTTGGCCGGGAATCGAACCCGGGTCCACTGCTTGGAAGGCAGCTATGCTCACCACTATACCACCAACGCCCTCTGATCTGTGCGCTCTCGGTTCTAAACATTAGGACCCTGAGTTCAATGACTATCATGCACCAGCTTCAATGGTGCATTTGGTTTAGATACCAACATGAAAAGCAATAGAAAGTTTTTGTAGAGGGTAAGGAACTGGGATTGAAACCAAGGACAAAGCTGTGCAGAAGAGAAGAATGGAAAGCAGCAATACAAATAATAGATATGAACACATAGAGGCAGCATGGGAAGCAAAGCAGGGAAGAGAAATAGAGAACATTCCATGAAATGCCCAGGAGATAGATAAGAGCAGAACAAAAAAGGGAAGAATGAAATTCAAAGCCTCCACATAAAAGTGTTTGAAGGTCCCACCAGTCATTCATGCTTATTATTGTGTGCCTTTACTTTCAAAGTACAGTGTGGATCCTTTGACGATCCCTCTCTTGTATTTCAGCAGACACAGATAGTTGAGAAGTCTTTTCTCACATAGCTGGCACAAGCTTGCGCTTTTCCTTGCTGGTATGGTGGAAATGACAGCTTGGTCCTTGGAAGTAAAATCAAGCAAAATTAGCAGAGGATGGTTTCGATCCATCGACCTCTGGGTTATGGGCCCAGCACGCTTCCGCTGCGCCACTCTGCTCCGTTGTGAAAGTGTTCTTTTCATGCAGATAAGGAGCATTAAGCAGAGTAGCATGGGATTGGTCTGGCTCTCACCTCATTTGCTTAAGTATATCCCAAGGCATGCTGGGTGCAGAAAAACTTCATCTTCCCCTCTCACAATCAGTCATAACTGAAAGTCAGACACTCTTAGGCACTAGCCGTTTCAGGCCTTTATCAAGACAGTAGCTCTTGAACCATCTCTCTCTCGCTCTGTGATCCTAGCACTAGCATGCTCAGGATTTGGCTTTACCTTGGAGCCAGAGATATACCCGGTGAGGGCTTGCCCGGTGTGAGGCTTTTGAGCGTTTGGGAGCGTTGTGGACGTTGGACAGGAAACTATGCGAATATGAAGCCTCCAACATTCCTGCTTCAGTGAGTGGTTCTTTCCATGGACATCTGACTCTTGGATTCCTCTCAACTTGCCTTCTGATAAAACATTTTGTGAGCAGCAGTTTCCTTCGACAGCTACAAGGTGGCGCTACATTCAGGTGAGAGCACAAGTATGCACAAAATGTTAGGGACTTTTGCCAGATTTATCGGTGGATCTTGCATATTTTTTTCAGAGGCTAGATATTGCCTAGAAATGCTTTTTAACATAGAGATGCTGGAGTTACAATGTCTGGTCGGGCCTCAGCCCTTCCATTGTTTGCCCACTGTAACAAATTTATTACCAGCACATGTGTGTTGTGACTCTGCTTTATGAAACATCATATATTACGACAATGTATGTAGCAGAAGGTGCGATTGAGATGTTTGCCCACGTATTTGTTTATTTTTTTATATATGGCTGATTAATCTGTTCGTGAAATTTCCATTTTGTGACATGTTGCATTACAATATATCCTGCTTGCAGAATATATAAGTATTTTCAGTGCGTTGGCCGGGAATCGAACCCGGGTCAACTGCTTGGGAAGCAGCTATGCTCACCACTATACCACCAACGCCCTCTGATGTGTTAGCTCTCGGTTCTAAATATTACGTTGCAGAAATCAATGACTATCTTGCACCAGCTTCAATGGTGCATTTGGTTTAGATACCAACATGAGAAGCAGTAGAACGTTTTTTGCAGAGGGTAAGGAACTGGGGATTGAAACCAAGGACAAAGTTGTGCAGAAGAGAAGAAATGAAAAGCAACAGTACAAATAGTAGAAATGAGCATATATAGGCAGCATGGGAAGCAAAGCAGGGAAGAGAAAGAGAACATTCCATGAAATGCCCAGGAGATAGAAAAGAGCAGAACAAAAAGGGAAGAATGAAATTCAAAGCATGCCCAGAAAGTTGTGTGAAGCTCCCACCAGTCATTTTTGGTTATAATTGTGTGTCTTTACTTTCAAAGTACAGGGTTGCACCTTTCACGATCACTCTTGTATTACACAGACACGAATAGTTGAGAAGTCTTTTCTCACATAGCTGGCACAAGCTTGCACTTTTCCTTTCTGGCTATGTGGAAATGACAGCTTGGTCCTTGGAAGGAAAATCAAGCAAAATTAGCAGAGGATGGTTTCGATCCATCGACCTCTGGGTTATGGGCCCAGCACGCTTCCGCTGCGCCACTCTGCTCCTTTGTGAAAGTGTTCTCTTCATGCAGATGAGGAGGCATTCAGAGAAGTGACGTGGGATTGGTCGGGCTCTCACCTCATTTGCCTAAGTATATCGCAAGGCATGCTGGGTGCAGAAAATCTTTATCTTCCCCTCTCACAATCAGTCACAACTGAAAGTCCAGACCCTCTTAGGCACTAGCCGTTTCAGGCCTTTAACAAGACAACAGCTCTCCGACGCTCTCTGTCTCTCTCTCTCTCTGTGATCCTAGTGCTTGCATGCTCAGTATTTGGCTTTACCTGGGAGCCAGAGATCTATCCGGTGAGGGCTTGCCGGGTATAAGGCTTTAGAGCGTTTGGGAGCGTTCGGTACATGAGAGGACGTTGGACTGGAAGCTATGCAAATTTGAAGCATCCAAACTTCCTGCTGCAGTCGGAGGCTCTTTCCATGGACATCTGCCTTTTGGATTCCTCTAAACTTGCCCTCTGATGAAACATTTTGTGAGCTGCAGTTACCTCCGACGGCTACAAGGCTATGCTACATTCAGGTGAGGGCACAAGTATGCACAAAATGTTGGGGACTTTTGCCAGATTTATTGCTGGATCTTGCATATTTTTTTCAGAGGCTAAATATTGCCTAGGAAATGCTTTTTAACATAGAGATGCTGGAGTTAAAATGTCTGGTCGGGCCTCAGCCCTTTCATTGTCTGCCCACTGTAACATATTTTTTTACCAGCACATGTGAGTGGTGACTCTGCTTTATGTTACTTATCATATATTAGGACAATGAATATAGCAGAAGGGGCGATCGAAATGCTTGCCTACATATTTGTTTATTTTTTATATAATGGCTGATTAACCTCTTTATTATATTACCATTTTGTGAAATGTTGCTTTAAAATATATCCTGCTTGCAGAATATATAAGTATTTGTACTGCGTTGGCCGGGAATCGAACCCGGGTCAACTGCTTGGAAGGCAGCTATGCTCACCACTATACCACCAACGCCCTCTGATCTCTGCGCTCTCGGTTCTAAACATTGGGACCCTGAGTTCAATGACTATCATGCACCAGCTTCAATGGTGCATTTGGTTTAGATACCAACATGAAAAGCAATAGAAAGTTTTTGTAGAGGGTAAGGAACTGGGATTGAAACCAAGGACAAAGCTGTGCAGAAGAGAAGAATGGAAAGCAGCAATACAAATAATAGATATGAACACATAGAGGCAGCATGGGAAGCAAAGCAGGGAAGAGAAATAGAGAACATTCCATGAAATGCCCAGGAGATAGATAAGAGCAGAACAAAAAAGGGAAGAATGAAATTCAAAGCCTCCACATAAAAGTGTTTGAAGGTCCCACCAGTCATTCATGCTTATTATTGTGTGCCTTTACTTTCAAAGTACAGTGTGGATCCTTTGACGATCCCTCTCTTGTATTTCAGCAGACACAGATAGTTGAGAAGTCTTTTCTCACATAGCTGGCACACGCTTGCGCTTTTCCTTGCTGGCAGCGTGGAAATGACAGCTTGGTCCTTGGAAGTAAAATCAAGCAAAATTAGCAGAGGATGGTTTCGATCCATCGACCTCTGGGTTATGGGCCCAGCACGCTTCCGCTGCGCCACTCTGCTCCGTTGTGAAAGTGTTCTTTTTATGCAGATAAGGAGCATTAGGCAGAGTAGCATGGGATTGGTCTGGCTCTCACCTCATTTGCATAAGTATATCCCAAGGCATGCTGGGTGCAGAAAAACTTCATCTTCCCCTCTCACAAGCAGCCATAACTGAAAGTCAGACACTCTTAGGCACTAGCCGTTTCAGGCCTTTATCAAGACAGTAGCTCTTGAACCATCTCTCTCTCGCTCTGTGATCCTAGCACTAGCATGCTCAGGATTTGGCTTTACCTTGGAGCCAGAGATATACCCGGTGAGGGCTTGCCCGGTGTGAGGCTTTTGAGCGTTTGGGAGCGTTCGGGACGTGAGTGGACGTTGGACAGGAAACTATGCGAATATGAAGCCTCCAACATTCCTGCTTCAGTGAGTGGTTCTTTCCATGGACATCTGACTCTTGGATTCCTCTCAACTTGCCTTCTGATAAAACATTTTGTGAGCAGCAGTTTCCTTCGACAGCTACAAGGTGGCGCTACATTCAGGTGAGAGCACAAGTATGCACAAAATGTTAGGGACTTTTGCCAGATTTATCGGTGGATCTTGCATATTTTTTTCAGAGGCTAAATATTGCCTAGAAATGCTTTTTAACATAGAGATGCTGGAGTTACAATGTCTGGTCGGGCCTCAGCCCTTCCATTGTTTGCCCACTGTAACAAATTTATTACCAGCACATGTGTGTTGTGACTCTGCTTTATGAAACTTATCATATATTAGGACAATGTATGTAGCAGAAGGTGCGATTGAGATGTTTGCCCACGTATTTGTTTATTTTTTTATATATGGCTGATTAATCTGTTCGTGAAATTTCCATTTTGTGACATGTTGCATTACAATATATCCTGCTTGCAGAATATATAAGTATTTTCAGTGCGTTGGCCGGGAATCGAACCCGGGTCAACTGCTTGGGAAGCAGCTATGCTCACCACTATACCACCAACGCCCTCTGATGTGTTAGCTCTCGGTTCTAAATATTACGTTGCAGAAATTAAACGACTATCTTGCACCAGCTTCAATGGTGCATTTGGTTTAGATACCAACATGAGAAGCAGTAGAACGTTTTTTGCAGAGGGTAAGGAACTGGGGATTGAAACCAAGGACAAAGTTGTGCAGAAGAGAAGAAATGAAAAGCAACAGTACAAATAGTAGAAATGAGCATATATAGGCAGCATGGGAAGCAAAGCAGGGAAGAGAAAGAGAACATTCCATGAAATGCCCAGGAGATAGATAAGAGCAGAACAAAAAGGGAAGAATGAAATTCAAAGCATGCCCAGAAAGTTGTGTGAAGCTCCCACCAGTCAGTCATTTATGGTTATAATTGTGTGTCTTTACTTTCAAAGTACAGGGTTGTACCTTTCACGATCACTCTTGTATTACACAGACACGAATAGTTGAGAAGTCTTTTCTCACATAGCTGGCACAAGCTTGCACTTTTCATTTCTGGCTATGTGGAAATGACAGCTTGGTCCTTGGAAGGAAAATCAAGCAAAATTAGCAGAGGATGGTTTCGATCCATCGACCTCTGGGTTATGGGCCCAGCATGCTTCCGCTGCGCCACTCTGCTCCTTTGTGAAAGTGTTCTCTTTATGCAGATGAGGAGGCATTCAGAGAAGTGACGTGGGATTGGTCGGGCTCTCACCTCATTTGCCTAAGTATAACGCAAGGCATGCTGGGTGCAGAAAATCTTTATCTTCCCCTCTCACAATCAGTCACAACTGAAAGTCCAGACCCTCTTAGGCACTAGCCGTTTCAGGCCTTTAACAAGACAACAGCTCTCCGACGCTCTCTGTCTCTCTCTCTCTCTGTGATCCTAGTGCTTGCATGCTCAGTATTTGGCTTTACCTGGGAGCCAGAGATCTACCCGGTGAGGGCTTGCCGGGTATAAGGCTTTAGAGCGTTTGGGAGCGTTCAGTACATGAGAGGACGTTGGACTGGAAGCTATGCAAATTTGAAGCATCCAAACTTCCTGCTGCAGTCGGGGGCTCTTTCCATGGACATCTGCCTTTTGGATTCCTCTAAACTTGCCCTCTGATGAAACATTTTGTGAGCTGCAGTTACCTCCGACGGCTACAAGGTGGTGCTACATTCAGGTGAGGGCACAAGTATGCACAAAATGCTGGGGACTTTTGCCAGATTTATTGCTGGATCTTGCATATTTTTTTCAGAGGCTAAATATTGCCTAGGAAATGCTTTTTAACATAGAGATGCTGGAGTTAAAATGTCTGGTCGGGCCTCAGCCCTTTCATTGTCTGCCCACTGTAACATATTTTTTTACCAGTACATGTGAGTGGTGACTCTGCTTTATGAAACTTATCATATATTAGGACAATGAATATAGCAGAAGGGGCGATCGAAATGCTTGCCTACATATTTGTTTATTTTTTATATAATGGCTGATTAACCTCTTAATTATATTACCATTTTGTGAAATGTTGCTTTAAAATATATCCTGCTTGCAGAATATATAAGTATTTGTACTGCGTTGGCCGGGAATCGAACCCGGGTCAACTGCTTGGAAGGCAGCTATGCTCACCACTATACCACCAACGCCCTCTGATCTTTGCGCTCTCGGTTCTAAACATTAGGACCCTGAGTTCAATGACTATCATGCACCAGCTTCAATGGTGCATTTGGTTTAGATACCAACATGAAAAGCAATAGAAAGTTTTTGTAGAGGGTAAGGAACTGGGATTGAAACCAAGGACAAAGCTGTGCAGAAGAGAAGAATGGAAAGCAGCAATACAAATAATAGATATGAACACATAGAGGCAGCATGGGAAGCAAAGCAGGGAAGAGAAATAGAGAACATTCCATGAAATGCCCAGGAGATAGATAAGAGCAGAACAAAAAAGGGAAGAATGAAATTCAAAGCCTCCACATAAAAGTGTTTGAAGGTCCCACCAGTCATTCATGCTTATTATTGTGTGCCTTTACTTTCAAAGTACAGTGTGGAGCCTTTGACGATCCCTCTCTTGTATTTCAGCAGACACAGATAGTTGAGAAGTCTTTTCTCACATAGCTGGCACAAGCTTGCGCTTTTCCTTGCTGGTAGCGTGGAAATGACAGCTTGGTCCTTGGAAGTAAAATCAATCAAAATTAGCAGAGGATGGTTTCGATCCATCGACCTCTGGGTTATGGGCCCAGCACGCTTCCGCTGCGCCACTCTGCTCCGTTGTGAAAGTGTTCTTTTTATGCAGATAAGGAGCATTAGGCAGAGTAGCATGGGATTGGTCTGGCTCTCACCTCATTTGCATAAGTATATCCCAAGGCATGCTGGGTGCAGAAAAACTTCATCTTCCCCTCTCACAATCAGCCATAACTGAAAGTCAGACACTCTTAGGCACTAGCCGTTTCAGGCCTTTATCAAGACAGTAGCTCTTGAACCATCTCTCTCTCGCTCTGTGATCCTAGCACTAGCATGCTCAGGATTTGGCTTTACCTTGGAGCCAGAGATATACCCGGTGAGGGCTTGCCCGGTGTGAGGCTTTTGAGCGTTTGGGAGCGTTCGGGACGTTGGACAGGAAACTATGCGAATATGAAGCCTCCAACATTCCTGCTTCAGTGAGTGGTTCTTTCCATGGACATCTGACTCTTGGATTCCTCTCAACTTGCCTTCTGATAAAACATTTTGTGAGCAGCAGTTTCCTTCGACAGCTACAAGGTGGCGCTACATTCAGGTGAGAGCACAAGTATGCACAAAATGTTAGGGACTTTGGCCAGATTTATCAGTGGATCTTGCATATTTTTTCAGAGGCTAGATATTGCCTAGAAATGCTTTTTAACATAGAGATGCTGGAGTTACAATGTCTGGTCGGGCCTCAGCCCTTCCATTGTTTGCCCACTGTAACAAATTTATTACCAGCACATGTGTGTTGTGACTCTGCTTTATGAAACTTATCATATATTAGGACAATGTATGTAGCAGAAGGTGCGATTGAGATGTTTGCCCACGTATTTGTTTATTTTTTTATATATGGCTGATTAATCTGTTCGTGAAATTTCCATTTTGTGACATGTTGCATTACAATATATCCTGCTTGCAGAATATATAAGTATTTTCAGTGCGTTGGCCGGGAATCGAACCCGGGTCAACTGCTTGGGAAGCAGCTATGCTCACCACTATACCACCAACGCCCTCTGATGTGTTAGCTCTCGGTTCTAAATATTACGTTGCAGAAATCAATGACTATCTTGCACCAGCTTCAATGGTGCATTTGGTTTAGATACCAACATGAGAAGCAGTAGAACGTTTTTTGCAGAGGGTAAGGAACTGGGGATTGAAACCAAGGACAAAGTTGTGCAGAAGAGAAGAAATGAAAAGCAACAGTACAAATAGTAGAAATGAGCATATATAGGCAGCATGGGAAGCAAAGCAGGGAAGAGAAAGAGAACATTCCATGAAATGCCCAGGAGATAGATAAGAGCAGAACAAAAAGGGAAGAATGAAATTCAAAGCATGCCCAGAAAGTTGTGTGAAGCTCCCACCAGTCAGTCATTTGTGGTTATAATTGTGTGTCTTTACTTTCAAAGTACAGGGTTGTACCTTTCACGATCACTCTTGTATTACACAGACACGAATAGTTGAGAAGTCTTTTCTCACATAGCTGGCACAAGCTTGCACTTTTCCTTTCTGGCTATGTGGAAATGACAGCTTGGTCCTTGGAAGGAAAATCAAGCAAAATTAGCAGAGGATGGTTTCGATCCATCGACCTCTGGGTTATGGGCCCAGCACGCTTCCGCTGCGCCACTCTGCTCCTTTGTGAAAGTGTTCTCTTTATGCAGATGAGGAGGCATTCAGAGAAGTGACGTGGGATTGGTCAGGCTCTCACCTCATTTGCCTAAGTATATCGCAAGGCATGCTGGGTGCAGAAAATCTTTATCTTCCCCTCTCACAATCAGTCACAACTGAAAGTCCAGACCCTCTTAGGCACTAGCCGTTTCAGGCCTTTAACAAGACAACAGCTCTCCGACGCTCTCTGTCTCTCTCTCTCTCTGTGATCCTAGTGCTTGCATGCTCAGTATTTGGCTTTACCTGGGAGCCAGAGATCTACCCGGTGAGGGCTTGCCGGGTATAAGGCTTTAGAGCGTTTGGGAGCATTCGGTACATGAGAGGACGTTGGACTGGAAGCTATGCAAATTTGAAGCATCCAAACTTCCTGCTGCAGTCGGAGGCTCTTTCCATGGACATCTGCCTTTTGGATTCCTCTAAACTTGCCCTCTGATGAAACATTTTGTGAGCTGCAGTTACCTCCGACGGCTACAAGGTGGTGCTACATTCAGGTGAGGGCACAAGTATGCACAAAATGTTGGGGACTTTTGCCAGATTTATTGCTGGATCTTGCATATTTTTTTCAGAGGCTAAATATTGCCTAGGAAATGCTTTTTAACATAGAGATGCTGGAGTTAAAATGTCTGGTCGGGCCTCAGCCCTTTCATTGTCTGCCCACTGTAACATATTTTTTTACCATCACATGTGAGTGGTGACTCTGCTTTATGAAACTTATCATATATTAGGACAATGAATATAGCAGAAGGGGCGATCGACATGCTTGCCTACATATTTGTTTATTTTTTATATAATGGCTGATTAACCTCTTCATTATATTACCATTTTGTGAAATGTTGCTTTAAAATATATCCTGCTTGCAGAATATATAAGTATTTGTACTGCGTTGGCCGGGAATCGAACCCGGGTCCACTTTTTTGAAGGCAGCTATGCTCACCACTATACCACCAACGCCCTCTGATCTGTGCGCTCTCGGTTCTAAACATTAGGACCCTGAGTTCAATGACTATCATGCACCAGCTTCAATTGTGCATTTGGTTTAGATACCAACATGAAAAGCAATAGAAAGTTTTTGTAGAGGGTAAGGAACTGGGATTGAAACCAAGGACAAAGCTGTGCAGAAGAGAAGAATGGAAAGCAGCAATACAAATAATAGATATGAACACATAGAGGCAGCATGGGAAGCAAAGCAGGGAAGAGAAATAGAGAACATTCCATGAAATGCCCAGGAGATAGATAAGAGCAGAACAAAAAAGGGAAGAATGAAATTCAAAGCCTCCACATAAAAGTGTTTGAAGGTCCCACCAGTCATTCATGCTTATTATTGTGTGCCTTTGCTTTCAAAGTACAGTGTGGAGCCTTTGACGATCCCTCTCTTGTATTTCAGCAGACACAGATAGTTGAGAAGTCTTTTCTCACATAGCTGGCACAAGCTTGCGCTTTTCCTTGCTGGTAGCGTGGAAATGACAGCTTGGTCCTTGGAAGTAAAATCAAGCAAAATTAGCAGAGGATGGTTTCGATCCATCGACCTCTGGGTTATGGGCCCAGCACGCTTCCGCTGCGCCACACTGCTCCGTTGTGAAAGTGTTCTTTTTATGCAGATAAGGAGCATTAGGCAGAGTAGCATGGGATTGGTCTGGCTCTCACCTCATTTGCATAAGTATATCCCAAGGCATGCTGGGTGCAGAAAAACTTCATCTTCCCCTCTCACAATCAGTCATAACTGAAAGTCAGACACTCTTAGGCACTAGCCGTTTCAGGCCTTTATCAAGACAGTAGCTCTTGAACCATCTCTCTCTCGCTCTGTGATCCTAGCACTAGCATGCTCAGGATTTGGCTTTACCTTGGAGCCAGAGATATACCCGGTGAGAGGCTTTTGAGCGTTTGGGAGCGTTCGGGACGTGAGTGGACGTTGGACAGGAAACTATGCGAATATGAAGCCTCCAACATTCCTGCTTCAGTGAGTGGTTCTTTCCATGGACATCTGACTCTTGGATTCCTCTCAACTTGCCTTCTGATAAAACATTTTGTGAGCAGCAGTTTCCTTCGACAGCTACAAGGTGGCGCTACATTCAGGTGAGAGCACAAGTATGCACAAAATGTTAGGGACTTTTGCCAGATTTATCGGTGGATCTTGCATATTTTTTCAGAGGCTAGATATTGCCTAGAAATGCTTTTTAACATAGAGATGCTGGAGTTACAATGTCTGGTCGGGCCTCAGCCCTTCCATTGTTTGCCCACTGTAACAAATTTATTACCAGCACATGTGTGTTGTGACTCTGCTTTATGAAACTTATCATATATTAGGACAATGTATGTAGCAGAAGGTGCGATTGAGATGTTTGCCCACGTATTTGTTTATTTTTTTATATATGGCTGATTAATCTGTTCGTGAAATTTCCATTTTGTGACATGTTGCATTACAATATATCCTGCTTGCAGAATATATAAGTATTTTCAGGGCGTTGGCCGGGAATCGAACCCGGGTCAACTGCTTGGGAAGCAGCTATGCTCACCACTATACCACCAACGCCCTCTGATGTGTTAGCTCTCGGTTCTAAATATTACGTTGCAGAAATCAATGACTATCTTGCACCAGCTTCAATGGTGCATTTGGTTTAGATACCAACATGAGAAGCAGTAGAACGTTTTTTGCAGAGGGTAAGGAACTGGGGATTGAAACCAAGGACAAAGTTGTGCAGAAGAGAAGAAATGAAAAGCAACAGTACAAATAGTAGAAATGAGCATATATAGGCAGCATGGGAAGCAAAGCAGGGAAGAGAAAGAGAACATTCCATGAAATGCCCAGGAGATAGATAAGAGCAGAACAAAAAGGGAAGAATGAAATTCAAAGCATGCCCAGAAAGTTGTGTGAAGCTCCCACCAGTCATTTATGGTTATAATTGTGTGTCTTTACTTTCAAAGTACAGGGTTGTACCTTTCACGATCACTCTTGTATTACACAGACACGAATAGTTGAGAAGTCTTTTCTCACATAGCTGGCACAAGCTTGCACTTTTCCTTTCTGGCTATGTGGAAATGACAGCTTGGTCCTTGGAAGGAAAATCAAGCAAAATTAGCAGAGGATGGTTTCGATCCATCGACCTCTGGGTTATGGGCCCAGCACGCTTCCGCTGCGCCACTCTGCTCCTTTGTGAAAGTGTTCTCTTTATGCAGATGAGGAGGCATTCAGAGAAGTGACGTGGGATTGGTCGGGCTCTCACCTCATTTGCCTAAGTATATCGCAAGGCATGCTGGGTGCAGAAAATCTTTATCTTCCCCTCTCACAATCAGTCACAACTGAAAGTCCAGACCCTCTTAGGCACTAGCCGTTTCAGGCCTTTAACAAGACAACAGCTCTCCGACGCTCTCTGTCTCTCTCTCTCTCTGTGATCCTCGTGCTTGCATGCTCAGTATTTGGCTTTTCCTGGGAGCCAGAGATCTACCCGGTGAGGGCTTGCCGGTATAAGGCTTTAGAGCGTTTGGGAGTGTTCGGTACATGAGAGGACGTTGGACTGGAAGCTATGCAAATTTGAAGCATCCAAACTTCCTGCTGCAGTCGGAGGCTCTTTCCATGGACATCTGCCTTTTGGATTCCTCTAAACTTGCCCTCTGATGAAACATTTTGTGAGCTGCAGTTACCTCCGACGGCTACAAGGTGGTGCTACATTCAGGTGAGGGCACAAGTATGCACAAAATGTTGGGGACTTTTGCCAGATTTATTGCTGGATCTTGCATATTTTTTTCAGAGGCTAAATATTGCCTAGGAAATGCTTTTTAACATAGAGATGCTGGAGTGAAAATGTCTGGTCGGGCCTCAGCCCTTTCATTGTCTGCCCACTGTAACATATTTTTTTACCAGTACATGTGAGTGGTGACTCTGCTTTATGAAACTTATCATATATTAGGACAATGAATATAGCAGAAGGGGCGATCGAAATGCTTGCCTACATATTTGTTTATTTTTTATATAATGGCTGATTAACCTCTTAATTATATTACCATTTTGTGAAATGTTGCTTTAAAATATATCCTGCTTGCAGAATATATAAATATTTGTACTGCGTTGGCCGGGAATCGAACCCCGGTCAACTGCTTGGAAGGCAGCTATGCTCACCACTATACCACCAACGCCCTCTGATCTTTGCGCTCTCGGTTCTAAACATTAGGATCCTGAGTTCAATGACTATCATGCACCAGCTTCAATGGTGCATTTGGTTTAGATACCAACATGAAAAGCAATAGAAAGTTTTTGTAGAGGGTAAGGAACTGGGATTGAAACCAAGGACAAAGCTGTGCAGAAGAGAAGAATGGAAAGCAGCAATACAAATAATAGATATGAACACATAGAGGCAGCATGGGAAGCAAAGCAGGGAAGAGAAATAGAGAACATTCCATGAAATGCCCAGGAGATAGATAAGAGCAGAACAAAAAAGGGAAGAATGAAATTCAAAGCCTCCACATAAAAGTGTTTGAAGGTCCCACCACTCATTCATGCTTATTATTGTGTGCCTTTACTTTCAAAGTACAGTGTGGATCCTTTGACGATCCCTCTCTTGTATTTCAGCAGACACAGATAGTTGAGAAGTCTTTTCTCACATAGCTGGCACAAGCTTGCGCTTTTCCTTGCTGGTATGGTGGAAATGACAGCTTGGTCCTTGGAAGTAAAATCAAGCAAAATTAGCAGAGGATGGTTTCGATCCATCGACCTCTGGGTTATGGGCCCAGCACGCTTCCGCTGCGCCACTCTGCTCCGTTGTGAAAGTGTTCTTTTCATGCAGATAAGGAGCATTAAGCAGAGTAGCATGGGATTGGTCTGGCTCTCACCTCATTTGCATAAGTATATCCCAAGGCATGCTGGGTGCAGAAAAACTTCATCTTCCCCTCTCACAATCAGTCATAACTGAAAGTCAGACACTCTTAGGCACTAGCCGTTTCAGGCCTTTATCAAGACAGTAGCTCTTGAACCATCTCTCTCTCGCTCTGTGATCCTAGCACTAGCATGCTCAGGATTTGGCTTTACCTTGAAGCCAGAGATATACCCGGTGAGGGCTTGCCCGGTGTGAGGCTTTTGAGCGTTTGGGAGCGTTGTGGACGTTGGACAGGAAAATATGCGAATATGAAGCCTCCAACATTCCTGCTTCAGTGAGTGGTTCTTTCCATGGACATCTGACTCTTGGATTCCTCTCAACTTGCCTTCTGATAAAACATTTTGTGAGCAGCAGTTTCCTTCGACAGCTACAAGGTGGCGCTACATTCAGGTGAGAGCACAAGTATGCACAAAATGTTAGGGACTTTGGCCAGATTTATCAGTGGATCTTGCATATTTTTTCAGAGGCTAGATATTGCCTAGAAATGCTTTTTAACATAGAGATGCTGGAGTTACAATGTCTGGTCGGGCCTCAGCCCTTCCATTGTTTGCCCACTGTAACAAATTTATTACCAGCACATGTGTGTTGTGACTCTGCTTTATGAAACTTATCATATATTAGGACAATGTATGTAGCAGAAGGTGCGATTGAGATGTTTGCCCACGTATTTGTTTATTTTTTTATATATGGCTGATTAATCTGTTCGTGAAATTTCCATTTTGTGACATGTTGCATTACAATATATCCTGCTTGCAGAATATATAAGTATTTTCAGTGCGTTGGCCGGGAATCGAACCCGGGTCAACTGCTTGGGAAGCAGCTATGCTCACCACTATACCACCAACGCCCTCTGATGTGTTAGCTCTCGGTTCTAAATATTACGTTGCAGAAATCAATGACTATCTTGCACCAGCTTCAATGGTGCATTTGGTTTAGATACCAACATGAGAAGCAGTAGAACGTTTTTTGCAGAGGGTAAGGAACTGGGGATTGAAACCAAGGACAAAGTTGTGCAGAAGAGAAGAAATGAAAAGCAACAGTACAAATAGTAGAAATGAGCATATATAGGCAGCATGGGAAGCAAAGCAGGGAAGAGAAAGAGAACATTCCATGAAATGCCCAGGAGATAGATAAGAGCAGAACAAAAAGGGAAGAATGAAATTCAAAGCATGCCCAGAAAGTTGTGTGAAGCTCCCACCAGTCAGTCATTTGTGGTTATAATTGTGTGTCTTTACTTTCAAAGTACAGGGTTGTACCTTTCACGATCACTCTTGTATTACACAGACACGAATAGTTGAGAAGTCTTTTCTCACATAGCTGGCACAAGCTTGCACTTTTCCTTTCTGGCTATGTGGAAATGACAGCTTGGTCCTTGGAAGGAAAATCAAGCAAAATTAGCAGAGGATGGTTTCGATCCATCGACCTCTGGGTTATGGGCCCAGCACGCTTCCGCTGCGCCACTCTGCTCCTTTGTGAAAGTGTTCTCTTTATGCAGATGAGGAGGCATTCAGAGAAGTGACGTGGGATTGGTCAGGCTCTCACCTCATTTGCCTAAGTATATCGCAAGGCATGCTGGGTGCAGAAAATCTTTATCTTCCCCTCTCACAATCAGTCACAACTGAAAGTCCAGACCCTCTTAGGCACTAGCCGTTTCAGGCCTTTAACAAGACAACAGCTCTCCGACGCTCTCTGTCTCTCTCTCTCTCTGTGATCCTAGTGCTTGCATGCTCAGTATTTGGCTTTACCTGGGAGCCAGAGATCTACCCGGTGAGGGCTTGCCGGGTATAAGGCTTTAGAGCGTTTGGGAGCATTCGGTACATGAGAGGACGTTGGACTGGAAGCTATGCAAATTTGAAGCATCCAAACTTCCTGCTGCAGTCGGAGGCTCTTTCCATGGACATCTGCCTTTTGGATTCCTCTAAACTTGCCCTCTGATGAAACATTTTGTGAGCTGCAGTTACCTCCGACGGCTACAAGGTGGTGCTACATTCAGGTGAGGGCACAAGTATGCACAAAATGTTGGGGACTTTTGCCAGATTTATTGCTGGATCTTGCATATTTTTTTCAGAGGCTAAATATTGCCTAGGAAATGCTTTTTAACATAGAGATGCTGGAGTTAAAATGTCTGGTCGGGCCTCAGCCCTTTCATTGTCTGCCCACTGTAACATATTTTTTTACCATCACATGTGAGTGGTGACTCTGCTTTATGAAACTTATCATATATTAGGACAATGAATATAGCAGAAGGGGCGATCGACATGCTTGCCTACATATTTGTTTATTTTTTATATAATGGCTGATTAACCTCTTCATTATATTACCATTTTGTGAAATGTTGCTTTAAAATATATCCTGCTTGCAGAATATATAAGTATTTGTACTGCGTTGGCCGGGAATCGAACCCGGGTCCACTTTTTTGAAGGCAGCTATGCTCACCACTATACCACCAACGCCCTCTGATCTGTGCGCTCTCGGTTCTAAACATTAGGACCCTGAGTTCAATGACTATCATGCACCAGCTTCAATTGTGCATTTGGTTTAGATACAAACATGAAAAGCAATAGAAAGTTTTTGTAGAGGGTAAGGAACTGGGATTGAAACCAAGGACAAAGCTGTGCAGAAGAGAAGAATGGAAAGCAGCAATACAAATAATAGATATGAACACATAGAGGCAGCATGGGAAGCAAAGCAGGGAAGAGAAATAGAGAACATTCCATGAAATGCCCAGGAGATAGATAAGAGCAGAACAAAAAAGGGAAGAATGAAATTCAAAGCCTCCACATAAAAGTGTTTGAAGGTCCCACCAGTCATTCATGCTTATTATTGTGTGCCTTTGCTTTCAAAGTACAGTGTGGAGCCTTTGACGATCCCTCTCTTGTATTTCAGCAGACACAGATAGTTGAGAAGTCTTTTCTCACATAGCTGGCACAAGCTTGCGCTTTTCCTTGCTGGTAGCGTGGAAATGACAGCTTGGTCCTTGGAAGTAAAATCAAGCAAAATTAGCAGAGGATGGTTTCGATCCATCGACCTCTGGGTTATGGGCCCAGCACGCTTCCGCTGCGCCACACTGCTCCGTTGTGAAAGTGTTCTTTTTATGCAGATAAGGAGCATTAGGCAGAGTAGCATGGGATTGGTCTGGCTCTCACCTCATTTGCATAAGTATATCCCAAGGCATGCTGGGTGCAGAAAAACTTCATCTTCCCCTCTCACAATCAGTCATAACTGAAAGTCAGACACTCTTAGGCACTAGCCGTTTCAGGCCTTTATCAAGACAGTAGCTCTTGAACCATCTCTCTCTCGCTCTGTGATCCTAGCACTAGCATGCTCAGGATTTGGCTTTACCTTGGAGCCAGAGATATACCCGGTGAGAGGCTTTTGAGCGTTTGGGAGCGTTCGGGACGTGAGTGGACGTTGGACAGGAAACTATGCGAATATGAAGCCTCCAACATTCCTGCTTCAGTGAGTGGTTCTTTCCATGGACATCTGACTCTTGGATTCCTCTCAACTTGCCTTCTGATAAAACATTTTGTGAGCAGCAGTTTCCTTCGACAGCTACAAGGTGGCGCTACATTCAGGTGAGAGCACAAGTATGCACAAAATGTTAGGGACTTTTGCCAGATTTATCGGTGGATCTTGCATATTTTTTCAGAGGCTAGATATTGCCTAGAAATGCTTTTTAACATAGAGATGCTGGAGTTACAATGTCTGGTCGGGCCTCAGCCCTTCCATTGTTTGCCCACTGTAACAAATTTATTACCAGCACATGTGTGTTGTGACTCTGCTTTATGAAACTTATCATATATTAGGACAATGTATGTAGCAGAAGGTGCGATTGAGATGTTTGCCCACGTATTTGTTTATTTTTTTATATATGGCTGATTAATCTGTTCGTGAAATTTCCATTTTGTGACATGTTGCATTACAATATATCCTGCTTGCAGAATATATAAGTATTTTCAGGGCGTTGGCCGGGAATCGAACCCGGGTCAACTGCTTGGGAAGCAGCTATGCTCACCACTATACCACCAACGCCCTCTGATGTGTTAGCTCTCGGTTCTAAATATTACGTTGCAGAAATCAATGACTATCTTGCACCAGCTTCAATGGTGCATTTGGTTTAGATACCAACATGAGAAGCAGTAGAACGTTTTTTGCAGAGGGTAAGGAACTGGGGATTGAAACCAAGGACAAAGTTGTGCAGAAGAGAAGAAATGAAAAGCAACAGTACAAATAGTAGAAATGAGCATATATAGGCAGCATGGGAAGCAAAGCAGGGAAGAGAAAGAGAACATTCCATGAAATGCCCAGGAGATAGATAAGAGCAGAACAAAAAGGGAAGAATGAAATTCAAAGCATGCCCAGAAAGTTGTGTGAAGCTCCCACCAGTCATTTATGGTTATAATTGTGTGTCTTTACTTTCAAAGTACAGGGTTGTACCTTTCACGATCACTCTTGTATTACACAGACACGAATAGTTGAGAAGTCTTTTCTCACATAGCTGGCACAAGCTTGCACTTTTCCTTTCTGGCTATGTGGAAATGACAGCTTGGTCCTTGGAAGGAAAATCAAGCAAAATTAGCAGAGGATGGTTTCGATCCATCGACCTCTGGGTTATGGGCCCAGCACGCTTCCGCTGCGCCACTCTGCTCCTTTGTGAAAGTGTTCTCTTTATGCAGATGAGGAGGCATTCAGAGAAGTGACGTGGGATTGGTCGGGCTCTCACCTCATTTGCCTAAGTATATCGCAAGGCATGCTGGGTGCAGAAAATCTTTATCTTCCCCTCTCACAATCAGTCACAACTGAAAGTCCAGACCCTCTTAGGCACTAGCCGTTTCAGGCCTTTAACAAGACAACAGCTCTCCGACGCTCTCTGTCTCTCTCTCTCTCTGTGATCCTCGTGCTTGCATGCTCAGTATTTGGCTTTTCCTGGGAGCCAGAGATCTACCCGGTGAGGGCTTGCCGGTATAAGGCTTTAGAGCGTTTGGGAGTGTTCGGTACATGAGAGGACGTTGGACTGGAAGCTATGCAAATTTGAAGCATCCAAACTTCCTGCTGCAGTCGGAGGCTCTTTCCATGGACATCTGCCTTTTGGATTCCTCTAAACTTGCCCTCTGATGAAACATTTTGTGAGCTGCAGTTACCTCCGACGGCTACAAGGTGGTGCTACATTCAGGTGAGGGCACAAGTATGCACAAAATGTTGGGGACTTTTGCCAGATTTATTGCTGGATCTTGCATATTTTTTTCAGAGGCTAAATATTGCCTAGGAAATGCTTTTTAACATAGAGATGCTGGAGTTAAAATGTCTGGTCGGGCCTCAGCCCTTTCATTGTCTGCCCACTGTAACATATTTTTTTACCAGTACATGTGAGTGGTGACTCTGCTTTATGAAACTTATCATATATTAGGACAATGAATATAGCAGAAGGGGCGATCGAAATGCTTGCCTACATATTTGTTTATTTTTTATATAATGGCTGATTAACCTCTTAATTATATTACCATTTTGTGAAATGTTGCTTTAAAATATATCCTGCTTGCAGAATATATAAATATTTGTACTGCGTTGGCCGGGAATCGAACCCCGGTCAACTGCTTGGAAGGCAGCTATGCTCACCACTATACCACCAACGCCCTCTGATCTTTGCGCTCTCGGTTCTAAACATTAGGATCCTGAGTTCAATGACTATCATGCACCAGCTTCAATGGTGCATTTGGTTTAGATACCAACATGAAAAGCAATAGAAAGTTTTTGTAGAGGGTAAGGAACTGGGATTGAAACCAAGGACAAAGCTGTGCAGAAGAGAAGAATGGAAAGCAGCAATACAAATAATAGATATGAACACATAGAGGCAGCATGGGAAGCAAAGCAGGGAAGAGAAATAGAGAACATTCCATGAAATGCCCAGGAGATAGATAAGAGCAGAACAAAAAAGGGAAGAATGAAATTCAAAGCCTCCACATAAAAGTGTTTGAAGGTCCCACCACTCATTCATGCTTATTATTGTGTGCCTTTACTTTCAAAGTACAGTGTGGATCCTTTGACGATCCCTCTCTTGTATTTCAGCAGACACAGATAGTTGAGAAGTCTTTTCTCACATAGCTGGCACAAGCTTGCGCTTTTCCTTGCTGGTATGGTGGAAATGACAGCTTGGTCCTTGGAAGTAAAATCAAGCAAAATTAGCAGAGGATGGTTTCGATCCATCGACCTCTGGGTTATGGGCCCAGCACGCTTCCGCTGCGCCACTCTGCTCCGTTGTGAAAGTGTTCTTTTCATGCAGATAAGGAGCATTAAGCAGAGTAGCATGGGATTGGTCTGGCTCTCACCTCATTTGCATAAGTATATCCCAAGGCATGCTGGGTGCAGAAAAACTTCATCTTCCCCTCTCACAATCAGTCATAACTGAAAGTCAGACACTCTTAGGCACTAGCCGTTTCAGGCCTTTATCAAGACAGTAGCTCTTGAACCATCTCTCTCTCGCTCTGTGATCCTAGCACTAGCATGCTCAGGATTTGGCTTTACCTTGGAGCCAGAGATATACCCGGTGAGGGCTTGCCCGGTGTGAGGCTTTTGAGCGTTTGGGAGCGTTGTGGACGTTGGACAGGAAAATATGCGAATATGAAGCCTCCAACATTCCTGCTTCAGTGAGTGGTTCTTTCCATGGACATCTGACTCTTGGATTCCTCTCAACTTGCCTTCTGATAAAACATTTTGTGAGCAGCAGTTTCCTTCGACAGCTACAAGGTGGCGCTACATTCAGGTGAGAGCACAAGTATGCACAAAATGTTAGGGACTTTTGC
The DNA here is from genome assembly GCF_964263255.1 of Lissotriton vulgaris. Taxonomy (NCBI): domain Eukaryota; kingdom Metazoa; phylum Chordata; class Amphibia; order Caudata; family Salamandridae; genus Lissotriton; species Lissotriton vulgaris. The sequence continues at coordinate 539,727,011 of NC_141697.1, forward strand.
CAGATTTATCGGTGGATCTTGCATATTTTTTCAGAGGCTAGATATTGCCTAGAAATGCTTTTTAACATAGAGATGCTGGAGTTACAATGTCTGGTCGGGCCTCAGCCCTTCCATTGTTTGCCCACTGTAACAAATTTATTACCAGCACATGTGTGTTGTGACTCTGCTTTATGAAACTTATCATATATTAGGACAATGTATGTAGCAGAAGGTGCGATTGAGATGTTTGCCCACGTATTTGTTTATTTTTTTATATATGGCTGATTAATCTGTTTGTGAAATTTCCATTTTGTGACATGTTGCATTACAATATATCCTGCTTGCAGAATATATAAGTATTTTCAGTGCGTTGGCCGGGAATCGAACCCGGGTCAACTGCTTGGGAAGCAGCTATGCTCACCACTATACCACCAACGCCCTCTGATGTGTTAGCTCTCGGTTCTAAATATTACGTTGCAGAAATCAATGACTATCTTGCACCAGCTTCAATGGTGCATTTGGTTTAGATACCAACATGAGAAGCAGTAGAACGTTTTTTGCAGAGGGTAAGGAACTGGGGATTGAAACCAAGGACAAAGTTGTGCAGAAGAGAAGAAATGAAAAGCAACAATACAAATAGTAGAAATGAGCATATATAGGCAGCATGGGAAGCAAAGCAGGGAAGAGAAAGAGAACATTCCATGAAATGCCCAGGAGATAGATAAGAGCAGAACAAAAAGGGAAGAATGAAATTCAAAGCATGCCCAGAAAGTTGTGTGAAGCTCCCACCAGTCAGTCATTTATGGTTATAATTGTGTGTCTTTACTTTCAAAGTACAGGGTTGTACCTTTCACGATCACTCTTGTATTACACAGACACGAATAGTTGAGAAGTCTTTTCTCACATAGCTGGCACAAGCTTGCACTTTTCCTTTCTGGCTATGTGGAAATGACAGCTTGGTCCTTGGAAGGAAAATCAAGCAAAATTAGCAGAGGATGGTTTCGATCCATCGACCTCTGGGTTATGGGCCCAGCACGCTTCCGCTGCGCCACTCTGCTCCTTTGTGAAAGTGTTCTCTTTATGCAGATGAGGAGGCATTCAGAGAAGTGACGTGGGATTGGTCAGGCTCTCACCTCATTTGCCTAAGTATATCGCAAGGCATGCTGGGTGCAGAAAATCTTTATCTTCCCCTCTCACAATCAGTCACAACTGAAAGTCCAGACCCTCTTAGGCACTAGCCGTTTCAGGCCTTTAACAAGACAACAGCTCTCCGACGCTCTCTGTCTCTCTCTCTCTCTGTGATCCTAGTGCTTGCATGCTCAGTATTTGGCTTTACCTGGGAGCCAGAGATCTACCCGGTGAGGGCTTGCCGGGTATAAGGCTTTAGAGCGTTTGGGAGCATTCGGTACATGAGAGGACGTTGGACTGGAAGCTATGCAAATTTGAAGCATCCAAACTTCCTGCTGCAGTCGGAGGCTCTTTCCATGGACATCTGCCTTTTGGATTCCTCTAAACTTGCCCTCTGATGAAACATTTTGTGAGCTGCAGTTACCTCCGACGGCTACAAGGTGGTGCTACATTCAGGTGAGGGCACAAGTATGCACAAAATGTTGGGGACTTTTGCCAGATTTATTGCTGGATCTTGCATATTTTTTTCAGAGGCTAAATATTGCCTAGGAAATGCTTTTTAACATAGAGATGCTGGAGTTAAAATGTCTGGTCGGGCCTCAGCCCTTTCATTGTCTGCCCACTGTAACATATTTTTTTACCAGCACATGTGAGTGGTGACTCTGCTTTATGAAACTTATCATATATTAGGACAATGAATATAGCAGAAGGGGCGATCGACATGCTTGCCTACATATTTGTTTATTTTTTATATAATGGCTGATTAACCTCTTCATTATATTACCATTTTGTGAAATGTTGCTTTAAAATATATCCTGCTTGCAGAATATATAAGTATTTGTACTGCGTTGGCCGGGAATCGAACCCGGGTCCACTGCTTGGAAGGCAGCTATGCTCACCACTATACCACCAACGCCCTCTGATCTGTGCGCTCTCGGTTCTAAACATTAGGACCCTGAGTTCAATGACTATCATGCACCAGCTTCAATGGTGCATTTGGTTTAGATACCAACATGAAAAGCAATAGAAAGTTTTTGTAGAGGGTAAGGAACTGGGATTGAAACCAAGGACAAAGCTGTGCAGAAGAGAAGAATGGAAAGCAGCAATACAAATAATAGATATGAACACATAGAGGCAGCATGGGAAGCAAAGCAGGGAAGAGAAATAGAGAACATTCCATGAAATGCCCAGGAGATAGATAAGAGCAGAACAAAAAAGGGAAGAATGAAATTCAAAGCCTCCACATAAAAGTGTTTGAAGGTCCCACCAGTCATTCATGCTTATTATTGTGTGCCTTTACTTTCAAAGTACAGTGTGGATCCTTTGACGATCCCTCTCTTGTATTTCAGCAGACACAGATAGTTGAGAAGTCTTTTCTCACATAGCTGGCACAAGCTTGCGCTTTTCCTTGCTGGTATGGTGGAAATGACAGCTTGGTCCTTGGAAGTAAAATCAAGCAAAATTAGCAGAGGATGGTTTCGATCCATCGACCTCTGGGTTATGGGCCCAGCACGCTTCCGCTGCGCCACTCTGCTCCGTTGTGAAAGTGTTCTTTTCATGCAGATAAGGAGCATTAAGCAGAGTAGCATGGGATTGGTCTGGCTCTCACCTCATTTGCTTAAGTATATCCCAAGGCATGCTGGGTGCAGAAAAACTTCATCTTCCCCTCTCACAATCAGTCATAACTGAAAGTCAGACACTCTTAGGCACTAGCCGTTTCAGGCCTTTATCAAGACAGTAGCTCTTGAACCATCTCTCTCTCGCTCTGTGATCCTAGCACTAGCATGCTCAGGATTTGGCTTTACCTTGGAGCCAGAGATATACCCGGTGAGGGCTTGCCCGGTGTGAGGCTTTTGAGCGTTTGGGAGCGTTGTGGACGTTGGACAGGAAACTATGCGAATATGAAGCCTCCAACATTCCTGCTTCAGTGAGTGGTTCTTTCCATGGACATCTGACTCTTGGATTCCTCTCAACTTGCCTTCTGATAAAACATTTTGTGAGCAGCAGTTTCCTTCGACAGCTACAAGGTGGCGCTACATTCAGGTGAGAGCACAAGTATGCACAAAATGTTAGGGACTTTTGCCAGATTTATCGGTGGATCTTGCATATTTTTTTCAGAGGCTAGATATTGCCTAGAAATGCTTTTTAACATAGAGATGCTGGAGTTACAATGTCTGGTCGGGCCTCAGCCCTTCCATTGTTTGCCCACTGTAACAAATTTATTACCAGCACATGTGTGTTGTGACTCTGCTTTATGAAACTTATCATATATTACGACAATGTATGTAGCAGAAGGTGCGATTGAGATGTTTGCCCACGTATTTGTTTATTTTTTTATATATGGCTGATTAATCTGTTCGTGAAATTTCCATTTTGTGACATGTTGCATTACAATATATCCTGCTTGCAGAATATATAAGTATTTTCAGTGCGTTGGCCGGGAATCGAACCCGGGTCAACTGCTTGGGAAGCAGCTATGCTCACCACTATACCACCAACGCCCTCTGATGTGTTAGCTCTCGGTTCTAAATATTACGTTGCAGAAATCAATGACTATCTTGCACCAGCTTCAATGGTGCATTTGGTTTAGATACCAACATGAGAAGCAGTAGAACGTTTTTTGCAGAGGGTAAGGAACTGGGGATTGAAACCAAGGACAAAGTTGTGCAGAAGAGAAGAAATGAAAAGCAACAGTACAAATAGTAGAAATGAGCATATATAGGCAGCATGGGAAGCAAAGCAGGGAAGAGAAAGAGAACATTCCATGAAATGCCCAGGAGATAGATAAGAGCAGAACAAAAAGGGAAGAATGAAATTCAAAGCATGCCCAGAAAGTTGTGTGAAGCTCCCACCAGTCATTTTTGGTTATAATTGTGTGTCTTTACTTTCAAAGTACAGGGTTGCACCTTTCACGATCACTCTTGTATTACACAGACACGAATAGTTGAGAAGTCTTTTCTCACATAGCTGGCACAAGCTTGCACTTTTCCTTTCTGGCTATGTGGAAATGACAGCTTGGTCCTTGGAAGGAAAATCAAGCAAAATTAGCAGAGGATGGTTTCGATCCATCGACCTCTGGGTTATGGGCCCAGCACGCTTCCGCTGCGCCACTCTGCTCCTTTGTGAAAGTGTTCTCTTCATGCAGATGAGGAGGCATTCAGAGAAGTGACGTGGGATTGGTCGGGCTCTCACCTCATTTGCCTAAGTATATCGCAAGGCATGCTGGGTGCAGAAAATCTTTATCTTCCCCTCTCACAATCAGTCACAACTGAAAGTCCAGACCCTCTTAGGCACTAGCCGTTTCAGGCCTTTAACAAGACAACAGCTCTCCGACGCTCTCTGTCTCTCTCTCTCTCTGTGATCCTAGTGCTTGCATGCTCAGTATTTGGCTTTACCTGGGAGCCAGAGATCTATCCGGTGAGGGCTTGCCGGGTATAAGGCTTTAGAGCGTTTGGGAGCGTTCGGTACATGAGAGGACGTTGGACTGGAAGCTATGCAAATTTGAAGCATCCAAACTTCCTGCTGCAGTCGGAGGCTCTTTCCATGGACATCTGCCTTTTGGATTCCTCTAAACTTGCCCTCTGATGAAACATTTTGTGAGCTGCAGTTACCTCCGACGGCTACAAGGCGGTGCTACATTCAGGTGAGGGCACAAGTATGCACAAAATGTTGGGGACTTTTGCCAGATTTATTGCTGGATCTTGCATATTTTTTTCAGAGGCTAAATATTGCCTAGGAAATGCTTTTTAACATAGAGATGCTGGAGTTAAAATGTCTGGTCGGGCCTCAGCCCTTTCATTGTCTGCCCACTGTAACATATTTTTTTACCAGCACATGTGAGTAGTGACTCTGCTTTATGTTACTTATCATATATTAGGACAATGAATATAGCAGAAGGGGCGATCGAAATGCTTGCCTACATATTTGTTTATTTTTTATATAATGGCTGATTAACCTCTTCATTATATTACCATTTTGTGAAATGTTGCTTTAAAATATATCCTGCTTGCAGAATATATAAGTATTTGTACTGCGTTGGCCGGGAATCGAACCCGGGTCAACTGCTTGGAAGGCAGCTATGCTCACCACTATACCACCAACGCCCTCTGATCTCTGCGCTCTCGGTTCTAAACATTGGGACCCTGAGTTCAATGACTATCATGCACCAGCTTCAATGGTGCATTTGGTTTAGATACCAACATGAAAAGCAATAGAAAGTTTTTGTAGAGGGTAAGGAACTGGGATTGAAACCACGGACAAAGCTGTGCAGAAGAGAAGAATGGAAAGCAGCAATACAAATAATAGATATGAACACATAGAGGCAGCATGGGAAGCAAAGCAGGGAAGAGAAATAGAGAACATTCCATGAAATGCCCAGGAGATAGATAAGAGCAGAACAAAAAAGGGAAGAATGAAATTCAAAGCCTCCACATAAAAGTGTTTGAAGGTCCCACCAGTCATTCATGCTTATTATTGTGTGCCTTTACTTTCAAAGTACAGTGTGGATCCTTTGACGATCCCTCTCTTGTATTTCAGCAGACACAGATAGTTGAGAAGTCTTTTCTCACATAGCTGGCACACGCTTGCGCTTTTCCTTGCTGGCAGCGTGGAAATGACAGCTTGGTCCTTGGAAGTAAAATCAAGCAAAATTAGCAGAGGATGGTTTCGATCCATCGACCTCTGGGTTATGGGCCCAGCACGCTTCCGCTGCGCCACTCTGCTCCGTTGTGAAAGTGTTCTTTTTATGCAGATAAGGAGCATTAGGCAGAGTAGCATGGGATTGGTCTGGCTCTCACCTCATTTGCATAAGTATATCCCAAGGCATGCTGGGTGCAGAAAAACTTCATCTTCCCCTCTCACAATCAGCCATAACTGAAAGTCAGACACTCTTAGGCACTAGCCGTTTCAGGCCTTTATCAAGACAGTAGCTCTTGAACCATCTCTCTCTCGCTCTGTGATCCTAGCACTAGCATGCTCAGGATTTGGCTTTACCTTGGAGCCAGAGATATACCCGGTGAGGGCTTGCCCGGTGTGAGGCTTTTGAGCGTTTGGGAGCGTTCGGGACGTGAGTGGACGTTGGACAGGAAACTATGCGAATATGAAGCCTCCAACATTCCTGCTTCAGTGAGTGGTTCTTTCCATGGACATCTGACTCTTGGATTCCTCTCAACTTGCCTTCTGATAAAACATTTTGTGAGCAGCAGTTTCCTTCGACAGCTACAAGGTGGCGCTACATTCAGGTGAGAGCACAAGTATGCACAAAATGTTAGGGACTTTTGCCAGATTTATCGGTGGATCTTGCATATTTTTTTCAGAGGCTAAATATTGCCTAGAAATGCTTTTTAACATAGAGATGCTGGAGTTACAATGTCTGGTCGGGCCTCAGCCCTTCCATTGTTTGCCCACTGTAACAAATTTATTACCAGCACATGTGTGTTGTGACTCTGCTTTATGAAACTTATCATATATTAGGACAATGTATGTAGCAGAAGGTGCGATTGAGATGTTTGCCCACGTATTTGTTTATTTTTTTATATATGGCTGATTAATCTGTTCGTGAAATTTCCATTTTGTGACATGTTGCATTACAATATATCCTGCTTGCAGAATATATAAGTATTTTCAGTGCGTTGGCCGGGAATCGAACCCGGGTCAACTGCTTGGGAAGCAGCTATGCTCACCACTATACCACCAACGCCCTCTGATGTGTTAGCTCTCGGTTCTAAATATTACGTTGCAGAAATTAAACGACTATCTTGCACCAGCTTCAATGGTGCATTTGGTTTAGATACCAACATGAGAAGCAGTAGAACGTTTTTTGCAGAGGGTAAGGAACTGGGGATTGAAACCAAGGACAAAGTTGTGCAGAAGAGAAGAAATGAAAAGCAACAGTACAAATAGTAGAAATGAGCATATATAGGCAGCATGGGAAGCAAAGCAGGGAAGAGAAAGAGAACATTCCATGAAATGCCCAGGAGATAGATAAGAGCAGAACAAAAAGGGAAGAATGAAATTCAAAGCATGCCCAGAAAGTTGTGTGAAGCTCCCACCAGTCAGTCATTTATGGTTATAATTGTGTGTCTTTACTTTCAAAGTACAGGGTTGTACCTTTCACGATCACTCTTGTATTACACAGACACGAATAGTTGAGAAGTCTTTTCTCACATAGCTGGCACAAGCTTGCACTTTTCATTTCTGGCTATGTGGAAATGACAGCTTGGTCCTTGGAAGGAAAATCAAGCAAAATTAGCAGAGGATGGTTTCGATCCATCGACCTCTGGGTTATGGGCCCAGCACGCTTCCGCTGCGCCACTCTGCTCCTTTGTGAAAGTGTTCTCTTTATGCAGATGAGGAGGCATTCAGAGAAGTGACTTGGGATTGGTCGGGCTCTCACCTCATTTGCCTAAGTATATCGCAAGGCATGCTGGGTGCAGAAAATCTTTATCTTCCCCTCTCACAATCAGTCACAACTGAAAGTCCAGACCCTCTTAGGCACTAGCCGTTTCAGGCCTTTAACAAGACAACAGCTCTCCGACGCTCTCTGTCTCTCTCTCTCTCTGTGATCCTAGTGCTTGCATGCTCAGTATTTGGCTTTACCTGGGAGCCAGAGATCTACCCGGTGAGGGCTTGCCGGGTATAAGGCTTTAGAGCGTTTGGGAGCGTTCAGTACATGAGAGGACGTTGGACTGGAAGCTATGCAAATTTGAAGCATCCAAACTTCCTGCTGCAGTCGGGGGCTCTTTCCATGGACATCTGCCTTTTGGATTCCTCTAAACTTGCCCTCTGATGAAACATTTTGTGAGCTGCAGTTACCTCCGACGGCTACAAGGTGGTGCTACATTCAGGTGAGGGCACAAGTATGCACAAAATGTTGGGGACTTTTGCCAGATTTATTGCTGGATCTTGCATATTTTTTTTCAGAGGCTAAATATTGCCTAGGAAATGCTTTTTAACATAGAGATGCTGGAGTTAAAATGTCTGGTCGGGCCTCAGCCCTTTCATTGTCTGCCCACTGTAACATATTTTTTTACCAGTACATGTGAGTGGTGACTCTGCTTTATGAAACTTATCATATATTAGGACAATGAATATAGCAGAAGGGGCGATCGAAATGCTTGCCTACATATTTGTTTATTTTTTATATAATGGCTGATTAACCTCTTAATTATATTACCATTTTGTGAAATGTTGCTTTAAAATATATCCTGCTTGCAGAATATATAAGTATTTGTACTGCGTTGGCCGGGAATCGAACCCGGGTCAACTGCTTGGAAGGCAGCTATGCTCACCACTATACCACCAACGCCCTCTGATCTTTGCGCTCTCGGTTCTAAACATTAGGACCCTGAGTTCAATGACTATCATGCACCAGCTTCAATGGTGCATTTGGTTTAGATACCAACATGAAAAGCAATAGAAAGTTTTTGTAGAGGGTAAGGAACTGGGATTGAAACCAAGGACAAAGCTGTGCAGAAGAGAAGAATGGAAAGCAGCAATACAAATAATAGATATGAACACATAGAGGCAGCATGGGAAGCAAAGCAGGGAAGAGAAATAGAGAACATTCCATGAAATGCCCAGGAGATAGATAAGAGCAGAACAAAAAAGGGAAGAATGAAATTCAAAGCCTCCACATAAAAGTGTTTGAAGGTCCCACCAGTCATTCATGCTTATTATTGTGTGCCTTTACTTTCAAAGTACAGTGTGGAGCCTTTGACGATCCCTCTCTTGTATTTCAGCAGACACAGATAGTTGAGAAGTCTTTTCTCACATAGCTGGCACAAGTTTGCGCTTTTCCTTGCTGGTAGCGTGGAAATGACAGCTTGGTCCTTGGAAGTAAACTCAATCAAAATTAGCAGAGGATGGTTTCGATCCATCGACCTCTGGGTTATGGGCCCAGCACGCTTCCGCTGCGCCACTCTGCTCCGTTGTGAAAGTGTTCTTTTTATGCAGATAAGGAGCATTAGGCAGAGTAGCATGGGATTGGTCTGGCTCTCACCTCATTTGCATAAGTATATCCCAAGGCATGCTGGGTGCAGAAAAACTTCATCTTCCCCTCTCACAATCAGCCATAACTGAAAGTCAGACACTCTTAGGCACTAGCCGTTTCAGGCCTTTATCAAGACAGTAGCTCTTGAACCATCTCTCTCTCGCTCTGTGATCCTAGCACTAGCATGCTCAGGATTTGGCTTTACCTTGGAGCCAGAGATATACCCGGTGAGGGCTTGCCCGGTGTGAGGCTTTTGAGCGTTTGGGAGCGTTCGGGACGTTGGACAGGAAACTATGCGAATATGAAGCCTCCAACATTCCTGCTTCAGTGAGTGGTTCTTTCCATGGACATCTGACTCTTGGATTCCTCTCAACTTGCCTTCTGATAAAACATTTTGTGAGCAGCAGTTTCCTTCGACAGCTACAAGGTGGCGCTACATTCAGGTGAGAGCACAAGTATGCACAAAATGTTAGGGACTTTTGCCAGATTTATCAGTGGATCTTGCATATTTTTTCAGAGGCTAGATATTGCCTAGAAATGCTTTTTAACATAGAGATGCTGGAGTTACAATGTCTGGTCGGGCCTCAGCCCTTCCATTGTTTGCCCACTGTAACAAATTTATTACCAGCACATGTGTGTTGTGACTCTGCTTTATGAAACTTATCATATATTAGGACAATGTATGTAGCAGAAGGTGCGATTGAGATGTTTGCCCACGTATTTGTTTATTTTTTTATATATGGCTGATTAATCTGTTCGTGAAATTTCCATTTTGTGACATGTTGCATTACAATATATCCTGCTTGCAGAATATATAAGTATTTTCAGTGCGTTGGCCGGGAATCGAACCCGGGTCAACTGCTTGGGAAGCAGCTATGCTCACCACTATACCACCAACGCCCTCTGATGTGTTAGCTCTCGGTTCTAAATATTACGTTGCAGAAATCAATGACTATCTTGCACCAGCTTCAATGGTGCATTTGGTTTAGATACCAACATGAGAAGCAGTAGAACGTTTTTTGCAGAGGGTAAGGAACTGGGGATTGAAACCAAGGACAAAGTTGTGCAGAAGAGAAGAAATGAAAAGCAACAGTACAAATAGTAGAAATGAGCATATATAGGCAGCATGGGAAGCAAAGCAGGGAAGAGAAAGAGAACATTCCATGAAATGCCCAGGAGATAGATAAGAGCAGAACAAAAAGGGAAGAATGAAATTCAAAGCATGCCCAGAAAGTTGTGTGAAGCTCCCACCAGTCAGTCATTTGTGGTTATAATTGTGTGTCTTTACTTTCAAAGTACAGGGTTGTACCTTTCACGATCACTCTTGTATTACACAGACACGAATAGTTGAGAAGTCTTTTCTCACATAGCTGGCACAAGCTTGCACTTTTCCTTTCTGGCTATGTGGAAATGACAGCTTGGTCCTTGGAAGGAAAATCAAGCAAAATTAGCAGAGGATGGTTTCGATCCATCGACCTCTGGGTTATGGGCCCAGCACGCTTCCGCTGCGCCACTCTGCTCCTTTGTGAAAGTGTTCTCTTTATGCAGATGAGGAGGCATTCAGAGAAGTGACGTGGGATTGGTCAGGCTCTCACCTCATTTGCCTAAGTATATCGCAAGGCATGCTGGGTGCAGAAAATCTTTATCTTCCCCTCTCACAATCAGTCACAACTGAAAGTCCAGACCCTCTTAGGCACTAGCCGTTTCAGGCCTTTAACAAGACAACAGCTCTCCGACGCTCTCTGTCTCTCTCTCTCTCTGTGATCCTAGTGCTTGCATGCTCAGTATTTGGCTTTACCTGGGAGCCAGAGATCTACCCGGTGAGGGCTTGCCGGGTATAAGGCTTTAGAGCGTTTGGGAGCATTCGGTACATGAGAGGACGTTGGACTGGAAGCTATGCAAATTTGAAGCATCCAAACTTCCTGCTGCAGTCGGAGGCTCTTTCCATGGACATCTGCCTTTTGGATTCCTCTAAACTTGCCCTCTGATGAAACATTTTGTGAGCTGCAGTTACCTCCGACGGCTACAAGGTGGTGCTACATTCAGGTGAGGGCACAAGTATGCACAAAATGTTGGGGACTTTTGCCAGATTTATTGCTGGATCTTGCATATTTTTTTCAGAGGCTAAATATTGCCTAGGAAATGCTTTTTAACATAGAGATGCTGGAGTTAAAATGTCTGGTCGGGCCTCAGCCCTTTCATTGTCTGCCCACTGTAACATATTTTTTTACCAGCACATGTGAGTGGTGACTCTGCTTTATGAAACTTATCATATATTAGGACAATGAATATAGCAGAAGGGGCGATCGACATGCTTGCCTACATATTTGTTTATTTTTTATATAATGGCTGATTAACCTCTTCATTATATTACCATTTTGTGAAATGTTGCTTTAAAATATATCCTGCTTGCAGAATATATAAGTATTTGTACTGCGTTGGCCGGGAATCGAACCCGGGTCCACTTTTTTGAAGGCAGCTATGCTCACCACTATACCACCAACGCCCTCTGATCTGTGCGCTCTCGGTTCTAAACATTAGGACCCTGAGTTCAATGACTATCATGCACCAGCTTCAATTGTGCATTTGGTTTAGATACCAACATGAAAAGCAATAGAAAGTTTTTGTAGAGGGTAAGGAACTGGGATTGAAACCAAGGACAAAGCTGTGCAGAAGAGAAGAATGGAAAGCAGCAATACAAATAATAGATATGAACACATAGAGGCAGCATGGGAAGCAAAGCAGGGAAGAGAAATAGAGAACATTCCATGAAATGCCCAGGAGATAGATAAGAGCAGAACAAAAAAGGGAAGAATGAAATTCAAAGCCTCCACATAAAAGTGTTTGAAGGTCCCACCAGTCATTCATGCTTATTATTGTGTGCCTTTGCTTTCAAAGTACAGTGTGGAGCCTTTGACGATCCCTCTCTTGTATTTCAGCAGACACAGATAGTTGAGAAGTCTTTTCTCACATAGCTGGCACAAGCTTGCGCTTTTCCTTGCTGGTAGCGTGGAAATGACAGCTTGGTCCTTGGAAGTAAAATCAAGCAAAATTAGCAGAGGATGGTTTCGATCCATCGACCTCTGGGTTATGGGCCCAGCACGCTTCCGCTGCGCCACTCTGCTCCGTTGTGAAAGTGTTCTTTTTATGCAGATAAGGAGCATTAGGCAGAGTAGCATGGGATTGGTCTGGCTCTCACCTCATTTGCATAAGTATATCCCAAGGCATGCTGGGTGTAGAAAAACTTCATCTTCCCCTCTCACAATCAGTCATAACTGAAAGTCAGACACTCTTAGGCACTAGCCGTTTCAGGCCTTTATCAAGACAGTAGCTCTTGAACCATCTCTCTCTCGCTCTGTGATCCTAGCACTAGCATGCTCAGGATTTGGCTTTACCTTGGAGCCAGAGATATACCCGGTGAGAGGCTTTTGAGCGTTTGGGAGCGTTCGGGACGTGAGTGGACGTTGGACAGGAAACTATGCGAATATGAAGCCTCCAACATTCCTGCTTCAGTGAGTGGTTCTTTCCATGGACATCTGACTCTTGGATTCCTCTCAACTTGCCTTCTGATAAAACATTTTGTGAGCAGCAGTTTCCTTCGACAGCTACAAGGTGGCGCTACATTCAGGTGAGAGCACAAGTATGCACAAAATGTTAGGGACTTTTGCCAGATTTATCGGTGGATCTTGCATATTTTTTCAGAGGCTAGATATTGCCTAGAAATGCTTTTTAACATAGAGATGCTGGAGTTACAATGTCTGGTCGGGCCTCAGCCCTTCCATTGTTTGCCCACTGTAACAAATTTATTACCAGCACATGTGTGTTGTGACTCTGCTTTATGAAACTTATCATATATTAGGACAATGTATGTAGCAGAAGGTGCGATTGAGATGTTTGCCCACGTATTTGTTTATTTTTTTATATATGGCTGATTAATCTGTTCGTGAAATTTCCATTTTGTGACATGTTGCATTACAATATATCCTGCTTGCAGAATATATAAGTATTTTCAGTGCGTTGGCCGGGAATCGAACCCGGGTCAACTGCTTGGGAAGCAGCTATGCTCACCACTATACCACCAACGCCCTCTGATGTGTTAGCTCTCGGTTCTAAATATTACGTTGCAGAAATCAATGACTATCTTTCACCAGCTTCAATGGTGCATTTGGTTTAGATACCAACATGAGAAGCAGTAGAACGTTTTTTGCAGAGGGTAAGGAACTGGGGATTGAAACCAAGGACAAAGTTGTGCAGAAGAGAAGAAATGAAAAGCAACAGTACAAATAGTAGAAATGAGCATATATAGGCAGCATGGGAAGCAAAGCAGGGAAGAGAAAGAGAACATTCCATGAAATGCCCAGGAGATAGATAAGAGCAGAACAAAAAGGGAAGAATGAAATTCAAAGCATGCCCAGAAAGTTGTGTGAAGCTCCCACCAGTCATTTATGGTTATAATTGTGTGTCTTTACTTTCAAAGTACAGGGTTGTACCTTTCACGATCACTCTTGTATTACACAGACACGAATAGTTGAGAAGTCTTTTCTCACATAGCTGGCACAAGCTTGCACTTTTCCTTTCTGGCTATGTGGAAATGACAGCTTGGTCCTTGGAAGGAAAATCAAGCAAAATTAGCAGAGGATGGTTTCGATCCATCGACCTCTGGGTTATGGGCCCAGCACGCTTCCGCTGCGCCACTCTGCTCCTTTGTGAAAGTGTTCTCTTTATGCAGATGAGGAGGCATTCAGAGAAGTGACGTGGGATTGGTCGGGCTCTCACCTCATTTGCCTAAGTATATCGCAAGGCATGCTGGGTGCAGAAAATCTTTATCTTCCCCTCTCACAATCAGTCACAACTGAAAGTCCAGACCCTCTTAGGCACTAGCCGTTTCAGGCCTTTAACAAGACAACAGCTCTCCGACGCTCTCTGTCTCTCTCTCTCTCTGTGATCCTCGTGCTTGCATGCTCAGTATTTGGCTTTTCCTGGGAGCCAGAGATCTACCCGGTGAGGGCTTGCCGGTATAAGGCTTTAGAGCGTTTGGGAGTGTTCGGTACATGAGAGGACGTTGGACTGGAAGCTATGCAAATTTGAAGCATCCAAACTTCCTGCTGCAGTCGGAGGCTCTTTCCATGGACATCTGCCTTTTGGATTCCTCTAAACTTGCCCTCTGATGAAACATTTTGTGAGCTGCAGTTACCTCCGACGGCTACAAGGTGGTGCTACATTCAGGTGAGGGCACAAGTATGCACAAAATGTTGGGGACTTTTGCCAGATTTATTGCTGGATCTTGCATATTTTTTTCAGAGGCTAAATATTGCCTAGGAAATGCTTTTTAACATAGAGATGCTGGAGTTAAAATGTCTGGTCGGGCCTCAGCCCTTTCATTGTCTGCCCACTGTAACATATTTTTTTACCAGTACATGTGAGTGGTGACTCTGCTTTATGAAACTTATCATATATTAGGACAATGAATATAGCAGAAGGGGCGATCGAAATGCTTGCCTACATATTTGTTTATTTTTTATATAATGGCTGATTAACCTCTTAATTATATTACCATTTTGTGAAATGTTGCTTTAAAATATATCCTGCTTGCAGAATATATAAGTATTTGTACTGCGTTGGCCGGGAATCGAACCCCGGTCAACTGCTTGGAAGGCAGCTATGCTCACCACTATACCACCAACGCCCTCTGATCTTTGCGCTCTCGGTTCTAAACATTAGGATCCTGAGTTCAATGACTATCATGCACCAGCTTCAATGGTGCATTTGGTTTAGATACCAACATGAAAAGCAATAGAAAGTTTTTGTAGAGGGTAAGGAACTGGGATTGAAACCAAGGACAAAGCTGTGCAGAAGAGAAGAATGGAAAGCAGCAATACAAATAATAGATATGAACACATAGAGGCAGCATGGGAAGCAAAGCAGGGAAGAGAAATAGAGAACATTCCATGAAATGCCCAGGAGATAGATAAGAGCAGAACAAAAAAGGGAAGAATGAAATTCAAAGCCTCCACATAAAAGTGTTTGAAGGTCCCACCAGTCATTCATGCTTATTATTGTGTGCCTTTACTTTCAAAGTACAGTGTGGAGCTTTTGACGATCCCTCTCTTGTATTTCAGCAGACACAGATAGTTGAGAAGTCTTTTCTCACATAGCTGGCACAAGCTTGCGCTTTTCCTTGCTGGTAGCGTGGAAATGACAGCTTGGTCCTTGGAAGTAAAATCAAGCAAAATTAGCAGAGGATGGTTTCGATCCATCGACCTCTGGGTTATGGGCCCAGCACGCTTCCGCTGCGCCACTCTGCTCCGTTGTGAAAGTGTTCTTTTTATGCAGATAAGGAGCATTAGGCAGAGTAGCATGGGATTGGTCTGGCTCTCACCTCATTTGCATAAGTATATCCCAAGGCATGCTGGGTGCAGAAAAACTTCATCTTCCCCTCTCACAATCAGTCATAACTGAAAGTCAGACACTCTTAGGCACTAGCCGTTTCAGGCCTTTATCAAGACAGTAGCTCTTGAACCATCTCTCTCTCGCTCTGTGATCCTAGCACTAGCATGCTCAGGATTTGGCTTTACCTTGGAGCCAGAGATATACCCGGTGAGGGCTTGCCCGGTGTGAGGCTTTTGAGCGTTTGGGAGCGTTCGGGACGTGAGTGGACGTTGGACAGGAAACTATGCGAATATGAAGCCTCCAACATTCCTGCTTCAGTGAGTGGTTCTTTCCATGGACATCTGACTCTTGGATTCCTCTCAACTTGCCTTCTGATAAAACATTTTGTGAGCAGCAGTTTCCTTCGACAGCTACAAGGTGGCGCTACATTCAGGTGAGAGCACAAGTATGCACAAAATGTTAGGGACTTTTGCCAGATTTATCGGTGGATCTTGCATATTTTTTTCAGAGGCTAGATATTGCCTAGAAATGCTTTTTAACATAGAGATGCTGGAGTTACAATGTCTGGTCGGGCCTCAGCCCTTCCATTGTTTGCCCACTGTAACAAATTTATTACCAGCACATGTGTGTTGTGACTCTGCTTTATGAAACTTATCATATATTAGGACAATGTATGTAGCAGAAGGTGCGATTGAGATGTTTGCCCACGTATTTGTTTATTTTTTTATATATGGCTGATTAATCTGTTCGTGAAATTTCCATTTTGTGACATGTTGCATTACAATATATCCTGCTTGCAGAATATATAAGTATTTTCAGTGCGTTGGCCGGGAATCGAACCCGGGTCAACTGCTTGGGAAGCAGCTATGCTCACCACTATACCACCAACGCCCTCTGATGTGTTAGCTCTCGGTTCTAAATATTACGTTGCAGAAATCAATGACTATCTTGCACCAGCTTCAATGGTGCATTTGGTTTAGATACCAACATGAGAAGCAGTAGAACGTTTTTTGCAGAGGGTAAGGAACTGGGGATTGAAACCAAGGACAAAGTTGTGCAGAAGAGAAGAAATGAAAAGCAACAGTACAAATAGTAGAAATGAGCATATATAGGCAGCATGGGAAGCAAAGCAGGGAAGAGAAAGAGAACATTCCATGAAATGCCCAGGAGATAGATAAGAGCAGAACAAAAAGGGAAGAATGAAATTCAAAGCATGCCCAGAAAGTTGTGTGAAGCTCCCACCAGTCATTTATGGTTATAATTGTGTGTCTTTACTTTCAAAGTACAGGGTTGTACCTTTCACGATCACTCTTGTATTACACAGACACGAATAGTTGAGAAGTCTTTTCTCACATAGCTGGCACAAGCTTGCACTTTTCCTTTCTGGCTATGTGGAAATGACAGCTTGGTCCTTGGAAGGAAAATCAAGCAAAATTAGCAGAGGATGGTTTCGATCCATCGACCTCTGGGTTATGGGCCCAGCACGCTTCCGCTGCGCCACTCTGCTCCTTTGTGAAAGTGTTCTCTTTATGCAGATGAGGAGGCATTCAGAGAAGTGACGTGGGATTGGTCGGGCTCTCACCTCATTTGCCTAAGTATATCGCAAGGCATGCTGGGTGCAGAAAATCTTTATCTTCCCCTCTCACAATCAGTCACAACTGAAAGTCCAGACCCTCTTAGGCACTAGCCGTTTCAGGCCTTTAACAAGACAACAGCTCTCCGACGCTCTCTGTCTCTCTCTCTCTCTGTGATCCTAGTGCTTGCATGCTCAGTATTTGGCTTTTCCTGGGAGCCAGAGATCTACCCGGTGAGGGCTTGCCGGTATAAGGCTTTAGAGCGTTTGGGAGCGTTCGGTACATGAGAGGACGTTGGACTGGAAGCTTTGCAAATTTGAAGCATCCAAACTTCCTGCTGCAGTCGGAGGCTCTTTCCATGGACATCTGCCTTTTGGATTCCTCTAAACTTGCCCTCTGATGAAACATTTTGTGAGCTGCAGTTACCTCCGACGGCTACAAGGTGGTGCTACATTCAGGTGAGGGCACAAGTATGCACAAAATGTTGGGGACTTTTGCCAGATTTATTGCTGGATCTTGCATATTTTTTTCAGAGGCTAAATATTGCCTAGGAAATGCTTTTTAACATAGAGATGCTGGAGTTAAAATGTCTGGTCGGGCCTCAGCCCTTTCATTGTCTGCCCACTGTAACATATTTTTTTACCAGTACATGTGAGTGGTGACTCTGCTTTATGAAACTTATCATATATTAGGACAATGAATATAGCAGAAGGGGCGATCGAAATGCTTGCCTACATATTTGTTTATTTTTTATATAATGGCTGATTAACCTCTTAATTATATTACCATTTTGTGAAATGTTGCTTTAAAATATATCCTGCTTGCAGAATATATAAGTATTTGTACTGCGTTGGCCGGGAATCGAACCCGGGTCAACTGCTTGGAAGGCAGCTATGCTCACCACTATACCACCAACGCCCTCTGATCTTTGCGCTCTCGGTTCTAAACATTAGGACCCTGAGTTCAATGACTATCATGCACCAGCTTCAATGGTGCATTTGGTTTAGATACCAACATGAAAAGCAATAGAAAGTTTTTGTAGAGGGTAAGGAACTGGGATTGAAACCAAGGACAAAGCTGTGCAGAAGAGAAGAATGGAAAGCAGCAATACAAATAATAGATATGAACACATAGAGGCAGCATGGGAAGCAAAGCAGGGAAGAGAAATAGAGAACATTCCATGAAATGCCCAGGAGATAGATAAGAGCAGAACAAAAAAGGGAAGAATGAAATTCAAAGCCTCCACATAAAAGTGTTTGAAGGTCCCACCAGTCATTCATGCTTATTATTGTGTGCCTTTGCTTTCAAAGTACAGTGTGGAGCCTTTGACGATCCCTCTCTTGTATTTCAGCAGACACAGATAGTTGAGAAGTCTTTTCTCACATAGCTGGCACAAGCTTGCGCTTTTCCTTGCTGGTAGCGTGGAAATGACAGCTTGGTCCTTGGAAGTAAAATCAAGCAAAATTAGCAGAGGATGGTTTCGATCCATCGACCTCTGGGTTATGGGCCCAGCACGCTTCCGCTGCGCCACTCTGCTCCGTTGTGAAAGTGTTCTTTTTATGCAGATAAGGAGCATTAGGCAGAGTAGCATGGGATTGGTCTGGCTCTCACCTCATTTGCATAAGTATATCCCAAGGCATGCTGGGTGCAGAAAAACTTCATCTTCCCCTCTCACAATCAGTCATAACTGAAAGTCAGACACTCTTAGGCACTAGCCGTTTCAGGCCTTTATCAAGACAGTAGCTCTTGAACCATCTCTCTCTCGCTCTGTGATCCTAGCACTAGCATGCTCAGGATTTGGCTTTACCTTGGAGCCAGAGATATACCCGGTGAGAGGCTTTTGAGCGTTTGGGAGCGTTCGGGACGTGAGTGGACGTTGGACAGGAAACTATGCGAATATGAAGCCTCCAACATTCCTGCTTCAGTGAGTGGTTCTTTCCATGGACATCTGACTCTTGGATTCCTCTCAACTTGCCTTCTGATAAAACATTTTGTGAGCAGCAGTTTCCTTCGACAGCTACAAGGTGGCGCTACATTCAGGTGAGAGCACAAGTATGCACAAAATGTTAGGGACTTTTGCCAGATTTATCGGTGGATCTTGCATATTTTTTCAGAGGCTAGATATTGCCTAGAAATGCTTTTTAACATAGAGATGCTGGAGTTACAATGTCTGGTCGGGCCTCAGCCCTTCCATTGTTTGCCCACTGTAACAAATTTATTACCAGCACATGTGTGTTGTGACTCTGCTTTATGAAACTTATCATATATTAGGACAATGTATGTAGCAGAAGGTGCGATTGAGATGTTTGCCCACGTATTTGTTTATTTTTTTATATATGGCTGATTAATCTGTTCGTGAAATTTCCATTTTGTGACATGTTGCATTACAATATATCCTGCTTGCAGAATATATAAGTATTTTCAGTGCGTTGGCCGGGAATCGAACCCGGGTCAACTGCTTGGGAAGCAGCTATGCTCACCACTATACCACCAACGCCCTCTGATGTGTTAGCTCTCGGTTCTAAATATTACGTTGCAGAAATCAATGACTATCTTTCACCAGCTTCAATGGTGCATTTGGTTTAGATACCAACATGAGAAGCAGTAGAACGTTTTTTGCAGAGGGTAAGGAACTGGGGATTGAAACCAAGGACAAAGTTGTGCAGAAGAGAAGAAATGAAAAGCAACAGTACAAATAGTAGAAATGAGCATATATAGGCAGCATGGGAAGCAAAGCAGGGAAGAGAAAGAGAACATTCCATGAAATGCCCAGGAGATAGATAAGAGCAGAACAAAAAGGGAAGAATGAAATTCAAAGCATGCCCAGAAAGTTGTGTGAAGCTCCCACCAGTCATTTATGGTTATAATTGTGTGTCTTTACTTTCAAAGTACAGGGTTGTACCTTTCACGATCACTCTTGTATTACACAGACACGAATAGTTGAGAAGTCTTTTCTCACATAGCTGGCACAAGCTTGCACTTTTCCTTTCTGGCTATGTGGAAATGACAGCTTGGTCCTTGGAAGGAAAATCAAGCAAAATTAGCAGAGGATGGTTTCGATCCATCGACCTCTGGGTTATGGGCCCAGCACGCTTCCGCTGCGCCACTCTGCTCCTTTGTGAAAGTGTTCTCTTTATGCAGATGAGGAGGCATTCAGAGAAGTGACGTGGGATTGGTCGGGCTCTCACCTCATTTGCCTAAGTATATCGCAAGGCATGCTGGGTGCAGAAAATCTTTATCTTCCCCTCTCACAATCAGTCACAACTGAAAGTCCAGACCCTCTTAGGCACTAGCCGTTTCAGGCCTTTAACAAGACAACAGCTCTCCGACGCTCTCTGTCTCTCTCTCTCTCTGTGATCCTCGTGCTTGCATGCTCAGTATTTGGCTTTTCCTGGGAGCCAGAGATCTACCCGGTGAGGGCTTGCCGGTATAAGGCTTTAGAGCGTTTGGGAGTGTTCGGTACATGAGAGGACGTTGGACTGGAAGCTATGCAAATTTGAAGCATCCAAACTTCCTGCTGCAGTCGGAGGCTCTTTCCATGGACATCTGCCTTTTGGATTCCTCTAAACTTGCCCTCTGATGAAACATTTTGTGAGCTGCAGTTACCTCCGACGGCTACAAGGTGGTGCTACATTCAGGTGAGGGCACAAGTATGCACAAAATGTTGGGGACTTTTGCCAGATTTATTGCTGGATCTTGCATATTTTTTTCAGAGGCTAAATATTGCCTAGGAAATGCTTTTTAACATAGAGATGCTGGAGTTAAAATGTCTGGTCGTGCCTCAGCCCTTTCATTGTCTGCCCACTGTAACATATTTTTTTACCAGTACATGTGAGTGGTGACTCTGCTTTATGAAACTTATCATATATTAGGACAATGAATATAGCAGAAGGGGCGATCGAAATGCTTGCCTACATATTTGTTTATTTTTTATATAATGGCTGATTAACCTCTTAATTATATTACCATTTTGTGAAATGTTGCTTTAAAATATATCCTGCTTGCAGAATATATAAGTATTTGTACTGCGTTGGCCGGGAATCGAACCCCGGTCAACTGCTTGGAAGGCAGCTATGCTCACCACTATACCACCAACGCCCTCTGATCTTTGCGCTCTCGGTTCTAAACATTAGGATCCTGAGTTCAATGACTATCATGCACCAGCTTCAATGGTGCATTTGGTTTAGATACCAACATGAAAAGCAATAGAAAGTTTTTGTAGAGGGTAAGGAACTGGGATTGAAACCAAGGACAAAGCTGTGCAGAAGAGAAGAATGGAAAGCAGCAATACAAATAATAGATATGAACACATAGAGGCAGCATGGGAAGCAAAGCAGGGAAGAGAAATAGAGAACATTCCATGAAATGCCCAGGAGATAGATAAGAGCAGAACAAAAAAGGGAAGAATGAAATTCAAAGCCTCCACATAAAAGTGTTTGAAGGTCCCACCAGTCATTCATGCTTATTATTGTGTGCCTTTACTTTCAAAGTACAGTGTGGAGCTTTTGACGATCCCTCTCTTGTATTTCAGCAGACACAGATAGTTGAGAAGTCTTTTCTCACATAGCTGGCACAAGCTTGCGCTTTTCCTTGCTGGTAGCGTGGAAATGACAGCTTGGTCCTTGGAAGTAAAATCAAGCAAAATTAGCAGAGGATGGTTTCGATCCATCGACCTCTGGGTTATGGGCCCAGCACGCTTCCGCTGCGCCACTCTGCTCCGTTGTGAAAGTGTTCTTTTTATGCAGATAAGGAGCATTAGGCAGAGTAGCATGGGATTGGTCTGGCTCTCACCTCATTTGCATAAGTATATCCCAAGGCATGCTGGGTGCAGAAAAACTTCATCTTCCCCTCTCACAATCAGTCATAACTGAAAGTCAGACACTCTTAGGCACTAGCCGTTTCAGGCCTTTATCAAGACAGTAGCTCTTGAACCATCTCTCTCTCGCTCTGTGATCCTAGCACTAGCATGCTCAGGATTTGGCTTTACCTTGGAGCCAGAGATATACCCGGTGAGGGCTTGCCCGGTGTGAGGCTTTTGAGCGTTTGGGAGCGTTCGGGACGTGAGTGGACGTTGGACAGGAAACTATGCGAATATGAAGCCTCCAACATTCCTGCTTCAGTGAGTGGTTCTTTCCATGGACATCTGACTCTTGGATTCCTCTCAACTTGCCTTCTGATAAAACATTTTGTGAGCAGCAGTTTCCTTCGACAGCTACAAGGTGGCGCTACATTCAGGTGAGAGCACAAGTATGCACAAAATGTTAGGGACTTTTGCCAGATTTATCGGTGGATCTTGCATATTTTTTTCAGAGGCTAGATATTGCCTAGAAATGCTTTTTAACATAGAGATGCTGGAGTTACAATGTCTGGTCGGGCCTCAGCCCTTCCATTGTTTGCCCACTGTAACAAATTTATTACCAGCACATGTGTGTTGTGACTCTGCTTTATGAAACTTATCATATATTAGGACAATGTATGTAGCAGAAGGTGCGATTGAGATGTTTGCCCACGTATTTGTTTATTTTTTTATATATGGCTGATTAATCTGTTCGTGAAATTTCCATTTTGTGACATGTTGCATTACAATATATCCTGCTTGCAGAATATATAAGTATTTTCAGTGCGTTGGCCGGGAATCGAACCCGGGTCAACTGCTTGGGAAGCAGCTATGCTCACCACTATACCACCAACGCCCTCTGATGTGTTAGCTCTCGGTTCTAAATATTACGTTGCAGAAATCAATGACTATCTTGCACCAGCTTCAATGGTGCATTTGGTTTAGATACCAACATGAGAAGCAGTAGAACGTTTTTTGCAGAGGGTAAGGAACTGGGGATTGAAACCAAGGACAAAGTTGTGCAGAAGAGAAGAAATGAAAAGCAACAGTACAAATAGTAGAAATGAGCATATATAGGCAGCATGGGAAGCAAAGCAGGGAAGAGAAAGAGAACATTCCATGAAATGCCCAGGAGATAGATAAGAGCAGAACAAAAAGGGAAGAATGAAATTCAAAGCATGCCCAGAAAGTTGTGTGAAGCTCCCACCAGTCATTTATGGTTATAATTGTGTGTCTTTACTTTCAAAGTACAGGGTTGTACCTTTCACGATCACTCTTGTATTACACAGACACGAATAGTTGAGAAGTCTTTTCTCACATAGCTGGCACAAGCTTGCACTTTTCCTTTCTGGCTATGTGGAAATGACAGCTTGGTCCTTGGAAGGAAAATCAAGCAAAATTAGCAGAGGATGGTTTCGATCCATCGACCTCTGGGTTATGGGCCCAGCACGCTTCCGCTGCGCCACTCTGCTCCTTTGTGAAAGTGTTCTCTTTATGCAGATGAGGAGGCATTCAGAGAAGTGACGTGGGATTGGTCGGGCTCTCACCTCATTTGCCTAAGTATATCGCAAGGCATGCTGGGTGCAGAAAATCTTTATCTTCCCCTCTCACAATCAGTCACAACTGAAAGTCCAGACCCTCTTAGGCACTAGCCGTTTCAGGCCTTTAACAAGACAACAGCTCTCCGACGCTCTCTGTCTCTCTCTCTCTCTGTGATCCTAGTGCTTGCATGCTCAGTATTTGGCTTTTCCTGGGAGCCAGAGATCTACCCGGTGAGGGCTTGCCGGTATAAGGCTTTAGAGCGTTTGGGAGCGTTCGGTACATGAGAGGACGTTGGACTGGAAGCTATGCAAATTTGAAGCATCCAAACTTCCTGCTGCAGTCGGAGGCTCTTTCCATGGACATCTGCCTTTTGGATTCCTCTAAACTTGCCCTCTGATGAAACATTTTGTGAGCTGCAGTTACCTCCGACGGCTACAAGGTGGTGCTACATTCAGGTGAGGGCACAAGTATGCACAAAATGTTGGGGACTTTTGCCAGATTTATTGCTGGATCTTGCATATTTTTTTCAGAGGCTAAATATTGCCTAGGAAAAGCTTTTTAACATAGAGATGCTGGAGTTAAAATGTCTGGTCGGGCCTCAGCCCTTTCATTGTCTGCCCACTGTAACATATTTTTTTACCAGTACATGTGAGTGGTGACTCTGCTTTATGAAACTTATCATATATTAGGACAATGAATATAGCAGAAGGGGCGATCGAAATGCTTGCCTACATATTTGTTTATTTTTTATATAATGGCTGATTAACCTCTTAATTATATTACCATTTTGTGAAATGTTGCTTTAAAATATATCCTGCTTGCAGAATATATAAGTATTTGTACTGCGTTGGCCGGGAATCGAACCCGGGTCAACTGCTTGGAAGGCAGCTATGCTCACCACTATACCACCAACGCCCTCTGATCTTTGCGCTCTCGGTTCTAAACATTAGGACCCTGAGTTCAATGACTATCATGCACCAGCTTCAATGGTGCATTTGGTTTAGATACCAACATGAAAAGCAATAGAAAGTTTTTGTAGAGGGTAAGGAACTGGGATTGAAACCAAGGACAAAGCTGTGCAGAAGAGAAGAATGGAAAGCAGCAATACAAATAATAGATATGAACACATAGAGGCAGCATGGGAAGCAAAGCAGGGAAGAGAAATAGAGAACATTCCATGAAATGCCCAGGAGATAGATAAGAGCAGAACAAAAAAGGGAAGAATGAAATTCAAAGCCTCCACATAAAAGTGTTTGAAGGTCCCACCAGTCATTCATGCTTATTATTGTGTGCCTTTACTTTCAAAGTACAGTGTGGAGCCTTTGACGATCCCTCTCTTGTATTTCAGCAGACACAGATAGTTGAGAAGTCTTTTCTCACATAGCTGGCACAAGCTTGCGCTTTTCCTTGCTGGTAGCGTGGAAATGACAGCTTGGTCCTTGGAAGTAAAATCAAGCAAAATTAGCAGAGGATGGTTTCGATCCATCGACCTCTGGGTTATGGGCCCAGCACGCTTCCGCTGCGCCACTCTGCTCCGTTGTGAAAGTGTTCTTTTTATGCAGATAAGGAGCATTAGGCAGAGTAGCATGGGATTGGTCTGGCTCTCACCTCATTTGCATAAGTATATCCCAAGGCATGCTGGGTGCAGAAAAACTTCATCTTCCCCTCTCACAATCAGTCATAACTGAAAGTCAGACACTCTTAGGCACTAGCCGTTTCAGGCCTTTATCAAGACAGTAGCTCTTGAACCATCTCTCTCTCGCTCTGTGATCCTAGCACTAGCCTGCTCAGGATTTGGCTTTACCTTGGAGCCAGAGATATACCCGGTGAGGGCTTGCCCAGTGTGAGGCTTTTGAGCGTTTGGGAGCGTTCGGTACGTGAGTGGACGTTGGACAGGAAACTATGCGAATATGAAGCCTCCAACATTCCTGCTTCAGTGAGTGGTTCTTTCCATGGACATCTGACTCTTGGATTCCTCTCAACTTGCCTTCTGATAAAACATTTTGTGAGCAGCAGTTTCCTTCGACAGCTACAAGGTGGCGCTACATTCAGGTGAGAGCACAAGTATGCACAAAATGTTAGGGACTTTTGCCAGATTTATCGGTGGATCTTGCATATTTTTTTCAGAGGCTAGATATTGCCTAGAAATGCTTTTTAACATAGAGATGCTGGAGTTACAATGTCTGGTCGGGCCTCAGCCCTTCCATTGTTTGCCCACTGTAACAAATTTATTACCAGCACATGTGTGTTGTGACTCTGCTTTATGAAACTTATCATATATTAGGACAATGTATGTAGCAGAAGGTGCGATTGAGATGTTTGCCCACGTATTTGTTTATTTTTTTATATATGGCTGATTAATATGTTCGTGAAATTTCCATTTTGTGACATGTTGCATTACAATATATCCTGCTTGCAGAATATATAAGTATTTTCAGTGCGTTGGCCGGGAATCGAACCCGGGTCAACTGCTTGGGAAGCAGCTATGCTCACCACTATACCACCAACGCCCTCTGATGTGTTAGCTCTCGGTTCTAAATATTACGTTGCAGAAATCAATGACTATCTTGCACCAGCTTCAATGGTGCATTTGGTTTAGATACCAACATGAGAAGCAGTAGAACGTTTTTTGCAGAGGGTAAGGAACTGGGGATTGAAACCAAGGACAAAGTTGTGCAGAAGAGAAGAAATGAAAAGCAACAGTACAAATAGTAGAAATGAGCATATATAGGCAGCATGGGAAGCAAAGCAGGGAAGAGAAAGAGAACATTCCATGAAATGCCCAGGAGATAGATAAGAGCAGAACAAAAAGGGAAGAATGAAATTCAAAGCATGCCCAGAAAGTTGTGTGAAGCTCCCACCAGTCAGTCATTTATGGTTATAATTGTGTGTCTTTACTTTCAAAGTACAGGGTTGTACCTTTCACGATCACTCTTGTATTACACAGACACGAATAGTTGAGAAGTCTTTTCTCACATAGCTGGCACAAGCTTGCACTTTTCCTTTCTGGCTATGTGGAAATGACAGCTTGGTCCTTGGAAGGAAAATCAAGCAAAATTAGCAGAGGATGGTTTCGATCCATCGACCTCTGGGTTATGGGCCCAGCACGCTTCCGCTGCGCCACTCTGCTCCTTTGTGAAAGTGTTCTCTTTATGCAGATGAGGAGGCATTCAGAGAAGTGACGTGGGATTGGTCGGGCTCTCACCTCATTTGCCTAAGTATATCGCAAGGCATGCTGGGTGCAGAAAATCTTTATCTTCCCCTCTCACAATCAGTCACAACTGAAAGTCCAGACCCTCTTAGGCACTAGCCGTTTCAGGCCTTTAACCAGACAACAGCTCTCCGACGCTCTCTGTCTCTCTCTCTCTCTCTGTGATCCTAGTGCTTGCATGCTCAGTATTTGGCTTTACCTGGGAGCCAGAGATCTACCCGGTGAGGGCTTGCCGGGTATAAGGCTTTAGAGCGTTTGGGAGCGTTCGGTACATGAGAGGACGTTGGACTGGAAGCTATGCAAATTTGAAGCATCCAAACTTCCTGCTGCAGTCGGAGGCTCTTTCCATGGACATCTGCCTTTTGGATTCCTCTAAACTTGCCCTCTGATGAAACATTTTGTGAGCTGCAGTTACCTCCGACGGCTACAAGGTGGTGCTACATTCAGGTGAGGGCACAAGTATGCACAAAATGTTGGGGACTTTTGCCAGATTTATTGCTGGATCTTGCATATTTTTTTCAGAGGCTAAATATTGCCTAGGAAATGCTTTTTAACATAGAGATGCTGGAGTTAAAATGTCTGGTCGGGCCTCAGCCCTTTCATTGTCTGCCCACTGTAACATATTTTTTTACCAGTACATGTGAGTGGTGACTCTGCTTTATGAAACTTATCATATATTAGGACAATGAATATAGCAGAAGGGGCGATCGAAATGCTTGCCTACATATTTGTTTATTTTTTATATAATGGCTGATTAACCTCTTAATTATATTACCTTTTGTGAAATGTTGCTTTAAAATATATCCTGCTTGCAGAATATATAAGTATTTGTACTGCGTTGGCCGGGAATCGAACCCCGGTCAACTGCTTGGAAGGCAGCTATGCTCACCACTATACCACCAACGCCCTCTGATCTTTGCGCTCTCGGTTCTAAACATTAGGATCCTGAGTTCAATGACTATCATGCACCAGCTTCAATGGTGCATTTGGTTTAGATACCAACATGAAAAGCAATAGAAAGTTTTTGTAGAGGGTAAGGAACTGGGATTGAAACCAAGGACAAAGCTGTGCAGAAGAGAAGAATGGAAAGCAGCAATACAAATAATAGATATGAACACATAGAGGCAGCATGGGAAGCAAAGCAGGGAAGAGAAATAGAGAACATTCCATGAAATGCCCAGGAGATAGATAAGAGCAGAACAAAAAAGGGAAGAATGAAATTCAAAGCCTCCACATAAAAGTGTTTGAAGGTCCCACCAGTCATTCATGCTTATTATTGTGTGCCTTTACTTTCAAAGTACAGTGTGGAGCTTTTGACGATCCCTCTCTTGTATTTCAGCAGACACAGATAGTTGAGAAGTCTTTTCTCACATAGCTGGCACAAGCTTGCGCTTTTCCTTGCTGGTAGCGTGGAAATGACAGCTTGGTCCTTGGAAGTAAAATCAAGCAAAATTAGCAGAGGATGGTTTCGATCTATCGACCTCTGGGTTATGGGCCCAGCACGCTTCCGCTGCGCCACTCTGCTCCGTTGTGAAAGTGTTCTTTTTATGCAGATAAGGAGCATTAGGCAGAGTAGCATGGGATTGGTCTGGCTCTCACCTCATTTGCATAAGTATATCCCAAGGCATGCTGGGTGCAGAAAAACTTCATCTTCCCCTCTCACAATCAGTCATAACTGAAAGTCAGACACTCTTAGGCACTAGCCGTTTCAGGCCTTTATCAAGACAGTAGCTCTTGAACCATCTCTCTCTCGCTCTGTGATCCTAGCACTAGCATGCTCAGGATTTGGCTTTACCTTGGAGCCAGAGATATACCCGGTGAGGGCTTGCCCGGTGTGAGGCTTTTGAGCGTTTGGGAGCGTTCGGGACGTGAGTGGACGTTGGGCAGGAAACTATGCGAATATGAAGCCTCCAACATTCCTGCTTCAGTGAGTGGTTCTTTCCATGGACATCTGACTCTTGGATTCCTCTCAACTTGCCTTCTGATAAAACATTTTGTGAGCAGCAGTTTCCTTCGACAGCTACAAGGTGGCGCTACATTCAGGTGAGAGCACAAGTATGCACAAAATGTTAGGGACTTTTGCCAGATTTATCGGTGGATCTTGCATATTTTTTTCAGAGGCTAGATATTGCCTAGAAATGCTTTTTAACATAGAGATGCTGGAGTTACAATGTCTGGTCGGGCCTCAGCCCTTCCATTGTTTGCCCACTGTAACAAATTTATTACCAGCACATGTGTGTTGTGACTCTGCTTTATGAAACTTATCATATATTAGGACAATGTATGTAGCAGAAGGTGCGATTGAGATGTTTGCCCACGTATTTGTTTATTTTTTTATATATGGCTGATTAATCTGTTCGTGAAATTTCCATTTTGTGACATGTTGCATTACAATATATCCTGCTTGCAGAATATATAAGTATTTTCAGTGCGTTGGCCGGGAATCGAACCCGGGTCAACTGCTTGGGAAGCAGCTATGCTCACCACTATACCACCAACGCCCTCTGATGTGTTAGCTCTCGGTTCTAAATATTACGTTGCAGAAATCAATGACTATCTTGCACCAGCTTCAATGGTGCATTTGGTTTAGATACCAACATGAGAAGCAGTAGAACGTTTTTTGCAGAGGGTAAGGAACTGGGGATTGAAACCAAGGACAAAGTTGTGCAGAAGAGAAGAAATGAAAAGCAACAGTACAAATAGTAGAAATGAGCATATATAGGCAGCATGGGAAGCAAAGCAGGGAAGAGAAAGAGAACATTCCATGAAATGCCCAGGAGATAGATAAGAGCAGAACAAAAAGGGAAGAATGAAATTCAAAGCATGCCCAGAAAGTTGTGTGAAGCTCCCACCAGTCATTTATGGTTATAATTGTGTGTCTTTACTTTCAAAGTACAGGGTTGTACCTTTCACGATCACTCTTGTATTACACAGACACGAATAGTTGAGAAGTCTTTTCTCACATAGCTGGCACAAGCTTGCACTTTTCCTTTCTGGCTATGTGGAAATGACAGCTTGGTCCTTGGAAGGAAAATCAAGCAAAATTAGCAGAGGATGGTTTCGATCCATCGACCTCTGGGTTATGGGCCCAGCACGCTTCCGCTGCGCCACTCTGCTCCTTTGTGAAAGTGTTCTCTTTATGCAGATGAGGAGGCATTCAGAGAAGTGACGTGGGATTGGTCGGGCTCTCACCTCATTTGCCTAAGTATATCGCAAGGCATGCTGGGTGCAGAAAATCTTTATCTTCCCCTCTCACAATCAGTCACAACTGAAAGTCCAGACCCTCTTAGGCACTAGCCGTTTCAGGCCTTTAACAAGACAACAGCTCTCCGACGCTCTCTGTCTCTCTCTCTCTCTGTGATCCTAGTGCTTGCATGCTCAGTATTTGGCTTTTCCTGGGAGCCAGAGATCTACCCGGTGAGGGCTTGCCGGTATAAGGCTTTAGAGCGTTTGGGAGCGTTCGGTACATGAGAGGACGTTGGACTGGAAGCTTTGCAAATTTGAAGCATCCAAACTTCCTGCTGCAGTCGGAGGCTCTTTCCATGGACATCTGCCTTTTGGATTCCTCTAAACTTGCCCTCTGATGAAACATTTTGTGAGCTGCAGTTACCTCCGACGGCTACAAGGTGGTGCTACATTCAGGTGAGGGCACAAGTATGCACAAAATGTTGGGGACTTTTGCCAGATTTATTGCTGGATCTTGCATATTTTTTTCAGAGGCTAAATATTGCCTAGGAAATGCTTTTTAACATAGAGATGCTGGAGTTAAAATGTCTGGTCGGGCCTCAGCCCTTTCATTGTCTGCCCACTGTAACATATTTTTTTACCAGTACATGTGAGTGGTGACTCTGCTTTATGAAACTTATCATATATTAGGACAATGAATATAGCAGAAGGGGCGATCGAAATGCTTGCCTACATATTTGTTTATTTTTTATATAATGGCTGATTAACCTCTTAATTATATTACCATTTTGTGAAATGTTGCTTTAAAATATATCCTGCTTGCAGAATATATAAGTATTTGTACTGCGTTGGCCGGGAATCGAACCCGGGTCAACTGCTTGGAAGGCAGCTATGCTCACCACTATACCACCAACGCCCTCTGATCTTTGCGCTCTCGGTTCTAAACATTAGGACCCTGAGTTCAATGACTATCATGCACCAGCTTCAATGGTGCATTTGGTTTAGATACCAACATGAAAAGCAATAGAAAGTTTTTGTAGAGGGTAAGGAACTGGGATTGAAACCAAGGACAAAGCTGTGCAGAAGAGAAGAATGGAAAGCAGCAATACAAATAATAGATATGAACACATAGAGGCAGCATGGGAAGCAAAGCAGGGAAGAGAAATAGAGAACATTCCATGAAATGCCCAGGAGATAGATAAGAGCAGAACAAAAAAGGGAAGAATGAAATTCAAAGCCTCCACATAAAAGTGTTTGAAGGTCCCACCAGTCATTCATGCTTATTATTGTGTGCCTTTGCTTTCAAAGTACAGTGTGGAGCCTTTGACGATCCCTCTCTTGTATTTCAGCAGACACAGATAGTTGAGAAGTCTTTTCTCACATAGCTGGCACAAGCTTGCGCTTTTCCTTGCTGGTAGCGTGGAAATGACAGCTTGGTCCTTGGAAGTAAAATCAAGCAAAATTAGCAGAGGATGGTTTCGATCCATCGACCTCTGGGTTATGGGCCCAGCACGCTTCCGCTGCGCCACTCTGCTCCGTTGTGAAAGTGTTCTTTTTATGCAGATAAGGAGCATTAGGCAGAGTAGCATGGGATTGGTCTGGCTCTCACCTCATTTGCATAAGTATATCCCAAGGCATGCTGGGTGCAGAAAAACTTCATCTTCCCCTCTCACAATCAGTCATAACTGAAAGTCAGACACTCTTAGGCACTAGCCGTTTCAGGCCTTTATCAAGACAGTAGCTCTTGAACCATCTCTCTCTCGCTCTGTGATCCTAGCACTAGCATGCTCAGGATTTGGCTTTACCTTGGAGCCAGAGATATACCCGGTGAGAGGCTTTTGAGCGTTTGGGAGCGTTCGGGACGTGAGTGGACGTTGGACAGGAAACTATGCGAATATGAAGCCTCCAACATTCCTGCTTCAGTGAGTGGTTCTTTCCATGGACATCTGACTCTTGGATTCCTCTCAACTTGCCTTCTGATAAAACATTTTGTGAGCAGCAGTTTCCTTCGACAGCTACAAGGTGGCGCTACATTCAGGTGAGAGCACAAGTATGCACAAAATGTTAGGGACTTTTGCCAGATTTATCGGTGGATCTTGCATATTTTTTCAGAGGCTAGATATTGCCTAGAAATGCTTTTTAACATAGAGATGCTGGAGTTACAATGTCTGGTCGGGCCTCAGCCCTTCCATTGTTTGCCCACTGTAACAAATTTATTACCAGCACATGTGTGTTGTGACTCTGCTTTATGAAACTTATCATATATTAGGACAATGTATGTAGCAGAAGGTGCGATTGAGATGTTTGCCCACGTATTTGTTTATTTTTTTATATATGGCTGATTAATCTGTTCGTGAAATTTCCATTTTGTGACATGTTGCATTACAATATATCCTGCTTGCAGAATATATAAGTATTTTCAGTGCGTTGGCCGGGAATCGAACCCGGGTCAACTGCTTGGGAAGCAGCTATGCTCACCACTATACCACCAACGCCCTCTGATGTGTTAGCTCTCGGTTCTAAATATTACGTTGCAGAAATCAATGACTATCTTTCACCAGCTTCAATGGTGCATTTGGTTTAGATACCAACATGAGAAGCAGTAGAACGTTTTTTGCAGAGGGTAAGGAACTGGGGATTGAAACCAAGGACAAAGTTGTGCAGAAGAGAAGAAATGAAAAGCAACAGTACAAATAGTAGAAATGAGCATATATAGGCAGCATGGGAAGCAAAGCAGGGAAGAGAAAGAGAACATTCCATGAAATGCCCAGGAGATAGATAAGAGCAGAACAAAAAGGGAAGAATGAAATTCAAAGCATGCCCAGAAAGTTGTGTGAAGCTCCCACCAGTCATTTATGGTTATAATTGTGTGTCTTTACTTTCAAAGTACAGGGTTGTACCTTTCACGATCACTCTTGTATTACACAGACACGAATAGTTGAGAAGTCTTTTCTCACATAGCTGGCACAAGCTTGCACTTTTCCTTTCTGGCTATGTGGAAATGACAGCTTGGTCCTTGGAAGGAAAATCAAGCAAAATTAGCAGAGGATGGTTTCGATCCATCGACCTCTGGGTTATGGGCCCAGCACGCTTCCGCTGCGCCACTCTGCTCCTTTGTGAAAGTGTTCTCTTTATGCAGATGAGGAGGCATTCAGAGAAGTGACGTGGGATTGGTCGGGCTCTCACCTCATTTGCCTAAGTATATCGCAAGGCATGCTGGGTGCAGAAAATCTTTATCTTCCCCTCTCACAATCAGTCACAACTGAAAGTCCAGACCCTCTTAGGCACTAGCCGTTTCAGGCCTTTAACAAGACAACAGCTCTCCGACGCTCTCTGTCTCTCTCTCTCTCTGTGATCCTCGTGCTTGCATGCTCAGTATTTGGCTTTTCCTGGGAGCCAGAGATCTACCCGGTGAGGGCTTGCCGGTATAAGGCTTTAGAGCGTTTGGGAGTGTTCGGTACATGAGAGGACGTTGGACTGGAAGCTATGCAAATTTGAAGCATCCAAACTTCCTGCTGCAGTCGGAGGCTCTTTCCATGGACATCTGCCTTTTGGATTCCTCTAAACTTGCCCTCTGATGAAACATTTTGTGAGCTGCAGTTACCTCCGACGGCTACAAGGTGGTGCTACATTCAGGTGAGGGCACAAGTATGCACAAAATGTTGGGGACTTTTGCCAGATTTATTGCTGGATCTTGCATATTTTTTTCAGAGGCTAAATATTGCCTAGGAAATGCTTTTTAACATAGAGATGCTGGAGTTAAAATGTCTGGTCGTGCCTCAGCCCTTTCATTGTCTGCCCACTGTAACATATTTTTTTACCAGTACATGTGAGTGGTGACTCTGCTTTATGAAACTTATCATATATTAGGACAATGAATATAGCAGAAGGGGCGATCGAAATGCTTGCCTACATATTTGTTTATTTTTTATATAATGGCTGATTAACCTCTTAATTATATTACCATTTTGTGAAATGTTGCTTTAAAATATATCCTGCTTGCAGAATATATAAGTATTTGTACTGCGTTGGCCGGGAATCGAACCCCGGTCAACTGCTTGGAAGGCAGCTATGCTCACCACTATACCACCAACGCCCTCTGATCTTTGCGCTCTCGGTTCTAAACATTAGGATCCTGAGTTCAATGACTATCATGCACCAGCTTCAATGGTGCATTTGGTTTAGATACCAACATGAAAAGCAATAGAAAGTTTTTGTAGAGGGTAAGGAACTGGGATTGAAACCAAGGACAAAGCTGTGCAGAAGAGAAGAATGGAAAGCAGCAATACAAATAATAGATATGAACACATAGAGGCAGCATGGGAAGCAAAGCAGGGAAGAGAAATAGAGAACATTCCATGAAATGCCCAGGAGATAGATAAGAGCAGAACAAAAAAGGGAAGAATGAAATTCAAAGCCTCCACATAAAAGTGTTTGAAGGTCCCACCAGTCATTCATGCTTATTATTGTGTGCCTTTACTTTCAAAGTACAGTGTGGAGCTTTTGACGATCCCTCTCTTGTATTTCAGCAGACACAGATAGTTGAGAAGTCTTTTCTCACATAGCTGGCACAAGCTTGCGCTTTTCCTTGCTGGTAGCGTGGAAATGACAGCTTGGTCCTTGGAAGTAAAATCAAGCAAAATTAGCAGAGGATGGTTTCGATCCATCGACCTCTGGGTTATGGGCCCAGCACGCTTCCGCTGCGCCACTCTGCTCCGTTGTGAAAGTGTTCTTTTTATGCAGATAAGGAGCATTAGGCAGAGTAGCATGGGATTGGTCTGGCTCTCACCTCATTTGCATAAGTATATCCCAAGGCATGCTGGGTGCAGAAAAACTTCATCTTCCCCTCTCACAATCAGTCATAACTGAAAGTCAGACACTCTTAGGCACTAGCCGTTTCAGGCCTTTATCAAGACAGTAGCTCTTGAACCATCTCTCTCTCGCTCTGTGATCCTAGCACTAGCATGCTCAGGATTTGGCTTTACCTTGGAGCCAGAGATATACCCGGTGAGGGCTTGCCCGGTGTGAGGCTTTTGAGCGTTTGGGAGCGTTCGGGACGTGAGTGGACGTTGGACAGGAAACTATGCGAATATGAAGCCTCCAACATTCCTGCTTCAGTGAGTGGTTCTTTCCATGGACATCTGACTCTTGGATTCCTCTCAACTTGCCTTCTGATAAAACATTTTGTGAGCAGCAGTTTCCTTCGACAGCTACAAGGTGGCGCTACATTCAGGTGAGAGCACAAGTATGCACAAAATGTTAGGGACTTTTGCCAGATTTATCGGTGGATCTTGCATATTTTTTTCAGAGGCTAGATATTGCCTAGAAATGCTTTTTAACATAGAGATGCTGGAGTTACAATGTCTGGTCGGGCCTCAGCCCTTCCATTGTTTGCCCACTGTAACAAATTTATTACCAGCACATGTGTGTTGTGACTCTGCTTTATGAAACTTATCATATATTAGGACAATGTATGTAGCAGAAGGTGCGATTGAGATGTTTGCCCACGTATTTGTTTATTTTTTTATATATGGCTGATTAATCTGTTCGTGAAATTTCCATTTTGTGACATGTTGCATTACAATATATCCTGCTTGCAGAATATATAAGTATTTTCAGTGCGTTGGCCGGGAATCGAACCCGGGTCAACTGCTTGGGAAGCAGCTATGCTCACCACTATACCACCAACGCCCTCTGATGTGTTAGCTCTCGGTTCTAAATATTACGTTGCAGAAATCAATGACTATCTTGCACCAGCTTCAATGGTGCATTTGGTTTAGATACCAACATGAGAAGCAGTAGAACGTTTTTTGCAGAGGGTAAGGAACTGGGGATTGAAACCAAGGACAAAGTTGTGCAGAAGAGAAGAAATGAAAAGCAACAGTACAAATAGTAGAAATGAGCATATATAGGCAGCATGGGAAGCAAAGCAGGGAAGAGAAAGAGAACATTCCATGAAATGCCCAGGAGATAGATAAGAGCAGAACAAAAAGGGAAGAATGAAATTCAAAGCATGCCCAGAAAGTTGTGTGAAGCTCCCACCAGTCATTTATGGTTATAATTGTGTGTCTTTACTTTCAAAGTACAGGGTTGTACCTTTCACGATCACTCTTGTATTACACAGACACGAATAGTTGAGAAGTCTTTTCTCACATAGCTGGCACAAGCTTGCACTTTTCCTTTCTGGCTATGTGGAAATGACAGCTTGGTCCTTGGAAGGAAAATCAAGCAAAATTAGCAGAGGATGGTTTCGATCCATCGACCTCTGGGTTATGGGCCCAGCACGCTTCCGCTGCGCCACTCTGCTCCTTTGTGAAAGTGTTCTCTTTATGCAGATGAGGAGGCATTCAGAGAAGTGACGTGGGATTGGTCGGGCTCTCACCTCATTTGCCTAAGTATATCGCAAGGCATGCTGGGTGCAGAAAATCTTTATCTTCCCCTCTCACAATCAGTCACAACTGAAAGTCCAGACCCTCTTAGGCACTAGCCGTTTCAGGCCTTTAACAAGACAACAGCTCTCCGACGCTCTCTGTCTCTCTCTCTCTCTGTGATCCTAGTGCTTGCATGCTCAGTATTTGGCTTTTCCTGGGAGCCAGAGATCTACCCGGTGAGGGCTTGCCGGTATAAGGCTTTAGAGCGTTTGGGAGCGTTCGGTACATGAGAGGACGTTGGACTGGAAGCTATGCAAATTTGAAGCATCCAAACTTCCTGCTGCAGTCGGAGGCTCTTTCCATGGACATCTGCCTTTTGGATTCCTCTAAACTTGCCCTCTGATGAAACATTTTGTGAGCTGCAGTTACCTCCGACGGCTACAAGGTGGTGCTACATTCAGGTGAGGGCACAAGTATGCACAAAATGTTGGGGACTTTTGCCAGATTTATTGCTGGATCTTGCATATTTTTTTCAGAGGCTAAATATTGCCTAGGAAAAGCTTTTTAACATAGAGATGCTGGAGTTAAAATGTCTGGTCGGGCCTCAGCCCTTTCATTGTCTGCCCACTGTAACATATTTTTTTACCAGTACATGTGAGTGGTGACTCTGCTTTATGAAACTTATCATATATTAGGACAATGAATATAGCAGAAGGGGCGATCGAAATGCTTGCCTACATATTTGTTTATTTTTTATATAATGGCTGATTAACCTCTTAATTATATTACCATTTTGTGAAATGTTGCTTTAAAATATATCCTGCTTGCAGAATATATAAGTATTTGTACTGCGTTGGCCGGGAATCGAACCCGGGTCAACTGCTTGGAAGGCAGCTATGCTCACCACTATACCACCAACGCCCTCTGATCTTTGCGCTCTCGGTTCTAAACATTAGGACCCTGAGTTCAATGACTATCATGCACCAGCTTCAATGGTGCATTTGGTTTAGATACCAACATGAAAAGCAATAGAAAGTTTTTGTAGAGGGTAAGGAACTGGGATTGAAACCAAGGACAAAGCTGTGCAGAAGAGAAGAATGGAAAGCAGCAATACAAATAATAGATATGAACACATAGAGGCAGCATGGGAAGCAAAGCAGGGAAGAGAAATAGAGAACATTCCATGAAATGCCCAGGAGATAGATAAGAGCAGAACAAAAAAGGGAAGAATGAAATTCAAAGCCTCCACATAAAAGTGTTTGAAGGTCCCACCAGTCATTCATGCTTATTATTGTGTGCCTTTACTTTCAAAGTACAGTGTGGAGCCTTTGACGATCCCTCTCTTGTATTTCAGCAGACACAGATAGTTGAGAAGTCTTTTCTCACATAGCTGGCACAAGCTTGCGCTTTTCCTTGCTGGTAGCGTGGAAATGACAGCTTGGTCCTTGGAAGTAAAATCAAGCAAAATTAGCAGAGGATGGTTTCGATCCATCGACCTCTGGGTTATGGGCCCAGCACGCTTCCGCTGCGCCACTCTGCTCCGTTGTGAAAGTGTTCTTTTTATGCAGATAAGGAGCATTAGGCAGAGTAGCATGGGATTGGTCTGGCTCTCACCTCATTTGCATAAGTATATCCCAAGGCATGCTGGGTGCAGAAAAACTTCATCTTCCCCTCTCACAATCAGTCATAACTGAAAGTCAGACACTCTTAGGCACTAGCCGTTTCAGGCCTTTATCAAGACAGTAGCTCTTGAACCATCTCTCTCTCGCTCTGTGATCCTAGCACTAGCCTGCTCAGGATTTGGCTTTACCTTGGAGCCAGAGATATACCCGGTGAGGGCTTGCCCAGTGTGAGGCTTTTGAGCGTTTGGGAGCGTTCGGTACGTGAGTGGACGTTGGACAGGAAACTATGCGAATATGAAGCCTCCAACATTCCTGCTTCAGTGAGTGGTTCTTTCCATGGACATCTGACTCTTGGATTCCTCTCAACTTGCCTTCTGATAAAACATTTTGTGAGCAGCAGTTTCCTTCGACAGCTACAAGGTGGCGCTACATTCAGGTGAGAGCACAAGTATGCACAAAATGTTAGGGACTTTTGCCAGATTTATCGGTGGATCTTGCATATTTTTTTCAGAGGCTAGATATTGCCTAGAAATGCTTTTTAACATAGAGATGCTGGAGTTACAATGTCTGGTCGGGCCTCAGCCCTTCCATTGTTTGCCCACTGTAACAAATTTATTACCAGCACATGTGTGTTGTGACTCTGCTTTATGA
Source organism: Lissotriton vulgaris (assembly GCF_964263255.1). Classification (NCBI taxonomy): domain Eukaryota; kingdom Metazoa; phylum Chordata; class Amphibia; order Caudata; family Salamandridae; genus Lissotriton; species Lissotriton vulgaris. The sequence continues at coordinate 539,765,492 of NC_141697.1, forward strand.
AACTTATCATATATTAGGACAATGTATGTAGCAGAAGGTGCGATTGAGATGTTTGCCCACGTATTTGTTTATTTTTTTATATATGGCTGATTAATATGTTCGTGAAATTTCCATTTTGTGACATGTTGCATTACAATATATCCTGCTTGCAGAATATATAAGTATTTTCAGTGCGTTGGCCGGGAATCGAACCCGGGTCAACTGCTTGGGAAGCAGCTATGCTCACCACTATACCACCAACGCCCTCTGATGTGTTAGCTCTCGGTTCTAAATATTACGTTGCAGAAATCAATGACTATCTTGCACCAGCTTCAATGGTGCATTTGGTTTAGATACCAACATGAGAAGCAGTAGAACGTTTTTTGCAGAGGGTAAGGAACTGGGGATTGAAACCAAGGACAAAGTTGTGCAGAAGAGAAGAAATGAAAAGCAACAGTACAAATAGTAGAAATGAGCATATATAGGCAGCATGGGAAGCAAAGCAGGGAAGAGAAAGAGAACATTCCATGAAATGCCCAGGAGATAGATAAGAGCAGAACAAAAAGGGAAGAATGAAATTCAAAGCATGCCCAGAAAGTTGTGTGAAGCTCCCACCAGTCAGTCATTTATGGTTATAATTGTGTGTCTTTACTTTCAAAGTACAGGGTTGTACCTTTCACGATCACTCTTGTATTACACAGACACGAATAGTTGAGAAGTCTTTTCTCACATAGCTGGCACAAGCTTGCACTTTTCCTTTCTGGCTATGTGGAAATGACAGCTTGGTCCTTGGAAGGAAAATCAAGCAAAATTAGCAGAGGATGGTTTCGATCCATCGACCTCTGGGTTATGGGCCCAGCACGCTTCCGCTGCGCCACTCTGCTCCTTTGTGAAAGTGTTCTCTTTATGCAGATGAGGAGGCATTCAGAGAAGTGACGTGGGATTGGTCGGGCTCTCACCTCATTTGCCTAAGTATATCGCAAGGCATGCTGGGTGCAGAAAATCTTTATCTTCCCCTCTCACAATCAGTCACAACTGAAAGTCCAGACCCTCTTAGGCACTAGCCGTTTCAGGCCTTTAACCAGACAACAGCTCTCCGACGCTCTCTGTCTCTCTCTCTCTCTCTGTGATCCTAGTGCTTGCATGCTCAGTATTTGGCTTTACCTGGGAGCCAGAGATCTACCCGGTGAGGGCTTGCCGGGTATAAGGCTTTAGAGCGTTTGGGAGCGTTCGGTACATGAGAGGACGTTGGACTGGAAGCTATGCAAATTTGAAGCATCCAAACTTCCTGCTGCAGTCGGAGGCTCTTTCCATGGACATCTGCCTTTTGGATTCCTCTAAACTTGCCCTCTGATGAAACATTTTGTGAGCTGCAGTTACCTCCGACGGCTACAAGGTGGTGCTACATTCAGGTGAGGGCACAAGTATGCACAAAATGTTGGGGACTTTTGCCAGATTTATTGCTGGATCTTGCATATTTTTTTCAGAGGCTAAATATTGCCTAGGAAATGCTTTTTAACATAGAGATGCTGGAGTTAAAATGTCTGGTCGGGCCTCAGCCCTTTCATTGTCTGCCCACTGTAACATATTTTTTTACCAGTACATGTGAGTGGTGACTCTGCTTTATGAAACTTATCATATATTAGGACAATGAATATAGCAGAAGGGGCGATCGAAATGCTTGCCTACATATTTGTTTATTTTTTATATAATGGCTGATTAACCTCTTAATTATATTACCTTTTGTGAAATGTTGCTTTAAAATATATCCTGCTTGCAGAATATATAAGTATTTGTACTGCGTTGGCCGGGAATCGAACCCCGGTCAACTGCTTGGAAGGCAGCTATGCTCACCACTATACCACCAACGCCCTCTGATCTTTGCGCTCTCGGTTCTAAACATTAGGATCCTGAGTTCAATGACTATCATGCACCAGCTTCAATGGTGCATTTGGTTTAGATACCAACATGAAAAGCAATAGAAAGTTTTTGTAGAGGGTAAGGAACTGGGATTGAAACCAAGGACAAAGCTGTGCAGAAGAGAAGAATGGAAAGCAGCAATACAAATAATAGATATGAACACATAGAGGCAGCATGGGAAGCAAAGCAGGGAAGAGAAATAGAGAACATTCCATGAAATGCCCAGGAGATAGATAAGAGCAGAACAAAAAAGGGAAGAATGAAATTCAAAGCCTCCACATAAAAGTGTTTGAAGGTCCCACCAGTCATTCATGCTTATTATTGTGTGCCTTTACTTTCAAAGTACAGTGTGGAGCTTTTGACGATCCCTCTCTTGTATTTCAGCAGACACAGATAGTTGAGAAGTCTTTTCTCACATAGCTGGCACAAGCTTGCGCTTTTCCTTGCTGGTAGCGTGGAAATGACAGCTTGGTCCTTGGAAGTAAAATCAAGCAAAATTAGCAGAGGATGGTTTCGATCTATCGACCTCTGGGTTATGGGCCCAGCACGCTTCCGCTGCGCCACTCTGCTCCGTTGTGAAAGTGTTCTTTTTATGCAGATAAGGAGCATTAGGCAGAGTAGCATGGGATTGGTCTGGCTCTCACCTCATTTGCATAAGTATATCCCAAGGCATGCTGGGTGCAGAAAAACTTCATCTTCCCCTCTCACAATCAGTCATAACTGAAAGTCAGACACTCTTAGGCACTAGCCGTTTCAGGCCTTTATCAAGACAGTAGCTCTTGAACCATCTCTCTCTCGCTCTGTGATCCTAGCACTAGCATGCTCAGGATTTGGCTTTACCTTGGAGCCAGAGATATACCCGGTGAGGGCTTGCCCGGTGTGAGGCTTTTGAGCGTTTGGGAGCGTTCGGGACGTGAGTGGACGTTGGGCAGGAAACTATGCGAATATGAAGCCTCCAACATTCCTGCTTCAGTGAGTGGTTCTTTCCATGGACATCTGACTCTTGGATTCCTCTCAACTTGCCTTCTGATAAAACATTTTGTGAGCAGCAGTTTCCTTCGACAGCTACAAGGTGGCGCTACATTCAGGTGAGAGCACAAGTATGCACAAAATGTTAGGGACTTTTGCCAGATTTATCGGTGGATCTTGCATATTTTTTTCAGAGGCTAGATATTGCCTAGAAATGCTTTTTAACATAGAGATGCTGGAGTTACAATGTCTGGTCGGGCCTCAGCCCTTCCATTGTTTGCCCACTGTAACAAATTTATTACCAGCACATGTGTGTTGTGACTCTGCTTTATGAAACTTATCATATATTAGGACAATGTATGTAGCAGAAGGTGCGATTGAGATGTTTGCCCACGTATTTGTTTATTTTTTTATATATGGCTGATTAATCTGTTCGTGAAATTTCCATTTTGTGACATGTTGCATTACAATATATCCTGCTTGCAGAATATATAAGTATTTTCAGTGCGTTGGCCGGGAATCGAACCCGGGTCAACTGCTTGGGAAGCAGCTATGCTCACCACTATACCACCAACGCCCTCTGATGTGTTAGCTCTCGGTTCTAAATATTACGTTGCAGAAATCAATGACTATCTTGCACCAGCTTCAATGGTGCATTTGGTTTAGATACCAACATGAGAAGCAGTAGAACGTTTTTTGCAGAGGGTAAGGAACTGGGGATTGAAACCAAGGACAAAGTTGTGCAGAAGAGAAGAAATGAAAAGCAACAGTACAAATAGTAGAAATGAGCATATATAGGCAGCATGGGAAGCAAAGCAGGGAAGAGAAAGAGAACATTCCATGAAATGCCCAGGAGATAGATAAGAGCAGAACAAAAAGGGAAGAATGAAATTCAAAGCATGCCCAGAAAGTTGTGTGAAGCTCCCACCAGTCATTTATGGTTATAATTGTGTGTCTTTACTTTCAAAGTACAGGGTTGTACCTTTCACGATCACTCTTGTATTACACAGACACGAATAGTTGAGAAGTCTTTTCTCACATAGCTGGCACAAGCTTGCACTTTTCCTTTCTGGCTATGTGGAAATGACAGCTTGGTCCTTGGAAGGAAAATCAAGCAAAATTAGCAGAGGATGGTTTCGATCCATCGACCTCTGGGTTATGGGCCCAGCACGCTTCCGTTGCGCCACTCTGCTCCTTTGTGAAAGTGTTCTCTTTATGCAGATGAGGAGGCATTCAGAGAAGTGACGTGGGATTGGTCGGGCTCTCACCTCATTTGCCTAAGTATATCGCAAGGCATGCTGGGTGCAGAAAATCTTTATCTTCCCCTCTCACAATCAGTCACAACTGAAAGTCCAGACCCTCTTAGGCACTAGCCGTTTCAGGCCTTTAACAAGACAACAGCTCTCCGACGCTCTCTGTCTCTCTCTCTCTCTGTGATCCTAGTGCTTGCATGCTCAGTATTTGGCTTTTCCTGGGAGCCAGAGATCTACCCGGTGAGGGGTTGCCGGTATAAGGCTTTAGAGCGTTTGGGAGCGTTCGGTACATGAGAGGACGTTGGACTGGAAGCTATGCAAATTTGAAGCATCCAAACTTCCTGCTGCAGTCGGAGGCTCTTTCCATGGACATCTGCCTTTTGGATTCCTCTAAACTTGCCCTCTGATGAAACATTTTGTGAGCTGCAGTTACCTCCGACGGCTACAAGGTGGTGCTACATTCAGGTGAGGGCACAAGTATGCACAAAATGTTGGGGACTTTTGCCAGATTTATTGCTGGATCTTGCATATTTTTTTCAGAGGCTAAATATTGCCTAGGAAATGCTTTTTAACATAGAGATGCTGGAGTTAAAATGTCTGGTCGGGCCTCAGCCCTTTCATTGTCTGCCCACTGTAACATATTTTTTTACCAGCACATGTGAGTGGTGACTCTGCTTTATGATACTTATCATATATTAGGACAATGAATATAGCAGAAGGGGCGATCGAAATGCTTGCCTACATATTTGTTTATTTTTTATATAATGGCTGATTAACCTCTTAATTATATTACCAGTTTGTGAAATGTTGCTTTAAAATATATCCTGCTTGCAGAATATATATGTATTTGTACTGCGTTGGCCGGGAATCAAACCCGGGTCAACTGCTTGGAAGGCAGCTATGCTCACCACTATACCACCAACGCCCTCTGATCTTTGCGCTCTCAGTTCTAAACATTAGGACCCTGAGTTCAATGACTATCATGCACCAGCTTCAATGGTGCATTTGGTTTAGATACCAACATGAAAAGCAATAGAAAGTTTTTGTAGAGGGTAAGGAACTGGGATTGAAACCAAGGACAAAGCTGTGCAGAAGAGAAGAATGGAAAGCAGCAATACAAATAATAGATATGAACACATAGAGGCAGCATGGGAAGCAAAGCAGGGAAGAGAAATAGAGAACATTCCATGAAATGCCCAGGAGATAGATAAGAGCAGAACAAAAAAGGGAAGAATGAAATTCAAAGCCTCCACATAAAAGTGTTTGAAGGTCCCACCAGTCATTCATGCTTATTATTGTGTGCCTTTACTTTCAAAGTACAGTGTGGAGCTTTTGACGATCCCTCTCTTGTATTTCAGCAGACACAGATAGTTGAGAAGTCTTTTCTCACATAGCTGGCACAAGCTTGCGCTTTTCCTTGCTGGTAGCGTGGAAATGACAGCTTGGTCCTTGGAAGTAAAATCAAGCAAAATTAGCAGAGGATGGTTTCGATCCATCGACCTCTGGGTTATGGGCCCAGCACGCTTCCGCTGCGCCACTTTGCTCCGTTGTGAAAGTGTTCTTTTTATGCAGATAAGGAGCATTAGGCAGAGTAGCATGGGATTGGTCTGGCTCTCACCTCATTTGCATAAGTATATCCCAAGGCATGCTGGGTGCAGAAAAACTTCATCTTCCCCTCTCACAATCAGTCATAACTGAAAGTCAGACACTCTTAGGCACTAGCCGTTTCAGGCCTTTATCAAGACAGTAGCTCTTGAACCATCTCTCTCTCGCTCTGTGATCCTAGCACTAGCATGCTCAGGATTTGGCTTTACCTTGGAGCCAGAGATATACCCGGTGAGGGCTTGCCCGGTTTGAGGCTTTTGAGCGTTTGGGAGCGTTGTGGACGTTGGACAGGAAACTATGCGAATATGAAGCCTCCAACATTCCTGCTTCAGTGAGTGGTTCTTTCCATGGACATCTGACTCTTGGATTCCTCTCAACTTGCCTTCTGATAAAACATTTTGTGAGCAGCAGTTTCCTTCGACAGCTACAAGGTGGCGCTACATTCAGGTGAGAGCACAAGTATGCACAAAATGTTAGGGACTTTTGCCAGATTTATCGGTGGATCTTGCATATTTTTTCAGAGGCTAGATATTGCCTAGAAATGCTTTTTAACATAGAGATGCTGGAGTTACAATGTCTGGTCGGGCCTCAGCCCTTCCATTGTTTGCCCACTGTAACAAATTTATTACCAGCACATGTGTGTTGTGACTCTGCTTTATGAAACTTATCATATATTAGGACAATGTATGTAGCAGAAGGTGCGATTGAGATGTTTGCCCACGTATTTGTTTATTTTTTTATATATGGCTGATTAATCTGTTCGTGAAATTTCCATTTTGTGACATGTTGCATTACAATATATCCTGCTTGCAGAATATATAAGTATTTTCAGTGCGTTGGCCGGGAATCGAACCCGGGTCAACTGCTTGGGAAGCAGCTATGCTCACCACTATACCACCAACGCCCTCTGATGTGTTAGCTCTCGGTTCTAAATATTACGTTGCAGAAATCAATGACTATCTTGCACCAGCTTCAATGGTGCATTTGGTTTAGATACCAACATGAGAAGCAGTAGAACGTTTTTTGCAGAGGGTAAGGAACTGGGGATTGAAACCAAGGACAAAGTTGTGCAGAAGAGAAGAAATGAAAAGCAACAGTACAAATAGTAGAAATGAGCATATATAGGCAGCATGGGAAGCAAAGCAGGGAAGAGAAAGAGAACATTCCATGAAATGCCCAGGAGATATATAAGAGCAGAACAAAAAGGGAAGAATGAAATTCAAAGCATGCCCAGAAAGTTGTGTGAAGCTCCCACCAGTCAGTCATTTATGGTTATAATTGTGTGTCTTTACTTTCAAAGTACAGGGTTGTACCTTTCACGATCACTCTTGTATTACACAGACACGAATAGTTGAGAAGTCTTTTCTCACATAGCTGGCACAAGCTTGCACTTTTCCTTTCTGGCTATGTGGAAATGACAGCTTGGTCCTTGGAAGGAAAATCAAGCAAAATTAGCAGAGGATGGTTTCGATCCATCGACCTCTGGGTTATGGGCCCAGCACGCTTCCGCTGCGCCACTCTGCTCCTTTGTGAAAGTGTTCTCTGTATGCAGATGAGGAGGCATTCAGAGAAGTGACGTGGGATTGGTCGGGCTCTCACCTCATTTGCCTAAGTATATCGCAAGGCATGCTGGGTGCAGAAAATCTTTATCTTCCCCTCTCACAATCAGTCACAACTGAAAGTCCAGACCCTCTTAGGCACTAGCCGTTTCAGGCCTTTAACAAGACAACAGCTCTCCGACGCTCTCTGTCTCTCTCTCTCTCTGTGATCCTAGTGCTTGCATGCTCAGTATTTGGCTTTTCCTGGGAGCCAGAGATCTACCCGGTGAGGGCTTGCCGGTATAAGGCTTTAGAGCGTTTGGGAGCGTTCGGTACATGAGAGGACGTTGGACTGGAAGCTATGCAAATTTGAAGCATCCAAACTTCCTGCTGCAGTCGGAGGCTCTTTCCATGGACATCTGCCTTTTGGATTCCTCTAAACTTGCCCTCTGATGAAACATTTTGTGAGCTGCAGTTACCTCCGACGGCTACAAGGTGGTGCTACATTCAGGTGAGGGCACAAGTATGCACAAAATGTTGGGGACTTTTGCCAGATTTATTGCTGGATCTTGCATATTTTTTTCAGAGGCTAAATATTGCCTAGGAAATGCTTTTTAACATAGAGATGCTGGAGTTAAAATGTCTGGTTGGGCCTCAGCCCTTTCATTGTCTGCCCACTGTAACATATTTTTTTACCAGTACATGTGAGTGGTGACTCTGCTTTATGAAACTTATCATATATTAGGACAATGAATATAGCAGAAGGGGCGATCGAAATGCTTGCCTACATATTTGTTTATTTTTTATATAATGGCTGATTAACCTCTTAATTATATTACCATTTTGTGAAATGTTGCTTTAAAATATATCCTGCTTGCAGAATATATAAGTATTTGTACTGCGTTGGCCGGGAATCGAACCCGGGTCAACTGCTTGGAAGGCAGCTATGCTCACCACTATACCACCAACGCCCTCTGATCTTTGCGCTCTCGGTTCTAAACATTAGGACCCTGAGTTCAATGACTATCATGCACCAGCTTCAATGGTGCATTTGGTTTAGATACCAACATGAAAAGCAATAGAAAGTTTTTGTAGAGGGTAAGGAACTGGGATTGAAACCAAGGACAAAGCTGTGCAGAAGAGAAGAATGGAAAGCAGCAATACAAATAATAGATATGAACACATAGAGGCAGCATGGGAAGCAAAGCAGGGAAGAGAAATAGAGAACATTCCATGAAATGCCCAGGAGATAGATAAGAGCAGAACAAAAAAGGGAAGAATGAAATTCAAAGCCTCCACATAAAAGTGTTTGAAGGTCCCACCAGTCATTCATGCTTATTATTGTGTGCCTTTACTTTCAAAGTACAGTGTGGAGCTTTTGACGATCCCTCTCTTGTATTTCAGCAGACACAGATAGTTGAGAAGTCTTTTCTCACATAGCTGGCACAAGCTTGCGCTTTTCCTTGCTGGTAGCGTGGAAATGACAGCTTGGTCCTTGGAAGTAAAATCAAGCAAAATTAGCAGAGGATGGTTTCGATCCATCGACCTCTGGGTTATGGGCCCAGCACGCTTCCGCTGCGCCACTTTGCTCCGTTGTGAAAGTGTTCTTTTTATGCAGATAAGGAGCATTAGGCAGAGTAGCATGGGATTGGTCTGGCTCTCACCTCATTTGCATAAGTATATCCCAAGGCATGCTGGGTGCAGAAAAACTTCATCTTCCCCTCTCACAATCAGTCATAACTGAAAGTCAGACACTCTTAGGCACTAGCCGTTTCAGGCCTTTATCAAGACAGTAGCTCTTGAACCATCTCTCTCTCGCTCTGTGATCCTAGCACTAGCATGCTCAGGATTTGGCTTTACCTTGGAGCCAGAGATATACCCGGTGAGGGCTTGCCCGGTGTGAGGCTTTTGAGCGTTTGGGAGCGTTCGGGACGTTGGACAGGAAACTATGCGAATATGAAGCCTCCAACATTCCTGCTTCAGTGAGTGGTTCTTTCCATGGACATCTGACTCTTGGATTCCTCTCAACTTGCCTTCTGATAAAACATTTTGTGAGCAGCAGTTTCCTTCGACAGCTACAAGGTGGCGCTACATTCAGGTGAGAGCACAAGTATGCACAAAATGTTAGGGACTTTTGCCAGATTTATCGGTGGATCTTGCATATTTTTTCAGAGGCTAGATATTGCCTAGAAATGCTTTTTAACATAGAGATGCTGGAGTTACAATGTCTGGTCGGGCCTCAGCCCTTCCATTGTTTGCCCACTGTAACAAATTTATTACCAGCACATGTGTGTTGTGACTCTGCTTTATGAAACTTATCATATATTAGGACAATGTATGTAGCAGAAGGTGCGATTGAGATGTTTGCCCACGTATTTGTTTATTTTTTTATATATGGCTGATTAATCTGTTCGTGAAATTTCCATTTTGTGACATGTTGCATTACAATATATCCTGCTTGCAGAATATATAAGTATTTTCAGTGCGTTGGCCGGGAATCGAACCCGGGTCAACTGCTTGGGAAGCAGCTATGCTCACCACTATACCACCAACGCCCTCTGATGTGTTAGCTCTCGGTTCTAAATATTACGTTGCAGAAATCAATGACTATCTTGCACCAGCTTCAATGGTGCATTTGGTTTAGATACCAACATGAGAAGCAGTAGAACGTTTTTTGCAGAGGGTAAGGAACTGGGGATTGAAACCAAGGACAAAGTTGTGCAGAAGAGAAGAAATGAAAAGCAACAGTACAAATAGTAGAAATGAGCATATATAGGCAGCATGGGAAGCAAAGCAGGGAAGAGAAAGAGAACATTCCATGAAATGCCCAGGAGATATATAAGAGCAGAACAAAAAGGGAAGAATGAAATTCAAAGCATGCCCAGAAAGTTGTGTGAAGCTCCCACCAGTCAGTCATTTATGGTTATAATTGTGTGTCTTTACTTTCAAAGTACAGGGTTGTACCTTTCACGATCACTCTTGTATTACACAGACACGAATAGTTGAGAAGTCTTTTCTCACATAGCTGGCACAAGCTTGCACTTTTCCTTTCTGGCTATGTGGAAATGACAGCTTGGTCCTTGGAAGGAAAATCAAGCAAAATTAGCAGAGGATGGTTTCGATCCATCGACCTCTGGGTTATGGGCCCAGCACGCTTCCGCTGCACCACTCTGCTCCTTTGTGAAAGTGTTCTCTTTATGCAGATGAGGAGGCATTCAGAGAAGTGACGTGGGATTGGTCGGGCTCTCACCTCATTTGCCTAAGTATATCGCAAGGCATGCTGGGTGCAGAAAATCTTTATCTTCCCCTCTCACAATCAGTCACAACTGAAAGTCCAGACCCTCTTAGGCACTAGCCGTTTCAGGCCTTTAACAAGACAACAGCTCTCCGACGCTCTCTGTCTCTCTCTCTCTCTGTGATCCTAGTGCTTGCATGCTCAGTATTTGGCTTTTCCTGGGAGCCAGAGATCTACCCGGTGAGGGCTTGCCGGTATAAGGCTTTAGAGCGTTTGGGAGCGTTCGGTACATGAGAGGACGTTGGACTGGAAGCTATGCAAATTTGAAGCATCCAAACTTCCTGCTGCAGTCGGAGGCTCTTTCCATGGACATCTGCCTTTTGGATTCCTCTAAACTTGCCCTCTGATGAAACATTTTGTGAGCTGCAGTTACCTCCGACGGCTACAAGGTGGTGCTACATTCAGGTGAGGGCACAAGTATGCACAAAATGTTGGGGACTTTTGCCAGATTTATTGCTGGACCTTGCATATTTTTTTCAGAGGCTAAATATTGCCTAGGAAATGCTTTTTAACATAGAGATGCTGGAGTTAAAATGTCTGGTCGGGCCTCAGCCCTTTCATTGTCTGCCCACTGTAACATATTTTTTTACCAGTACATGTGAGTGGTGACTCTGCTTTATGAAACTTATCATATATTAGGACAATGAATATAGCAGAAGGGGCGATCGAAATGCTTGCCTACATATTTGTTTATTTTTTATATAATGGCTGATTAACCTCTTAATTATATTACCATTTTGTGAAATGTTGCTTTAAAATATATCCTGCTTGCAGAATATATAAGTATTTGTACTGCGTTGGCCGGGAATCGAACCCGGGTCAACTGCTTGGAAGGCAGCTATGCTCACCACTATACCACCAACGCCCTCTGATCTTTGTGCTCTCGGTTCTAAACATTAGGACCCTGAGTTCAATGACTATCATGCACCAGCGTCAATGGTGCATTTGGTTTAGATACCAACATGAAAAGCAATAGAAAGTTTTTGTAGAGGGTAAGGAACTGGGATTGAAACCAAGGACAAAGCTGTGCAGAAGAGAAGAATGGAAAGCAGCAATACAAATAATAGATATGAACACATAGAGGCAGCATGGGAAGCAAAGCAGGGAAGAGAAATAGAGAACATTCCATGAAATGCCCAGGAGATAGATAAGAGCAGAACAAAAAAGGGAAGAATGAAATTCAAAGCCTCCACATAAAAGTGTTTGAAGGTCCCACCAGTCATTCATGCTTATTATTGTGTGCCTTTACTTTCAAAGTACAGTGTGGAGCTTTTGACGATCCCTCTCTTGTATTTCAGCAGACACAGATAGTTGAGAAGTCTTTTCTCACATAGCTGGCACAAGCTTGCGCTTTTCCTTGCTGGTAGCGTGGAAATGACAGCTTGGTCCTTGGAAGTAAAATCAAGCAAAATTAGCAGAGGATGGTTTCGATCCATCGACCTCTGGGTTATGGGCCCAGCACGCTTCCGCTGCGCCACTCTGCTCCGTTGTGAAAGTGTTCTTTTTATGCAGATAAGGAGCATTAGGCAGAGTAGCATGGGATTGGTCTGGCTCTCACCTCATTTGCATAAGTATATCCCAAGGCATGCTGGGTGCAGAAAAACGTCATCTTCCCCTCTCACAATCAGTCATAACTGAAAGTCAGACACTCTTAGGCACTAGCCGTTTCAGGCCTTTATCAAGACAGTAGCTCTTGAACCATCTCTCTCTCGCTCTGTGATCCTAGCACTAGCATGCTCAGGATTTGGCTTTACCTTGGAGCCAGAGATATACCCGGTGAGGGCTTGCCCGGTGTGAGGCTTTTGAGCGTTTGGGAGCGTTCGGGACGTGAGTGGACGTTGGACAGGAAACTATGCGAATATGAAGCCTCCAACATTCCTGCTTCAGTGAGTGGTTCTTTCCATGGACATCTGACTCTTGGATTCCTCTCAACTTGCCTTCTGATAAAACATTTTGTGAGCAGCAGTTTCCTTCGACAGCTACAAGGTGGCGCTACATTCAGGTGAGAGCACAAGTATGCACAAAATGTTAGGGACTTTTGCCAGATTTATCGGTGGATCTTGCATATTTTTTCAGAGGCTAGATATTGCCTAGAAATGCTTTTTAACATAGAGATGCTGGAGTTACAATGTCTGGTCGGGCCTCAGCCCTTCCATTGTTTGCCCACTGTAACAAATTTATTACCAGCACATGTGTGTTGTGACTCTGCTTTATGAAACTTATCATATATTAGGACAATGTATGTAGCAGAAGGTGCGATTGAGATGTTTGCCCACGTATTTGTTTATTTTTTTATATATGGCTGATTAATCTGTTCGTGAAATTTCCATTTTGTGACATGTTGCATTACAATATATCCTGCTTGCAGAATATATAAGTATTTTCAGTGCGTTGGCCGGGAATCGAACCCGGGTCAACTGCTTGGGAAGCAGCTATGCTCACCACTATACCACCAACGCCCTCTGATGTGTTAGCTCTCGGTTCTAAATATTACGTTGCAGAAATCAATGACTATCTTGCACCAGCTTCAATGGTGCATTTGGTTTAGATACCAACATGAGAAGCAGTAGAACGTTTTTTGCAGAGGGTAAGGAACTGGGGATTGAAACCAAGGACAAAGTTGTGCAGAAGAGAAGAAATGAAAAGCAACAGTACAAATAGTAGAAATGAGCATATATAGGCAGCATGGGAAGCAAAGCAGGGAAGAGAAAGAGAACATTCCATGAAATGCCCAGGAGATATATAAGAGCAGAACAAAAAGGGAAGAATGAAATTCAAAGCATGCCCAGAAAGTTGTGTGAAGCTCCCACCAGTCAGTCATTTATGGTTATAATTGTGTGTCTTTACTTTCAAAGTACAGGGTTGTACCTTTCACGATCACTCTTGTATTACACAGACACGAATAGTTGAGAAGTCTTTTCTCACATAGCTGGCACAAGCTTGCACTTTTCCTTTCTGGCTATGTGGAAATGACAGCTTGGTCCTTGGAAGGAAAATCAAGCAAAATTAGCAGAGGATGGTTTCGATCCATCGACCTCTGGGTTATGGGCCCAGCACGCTTCCGCTGCGCCACTCTGCTCCTTTGTGAAAGTGTTCTCTTTATGCAGATGAGGAGGCATTCAGAGAAGTGACATGGGATTGGTCGGGCTCTCACCTCATTTGCCTAAGTATATCGCAAGGCATGCTGGGTGCAGAAAATCTTTATCTTCCCCTCTCACAATCAGTCACAACTGAAAGTCCAGACCCTCTTAGGCACTAGCCGTTTCAGGCCTTTAACAAGACAACAGCTCTCCGACGCTCTCTGTCTCTCTCTCTCTCTGTGATCCTAGTGCTTGCATGCTCAGTATTTGGCTTTTCCTGGGAGCCAGAGATCTACCCGGTGAGGGCTTGCCGATATAAGGCTTTAGAGCGTTTGGGAGCGTTCGGTACATGAGAGGACGTTGGACTGGAAGCTATGCAAATTTGAAGCATCCAAACTTCCTGCTGCAGTCGGAGGCTCTTTCCATGGACATCTGCCTTTTGGATTCCTCTAAACTTGCCCTCTGATGAAACATTTTGTGAGCTGCAGTTACCTCCGACGGCTACAAGGTGGTGCTACATTCAGGTGAGGGCACAAGTATGCACAAAATGTTGGGGACTTTTGCCAGATTTATTGCTGGATCTTGCATATTTTTTTCAGAGGCTAAATATTGCCTAGGAAATGCTTTTTAACATAGAGATGCTGGAGTTAAAATGTCTGGTTGGGCCTCAGCCCTTTCATTGTCTGCCCACTGTAACATATTTTTTTACCAGTACATGTGAGTGGTGACTCTGCTTTATGAAACTTATCATATATTAGGACAATGAATATAGCAGAAGGGGCGATCGAAATGCTTGCCTACATATTTGTTTATTTTTTATATAATGGCTGATTAACCTCTTAATTATATTACCATTTTGTGAAATGTTGCTTTAAAATATATCCTCCTTGCAGAATATATAAGTATTTGTACTGCGTTGGCCGGGAATCGAACCCGGGTCAACTGCTTGGAAGGCAGCTATGCTCACCACTATACCACCAACGCCCTCTGATCTTTGCGCTCTCGGTTCTAAACATTAGGACCCTGAGTTCAATGACTATCATGCACCAGCTTCAATGGTGCATTTGGTTTAGATACCAACATGAAAAGCAATAGAAAGTTTTTGTAGAGGGTAAGGAACTGGGATTGAAACCAAGGACAAAGCTGTGCAGAAGAGAAGAATGGAAAGCAGCAATACAAATAATAGATATGAACACATAGAGGCAGCATGGGAAGCAAAGCAGGGAAGAGAAATAGAGAACATTCCATGAAATGCCCAGGAGATAGATAAGAGCAGAACAAAAAAGGGAAGAATGAAATTCAAAGCCTCCACATAAAAGTGTTTGAAGGTCCCACCAGTCATTCATGCTTATTATTGTGTGCCTTTACTTTCAAAGTACAGTGTGGAGCTTTTGACGATCCCTCTCTTGTATTTCAGCAGACACAGATAGTTGAGAAGTCTTTTCTCACATAGCTGGCACAAGCTTGCGCTTTTCCTTGCTGGTAGCGTGGAAATGACAGCTTGGTCCTTGGAAGTAAAATCAAGCAAAATTAGCAGAGGATGGTTTCGATCCATCGACCTCTGGGTTATGGGCCCAGCACGCTTCCGCTGCGCCACTTTGCTCCGTTGTGAAAGTGTTCTTTTTATGCAGATAAGGAGCATTAGGCAGAGTAGCATGGGATTGGTCTGGCTCTCACCTCATTTGCATAAGTATATCCCAAGGCATGCTGGGTGCAGAAAAACTTCATCTTCCCCTCTCACAATCAGTCATAACTGAAAGTCAGACACTCTTAGGCACTAGCCGTTTCAGGCCTTTATCAAGACAGTAGCTCTTGAACCATCTCTCTCTCGCTCTGTGATCCTAGCACTAGCATGCTCAGGATTTGGCTTTACCTTGGAGCCAGAGATATACCCGGTGAGGGCTTGCCCGGTGTGAGGCTTTTGAGCGTTTGGGAGCGTTGTGGACGTTGGACAGGAAACTATGCGAATATGAAGCCTCCAACATTCCTGCTTCAGTGAGTGGTTCTTTCCATGGACATCTGACTCTTGGATTCCTCTCAACTTGCCTTCTGATAAAACATTTTGTGAGCAGCAGTTTCCTTCGACAGCTACAAGGTGGCGCTACATTCAGGTGAGAGCACAAGTATGCACAAAATGTTAGGGACTTTTGCCAGATTTATCGGTGGATCTTGCATATTTTTTCAGAGGCTAGATATTGCCTAGAAATGCTTTTTAACATAGAGATGCTGGAGTTACAATGTCTGGTCGGGCCTCAGCCCTTCCATTGCTTGCCCACTGTAACAAATTTATTACCAGCACATGTGTGTTGTGACTCTGCTTTATGAAACTTATCATATATTAGGACAATGTATGTAGCAGAAGGTGCGATTGAGATGTTTGCCCACGTATTTGATTATTTTTTTACATATGGCTGATTAATCTGTTCGTGAAATTTCCATTTTGTGACATGTTGCATTACAATATATCCTGCTTGCAGAATATATAAGTATTTTCAGTGCGTTGGCCGGGAATCGAACCCGGGTCAACTGCTTGGGAAGCAGCTATGCTCACCACTATACCACCAACGCCCTCTGATGTGTTAGCTCTCGGTTCTAAATATTACGTTGCAGAAATCAATGACTATCTTGCACCAGCTTCAATGGTGCATTTGGTTTAGATACCAACATGAGAAGCAGTAGAACGTTTTTTGCAGAGGGTAAGGAACTGGGGATTGAAACCAAGGACAAAGTTGTGCAGAAGAGAAGAAATGAAAAGCAACAGTACAAATAGTAGAAATGAGCATATATAGGCAGCATGGGAAGCAAAGCAGGGAAGAGAAAGAGAACATTCCATGAAATGCCCAGGAGATAGATAAGAGCAGAACAAAAAGGGAAGAATGAAATTCAAAGCATGCCCAGAAAGTTGTGTGAAGCTCCCACCAGTCAGTCATTTATGGTTATAATTGTGTGTCTTTACTTTCAAAGTACAGGGTTGTACCTTTCACGATCACTCTTGTATTACACAGACACGAATAGTTGAGAAGTCTTTTCTCACATAGCTGGCACAAGCTTGCACTTTTCCTTTCTGGCTATGTGGAAATGACAGCTTGGTCCTTGGAAGGAAAATCAAGCAAAATTAGCAGAGGATGGTTTCGATCCATCGACCTCTGGGTTATGGGCCCAGCACGCTTCCGCTGCGCCACTCTGCTCCTTTGTGAAAGTGTTCTCTTTATGCAGATGAGGAGGCATTCAGAGAAGTGACGTGGGATTGGTCGGGCTCTCACCTCATTTGCCTAAGTATATCGCAAGGCATGCTGGGTGCAGAAAATCTTTATCTTCCCCTCTCACAATCAGTCACAACTGAAAGTCCAGACCCTCTTAGGCACTAGCCATTTCAGGCCTTTAACAAGACAACAGCTCTCCGACGCTCTCTGTCTCTCTCTCTCTCTCTGTGATCCTAGTGCTTGCATGCTCAGTATTTGGCTTTACCTGGGAGCCAGAGATCTACCCGGTGAGGGCTTGCCGGGTATAAGGCTTTAGAGCGTTTGGGAGCATTCGGTACATGAGAGGACGTTGGACTGGAAGCTATGCAAATTTGAAGCATCCAAACTTCCTGCTGCAGTCGGAGGCTCTTTCCATGGACATCTGCCTTTTGGATTCCTCTAAACTTGCCCTCTGATGAAACATTTTGTGAGCTGCAGTTACCTCCGACGGCTACAAGGTGGTGCTACATTCAGGTGAGGGCACAAGTATGCACAAAATGTTGGGGACTTTTGCCAGATTTATTGCTGGATCTTGCATATTTTTTTCAGAGGCTAAATATTGCCTAGGAAATGCTTTTTAACATAGAGATGCTGGAGTTAAAATGTCTGGTCGGGCCTCAGCCCTTTCATTGTCTGCCCACTGTAACATATTTTTTTACCAGTACATGTGAGTGGTGACTCTGCTTTATGAAACTTATCATATATTAGGACAATGAATATAGCAGAAGGGGCGATCGAAATGCTTGCCTACATATTTGTTTATTTTTTATATAATGGCTGATTAACCTCTTAATTATATTACCATTTTGTGAAATGTTGCTTTAAAATATATCCTGCTTGCAGAATATATAAGTATTTGTACTGCGTTGGCCGGGAATCGAACCCGGGTCAACTGCTTGGAAGGCAGCTATGCTCACCACTATACCACCAACGCCCTCTGATCTTTGCGCTCTCGGTTCTAAACATTAGGACCCTGAGTTCAATGACTATCATGCACCAGCTTCAATGGTGCATTTGGTTTAGATACCAACATGAAAAGCAATAGAAAGTTTTTGTAGAGGGTAAGGAACTGGGATTGAAACCAAGGACAAAGCTGTGCAGAAGAGAAGAATGGAAAGCAGCAATACAAATAATAGATATGAACACATAGAGGCAGCATGGGAAGCAAAGCAGGGAAGAGAAATAGAGAACATTCCATGAAATGCCCAGGAGATAGATAAGAGCAGAACAAAAAAGGGAAGAATGAAATTCAAAGCCTCCACATAAAAGTGTTTGAAGGTCCCACCAGTCATTCATGCTTATTATTGTGTGCCTTTACTTTCAAAGTACAGTGTGGAGCCTTTGACGATCCCTCTCTTGTATTTCAGCAGACACAGATAGTTGAGAAGTCTTTTCTCACATAGCTGGCACAAGCTTGCGCTTTTCCTTGCTGGTAGCGTGGAAATGACAGCTTGGTCCTTGGAAGTAAAATCAAGCAAAATTAGCAGAGGATGGTTTCGATCCATCGACCTCTGGGTTATGGGCCCAGCACGCTTCCGCTGCGCCACTCTGCTCCGTTGTGAAAGTGTTCTTTTTATGCAGATAAGGAGCATTAGGCAGAGTAGCATGGGATTGGTCTGGCTCTCACCTCATTTGCATAAGTATATCCCAAGGCATGCTGGGTGCAGAAAAACTTCATCTTCCCCTCTCACAATCAGTCATAACTGAAAGTCAGACACTCTTAGGCACTAGCCGTTTCAGGCCTTTATCAAGACAGTAGCTCTTGAACCATCTCTCTCTCGCTCTGTGATCCTAGCACTAGCATGCTCAGGATTTGGCTTTACCTTGGAGCCAGAGATATACCCGGTGAGGGCTTGCCCGGTGTGAGGCTTTTGAGCGTTTGGGAGCGTTGTGGATGTTGGACAGGAAACTATGCGAATATGAAGCCTCCAACATTCCTGCTTCAGTGAGTGGTTCTTTCCATGGACATCTGACTCTTGGATTCCTCTCAACTTGCCTTCTGATAAAACATTTTGTGAGCAGCAGTTTCCTTCGACAGCTACAAGGTGGCGCTACATTCAGGTGAGAGCACAAGTATGCACAAAATGTTAGGGACTTTTGCCAGATTTATCGGTGGATCTTGCATATTTTTTTCAGAGGCTAGATATTGCCTAGAAATGCTTTTTAACATAGAGATGCTGAAGTTACAATGTCTGGTCGGGCCTCAGCCCTTCCATGCCCACTGTAACAAATTTATTACCAGCACATGTGTGTTGTGACTCTGCTTTATGAAACTTATCATATATTAGGACAATGTATGTAGCAGAAGGTGCGATTGAGATGTTTGCCCACGTATTTGTTTATTTTTTTATATATGCTGATTAATCTGTTCGTGAAATTTCCATTTTGTGACATGTTGCATTACAATATATCCTGCTTGCAGAATATATAAGTATTTTCAGTGCGTTGGCCGGGAATCGAACCCGGGTCAACTGCTTGGGAAGCAGCTATGCTCACCACTATACCACCAACGCCCTCTGATGTGTTAGCTCTCGGTTCTAAATATTACGTTGCAGAAATCAATGACTATCTTGCACCAGCTTCAATGGTGCATTTGGTTTAGATACCAACATGAGAAGCAGTAGAACGTTTTTTGCAGAGGGTAAGGAACTGGGGATTGAAACCAAGGACAAAGTTGTGCAGAAGAGAAGAAATGAAAAGCAACAGTACAAATAGTAGAAATGAGCATATATAGGCAGCATGGGAAGCAAAGCAGGGAAGAGAAAGAGAACATTCCATGAAATGCCCAGGAGATAGATAAGAGCAGAACAAAAAGGGAAGAATGAAATTCAAAGCATGCCCAGAAAGTTGTGTGAAGCTCCCACCAGTCATTTATGGTTATAATTGTGTGTCTTTACTTTCAAAGTACAGGGTTGTACCTTTCACGATCACTCTTGTATTACACAGACACGAATAGTTGAGAAGTCTTTTCTCACATAGCTGGTACAAGCTTGCACTTTTCCTTTCTGGCTATGTGGAAATGACAGCTTGGTCCTTGGAAGGAAAATCAAGCAAAATTAGCAGAGGATGGTTTCGATCCATCGACCTCTGGGTTATGGGCCCAGCACGCTTCCGCTGCGCCACTCTGCTCCTTTGTGAAAGTGTTCTGTTTATGCAGATGAGGAGGCATTCAGAGAAGTGACGTGGGATTGGTCGGGCTCTCACCTCATTTGCCTAAGTATATCGCAAGGCATGCTGGGTGCAGAAAATCTTTATCTTCCCCTCTCACAATCAGTCACAACTGAAAGTCCAGACTCTCTTATTCACTAGCCGTTTCAGGCCTTAAACAAGACAACAGCTCTCCGACGCTCTCTGTCTCTCTCTCTCTCTGTGATCCTAGTGCTTGCATGCTCAGTATTTGGCTTTACCTGGGAGCCAGAGATCTACCCGGTGAGGGCTTGCCGGTATAAGGCTTTAGAGCGTTTGGGAGCGTTCGGTACATGAGAGGACGTTGGACTGGAAGCTATGCAAATTTGAAGCATCCAAACTTCCTGCTGCAGTCGGAGGCTCTTTCCATGGACATCTGCCTTTTGGATTCCTCTAAACTTGCCCTCTGATGAAACATTTTGTGAGCTGCAGTTACCTCCGACGGCTACAAGGTGGTGCTACATTCAGGTGAGGGCACAAGTATGCACAAAATGTTGGGGACTTTTGCCAGATTTATTGCTGGATCTTGCATATTTTTTTCAGAGGCTAAATATTGCCTAGGAAATGCTTTTTAACATAGAGATGCTGGAGTTAAAATGTCTGGTTGGGCCTCAGCCCTTTCATTGTCTGCCCACTGTAACATATTTTTTTACCAGTACATGTGAGTGGTGACTCTGCTTTATGAAACTTATCATATATTAGGACAATGAATATAGCAGAAGGGGCGATCGAAATGCTTGCCTACATATTTGTTTATTTTTTATATAATGGCTGATTAACCTCTTAATTATATTACCATTTTGTGAAATGTTGCTTTAAAATATATCCTGCTTGCAGAATATATAAGTATTTGTACTGCGTTGGCCGGGAATCGAACCCGGGTCAACTGCTTGGAAGGCAGCTATGCTCACCACTATACCACCAACGCCCTCTGATCTTTGCGCTCTCGGTTCTAAACATTAGGACCCTGAGTTCAATGACTATCATGCACCAGCTTCAATGGTGCATTTGGTTTAGATACCAACATGAAAAGCAATAGAAAGTTTTTGTAGAGGGTAAGGAACTGGGATTGAAACCAAGGACAAAGCTGTGCAGAAGAGAAGAATGGAAAGCAGCAATACAAATAATAGATATGAACACATAGAGGCAGCATGGGAAGCAAAGCAGGGAAGAGAAATAGAGAACATTCCATGAAATGCCCAGGAGATAGATAAGAGCAGAACAAAAAAGGGAAGAATGAAATTCAAAGCCTCCACATAAAAGTGTTTGAAGGTCCCACCAGTCATTCATGCTTATTATTGTGTGCCTTTACTTTCAAAGTACAGTGTGGAGCCTTTGACGATCCCTCTCTTGTATTTCAGCAGACACAGATAGTTGAGAAGTCTTTTCTCACATAGCTGGCACAAGCTTGCGCTTTTCCTTGCTGGTAGCGTGGAAATGACAGCTTGGTCCTTGGAAGTAAAATCAAGCAAAATTAGCAGAGGATGGTTTCGATCCATCGACCTCTGGGTTATGGGCCCAGCACGCTTCCGCTGCGCCACTCTGCTCCGTTGTGAAAGTGTTCTTTTTATGCAGATAAGGAGCATTAGGCAGAGTAGCATGGGATTGGTCTGGCTCTCACCTCATTTGCATAAGTATATCCCAAGGCATGCTGGGTGCAGAAAAACTTCATCTTCCCCTCTCACAATCAGTCATAAATGAAAGTCAGACACTCTTAGGCACTAGCCGTTTCAGGCCTTTATCAAGACAGTAGCTCTTGAACCATCTCTCTCTCGCTCTGTGATCCTAGCACTAGCATGCTCAGGATTTGGCTTTACCTTGGAGCCAGAGATATACCCGGTGAGGGCTTGCCCGGTGTGAGGCTTTTGAGCGTTTGGGAGCGTTGTGGACGTTGGACAGGAAACTATGCGAATATGAAGCCTCCAACATTCCTGCTTCAGTGAGTGGTTCTTTCCATGGACATCTGACTCTTGGATTCCTCTCAACTTGCCTTCTGATAAAACATTTTGTGAGCAGCAGTTTCCTTCGACAGCTACAAGGTGGCGCTACATTCAGGTGAGAGCACAAGTATGCACAAAATGTTAGGGACTTTTGCCAGATTTATCGGTGGATCTTGCATATTTTTGCAGAGGCTAGATATTGCCTAGAAATGCTTTTTAACATAGAGATGCTGGAGTTACAATGTCTGGTCGGGCCTCAGCCCTTCCATTGTTTGCCCACTGTAACAAATTTATTACCAGCACATGTGTGTTGTGACTCTGCTTTATGAAACTTATCATATATTAGGACAATGTATGTAGCAGAAGGTGCGATTGAGATGTTTGCCCACGTATTTGTTTATTTTTTTATATATGGCTGATTAATCTGTTCGTGAAATTTCCATTTTGTGACATGTTGCATTACAATATATCCTGCTTGCAGAATATATAAGTATTTTCAGTGCGTTGGCCGGGAATCGAACCCGGGTCAACTGCTTGGGAAGCAGCTATGCTCACCACTATACCACCAACGCCCTCTGATGTGTTAGCTCTCGGTTCTAAATATTACGTTGCAGAAATCAATGACTATCTTGCACCAGCTTCAATGGTGCATTTGGTTTAGATACCAACATGAGAAGCAGTAGAACGTTTTTTGCAGAGGGTAAGGAACTGGGGATTGAAACCAAGGACAAAGTTGTGCAGAAGAGAAGAAATGAAAAGCAACAGTACAAATAGTAGAAATGAGCATATATAGGCAGCATGGGAAGCAAAGCAGGGAAGAGAAAGAGAACATTCCATGAAATGCCCAGGAGATATATAAGAGCAGAACAAAAAGGGAAGAATGAAATTCAAAGCATGCCCAGAAAGTTGTGTGAAGCTCCCACCAGTCAGTCATTTATGGTTATAATTGTGTGTCTTTACTTTCAAAGTACAGGGTTGTACCTTTCACGATCACTCTTGTATTACACAGACACGAAGAGTTGAGAAGTCTTTTCTCACATAGCTGGCACAAGCTTGCACTTTTCCTTTCTGGCTATGTGGAAATGACAGCTTGGTCCTTGGAAGGAAAATCAAGCAAAATTAGCAGAGGATGGTTTCGATCCATCGACCTCTGGGTTATGGGCCCAGCACGCTTCCGCTGCGCCACTCTGCTCCTTTGTGAAAGTGTTCTCTTTATGCAGATGAGGAGGCATTCAGAGAAGTGACATGGGATTGGTCGGGCTCTCACCTCATTTGCCTAAGTATATCGCAAGGCATGCTGGGTGCAGAAAATCTTTATCTTCCCCTCTCACAATCAGTCACAACTGAAAGTCCAGACCCTCTTAGGCACTAGCCGTTTCAGGCCTTTAACAAGACAACAGCTCTCCGACGCTCTCTGTCTCTCTCTCTCTCTGTGATCCTAGTGCTTGCATGCTCAGTATTTGGCTTTTCCTGGGAGCCAGAGATCTACCCGGTGAGGGCTTGCCGGTATAAGGCTTTAGAGCGTTTGGGAGCGTTCGGTACATGAGAGGACGTTGGACTGGAAGCTATGCAAATTTGAAGCATCCAAACTTCCTGCTGCAGTCGGAGGCTCTTTCCATGGACATCTGCCTTTTGGATTCCTCTAAACTTGCCCTCTGATGAAACATTTTGTGAGCTGCAGTTACCTCCGACGGCTACAAGGTTGTGCTACATTCAGGTGAGGGCACAAGTATGCACAAAATGTTGGGGACTTTTGCCAGATTTATTGCTGGATCTTGCATATTTTTTTCAGAGGCTAAATATTGCCTACGAAATGCTTTTTAACATAGAGATGCTGGAGTTAAAATGTCTGGTTGGGCCTCAGCCCTTTCATTGTCTGCCCACTGTAACATATTTTTTTACCAGTACATGTGAGTGGTGACTCTGCTTTATGAAACTTATCATATATTAGGACAATGAATATAGCAGAAGGGGCGATCAAAATGCTTGCCTACATATTTGTTTATTTTTTATATAATGGCTGATTAACCTCTTAATTATATTACCATTTTGTGAAATGTTGCTTTAAAATATATCCTGCTTGCAGAATATATAAGTATTTGTACTGCGTTGGCCGGGAATTGAACCCGGGTCAACTGCTTGGAAGGCAGCTATGCTCACCACTATACCACCAACGCCCTCTGATCTTTGCGCTCTCGGTTCTAAACATTAGGACCCTGAGTTCAATGACTATCATGCACCAGCTTCAATGGTGCATTTGGTTTAGATACCAACATGAAAAGCAATAGAAAGTTTTTGTAGAGGGTAAGGAACTGGGATTGAAACCAAGGACAAAGCTGTGCAGAAGAGAAGAATGGAAAGCAGCAATACAAATAATAGATATGAACACATAGAGGCAGCATGGGAAGCAAAGCAGGGAAGAGAAATAGAGAACATTCCATGAAATGCCCAGGAGATAGATAAGAGCAGAACAAAAAAGGGAAGAATGAAATTCAAAGCCTCCACATAAAAGTGTTTGAAGGTCCCACCAGTCATTCATGCTTATTATTGTGTGCCTTTACTTTCAAAGTACAGTGTGGAGCTTTTGACGATCCCTCTCTTGTATTTCAGCAGACACAGATAGTTGAGAAGTCTTTTCTCACATAGCTGGCACAAGCTTGCGCTTTTCCTTGCTGGTAGCGTGGAAATGACAGCTTGGTCCTTGGAAGTAAAATCAAGCAAAATTAGCAGAGGATGGTTTCGATCCATCGACCTCTGGGTTATGGGCCCAGCACGCTTCCGCTGCGCCACTTTGCTCCGTTGTGAAAGTGTTCTTTTTATGCAGATAAGGAGCATTAGGCAGAGTAGCATGGGATTGGTCTGGCTCTCACCTCATTTGCATAAGTATATCCCAAGGCATGCTGGGTGCAGAAAAACTTCATCTTCCCCTCTCACAATCAGTCATAACTGAAAGTCAGACACTCTTAGGCACTAGCCGTTTCAGGCCTTTATCAAGACAGTAGCTCTTGAACCATCTCTCTCTCGCTCTGTGATCCTAGCACTAGCATGCTCAGGATTTGGCTTTACCTTGGAGCCAGAGATATACCCGGTGAGGGCTTGCCCGGTGTGAGGCTTTTGAGCGTTTGGGAGCGTTGTGGACGTTGGACAGGAAACTATGCGAATATGAAGCCTCCAACATTCCTGCTTCAGTGAGTGGTTCTTTCCATGGACATCTGACTCTTGGATTCCTCTCAACTTGCCTTCTGATAAAACATTTTGTGAGCAGCAGTTTCCTTCGACAGCTACAAGGTGGCGCTACATTCAGGTGAGAGCACAAGTATGCACAAAATGTTAGGGACTTTTGCCAGATTTATCGGTGGATCTTGCATATTTTTTTCAGAGGCTAGATATTGCCTAGAAATGCTTTTTAACATAGAGATGCTGGAGTTACAATGTCTGGTCGGGCCTCAGCCCTTCCATTGTTTGCCCACTGTAACAAATTTATTACCAGCACATGTGTGTTGTGACTCTGCTTTATGAAACTTATCATATATTAGGACAATGTATGTAGCAGAAGGTGCGATTGAGATGTTTGCCCACGTATTTGTTTATTTTTTTATATATGGCTGATTAATCTGTTCGTGAAATTTCCATTTTGTGACATGTTGCATTACAATATATCCTGCTTGCAGAATATATAAGTATTTTCAGTGCGTTGGCCGGGAATCGAACCCGGGTCAACTGCTTGGGAAGCAGCTATGCTCACCACTATACCACCAACGCCCTCTGATGTGTTAGCTCTCGGTTCTAAATATTACGTTGCAGAAATCAATGACTATCTTGCACCAGCTTCAATGGTGCATTTGGTTTAGATACCAACATGAGAAGCAGTAGAACGTTTTTTGCAGAGGGTAAGGAACTGGGGATTGAAACCAAGGACAAAGTTGTGCAGAAGAGAAGAAATGAAAAGCAACAGTACAAATAGTAGAAATGAGCATATATAGGCAGCATGGGAAGCAAAGCAGGGAAGAGAAAGAGAACATTCCATGAAATGCCCAGGAGATAGATAAGAGCAGAACAAAAAGGGAAGAATGAAATTCAAAGCATGCCCAGAAAGTTGTGTGAAGCTCCCACCAGTCAGTCATTTATGGTTATAATTGTGTGTCTTTACTTTCAAAGTACAGGGTTGTACCTTTCACGATCACTCTTGTATTACACAGACACGAATAGTTGAGAAGTCTTTTCTCACATAGCTGGCACAAGCTTGCACTTTTCCTTTCTGGCTATGTGGAAATGACAGCTTGGTCCTTGGAAGGAAAATCAAGCAAAATTAGCAGAGGATGGTTTCGATCCATCGACCTCTGGGTTATGGGCCCAGCACGCTTCCGCTGCGCCACTCTGCTCCTTTGTGAAAGTGTTCTCTTTATGCAGATGAGGAGGCATTCAGAGAAGTGACGTGGGATTGGTCGGGCTCTCACCTCATTTGCCTAAGTATATCGCAAGGCATGCTGGGTGCAGAAAATCTTTATCTTCCCCTCTCACAATCAGTCACAACTGAAAGTCCAGACCCTCTTAGGCACTAGCCATTTCAGGCCTTTAACAAGACAACAGCTCTCCGACGCTCTCTGTCTCTCTCTCTCTCTCTGTGATCCTAGTGCTTGCATGCTCAGTATTTGGCTTTACCTGGGAGCCAGAGATCTACCCGGTGAGGGCTTGCCGGGTATAAGGCTTTAGAGCGTTTGGGAGCATTCGGTACATGAGAGGACGTTGGACTGGAAGCTATGCAAATTTGAAGCATCCAAACTTCCTGCTGCAGTCGGAGGCTCTTTCCATGGACATCTGCCTTTTGGATTCCTCTAAACTTGCCCTCTGATGAAACATTTTGTGAGCTGCAGTTACCTCCGACGGCTACAAGGTGGTGCTACATTCAGGTGAGGGCACAAGTATGCACAAAATGTTGGGGACTTTTGCCAGATTTATTGCTGGATCTTGCATATTTTTTTCAGAGGCTAAATATTGCCTAGGAAATGCTTTTTAACATAGAGATGCTGGAGTTAAAATGTCTGGTCGGGCCTCAGCCCTTTCATTGTCTGCCCACTGTAACATATTTTTTTACCAGTACATGTGAGTGGTGACTCTGCTTTATGAAACTTATCATATATTAGGACAATGAATATAGCAGAAGGGGCGATCGAAATGCTTGCCTACATATTTGTTTATTTTTTATATAATGGCTGATTAACCTCTTAATTATATTACCATTTTGTGAAATGTTGCTTTAAAATATATCCTGCTTGCAGAATATATAAGTATTTGTACTGCGTTGGCCGGGAATCGAACCCGGGTCAACTGCTTGGAAGGCAGCTATGCTCACCACTATACCACCAACGCCCTCTGATCTTTGAGCTCTCGGTTCTAAACATTAGGACCCTGAGTTCAATGACTATCATGCACCAGCTTCAATGGTGCATTTGGTTTAGATACCAACATGAAAAGCAATAGAAAGTTTTTGTAGAGGGTAAGGAACTGGGATTGAAACCAAGGACAAAGCTGTGCAGAAGAGAAGAATGGAAAGCAGCAATACAAATAATAGATATGAACACATAGAGGCAGCATGGGAAGCAAAGCAGGGAAGAGAAATAGAGAACATTCCATGAAATGCCCAGGAGATAGATAAGAGCAGAACAAAAAAGGGAAGAATGAAATTCAAAGCCTCCACATAAAAGTGTTTGAAGGTCCCACCAGTCATTCATGCTTATTATTGTGTGCCTTTACTTTCAAAGTACAGTGTGGAGCTTTTGACGATCCCTCTCTTGTATTTCAGCAGACACAGATAGTTGAGAAGTCTTTTCTCACATAGCTGGCACAAGCTTGCGCTTTTCCTTGCTGGTAGCGTGGAAATGACATCTTGGTCCTTGGAAGTAAAATCAAGCAAAATTAGCAGAGGATGGTTTCGATCCATCGACCTCTGGGTTATGGGCCCAGCACGCTTCCGCTGCGCCACTCTGCTCCGTTGTGAAAGTGTTCTTTTTATGCAGATAAGGAGCATTAGGCAGAGTAGCATGGGATTGGTCTGGCTCTCACCTCATTTGCATAAGTATATCCCAAGGCATGCTGGGTGCAGAAAAACTTCATCTTCCCCTCTCACAATCAGTCATAACTGAAAGTCAGACACTCTTAGGCACTAGCCGTTTCAGGCCTTTATCAAGACAGTAGCTCTTGAACCATCTCTCTCTCGCTCTGTGATCCTAGCACTAGCATGCTCAGGATTTGGCTTTACCTTGGAGCCAGAGATATACCCGGTGAGGGCTTGCCCGGTGTGAGGCTTTTGAGCGTTTGGGAGCGTTGTGGACGTTGGACAGGAAACTATGCGAATATGAAGCCTCCAACATTCCTGCTTCAGTGAGTGGTTCTTTCCATGGACATCTGACTCTTGGATTCCTCTCAACTTGCCTTCTGATAAAACATTTTGTGAGCAGCAGTTTCCTTCGACAGCTACAAGGTGGCGCTACATTCAGGTGAGAGCACAAGTATGCACAAAATGTTAGGGACTTTTGCCAGATTTATCGGTGGATCTTGCATATTTTTTTCAGAGGCTAGATATTGCCTAGAAATGCTTTTTAACATAGAGATGCTGGAGTTACAATGTCTGGTCGGGCCTCAGCCCTTCCATTGTTTGCCCACTGTAACAAATTTATTACCAGCACATGTGTGTTGTGACTCTGCTTTATGAAACTTATCATATATTAGGACAATGTATGTAGCAGAAGGTGCGATTGAGATGTTTGCCCACGTATTTGTTTATTTTTTTATATATGGCTGATTAATCTGTTCGTGAAATTTCCATTTTGTGACATGTTGCATTACAATATATCCTGCTTGCAGAATATATAAGTATTTTCAGTGCGTTGGCCGGGAATCGAACCCGGGTCAACTGCTTGGGAAGCAGCTATGCTCACCACTATACCACCAACGCCCTCTGATGTGTTAGCTCTCGGTTCTAAATATTACGTTGCAGAAATCAATGACTATCTTGCACCAGCTTCAATGGTGCATTTGGTTTAGATACCAACATGAGAAGCAGTAGAACGTTTTTTGCAGAGGGTAAGGAACTGGGGATTGAAACCAAGGACAAAGTTGTGCAGAAGAGAAGAAATGAAAAGCAACAGTACAAATAGTAGAAATGAGCATATATAGGCAGCATGGGAAGCAAAGCAGGGAAGAGAAAGAGAACATTCCATGAAATGCCCAGGAGATAGATAAGAGCAGAACAAAAAGGGAAGAATGAAATTCAAAGCATGCCCAGAAAGTTGTGTGAAGCTCCCACCAGTCAGTCATTTATGGTTATAATTGTGTGTCTTTACTTTCAAAGTACAGGGTTGTACCTTTCACGATCACTCTTGTATTACACAGACACGAATAGTTGAGAAGTCTTTTCTCACATAGCTGGCACAAGCTTGCACTTTTCCTTTCTGGCTATGTGGAAATGACAGCTTGGTCCTTGGAAGGAAAATCAAGCAAAATTAGCAGAGGATGGTTTCGATCCATCGACCTCTGGGTTATGGGCCCAGCACGCTTCCGCTGCGCCACTCTGCTCCTTTGTGAAAGTGTTCTCTTTATGCAGATGAGGAGGCATTCAGAGAAGTGACGTGGGATTGGTCGGGCTCTCACCTCATTTGCCTAAGTATATCGCAAGGCATGCTGGGTGCAGAAAATCTTTATCTTCCCCTCTCACAATCAGTCACAACTGAAAGTCCAGACCCTCTTAGGCACTAGCCATTTCAGGCCTTTAACAAGACAACAGCTCTCCGACGCTCTCTGTCTCTCTCTCTCTCTCTGTGATCCTAGTGCTTGCATGCTCAGTATTTGGCTTTACCTGGGAGCCAGAGATCTACCCGGTGAGGGCTTGCCGGGTATAAGGCTTTAGAGCGTTTGGGAGCATTCGGTACATGAGAGGACGTTGGACTGGAAGCTATGCAAATTTGAAGCATCCAAACTTCCTGCTGCAGTCGGAGGCTCTTTCCATGGACATCTGCCTTTTGGATTCCTCTAAACTTGCCCTCTGATGAAACATTTTGTGAGCTGCAGTTACCTCCGACGGCTACAAGGTGGTGCTACATTCAGGTGAGGGCACAAGTATGCACAAAATGTTGGGGACTTTTGCCAGATTTATTGCTGGATCTTGCATATTTTTTTCAGAGGCTAAATATTGCCTAGGAAATGCTTTTAAACATAGAGATGCTGGAGTTAAAATGTCTGGTCGGGCCTCAGCCCTTTCATTGTCTGCCCACTGTAACATATTTTTTTACCAGTACATGTGAGTGGTGACTCTGCTTTATGAAACTTATCATATATTAGGACAATGAATATAGCAGAAGGGGCGATCGCAATGCTTGCCTACATATTTGTTTATTTTTTATATAATGGCTGATTAACCTCTTAATTATATTACCATTTTGTGAAATGTTGCTTTAAAATATATCCTGCTTGCAGAATATATAAGTATTTGTACTGCGTTGGCCGGGAATCGAACCCGGGTCAACTGCTTGGAAGGCAGCTATGCTCACCACTATACCACCAACGCCCTCTGATCTTTGCGCTCTCGGTTCTAAACATTAGGACCCTGAGTTCAATGACTATCATGCACCAGCTTCAATGGTGCATTTGGTTTAGATACCAACATGAAAAGCAATAGAAAGTTTTTGTAGAGGGTAAGGAACTGGGATTGAAACCAAGGACAAAGCTGTGCAGAAGAGAAGAATGGAAAGCAGCAATACAAATAATAGATATGAACACATAGAGGCAGCATGGGAAGCAAAGCAGGGAAGAGAAATAGAGAACATTCCATGAAATGCCCAGGAGATAGATAAGAGCAGAACAAAAAAGGGAAGAATGAAATTCAAAGCCTCCACATAAAAGTGTTTGAAGGTCCCACCAGTCATTCATGCTTATTATTGTGTGCCTTTACTTTCAAAGTACAGTGTGGAGCTTTTGACGATCCCTCTCTTGTATTTCAGCAGACACAGATAGTTGAGAAGTCTTTTCTCACATAGCTGGCACAAGCTTGCGCTTTTCCTTGCTGGTAGCGTGGAAATGACATCTTGGTCCTTGGAAGTAAAATCAAGCAAAATTAGCAGAGGATGGTTTCGATCCATCGACCTCTGGGTTATGGGCCCAGCACGCTTCCGCTGCGCCACTCTGCTCCGTTGTGAAAGTGTTCTTTTTATGCAGATAAGGAGCATTAGGCAGAGTAGCATGGGATTGGTCTGGCTCTCACCTCATTTGCATAAGTATATCCCAAGGCATGCTGGGTGCAGAAAAACTTCATCTTCCCCTCTCACAATCAGTCATAACTGAAAGTCAGACACTCTTAGGCACTAGCCGTTTCAGGCCTTTATCAAGACAGTAGCTCTTGAACCATCTCTCTCTCGCTCTGTGATCCTAGCACTAGCATGCTCAGGATTTGGCTTTACCTTGGAGCCAGAGATATACCCGGTGAGGGCTTGCCCGGTGTGAGGCTTTTGAGCGTTTGGGAGCGTTGTGGACGTTGGACAGGAAACTATGCGAATATGAAGCCTCCAACATTCCTGCTTCAGTGAGTGGTTCTTTCCATGGACATCTGACTCTTGGATTCCTCTCAACTTGCCTTCTGATAAAACATTTTGTGAGCAGCAGTTTCCTTCGACAGCTACAAGGTGGCGCTACATTCAGGTGAGAGCACAAGTATGCACAAAATGTTAGGGACTTTTGCCAGATTTATCGGTGGATCTTGCATATTTTTTTCAGAGGCTAGATATTGCCTAGAAATGCTTTTTAACATAGAGATGCTGGAGTTACAATGTCTGGTCGGGCCTCAGCCCTTCCATTGTTTGCCCACTGTAACAAATTTATTACCAGCACATGTGTGTTGTGACTCTGCTTTATGAAACTTATCATATATTAGGACAATGTATGTAGCAGAAGGTGCGATTGAGATGTTTGCCCACGTATTTGTTTATTTTTTTATATATGGCTGATTAATCTGTTCGTGAAATTTCCATTTTGTGACATGTTGCATTACAATATATCCTGCTTGCAGAATATATAAGTATTTTCAGTGCGTTGGCCGGGAATCGAACCCGGGTCAACTGCTTGGGAAGCAGCTATGCTCACCACTATACCACCAACGCCCTCTGATGTGTTAGCTCTCGGTTCTAAATATTACGTTGCAGAAATCAATGACTATCTTGCACCAGCTTCAATGGTGCATTTGGTTTAGATACCAACATGAGAAGCAGTAGAACGTTTTTTGCAGAGGGTAAGGAACTGGGGATTGAAACCAAGGACAAAGTTGTGCAGAAGAGAAGAAATGAAAAGCAACAGTACAAATAGTAGAAATGAGCATATATAGGCAGCATGGGAAGCAAAGCAGGGAAGAGAAAGAGAACATTCCATGAAATGCCCAGGAGATAGATAAGAGCAGAACAAAAAGGGAAGAATGAAATTCAAAGCATGCCCAGAAAGTTGTGTGAAGCTCCCACCAGTCATTTATGGTTATAATTGTGTGTCTTTACTTTCAAAGTACAGGGTTGTACCTTTCACGATCACTCTTGTATTACACAGACACGAATAGTTGAGAAGTCTTTTCTCACATAGCTGGTACAAGCTTGCACTTTTCCTTTCTGGCTATGTGGAAATGACAGCTTGGTCCTTGGAAGGAAAATCAAGCAAAATTAGCAGAGGATGGTTTCGATCCATCGACCTCTGGGTTATGGGCCCAGCACGCTTCCGCTGCGCCACTCTGCTCCTTTGTGAAAGTGTTCTGTTTATGCAGATGAGGAGGCATTCAGAGAAGTGACGTGGGATTGGTCGGGCTCTCACCTCATTTGCCTAAGTATATCGCAAGGCATGCTGGGTGCAGAAAATCTTTATCTTCCCCTCTCACAATCAGTCACAACTGAAAGTCCAGACCCTCTTATTCACTAGCCGTTTCAGGCCTTTAACAAGACAACAGCTCTCCGACGCTCTCTGTCTCTCTCTCTCTCTGTGATCCTAGTGCTTGCATGCTCAGTATTTGGCTTTACCTGGGAGCCAGAGATCTACCCGGTGAGGGCTTGCCGGTATAAGGCTTTAGAGCGTTTGGGAGCGTTCGGTACATGAGAGGACGTTGGACTGGAAGCTATGCAAATTTGAAGCATCCAAACTTCCTGCTGCAGTCGGAGGCTCTTTCCATGGACATCTGCCTTTTGGATTCCTCTAAACTTGCCCTCTGATGAAACATTTTGTGAGCTGCAGTTACCTCCGACGGCTACAAGGTGGTGCTACATTCAGGTGAGGGCACAAGTATGCACAAAATGTTGGGGACTTTTGCCAGATTTATTGCTGGATCTTGCATATTTTTTTCAGAGGCTAAATATTGCCTAGGAAATGCTTTTTAACATAGAGATGCTGGAGTTAAAATGTCTGGTTGTGCCTCAGCCCTTTCATTGTCTGCCCACTGTAACATATTTTTTTACC
This sequence comes from Lissotriton vulgaris, assembly GCF_964263255.1. Lineage (NCBI taxonomy): Eukaryota > Metazoa > Chordata > Amphibia > Caudata > Salamandridae > Lissotriton > Lissotriton vulgaris. The sequence continues at coordinate 539,798,974 of NC_141697.1, forward strand.
AGTACATGTGAGTGGTGACTCTGCTTTATGAAACTTATCATATATTAGGACAATGAATATAGCAGAAGGGGCGATCGAAATGCTTGCCTACATATTTGTTTATTTTTTATATAATGGCTGATTAACCTCTTAATTATATTACCATTTTGTGAAATGTTGCTTTAAAATATATCCTGCTTGCAGAATATATAAGTATTTGTACTGCGTTGGCCGGGAATCGAACCCGGGTCAACTGCTTGGAAGGCAGCTATGCTCACCACTATACCACCAACGCCCTCTGATCTTTGCGCTCTCGGTTCTAAACATTAGGACCCTGAGTTCAATGACTATCATGCACCAGCTTCAATGGTGCATTTGGTTTAGATACCAACATGAAAAGCAATAGAAAGTTTTTGTAGAGGGTAAGGAACTGGGATTGAAACCAAGGACAAAGCTGTGCAGAAGAGAAGAATGGAAAGCAGCAATACAAATAATAGATATGAACACATAGAGGCAGCATGGGAAGCAAAGCAGGGAAGAGAAATAGAGAACATTCCATGAAATGCCCAGGAGATAGATAAGAGCAGAACAAAAAAGGGAAGAATGAAATTCAAAGCCTCCACATAAAAGTGTTTGAAGGTCCCACCAGTCATTCATGCTTATTATTGTGTGCCTTTACTTTCAAAGTACAGTGTGGAGCCTTTGACGATCCCTCTCTTGTATTTCAGCAGACACAGATAGTTGAGAAGTCTTTTCTCACATAGCTGGCACAAGCTTGCGCTTTTCCTTGCTGGTAGCGTGGAAATGACAGCTTGGTCCTTGGAAGTAAAATCAAGCAAAATTAGCAGAGGATGGTTTCGATCCATCGACCTCTGGGTTATGGGCCCAGCACGCTTCCGCTGCGCCACTCTGCTCCGTTGTGAAAGTGTTCTTTTTATGCAGATAAGGAGCATTAGGCAGAGTAGCATGGGATTGGTCTGGCTCTCACCTCATTTGCATAAGTATATCCCAAGGCATGCTGGGTGCAGAAAAACTTCATCTTCCCCTCTCACAATCAGTCATAACTGAAAGTCAGACACTCTTAGGCACTAGCCGTTTCAGGCCTTTATCAAGACAGTAGCTCTTGAACCATCTCTCTCTCGCTCTGTGATCCTAGCACTAGCATGCTCAGGATTTGGCTTTACCTTGGAGCCAGAGATATACCCGGTGAGGGCTTGCCCGGTGTGAGGCTTTTGAGCGTTTGGGAGCGTTGTGGACGTTGGACAGGAAACTATGCGAATATGAAGCCTCCAACATTCCTGCTTCAGTGAGTGGTTCTTTCCATGGACATCTGACTCTTGGATTCCTCTCAACTTGCCTTCTGATAAAACATTTTGTGAGCAGCAGTTTCCTTCGACAGCTACAAGGTGGTGCTACATTCAGGTGAGAGCACAAGTATGCACAAAATGTTAGGGACTTTTGCCAGATTTATCGGTGGATCTTGCATATTTTTTCAGAGGCTAGATATTGCCTAGAAATGCTTTTTAACATAGAGATGCTGGAGTTACAATGTCTGGTCGGGCCTCAGCCCTTCCATTGTTTGCCCACTGTAACAAATTTATTACCAGCACATGTGTGTTGTGACTCTGCTTTATGAAACTTATCATATATTAGGACAATGTATGTAGCAGAAGGTGCGATTGAGATGTTTGCCCACGTATTTGTTTATTTTTTTATATATGGCTGATTAATCTGTTCGTGAAATTTCCATTTTGTGACATGTTGCATTACAATATATCCTGCTTGCAGAATATATAAGTATTTTCAGTGCGTTGGCCGGGAATCGAACCCGGGTCAACTGCTTGGGAAGCAGCTATGCTCACCACTATACCACCAACGCCCTCTGATGTGTTAGCTCTCGGTTCTAAATATTACGTTGCAGAAATCAATGACTATCTTGCACCAGCTTCAATGGTGCATTTGGTTTAGATACCAACATGAGAAGCAGTAGAACGTTTTTTGCAGAGGGTAAGGAACTGGGGATTGAAACCAAGGACAAAGTTGTGCAGAAGAGAAGAAATGAAAAGCAACAGTACAAATAGTAGAAATGAGCATATATAGGCAGCATGGGAAGCAAAGCAGGGAAGAGAAAGAGAACATTCCATGAAATGCCCAGGAGATAGATAAGAGCAGAACAAAAAGGGAAGAATGAAATTCAAAGCATGCCCAGAAAGTTGTGTGAAGCTCCCACCAGTCAGTCATTTATGGTTATAATTGTGTGTCTTTACTTTCAAAGTACAGGGTTGTACCTTTCACGATCACTCTTGTATTACACAGACACGAATAGTTGAGAAGTCTTTTCTCACATAGCTGGCACAAGCTTGCACTTTTCCTTTCTGGCTATGTGGAAATGACAGCTTGGTCCTTGGAAGGAAAATCAAGCAAAATTAGCAGAGGATGGTTTCGATCCATCGACCTCTGGGTTATGGGCCCAGCACGCTTCCGCTGCGCCACTCTGCTCCTTTGTGAAAGTGTTCTCTTTATGCAGATGAGGAGGCATTCAGAGAAGTGACGTGGGATTGGTCGGGCTCTCACCTCATTTGCCTAAGTATATCGCAAGGCATGCTGGGTGCAGAAAATCTTTATCTTCCCCTCTCACAATCAGTCACAACTGAAAGTCCAGACCCTCTTAGGCACTAGCCATTTCAGGCCTTTAACAAGACAACAGCTCTCCGACACTCTCTGTCTCTCTCTCTCTCTCTGTGATCCTAGTGCTTGCATGCTCAGTATTTGGCTTTACCTGGGAGCCAGAGATCTACCCGGTGAGGGCTTGCCGGGTATAAGGCTTTAGAGTGTTTGGGAGCATTCGGTACATGAGAGGACTTTGGACTGGAAGCTATGCAAATTTGAAGCATCCAAACTTCCTGCTGCAGTCGGAGGCTCTTTCCATGGACATCTGCCTTTTGGATTCCTCTAAACTTGCCCTCTGATGAAACATTTTGTGAGCTGCAGTTACCTCCGACGGCTACAAGGTGGTGCTACATTCAGGTGAGGGCACAAGTATGCACAAAATGTTGGGGACTTTTGCCAGATTTATTGCTGGATCTTGCATATTTTTTTCAGAGGCTAAATATTGCCTAGGAAATGCTTTTTAACATAGAGATGCTGGAGTTAAAATGTCTGGTCGGGCCTCAGCCCTTTCATTGTCTGCCCACTGTAACATATTTTTTTACCAGTACATGTGAGTGGTGACTCTGCTTTATGAAACTTATCATATATTAGGACAATGAATATAGCAGAAGGGGCGATCGAAATGCTTGCCTACATATTTGTTTATTTTTTATATAATGGCTGATTAACCTCTTAATTATATTACCATTTTGTGAAATGTTGCTTTAAAATATATCCTGCTTGCAGAATATATAAGTATTTGTACTGCGTTGGCCGGGAATCGAACCCGGGTCAACTGCTTGGAAGGCAGCTATGCTCACCACTATACCACCAACGCCCTCTGATCTTTGCGCTCTCGGTTCTAAACATTAGGACCCTGAGTTCAATGACTATCATGCACCAGCTTCAATGGTGCATTTGGTTTAGATACCAACATGAAAAGCAATAGAAAGTTTTTGTAGAGGGTAAGGAACTGGGATTGAAACCAAGGACAAAGCTGTGCAGAAGAGAAGAATGGAAAGCAGCAATACAAATAATAGATATGAACACATAGAGGCAGCATGGGAAGCAAAGCAGGGAAGAGAAATAGAGAACATTCCATGAAATGCCCAGGAGATAGATAAGAGCAGAACAAAAAAGGGAAGAATGAAATTCAAAGCCTCCACATAAAAGTGTTTGAAGGTCCCACCAGTCATTCATGCTTATTATTGTGTGCCTTTACTTTCAAAGTACAGTGTGGAGCTTTTGACGATCCCTCTCTTGTATTTCAGCAGACACAGATAGTTGAGAAGTCTTTTCTCACATAGCTGGCACAAGCTTGCGCTTTTCCTTGCTGGTAGCGTGGAAATGACAGCTTGGTCCTTGGAAGTAAAATCAAGCAAAATTAGCAGAGGATGGTTTCGATCCATCGACCTCTGGGTTATGGGCCCAGCACGCTTCCGCTGCGCCACTCTGCTCCGTTGTGAAAGTGTTCTTTTTATGCAGATAAGGAGCATTAGGCAGAGTAGCATGGGATTGGTCTGGCTCTCACCTCATTTGCATAAGTATATCCCAAGGCATGCTGGGTGCAGAAAAACTTCATCTTCCCCTCTCACAATCAGTCATAACTGAAAGTCAGACACTCTTAGGCACTAGCCGTTTCAGGCCTTTATCAAGACAGTAGCTCTTGAACCATCTCTCTCTCGCTCTGTGATCCTAGCACTAGCATGCTCAGGATTTGGCTTTACCTTGGAGCCAGAGATATACCCGGTGAGGGCTTGCCCGGTGTGAGGCTTTTGAGCGTTTGGGAGCGTTGTGGACGTTGGACAGGAAACTATGCGAATATGAAGCCTCCAACATTCCTGCTTCAGTGAGTGGTTCTTTCCATGGACATCTGACTCTTGGATTCCTCTCAACTTGCCTTCTGATAAAACATTTTGTGAGCAGCAGTTTCCTTCGACAGCTACAAGGTGGCGCTACATTCAGGTGAGAGCACAAGTATGCACAAAATGTTAGGGACTTTTGCCAGATTTATCGGTGGATCTTGCATATTTTTTTCAGAGGCTAGATATTGCCTAGAAATGCTTTTTAACATAGAGATGCTGGAGTTACAATGTCTGGTCGGGCCTCAGCCCTTCCATTGTTTGCCCACTGTAACAAATTTATTACCAGCACATGTGTGTTGTGACTCTGCTTTATGAAACTTATCATATATTAGGACAATGTATGTAGCAGAAGGTGCGATTGAGATGTTTGCCCACGTATTTGTTTATTTTTTTATATATGGCTGATTAATCTGTTCGTGAAATTTCCATTTTGTGACATGTTGCATTACAATATATCCTGCTTGCAGAATATATAAGTATTTTCAGTGCGTTGGCCGGGAATCGAACCCGGGTCAACTGCTTGGGAAGCAGCTATGCTCACCACTATACCACCAACGCCCTCTGATGTGTTAGCTCTCGGTTCTAAATATTACGTTGCAGAAATCAATGACTATCTTGCACCAGCTTCAATGGTGCATTTGGTTTAGATACCAACATGAGAAGCAGTAGAACGTTTTTTGCAGAGGGTAATGAACTGGGGATTGAAACCAAGGACAAAGTTGTGCAGAAGAGAAGAAATGAAAAGCAACAGTACAAATAGTAGAAATGAGCATATATAGGCAGCATGGGAAGCAAAGCAGGGAAGAGAAAGAGAACATTCCATGAAATGCCCAGGAGATAGATAAGAGCAGAACAAAAAGGGAAGAATGAAATTCAAAGCATGCCCAGAAAGTTGTGTGAAGCTCCCACCAGTCAGTCATTTATGGTTATAATTGTGTGTCTTTACTTTCAAAGTACAGGGTTGTACCTTTCACGATCACTCTTGTATTACACAGACACGAATAGTTGAGAAGTCTTTTCTCACATAGCTGGCACAAGCTTGCACTTTTCCTTTCTGGCTATGTGGAAATGACAGCTTGGTCCTTGGAAGGAAAATCAAGCAAAATTAGCAGAGGATGGTTTCGATCCATCGACCTCTGGGTTATGGGCCCAGCACGCTTCCGCTGCGCCACTCTGCTCCTTTGTGAAAGTGTTCTCTTTATGCAGATGAGGAGGCATTCAGAGAAGTGACGTGGGATTGGTCGGGCTCTCACCTCATTTGCCTAAGTATATCGCAAGGCATGCTGGGTGCAGAAAATCTTTATCTTCCCCTCTCACAATCAGTCACAACTGAAAGTCCAGACCCTCTTAGGCACTAGCCGTTTCAGGCCTTTAACAAGACAACAGCTCTCCGACGCTCTCTGTCTCTCTCTCTCTCTCTGTGATCCTAGTGCTTGCATGCTCAGTATTTGGCTTTACCTGGGAGCCAGAGATCTACCCGGTGAGGGCTTGCCGGGTATAAGGCTTTAGAGCGTTTGGGAGCATTCGGTACATGAGAGGACGTTGGACTGGAAGCTATGCAAATTTGAAGCATCCAAACTTCCTGCTGCAGTCGGAGGCTCTTTCCATGGACATCTGCCTTTTGGATTCCTCTAAACTTGCCCTCTGATGAAACATTTTGTGAGCTGCAGTTACCTCCGACGGCTACAAGGTGGTGCTACATTCAGGTGAGGGCACAAGTATGCACAAAATGTTGGGGACTTTTGCCAGATTTATTGCTGGATCTTGCATATTTTTTTCAGAGGCTAAATATTGCCTAGGAAATGCTTTTTAACATAGAGATGCTGGAGTTAAAATGTCTGGTCAGGCCTCAGCCCTTTCATTGTCTGCCACTGTAACATATTTTTTTACCAGTACATGTGAGTGGTGACTCTGCTTTATGAAACTTATCATATATTAGGACAATGAATATAGCAGAAGGGGCGATCGAAATGCTTGCCTACATATTTGTTTATTTTTTATATAATGGCTGATTAACCTCTTAATTATATTACCATTTTGTGAAATGTTGCTTTAAAATATATCCTGCTTGCAGAATATATAAGTATTTGTACTGCGTTGGCCGGGAATCGAACCCGGGTCAACTGCTTGGAAGGCAGCTATGCTCACCACTATACCACCAACGCCCTCTGATTTTTGCGCTCTCGGTTCTAAACATTAGGACCCTGAGTTCAATGACTATCATGCACCAGCTTCAATGGTGCATTTGGTTTAGATACCAACATGAAAAGCAATAGAAAGTTTTTGTAGAGGGTAAGGAACTGGGATTGAAACCAAGGACAAAGCTGTGCAGAAGAGAAGAATGGAAAGCAGCAATACAAATAATAGATATGAACACATAGAGGCAGCATGGGAAGCAAAGCAGGGAAGAGAAATAGAGAACATTCCATGAAATGCCCAGGAGATAGATAAGAGCAGAACAAAAAAGGGAAGAATGAAATTCAAAGCCTCCACATAAAAGTGTTTGAAGGTCCCACCAGTCATTCATGCTTATTATTGTGTGCCTTTACTTTCAAAGTACAGTGTGGAGCTTTTGACGATCCCTCTCTTGTATTTCAGCAGACACAGATAGTTGAGAAGTCTTTTCTCACATAGCTGACACAAGCTTGCGCTTTTCCTTGCTGGTAGCGTGGAAATGACAGCTTGGTCCTTGGAAGTAAAATCAAGCAAAATTAGCAGAGGATGGTTTCGATCCATCGACCTCTGGGTTATGGGCCCAGCACGCTTCCGCTGCGCCACTTTGCTCTGTTGTGAAAGTGTTCTTTTTATGCAGATAAGGAGCATTAGGCAGAGTAGCATGGGATTGGTCTGGCTCTCACCTCATTTGCATAAGTATATCCCAAGGCATGCTGGGTGCAGAAAAACTTCATCTTCCCCTCTCACAATCAGTCATAACTGAAAGTCAGACACTCTTAGGCACTAGCCGTTTCAGGCCTTTATCAAGACAGTAGCTCTTGAACCATCTCTCTCTCGCTCTGTGATCCTAGCACTAGCATGCTCAGGATTTGGCTTTACCTTGGAGCCAGAGATATACCCGGTGAGGGCTTGCCCGGTGTGAGGCTTTTGAGCGTTTGGGAGCGTTGTGGACGTTGGACAGGAAACTATGCGAATATGAAGCCTCCAACATTCCTGCTTCAGTGAGTGGTTCTTTCCATGGACATCTGACTCTTGGATTCCTCTCAACTTGCCTTCTGATAAAACATTTTGTGAGCAGCAGTTTCCTTCGACAGCTACAAGGTGGCGCTACATTCAGGTGAGAGCACAAGTATGCACAAAATGTTAGGGACTTTTGCCAGATTTATCGGTGGATCTTGCATATTTTTTCAGAGGCTAGATATTGCCTAGAAATGCTTTTTAACATAGAGATGCTGGAGTTACAATGTCTGGTCGGGCCTCAGCCCTTCCATTGTTTGCCCACTGTAACAAATTTATTACCAGCACATGTGTGTTGTGACTCTGCTTTATGAAACTTATCATATATTAGGACAATGTATGTAGCAGAAGGTGCGATTGAGATGTTTGCCCACGTATTTGTTTATTTTTTTATATATGGCTGATTAATCTGTTCGTGAAATTTCCATTTTGTGACATGTTGCATTACAATATATCCTGCTTGCAGAATATATAAGTATTTTCAGTGCGTTGGCTGGGAATCGAACCCGGGTCAACTGCTTGGGAAGCAGCTATGCTCACCACTATACCACCAACGCCCTCTGATGTGTTAGCTCTCGGTTCTAAATATTACGTTGCAGAAATCAATGACTATCTTGCACCAGCTTCAATGGTGCATTTGGTTTAGATACCAACATGAGAAGCAGTAGAACGTTTTTTGCAGAGGGTAAGGAACTGGGGATTGAAACCAAGGACAAAGTTGTGCAGAAGAGAAGAAATGAAAAGCAACAGTACAAATAGTAGAAATGAGCATATATAGGCAGCATGGGAAGCAAAGCAGGGAAGAGAAAGAGAACATTCCATGAAATGCCCAGGAGATAGATAAGAGCAGAACAAAAAGGGAAGAATGAAATTCAAAGCATGCCCAGAAAGTTGTGTGAAGCTCCCACCAGTCAGTCATTTATGGTTATAATTGTGTGTCTTTACTTTCAAAGTACAGGGTTGTACCTTTCACGATCACTCTTGTATTACACAGACACGAATAGTTGAGAAGTCTTTTCTCACATAGCTGGCACAAGCTTGCACTTTTCCTTTCTGGCTATGTGGAAATGACAGCTTGGTCCTTGGAAGGAAAATCAAGCAAAATTAGCAGAGGATGGTTTCGATCCATCGACCTCTGGGTTATGGGCCCAGCACGCTTCCGCTGCGCCACTCTGCTCCTTTGTGAAAGTGTTCTCTTTATGCAGATGAGGAGGCATTCAGAGAAGTGACGTGGGATTGGTCGGGCTCTCACCTCATTTGCCTAAGTATATCGCAAGGCATGCTGGGTGCAGAAAATCTTTATCTTCCCCTCTCACAATCAGTCACAACTGAAAGTCCAGACCCTCTTAGGCACTAGCCGTTTCAGGCCTTTAACAAGACAACAGCTCTCCGACGCTCTCTGTCTCTCTCTCTCTCTCTGTGATCCTAGTGCTTGCATGCTCAGTATTTGGCTTTACCTGGGAGCCAGAGATCTACCCGGTGAGGGCTTGCCGGTATAAGGCTTTAGAGCGTTTGGGAGCGTTCGGTACATGAGAGGACGTTGGACTGGAAGCTATGCAAATTTGAAGCATCCAAACTTCCTGCTGCAGTCGGAGGCTCTTTCCATGGACATCTGCCTTTTGGATTCCTCTAAACTTGCCCTCTGATGAAACATTTTGTGAGCTGCAGTTACCTCCGACGGCTACAAGGTGGTGCTACATTCAGGTGAGGGCACAAGTATGCACAAAATGTTGGGGACTTTTGCCAGATTTATTGCTGGATCTTGCATATTTTTTTCAGAGGCTAAATATTGCCTAGGAAATGCTTTTTAACATAGAGATGCTGGAGTTAAAATGTCTGGTCGGGCCTCAGCCCTTTCATTGTCTGCCCACTGTAACATATTTTTTTACCAGTACATGTGAGTGGTGACTCTGCTTTATGAAACTTATCATATATTAGGACAATGAATATAGCAGAAGGGGCGATCGAAATGCTTGCCTACATATTTGTTTATTTTTTATACAATGGCTGATTAACCTCTTAATTATATTACCATTTTGTGAAATGTTGCTTTAAAATATATCCTGCTTGCAGAATATATAAGTATTTGTACTGCGTTGGCCGGGAATCGAACCCGGGTCAACTGCTTGGAAGGCAGCTATGCTCACCACTATACCACCAACGCCCTCTGATCTTTGCGCTCTCGGTTCTAAACATTAGGACCCTGAGTTCAATGACTATCATGCACCAGCTTCAATGGTGCATTTGGTTTAGATACCAACATGAAAAGCAATAGAAAGTTTTTGTAGAGGGTAAGGAACTGGGATTGAAACCAAGGACAAAGCTGTGCAGAAGAGAAGAATGGAAAGCAGCAATACAAATAATAGATATGAACACATAGAGGCAGCATGGGAAGCAAAGCAGGGAAGAGAAATAGAGAACATTCCATGAAATGCCCAGGAGATAGATAAGAGCAGAACAAAAAAGGGAAGAATGAAATTCAAAGCCTCCACATAAAAGTGTTTGAAGGTCCCACCAGTCATTCATGCTTATTATTGTGTGCCTTTACTTTCAAAGTACAGTGTGGAGCTTTTGACGATCCCTCTCTTGTATTTCAGCAGACACAGATAGTTGAGAAGTCTTTTCTCACATAGCTGACACAAGCTTGCGCTTTTCCTTGCTGGTAGCGTGGAAATGACAGCTTGGTCCTTGGAAGTAAAATCAAGCAAAATTAGCAGAGGATGGTTTCGATCCATCGACCTCTGGGTTATGGGCCCAGCACACTTCCGCTGCGCCACTTTGCTCCGTTGTGAAAGTGTTCTTTTTATGCAGATAAGGAGCATTAGGCAGAGTAGCATGGGATTGGTCTGGCTCTCACCTCATTTGCATAAGTATATCCCAAGGCATGCTGGGTGCAGAAAAACTTCATCTTCCCCTCTCACAATCAGTCATAACTGAAAGTCAGACACTCTTAGGCACTAGCCGTTTCAGGCCTTTATCAAGACAGTAGCTCTTGAACCATCTCTCTCTCGCTCTGTGATCCTAGCACTAGCATGCTCAGGATTTGGCTTTACCTTGGAGCCAGAGATATACCCGGTGAGGGCTTGCCCGGTGTGAGGCTTTTGAGCGTTTGGGAGCGTTCGGGACGTGAGTGGACGTTGGACAGGAAACTATGCGAATATGAAGCCTCCAACATTCCTGCTTCAGTGAGTGGTTCTTTCCATGGACATCTGACTCTTGGATTCCTCTCAACTTGCCTTCTGATAAAACATTTTGTGAGCAGCAGTTTCCTTCGACAGCTACAAGGTGGCGCTACATTCAGGTGAGAGCACAAGTATGCACAAAATGTTAGGGACTTTTGCCAGATTTATCGGTGGATCTTGCATATTTTTTCAGAGGCTAGATATTGCCTAGAAATGCTTTTTAACATAGAGATGCTGGAGTTACAATGTCTGGTCGGGCCTCAGCCCTTCCATTGTTTGCCCACTGTAACAAATTTATTACCAGCACATGTGTGTTGTGACTCTGCTTTATGAAACTTATCATATATTAGGACAATGTATGTAGCAGAAGGTGCGATTGAGATGTTTGCCCACGTATTTGTTTATTTTTTTATATATGGCTGATTAATCTGTTCGTGAAATTTCCATTTTGTGACATGTTGCATTACAATATATCCTGCTTGCAGAATATATAAGTATTTTCAGTGCGTTGGCCGGGAATCGAACCCGGGTCAACTGCTTGGGAAGCAGCTATGCTCACCACTATACCACCAACGCCCTCTGATGTGTTAGCTCTCGGTTCTAAATATTACGTTGCAGAAATCAATGACTATCTTGCACCAGCTTCAATGGTGCATTTGGTTTAGATACCAACATGAGAAGCAGTAGAACGTTTTTTGCAGAGGGTAAGGAACTGGGGATTGAAACCAAGGACAAAGTTGTGCAGAAGAGAAGAAATGAAAAGCAACAGTACAAATAGTAGAAATGAGCATATATAGGCAGCATGGGAAGCAAAGCAGGGAAGAGAAAGAGAACATTCCATGAAATGCCCAGGAGATAGATAAGAGCAGAACAAAAAGGGAAGAATGAAATTCAAAGCATGCCCAGAAAGTTGTGTGAAGCTCCCACCAGTCAGTCATTTATGGTTATAATTGTGTGTCTTTACTTTCAAAGTACAGGGTTGTACCTTTCACGATCACTCTTGTATTACACAGACACGAATAGTTGAGAAGTCTTTTCTCACATAGCTGGCACAAGCTTGCACTTTTCCTTTCTGGCTATGTGGAAATGACAGCTTGGTCCTTGGAAGGAAAATCAAGCAAAATTAGCAGAGGATGGTTTCGATCCATCGACCTCTGGGTTATGGGCCCAGCACGCTTCCGCTGCGCCACTCTGCTCCTTTGTGAAAGTGTTCTCTTTATGCAGATGAGGAGGCATTCAGAGAAGTGACGTGGGATTGGTCGGGCTCTCACCTCATTTGCCTAAGTATATCGCAAGGCATGCTGGGTGCAGAAAATCTTTATCTTCCCCTCTCACAATCAGTCACAACTGAAAGTCCAGACCCTCTTAGGCACTAGCCGTTTCAGGCCTTTAACAAGACAACAGCTCTCCGACGCTCTCTGTCTCTCTCTCTCTCTCTGTGATCCTAGTGCTTGCATGCTCAGTATTTGGCTTTACCTGGGAGCCAGAGATCTACCCGGTGAGGGCTTGCCGGGTATAAGGCTTTAGAGCGTTTGGGAGCATTCGGTACATGAGAGGACGTTGGACTGGAAGCTATGCAAATTTGAAGCATCCAAACTTCCTGCTGCAGTCGGAGGCTCTTTCCATGGACATCTGCCTTTTGGATTCCTCTAAACTTGCCCTCTGATGAAACATTTTGTGAGCTGCAGTTACCTCCGACGGCTACAAGGTGGTGCTACATTCAGGTGAGGGCACAAGTATGCACAAAATGTTGGGGACTTTTGCCAGATTTATTGCTGGATCTTGCATATTTTTTTCAGAGGCTAAATATTGCCTAGGAAATGCTTTTTAACATAGAGATGCTGGAGTTAAAATGTCTGGTCAGGCCTCAGCCCTTTCATTGTCTGCCACTGTAACATATTTTTTTACCAGTACATGTGAGTGGTGACTCTGCTTTATGAAACTTATCATATATTAGGACAATGAATATAGCAGAAGGGGCGATCGAAATGCTTGCCTACATATTTGTTTATTTTTTATATAATGGCTGATTAACCTCTTAATTATATTACCATTTTGTGAAATGTTGCTTTAAAATATATCCTGCTTGCAGAATATATAAGTATTTGTACTGCGTTGGCCGGGAATCGAACCCGGGTCAACTGCTTGGAAGGCAGCTATGCTCACCACTATACCACCAACGCCCTCTGATCTTTGCGCTCTCGGTTCTAAACATTAGGACCCTGAGTTCAATGACTATCATGCACCAGCTTCAATGGTGCATTTGGTTTAGATACCAACATGAAAAGCAATAGAAAGTTTTTGTAGAGGGTAAGGAACTGGGATTGAAACCAAGGACAAAGCTGTGCAGAAGAGAAGAATGGAAAGCAGCAATACAAATAATAGATATGAACACATAGAGGCAGCATGGGAAGCAAAGCAGGGAAGAGAAATAGAGAACATTCCATGAAATGCCCAGGAGATAGATAAGAGCAGAACAAAAAAGGGAAGAATGAAATTCAAAGCCTCCACATAAAAGTGTTTGAAGGTCCCACCAGTCATTCATGCTTATTATTGTGTGCCTTTACTTTCAAAGTACAGTGTGGAGCTTTTGACGATCCCTCTCTTGTATTTCAGCAGACACAGATAGTTGAGAAGTCTTTTCTCACATAGCTGACACAAGCTTGCGCTTTTCCTTGCTGGTAGCGTGGAAATGACAGCTTGGTCCTTGGAAGTAAAATCAAGCAAAATTAGCAGAGGATGGTTTCGATCCGTCGACCTCTGGGTTATGGGCCCAGCACGCTTCCGCTGCGCCACTTTGCTCTGTTGTGAAAGTGTTCTTTTTATGCAGATAAGGAGCATTAGGCAGAGTAGCATGGGATTGGTCTGGCTCTCACCTCATTTGCATAAGTATATCCCAAGGCATGCTGGGTGCAGAAAAACTTCATCTTCCCCTCTCACAATCAGTCATAACTGAAAGTCAGACACTCTTAGGCACTAGCCGTTTCAGGCCTTTATCAAGACAGTAGCTCTTGAACCATCTCTCTCTCGCTCTGTGATCCTAGCACTAGCATGCTCAGGATTTGGCTTTACCTTGGAGCCAGAGATATACCCGGTGAGGGCTTGCCCGGTGTGAGGCTTTTGAGCGTTTGGGAGCGTTCGGGACGTGAGTGGACGTTGGACAGGAAACTATGCGAATATGAAGCCTCCAACATTCCTGCTTCAGTGAGTGGTTCTTTCCATGGACATCTGACTCTTGGATTCCTCTCAACTTGCCTTCTGATAAAACATTTTGTGAGCAGCAGTTTCCTTCGACAGCTACAAGGTGGCGCTACATTCAGGTGAGAGCACAAGTATGCACAAAATGTTAGGGACTTTTGCCAGATTTATCGGTGGATCTTGCATATTTTTTCAGAGGCTAGATATTGCCTAGAAATGCTTTTTAACATAGAGATGCTGGAGTTACAATGTCTGGTCGGGCCTCAGCCCTTCCATTGTTTGCCCACTGTAACAAATTTATTACCAGCACATGTGTGTTGTGACTCTGCTTTATGAAACTTATCATATATTAGGACAATGTATGTAGCAGAAGGTGCGATTGAGATGTTTGCCCACGTATTTGTTTATTTTTTTATATATGGCTGATTAATCTGTTCGTGAAATTTCCATTTTGTGACATGTTGCATTACAATATATCCTGCTTGCAGAATATATAAGTATTTTCAGTGCGTTGGCCGGGAATCGAACCCGGGTCAACTGCTTGGGAAGCAGCTATGCTCACCACTATACCACCAACGCCCTCTGATGTGTTAGCTCTCGGTTCTAAATATTACGTTGCAGAAATCAATGACTATCTTGCACCAGCTTCAATGGTGCATTTGGTTTAGATACCAACATGAGAAGCAGTAGAACGTTTTTTGCAGAGGGTAAGGAACTGGGGATTGAAACCAAGGACAAAGTTGTGCAGAAGAGAAGAAATGAAAAGCAACAGTACAAATAGTAGAAATGAGCATATATAGGCAGCATGGGAAGCAAAGCAGGGAAGAGAAAGAGAACATTCCATGAAATGCCCAGGAGATAGATAAGAGCAGAACAAAAAGGGAAGAATGAAATTCAAAGCATGCCCAGAAAGTTGTGTGAAGCTCCCACCAGTCAGTCATTTATGGTTATAATTGTGTGTCTTTACTTTCAAAGTACAGGGTTGTACCTTTCACGATCACTCTTGTATTACACAGACACGAATAGTTGAGAAGTCTTTTCTCACATAGCTGGCACAAGCTTGCACTTTTCCTTTCTGGCTATGTGGAAATGACAGCTTGGTCCTTGGAAGGAAAATCAAGCAAAATTAGCAGAGGATGGTTTCGATCCATCGACCTCTGGGTTATGGGCCCAGCACGCTTCCGCTGCGCCACTCTGCTCCTTTGTGAAAGTGTTCTCTTTATGCAGATGAGGAGGCATTCAGAGAAGTGACGTGGGATTGGTCGGGCTCTCACCTCATTTGCCTAAGTATATCGCAAGGCATGCTGGGTGCAGAAAATCTTTATCTTCCCCTCTCACAATCAGTCACAACTGAAAGTCCAGACCCTCTTAGGCACTAGCCGTTTCAGGCCTTTAACAAGACAACAGCTCTCCGACGCTCTCTGTCTCTCTCTCTCTCTCTGTGATCCTAGTGCTTGCATGCTCAGTATTTGGCTTTACCTGGGAGCCAGAGATCTACCCGGTGAGGGCTTGCCGGGTATAAGGCTTTAGAGCGTTTGGGAGCATTCGGTACATGAGAGGACGTTGGACTGGAAGCTATGCAAATTTGAAGCATCCAAACTTCCTGCTGCAGTCGGAGGCTCTTTCCATGGACATCTGCCTTTTGGATTCCTCTAAACTTGCCCTCTGATGAAACATTTTGTGAGCTGCAGTTACCTCCGACGGCTACAAGGTGGTGCTACATTCAGGTGAGGGCACAAGTATGCACAAAATGTTGGGGACTTTTGCCAGATTTATTGCTGGATCTTGCATATTTTTTTCAGAGGCTAAATATTGCCTAGGAAATGCTTTTTAACATAGAGATGCTGGAGTTAAAATGTCTGGTCAGGCCTCAGCCCTTTCATTGTCTGCCACTGTAACATATTTTTTTACCAGTACATGTGAGTGGTGACTCTGCTTTATGAAACTTATCATATATTAGGACAATGAATATAGCAGAAGGGGCGATCGAAATGCTTGCCTACATATTTGTTTATTTTTTATATAATGGCTGATTAACCTCTTAATTATATTACCATTTTGTGAAATGTTGCTTTAAAATATATCCTGCTTGCAGAATATATAAGTATTTGTACTGCGTTGGCCGGGAATCGAACCCGGGTCAACTGCTTGGAAGGCAGCTATGCTCACCACTATACCACCAACGCCCTCTGATCTTTGCGCTCTCGGTTCTAAACATTAGGACCCTGAGTTCAATGACTATCATGCACCAGCTTCAATGGTGCATTTGGTTTAGATACCAACATGAAAAGCAATAGAAAGTTTTTGTAGAGGGTAAGGAACTGGGATTGAAACCAAGGACAAAGCTGTGCAGAAGAGAAGAATGGAAAGCAGCAATACAAATAATAGATATGAACACATAGAGGCAGCATGGGAAGCAAAGCAGGGAAGAGAAATAGAGAACATTCCATGAAATGCCCAGGAGATAGATAAGAGCAGAACAAAAAAGGGAAGAATGAAATTCAAAGCCTCCACATAAAAGTGTTTGAAGGTCCCACCAGTCATTCATGCTTATTATTGTGTGCCTTTACTTTCAAAGTACAGTGTGGAGCTTTTGACGATCCCTCTCTTGTATTTCAGCAGACACAGATAGTTGAGAAGTCTTTTCTCACATAGCTGACACAAGCTTGCGCTTTTCCTTGCTGGTAGCGTGGAAATGACAGCTTGGTCCTTGGAAGTAAAATCAAGCAAAATTAGCAGAGGATGGTTTCGATCCATCGACCTCTGGGTTATGGGCCCAGCACGCTTCCGCTGCGCCACTTTGCTCTGTTGTGAAAGTGTTCTTTTTATGCAGATAAGGAGCATTAGGCAGAGTAGCATGGGATTGGTCTGGCTCTCACCTCATTTGCATAAGTATATCCCAAGGCATGCTGGGTGCAGAAAAACTTCATCTTCCCCTCTCACAATCAGTCATAACTGAAAGTCAGACACTCTTAGGCACTAGCCGTTTCAGGCCTTTATCAAGACAGTAGCTCTTGAACCATCTCTCTCTCGCTCTGTGATCCTAGCACTAGCATGCTCAGGATTTGGCTTTACCTTGGAGCCAGAGATATACCCGGTGAGGGCTTGCCCGGTGTGAGGCTTTTGAGCGTTTGGGAGCGTTGTGGACGTTGGACAGGAAACTATGCGAATATGAAGCCTCCAACATTCCTGCTTCAGTGAGTGGTTCTTTCCATGGACATCTGACTCTTGGATTCCTCTCAACTTGCCTTCTGATAAAACATTTTGTGAGCAGCAGTTTCCTTCGACAGCTACAAGGTGGCGCTACATTCAGGTGAGAGCACAAGTATGCACAAAATGTTAGGGACTTTTGCCAGATTTATCGGTGGATCTTGCATATTTTTTCAGAGGCTAGATATTGCCTAGAAATGCTTTTTAACATAGAGATGCTGGAGTTACAATGTCTGGTCGGGCCTCAGCCCTTCCATTGTTTGCCCACTGTAACAAATTTATTACCAGCACATGTGTGTTGTGACTCTGCTTTATGAAACTTATCATATATTAGGACAATGTATGTAGCAGAAGGTGCGATTGAGATGTTTGCCCACGTATTTGTTTATTTTTTTATATATGGCTGATTAATCTGTTCGTGAAATTTCCATTTTGTGACATGTTGCATTACAATATATCCTGCTTGCAGAATATATAAGTATTTTCAGTGCGTTGGCCGGGAATCGAACCCGGGTCAACTGCTTGGGAAGCAGCTATGCTCACCACTATACCACCAACGCCCTCTGATGTGTTAGCTCTCGGTTCTAAATATTACGTTGCAGAAATCAATGACTATCTTGCACCAGCTTCAATGGTGCATTTGGTTTAGATACCAACATGAGAAGCAGTAGAACGTTTTTTGCAGAGGGTAAGGAACTGGGGATTGAAACCAAGGACAAAGCTGTGCAGAAGAGAAGAATGGAAAGCAGCAATACAAATAATAGATATGAACACATAGAGGCAGCATGGGAAGCAAAGCAGGGAAGAGAAATAGAGAACATTCCATGAAATGCCCAGGAGATAGATAAGAGCAGAACAAAAAAGGGAAGAATGAAATTCAAAGCCTCCACATAAAAGTGTTTGAAGGTCCCACCAGTCATTCATGCTTATTATTGTGTGCCTTTACTTTCAAAGTACAGTGTGGAGCTTTTGACGATCCCTCTCTTGTATTTCAGCAGACACAGATAGTTGAGAAGTCTTTTCTCACATAGCTGACACAAGCTTGCGCTTTTCCTTGCTGGTAGCGTGGAAATGACAGCTTGGTCCTTGGAAGTAAAATCAAGCAAAATTAGCAGAGGATGGTTTCGATCCATCGACCTCTGGGTTATGGGCCCAGCACGCTTCCGCTGCGCCACTTTGCTCTGTTGTGAAAGTGTTCTTTTTATGCAGATAAGGAGCATTAGGCAGAGTAGCATGGGATTGGTCTGGCTCTCACCTCATTTGCATAAGTATATCCCAAGGCATGCTGGGTGCAGAAAAACTTCATCTTCCCCTCTCACAATCAGTCATAACTGAAAGTCAGACACTCTTAGGCACTAGCCGTTTCAGGCCTTTATCAAGACAGTAGCTCTTGAACCATCTCTCTCTCGCTCTGTGATCCTAGCACTAGCATGCTCAGGATTTGGCTTTACCTTGGAGCCAGAGATATACCCGGTGAGGGCTTGCCCGGTGTGAGGCTTTTGAGCGTTTGGGAGCGTTGTGGACGTTGGACAGGAAACTATGCGAATATGAAGCCTCCAACATTCCTGCTTCAGTGAGTGGTTCTTTCCATGGACATCTGACTCTTGGATTCCTCTCAACTTGCCTTCTGATAAAACATTTTGTGAGCAGCAGTTTCCTTCGACAGCTACAAGGTGGCGCTACATTCAGGTGAGAGCACAAGTATGCACAAAATGTTAGGGACTTTTGCCAGATTTATCGGTGGATCTTGCATATTTTTTCAGAGGCTAGATATTGCCTAGAAATGCTTTTTAACATAGAGATGCTGGAGTTACAATGTCTGGTCGGGCCTCAGCCCTTCCATTGTTTGCCCACTGTAACAAATTTATTACCAGCACATGTGTGTTGTGACTCTGCTTTATGAAACTTATCATATATTAGGACAATGTATGTAGCAGAAGGTGCGATTGAGATGTTTGCCCACGTATTTGTTTATTTTTTTATATATGGCTGATTAATCTGTTCGTGAAATTTCCATTTTGTGACATGTTGCATTACAATATATCCTGCTTGCAGAATATATAAGTATTTTCAGTGCGTTGGCCGGGAATCGAACCCGGGTCAACTGCTTGGGAAGCAGCTATGCTCACCACTATACCACCAACGCCCTCTGATGTGTTAGCTCTCGGTTCTAAATATTACGTTGCAGAAATCAATGACTATCTTGCACCAGCTTCAATGGTGCATTTGGTTTAGATACCAACATGAGAAGCAGTAGAACGTTTTTTGCAGAGGGTAAGGAACTGGGGATTGAAACCAAGGACAAAGTTGTGCAGAAGAGAAGAAATGAAAAGCAACAGTACAAATAGTAGAAATGAGCATATATAGGCAGCATGGGAAGCAAAGCAGGGAAGAGAAAGAGAACATTCCATGAAATGCCCAGGAGATAGATAAGAGCAGAACAAAAAGGGAAGAATGAAATTCAAAGCATGCCCAGAAAGTTGTGTGAAGCTCCCACCAGTCAGTCATTTATGGTTATAATTGTGTGTCTTTACTTTCAAAGTACAGGGTTGTACCTTTCACGATCACTCTTGTATTACACAGACACGAATAGTTGAGAAGTCTTTTCTCACATAGCTGGCACAAGCTTGCACTTTTCCTTTCTGGCTATGTGGAAATGACAGCTTGGTCCTTGGAAGGAAAATCAAGCAAAATTAGCAGAGGATGGTTTCGATCCATCGACCTCTGGGTTATGGGCCCAGCACGCTTCCGCTGCGCCACTCTGCTCCTTTGTGAAAGTGTTCTCTTTATGCAGATGAGGAGGCATTCAGAGAAGTGACGTGGGATTGGTCGGGCTCTCACCTCATTTGCCTAAGTATATCGCAAGGCATGCTGGGTGCAGAAAATCTTTATCTTCCCCTCTCACAATCAGTCACAACTGAAAGTCCAGACCCTCTTAGGCACTAGCCGTTTCAGGCCTTTAACAAGACAACAGCTCTCCGACGCTCTCTGTCTCTCTCTCTCTCTCTGTGATCCTAGTGCTTGCATGCTCAGTATTTGGCTTTACCTGGGAGCCAGAGATCTACCCGGTGAGGGCTTGCCGGTATAAGGCTTTAGAGCGTTTGGGAGCGTTCGGTACATGAGAGGACGTTGGACTGGAAGCTATGCAAATTTGAAGCATCCAAACTTCCTGCTGCAGTCGGAGGCTCTTTCCATGGACATCTGCCTTTTGGATTCCTCTAAACTTGCCCTCTGATGAAACATTTTGTGAGCTGCAGTTACCTCCGACGGCTACAAGGTGGTGCTACATTCAGGTGAGGGCACAAGTATGCACAAAATGTTGGGGACTTTTGCCAGATTTATTGCTGGATCTTGCATATTTTTTTCAGAGGCTAAATATTGCCTAGGAAATGCTTTTTAACATAGAGATGCTGGAGTTAAAATGTCTGGTCAGGCCTCAGCCCTTTCATTGTCTGCCACTGTAACATATTTTTTTACCAGTACATGTGAGTGGTGACTCTGCTTTATGAAACTTATCATATATTAGGACAATGAATATAGCAGAAGGGGCGATCGAAATGCTTGCCTACATATTTGTTTATTTTTTATATAATGGCTGATTAACCTCTTAATTATATTACCATTTTGTGAAATGTTGCTTTAAAATATATCCTGCTTGCAGAATATATAAGTATTTGTACTGCGTTGGCCGGGAATCGAACCCGGGTCAACTGCTTGGAAGGCAGCTATGCTCCCCACTATACCACCAACGCCCTCTGATCTTTGCGCTCTCGGTTCTAAACATTAGGACCCTGAGTTCAATGACTATCATGCACCAGCTTCAATGGTGCATTTGGTTTAGATACCAACATGAAAAGCAATAGAAAGTTTTTGTAGAGGGTAAGGAACTGGGATTGAAACCAAGGACAAAGCTGTGCAGAAGAGAAGAATGGAAAGCAGCAATACAAATAATAGATATGAACACATAGAGGCAGCATGGGAAGCAAAGCAGGGAAGAGAAATAGAGAACATTCCATGAAATGCCCAGGAGATAGATAAGAGCAGAACAAAAAAGGGAAGAATGAAATTCAAAGCCTCCACATAAAAGTGTTTGAAGGTCCCACCAGTCATTCATGCTTATTATTGTGTGCCTTTACTTTCAAAGTACAGTGTGGAGCTTTTGACGATCCCTCTCTTGTATTTCAGCAGACACAGATAGTTGAGAAGTCTTTTCTCACATAGCTGACACAAGCTTGCGCTTTTCCTTGCTGGTAGCGTGGAAATGACAGCTTGGTCCTTGGAAGTAAAATCAAGCAAAATTAGCAGAGGATGGTTTCGATCCATCGACCTCTGGGTTATGGGCCCAGCACGCTTCCGCTGCGCCACTTTGCTCTGTTGTGAAAGTGTTCTTTTTATGCAGATAAGGAGCATTAGGCAGAGTAGCATGGGATTGGTCTGGCTCTCACCTCATTTGCATAAGTATATCCCAAGGCATGCTGGGTGCAGAAAAACTTCATCTTCCCCTCTCACAATCAGTCATAACTGAAAGTCAGACACTCTTAGGCACTAGCCGTTTCAGGCCTTTATCAAGACAGTAGCTCTTGAACCATCTCTCTCTCGCTCTGTGATCCTAGCACTAGCATGCTCAGGATTTGGCTTTACCTTGGAGCCAGAGATATACCCGGTGAGGGCTTGCCCGGTGTGAGGCTTTTGAGCGTTTGGGAGCGTTGTGGACGTTGGACAGGAAACTATGCGAATATGAAGCCTCCAACATTCCTGCTTCAGTGAGTGGTTCTTTCCATGGACATCTGACTCTTGGATTCCTCTCAACTTGCCTTCTGATAAAACATTTTGTGAGCAGCAGTTTCCTTCGACAGCTACAAGGTGGCGCTACATTCAGGTGAGAGCACAAGTATGCACAAAATGTTAGGGACTTTTGCCAGATTTATCGGTGGATCTTGCATATTTCTTCAGAGGCTAGATATTGCCTAGAAATGCTTTTTAACATAGAGATGCTGGAGTTACAATGTCTGGTCGGGCCTCAGCCCTTCCATTGTTTGCCCACTGTAACAAATTTATTACCAGCACATGTGTGTTGTGACTCTGCTTTATGAAACTTATCATATATTAGGACAATGTATGTAGCAGAAGGTGCGATTGAGATGTTTGCCCACGTATTTGTTTATTTTTTTATATATGGCTGATTAATCTGTTCGTGAAATTTCCATTTTGTGACATGTTGCATTACAATATATCCTGCTTGCAGAATATATAAGTATTTTCAGTGCGTTGGCCGGGAATCGAACCCGGGTCAACTGCTTGGGAAGCAGCTATGCTCACCACTATACCACCAACGCCCTCTGATGTGTTAGCTCTCGGTTCTAAATATTACGTTGCAGAAATCAATGACTATCTTGCACCAGCTTCAATGGTGCATTTGGTTTAGATACCAACATGAGAAGCAGTAGAACGTTTTTTGCAGAGGGTAAGGAACTGGGGATTGAAACCAAGGACAAAGTTGTGCAGAAGAGAAGAAATGAAAAGCAACAGTACAAATAGTAGAAATGAGCATATATAGGCAGCATGGGAAGCAAAGCAGGGAAGAGAAAGAGAACATTCCATGAAATGCCCAGGAGATAGATAAGAGCAGAACAAAAAGGGAAGAATGAAATTCAAAGCATGCCCAGAAAGTTGTGTGAAGCTCCCACCAGTCAGTCATTTATGGTTATAATTGTGTGTCTTTACTTTCAAAGTACAGGGTTGTACCTTTCACGATCACTCTTGTATTACACAGACACGAATAGTTGAGAAGTCTTTTCTCACATAGCTGGCACAAGCTTGCACTTTTCCTTTCTGGCTATGTGGAAATGACAGCTTGGTCCTTGGAAGGAAAATCAAGCAAAATTAGCAGAGGATGGTTTCGATCCATCGACCTCTGGGTTATGGGCCCAGCACGCTTCCGCTGCGCCACTCTGCTCCTTTGTGAAAGTGTTCTCTTTATGCAGATGAGGAGGCATTCAGAGAAGTGACGTGGGATTGGTCGGGCTCTCACCTCATTTGCCTAAGTATATCGCAAGGCATGCTGGGTGCAGAAAATCTTTATCTTCCCCTCTCACAATCAGTCACAACTGAAAGTCCAGACCCTCTTAGGCACTAGCCGTTTCAGGCCTTTAACAAGACAACAGCTCTCCGACGCTCTCTGTCTCTCTCTCTCTCTCTGTGATCCTAGTGCTTGCATGCTCAGTATTTGGCTTTACCTGGGAGCCAGAGATCTACCCGGTGAGGGCTTGCCGGTATAAGGCTTTAGAGCGTTTGGGAGCGTTCGGTACATGAGAGGACGTTGGACTGGAAGCTATGCAAATTTGAAGCATCCAAACTTCCTGCTGCAGTCGGAGGCTCTTTCCATGGACATCTGCCTTTTGGATTCCTCTAAACTTGCCCTCTGATGAAACATTTTGTGAGCTGCAGTTACCTCCGACGGCTACAAGGTGGTGCTACATTCAGGTGAGGGCACAAGTATGCACAAAATGTTGGGGACTTTTGCCAGATTTATTGCTGGATCTTGCATATTTTTTTCAGAGGCTAAATATTGCCTAGGAAATGCTTTTTAACATAGAGATGCTGGAGTTAAAATGTCTGGTCGGGCCTCAGCCCTTTCATTGTCTGCCCACTGTAACATATTTTTTTACCAGTACATGTGAGTGGTGACTCTGCTTTATGAAACTTATCATATATTAGGACAATGAATATAGCAGAAGGGGCGATCGAAATGCTTGCCTACATATTTGTTTATTTTTTATACAATGGCTGATTAACCTCTTAATTATATTACCATTTTGTGAAATGTTGCTTTAAAATATATCCTGCTTGCAGAATATATAAGTATTTGTACTGTGTTGGCCGGGAATCGAACCCGGGTCAACTGCTTGGAAGGCAGCTATGCTCACCACTATACCACCAACGCCCTCTGATCTTTGCGCTCTCGGTTCTAAACATTAGGACCCTGAGTTCAATGACTATCATGCACCAGCTTCAATGGTGCATTTGGTTTAGATACCAACATGAAAAGCAATAGAAAGTTTTTGTAGAGGGTAAGGAACTGGGATTGAAACCAAGGACAAAGCTGTGCAGAAGAGAAGAATGGAAAGCAGCAATACAAATAATAGATATGAACACATAGAGGCAGCATGGGAAGCAAAGCAGGGAAGAGAAATAGAGAACATTCCATGAAATGCCCAGGAGATAGATAAGAGCAGAACAAAAAAGGGAAGAATGAAATTCAAAGCCTCCACATAAAAGTGTTTGAAGGTCCCACCAGTCATTCATGCTTATTATTGTGTGCCTTTACTTTCAAAGTACAGTGTGGAGCTTTTGACGATCCCTCTCTTGTATTTCAGCAGACACAGATAGTTGAGAAGTCTTTTCTCACATAGCTGACACAAGCTTGCGCTTTTCCTTGCTGGTAGCGTGGAAATGACAGCTTGGTCCTTGGAAGTAAAATCAAGCAAAATTAGCAGAGGATGGTTTCGATCCATCGACCTCTGGGTTATGGGCCCAGCACGCTTCCGCTGCGCCACTTTGCTCTGTTGTGAAAGTGTTCTTTTTATGCAGATAAGGAGCATTAGGCAGAGTAGCATGGGATTGGTCTGGCTCTCACCTCATTTGCATAAGTATATCCCAAGGCATGCTGGGTGCAGAAAAACTTCATCTTCCCCTCTCACAATCAGTCATAACTGAAAGTCAGACACTCTTAGGCACTAGCCGTTTCAGGCCTTTATCAAGACAGTAGCTCTTGAACCATCTCTCTCTCGCTCTGTGATCCTAGCACTAGCATGCTCAGGATTTGGCTTTACCTTGGAGCCAGAGATATACCCGGTGAGGGCTTGCCCGGTGTGAGGCTTTTGAGCGTTTGGGAGCGTTCGGGACGTGAGTGGACGTTGGACAGGAAACTATGCGAATATGAAGCCTCCAACATTCCTGCTTCAGTGAGTGGTTCTTTCCATGGACATCTGACTCTTGGATTCCTCTCAACTTGCCTTCTGATAAAACATTTTGTGAGCAGCAGTTTCCTTCGACAGCTACAAGGTGGCGCTACATTCAGGTGAGAGCACAAGTATGCACAAAATGTTAGGGACTTTTGCCAGATTTATCGGTGGATCTTGCATATTTTTTCAGAGGCTAGATATTGCCTAGAAATGCTTTTTAACATAGAGATGCTGGAGTTACAATGTCTGGTCGGGCCTCAGCCCTTCCATTGTTTGCCCACTGTAACAAATTTATTACCAGCACATGTGTGTTGTGACTCTGCTTTATGAAACTTATCATATATTAGGACAATGTATGTAGCAGAAGGTGCGATTGAGATGTTTGCCCACGTATTTGTTTATTTTTTTATATATGGCTGATTAATCTGTTCGTGAAATTTCCATTTTGTGACATGTTGCATTACAATATATCCTGCTTGCAGAATATATAAGTATTTTCAGTGCGTTGGCTGGGAATCGAACCCGGGTCAACTGCTTGGGAAGCAGCTATGCTCACCACTATACCACCAACGCCCTCTGATGTGTTAGCTCTCGGTTCTAAATATTACGTTGCAGAAATCAATGACTATCTTGCACCAGCTTCAATGGTGCATTTGGTTTAGATACCAACATGAGAAGCAGTAGAACGTTTTTTGCAGAGGGTAAGGAACTGGGGATTGAAACCAAGGACAAAGTTGTGCAGAAGAGAAGAAATGAAAAGCAACAGTACAAATAGTAGAAATGAGCATATATAGGCAGCATGGGAAGCAAAGCAGGGAAGAGAAAGAGAACATTCCATGAAATGCCCAGGAGATAGATAAGAGCAGAACAAAAAGGGAAGAATGAAATTCAAAGCATGCCCAGAAAGTTGTGTGAAGCTCCCACCAGTCAGTCATTTATGGTTATAATTGTGTGTCTTTACTTTCAAAGTACAGGGTTGTACCTTTCACGATCACTCTTGTATTACACAGACACGAATAGTTGAGAAGTCTTTTCTCACATAGCTGGCACAAGCTTGCACTTTTCCTTTCTGGCTATGTGGAAATGACAGCTTGGTCCTTGGAAGGAAAATCAAGCAAAATTAGCAGAGGATGGTTTCGATCCATCGACCTCTGGGTTATGGGCCCAGCACGCTTCCGCTGCGCCACTCTGCTCCTTTGTGAAAGTGTTCTCTTTATGCAGATGAGGAGGCATTCAGAGAAGTGACGTGGGATTGGTCGGGCTCTCACCTCATTTGCCTAAGTATATCGCAAGGCATGCTGGGTGCAGAAAATCTTTATCTTCCCCTCTCACAATCAGTCACAACTGAAAGTCCAGACCCTCTTAGGCACTAGCCGTTTCAGGCCTTTAACAAGACAACAGCTCTCCGACGCTCTCTGTCTCTCTCTCTCTCTCTGTGATCCTAGTGCTTGCATGCTCAGTATTTGGCTTTACCTGGGAGCCAGAGATCTACCCGGTGAGGGCTTGCCGGTATAAGGCTTTAGAGCGTTTGGGAGCGTTCGGTACATGAGAGGACGTTGGACTGGAAGCTATGCAAATTTGAAGCATCCAAACTTCCTGCTGCAGTCGGAGGCTCTTTCCATGGACATCTGCCTTTTGGATTCCTCTAAACTTGCCCTCTGATGAAACATTTTGTGAGCTGCAGTTACCTCCGACGGCTACAAGGTGGTGCTACATTCAGGTGAGGGCACAAGTATGCACAAAATGTTGGGGACTTTTGCCAGATTTATTGCTGGATCTTGCATATTTTTTTCAGAGGCTAAATATTGCCTAGGAAATGCTTTTTAACATAGAGATGCTGGAGTTAAAATGTCTGGTCGGGCCTCAGCCCTTTCATTGTCTGCCCACTGTAACATATTTTTTTACCAGTACATGTGAGTGGTGACTCTGCTTTATGAAACTTATCATATATTAGGACAATGAATATAGCAGAAGGGGCGATCGAAATGCTTGCCTACATATTTGTTTATTTTTTATACAATGGCTGATTAACCTCTTAATTATATTACCATTTTGTGAAATGTTGCTTTAAAATATATCCTGCTTGCAGAATATATAAGTATTTGTACTGCGTTGGCCGGGAATCGAACCCGGGTCAACTGCTTGGAAGGCAGCTATGCTCACCACTATACCACCAACGCCCTCTGATCTTTGCGCTCTCGGTTCTAAACATTAGGACCCTGAGTTCAATGACTATCATGCACCAGCTTCAATGGTGCATTTGGTTTAGATACCAACATGAAAAGCAATAGAAAGTTTTTGTAGAGGGTAAGGAACTGGGATTGAAACCAAGGACAAAGCTGTGCAGAAGAGAAGAATGGAAAGCAGCAATACAAATAATAGATATGAACACATAGAGGCAGCATGGGAAGCAAAGCAGGGAAGAGAAATAGAGAACATTCCATGAAATGCCCAGGAGATAGATAAGAGCAGAACAAAAAAGGGAAGAATGAAATTCAAAGCCTCCACATAAAAGTGTTTGAAGGTCCCACCAGTCATTCATGCTTATTATTGTGTGCCTTTACTTTCAAAGTACAGTGTGGAGCTTTTGACGATCCCTCTCTTGTATTTCAGCAGACACAGATAGTTGAGAAGTCTTTTCTCACATAGCTGACACAAGCTTGCGCTTTTCCTTGCTGGTAGCGTGGAAATGACAGCTTGGTCCTTGGAAGTAAAATCAAGCAAAATTAGCAGAGGATGGTTTCGATCCATCGACCTCTGGGTTATGGGCCCAGCACACTTCCGCTGCGCCACTTTGCTCCGTTGTGAAAGTGTTCTTTTTATGCAGATAAGGAGCATTAGGCAGAGTAGCATGGGATTGGTCTGGCTCTCACCTCATTTGCATAAGTATATCCCAAGGCATGCTGGGTGCAGAAAAACTTCATCTTCCCCTCTCACAATCAGTCATAACTGAAAGTCAGACACTCTTAGGCACTAGCCGTTTCAGGCCTTTATCAAGACAGTAGCTCTTGAACCATCTCTCTCTCGCTCTGTGATCCTAGCACTAGCATGCTCAGGATTTGGCTTTACCTTGGAGCCAGAGATATACCCGGTGAGGGCTTGCCCGGTGTGAGGCTTTTGAGCGTTTGGGAGCGTTCGGGACGTGAGTGGACGTTGGACAGGAAACTATGCGAATATGAAGCCTCCAACATTCCTGCTTCAGTGAGTGGTTCTTTCCATGGACATCTGACTCTTGGATTCCTCTCAACTTGCCTTCTGATAAAACATTTTGTGAGCAGCAGTTTCCTTCGACAGCTACAAGGTGGCGCTACATTCAGGTGAGAGCACAAGTATGCACAAAATGTTAGGGACTTTTGCCAGATTTATCGGTGGATCTTGCATATTTTTTCAGAGGCTAGATATTGCCTAGAAATGCTTTTTAACATAGAGATGCTGGAGTTACAATGTCTGGTCGGGCCTCAGCCCTTCCATTGTTTGCCCACTGTAACAAATTTATTACCAGCACATGTGTGTTGTGACTCTGCTTTATGAAACTTATCATATATTAGGACAATGTATGTAGCAGAAGGTGCGATTGAGATGTTTGCCCACGTATTTGTTTATTTTTTTATATATGGCTGATTAATCTGTTCGTGAAATTTCCATTTTGTGACATGTTGCATTACAATATATCCTGCTTGCAGAATATATAAGTATTTTCAGTGCGTTGGCCGGGAATCGAACCCGGGTCAACTGCTTGGGAAGCAGCTATGCTCACCACTATACCACCAACGCCCTCTGATGTGTTAGCTCTCGGTTCTAAATATTACGTTGCAGAAATCAATGACTATCTTGCACCAGCTTCAATGGTGCATTTGGTTTAGATACCAACATGAGAAGCAGTAGAACGTTTTTTGCAGAGGGTAAGGAACTGGGGATTGAAACCAAGGACAAAGTTGTGCAGAAGAGAAGAAATGAAAAGCAACAGTACAAATAGTAGAAATGAGCATATATAGGCAGCATGGGAAGCAAAGCAGGGAAGAGAAAGAGAACATTCCATGAAATGCCCAGGAGATAGATAAGAGCAGAACAAAAAGGGAAGAATGAAATTCAAAGCATGCCCAGAAAGTTGTGTGAAGCTCCCACCAGTCAGTCATTTATGGTTATAATTGTGTGTCTTTACTTTCAAAGTACAGGGTTGTACCTTTCACGATCACTCTTGTATTACACAGACACGAATAGTTGAGAAGTCTTTTCTCACATAGCTGGCACAAGCTTGCACTTTTCCTTTCTGGCTATGTGGAAATGACAGCTTGGTCCTTGGAAGGAAAATCAAGCAAAATTAGCAGAGGATGGTTTCGATCCATCGACCTCTGGGTTATGGGCCCAGCACGCTTCCGCTGCGCCACTCTGCTCCTTTGTGAAAGTGTTCTCTTTATGCAGATGAGGAGGCATTCAGAGAAGTGACGTGGGATTGGTCGGGCTCTCACCTCATTTGCCTAAGTATATCGCAAGGCATGCTGGGTGCAGAAAATCTTTATCTTCCCCTCTCACAATCAGTCACAACTGAAAGTCCAGACCCTCTTAGGCACTAGCCGTTTCAGGCCTTTAACAAGACAACAGCTCTCCGACGCTCTCTGTCTCTCTCTCTCTCTCTGTGATCCTAGTGCTTGCATGCTCAGTATTTGGCTTTACCTGGGAGCCAGAGATCTACCCGGTGAGGGCTTGCCGGGTATAAGGCTTTAGAGCGTTTGGGAGCATTCGGTACATGAGAGGACGTTGGACTGGAAGCTATGCAAATTTGAAGCATCCAAACTTCCTGCTGCAGTCGGAGGCTCTTTCCATGGACATCTGCCTTTTGGATTCCTCTAAACTTGCCCTCTGATGAAACATTTTGTGAGCTGCAGTTACCTCCGACGGCTACAAGGTGGTGCTACATTCAGGTGAGGGCACAAGTATGCACAAAATGTTGGGGACTTTTGCCAGATTTATTGCTGGATCTTGCATATTTTTTTCAGAGGCTAAATATTGCCTAGGAAATGCTTTTTAACATAGAGATGCTGGAGTTAAAATGTCTGGTCAGGCCTCAGCCCTTTCATTGTCTGCCACTGTAACATATTTTTTTACCAGTACATGTGAGTGGTGACTCTGCTTTATGAAACTTATCATATATTAGGACAATGAATATAGCAGAAGGGGCGATCGAAATGCTTGCCTACATATTTGTTTATTTTTTATATAATGGCTGATTAACCTCTTAATTATATTACCATTTTGTGAAATGTTGCTTTAAAATATATCCTGCTTGCAGAATATATAAGTATTTGTACTGCGTTGGCCGGGAATCGAACCCGGGTCAACTGCTTGGAAGGCAGCTATGCTCACCACTATACCACCAACGCCCTCTGATCTTTGCGCTCTCGGTTCTAAACATTAGGACCCTGAGTTCAATGACTATCATGCACCAGCTTCAATGGTGCATTTGGTTTAGATACCAACATGAAAAGCAATAGAAAGTTTTTGTAGAGGGTAAGGAACTGGGATTGAAACCAAGGACAAAGCTGTGCAGAAGAGAAGAATGGAAAGCAGCAATACAAATAATAGATATGAACACATAGAGGCAGCATGGGAAGCAAAGCAGGGAAGAGAAATAGAGAACATTCCATGAAATGCCCAGGAGATAGATAAGAGCAGAACAAAAAAGGGAAGAATGAAATTCAAAGCCTCCACATAAAAGTGTTTGAAGGTCCCACCAGTCATTCATGCTTATTATTGTGTGCCTTTACTTTCAAAGTACAGTGTGGAGCTTTTGACGATCCCTCTCTTGTATTTCAGCAGACACAGATAGTTGAGAAGTCTTTTCTCACATAGCTGACACAAGCTTGCGCTTTTCCTTGCTGGTAGCGTGGAAATGACAGCTTGGTCCTTGGAAGTAAAATCAAGCAAAATTAGCAGAGGATGGTTTCGATCCGTCGACCTCTGGGTTATGGGCCCAGCACGCTTCCGCTGCGCCACTTTGCTCTGTTGTGAAAGTGTTCTTTTTATGCAGATAAGGAGCATTAGGCAGAGTAGCATGGGATTGGTCTGGCTCTCACCTCATTTGCATAAGTATATCCCAAGGCATGCTGGGTGCAGAAAAACTTCATCTTCCCCTCTCACAATCAGTCATAACTGAAAGTCAGACACTCTTAGGCACTAGCCGTTTCAGGCCTTTATCAAGACAGTAGCTCTTGAACCATCTCTCTCTCGCTCTGTGATCCTAGCACTAGCATGCTCAGGATTTGGCTTTACCTTGGAGCCAGAGATATACCCGGTGAGGGCTTGCCCGGTGTGAGGCTTTTGAGCGTTTGGGAGCGTTCGGGACGTGAGTGGACGTTGGACAGGAAACTATGCGAATATGAAGCCTCCAACATTCCTGCTTCAGTGAGTGGTTCTTTCCATGGACATCTGACTCTTGGATTCCTCTCAACTTGCCTTCTGATAAAACATTTTGTGAGCAGCAGTTTCCTTCGACAGCTACAAGGTGGCGCTACATTCAGGTGAGAGCACAAGTATGCACAAAATGTTAGGGACTTTTGCCAGATTTATCGGTGGATCTTGCATATTTTTTCAGAGGCTAGATATTGCCTAGAAATGCTTTTTAACATAGAGATGCTGGAGTTACAATGTCTGGTCGGGCCTCAGCCCTTCCATTGTTTGCCCACTGTAACAAATTTATTACCAGCACATGTGTGTTGTGACTCTGCTTTATGAAACTTATCATATATTAGGACAATGTATGTAGCAGAAGGTGCGATTGAGATGTTTGCCCACGTATTTGTTTATTTTTTTATATATGGCTGATTAATCTGTTCGTGAAATTTCCATTTTGTGACATGTTGCATTACAATATATCCTGCTTGCAGAATATATAAGTATTTTCAGTGCGTTGGCCGGGAATCGAACCCGGGTCAACTGCTTGGGAAGCAGCTATGCTCACCACTATACCACCAACGCCCTCTGATGTGTTAGCTCTCGGTTCTAAATATTACGTTGCAGAAATCAATGACTATCTTGCACCAGCTTCAATGGTGCATTTGGTTTAGATACCAACATGAGAAGCAGTAGAACGTTTTTTGCAGAGGGTAAGGAACTGGGGATTGAAACCAAGGACAAAGTTGTGCAGAAGAGAAGAAATGAAAAGCAACAGTACAAATAGTAGAAATGAGCATATATAGGCAGCATGGGAAGCAAAGCAGGGAAGAGAAAGAGAACATTCCATGAAATGCCCAGGAGATAGATAAGAGCAGAACAAAAAGGGAAGAATGAAATTCAAAGCATGCCCAGAAAGTTGTGTGAAGCTCCCACCAGTCAGTCATTTATGGTTATAATTGTGTGTCTTTACTTTCAAAGTACAGGGTTGTACCTTTCACGATCACTCTTGTATTACACAGACACGAATAGTTGAGAAGTCTTTTCTCACATAGCTGGCACAAGCTTGCACTTTTCCTTTCTGGCTATGTGGAAATGACAGCTTGGTCCTTGGAAGGAAAATCAAGCAAAATTAGCAGAGGATGGTTTCGATCCATCGACCTCTGGGTTATGGGCCCAGCACGCTTCCGCTGCGCCACTCT
This sequence comes from Lissotriton vulgaris, assembly GCF_964263255.1. Classification (NCBI taxonomy): domain Eukaryota; kingdom Metazoa; phylum Chordata; class Amphibia; order Caudata; family Salamandridae; genus Lissotriton; species Lissotriton vulgaris. The sequence goes on from NC_141697.1 coordinate 539,831,805, forward strand.
GCTCCTTTGTGAAAGTGTTCTCTTTATGCAGATGAGGAGGCATTCAGAGAAGTGACGTGGGATTGGTCGGGCTCTCACCTCATTTGCCTAAGTATATCGCAAGGCATGCTGGGTGCAGAAAATCTTTATCTTCCCCTCTCACAATCAGTCACAACTGAAAGTCCAGACCCTCTTAGGCACTAGCCGTTTCAGGCCTTTAACAAGACAACAGCTCTCCGACGCTCTCTGTCTCTCTCTCTCTCTCTGTGATCCTAGTGCTTGCATGCTCAGTATTTGGCTTTACCTGGGAGCCAGAGATCTACCCGGTGAGGGCTTGCCGGGTATAAGGCTTTAGAGCGTTTGGGAGCATTCGGTACATGAGAGGACGTTGGACTGGAAGCTATGCAAATTTGAAGCATCCAAACTTCCTGCTGCAGTCGGAGGCTCTTTCCATGGACATCTGCCTTTTGGATTCCTCTAAACTTGCCCTCTGATGAAACATTTTGTGAGCTGCAGTTACCTCCGACGGCTACAAGGTGGTGCTACATTCAGGTGAGGGCACAAGTATGCACAAAATGTTGGGGACTTTTGCCAGATTTATTGCTGGATCTTGCATATTTTTTTCAGAGGCTAAATATTGCCTAGGAAATGCTTTTTAACATAGAGATGCTGGAGTTAAAATGTCTGGTCAGGCCTCAGCCCTTTCATTGTCTGCCACTGTAACATATTTTTTTACCAGTACATGTGAGTGGTGACTCTGCTTTATGAAACTTATCATATATTAGGACAATGAATATAGCAGAAGGGGCGATCGAAATGCTTGCCTACATATTTGTTTATTTTTTATATAATGGCTGATTAACCTCTTAATTATATTACCATTTTGTGAAATGTTGCTTTAAAATATATCCTGCTTGCAGAATATATAAGTATTTGTACTGCGTTGGCCGGGAATCGAACCCGGGTCAACTGCTTGGAAGGCAGCTATGCTCACCACTATACCACCAACGCCCTCTGATCTTTGCGCTCTCGGTTCTAAACATTAGGACCCTGAGTTCAATGACTATCATGCACCAGCTTCAATGGTGCATTTGGTTTAGATACCAACATGAAAAGCAATAGAAAGTTTTTGTAGAGGGTAAGGAACTGGGATTGAAACCAAGGACAAAGCTGTGCAGAAGAGAAGAATGGAAAGCAGCAATACAAATAATAGATATGAACACATAGAGGCAGCATGGGAAGCAAAGCAGGGAAGAGAAATAGAGAACATTCCATGAAATGCCCAGGAGATAGATAAGAGCAGAACAAAAAAGGGAAGAATGAAATTCAAAGCCTCCACATAAAAGTGTTTGAAGGTCCCACCAGTCATTCATGCTTATTATTGTGTGCCTTTACTTTCAAAGTACAGTGTGGAGCTTTTGACGATCCCTCTCTTGTATTTCAGCAGACACAGATAGTTGAGAAGTCTTTTCTCACATAGCTGACACAAGCTTGCGCTTTTCCTTGCTGGTAGCGTGGAAATGACAGCTTGGTCCTTGGAAGTAAAATCAAGCAAAATTAGCAGAGGATGGTTTCGATCCATCGACCTCTGGGTTATGGGCCCAGCACGCTTCCGCTGCGCCACTTTGCTCTGTTGTGAAAGTGTTCTTTTTATGCAGATAAGGAGCATTAGGCAGAGTAGCATGGGATTGGTCTGGCTCTCACCTCATTTGCATAAGTATATCCCAAGGCATGCTGGGTGCAGAAAAACTTCATCTTCCCCTCTCACAATCAGTCATAACTGAAAGTCAGACACTCTTAGGCACTAGCCGTTTCAGGCCTTTATCAAGACAGTAGCTCTTGAACCATCTCTCTCTCGCTCTGTGATCCTAGCACTAGCATGCTCAGGATTTGGCTTTACCTTGGAGCCAGAGATATACCCGGTGAGGGCTTGCCCGGTGTGAGGCTTTTGAGCGTTTGGGAGCGTTGTGGACGTTGGACAGGAAACTATGCGAATATGAAGCCTCCAACATTCCTGCTTCAGTGAGTGGTTCTTTCCATGGACATCTGACTCTTGGATTCCTCTCAACTTGCCTTCTGATAAAACATTTTGTGAGCAGCAGTTTCCTTCGACAGCTACAAGGTGGCGCTACATTCAGGTGAGAGCACAAGTATGCACAAAATGTTAGGGACTTTTGCCAGATTTATCGGTGGATCTTGCATATTTTTTCAGAGGCTAGATATTGCCTAGAAATGCTTTTTAACATAGAGATGCTGGAGTTACAATGTCTGGTCGGGCCTCAGCCCTTCCATTGTTTGCCCACTGTAACAAATTTATTACCAGCACATGTGTGTTGTGACTCTGCTTTATGAAACTTATCATATATTAGGACAATGTATGTAGCAGAAGGTGCGATTGAGATGTTTGCCCACGTATTTGTTTATTTTTTTATATATGGCTGATTAATCTGTTCGTGAAATTTCCATTTTGTGACATGTTGCATTACAATATATCCTGCTTGCAGAATATATAAGTATTTTCAGTGCGTTGGCCGGGAATCGAACCCGGGTCAACTGCTTGGGAAGCAGCTATGCTCACCACTATACCACCAACGCCCTCTGATGTGTTAGCTCTCGGTTCTAAATATTACGTTGCAGAAATCAATGACTATCTTGCACCAGCTTCAATGGTGCATTTGGTTTAGATACCAACATGAGAAGCAGTAGAACGTTTTTTGCAGAGGGTAAGGAACTGGGGATTGAAACCAAGGACAAAGCTGTGCAGAAGAGAAGAATGGAAAGCAGCAATACAAATAATAGATATGAACACATAGAGGCAGCATGGGAAGCAAAGCAGGGAAGAGAAATAGAGAACATTCCATGAAATGCCCAGGAGATAGATAAGAGCAGAACAAAAAAGGGAAGAATGAAATTCAAAGCCTCCACATAAAAGTGTTTGAAGGTCCCACCAGTCATTCATGCTTATTATTGTGTGCCTTTACTTTCAAAGTACAGTGTGGAGCTTTTGACGATCCCTCTCTTGTATTTCAGCAGACACAGATAGTTGAGAAGTCTTTTCTCACATAGCTGACACAAGCTTGCGCTTTTCCTTGCTGGTAGCGTGGAAATGACAGCTTGGTCCTTGGAAGTAAAATCAAGCAAAATTAGCAGAGGATGGTTTCGATCCATCGACCTCTGGGTTATGGGCCCAGCACGCTTCCGCTGCGCCACTTTGCTCTGTTGTGAAAGTGTTCTTTTTATGCAGATAAGGAGCATTAGGCAGAGTAGCATGGGATTGGTCTGGCTCTCACCTCATTTGCATAAGTATATCCCAAGGCATGCTGGGTGCAGAAAAACTTCATCTTCCCCTCTCACAATCAGTCATAACTGAAAGTCAGACACTCTTAGGCACTAGCCGTTTCAGGCCTTTATCAAGACAGTAGCTCTTGAACCATCTCTCTCTCGCTCTGTGATCCTAGCACTAGCATGCTCAGGATTTGGCTTTACCTTGGAGCCAGAGATATACCCGGTGAGGGCTTGCCCGGTGTGAGGCTTTTGAGCGTTTGGGAGCGTTGTGGACGTTGGACAGGAAACTATGCGAATATGAAGCCTCCAACATTCCTGCTTCAGTGAGTGGTTCTTTCCATGGACATCTGACTCTTGGATTCCTCTCAACTTGCCTTCTGATAAAACATTTTGTGAGCAGCAGTTTCCTTCGACAGCTACAAGGTGGCGCTACATTCAGGTGAGAGCACAAGTATGCACAAAATGTTAGGGACTTTTGCCAGATTTATCGGTGGATCTTGCATATTTTTTCAGAGGCTAGATATTGCCTAGAAATGCTTTTTAACATAGAGATGCTGGAGTTACAATGTCTGGTCGGGCCTCAGCCCTTCCATTGTTTGCCCACTGTAACAAATTTATTACCAGCACATGTGTGTTGTGACTCTGCTTTATGAAACTTATCATATATTAGGACAATGTATGTAGCAGAAGGTGCGATTGAGATGTTTGCCCACGTATTTGTTTATTTTTTTATATATGGCTGATTAATCTGTTCGTGAAATTTCCATTTTGTGACATGTTGCATTACAATATATCCTGCTTGCAGAATATATAAGTATTTTCAGTGCGTTGGCCGGGAATCGAACCCGGGTCAACTGCTTGGGAAGCAGCTATGCTCACCACTATACCACCAACGCCCTCTGATGTGTTAGCTCTCGGTTCTAAATATTACGTTGCAGAAATCAATGACTATCTTGCACCAGCTTCAATGGTGCATTTGGTTTAGATACCAACATGAGAAGCAGTAGAACGTTTTTTGCAGAGGGTAAGGAACTGGGGATTGAAACCAAGGACAAAGTTGTGCAGAAGAGAAGAAATGAAAAGCAACAGTACAAATAGTAGAAATGAGCATATATAGGCAGCATGGGAAGCAAAGCAGGGAAGAGAAAGAGAACATTCCATGAAATGCCCAGGAGATAGATAAGAGCAGAACAAAAAGGGAAGAATGAAATTCAAAGCATGCCCAGAAAGTTGTGTGAAGCTCCCACCAGTCAGTCATTTATGGTTATAATTGTGTGTCTTTACTTTCAAAGTACAGGGTTGTACCTTTCACGATCACTCTTGTATTACACAGACACGAATAGTTGAGAAGTCTTTTCTCACATAGCTGGCACAAGCTTGCACTTTTCCTTTCTGGCTATGTGGAAATGACAGCTTGGTCCTTGGAAGGAAAATCAAGCAAAATTAGCAGAGGATGGTTTCGATCCATCGACCTCTGGGTTATGGGCCCAGCACGCTTCCGCTGCGCCACTCTGCTCCTTTGTGAAAGTGTTCTCTTTATGCAGATGAGGAGGCATTCAGAGAAGTGACGTGGGATTGGTCGGGCTCTCACCTCATTTGCCTAAGTATATCGCAAGGCATGCTGGGTGCAGAAAATCTTTATCTTCCCCTCTCACAATCAGTCACAACTGAAAGTCCAGACCCTCTTAGGCACTAGCCGTTTCAGGCCTTTAACAAGACAACAGCTCTCCGACGCTCTCTGTCTCTCTCTCTCTCTCTGTGATCCTAGTGCTTGCATGCTCAGTATTTGGCTTTACCTGGGAGCCAGAGATCTACCCGGTGAGGGCTTGCCGGTATAAGGCTTTAGAGCGTTTGGGAGCGTTCGGTACATGAGAGGACGTTGGACTGGAAGCTATGCAAATTTGAAGCATCCAAACTTCCTGCTGCAGTCGGAGGCTCTTTCCATGGACATCTGCCTTTTGGATTCCTCTAAACTTGCCCTCTGATGAAACATTTTGTGAGCTGCAGTTACCTCCGACGGCTACAAGGTGGTGCTACATTCAGGTGAGGGCACAAGTATGCACAAAATGTTGGGGACTTTTGCCAGATTTATTGCTGGATCTTGCATATTTTTTTCAGAGGCTAAATATTGCCTAGGAAATGCTTTTTAACATAGAGATGCTGGAGTTAAAATGTCTGGTCAGGCCTCAGCCCTTTCATTGTCTGCCACTGTAACATATTTTTTTACCAGTACATGTGAGTGGTGACTCTGCTTTATGAAACTTATCATATATTAGGACAATGAATATAGCAGAAGGGGCGATCGAAATGCTTGCCTACATATTTGTTTATTTTTTATATAATGGCTGATTAACCTCTTAATTATATTACCATTTTGTGAAATGTTGCTTTAAAATATATCCTGCTTGCAGAATATATAAGTATTTGTACTGCGTTGGCCGGGAATCGAACCCGGGTCAACTGCTTGGAAGGCAGCTATGCTCACCACTATACCACCAACGCCCTCTGATCTTTGCGCTCTCGGTTCTAAACATTAGGACCCTGAGTTCAATGACTATCATGCACCAGCTTCAATGGTGCATTTGGTTTAGATACCAACATGAAAAGCAATAGAAAGTTTTTGTAGAGGGTAAGGAACTGGGATTGAAACCAAGGACAAAGCTGTGCAGAAGAGAAGAATGGAAAGCAGCAATACAAATAATAGATATGAACGCATAGAGGCAGCATGGGAAGCAAAGCAGGGAAGAGAAATAGAGAACATTCCATGAAATGCCCAGGAGATAGATAAGAGCAGAACAAAAAAGGGAAGAATGAAATTCAAAGCCTCCACATAAAAGTGTTTGAAGGTCCCACCAGTCATTCATGCTTATTATTGTGTGCCTTTACTTTCAAAGTACAGTGTGGAGCTTTTGACGATCCCTCTCTTGTATTTCAGCAGACACAGATAGTTGAGAAGTCTTTTCTCACATAGCTGACACAAGCTTGCGCTTTTCCTTGCTGGTAGCGTGGAAATGACAGCTTGGTCCTTGGAAGTAAAATCAAGCAAAATTAGCAGAGGATGGTTTCGATCCATCGACCTCTGGGTTATGGGCCCAGCACGCTTCCGCTGCGCCACTTTGCTCTGTTGTGAAAGTGTTCTTTTTATGCAGATAAGGAGCATTAGGCAGAGTAGCATGGGATTGGTCTGGCTCTCACCTCATTTGCATAAGTATATCCCAAGGCATGCTGGGTGCAGAAAAACTTCATCTTCCCCTCTCACAATCAGTCATAACTGAAAGTCAGACACTCTTAGGCACTAGCCGTTTCAGGCCTTTATCAAGACAGTAGCTCTTGAACCATCTCTCTCTCGCTCTGTGATCCTAGCACTAGCATGCTCAGGATTTGGCTTTACCTTGGAGCCAGAGATATACCCGGTGAGGGCTTGCCCGGTGTGAGGCTTTTGAGCGTTTGGGAGCGTTGTGGACGTTGGACAGGAAACTATGCGAATATGAAGCCTCCAACATTCCTGCTTCAGTGAGTGGTTCTTTCCATGGACATCTGACTCTTGGATTCCTCTCAACTTGCCTTCTGATAAAACATTTTGTGAGCAGCAGTTTCCTTCGACAGCTACAAGGTGGCGCTACATTCAGGTGAGAGCACAAGTATGCACAAAATGTTAGGGACTTTTGCCAGATTTATCGGTGGATCTTGCATATTTCTTCAGAGGCTAGATATTGCCTAGAAATGCTTTTTAACATAGAGATGCTGGAGTTACAATGTCTGGTCGGGCCTCAGCCCTTCCATTGTTTGCCCACTGTAACAAATTTATTACCAGCACATGTGTGTTGTGACTCTGCTTTATGAAACTTATCATATATTAGGACAATGTATGTAGCAGAAGGTGCGATTGAGATGTTTGCCCACGTATTTGTTTATTTTTTTATATATGGCTGATTAATCTGTTCGTGAAATTTCCATTTTGTGACATGTTGCATTACAATATATCCTGCTTGCAGAATATATAAGTATTTTCAGTGCGTTGGCCGGGAATCGAACCCGGGTCAACTGCTTGGGAAGCAGCTATGCTCACCACTATACCACCAACGCCCTCTGATGTGTTAGCTCTCGGTTCTAAATATTACGTTGCAGAAATCAATGACTATCTTGCACCAGCTTCAATGGTGCATTTGGTTTAGATACCAACATGAGAAGCAGTAGAACGTTTTTTGCAGAGGGTAAGGAACTGGGGATTGAAACCAAGGACAAAGTTGTGCAGAAGAGAAGAAATGAAAAGCAACAGTACAAATAGTAGAAATGAGCATATATAGGCAGCATGGGAAGCAAAGCAGGGAAGAGAAAGAGAACATTCCATGAAATGCCCAGGAGATAGATAAGAGCAGAACAAAAAGGGAAGAATGAAATTCAAAGCATGCCCAGAAAGTTGTGTGAAGCTCCCACCAGTCAGTCATTTATGGTTATAATTGTGTGTCTTTACTTTCAAAGTACAGGGTTGTACCTTTCACGATCACTCTTGTATTACACAGACACGAATAGTTGAGAAGTCTTTTCTCACATAGCTGGCACAAGCTTGCACTTTTCCTTTCTGGCTATGTGGAAATGACAGCTTGGTCCTTGGAAGGAAAATCAAGCAAAATTAGCAGAGGATGGTTTCGATCCATCGACCTCTGGGTTATGGGCCCAGCACGCTTCCGCTGCGCCACTCTGCTCCTTTGTGAAAGTGTTCTCTTTATGCAGATGAGGAGGCATTCAGAGAAGTGACGTGGGATTGGTCGGGCTCTCACCTCATTTGCCTAAGTATATCGCAAGGCATGCTGGGTGCAGAAAATCTTTATCTTCCCCTCTCACAATCAGTCACAACTGAAAGTCCAGACCCTCTTAGGCACTAGCCGTTTCAGGCCTTTAACAAGACAACAGCTCTCCGACGCTCTCTGTCTCTCTCTCTCTCTCTGTGATCCTAGTGCTTGCATGCTCAGTATTTGGCTTTACCTGGGAGCCAGAGATCTACCCGGTGAGGGCTTGCCGGTATAAGGCTTTAGAGCGTTTGGGAGCGTTCGGTACATGAGAGGACGTTGGACTGGAAGCTATGCAAATTTGAAGCATCCAAACTTCCTGCTGCAGTCGGAGGCTCTTTCCATGGACATCTGCCTTTTGGATTCCTCTAAACTTGCCCTCTGATGAAACATTTTGTGAGCTGCAGTTACCTCCGACGGCTACAAGGTGGTGCTACATTCAGGTGAGGGCACAAGTATGCACAAAATGTTGGGGACTTTTGCCAGATTTATTGCTGGATCTTGCATATTTTTTTCAGAGGCTAAATATTGCCTAGGAAATGCTTTTTAACATAGAGATGCTGGAGTTAAAATGTCTGGTCGGGCCTCAGCCCTTTCATTGTCTGCCCACTGTAACATATTTTTTTACCAGTACATGTGAGTGGTGACTCTGCTTTATGAAACTTATCATATATTAGGACAATGAATATAGCAGAAGGGGCGATCGAAATGCTTGCCTACATATTTGTTTATTTTTTATACAATGGCTGATTAACCTCTTAATTATATTACCATTTTGTGAAATGTTGCTTTAAAATATATCCTGCTTGCAGAATATATAAGTATTTGTACTGCGTTGGCCGGGAATCGAACCCGGGTCAACTGCTTGGAAGGCAGCTATGCTCACCACTATACCACCAACGCCCTCTGATCTTTGCGCTCTCGGTTCTAAACATTAGGACCCTGAGTTCAATGACTATCATGCACCAGCTTCAATGGTGCATTTGGTTTAGATACCAACATGAAAAGCAATAGAAAGTTTTTGTAGAGGGTAAGGAACTGGGATTGAAACCAAGGACAAAGCTGTGCAGAAGAGAAGAATGGAAAGCAGCAATACAAATAATAGATATGAACACATAGAGGCAGCATGGGAAGCAAAGCAGGGAAGAGAAATAGAGAACATTCCATGAAATGCCCAGGAGATAGATAAGAGCAGAACAAAAAAGGGAAGAATGAAATTCAAAGCCTCCACATAAAAGTGTTTGAAGGTCCCACCAGTCATTCATGCTTATTATTGTGTGCCTTTACTTTCAAAGTACAGTGTGGAGCTTTTGACGATCCCTCTCTTGTATTTCAGCAGACACAGATAGTTGAGAAGTCTTTTCTCACATAGCTGACACAAGCTTGCGCTTTTCCTTGCTGGTAGCGTGGAAATGACAGCTTGGTCCTTGGAAGTAAAATCAAGCAAAATTAGCAGAGGATGGTTTCGATCCATCGACCTCTGGGTTATGGGCCCAGCACGCTTCCGCTGCGCCACTTTGCTCTGTTGTGAAAGTGTTCTTTTTATGCAGATAAGGAGCATTAGGCAGAGTAGCATGGGATTGGTCTGGCTCTCACCTCATTTGCATAAGTATATCCCAAGGCATGCTGGGTGCAGAAAAACTTCATCTTCCCCTCTCACAATCAGTCATAACTGAAAGTCAGACACTCTTAGGCACTAGCCGTTTCAGGCCTTTATCAAGACAGTAGCTCTTGAACCATCTCTCTCTCGCTCTGTGATCCTAGCACTAGCATGCTCAGGATTTGGCTTTACCTTGGAGCCAGAGATATACCCGGTGAGGGCTTGCCCGGTGTGAGGCTTTTGAGCGTTTGGGAGCGTTCGGGACGTGAGTGGACGTTGGACAGGAAACTATGCGAATATGAAGCCTCCAACATTCCTGCTTCAGTGAGTGGTTCTTTCCATGGACATCTGACTCTTGGATTCCTCTCAACTTGCCTTCTGATAAAACATTTTGTGAGCAGCAGTTTCCTTCGACAGCTACAAGGTGGCGCTACATTCAGGTGAGAGCACAAGTATGCACAAAATGTTAGGGACTTTTGCCAGATTTATCGGTGGATCTTGCATATTTTTTCAGAGGCTAGATATTGCCTAGAAATGCTTTTTAACATAGAGATGCTGGAGTTACAATGTCTGGTCGGGCCTCAGCCCTTCCATTGTTTGCCCACTGTAACAAATTTATTACCAGCACATGTGTGTTGTGACTCTGCTTTATGAAACTTATCATATATTAGGACAATGTATGTAGCAGAAGGTGCGATTGAGATGTTTGCCCACGTATTTGTTTATTTTTTTATATATGGCTGATTAATCTGTTCGTGAAATTTCCATTTTGTGACATGTTGCATTACAATATATCCTGCTTGCAGAATATATAAGTATTTTCAGTGCGTTGGCCGGGAATCGAACCCGGGTCAACTGCTTGGGAAGCAGCTATGCTCACCACTATACCACCAACGCCCTCTGATGTGTTAGCTCTCGGTTCTAAATATTACGTTGCAGAAATCAATGACTATCTTGCACCAGCTTCAATGGTGCATTTGGTTTAGATACCAACATGAGAAGCAGTAGAACGTTTTTTGCAGAGGGTAAGGAACTGGGGATTGAAACCAAGGACAAAGTTGTGCAGAAGAGAAGAAATGAAAAGCAACAGTACAAATAGTAGAAATGAGCATATATAGGCAGCATGGGAAGCAAAGCAGGGAAGAGAAAGAGAACATTCCATGAAATGCCCAGGAGATAGATAAGAGCAGAACAAAAAGGGAAGAATGAAATTCAAAGCATGCCCAGAAAGTTGTGTGAAGCTCCCACCAGTCAGTCATTTATGGTTATAATTGTGTGTCTTTACTTTCAAAGTACAGGGTTGTACCTTTCACGATCACTCTTGTATTACACAGACACGAATAGTTGAGAAGTCTTTTCTCACATAGCTGGCACAAGCTTGCACTTTTCCTTTCTGGCTATGTGGAAATGACAGCTTGGTCCTTGGAAGGAAAATCAAGCAAAATTAGCAGAGGATGGTTTCGATCCATCGACCTCTGGGTTATGGGCCCAGCACGCTTCCGCTGCGCCACTCTGCTCCTTTGTGAAAGTGTTCTCTTTATGCAGATGAGGAGGCATTCAGAGAAGTGACGTGGGATTGGTCGGGCTCTCACCTCATTTGCCTAAGTATATCGCAAGGCATGCTGGGTGCAGAAAATCTTTATCTTCCCCTCTCACAATCAGTCACAACTGAAAGTCCAGACCCTCTTGGGCACTAGCCGTTTCAGGCCTTTAACAAGACAACAGCTCTCCGACGCTCTCTGTCTCTCTCTCTCTCTCTGTGATCCTAGTGCTTGCATGCTCAGTATTTGGCTTTACCTGGGAGCCAGAGATCTACCCGGTGAGGGCTTGCCGGGTATAAGGCTTTAGAGCGTTTGGGAGCATTCGGTACATGAGAGGACGTTGGACTGGAAGCTATGCAAATTTGAAGCATCCAAACTTCCTGCTGCAGTCGGAGGCTCTTTCCATGGACATCTGCCTTTTGGATTCCTCTAAACTTGCCCTCTGATGAAACATTTTGTGAGCTGCAGTTACCTCCGACGGCTACAAGGTGGTGCTACATTCAGGTGAGGGCACAAGTATGCACAAAATGTTGGGGACTTTTGCCAGATTTATTGCTGGATCTTGCATATTTTTTTCAGAGGCTAAATATTGCCTAGGAAATGCTTTTTAACATAGAGATGCTGGAGTTAAAATGTCTGGTCAGGCCTCAGCCCTTTCATTGTCTGCCACTGTAACATATTTTTTTACCAGTACATGTGAGTGGTGACTCTGCTTTATGAAACTTATCATATATTAGGACAATGAATATAGCAGAAGGGGCGATCGAAATGCTTGCCTACATATTTGTTTATTTTTTATATAATGGCTGATTAACCTCTTAATTATATTACCATTTTGTGAAATGTTGCTTTAAAATATATCCTGCTTGCAGAATATATAAGTATTTGTACTGCGTTGGCCGGGAATCGAACCCGGGTCAACTGCTTGGAAGGCAGCTATGCTCACCACTATACCACCAACGCCCTCTGATCTTTGCGCTCTCGGTTCTAAACATTAGGACCCTGAGTTCAATGACTATCATGCACCAGCTTCAATGGTGCATTTGGTTTAGATACCAACATGAAAAGCAATAGAAAGTTTTTGTAGAGGGTAAGGAACTGGGATTGAAACCAAGGACAAAGCTGTGCAGAAGAGAAGAATGGAAAGCAGCAATACAAATAATAGATATGAACACATAGAGGCAGCATGGGAAGCAAAGCAGGGAAGAGAAATAGAGAACATTCCATGAAATGCCCAGGAGATAGATAAGAGCAGAACAAAAAAGGGAAGAATGAAATTCAAAGCCTCCACATAAAAGTGTTTGAAGGTCCCACCAGTCATTCATGCTTATTATTGTGTGCCTTTACTTTCAAAGTACAGTGTGGAGCTTTTGACGATCCCTCTCTTGTATTTCAGCAGACACAGATAGTTGAGAAGTCTTTTCTCACATAGCTGACACAAGCTTGCGCTTTTCCTTGCTGGTAGCGTGGAAATGACAGCTTGGTCCTTGGAAGTAAAATCAAGCAAAATTAGCAGAGGATGGTTTCGATCCATCGACCTCTGGGTTATGGGCCCAGCACGCTTCCGCTGCGCCACTTTGCTCTGTTGTGAAAGTGTTCTTTTTATGCAGATAAGGAGCATTAGGCAGAGTAGCATGGGATTGGTCTGGCTCTCACCTCATTTGCATAAGTATATCCCAAGGCATGCTGGGTGCAGAAAAACTTCATCTTCCCCTCTCACAATCAGTCATAACTGAAAGTCAGACACTCTTAGGCACTAGCCGTTTCAGGCCTTTATCAAGACAGTAGCTCTTGAACCATCTCTCTCTCGCTCTGTGATCCTAGCACTAGCATGCTCAGGATTTGGCTTTACCTTGGAGCCAGAGATATACCCGGTGAGGGCTTGCCCGGTGTGAGGCTTTTGAGCGTTTGGGAGCGTTCGGGACGTGAGTGGACGTTGGACAGGAAACTATGCGAATATGAAGCCTCCAACATTCCTGCTTCAGTGAGTGGTTCTTTCCATGGACATCTGACTCTTGGATTCCTCTCAACTTGCCTTCTGATAAAACATTTTGTGAGCAGCAGTTTCCTTCGACAGCTACAAGGTGGCGCTACATTCAGGTGAGAGCACAAGTATGCACAAAATGTTAGGGACTTTTGCCAGATTTATCGGTGGATCTTGCATATTTTTTCAGAGGCTAGATATTGCCTAGAAATGCTTTTTAACATAGAGATGCTGGAGTTACAATGTCTGGTCGGGCCTCAGCCCTTCCATTGTTTGCCCACTGTAACAAATTTATTACCAGCACATGTGTGTTGTGACTCTGCTTTATGAAACTTATCATATATTAGGACAATGTATGTAGCAGAAGGTGCGATTGAGATGTTTGCCCACGTATTTGTTTATTTTTTTATATATGGCTGATTAATCTGTTCGTGAAATTTCCATTTTGTGACATGTTGCATTACAATATATCCTGCTTGCAGAATATATAAGTATTTTCAGTGCGTTGGCCGGGAATCGAACCCGGGTCAACTGCTTGGGAAGCAGCTATGCTCACCACTATACCACCAACGCCCTCTGATGTGTTAGCTCTCGGTTCTAAATATTACGTTGCAGAAATCAATGACTATCTTGCACCAGCTTCAATGGTGCATTTGGTTTAGATACCAACATGAGAAGCAGTAGAACGTTTTTTGCAGAGGGTAAGGAACTGGGGATTGAAACCAAGGACAAAGTTGTGCAGAAGAGAAGAAATGAAAAGCAACAGTACAAATAGTAGAAATGAGCATATATAGGCAGCATGGGAAGCAAAGCAGGGAAGAGAAAGAGAACATTCCATGAAATGCCCAGGAGATAGATAAGAGCAGAACAAAAAGGGAAGAATGAAATTCAAAGCATGCCCAGAAAGTTGTGTGAAGCTCCCACCAGTCAGTCATTTATGGTTATAATTGTGTGTCTTTACTTTCAAAGTACAGGGTTGTACCTTTCACGATCACTCTTGTATTACACAGACACGAATAGTTGAGAAGTCTTTTCTCACATAGCTGGCACAAGCTTGCACTTTTCCTTTCTGGCTATGTGGAAATGACAGCTTGGTCCTTGGAAGGAAAATCAAGCAAAATTAGCAGAGGATGGTTTCGATCCATCGACCTCTGGGTTATGGGCCCAGCACGCTTCCGCTGCGCCACTCTGCTCCTTTGTGAAAGTGTTCTCTTTATGCAGATGAGGAGGCATTCAGAGAAGTGACGTGGGATTGGTCGGGCTCTCACCTCATTTGCCTAAGTATATCGCAAGGCATGCTGGGTGCAGAAAATCTTTATCTTCCCCTCTCACAATCAGTCACAACTGAAAGTCCAGACCCTCTTAGGCACTAGCCGTTTCAGGCCTTTAACAAGACAACAGCTCTCCGACGCTCTCTGTCTCTCTCTCTCTCTCTGTGATCCTAGTGCTTGCATGCTCAGTATTTGGCTTTACCTGGGAGCCAGAGATCTACCCGGTGAATGCTTGCCGGGTATAAGGCTTTAGAGCGTTTGGGAGCGTTCGGTACATGAGAGGACGTTGGACTGGAAGCTATGCAAATTTGAAGCATCCAAACTTCCTGCTGCAGTCGGAGGCTCTTTCCATGGACATCTGCCTTTTGGATTCCTCTAAACTTGCCCTCTGATGAAACATTTTGTGAGCTGCAGTTACCTCCGACGGCTACAAGGTGGTGCTACATTCAGGTGAGGGCACAAGTATGCACAAAATGTTGGGGACTTTTGCCAGATTTATTGCTGGATCTTGCATATTTTTTTCAGAGGCTAAATATTGCCTAGGAAATGCTTTTTAACATAGAGATGCTGGAGTTAAAATGTCTGGTCAGGCCTCAGCCCTTTCATTGTCTGCCACTGTAACATATTTTTTTACCAGTACATGTGAGTGGTGACTCTGCTTTATGAAACTTATCATATATTAGGACAATGAATATAGCAGAAGGGGCGATCGAAATGCTTGCCTACATATTTGTTTATTTTTTATATAATGGCTGATTAACCTCTTAATTATATTACCATTTTGTGAAATGTTGCTTTAAAATATATCCTGCTTGCAGAATATATAAGTATTTGTACTGCGTTGGCCGGGAATCGAACCCGGGTCAACTGCTTGGAAGGCAGCTATGCTCACCACTATACCACCAACGCCCTCTGATCTTTGCGCTCTCGGTTCTAAACATTAGGACCCTGAGTTCAATGACTATCATGCACCAGCTTCAATGGTGCATTTGGTTTAGATACCAACATGAAAAGCAATAGAAAGTTTTTGTAGAGGGTAAGGAACTGGGATTGAAACCAAGGACAAAGCTGTGCAGAAGAGAAGAATGGAAAGCAGCAATACAAATAATAGATATGAACACATAGAGGCAGCATGGGAAGCAAAGCAGGGAAGAGAAATAGAGAACATTCCATGAAATGCCCAGGAGATAGATAAGAGCAGAACAAAAAAGGGAAGAATGAAATTCAAAGCCTCCACATAAAAGTGTTTGAAGGTCCCACCAGTCATTCATGCTTATTATTGTGTGCCTTTACTTTCAAAGTACAGTGTGGAGCTTTTGACGATCCCTCTCTTGTATTTCAGCAGACACAGATAGTTGAGAAGTCTTTTCTCACATAGCTGACACAAGCTTGCGCTTTTCCTTGCTGGTAGCGTGGAAATGACAGCTTGGTCCTTGGAAGTAAAATCAAGCAAAATTAGCAGAGGATGGTTTCGATCCATCGACCTCTGGGTTATGGGCCCAGCACGCTTCCGCTGCGCCACTTTGCTCTGTTGTGAAAGTGTTCTTTTTATGCAGATAAGGAGCATTAGGCAGAGTAGCATGGGATTGGTCTGGCTCTCACCTCATTTGCATAAGTATATCCCAAGGCATGCTGGGTGCAGAAAAACTTCATCTTCCCCTCTCACAATCAGTCATAACTGAAAGTCAGACACTCTTAGGCACTAGCCGTTTCAGGCCTTTATCAAGACAGTAGCTCTTGAACCATCTCTCTCTCGCTCTGTGATCCTAGCACTAGCATGCTCAGGATTTGGCTTTACCTTGGAGCCAGAGATATACCCGGTGAGGGCTTGCCCGGTGTGAGGCTTTTGAGCGTTTGGGAGCGTTCGGGACGTGAGTGGACGTTGGACAGGAAACTATGCGAATATGAAGCCTCCAACATTCCTGCTTCAGTGAGTGGTTCTTTCCATGGACATCTGACTCTTGGATTCCTCTCAACTTGCCTTCTGATAAAACATTTTGTGAGCAGCAGTTTCCTTCGACAGCTACAAGGTGGCGCTACATTCAGGTGAGAGCACAAGTATGCACAAAATGTTAGGGACTTTTGCCAGATTTATCGGTGGATCTTGCATATTTTTTCAGAGGCTAGATATTGCCTAGAAATGCTTTTTAACATAGAGATGCTGGAGTTACAATGTCTGGTCGGGCCTCAGCCCTTCCATTGTTTGCCCACTGTAACAAATTTATTACCAGCACATGTGTGTTGTGACTCTGCTTTATGAAACTTATCATATATTAGGACAATGTATGTAGCAGAAGGTGCGATTGAGATGTTTGCCCACGTATTTGTTTATTTTTTTATATATGGCTGATTAATCTGTTCGTGAAATTTCCATTTTGTGACATGTTGCATTACAATATATCCTGCTTGCAGAATATATAAGTATTTTCAGTGCGTTGGCCGGGAATCGAACCCGGGTCAACTGCTTGGGAAGCAGCTATGCTCACCACTATACCACCAACGCCCTCTGATGTGTTAGCTCTCGGTTCTAAATATTACGTTGCAGAAATCAATGACTATCTTGCACCAGCTTCAATGGTGCATTTGGTTTAGATACCAACATGAGAAGCAGTAGAACGTTTTTTGCAGAGGGTAAGGAACTGGGGATTGAAACCAAGGACAAAGTTGTGCAGAAGAGAAGAAATGAAAAGCAACAGTACAAATAGTAGAAATGAGCATATATAGGCAGCATGGGAAGCAAAGCAGGGAAGAGAAAGAGAACATTCCATGAAATGCCCAGGAGATAGATAAGAGCAGAACAAAAAGGGAAGAATGAAATTCAAAGCATGCCCAGAAAGTTGTGTGAAGCTCCCACCAGTCAGTCATTTATGGTTATAATTGTGTGTCTTTACTTTCAAAGTACAGGGTTGTACCTTTCACGATCACTCTTGTATTACACAGACACGAATAGTTGAGAAGTCTTTTCTCACATAGCTGGCACAAGCTTGCACTTTTCCTTTCTGGCTATGTGGAAATGACAGCTTGGTCCTTGGAAGGAAAATCAAGCAAAATTAGCAGAGGATGGTTTCGATCCATCGACCTCTGGGTTATGGGCCCAGCACGCTTCCGCTGCGCCACTCTGCTCCTTTGTGAAAGTGTTCTCTTTATGCAGATGAGGAGGCATTCAGAGAAGTGACGTGGGATTGGTCGGGCTCTCACCTCATTTGCCTAAGTATATCGCAAGGCATGCTGGGTGCAGAAAATCTTTATCTTCCCCTCTCACAATCAGTCACAACTGAAAGTCCAGACCCTCTTGGGCACTAGCCGTTTCAGGCCTTTAACAAGACAACAGCTCTCCGACGCTCTCTGTCTCTCTCTCTCTCTCTGTGATCCTAGTGCTTGCATGCTCAGTATTTGGCTTTACCTGGGAGCCAGAGATCTACCCGGTGAGGGCTTGCCGGGTATAAGGCTTTAGAGCGTTTGGGAGCATTCGGTACATGAGAGGACGTTGGACTGGAAGCTATGCAAATTTGAAGCATCCAAACTTCCTGCTGCAGTCGGAGGCTCTTTCCATGGACATCTGCCTTTTGGATTCCTCTAAACTTGCCCTCTGATGAAACATTTTGTGAGCTGCAGTTACCTCCGACGGCTACAAGGTGGTGCTACATTCAGGTGAGGGCACAAGTATGCACAAAATGTTGGGGACTTTTGCCAGATTTATTGCTGGATCTTGCATATTTTTTTCAGAGGCTAAATATTGCCTAGGAAATGCTTTTTAACATAGAGATGCTGGAGTTAAAATGTCTGGTCAGGCCTCAGCCCTTTCATTGTCTGCCACTGTAACATATTTTTTTACCAGTACATGTGAGTGGTGACTCTGCTTTATGAAACTTATCATATATTAGGACAATGAATATAGCAGAAGGGGCGATCGAAATGCTTGCCTACATATTTGTTTATTTTTTATATAATGGCTGATTAACCTCTTAATTATATTACCATTTTGTGAAATGTTGCTTTAAAATATATCCTGCTTGCAGAATATATAAGTATTTGTACTGCGTTGGCCGGGAATCGAACCCGGGTCAACTGCTTGGAAGGCAGCTATGCTCACCACTATACCACCAACGCCCTCTGATCTTTGCGCTCTCGGTTCTAAACATTAGGACCCTGAGTTCAATGACTATCATGCACCAGCTTCAATGGTGCATTTGGTTTAGATACCAACATGAAAAGCAATAGAAAGTTTTTGTAGAGGGTAAGGAACTGGGATTGAAACCAAGGACAAAGCTGTGCAGAAGAGAAGAATGGAAAGCAGCAATACAAATAATAGATATGAACACATAGAGGCAGCATGGGAAGCAAAGCAGGGAAGAGAAATAGAGAACATTCCATGAAATGCCCAGGAGATAGATAAGAGCAGAACAAAAAAGGGAAGAATGAAATTCAAAGCCTCCACATAAAAGTGTTTGAAGGTCCCACCAGTCATTCATGCTTATTATTGTGTGCCTTTACTTTCAAAGTACAGTGTGGAGCTTTTGACGATCCCTCTCTTGTATTTCAGCAGACACAGATAGTTGAGAAGTCTTTTCTCACATAGCTGACACAAGCTTGCGCTTTTCCTTGCTGGTAGCGTGGAAATGACAGCTTGGTCCTTGGAAGTAAAATCAAGCAAAATTAGCAGAGGATGGTTTCGATCCATCGACCTCTGGGTTATGGGCCCAGCACGCTTCCGCTGCGCCACTTTGCTCTGTTGTGAAAGTGTTCTTTTTATGCAGATAAGGAGCATTAGGCAGAGTAGCATGGGATTGGTCTGGCTCTCACCTCATTTGCATAAGTATATCCCAAGGCATGCTGGGTGCAGAAAAACTTCATCTTCCCCTCTCACAATCAGTCATAACTGAAAGTCAGACACTCTTAGGCACTAGCCGTTTCAGGCCTTTATCAAGACAGTAGCTCTTGAACCATCTCTCTCTCGCTCTGTGATCCTAGCACTAGCATGCTCAGGATTTGGCTTTACCTTGGAGCCAGAGATATACCCGGTGAGGGCTTGCCCGGTGTGAGGCTTTTGAGCGTTTGGGAGCGTTGTGGACGTTGGACAGGAAACTATGCGAATATGAAGCCTCCAACATTCCTGCTTCAGTGAGTGGTTCTTTCCATGGACATCTGACTCTTGGATTCCTCTCAACTTGCCTTCTGATAAAACATTTTGTGAGCAGCAGTTTCCTTCGACAGCTACAAGGTGGCGCTACATTCAGGTGAGAGCACAAGTATGCACAAAATGTTAGGGACTTTTGCCAGATTTATCGGTGGATCTTGCATATTTTTTCAGAGGCTAGATATTGCCTAGAAATGCTTTTTAACATAGAGATGCTGGAGTTACAATGTCTGGTCGGGCCTCAGCCCTTCCATTGTTTGCCCACTGTAACAAATTTATTACCAGCACATGTGTGTTGTGACTCTGCTTTATGAAACTTATCATATATTAGGACAATGTATGTAGCAGAAGGTGCGATTGAGATGTTTGCCCACGTATTTGTTTATTTTTTTATATATGGCTGATTAATCTGTTCGTGAAATTTCCATTTTGTGACATGTTGCATTACAATATATCCTGCTTGCAGAATATATAAGTATTTTCAGTGCGTTGGCCGGGAATCGAACCCGGGTCAACTGCTTGGGAAGCAGCTATGCTCACCACTATACCACCAACGCCCTCTGATGTGTTAGCTCTCGGTTCTAAATATTACGTTGCAGAAATCAATGACTATCTTGCACCAGCTTCAATGGTGCATTTGGTTTAGATACCAACATGAGAAGCAGTAGAACGTTTTTTGCAGAGGGTAAGGAACTGGGGATTGAAACCAAGGACAAAGTTGTGCAGAAGAGAAGAAATGAAAAGCAACAGTACAAATAGTAGAAATGAGCATATATAGGCAGCATGGGAAGCAAAGCAGGGAAGAGAAAGAGAACATTCCATGAAATGCCCAGGAGATAGATAAGAGCAGAACAAAAAGGGAAGAATGAAATTCAAAGCATGCCCAGAAAGTTGTGTGAAGCTCCCACCAGTCAGTCATTTATGGTTATAATTGTGTGTCTTTACTTTCAAAGTACAGGGTTGTACCTTTCACGATCACTCTTGTATTACACAGACACGAATAGTTGAGAAGTCTTTTCTCACATAGCTGGCACAAGCTTGCACTTTTCCTTTCTGGCTATGTGGAAATGACAGCTTGGTCCTTGGAAGGAAAATCAAGCAAAATTAGCAGAGGATGGTTTCGATCCATCGACCTCTGGGTTATGGGCCCAGCACGCTTCCGCTGCGCCACTCTGCTCCTTTGTGAAAGTGTTCTCTTTATGCAGATGAGGAGGCATTCAGAGAAGTGACGTGGGATTGGTCGGGCTCTCACCTCATTTGCCTAAGTATATCGCAAGGCATGCTGGGTGCAGAAAATCTTTATCTTCCCCTCTCACAATCAGTCACAACTGAAAGTCCAGACCCTCTTAGGCACTAGCCGTTTCAGGCCTTTAACAAGACAACAGCTCTCCGACGCTCTCTGTCTCTCTCTCTCTCTCTGTGATCCTAGTGCTTGCATGCTCAGTATTTGGCTTTACCTGGGAGCCAGAGATCTACCCGGTGAGGGCTTGCCGGGTATAAGGCTTTAGAGCGTTTGGGAGCGTTCGGTACATGAGAGGACGTTGGACTGGAAGCTATGCAAATTTGAAGCATCCAAACTTCCTGCTGCAGTCGGAGGCTCTTTCCATGGACATCTGCCTTTTGGATTCCTCTAAACTTGCCCTCTGATGAAACATTTTGTGAGCTGCAGTTACCTCCGACGGCTACAAGGTGGTGCTACATTCAGGTGAGGGCACAAGTATGCACAAAATGTTGGGGACTTTTGCCAGATTTATTGCTGGATCTTGCATATTTTTTTCAGAGGCTAAATATTGCCTAGGAAATGCTTTTTAACATAGAGATGCTGGAGTTAAAATGTCTGGTCAGGCCTCAGCCCTTTCATTGTCTGCCACTGTAACATATTTTTTTACCAGTACATGTGAGTGGTGACTCTGCTTTATGAAACTTATCATATATTAGGACAATGAATATAGCAGAAGGGGCGATCGAAATGCTTGCCTACATATTTGTTTATTTTTTATATAATGGCTGATTAACCTCTTAATTATATTACCATTTTGTGAAATGTTGCTTTAAAATATATCCTGCTTGCAGAATATATAAGTATTTGTACTGCGTTGGCCGGGAATCGAACCCGGGTCAACTGCTTGGAAGGCAGCTATGCTCACCACTATACCACCAACGCCCTCTGATCTTTGCGCTCTCGGTTCTAAACATTAGGACCCTGAGTTCAATGACTATCATGCACCAGCTTCAATGGTGCATTTGGTTTAGATACCAACATGAAAAGCAATAGAAAGTTTTTGTAGAGGGTAAGGAACTGGGATTGAAACCAAGGACAAAGCTGTGCAGAAGAGAAGAATGGAAAGCAGCAATACAAATAATAGATATGAACACATAGAGGCAGCATGGGAAGCAAAGCAGGGAAGAGAAATAGAGAACATTCCATGAAATGCCCAGGAGATAGATAAGAGCAGAACAAAAAAGGGAAGAATGAAATTCAAAGCCTCCACATAAAAGTGTTTGAAGGTCCCACCAGTCATTCATGCTTATTATTGTGTGCCTTTACTTTCAAAGTACAGTGTGGAGCTTTTGACGATCCCTCTCTTGTATTTCAGCAGACACAGATAGTTGAGAAGTCTTTTCTCACATAGCTGACACAAGCTTGCGCTTTTCCTTGCTGGTAGCGTGGAAATGACAGCTTGGTCCTTGGAAGTAAAATCAAGCAAAATTAGCAGAGGATGGTTTCGATCCATCGACCTCTGGGTTATGGGCCCAGCACGCTTCCGCTGCGCCACTTTGCTCTGTTGTGAAAGTGTTCTTTTTATGCAGATAAGGAGCATTAGGCAGAGTAGCATGGGATTGGTCTGGCTCTCACCTCATTTGCATAAGTATATCCCAAGGCATGCTGGGTGCAGAAAAACTTCATCTTCCCCTCTCACAATCAGTCATAACTGAAAGTCAGACACTCTTAGGCACTAGCCGTTTCAGGCCTTTATCAAGACAGTAGCTCTTGAACCATCTCTCTCTCGCTCTGTGATCCTAGCACTAGCATGCTCAGGATTTGGCTTTACCTTGGAGCCAGAGATATACCCGGTGAGGGCTTGCCCGGTGTGAGGCTTTTGAGCGTTTGGGAGCGTTCGGGACGTGAGTGGACGTTGGACAGGAAACTATGCGAATATGAAGCCTCCAACATTCCTGCTTCAGTGAGTGGTTCTTTCCATGGACATCTGACTCTTGGATTCCTCTCAACTTGCCTTCTGATAAAACATTTTGTGAGCAGCAGTTTCCTTCGACAGCTACAAGGTGGCGCTACATTCAGGTGAGAGCACAAGTATGCACAAAATGTTAGGGACTTTTGCCAGATTTATCGGTGGATCTTGCATATTTTTTCAGAGGCTAGATATTGCCTAGAAATGCTTTTTAACATAGAGATGCTGGAGTTACAATGTCTGGTCGGGCCTCAGCCCTTCCATTGTTTGCCCACTGTAACAAATTTATTACCAGCACATGTGTGTTGTGACTCTGCTTTATGAAACTTATCATATATTAGGACAATGTATGTAGCAGAAGGTGCGATTGAGATGTTTGCCCACGTATTTGTTTATTTTTTTATATATGGCTGATTAATCTGTTCGTGAAATTTCCATTTTGTGACATGTTGCATTACAATATATCCTGCTTGCAGAATATATAAGTATTTTCAGTGCGTTGGCCGGGAATCGAACCCGGGTCAACTGCTTGGGAAGCAGCTATGCTCACCACTATACCACCAACGCCCTCTGATGTGTTAGCTCTCGGTTCTAAATATTACGTTGCAGAAATCAATGACTATCTTGCACCAGCTTCAATGGTGCATTTGGTTTAGATACCAACATGAGAAGCAGTAGAACGTTTTTTGCAGAGGGTAAGGAACTGGGGATTGAAACCAAGGACAAAGTTGTGCAGAAGAGAAGAAATGAAAAGCAACAGTACAAATAGTAGAAATGAGCATATATAGGCAGCATGGGAAGCAAAGCAGGGAAGAGAAAGAGAACATTCCATGAAATGCCCAGGAGATAGATAAGAGCAGAACAAAAAGGGAAGAATGAAATTCAAAGCATGCCCAGAAAGTTGTGTGAAGCTCCCACCAGTCATTTATGGTTATAATTGTGTGTCTTTACTTTCAAAGTACAGGGTTGTACCTTTCACGATCACTCTTGTATTACACAGACACGAATAGTTGAGAAGTCTTTTCTCACATAGCTGGTACAAGCTTGCACTTTTCCTTTCTGGCTATGTGGAAATGACAGCTTGGTCCTTGGAAGGAAAATCAAGCAAAATTAGCAGAGGATGGTTTCGATCCATCGACCTCTGGGTTATGGGCCCAGCACGCTTCCGCTGCGCCACTCTGCTCCTTTGTGAAAGTGTTCTGTTTATGCAGATGAGGAGGCATTCAGAGAAGTGACGTGGGATTGGTCGGGCTCTCACCTCATTTGCCTAAGTATATCGCAAGGCATGCTGGGTGCAGAAAATCTTTATCTTCCCCTCTCACAATCAGTCACAACTGAAAGTCCAGACCCTCTTATTCACTAGCCGTTTCAGGCCTTTAACAAGACAACAGCTCTCCGACGCTCTCTGTCTCTCTCTCTCTCTGTGATCCTAGTGCTTGCATGCTCAGTATTTGGCTTTACCTGGGAGCCAGAGATCTACCCGGTGAGGGCTTGCCGGTATAAGGCTTTAGAGCGTTTGGGAGCGTTCGGTACATGAGAGGACGTTGGACTGGAAGCTATGCAAATTTGAAGCATCCAAACTTCCTGCTGCAGTCGGAGGCTCTTTCCATGGACATCTGCCTTTTGGATTCCTCTAAACTTGCCCTCTGATGAAACATTTTGTGAGCTGCAGTTACCTCCGACGGCTACAAGGTGGTGCTACATTCAGGTGAGGGCACAAGTATGCACAAAATGTTGGGGACTTTTGCCAGATTTATTGCTGGATCTTGCATATTTTTTTCAGAGGCTAAATATTGCCTAGGAAATGCTTTTTAACATAGAGATGCTGGAGTTAAAATGTCTGGTCAGGCCTCAGCCCTTTCATTGTCTGCCACTGTAACATATTTTTTTACCAGTACATGTGAGTGGTGACTCTGCTTTATGAAACTTATCATATATTAGGACAATGAATATAGCAGAAGGGGCGATCGAAATGCTTGCCTACATATTTGTTTATTTTTTATATAATGGCTGATTAACCTCTTAATTATATTACCATTTTGTGAAATGTTGCTTTAAAATATATCCTGCTTGCAGAATATATAAGTATTTGTACTGCGTTGGCCGGGAATCGAACCCGGGTCAACTGCTTGGAAGGCAGCTATGCTCACCACTATACCACCAACGCCCTCTGATCTTTGCGCTCTCGGTTCTAAACATTAGGACCCTGAGTTCAATGACTATCATGCACCAGCTTCAATGGTGCATTTGGTTTAGATACCAACATGAAAAGCAATAGAAAGTTTTTGTAGAGGGTAAGGAACTGGGATTGAAACCAAGGACAAAGCTGTGCAGAAGAGAAGAATGGAAAGCAGCAATACAAATAATAGATATGAACACATAGAGGCAGCATGGGAAGCAAAGCAGGGAAGAGAAATAGAGAACATTCCATGAAATGCCCAGGAGATAGATAAGAGCAGAACAAAAAAGGGAAGAATGAAATTCAAAGCCTCCACATAAAAGTGTTTGAAGGTCCCACCAGTCATTCATGCTTATTATTGTGTGCCTTTACTTTCAAAGTACAGTGTGGAGCTTTTGACGATCCCTCTCTTGTATTTCAGCAGACACAGATAGTTGAGAAGTCTTTTCTCACATAGCTGACACAAGCTTGCGCTTTTCCTTGCTGGTAGCGTGGAAATGACAGCTTGGTCCTTGGAAGTAAAATCAAGCAAAATTAGCAGAGGATGGTTTCGATCCATCGACCTCTGGGTTATGGGCCCAGCACGCTTCCGCTGCGCCACTTTGCTCTGTTGTGAAAGTGTTCTTTTTATGCAGATAAGGAGCATTAGGCAGAGTAGCATGGGATTGGTCTGGCTCTCACCTCATTTGCATAAGTATATCCCAAGGCATGCTGGGTGCAGAAAAACTTCATCTTCCCCTCTCACAATCAGTCATAACTGAAAGTCAGACACTCTTAGGCACTAGCCGTTTCAGGCCTTTATCAAGACAGTAGCTCTTGAACCATCTCTCTCTCGCTCTGTGATCCTAGCACTAGCATGCTCAGGATTTGGCTTTACCTTGGAGCCAGAGATATACCCGGTGAGGGCTTGCCCGGTGTGAGGCTTTTGAGCGTTTGGGAGCGTTCGGGACGTGAGTGGACGTTGGACAGGAAACTATGCGAATATGAAGCCTCCAACATTCCTGCTTCAGTGAGTGGTTCTTTCCATGGACATCTGACTCTTGGATTCCTCTCAACTTGCCTTCTGATAAAACATTTTGTGAGCAGCAGTTTCCTTCGACAGCTACAAGGTGGCGCTACATTCAGGTGAGAGCACAAGTATGCACAAAATGTTAGGGACTTTTGCCAGATTTATCGGTGGATCTTGCATATTTTTTCAGAGGCTAGATATTGCCTAGAAATGCTTTTTAACATAGAGATGCTGGAGTTACAATGTCTGGTCGGGCCTCAGCCCTTCCATTGTTTGCCCACTGTAACAAATTTATTACCAGCACATGTGTGTTGTGACTCTGCTTTATGAAACTTATCATATATTAGGACAATGTATGTAGCAGAAGGTGCGATTGAGATGTTTGCCCACGTATTTGTTTATTTTTTTATATATGGCTGATTAATCTGTTCGTGAAATTTCCATTTTGTGACATGTTGCATTACAATATATCCTGCTTGCAGAATATATAAGTATTTTCAGTGCGTTGGCCGGGAATCGAACCCGGGTCAACTGCTTGGGAAGCAGCTATGCTCACCACTATACCACCAACGCCCTCTGATGTGTTAGCTCTCGGTTCTAAATATTACGTTGCAGAAATCAATGACTATCTTGCACCAGCTTCAATGGTGCATTTGGTTTAGATACCAACATGAGAAGCAGTAGAACGTTTTTTGCAGAGGGTAAGGAACTGGGGATTGAAACCAAGGACAAAGTTGTGCAGAAGAGAAGAAATGAAAAGCAACAGTACAAATAGTAGAAATGAGCATATATAGGCAGCATGGGAAGCAAAGCAGGGAAGAGAAAGAGAACATTCCATGAAATGCCCAGGAGATAGATAAGAGCAGAACAAAAAGGGAAGAATGAAATTCAAAGCATGCCCAGAAAGTTGTGTGAAGCTCCCACCAGTCAGTCATTTATGGTTATAATTGTGTGTCTTTACTTTCAAAGTACAGGGTTGTACCTTTCACGATCACTCTTGTATTACACAGACACGAATAGTTGAGAAGTCTTTTCTCACATAGCTGGCACAAGCTTGCACTTTTCCTTTCTGGCTATGTGGAAATGACAGCTTGGTCCTTGGAAGGAAAATCAAGCAAAATTAGCAGAGGATGGTTTCGATCCATCGACCTCTGGGTTATGGGCCCAGCACGCTTCCGCTGCGCCACTCTGCTCCTTTGTGAAAGTGTTCTCTTTATGCAGATGAGGAGGCATTCAGAGAAGTGACGTGGGATTGGTCGGGCTCTCACCTCATTTGCCTAAGTATATCGCAAGGCATGCTGGGTGCAGAAAATCTTTATCTTCCCCTCTCACAATCAGTCACAACTGAAAGTCCAGACCCTCTTAGGCACTAGCCGTTTCAGGCCTTTAACAAGACAACAGCTCTCCGACGCTCTCTGTCTCTCTCTCTCTCTCTGTGATCCTAGTGCTTGCATGCTCAGTATTTGGCTTTACCTGGGAGCCAGAGATCTACCCGGTGAGGGCTTGCCGGGTATAAGGCTTTAGAGCGTTTGGGAGCATTCGGTACATGAGAGGACGTTGGACTGGAAGCTATGCAAATTTGAAGCATCCAAACTTCCTGCTGCAGTCGGAGGCTCTTTCCATGGACATCTGCCTTTTGGATTCCTCTAAACTTGCCCTCTGATGAAACATTTTGTGAGCTGCAGTTACCTCCGACGGCTACAAGGTGGTGCTACATTCAGGTGAGGGCACAAGTATGCACAAAATGTTGGGGACTTTTGCCAGATTTATTGCTGGATCTTGCATATTTTTTTCAGAGGCTAAATATTGCCTAGGAAATGCTTTTTAACATAGAGATGCTGGAGTTAAAATGTCTGGTCAGGCCTCAGCCCTTTCATTGTCTGCCACTGTAACATATTTTTTTACCAGTACATGTGAGTGGTGACTCTGCTTTATGAAACTTATCATATATTAGGACAATGAATATAGCAGAAGGGGCGATCGAAATGCTTGCCTACATATTTGTTTATTTTTTATATAATGGCTGATTAACCTCTTAATTATATTACCATTTTGTGAAATGTTGCTTTAAAATATATCCTGCTTGCAGAATATATAAGTATTTGTACTGCGTTGGACGGGAATCGAACCCGGGTCAACTGCTTGGAAGGCAGCTATGCTCACCACTATACCACCAACGCCCTCTGATCTTTGCGCTCTCGGTTCTAAACATTAGGACCCTGAGTTCAATGACTATCATGCACCAGCTTCAATGGTGCATTTGGTTTAGATACCAACATGAAAAGCAATAGAAAGTTTTTGTAGAGGGTAAGGAACTGGGATTGAAACCAAGGACAAAGCTGTGCAGAAGAGAAGAATGGAAAGCAGCAATACAAATAATAGATATGAACACATAGAGGCAGCATGGGAAGCAAAGCAGGGAAGAGAAATAGAGAACATTCCATGAAATGCCCAGGAGATAGATAAGAGCAGAACAAAAAAGGGAAGAATGAAATTCAAAGCCTCCACATAAAAGTGTTTGAAGGTCCCACCAGTCATTCATGCTTATTATTGTGTGCCTTTACTTTCAAAGTACAGTGTGGAGCTTTTGACGATCCCTCTCTTGTATTTCAGCAGACACAGATAGTTGAGAAGTCTTTTCTCACATAGCTGACACAAGCTTGCGCTTTTCCTTGCTGGTAGCGTGGAAATGACAGCTTGGTCCTTGGAAGTAAAATCAAGCAAAATTAGCAGAGGATGGTTTCGATCCATCGACCTCTGGGTTATGGGCCCAGCACGCTTCCGCTGCGCCACTTTGCTCTGTTGTGAAAGTGTTCTTTTTATGCAGATAAGGAGCATTAGGCAGAGTAGCATGGGATTGGTCTGGCTCTCACCTCATTTGCATAAGTATATCCCAAGGCATGCTGGGTGCAGAAAAACTTCATCTTCCCCTCTCACAATCAGTCATAACTGAAAGTCAGACACTCTTAGGCACTAGCCGTTTCAGGCCTTTATCAAGACAGTAGCTCTTGAACCATCTCTCTCTCGCTCTGTGATCCTAGCACTAGCATGCTCAGGATTTGGCTTTACCTTGGAGCCAGAGATATACCCGGTGAGGGCTTGCCCGGTGTGAGGCTTTTGAGCGTTTGGGAGCGTTTGGGAGCGTTTGGGAGCGTTGTGGACGTTGGACAGGAAACTATGCGAATATGAAGCCTCCAACATTCCTGCTTCAGTGAGTGGTTCTTTCCATGGACATCTGACTCTTGGATTCCTCTCAACTTGCCTTCTGATAAAACATTTTGTGAGCAGCAGTTTCCTTCGACAGCTACAAGGTGGCGCTACATTCAGGTGAGAGCACAAGTATGCACAAAATGTTAGGGACTTTTGCCAGATTTATCGGTGGATCTTGCATATTTTTTCAGAGGCTAGATATTGCCTAGAAATGCTTTTTAACATAGAGATGCTGGAGTTACAATGTCTGGTCGGGCCTCAGCCCTTCCATTGTTTGCCCACTGTAACAAATTTATTACCAGCACATGTGTGTTGTGACTCTGCTTTATGAAACTTATCATATATTAGGACAATGTATGTAGCAGAAGGTGCGATTGAGATGTTTGCCCACGTATTTGTTTATTTTTTTATATATGGCTGATTAATCTGTTCGTGAAATTTCCATTTTGTGACATGTTGCATTACAATATATCCTGCTTGCAGAATATATAAGTATTTTCAGTGCGTTGGCCGGGAATCGAACCCGGGTCAACTGCTTGGGAAGCAGCTATGCTCACCACTATACCACCAACGCCCTCTGATGTGTTAGCTCTCGGTTCTAAATATTACGTTGCAGAAATCAATGACTATCTTGCACCAGCTTCAATGGTGCATTTGGTTTAGATACCAACATGAGAAGCAGTAGAACGTTTTTTGCAGAGGGTAAGGAACTGGGGATTGAAACCAAGGACAAAGTTGTGCAGAAGAGAAGAAATGAAAAGCAACAGTACAAATAGTAGAAATGAGCATATATAGGCAGCATGGGAAGCAAAGCAGGGAAGAGAAAGAGAACATTCCATGAAATGCCCAGGAGATAGATAAGAGCAGAACAAAAAGGGAAGAATGAAATTCAAAGCATGCCCAGAAAGTTGTGTGAAGCTCCCACCAGTCATTTATGGTTATAATTGTGTGTCTTTACTTTCAAAGTACAGGGTTGTACCTTTCACGATCACTCTTGTATTACACAGACACGAATAGTTGAGAAGTCTTTTCTCACATAGCTGGTACAAGCTTGCACTTTTCCTTTCTGGCTATGTGGAAATGACAGCTTGGTCCTTGGAAGGAAAATCAAGCAAAATTAGCAGAGGATGGTTTCGATCCATCGACCTCTGGGTTATGGGCCCAGCACGCTTCCGCTGCGCCACTCTGCTCCTTTGTGAAAGTGTTCTGTTTATGCAGATGAGGAGGCATTCAGAGAAGTGACGTGGGATTGGTCGGGCTCTCACCTCATTTGCCTAAGTATATCGCAAGGCATGCTGGGTGCAGAAAATCTTTATCTTCCCCTCTCACAATCAGTCACAACTGAAAGTCCAGACCCTCTTATTCACTAGCCGTTTCAGGCCTTTAACAAGACAACAGCTCTCCGACGCTCTCTGTCTCTCTCTCTCTCTGTGATCCTAGTGCTTGCATGCTCAGTATTTGGCTTTACCTGGGAGCCAGAGATCTACCCGGTGAGGGCTTGCCGGTATAAGGCTTTAGAGCGTTTGGGAGCGTTCGGTACATGAGAGGACGTTGGACTGGAAGCTATGCAAATTTGAAGCATCCAAACTTCCTGCTGCAGTCGGAGGCTCTTTCCATGGACATCTGCCTTTTGGATTCCTCTAAACTTGCCCTCTGATGAAACATTTTGTGAGCTGCAGTTACCTCCGACGGCTACAAGGTGGTGCTACATTCAGGTGAGGGCACAAGTATGCACAAAATGTTGGGGACTTTTGCCAGATTTATTGCTGGATCTTGCATATTTTTTTCAGAGGCTAAATATTGCCTAGGAAATGCTTTTTAACATAGAGATGCTGGAGTTAAAATGTCTGGTCAGGCCTCAGCCCTTTCATTGTCTGCCACTGTAACATATTTTTTTACCAGTACATGTGAGTGGTGACTCTGCTTTATGAAACTTATCATATATTAGGACAATGAATATAGCAGAAGGGGCGATCGAAATGCTTGCCTACATATTTGTTTATTTTTTATATAATGGCTGATTAACCTCTTAATTATATTACCATTTTGTGAAATGTTGCTTTAAAATATATCCTGCTTGCAGAATATATAACTATTTGTACTGCGTTGGCCGGGAATCGAACCCGGGTCAACTGCTTGGAAGGCAGCTATGCTCACCACTATACCACCAACGCCCTCTGATCTTTGCGCTCTCGGTTCTAAACATTAGGACCCTGAGTTCAATGACTATCATGCACCAGCTTCAATGGTGCATTTGGTTTAGATACCAACATGAAAAGCAATAGAAAGTTTTTGTAGAGGGTAAGGAACTGGGATTGAAACCAAGGACAAAGCTGTGCAGAAGAGAAGAATGGAAAGCAGCAATACAAATAATAGATATGAACACATAGAGGCAGCATGGGAAGCAAAGCAGGGAAGAGAAATAGAGAACATTCCATGAAATGCCCAGGAGATAGATAAGAGCAGAACAAAAAAGGGAAGAATGAAATTCAAAGCCTCCACATAAAAGTGTTTGAAGGTCCCACCAGTCATTCATGCTTATTATTGTGTGCCTTTACTTTCAAAGTACAGTGTGGAGCTTTTGACGATCCCTCTCTTGTATTTCAGCAGACACAGATAGTTGAGAAGTCTTTTCTCACATAGCTGACACAAGCTTGCGCTTTTCCTTGCTGGTAGCGTGGAAATGACAGCTTGGTCCTTGGAAGTAAAATCAAGCAAAATTAGCAGAGGATGGTTTCGATCCATCGACCTCTGGGTTATGGGCCCAGCACGCTTCCGCTGCACCACTTTGCTCTGTTGTGAAAGTGTTCTTTTTATGCAGATAAGGAGCATTAGGCAGAGTAGCATGGGATTGGTCTGGCTCTCACCTCATTTGCATAAGTATATCCCAAGGCATGCTGGGTGCAGAAAAACTTCATCTTCCCCTCTCACAATCAGTCATAACTGAAAGTCAGACACTCTTAGGCACTAGCCGTTTCAGGCCTTTATCAAGACAGTAGCTCTTGAACCATCTCTCTCTCGCTCTGTGATCCTAGCACTAGCATGCTCAGGATTTGGCTTTACCTTGGAGCCAGAGATATACCCGGTGAGGGCTTGCCCGGTGTGAGGCTTTTGAGCGTTTGGGAGCGTTGTGGACGTTGGACAGGAAACTATGCGAATATGAAGCCTCCAACATTCCTGCTTCAGTGAGTGGTTCTTTCCATGGACATCTGACTCTTGGATTCCTCTCAACTTGCCTTCTGATAAAACATTTTGTGAGCAGCAGTTTCCTTCGACAGCTACAAGGTGGCGCTACATTCAGGTGAGAGCACAAGTATGCACAAAATGTTAGGGACTTTTGCCAGATTTATCGGTGGATCTTGCATATTTTTTCAGAGGCTAGATATTGCCTAGAAATGCTTTTTAACATAGAGATGCTGGAGTTACAATGTCTGGTCGGGCCTCAGCCCTTCCATTGTTTGCCCACTGTAACAAATTTATTACCAGCACATGTGTGTTGTGACTCTGCTTTATGAAACTTATCTTATAGTAGGACAATGTATGTAGCAGAAGGTGCGATTGAGATGTTTGCCCACGTATTTGTTTATTTTTTTATATATGGCTGATTAATCTGTTCGTGAAATTTCCATTTTGTGACATGTTGCATTACAATATATCCTGCTTGCAGAATATATAAGTATTTTCAGTGCGTTGGCCGGGAATCGAACCCGGGTCAACTGCTTGGGAAGCAGCTATGCTCACCACTATACCACCAACGCCCTCTGATGTGTTAGCTCTCGGTTCTAAATATTACGTTGCAGAAATCAATGACTATCTTGCACCAGCTTCAATGGTGCATTTGGTTTAGATACCAACATGAGAAGCAGTAGAACGTTTTTTGCAGAGGGTAAGGAACTGGGGATTGAAACCAAGGACAAAGTTGTGCAGAAGAGAAGAAATGAAAAGCAACAGTACAAATAGTAGAAATGAGCATATATAGGCAGCATGGGAAGCAAAGCAGGGAAGAGAAAGAGAAAATTCCATGAAATGCCCAGGAGATAGATAAGAGCAGAACAAAAAGGGAAGAATGAAATTCAAAGCATGCCCAGAAAGTTGTGTGAAGCTCCCACCAGTCAGTCATTTATGGTTATAATTGTGTGTCTTTACTTTCAAAGTACAGGGTTGTACCTTTCACGATCACTCTTGTATTACACAGACACGAATAGTTGAGAGGTCTTTTCTCACATAGCTGGCACAAGCTTGCACTTTTCCTTTCTGGCTATGTGGAAATGACAGCTTGGTCCTTGGAAGGAAAATCAAGCAAAATTAGCAGAGGATGGTTTCGATCCATCGACCTCTGGGTTATGGGCCCAGCACGCTTCCGCTGCGCCACTCTGCTCCTTTGTGAAAGTGTTCTCTTTATGCAGATGAGGAGGCATTCAGAGAAGTGACGTGGGATTGGTCGGGCTCTCACCTCATTTGCCTAAGTATATCGCAAGGCATGCTGGGTGCAGAAAATCTTTATCTTCCCCTCTCACAATCAGTCACAACTGAAAGTCCAGACCCTCTTGGGCACTAGCCGTTTCAGGCCTTTAACAAGACAACAGCTCTCCGACGCTCTCTGTCTCTCTCTCTCTCTCTGTGATCCTAGTGCTTGCATGCTCAGTATTTGGCTTTACCTGGGAGCCAGAGATCTACCCGGTGAGGGCTTGCCGGGTATAAGGCTTTAGAGCGTTTGGGAGCATTCGGTACATGAGAGGACGTTGGACTGGAAGCTATGCAAATTTGAAGCATCCAAACTTCCTGCTGCAGTCGGAGGCTCTTTCCATGGACATCTGCCTTTTGGATTCCTCTAAACTTGCCCTCTGATGAAACATTTTGTGAGCTGCAGTTACCTCCGACGGCTACAAGGTGGTGCTACATTCAGGTGAGGGCACAAGTATGCACAAAATGTTGGGGACTTTTGCCAGATTTATTGCTGGATCTTGCATATTTTTTTCAGAGGCTAAATATTGCCTAGGAAATGCTTTTTAACATAGAGATGCTGGAGTTAAAATGTCTGGTCAGGCCTCAGCCCTTTCATTGTCTGCCACTGTAACATATTTTTTTACCAGTACATGTGAGTGGTGACTCTGCTTTCTGAAACTTATCATATATTAGGACAATGAATATAGCAGAAGGGGCGATCGAAATGCTTGCCTACATATTTGTTTATTTTTTATATAATGGCTGATTAACCTCTTAATTATATTACCATTTTGTGAAATGTTGCTTTAAAATATATCCTGCTTGCAGAATATATAAGTATTTGTACTGCGTTGGCCGGGAATCGAACCCGGGTCAACTGCTTGGAAGGCAGCTATGCTCACCACTATACCACCAACGCCCTCTGATCTTTGCGCTCTCGGTTCTAAACATTAGGACCCTGAGTTCAATGACTATCATGCACCAGCTTCAATGGTGCATTTGGTTTAGATACCAACATGAAAAGCAATAGAAAGTTTTTGTAGAGGGTAAGGAACTGGGATTGAAACCAAGGACAAAGCTGTGCAGAAGAGAAGAATGGAAAGCAGCAATACAAATAATAGATATGAACACATAGAGGCAGCATGGGAAGCAAAGCAGGGAAGAGAAATAGAGAACATTCCATGAAATGCCCAGGAGATAGATAAGAGCAGAACAAAAAAGGGAAGAATGAAATTCAAAGCCTCCACATAAAAGTGTTTGAAGGTCCCACCAGTCATTCATGCTTATTATTGTGTGCCTTTACTTTCAAAGTACAGTGTGGAGCTTTTGACGATCCCTCTCTTGTATTTCAGCAGACACAGATAGTTGAGAAGTCTTTTCTCACATAGCTGACACAAGCTTGCGCTTTTCCTTGCTGGTAGCGTGGAAATGACAGCTTGGTCCTTGGAAGTAAAATCAAGCAAAATTAGCAGAGGATGGTTTCGATCCATCGACCTCTGGGTTATGGGCCCAGCACGCTTCCGCTGCGCCACTTTGCTCTGTTGTGAAAGTGTTCTTTTTATGCAGATAAGGAGCATTAGGCAGAGTAGCATGGGATTGGTCTGGCTCTCACCTCATTTGCATAAGTATATCCCAAGGCATGCTGGGTGCAGAAAAACTTCATCTTCCCCTCTCACAATCAGTCATAACTGAAAGTCAGACACTCTTAGGCACTAGCCGTTTCAGGCCTTTATCAAGACAGTAGCTCTTGAACCATCTCTCTCTCGCTCTGTGATCCTAGCACTAGCATGCTCAGGATTTGGCTTTACCTTGGAGCCAGAGATATACCCGGTGAGGGCTTGCCCGGTGTGAGGCTTTTGAGCGTTTGGGAGCGTTCGGGACGTGAGTGGACGTTGGACAGGAAACTATGCGAATATGAAGCCTCCAACATTCCTGCTTCAGTGAGTGGTTCTTTCCATGGACATCTGACTCTTGGATTCCTCTCAACTTGCCTTCTGATAAAACATTTTGTGAGCAGCAGTTTCCTTCGACAGCTACAAGGTGGCGCTACATTCAGGTGAGAGCACAAGTATGCACAAAATGTTAGGGACTTTTGCCAGATTTATCGGTGGATCTTGCATATTTTTTCAGAGGCTAGATATTGCCTAGAAATGCTTTTTAATATAGAGATGCTGGAGTTACAATGTCTGGTCGGGCCTCAGCCCTTCCATTGTTTGCCCACTGTAACAAATTTATTACCAGCACATGTGTGTTGTGACTCTGCTTTATGAAACTTATCATATATTAGGACAATGTATGTAGCAGAAGGTGCGATTGAGATGTTTGCCCACGTATTTGTTTATTTTTTTATATATGGCTGATTAATCTGTTCGTGAAATTTCCATTTTGTGACATGTTGCATTACAATATATCCTGCTTGCAGAATATATAAGTATTTTCAGTGCGTTGGCCGGGAATCGAACCCGGGTCAACTGCTTGGGAAGCAGCTATGCTCACCACTATACCACCAACGCCCTCTGATGTGTTAGCTCTCGGTTCTAAATATTACGTTGCAGAAATCAATGACTATCTTGCACCAGCTTCAATGGTGCATTTGGTTTAGATACCAACATGAGAAGCAGTAGAACGTTTTTTGCAGAGGGTAAGGAACTGGGGATTGAAACCAAGGACAAAGTTGTGCAGAAGAGAAGAAATGAAAAGCAACAGTACAAATAGTAGAAATGAGCATATATAGGCAGCATGGGAAGCAAAGCAGGGAAGAGAAAGAGAACATTCCATGAAATGCCCAGGAGATAGATAAGAGCAGAACAAAAAGGGAAGAATGAAATTCAAAGCATGCCCAGAAAGTTGTGTGAAGCTCCCACCAGTCATTTATGGTTATAATTGTGTGTCTTTACTTTCAAAGTACAGGGTTGTACCTTTCACGATCACTCTTGTATTACACAGACACGAATAGTTGAGAAGTCTTTTCTCACATAGCTGGTACAAGCTTGCACTTTTCCTTTCTGGCTATGTGGAAATGACAGCTTGGTCCTTGGAAGGAAAATCAAGCAAAATTAGCAGAGGATGGTTTCGATCCATCGACCTCTGGGTTATGGGCCCAGCACGCTTCCGCTGCGCCACTCTGCTCCTTTGTGAAAGTGTTCTGTTTATGCAGATGAGGAGGCATTCAGAGAAGTGACGTGGGATTGGTCGGGCTCTCACCTCATTTGCCTAAGTATATCGCAAGGCATGCTGGGTGCAGAAAATCTTTATCTTCCCCTCTCACAATCAGTCACAACTGAAAGTCCAGACCCTCTTATTCACTAGCCGTTTCAGGCCTTTAACAAGACAACAGCTCTCCGACGCTCTCTGTCTCTCTCTCTCTCTGTGATCCTAGTGCTTGCATGCTCAGTATTTGGCTTTACCTGGGAGCCAGAGATCTACCCGGTGAGGGCTTGCCGGTATAAGGCTTTAGAGCGTTTGGGAGCGTTCGGTACATGAGAGGACGTTGGACTGGAAGCTATGCAAATTTGAAGCATCCAAACTTCCTGCTGCAGTCGGAGGCTCTTTCCATGGACATCTGCCTTTTGGATTCCTCTAAACTTGCCCTCTGATGAAACATTTTGTGAGCTGCAGTTACCTCCGACGGCTACAAGGTGGTGCTACATTCAGGTGAGGGCACAAGTA
Source organism: Lissotriton vulgaris (assembly GCF_964263255.1). Lineage (NCBI taxonomy): Eukaryota > Metazoa > Chordata > Amphibia > Caudata > Salamandridae > Lissotriton > Lissotriton vulgaris. The sequence goes on from NC_141697.1 coordinate 539,869,096, forward strand.
TGCACAAAATGTTGGGGACTTTTGCCAGATTTATTGCTGGATCTTGCATATTTTTTTCAGAGGCTAAATATTGCCTAGGAAATGCTTTTTAACATAGAGATGCTGGAGTTAAAATGTCTGGTCAGGCCTCAGCCCTTTCATTGTCTGCCACTGTAACATATTTTTTTACCAGTACATGTGAGTGGTGACTCTGCTTTATGAAACTTATCATATATTAGGACAATGAATATAGCAGAAGGGGCGATCGAAATGCTTGCCTACATATTTGTTTATTTTTTATATAATGGCTGATTAACCTCTTAATTATATTACCATTTTGTGAAATGTTGCTTTAAAATATATCCTGCTTGCAGAATATATAACTATTTGTACTGCGTTGGCCGGGAATCGAACCCGGGTCAACTGCTTGGAAGGCAGCTATGCTCACCACTATACCACCAACGCCCTCTGATCTTTGCGCTCTCGGTTCTAAACATTAGGACCCTGAGTTCAATGACTATCATGCACCAGCTTCAATGGTGCATTTGGTTTAGATACCAACATGAAAAGCAATAGAAAGTTTTTGTAGAGGGTAAGGAACTGGGATTGAAACCAAGGACAAAGCTGTGCAGAAGAGAAGAATGGAAAGCAGCAATACAAATAATAGATATGAACACATAGAGGCAGCATGGGAAGCAAAGCAGGGAAGAGAAATAGAGAACATTCCATGAAATGCCCAGGAGATAGATAAGAGCAGAACAAAAAAGGGAAGAATGAAATTCAAAGCCTCCACATAAAAGTGTTTGAAGGTCCCACCAGTCATTCATGCTTATTATTGTGTGCCTTTACTTTCAAAGTACAGTGTGGAGCTTTTGACGATCCCTCTCTTGTATTTCAGCAGACACAGATAGTTGAGAAGTCTTTTCTCACATAGCTGACACAAGCTTGCGCTTTTCCTTGCTGGTAGCGTGGAAATGACAGCTTGGTCCTTGGAAGTAAAATCAAGCAAAATTAGCAGAGGATGGTTTCGATCCATCGACCTCTGGGTTATGGGCCCAGCACGCTTCCGCTGCGCCACTTTGCTCTGTTGTGAAAGTGTTCTTTTTATGCAGATAAGGAGCATTAGGCAGAGTAGCATGGGATTGGTCTGGCTCTCACCTCATTTGCATAAGTATATCCCAAGGCATGCTGGGTGCAGAAAAACTTCATCTTCCCCTCTCACAATCAGTCATAACTGAAAGTCAGACACTCTTAGGCACTAGCCGTTTCAGGCCTTTATCAAGACAGTAGCTCTTGAACCATCTCTCTCTCGCTCTGTGATCCTAGCACTAGCATGCTCAGGATTTGGCTTTACCTTGGAGCCAGAGATATACCCGGTGAGGGCTTGCCCGGTGTGAGGCTTTTGAGCGTTTGGGAGCGTTCGGGACGTGAGTGGACGTTGGACAGGAAACTATGCGAATATGAAGCCTCCAACATTCCTGCTTCAGTGAGTGGTTCTTTCCATGGACATCTGACTCTTGGATTCCTCTCAACTTGCCTTCTGATAAAACATTTTGTGAGCAGCAGTTTCCTTCGACAGCTACAAGGTGGCGCTACATTCAGGTGAGAGCACAAGTATGCACAAAATGTTAGGGACTTTTGCCAGATTTATCGGTGGATCTTGCATATTTTTTCAGAGGCTAGATATTGCCTAGAAATGCTTTTTAACATAGAGATGCTGGAGTTACAATGTCTGGTCGGGCCTCAGCCCTTCCATTGTTTGCCCACTGTAACAAATTTATTACCAGCACATGTGTGTTGTGACTCTGCTTTATGAAACTTATCATATATTAGGACAATGTATGTAGCAGAAGGTGCGATTGAGATGTTTGCCCACGTATTTGTTTATTTTTTTATATATGGCTGATTAATCTGTTCGTGAAATTTCCATTTTGTGACATGTTGCATTACAATATATCCTGCTTGCAGAATATATAAGTATTTTCAGTGCGTTGGCCGGGAATCGAACCCGGGTCAACTGCTTGGGAAGCAGCTATGCTCACCACTATACCACCAACGCCCTCTGATGTGTTAGCTCTCGGTTCTAAATATTACGTTGCAGAAATCAATGACTATCTTGCACCAGCTTCAATGGTGCATTTGGTTTAGATACCAACATGAGAAGCAGTAGAACGTTTTTTGCAGAGGGTAAGGAACTGGGGATTGAAACCAAGGACAAAGTTGTGCAGAAGAGAAGAAATGAAAAGCAACAGTACAAATAGTAGAAATGAGCATATATAGGCAGCATGGGAAGCAAAGCAGGGAAGAGAAAGAGAACATTCCATGAAATGCCCAGGAGATAGATAAGAGCAGAACAAAAAGGGAAGAATGAAATTCAAAGCATGCCCAGAAAGTTGTGTGAAGCTCCCACCAGTCAGTCATTTATGGTTATAATTGTGTGTCTTTACTTTCAAAGTACAGGGTTGTACCTTTCACGATCACTCTTGTATTACACAGACACGAATAGTTGAGAAGTCTTTTCTCACATAGCTGGCACAAGCTTGCACTTTTCCTTTCTGGCTATGTGGAAATGACAGCTTGGTCCTTGGAAGGAAAATCAAGCAAAATTAGCAGAGGATGGTTTCGATCCATCGACCTCTGGGTTATGGGCCCAGCACGCTTCCGCTGCGCCACTCTGCTCCTTTGTGAAAGTGTTCTCTTTATGCAGATGAGGAGGCATTCAGAGAAGTGACGTGGGATTGGTCGGGCTCTCACCTCATTTGCCTAAGTATATCGCAAGGCATGCTGGGTGCAGAAAATCTTTATCTTCCCCTCTCACAATCAGTCACAACTGAAAGTCCAGACCCTCTTAGGCACTAGCCGTTTCAGGCCTTTAACAAGACAACAGCTCTCCGACGCTCTCTGTCTCTCTCTCTCTCTCTGTGATCCTAGTGCTTGCATGCTCAGTATTTGGCTTTACCTGGGAGCCAGAGATCTACCCGGTGAGGGCTTGCCGGGTATAAGGCTTTAGAGCGTTTGGGAGCATTCGGTACATGAGAGGACGTTGGACTGGAAGCTATGCAAATTTGAAGCATCCAAACTTCCTGCTGCAGTCGGAGGCTCTTTCCATGGACATCTGCCTTTTGGATTCCTCTAAACTTGCCCTCTGATGAAACATTTTGTGAGCTGCAGTTACCTCCGACGGCTACAAGGTGGTGCTACATTCAGGTGAGGGCACAAGTATGCACAAAATGTTGGGGACTTTTGCCAGATTTATTGCTGGATCTTGCATATTTTTTTCAGAGGCTAAATATTGCCTAGGAAATGCTTTTTAACATAGAGATGCTGGAGTTAAAATGTCTGGTCAGGCCTCAGCCCTTTCATTGTCTGCCACTGTAACATATTTTTTTACCAGTACATGTGAGTGGTGACTCTGCTTTATGAAACTTATCATATATTAGGACAATGAATATAGCAGAAGGGGCGATCGAAATGCTTGCCTACATATTTGTTTATTTTTTATATAATGGCTGATTAACCTCTTAATTATATTACCATTTTGTGAAATGTTGCTTTAAAATATATCCTGCTTGCAGAATATATAAGTATTTGTACTGCGTTGGACGGGAATCGAACCCGGGTCAACTGCTTGGAAGGCAGCTATGCTCACCACTATACCACCAACGCCCTCTGATCTTTGCGCTCTCGGTTCTAAACATTAGGACCCTGAGTTCAATGACTATCATGCACCAGCTTCAATGGTGCATTTGGTTTAGATACCAACATGAAAAGCAATAGAAAGTTTTTGTAGAGGGTAAGGAACTGGGATTGAAACCAAGGACAAAGCTGTGCAGAAGAGAAGAATGGAAAGCAGCAATACAAATAATAGATATGAACACATAGAGGCAGCATGGGAAGCAAAGCAGGGAAGAGAAATAGAGAACATTCCATGAAATGCCCAGGAGATAGATAAGAGCAGAACAAAAAAGGGAAGAATGAAATTCAAAGCCTCCACATAAAAGTGTTTGAAGGTCCCACCAGTCATTCATGCTTATTATTGTGTGCCTTTACTTTCAAAGTACAGTGTGGAGCTTTTGACGATCCCTCTCTTGTATTTCAGCAGACACAGATAGTTGAGAAGTCTTTTCTCACATAGCTGACACAAGCTTGCGCTTTTCCTTGCTGGTAGCGTGGAAATGACAGCTTGGTCCTTGGAAGTAAAATCAAGCAAAATTAGCAGAGGATGGTTTCGATCCATCGACCTCTGGGTTATGGGCCCAGCACGCTTCCGCTGCGCCACTTTGCTCTGTTGTGAAAGTGTTCTTTTTATGCAGATAAGGAGCATTAGGCAGAGTAGCATGGGATTGGTCTGGCTCTCACCTCATTTGCATAAGTATATCCCAAGGCATGCTGGGTGCAGAAAAACTTCATCTTCCCCTCTCACAATCAGTCATAACTGAAAGTCAGACACTCTTAGGCACTAGCCGTTTCAGGCCTTTATCAAGACAGTAGCTCTTGAACCATCTCTCTCTCGCTCTGTGATCCTAGCACTAGCATGCTCAGGATTTGGCTTTACCTTGGAGCCAGAGATATACCCGGTGAGGGCTTGCCCGGTGTGAGGCTTTTGAGCGTTTGGGAGCGTTTGGGAGCGTTTGGGAGCGTTGTGGACGTTGGACAGGAAACTATGCGAATATGAAGCCTCCAACATTCCTGCTTCAGTGAGTGGTTCTTTCCATGGACATCTGACTCTTGGATTCCTCTCAACTTGCCTTCTGATAAAACATTTTGTGAGCAGCAGTTTCCTTCGACAGCTACAAGGTGGCGCTACATTCAGGTGAGAGCACAAGTATGCACAAAATGTTAGGGACTTTTGCCAGATTTATCGGTGGATCTTGCATATTTTTTCAGAGGCTAGATATTGCCTAGAAATGCTTTTTAACATAGAGATGCTGGAGTTACAATGTCTGGTCGGGCCTCAGCCCTTCCATTGTTTGCCCACTGTAACAAATTTATTACCAGCACATGTGTGTTGTGACTCTGCTTTATGAAACTTATCATATATTAGGACAATGTATGTAGCAGAAGGTGCGATTGAGATGTTTGCCCACGTATTTGTTTATTTTTTTATATATGGCTGATTAATCTGTTCGTGAAATTTCCATTTTGTGACATGTTGCATTACAATATATCCTGCTTGCAGAATATATAAGTATTTTCAGTGCGTTGGCCGGGAATCGAACCCGGGTCAACTGCTTGGGAAGCAGCTATGCTCACCACTATACCACCAACGCCCTCTGATGTGTTAGCTCTCGGTTCTAAATATTACGTTGCAGAAATCAATGACTATCTTGCACCAGCTTCAATGGTGCATTTGGTTTAGATACCAACATGAGAAGCAGTAGAACGTTTTTTGCAGAGGGTAAGGAACTGGGGATTGAAACCAAGGACAAAGTTGTGCAGAAGAGAAGAAATGAAAAGCAACAGTACAAATAGTAGAAATGAGCATATATAGGCAGCATGGGAAGCAAAGCAGGGAAGAGAAAGAGAACATTCCATGAAATGCCCAGGAGATAGATAAGAGCAGAACAAAAAGGGAAGAATGAAATTCAAAGCATGCCCAGAAAGTTGTGTGAAGCTCCCACCAGTCATTTATGGTTATAATTGTGTGTCTTTACTTTCAAAGTACAGGGTTGTACCTTTCACGATCACTCTTGTATTACACAGACACGAATAGTTGAGAAGTCTTTTCTCACATAGCTGGTACAAGCTTGCACTTTTCCTTTCTGGCTATGTGGAAATGACAGCTTGGTCCTTGGAAGGAAAATCAAGCAAAATTAGCAGAGGATGGTTTCGATCCATCGACCTCTGGGTTATGGGCCCAGCACGCTTCCGCTGCGCCACTCTGCTCCTTTGTGAAAGTGTTCTGTTTATGCAGATGAGGAGGCATTCAGAGAAGTGACGTGGGATTGGTCGGGCTCTCACCTCATTTGCCTAAGTATATCGCAAGGCATGCTGGGTGCAGAAAATCTTTATCTTCCCCTCTCACAATCAGTCACAACTGAAAGTCCAGACCCTCTTATTCACTAGCCGTTTCAGGCCTTTAACAAGACAACAGCTCTCCGACGCTCTCTGTCTCTCTCTCTCTCTGTGATCCTAGTGCTTGCATGCTCAGTATTTGGCTTTACCTGGGAGCCAGAGATCTACCCGGTGAGGGCTTGCCGGTATAAGGCTTTAGAGCGTTTGGGAGCGTTCGGTACATGAGAGGACGTTGGACTGGAAGCTATGCAAATTTGAAGCATCCAAACTTCCTGCTGCAGTCGGAGGCTCTTTCCATGGACATCTGCCTTTTGGATTCCTCTAAACTTGCCCTCTGATGAAACATTTTGTGAGCTGCAGTTACCTCCGACGGCTACAAGGTGGTGCTACATTCAGGTGAGGGCACAAGTATGCACAAAATGTTGGGGACTTTTGCCAGATTTATTGCTGGATCTTGCATATTTTTTTCAGAGGCTAAATATTGCCTAGGAAATGCTTTTTAACATAGAGATGCTGGAGTTAAAATGTCTGGTCAGGCCTCAGCCCTTTCATTGTCTGCCACTGTAACATATTTTTTTACCAGTACATGTGAGTGGTGACTCTGCTTTATGAAACTTATCATATATTAGGACAATGAATATAGCAGAAGGGGCGATCGAAATGCTTGCCTACATATTTGTTTATTTTTTATATAATGGCTGATTAACCTCTTAATTATATTACCATTTTGTGAAATGTTGCTTTAAAATATATCCTGCTTGCAGAATATATAACTATTTGTACTGCGTTGGCCGGGAATCGAACCCGGGTCAACTGCTTGGAAGGCAGCTATGCTCACCACTATACCACCAACGCCCTCTGATCTTTGCGCTCTCGGTTCTAAACATTAGGACCCTGAGTTCAATGACTATCATGCACCAGCTTCAATGGTGCATTTGGTTTAGATACCAACATGAAAAGCAATAGAAAGTTTTTGTAGAGGGTAAGGAACTGGGATTGAAACCAAGGACAAAGCTGTGCAGAAGAGAAGAATGGAAAGCAGCAATACAAATAATAGATATGAACACATAGAGGCAGCATGGGAAGCAAAGCAGGGAAGAGAAATAGAGAACATTCCATGAAATGCCCAGGAGATAGATAAGAGCAGAACAAAAAAGGGAAGAATGAAATTCAAAGCCTCCACATAAAAGTGTTTGAAGGTCCCACCAGTCATTCATGCTTATTATTGTGTGCCTTTACTTTCAAAGTACAGTGTGGAGCTTTTGACGATCCCTCTCTTGTATTTCAGCAGACACAGATAGTTGAGAAGTCTTTTCTCACATAGCTGACACAAGCTTGCGCTTTTCCTTGCTGGTAGCGTGGAAATGACAGCTTGGTCCTTGGAAGTAAAATCAAGCAAAATTAGCAGAGGATGGTTTCGATCCATCGACCTCTGGGTTATGGGCCCAGCACGCTTCCGCTGCACCACTTTGCTCTGTTGTGAAAGTGTTCTTTTTATGCAGATAAGGAGCATTAGGCAGAGTAGCATGGGATTGGTCTGGCTCTCACCTCATTTGCATAAGTATATCCCAAGGCATGCTGGGTGCAGAAAAACTTCATCTTCCCCTCTCACAATCAGTCATAACTGAAAGTCAGACACTCTTAGGCACTAGCCGTTTCAGGCCTTTATCAAGACAGTAGCTCTTGAACCATCTCTCTCTCGCTCTGTGATCCTAGCACTAGCATGCTCAGGATTTGGCTTTACCTTGGAGCCAGAGATATACCCGGTGAGGGCTTGCCCGGTGTGAGGCTTTTGAGCGTTTGGGAGCGTTGTGGACGTTGGACAGGAAACTATGCGAATATGAAGCCTCCAACATTCCTGCTTCAGTGAGTGGTTCTTTCCATGGACATCTGACTCTTGGATTCCTCTCAACTTGCCTTCTGATAAAACATTTTGTGAGCAGCAGTTTCCTTCGACAGCTACAAGGTGGCGCTACATTCAGGTGAGAGCACAAGTATGCACAAAATGTTAGGGACTTTTGCCAGATTTATCGGTGGATCTTGCATATTTTTTCAGAGGCTAGATATTGCCTAGAAATGCTTTTTAACATAGAGATGCTGGAGTTACAATGTCTGGTCGGGCCTCAGCCCTTCCATTGTTTGCCCACTGTAACAAATTTATTACCAGCACATGTGTGTTGTGACTCTGCTTTATGAAACTTATCATATAGTAGGACAATGTATGTAGCAGAAGGTGCGATTGAGATGTTTGCCCACGTATTTGTTTATTTTTTTATATATGGCTGATTAATCTGTTCGTGAAATTTCCATTTTGTGACATGTTGCATTACAATATATCCTGCTTGCAGAATATATAAGTATTTTCAGTGCGTTGGCCGGGAATCGAACCCGGGTCAACTGCTTGGGAAGCAGCTATGCTCACCACTATACCACCAACGCCCTCTGATGTGTTAGCTCTCGGTTCTAAATATTACGTTGCAGAAATCAATGACTATCTTGCACCAGCTTCAATGGTGCATTTGGTTTAGATACCAACATGAGAAGCAGTAGAACGTTTTTTGCAGAGGGTAAGGAACTGGGGATTGAAACCAAGGACAAAGTTGTGCAGAAGAGAAGAAATGAAAAGCAACAGTACAAATAGTAGAAATGAGCATATATAGGCAGCATGGGAAGCAAAGCAGGGAAGAGAAAGAGAACATTCCATGAAATGCCCAGGAGATAGATAAGAGCAGAACAAAAAGGGAAGAATGAAATTCAAAGCATGCCCAGAAAGTTGTGTGAAGCTCCCACCAGTCAGTCATTTATGGTTATAATTGTGTGTCTTTACTTTCAAAGTACAGGGTTGTACCTTTCACGATCACTCTTGTATTACACAGACACGAATAGTTGAGAGGTCTTTTCTCACATAGCTGGCACAAGCTTGCACTTTTCCTTTCTGGCTATGTGGAAATGACAGCTTGGTCCTTGGAAGGAAAATCAAGCAAAATTAGCAGAGGATGGTTTCGATCCATCGACCTCTGGGTTATGGGCCCAGCACGCTTCCGCTGCGCCACTCTGCTCCTTTGTGAAAGTGTTCTCTTTATGCAGATGAGGAGGCATTCAGAGAAGTGACGTGGGATTGGTCGGGCTCTCACCTCATTTGCCTAAGTATATCGCAAGGCATGCTGGGTGCAGAAAATCTTTATCTTCCCCTCTCACAATCAGTCACAACTGAAAGTCCAGACCCTCTTGGGCACTAGCCGTTTCAGGCCTTTAACAAGACAACAGCTCTCCGACGCTCTCTGTCTCTCTCTCTCTCTCTGTGATCCTAGTGCTTGCATGCTCAGTATTTGGCTTTACCTGGGAGCCAGAGATCTACCCGGTGAGGGCTTGCCGGGTATAAGGCTTTAGAGCGTTTGGGAGCATTCGGTACATGAGAGGACGTTGGACTGGAAGCTATGCAAATTTGAAGCATCCAAACTTCCTGCTGCAGTCGGAGGCTCTTTCCATGGACATCTGCCTTTTGGATTCCTCTAAACTTGCCCTCTGATGAAACATTTTGTGAGCTGCAGTTACCTCCGACGGCTACAAGGTGGTGCTACATTCAGGTGAGGGCACAAGTATGCACAAAATGTTGGGGACTTTTGCCAGATTTATTGCTGGATCTTGCATATTTTTTTCAGAGGCTAAATATTGCCTAGGAAATGCTTTTTAACATAGAGATGCTGGAGTTAAAATGTCTGGTCAGGCCTCAGCCCTTTCATTGTCTGCCACTGTAACATATTTTTTTACCAGTACATGTGAGTGGTGACTCTGCTTTATGAAACTTATCATATATTAGGACAATGAATATAGCAGAAGGGGCGATCGAAATGCTTGCCTACATATTTGTTTATTTTTTATATAATGGCTGATTAACCTCTTAATTATATTACCATTTTGTGAAATGTTGCTTTAAAATATATCCTGCTTGCAGAATATATAAGTATTTGTACTGCGTTGGCCGGGAATCGAACCCGGGTCAACTGCTTGGAAGGCAGCTATGCTCACCACTATACCACCAACGCCCTCTGATCTTTGCGCTCTCGGTTCTAAACATTAGGACCCTGAGTTCAATGACTATCATGCACCAGCTTCAATGGTGCATTTGGTTTAGATACCAACATGAAAAGCAATAGAAAGTTTTTGTAGAGGGTAAGGAACTGGGATTGAAACCAAGGACAAAGCTGTGCAGAAGAGAAGAATGGAAAGCAGCAATACAAATAATAGATATGAACACATAGAGGCAGCATGGGAAGCAAAGCAGGGAAGAGAAATAGAGAACATTCCATGAAATGCCCAGGAGATAGATAAGAGCAGAACAAAAAAGGGAAGAATGAAATTCAAAGCCTCCACATAAAAGTGTTTGAAGGTCCCACCAGTCATTCATGCTTATTATTGTGTGCCTTTACTTTCAAAGTACAGTGTGGAGCTTTTGACGATCCCTCTCTTGTATTTCAGCAGACACAGATAGTTGAGAAGTCTTTTCTCACATAGCTGACACAAGCTTGCGCTTTTCCTTGCTGGTAGCGTGGAAATGACAGCTTGGTCCTTGGAAGTAAAATCAAGCAAAATTAGCAGAGGATGGTTTCGATCCATCGACCTCTGGGTTATGGGCCCAGCACGCTTCCGCTGCGCCACTTTGCTCTGTTGTGAAAGTGTTCTTTTTATGCAGATAAGGAGCATTAGGCAGAGTAGCATGGGATTGGTCTGGCTCTCACCTCATTTGCATAAGTATATCCCAAGGCATGCTGGGTGCAGAAAAACTTCATCTTCCCCTCTCACAATCAGTCATAACTGAAAGTCAGACACTCTTAGGCACTAGCCGTTTCAGGCCTTTATCAAGACAGTAGCTCTTGAACCATCTCTCTCTCGCTCTGTGATCCTAGCACTAGCATGCTCAGGATTTGGCTTTACCTTGGAGCCAGAGATATACCCGGTGAGGGCTTGCCCGGTGTGAGGCTTTTGAGCGTTTGGGAGCGTTCGGGACGTGAGTGGACGTTGGACAGGAAACTATGCGAATATGAAGCCTCCAACATTCCTGCTTCAGTGAGTGGTTCTTTCCATGGACATCTGACTCTTGGATTCCTCTCAACTTGCCTTCTGATAAAACATTTTGTGAGCAGCAGTTTCCTTCGACAGCTACAAGGTGGCGCTACATTCAGGTGAGAGCACAAGTATGCACAAAATGTTAGGGACTTTTGCCAGATTTATCGGTGGATCTTGCATATTTTTTCAGAGGCTAGATATTGCCTAGAAATGCTTTTTAATATAGAGATGCTGGAGTTACAATGTCTGGTCGGGCCTCAGCCCTTCCATTGTTTGCCCACTGTAACAAATTTATTACCAGCACATGTGTGTTGTGACTCTGCTTTATGAAACTTATCATATATTAGGACAATGTATGTAGCAGAAGGTGCGATTGAGATGTTTGCCCACGTATTTGTTTATTTTTTTATATATGGCTGATTAATCTGTTCGTGAAATTTCCATTTTGTGACATGTTGCATTACAATATATCCTGCTTGCAGAATATATAAGTATTTTCAGTGCGTTGGCCGGGAATCGAACCCGGGTCAACTGCTTGGGAAGCAGCTATGCTCACCACTATACCACCAACGCCCTCTGATGTGTTAGCTCTCGGTTCTAAATATTACGTTGCAGAAATCAATGACTATCTTGCACCAGCTTCAATGGTGCATTTGGTTTAGATACCAACATGAGAAGCAGTAGAACGTTTTTTGCAGAGGGTAAGGAACTGGGGATTGAAACCAAGGACAAAGTTGTGCAGAAGAGAAGAAATGAAAAGCAACAGTACAAATAGTAGAAATGAGCATATATAGGCAGCATGGGAAGCAAAGCAGGGAAGAGAAAGAGAACATTCCATGAAATGCCCAGGAGATAGATAAGAGCAGAACAAAAAGGGAAGAATGAAATTCAAAGCATGCCCAGAAAGTTGTGTGAAGCTCCCACCAGTCATTTATGGTTATAATTGTGTGTCTTTACTTTCAAAGTACAGGGTTGTACCTTTCACGATCACTCTTGTATTACACAGACACGAATAGTTGAGAAGTCTTTTCTCACATAGCTGGTACAAGCTTGCACTTTTCCTTTCTGGCTATGTGGAAATGACAGCTTGGTCCTTGGAAGGAAAATCAAGCAAAATTAGCAGAGGATGGTTTCGATCCATCGACCTCTGGGTTATGGGCCCAGCACGCTTCCGCTGCGCCACTCTGCTCCTTTGTGAAAGTGTTCTGTTTATGCAGATGAGGAGGCATTCAGAGAAGTGACGTGGGATTGGTCGGGCTCTCACCTCATTTGCCTAAGTATATCGCAAGGCATGCTGGGTGCAGAAAATCTTTATCTTCCCCTCTCACAATCAGTCACAACTGAAAGTCCAGACCCTCTTATTCACTAGCCGTTTCAGGCCTTTAACAAGACAACAGCTCTCCGACGCTCTCTGTCTCTCTCTCTCTCTGTGATCCTAGTGCTTGCATGCTCAGTATTTGGCTTTACCTGGGAGCCAGAGATCTACCCGGTGAGGGCTTGCCGGTATAAGGCTTTAGAGCGTTTGGGAGCGTTCGGTACATGAGAGGACGTTGGACTGGAAGCTATGCAAATTTGAAGCATCCAAACTTCCTGCTGCAGTCGGAGGCTCTTTCCATGGACATCTGCCTTTTGGATTCCTCTAAACTTGCCCTCTGATGAAACATTTTGTGAGCTGCAGTTACCTCCGACGGCTACAAGGTGGTGCTACATTCAGGTGAGGGCACAAGTATGCACAAAATGTTGGGGACTTTTGCCAGATTTATTGCTGGATCTTGCATATTTTTTTCAGAGGCTAAATATTGCCTAGGAAATGCTTTTTAACATAGAGATGCTGGAGTTAAAATGTCTGGTCAGGCCTCAGCCCTTTCATTGTCTGCCACTGTAACATATTTTTTTACCAGTACATGTGAGTGGTGACTCTGCTTTATGAAACTTATCATATATTAGGACAATGAATATAGCAGAAGGGGCGATCGAAATGCTTGCCTACATATTTGTTTATTTTTTATATAATGGCTGATTAACCTCTTAATTATATTACCATTTTGTGAAATGTTGCTTTAAAATATATCCTGCTTGCAGAATATATAACTATTTGTACTGCGTTGGCCGGGAATCGAACCCGGGTCAACTGCTTGGAAGGCAGCTATGCTCACCACTATACCACCAACGCCCTCTGATCTTTGCGCTCTCGGTTCTAAACATTAGGACCCTGAGTTCAATGACTATCATGCACCAGCTTCAATGGTGCATTTGGTTTAGATACCAACATGAAAAGCAATAGAAAGTTTTTGTAGAGGGTAAGGAACTGGGATTGAAACCAAGGACAAAGCTGTGCAGAAGAGAAGAATGGAAAGCAGCAATACAAATAATAGATATGAACACATAGAGGCAGCATGGGAAGCAAAGCAGGGAAGAGAAATAGAGAACATTCCATGAAATGCCCAGGAGATAGATAAGAGCAGAACAAAAAAGGGAAGAATGAAATTCAAAGCCTCCACATAAAAGTGTTTGAAGGTCCCACCAGTCATTCATGCTTATTATTGTGTGCCTTTACTTTCAAAGTACAGTGTGGAGCTTTTGACGATCCCTCTCTTGTATTTCAGCAGACACAGATAGTTGAGAAGTCTTTTCTCACATAGCTGACACAAGCTTGCGCTTTTCCTTGCTGGTAGCGTGGAAATGACAGCTTGGTCCTTGGAAGTAAAATCAAGCAAAATTAGCAGAGGATGGTTTCGATCCATCGACCTCTGGGTTATGGGCCCAGCACGCTTCCGCTGCGCCACTTTGCTCTGTTGTGAAAGTGTTCTTTTTATGCAGATAAGGAGCATTAGGCAGAGTAGCATGGGATTGGTCTGGCTCTCACCTCATTTGCATAAGTATATCCCAAGGCATGCTGGGTGCAGAAAAACTTCATCTTCCCCTCTCACAATCAGTCATAACTGAAAGTCAGACACTCTTAGGCACTAGCCGTTTCAGGCCTTTATCAAGACAGTAGCTCTTGAACCATCTCTCTCTCGCTCTGTGATCCTAGCACTAGCATGCTCAGGATTTGGCTTTACCTTGGAGCCAGAGATATACCCGGTGAGGGCTTGCCCGGTGTGAGGCTTTTGAGCGTTTGGGAGCGTTGTGGACGTTGGACAGGAAACTATGCGAATATGAAGCCTCCAACATTCCTGCTTCAGTGAGTGGTTCTTTCCATGGACATCTGACTCTTGGATTCCTCTCAACTTGCCTTCTGATAAAACATTTTGTGAGCAGCAGTTTCCTTCGACAGCTACAAGGTGGCGCTACATTCAGGTGAGAGCACAAGTATGCACAAAATGTTAGGGACTTTTGCCAGATTTATCGGTGGATCTTGCATATTTTTTCAGAGGCTAGATATTGCCTAGAAATGCTTTTTAACATAGAGATGCTGGAGTTACAATGTCTGGTCGGGCCTCAGCCCTTCCATTGTTTGCCCACTGTAACAAATTTATTACCAGCACATGTGTGTTGTGACTCTGCTTTATGAAACTTATCATATAGTAGGACAATGTATGTAGCAGAAGGTGCGATTGAGATGTTTGCCCACGTATTTGTTTATTTTTTTATATATGGCTGATTAATCTGTTCGTGAAATTTCCATTTTGTGACATGTTGCATTACAATATATCCTGCTTGCAGAATATATAAGTATTTTCAGTGCGTTGGCCGGGAATCGAACCCGGGTCAACTGCTTGGGAAGCAGCTATGCTCACCACTATACCACCAACGCCCTCTGATGTGTTAGCTCTCGGTTCTAAATATTACGTTGCAGAAATCAATGACTATCTTGCACCAGCTTCAATGGTGCATTTGGTTTAGATACCAACATGAGAAGCAGTAGAACGTTTTTTGCAGAGGGTAAGGAACTGGGGATTGAAACCAAGGACAAAGTTGTGCAGAAGAGAAGAAATGAAAAGCAACAGTACAAATAGTAGAAATGAGCATATATAGGCAGCATGGGAAGCAAAGCAGGGAAGAGAAAGAGAACATTCCATGAAATGCCCAGGAGATAGATAAGAGCAGAACAAAAAGGGAAGAATGAAATTCAAAGCATGCCCAGAAAGTTGTGTGAAGCTCCCACCAGTCAGTCATTTATGGTTATAATTGTGTGTCTTTACTTTCAAAGTACAGGGTTGTACCTTTCACGATCACTCTTGTATTACACAGACACGAATAGTTGAGAGGTCTTTTCTCACATAGCTGGCACAAGCTTGCACTTTTCCTTTCTGGCTATGTGGAAATGACAGCTTGGTCCTTGGAAGGAAAATCAAGCAAAATTAGCAGAGGATGGTTTCGATCCATCGACCTCTGGGTTATGGGCCCAGCACGCTTCCGCTGCGCCACTCTGCTCCTTTGTGAAAGTGTTCTCTTTATGCAGATGAGGAGGCATTCAGAGAAGTGACGTGGGATTGGTCGGGCTCTCACCTCATTTGCCTAAGTATATCGCAAGGCATGCTGGGTGCAGAAAATCTTTATCTTCCCCTCTCACAATCAGTCACAACTGAAAGTCCAGACCCTCTTGGGCACTAGCCGTTTCAGGCCTTTAACAAGACAACAGCTCTCCGACGCTCTCTGTCTCTCTCTCTCTCTCTGTGATCCTAGTGCTTGCATGCTCAGTATTTGGCTTTACCTGGGAGCCAGAGATCTACCCGGTGAGGGCTTGCCGGGTATAAGGCTTTAGAGCGTTTGGGAGCATTCGGTACATGAGAGGACGTTGGACTGGAAGCTATGCAAATTTGAAGCATCCAAACTTCCTGCTGCAGTCGGAGGCTCTTTCCATGGACATCTGCCTTTTGGATTCCTCTAAACTTGCCCTCTGATGAAACATTTTGTGAGCTGCAGTTACCTCCGACGGCTACAAGGTGGTGCTACATTCAGGTGAGGGCACAAGTATGCACAAAATGTTGGGGACTTTTGCCAGATTTATTGCTGGATCTTGCATATTTTTTTCAGAGGCTAAATATTGCCTAGGAAATGCTTTTTAACATAGAGATGCTGGAGTTAAAATGTCTGGTCAGGCCTCAGCCCTTTCATTGTCTGCCACTGTAACATATTTTTTTACCAGTACATGTGAGTGGTGACTCTGCTTTATGAAACTTATCATATATTAGGACAATGAATATAGCAGAAGGGGCGATCGAAATGCTTGCCTACATATTTGTTTATTTTTTATATAATGGCTGATTAACCTCTTAATTATATTACCATTTTGTGAAATGTTGCTTTAAAATATATCCTGCTTGCAGAATATATAAGTATTTGTACTGCGTTGGCCGGGAATCGAACCCGGGTCAACTGCTTGGAAGGCAGCTATGCTCACCACTATACCACCAACGCCCTCTGATCTTTGCGCTCTCGGTTCTAAACATTAGGACCCTGAGTTCAATGACTATCATGCACCAGCTTCAATGGTGCATTTGGTTTAGATACCAACATGAAAAGCAATAGAAAGTTTTTGTAGAGGGTAAGGAACTGGGATTGAAACCAAGGACAAAGCTGTGCAGAAGAGAAGAATGGAAAGCAGCAATACAAATAATAGATATGAACACATAGAGGCAGCATGGGAAGCAAAGCAGGGAAGAGAAATAGAGAACATTCCATGAAATGCCCAGGAGATAGATAAGAGCAGAACAAAAAAGGGAAGAATGAAATTCAAAGCCTCCACATAAAAGTGTTTGAAGGTCCCACCAGTCATTCATGCTTATTATTGTGTGCCTTTACTTTCAAAGTACAGTGTGGAGCTTTTGACGATCCCTCTCTTGTATTTCAGCAGACACAGATAGTTGAGAAGTCTTTTCTCACATAGCTGACACAAGCTTGCGCTTTTCCTTGCTGGTAGCGTGGAAATGACAGCTTGGTCCTTGGAAGTAAAATCAAGCAAAATTAGCAGAGGATGGTTTCGATCCATCGACCTCTGGGTTATGGGCCCAGCACGCTTCCGCTGCGCCACTTTGCTCTGTTGTGAAAGTGTTCTTTTTATGCAGATAAGGAGCATTAGGCAGAGTAGCATGGGATTGGTCTGGCTCTCACCTCATTTGCATAAGTATATCCCAAGGCATGCTGGGTGCAGAAAAACTTCATCTTCCCCTCTCACAATCAGTCATAACTGAAAGTCAGACACTCTTAGGCACTAGCCGTTTCAGGCCTTTATCAAGACAGTAGCTCTTGAACCATCTCTCTCTCGCTCTGTGATCCTAGCACTAGCATGCTCAGGATTTGGCTTTACCTTGGAGCCAGAGATATACCCGGTGAGGGCTTGCCCGGTGTGAGGCTTTTGAGCGTTTGGGAGCGTTCGGGACGTGAGTGGACGTTGGACAGGAAACTATGCGAATATGAAGCCTCCAACATTCCTGCTTCAGTGAGTGGTTCTTTCCATGGACATCTGACTCTTGGATTCCTCTCAACTTGCCTTCTGATAAAACATTTTGTGAGCAGCAGTTTCCTTCGACAGCTACAAGGTGGCGCTACATTCAGGTGAGAGCACAAGTATGCACAAAATGTTAGGGACTTTTGCCAGATTTATCGGTGGATCTTGCATATTTTTTCAGAGGCTAGATATTGCCTAGAAATGCTTTTTAATATAGAGATGCTGGAGTTACAATGTCTGGTCGGGCCTCAGCCCTTCCATTGTTTGCCCACTGTAACAAATTTATTACCAGCACATGTGTGTTGTGACTCTGCTTTATGAAACTTATCATATATTAGGACAATGTATGTAGCAGAAGGTGCGATTGAGATGTTTGCCCACGTATTTGTTTATTTTTTTATATATGGCTGATTAATCTGTTCGTGAAATTTCCATTTTGTGACATGTTGCATTACAATATATCCTGCTTGCAGAATATATAAGTATTTTCAGTGCGTTGGCCGGGAATCGAACCCGGGTCAACTGCTTGGGAAGCAGCTATGCTCACCACTATACCACCAACGCCCTCTGATGTGTTAGCTCTCGGTTCTAAATATTACGTTGCAGAAATCAATGACTATCTTGCACCAGCTTCAATGGTGCATTTGGTTTAGATACCAACATGAGAAGCAGTAGAACGTTTTTTGCAGAGGGTAAGGAACTGGGGATTGAAACCAAGGACAAAGTTGTGCAGAAGAGAAGAAATGAAAAGCAACAGTACAAATAGTAGAAATGAGCATATATAGGCAGCATGGGAAGCAAAGCAGGGAAGAGAAAGAGAACATTCCATGAAATGCCCAGGAGATAGATAAGAGCAGAACAAAAAGGGAAGAATGAAATTCAAAGCATGCCCAGAAAGTTGTGTGAAGCTCCCACCAGTCATTTATGGTTATAATTGTGTGTCTTTACTTTCAAAGTACAGGGTTGTACCTTTCACGATCACTCTTGTATTACACAGACACGAATAGTTGAGAAGTCTTTTCTCACATAGCTGGTACAAGCTTGCACTTTTCCTTTCTGGCTATGTGGAAATGACAGCTTGGTCCTTGGAAGGAAAATCAAGCAAAATTAGCAGAGGATGGTTTCGATCCATCGACCTCTGGGTTATGGGCCCAGCACGCTTCCGCTGCGCCACTCTGCTCCTTTGTGAAAGTGTTCTGTTTATGCAGATGAGGAGGCATTCAGAGAAGTGACGTGGGATTGGTCGGGCTCTCACCTCATTTGCCTAAGTATATCGCAAGGCATGCTGGGTGCAGAAAATCTTTATCTTCCCCTCTCACAATCAGTCACAACTGAAAGTCCAGACCCTCTTATTCACTAGCCGTTTCAGGCCTTTAACAAGACAACAGCTCTCCGACGCTCTCTGTCTCTCTCTCTCTCTGTGATCCTAGTGCTTGCATGCTCAGTATTTGGCTTTACCTGGGAGCCAGAGATCTACCCGGTGAGGGCTTGCCGGTATAAGGCTTTAGAGCGTTTGGGAGCGTTCGGTACATGAGAGGACGTTGGACTGGAAGCTATGCAAATTTGAAGCATCCAAACTTCCTGCTGCAGTCGGAGGCTCTTTCCATGGACATCTGCCTTTTGGATTCCTCTAAACTTGCCCTCTGATGAAACATTTTGTGAGCTGCAGTTACCTCCGACGGCTACAAGGTGGTGCTACATTCAGGTGAGGGCACAAGTATGCACAAAATGTTGGGGACTTTTGCCAGATTTATTGCTGGATCTTGCATATTTTTTTCAGAGGCTAAATATTGCCTAGGAAATGCTTTTTAACATAGAGATGCTGGAGTTAAAATGTCTGGTCAGGCCTCAGCCCTTTCATTGTCTGCCACTGTAACATATTTTTTTACCAGTACATGTGAGTGGTGACTCTGCTTTATGAAACTTATCATATATTAGGACAATGAATATAGCAGAAGGGGCGATCGAAATGCTTGCCTACATATTTGTTTATTTTTTATATAATGGCTGATTAACCTCTTAATTATATTACCATTTTGTGAAATGTTGCTTTAAAATATATCCTGCTTGCAGAATATATAACTATTTGTACTGCGTTGGCCGGGAATCGAACCCGGGTCAACTGCTTGGAAGGCAGCTATGCTCACCACTATACCACCAACGCCCTCTGATCTTTGCGCTCTCGGTTCTAAACATTAGGACCCTGAGTTCAATGACTATCATGCACCAGCTTCAATGGTGCATTTGGTTTAGATACCAACATGAAAAGCAATAGAAAGTTTTTGTAGAGGGTAAGGAACTGGGATTGAAACCAAGGACAAAGCTGTGCAGAAGAGAAGAATGGAAAGCAGCAATACAAATAATAGATATGAACACATAGAGGCAGCATGGGAAGCAAAGCAGGGAAGAGAAATAGAGAACATTCCATGAAATGCCCAGGAGATAGATAAGAGCAGAACAAAAAAGGGAAGAATGAAATTCAAAGCCTCCACATAAAAGTGTTTGAAGGTCCCACCAGTCATTCATGCTTATTATTGTGTGCCTTTACTTTCAAAGTACAGTGTGGAGCTTTTGACGATCCCTCTCTTGTATTTCAGCAGACACAGATAGTTGAGAAGTCTTTTCTCACATAGCTGACACAAGCTTGCGCTTTTCCTTGCTGGTAGCGTGGAAATGACAGCTTGGTCCTTGGAAGTAAAATCAAGCAAAATTAGCAGAGGATGGTTTCGATCCATCGACCTCTGGGTTATGGGCCCAGCACGCTTCCGCTGCGCCACTTTGCTCTGTTGTGAAAGTGTTCTTTTTATGCAGATAAGGAGCATTAGGCAGAGTAGCATGGGATTGGTCTGGCTCTCACCTCATTTGCATAAGTATATCCCAAGGCATGCTGGGTGCAGAAAAACTTCATCTTCCCCTCTCACAATCAGTCATAACTGAAAGTCAGACACTCTTAGGCACTAGCCGTTTCAGGCCTTTATCAAGACAGTAGCTCTTGAACCATCTCTCTCTCGCTCTGTGATCCTAGCACTAGCATGCTCAGGATTTGGCTTTACCTTGGAGCCAGAGATATACCCGGTGAGGGCTTGCCCGGTGTGAGGCTTTTGAGCGTTTGGGAGCGTTCGGGACGTGAGTGGACGTTGGACAGGAAACTATGCGAATATGAAGCCTCCAACATTCCTGCTTCAGTGAGTGGTTCTTTCCATGGACATCTGACTCTTGGATTCCTCTCAACTTGCCTTCTGATAAAACATTTTGTGAGCAGCAGTTTCCTTCGACAGCTACAAGGTGGCGCTACATTCAGGTGAGAGCACAAGTATGCACAAAATGTTAGGGACTTTTGCCAGATTTATCGGTGGATCTTGCATATTTTTTCAGAGGCTAGATATTGCCTAGAAATGCTTTTTAACATAGAGATGCTGGAGTTACAATGTCTGGTCGGGCCTCAGCCCTTCCATTGTTTGCCCACTGTAACAAATTTATTACCAGCACATGTGTGTTGTGACTCTGCTTTATGAAACTTATCATATATTAGGACAATGTATGTAGCAGAAGGTGCGATTGAGATGTTTGCCCATGTATTTGTTTATTTTTTTATATATGGCTGATTAATCTGTTCGTGAAATTTCCATTTTGTGACATGTTGCATTACAATATATCCTGCTTGCAGAATATATAAGTATTTTCAGTGCGTTGGCCGGGAATCGAACCCGGGTCAACTGCTTGGGAAGCAGCTATGCTCACCACTATACCACCAACGCCCTCTGATGTGTTAGCTCTCGGTTCTAAATATTACGTTGCAGAAATCAATGACTATCTTGCACCAGCTTCAATGGTGCATTTGGTTTAGATACCAACATGAGAAGCAGTAGAACGTTTTTTGCAGAGGGTAAGGAACTGGGGATTGAAACCAAGGACAAAGTTGTGCAGAAGAGAAGAAATGAAAAGCAACAGTACAAATAGTAGAAATGAGCATATATAGGCAGCATGGGAAGCAAAGCAGGGAAGAGAAAGAGAACATTCCATGAAATGCCCAGGAGATAGATAAGAGCAGAACAAAAAGGGAAGAATGAAATTCAAAGCATGCCCAGAAAGTTGTGTGAAGCTCCCACCAGTCATTTATGGTTATAATTGTGTGTCTTTACTTTCAAAGTACAGGGTTGTACCTTTCACGATCACTCTTGTATTACACAGACACGAATAGTTGAGAAGTCTTTTCTCACATAGCTGGTACAAGCTTGCACTTTTCCTTTCTGGCTATGTGGAAATGACAGCTTGGTCCTTGGAAGGAAAATCAAGCAAAATTAGCAGAGGATGGTTTCGATCCATCGACCTCTGGGTTATGGGCCCAGCACGCTTCCGCTGCGCCACTCTGCTCCTTTGTGAAAGTGTTCTGTTTATGCAGATGAGGAGGCATTCAGAGAAGTGACGTGGGATTGGTCGGGCTCTCACCTCATTTGCCTAAGTATATCGCAAGGCATGCTGGGTGCAGAAAATCTTTATCTTCCCCTCTCACAATCAGTCACAACTGAAAGTCCAGACCCTCTTATTCACTAGCCGTTTCAGGCCTTTAACAAGACAACAGCTCTCCGACGCTCTCTGTCTCTCTCTCTCTCTGTGATCCTAGTGCTTGCATGCTCAGTATTTGGCTTTACCTGGGAGCCAGAGATCTACCCGGTGAGGGCTTGCCGGTATAAGGCTTTAGAGCGTTTGGGAGCGTTCGGTACATGAGAGGACGTTGGACTGGAAGCTATGCAAATTTGAAGCATCCAAACTTCCTGCTGCAGTCGGAGGCTCTTTCCATGGACATCTGCCTTTTGGATTCCTCTAAACTTGCCCTCTGATGAAACATTTTGTGAGCTGCAGTTACCTCCGACGGCTACAAGGTGGTGCTACATTCAGGTGAGGGCACAAGTATGCACAAAATGTTGGGGACTTTTGCCAGATTTATTGCTGGATCTTGCATATTTTTTTCAGAGGCTAAATATTGCCTAGGAAATGCTTTTTAACATAGAGATGCTGGAGTTAAAATGTCTGGTCAGGCCTCAGCCCTTTCATTGTCTGCCACTGTAACATATTTTTTTACCAGTACATGTGAGTGGTGACTCTGCTTTATGAAACTTATCATATATTAGGACAATGAATATAGCAGAAGGGGCGATCGAAATGCTTGCCTACATATTTGTTTATTTTTTATATAATGGCTGATTAACCTCTTAATTATATTACCATTTTGTGAAATGTTGCTTTAAAATATATCCTGCTTGCAGAATATATAAGTATTTGTACTGCGTTGGCCGGGAATCGAACCCGGGTCAACTGCTTGGAAGGCAGCTATGCTCACCACTATACCACCAACGCCCTCTGATCTTTGCGCTCTCGGTTCTAAACATTAGGACCCTGAGTTCAATGACTATCATGCACCAGCTTCAATGGTGCATTTGGTTTAGATACCAACATGAAAAGCAATAGAAAGTTTTTGTAGAGGGTAAGGAACTGGGATTGAAACCAAGGACAAAGCTGTGCAGAAGAGAAGAATGGAAAGCAGCAATACAAATAATAGATATGAACACATAGAGGCAGCATGGGAAGCAAAGCAGGGAAGAGAAATAGAGAACATTCCATGAAATGCCCAGGAGATAGATAAGAGCAGAACAAAAAAGGGAAGAATGAAATTCAAAGCCTCCACATAAAAGTGTTTGAAGGTCCCACCAGTCATTCATGCTTATTATTGTGTGCCTTTACTTTCAAAGTACAGTGTGGAGCTTTTGACGATCCCTCTCTTGTATTTCAGCAGACACAGATAGTTGAGAAGTCTTTTCTCACATAGCTGACACAAGCTTGCGCTTTTCCTTGCTGGTAGCGTGGAAATGACAGCTTGGTCCTTGGAAGTAAAATCAAGCAAAATTAGCAGAGGATGGTTTCGATCCATCGACCTCTGGGTTATGGGCCCAGCACGCTTCCGCTGCGCCACTTTGCTCTGTTGTGAAAGTGTTCTTTTTATGCAGATAAGGAGCATTAGGCAGAGTAGCATGGGATTGGTCTGGCTCTCACCTCATTTGCATAAGTATATCCCAAGGCATGCTGGGTGCAGAAAAACTTCATCTTCCCCTCTCACAATCAGTCATAACTGAAAGTCAGACACTCTTAGGCACTAGCCGTTTCAGGCCTTTATCAAGACAGTAGCTCTTGAACCATCTCTCTCTCGCTCTGTGATCCTAGCACTAGCATGCTCAGGATTTGGCTTTACCTTGGAGCCAGAGATATACCCGGTGAGGGCTTGCCCGGTGTGAGGCTTTTGAGCGTTTGGGAGCGTTCGGGACGTGAGTGGACGTTGGACAGGAAACTATGCGAATATGAAGCCTCCAACATTCCTGCTTCAGTGAGTGGTTCTTTCCATGGACATCTGACTCTTGGATTCCTCTCAACTTGCCTTCTGATAAAACATTTTGTGAGCAGCAGTTTCCTTCGACAGCTACAAGGTGGCGCTACATTCAGGTGAGAGCACAAGTATGCACAAAATGTTAGGGACTTTTGCCAGATTTATCGGTGGATCTTGCATATTTTTTCAGAGGCTAGATATTGCCTAGAAATGCTTTTTAACATAGAGATGCTGGAGTTACAATGTCTGGTCGGGCCTCAGCCCTTCCATTGTTTGCCCACTGTAACAAATTTATTACCAGCACATGTGTGTTGTGACTCTGCTTTATGAAACTTATCATATATTAGGACAATGTATGTAGCAGAAGGTGCGATTGAGATGTTTGCCCACGTATTTGTTTATTTTTTTATATATGGCTGATTAATCTGTTCGTGAAATTTCCATTTTGTGACATGTTGCATTACAATATATCCTGCTTGCAGAATATATAAGTATTTTCAGTGCGTTGGCCGGGAATCGAACCCGGGTCAACTGCTTGGGAAGCAGCTATGCTCACCACTATACCACCAACGCCCTCTGATGTGTTAGCTCTCGGTTCTAAATATTACGTTGCAGAAATCAATGACTATCTTGCACCAGCTTCAATGGTGCATTTGGTTTAGATACCAACATGAGAAGCAGTAGAACGTTTTTTGCAGAGGGTAAGGAACTGGGGATTGAAACCAAGGACAAAGTTGTGCAGAAGAGAAGAAATGAAAAGCAACAGTACAAATAGTAGAAATGAGCATATATAGGCAGCATGGGAAGCAAAGCAGGGAAGAGAAAGAGAACATTCCATGAAATGCCCAGGAGATAGATAAGAGCAGAACAAAAAGGGAAGAATGAAATTCAAAGCATGCCCAGAAAGTTGTGTGAAGCTCCCACCAGTCATTTATGGTTATAATTGTGTGTCTTTACTTTCAAAGTACAGGGTTGTACCTTTCACGATCACTCTTGTATTACACAGACACGAATAGTTGAGAAGTCTTTTCTCACATAGCTGGTACAAGCTTGCACTTTTCCTTTCTGGCTATGTGGAAATGACAGCTTGGTCCTTGGAAGGAAAATCAAGCAAAATTAGCAGAGGATGGTTTCGATCCATCGACCTCTGGGTTATGGGCCCAGCACGCTTCCGCTGCGCCACTCTGCTCCTTTGTGAAAGTGTTCTGTTTATGCAGATGAGGAGGCATTCAGAGAAGTGACGTGGGATTGGTCGGGCTCTCACCTCATTTGCCTAAGTATATCGCAAGGCATGCTGGGTGCAGAAAATCTTTATCTTCCCCTCTCACAATCAGTCACAACTGAAAGTCCAGACCCTCTTATTCACTAGCCGTTTCAGGCCTTTAACAAGACAACAGCTCTCCGACGCTCTCTGTCTCTCTCTCTCTCTGTGATCCTAGTGCTTGCATGCTCAGTATTTGGCTTTACCTGGGAGCCAGAGATCTACCCGGTGAGGGCTTGCCGGTATAAGGCTTTAGAGCGTTTGGGAGCGTTCGGTACATGAGAGGACGTTGGACTGGAAGCTATGCAAATTTGAAGCATCCAAACTTCCTGCTGCAGTCGGAGGCTCTTTCCATGGACATCTGCCTTTTGGATTCCTCTAAACTTGCCCTCTGATGAAACATTTTGTGAGCTGCAGTTACCTCCGACGGCTACAAGGTGGTGCTACATTCAGGTGAGGGCACAAGTATGCACAAAATGTTGGGGACTTTTGCCAGATTTATTGCTGGATCTTGCATATTTTTTTCAGAGGCTAAATATTGCCTAGGAAATGCTTTTTAACATAGAGATGCTGGAGTTAAAATGTCTGGTCGGGCCTCAGCCCTTTCATTGTCTGCCCACTGTAACATATTTTTTTACCAGTACATGTGAGTGGTGACTCTGCTTTATGAAACTTATCATATATTAGGACAATGAATATAGCAGAAGGGGCGATCGAAATGCTTGCCTACATATTTGTTTATTTTTTATATAATGGCTGATTAACCTCTTAATTATATTACCATTTTGTGAAATGTTGCTTTAAAATATATCCTGCTTGCAGAATATATAAGTATTTGTATTGCGTTGGCCGGGAATCGAACCCGGGTCAACTGCTTGGAAGGCAGCTATGCTCACCACTATACCACCAACGCCCTCAGATCTTTGCGCTCTCGGTTCTAAACATTAGGACCCTGAGTTCAATGACTATCATGCACCAGCTTCAATGGTGCATTTGGTTTAGATACCAACATGAAAAGCAATAGAAAGTTTTTGTAGAAGGTAAGGAACTGGGATTGAAACCAAGGACAAAGCTGTGCAGAAGAGAAGAATGGAAAGCAGCAATACAAATAATAGATATGAACACATAGAGGCAGCATGGGAAGCAAAGCAGGGAAGAGAAATAGAGAACATTCCATGAAATGCCCAGGAGATAGATAAGAGCAGAACAAAAAAGGGAAGAATGAAATTCAAAGCCTCCTCATAAAAGTGTTTGAAGGTCCCACCAGTCATTCATGCTTATTATTGTGTGCCTTTACTTTCAAAGTACAGTGTGGAGCTTTTGACGATCCCTCTCTTGTATTTCAGCAGACACAGATAGTTGAGAAGTCTTTTCTAACATAGCTGGCACAAGCTTGCGCTTTTCCTTGCTGGTAGCGTGGAAATGACAGCTTGGTCCTTGGAAGTAAAATCAAGCAAAATTAGCAGAGGATGGTTTCGATCCATCGACCTCTGGGTTATGGGCCCAGCACGCTTCCGCTGCGCCACTCTGCTCCGTTGTGAAAGTGTTCTTTTTATGCAGATAAGGAGCATTAGGCAGAGTAGCATGGGATTGGTCTGGCTCTCACCTCATTTGCATAAGTATATCCCAAGGCATGCTGGGTGCAGAAAAACTTCATCTTCCCCTCTCACAATCAGTCATAACTGAAAGTCAGACACTCTTAGGCACTAGCCGTTTCAGGCCTTTATCAAGACAGTAGCTCTTGAACCATCTCTCTCTCGCTCTGTGATCCTAGCACTAGCATGCTCAGGATTTGGCTTTACCTTGGAGCCAGAGATATACCCGGTGAGGGCTTGCCCGGTGTGAGGCTTTTGAGCGTTTGGGAGCGTTCGGGACGTGAGTGGACGTTGGACAGGAAACTATGCGAATATGAAGCCTCCAACATTCCTGCTTCAGTGAGTGGTTCTTTCCATGGACATCTGACTCTTGGATTCCTCTCAACTTGCCTTCTGATAAAACATTTTGTGAGCAGCAGTTTCCTTCGACAGCTACAAGGTGGCGCTACATTCAGGTGAGAGCACAAGTATGCACAAAATGTTAGGGACTTTTGCCAGATTTATCGGTGGATCTTGCATATTTTTTCAGAGGCTAGATATTGCCTAGAAATGCTTTTTAACATAGAGATGCTGGAGTTACAATGTCTGGTCGGGCCTCAGCCCTTCCATTGTTTGCCCACTGTAACAAATTTATTACCAGCACATGTGTGTTGTGACTCTGCTTTATGAAACTTATCATATATTAGGACAATGTATGTAGCAGAAGGTGCGATTGAGATGTTTGCCCACGTATTTGTTTATTTTTTTATATATGGCTGATTAATCGGGGGGGGCGCTAGAGGGCGCACTGCGGAATGGCCGCACTGTCGTGAGGCTCCCGCTGCCCGGAGCTATTATCCGCCTAGGTATCCTGTTTACCATCGCTGCGCCCTGACCTGACCCCACGGATCGGCTGGGATATCGGCTGTCCACCCACGGTCCAACTCCTGAGCCATTCGGAGGTTGCTGGCCGAAGTTACGACGGTCCCAAGTTTCTCCGACTCGCGCTCTGGAAGTCTGATGCCCTCTTGCCCGGCGTCACTGTTCATGCCAGTCCGGGGCTCTGCACGTGGGGTGTAGGCCTAGCTCCGCCCTTCTCCGCCAAGTTCGGTTGCTGGCCGGGCGAGACGCTTGGTTCTCCCTTGGTGTCGGACTTATCTCTCGGCTCTCCCATCTGCCTGGCCAGATACCATCGCCCACGGAGGTACAACGGATTTAATACCTGGGTGTTGAGGGTTTGCCCCCCTTGGGCTGGGCACGACGACGGCCTTTACTCGTCGGTGGGAGTGGCGGGGTGTATTGGCCTGCTCGTGCCCCCACGATTCGAGCTGCTTACTGCTTGGCCGGGGCCCTTGTCCGAACTGTATCCTGATCCCCATTTGCCTCATTTCCCTTCTTTACCACCGTTATGGGGAAGCCGGACACTAAACAGTCCAAACTGTCCTTTGACTCTGGAGGGGCCAGGCGTGGGGCGCGTTCGCTTCAGGAAGCTGGGGCTTCGCGGTCCCCCCCCCCAAATGTCGCTGAGAGTGTCCCGCACCCACCTCCGCCGGACTTCGCCCAAATGATGCAGGAGATGAGGCAGGGGTTCGCCACTATAGTGGACAAAGTGGACAAGATATCGTCGCGCATGGATGCGGTTGTTCAGAAATTGGACGTGCATGAGGAGCGCTTGACGGCGGCAGAACAGCGCATTTCGGACCATGATGACACGGCGGCCACCCATACCACCCAACTGGCGAGAATGGACAATATCTTGCGTGTCATTGCCGCCAAGAACGAGGAGTTGGAGGCGAGGAGTAGGCGCAACAACGTGCGCATTGTAGGTGTGCCGGAGTCCACGAATGTGGGCAAAATGGAGACTTATGTGGAGAGGCTACTGGTGGGCGCAATTGGGACGGAAGTCTTCTCGTCCCAGTTCATCGTCGAGAGAGCGCATCGGACATTGGGACCTCGACCGGCCTCTGGGGCTGCACCGCGGCCCATCATTGCGCGCCTCTTGAACTATCGTGATCGAGACGCTGCTCTTCAGGCGGCCCGCACTAACAGGGCTCTCTCCTTCGAAGGGGTGTCTTTCACCATGTACCCCGACTTCACACCGCTGGTGCAGGACCAGCGTCGGAAGTTTTTGGGGGTGAAGAGGAAGCTTCGGGACCTTCAAGTGGACTACGCCTTGCTTTATCCGGCTAAACTTAGAGTGACGCATCAGGCTAAACAACATTTTTTCACCAACCCACAGCATGCTGAGGACTTTGCGAAGCGCCTCCAGCGCGAGCGCGCTGCTGGGGATCGTGGTGACGATCGAGATCCGGAGGGTGATCATTCGGCTGCTGAGGAGGAGGTCGCCTGATTCTGGTGACTTTGGAGTTTGTCTATCTTCTTCCCGATTCTTGTAGTATTGTGGACATGTAACTTTTGTATTTAGACCTGCTGGCTTCCTTCTCAGTATTTACGGCCTAGCTATTGTCCGTTTTTGACTTTTTTGCTGATGTGTGGGTTGTGTCTGTCTTATGACGAGTGAGTGCGTTTTGCTGTTTTTGTGGGGTTGGGATGGCACCGCGGGATGGTGTTATGGGATGTCGCGCTCTGGGCACCCACCCCCCCGTGCTGCGCCTGGTGCCGCCTGATACTCGTTGGCGCGGACACTGGCGTGGCGTGAGGGAGTGGTGTCGTGCACCGCTGGAAGGTTCCCCGGAGGGTGTGCCCCATGTTTACCTTTTGTTTGGATTCTAGTCCTATGTTGGTTGACTTGATGTGTGTTGAGGGATGGGGGGGAGGGGTGTATGCGGCCTGATAGTTGGGGTGGTGTCAGGTGGGTGGATGGGGGGGGGTTGACGCTGTCCATGTCTGTTTGCCCGGGTCTTTTGGTTCGTTTTGGTAGCTGCTACTGTTGTCTGAGTGCACGGAAATGCCGTTGCGCCCGCTATCCGGGCTGTTCCACTTTCCTATCTTACGGGACGGGTTCTGGGATCCGTGATTCCGTCCATTTTGGGCCCGAGTGCGTCGGCCGCCATCTTAGGCTGCCACGTGCCGGGGTGCGCTCTGCGAGCGTAGCACGTGTGCGAGATGTGGGCCGCGTGGAATGGCTTGGCGGCGTGTGGCGCGTAGTCTGTCCTGAGTGCTTGCTGCGTGGATGGGTCGATTGGGGGGGAGTTGTTTTGTTCTTGATTGGTTGTTTTGGAGACGACTGGGAAATGTATGGAGTGTTTGTGGAGGTCGTCCCGTTCCCTGGGGCGTGGACCTATCGTTGGCTGTTGATGGTAGTCGGATGCCCTGTATTTGGTTACCGGGTCCTGTGGGGCCCTTACGTTATGTGATGTCAACTGCTGCTGAGAATCAGATCTCGTTTTTGACCTGGAATGTACGGGGCCTTAATGATGCCAGGAAGTGTCGTAGTGTGATACAGTATTTGGACAGGCATGCTATTCATGTTGCTTTTCTCCAGGAGACGCATCTGCGCCCCGCTCCCTCCCCCACTTTCGGCGGAAGGTGGGCTGCGGCCAGGGGGTTTGCTTCATACTCTTCTTATGCTCGTGGGGTTGTCACCCTTGTTAAGAGGTCGCTTGCATTTCAGGAACTTGGATCTATGGGGGACCCTGAGGGGCGCTATGTGCTGCTGTGGGGACGGCTTGGGCAGAACACTATACTGTTTGTTAACTGCTATGCTCCCAATGTTGATACGCCAATCTTTTTTGTCACTCTGTGGGGTCATGTTCTTGCTGTGGATGCTACTCACATTGTGTGGGGGGGTGACTTCAATCTTGCGTTTCAGGCCCAGTTGGACAGATCGGAGGGTAGCCCTCAGTACAATGTACAGGCTAGGGATGTGCTGCGGGGGATAGTGGAGGAGGCCGGGATGGTTGACAGCTGGAGGCACACCCACCCTGCCACTAGGGAGGGCACTCATTACACCACACATGCTCGATCATGGGCAAGACTGGACTATGTATTTCTTTCTAGAGGGTTGATGGCTGGCCTCAGGGGGGTCACACATTTAGCCAGGACGTATTCCGACCACTGTCCGGTGAAGGTTGATTTGTCCGTCCCCGGGTTACACAGGCCGCGCCCGCCTTGGCGTTTGTTTCCGACTGCTTTGCTTGACCCGGTGTTCAAGGAGGAACTCGGTGCGGAGGTGGAGGCGTTCTTCCCTAGAAACAAGGGCTCTGTGGAGAGCATTGAGGTCATTTGGGAGGCATTCAAGGTCACGATCCGGGGTGTCACTATTTCTAAAAGTTGTGGAGTACTCCGTCTGATTGTTCGGACCCTAGAGAGGTTGGAGGCTGACTTGCGAGACTTGGAGCGCAGGATGCAGGTGACTTCAGACCCTGATCTTTTGGCACAGTTCCGCACTAAGCTCTCCGAGTATGAAGAGGAGGCCGCTCGAGAGGCTAAGCACAGGGGGAAATACTGGACGGCGAGGCGATACTGCGAGGGGCAGCGGCCCGGTAAGGTCCTCGCTGCCCTTACTAGACATCCTAGGCATGGGTCGGACGTGCTGGAATTGGTGTCTCCGGATGGCACTCGCTGTCGTGACACTTCGGAGATTCAGCGCACATTTATAGATCACTATGCACACCTTTACACGACACAGCAGACGGGTGAGACTCGATACGGTGGCTTCCTCGACGAGTTGGCGCTTTGTTGGCTATCGGACGGTCATCGGGAGTCCTTAGGCAGGCCCCTGGAGGTGGAGGAGGTCAGGAATGCCATCATGTCTCTCTCTAATGGGAAGGCCGCCGGGCTGGATGGCCTTCCTGCTGAATTCTATAAGTGCTATATTGACATCATGGCCCCTGTGCTCCGGGAGGTGTTTGAGGAGTCGCTGGAGGAGGGACGCCTACCGGGCTCCATGCGGGAGGTCGCCATCACGTCGCTGCTCAAGCCGGGTAAGGATCCACTGGATGTGGGCTCTTACAGGCCCCTCTCATTGCTCAACTGTGATGTTAAAATTCTCGCGAAGGTCTTGGCGGTGAGACTAGCCGAACTCATGCCCGTTATCGTGTTGCCTGACCAGTCGGGATTTGTGCCCGGCCGCGCCACATCTCACAATCTTCGCACTTTGTTTTCGCTTGTGTCGACCATTGATCCCACTGTCCCGGTTGCCGCTATCTTTCTTGATGCCACTAAGGCGTTTGACTCTGTCGAGTGGGGCTACCTTATTGATGTTCTTTGTCGGATGGGGTTCCCCAGGATTTTCATCTCTTGGGTTAAGCTTTTATATACTGATCCGATGGCGAGGGTAGTGGTGAATGGGGTGCTGTCCCCCTCGTTCCCTCTCACGAGAGGGACCCGACAGGGGTGCCCCCTCTCGCCCCTCTTGTTTGCTATCGCCATTGAGCCGCTTGCCTGTAGGATACGTCAGTTTCATCAGCAGAGCGCCTTTAATTGTCTTCAGCGGCAGGTCGGCATTTCTTTATACGCCGATGACGTCACACTCTATGTCAAGGACCCTGAGAATAACCTTAATTCGCTCCTGCGGGAGCTGGTCGCTTTTGGAGGTGTATCCGGGGTTCATATCAACTGGCGGAAGTCTCAATTTTTCCCCCTCACGGCTGCGGTGGCCAGGTTCCCCCTTGACTACCCTTTGGAATGGTGTGACTCGGAGTTGCGTTATCTCGGTATTGTTGTATCCTTGGATAGGGGAGACGCGGTTCGGCTCAACTATGGTGTGGCCATTACTAAGCTGGCGGATGATGTCACCAGATGGATGTCTTTACCTCTCTCCATGGCCGGTAGGGCGTCTCTTATCAAGATGGTGGTTCTGCCCCGCTTTCTTTATCTCTTTCAAAACCTTCCGTATCATCCTGGTGCTTATTTCTTTCGTAGACTTCGTTCTGAGCTTCTGCGATTGTTCTGGGGGGGCAAGCAGCCACGGGTGGCCTGGGCTACTCTTACGTTGCCTTATGCTGATGGCGGTTTCGATGTCCCTGATTTTGAACTCTATTATCTCAGCGCTCAGGCGCATTATGCCTATCATTGGATGCGCCCCACGCCGTTCATGCCCCAGATTGCTGCTGAGCATTGGGTCGCCCATCCGCTCCCTCTGGAGGGGATGGTTTTGGGCAAGGTGTCAGATGTGGAAACGCCCCGCACGACGGTGACATGCACGGTGGATGCTTGGAAGCGGATGGCTCATTTGCTAGACGTTTCCTTTCTCTAATCGCCGGCCTTGCCTCTGTCTTATCATCCGGATCTGTCGCTGTTGTTGGAGACGGGGTTTCAGCGAATGTGCAAGCGGCTTGGTATCCTCACGTGGGGCGACTTGTTTTATGAAGGTGCCTTCCGTACGCAGGCTCATTTCTTCGGTTCGGCAGCTTGCTCCCCTCTAGACCTGTTCTATTTTGTCCGCCTGCGGCAGGGCATGCGCGCTCTGCTACCGGACTACCCTTCGGAGCCTGGGGTGACCCTCCCCCTCCATGTGCTGCTGGTTTCAGATGGGCGACACCTGGTGTCGAAGTTATACGGGGCTATTCGCCGACAGCGATCGGTCCCGACCAATCGAGTGCGCGAGCAGTGGGTTGCAGAATTGGGTGCTCCTATTACAGACGAGCAGTGGAAATATTGTTGCGGCCTCACGGCCAATGTCTCTTCTAGTTGTCGCCTTAAAATTATCCATTACAAGTTTGTTCAGAGGTACTACTATACCCCGGCGAGGAAACTGCGGTTTCATTTGGCGGAGGATGATAGGTGTGCCAGGTGTCGAGCGGAAGGCGCTGATTTTTTACATTTGGCTTGGAGTTGTGCGGGGGTTTTGGAATATTGGACTCAGGTTCATGAAGCCCTGCAGGTTATGGCGGAGGATGGGGTGGCGTTTGACCCCTTGGTGATGTTACTTGGCTTCTCTAAGGATGTACCTGCCTCTCACCGTAGATTTGTTGACGTGGCCCTGCTGTTGGCTAAGCGTAGGGTCGCCTGTTGCTGGGGTCGCGGTAGGGTGCCGCGCTTTCAAGACTGGGTGACTGACCTCAGTTACTGTCAGGATCAGTACAATATCTATTCTGACTTGATGCCTGTACGATGCAGACCAAGGGATTTTTGGAGTCCGCTCCAGGTGTACCTTCTGACCAGGGCGGCGCGGGACTCTGATTCTGAACTTGAGGACCGAGAGGGGATAGGCTGATGACAATGTGATGGGCTGGGATTTTACACGACACCTGCTGTTCTTACGACATCGGGGGGGGGGGCTGATTGTCTCCTTTTCCTGCGGGCTATTGGGGGGTGGGGGTCTCCCTCCGGGCAGGTAGTTTATCGGGAATCCAGATTGTATCCCTATGCGGCACCCTTCTATCCAGTGCTCCTCATATTTGTGTCCCCTCTGGCTCACGTGTCCTCCGCTAATGTACTGTATTCGTATTGCATTGTCTTATTGGCTCGCCTGCCCATGCTGGATCATTGTATTTTAATATCTCCTGCACATTTCGTTGCTGCTCCTTGTATTGACTGATGCCCTGCCCTGTACTTCCTTGTGTCTCCTTATTTACTTATTTTTTCTGTATGTTTTCTTGGCACTGACGTACCATCGTAATGGCCGAATGTAACTGTATGTTTTGAATGTACACTTCCCTTGTACCTGCTTGTCTCCAAATAAAGGTTTAAAAAAAAAAAATATATGGCTGATTAATCTGTTCGTGAAATTTCCATTTTGTGACATGTTGCATTACAATATATCCTGCTTGCAGAATATATAAGTATTTTCAGTGCGTTGGCCGGGAATCGAACCCGGGTCAACTGCTTGGGAAGCAGCTATGCTCACCACTATACCACCAACGCCCTCTGATGTGTTAGCTCTCGGTTCTAAATATTACGTTGCAGAAATCAATGACTATCTTGCACCAGCTTCAATGGTGCATTTGGTTTAGATACCAACATGAGAAGCAGTAGAACGTTTTTTGCAGAGGGTAAGGAACTGGGGATTGAAACCAAGGACAAAGTTGTGCAGAAGAGAAGAAATGAAAAGCAACAGTACAAATAGTAGAAATGAGCATATATAGGCAGCATGGGAAGCAAAGCAGGGAAGAGAAAGAGAACATTCCATGAAATGCCCAGGAGATAGATAAGAGCAGAACAAAAAGGGAAGAATGAAATTCAAAGCATGCCCAGAAAGTTGTGTGAAGCTCCCACCAGTCATTTATGGTTATAATTGTGTGTCTTTACTTTCAAAGTACAGGGTTGTACCTTTCACGATCACTCTTGTATTACACAGACACGAATAGTTGAGAAGTCTTTTCTCACATAGCTGGTACAAGCTTGCACTTTTCCTTTCTGGCTATGTGGAAATGACAGCTTGGTCCTTGGAAGGAAAATCAAGCAAAATTAGCAGAGGATGGTTTCGATCCATCGACCTCTGGGTTATGGGCCCAGCACGCTTCCGCTGCGCCACTCTGCTCCTTTGTGAAAGTGTTCTGTTTATGCAGATGAGGAGGCATTCAGAGAAGTGACGTGGGATTGGTCGGGCTCTCACCTCATTTGCCTAAGTATATCGCAAGGCATGCTGGGTGCAGAAAATCTTTATCTTCCCCTCTCACAATCAGTCACAACTGAAAGTCCAGACCCTCTTATTCACTAGCCGTTTCAGGCCTTTAACAAGACAACAGCTCTCCGACGCTCTCTGTCTCTCTCTCTCTCTGTGATCCTAGTGCTTGCATGCTCAGTATTTGGCTTTACCTGGGAGCCAGAGATCTACCCGGTGAGGGCTTGCCGGTATAAGGCTTTAGAGCGTTTGGGAGCGTTCGGTACATGAGAGGACGTTGGACTGGAAGCTATGCAAATTTGAAGCATCCAAACTTCCTGCTGCAGTCGGAGGCTCTTTCCATGGACATCTGCCTTTTGGATTCCTCTAAACTTGCCCTCTGATGAAACATTTTGTGAGCTGCAGTTACCTCCGACGGCTACAAGGTGGTGCTACATTCAGGTGAGGGCACAAGTATGCACAAAATGTTGGGGACTTTTGCCAGATTTATTGCTGGATCTTGCATATTTTTTTCAGAGGCTAAATATTGCCTAGGAAATGCTTTTTAACATAGAGATGCTGGAGTTAAAATGTCTGGTCGGGCCTCAGCCCTTTCATTGTCTGCCCACTGTAACATATTTTTTTACCAGTACATGTGAGTGGTGACTCTGCTTTATGAAACTTATCATATATTAGGACAATGAATATAGCAGAAGGGGCGATCGAAATGCTTGCCTACATATTTGTTTATTTTTTATATAATGGCTGATTAACCTCTTAATTATATTACCATTTTGTGAAATGTTGCTTTAAAATATATCCTGCTTGCAGAATATATAAGTATTTGTATTGCGTTGGCCGGGAATCGAACCCGGGTCAACTGCTTGGAAGG
The DNA here is from genome assembly GCF_964263255.1 of Lissotriton vulgaris. Lineage (NCBI taxonomy): Eukaryota > Metazoa > Chordata > Amphibia > Caudata > Salamandridae > Lissotriton > Lissotriton vulgaris. The sequence goes on from NC_141697.1 coordinate 539,905,106, forward strand.
CAGCTATGCTCACCACTATACCACCAACGCCCTCAGATCTTTGCGCTCTCGGTTCTAAACATTAGGACCCTGAGTTCAATGACTATCATGCACCAGCTTCAATGGTGCATTTGGTTTAGATACCAACATGAAAAGCAATAGAAAGTTTTTGTAGAAGGTAAGGAACTGGGATTGAAACCAAGGACAAAGCTGTGCAGAAGAGAAGAATGGAAAGCAGCAATACAAATAATAGATATGAACACATAGAGGCAGCATGGGAAGCAAAGCAGGGAAGAGAAATAGAGAACATTCCATGAAATGCCCAGGAGATAGATAAGAGCAGAACAAAAAAGGGAAGAATGAAATTCAAAGCCTCCACATAAAAGTGTTTGAAGGTCCCACCAGTCATTCATGCTTATTATTGTGTGCCTTTACTTTCAAAGTACAGTGTGGAGCTTTTGACGATCCCTCTCTTGTATTTCAGCAGACACAGATAGTTGAGAAGTCTTTTCTCACATAGCTGGCACAAGCTTGCGCTTTTCCTTGCTGGTAGCGTGGAAATGACAGCTTGGTCCTTGGAAGTAAAATCAAGCAAAATTAGCAGAGGATGGTTTCGATCCATCGACCTCTGGGTTATGGGCCCAGCACGCTTCCGCTGCGCCACTCTGCTCCGTTGTGAAAGTGTTCTTTTTATGCAGATAAGGAGCATTAGGCAGAGTAGCATGGGATTGGTCTGGCTCTCACCTCATTTGCATAAGTATATCCCAAGGCATGCTGGGTGCAGAAAAACTTCATCTTCCCCTCTCACAATCAGTCATAACTGAAAGTCAGACACTCTTAGGCACTAGCCGTTTCAGGCCTTTATCAAGACAGTAGCTCTTGAACCATCTCTCTCTCGCTCTGTGATCCTAGCACTAGCATGCTCAGGATTTGGCTTTACCTTGGAGCCAGAGATATACCCGGTGAGGGCTTGCCCGGTGTGAGGCTTTTGAGCGTTTGGGAGCGTTCGGGACGTGAGTGGACGTTGGATAGGAAACTATGCGAATATGAAGCCTCCAACATTCCTGCTTCAGTGAGTGGTTCTTTCCATGGACATCTGACTCTTGGATTCCTCTCAACTTGCCTTCTGATAAAACATTTTGTGAGCAGCAGTTTCCTTCGACAGCTACAAGGTGGCGCTACATTCAGGTGAGAGCACAAGTATGCACAAAATGTTAGGGACTTTTGCCAGATTTATCGGTGGATCTTGCATATTTTTTCAGAGGCTAGATATTGCCTAGAAATGCTTTTTAACATAGAGATGCTGGAGTTACAATGTCTGGTCGGGCCTCAGCCCTTCCATTGTTTGCCCACTGTAACAAATTTATTACCAGCACATGTGTGTTGTGACTCTGCTTTATGAAACTTATCATATATTAGGACAATGTATGTAGCAGAAGGTGCGATTGAGATGTTTGCCCAACGTATTTGTTTATTTTTTTATATATGGCTGATTAATCTGTTCGTGAAATTTCCATTTTGTGACATGTTGCATTACAATATATCCTGCTTGCAGAATATATAAGTATTTTCAGTGCGTTGGCCGGGAATCGAACCCGGGTCAACTGCTTGGGAAGCAGCTATGCTCACCACTATACCACCAACGCCCTCTGATGTGTTAGCTCTCGGTTCTAAATATTACGTTGCAGAAATCAATGACTATCTTGCACCAGCTTCAATGGTGCATTTGGTTTAGATACCAACATGAGAAGCAGTAGAACGTTTTTTGCAGAGGGTAAGGAACTGGGGATTGAAACCAAGGACAAAGTTGTGCAGAAGAGAAGAAATGAAAAGCAACAGTACAAATAGTAGAAATGAGCATATATAGGCAGCATGGGAAGCAAAGCAGGGAAGAGAAAGAGAACATTCCATGAAATGCCCAGGAGATAGATAAGAGCAGAACAAAAAGGGAAGAATGAAATTCAAAGCATGCCCAGAAAGTTGTGTGAAGCTCCCACCAGTCAGTCATTTATGGTTATAATTGTGTGTCTTTACTTTCAAAGTACAGGGTTGTACCTTTCACGATCACTCTTGTATTACACAGACACGAATAGTTGAGAAGTCTTTTCTCACATAGCTGGCACAAGCTTGCACTTTTCCTTTCTGGCTATGTGGAAATGACAGCTTGGTCCTTGGAAGGAAAATCAAGCAAAATTAACAGAGGATGGTTTCGATCCATCGACCTCTGGGTTATGGGCCCAGCACGCTTCCGCTGCGCCACTCTGCTCCTTTGTGAAAGTGTTCTCTTTATGCAGATGAGGAGGCATTCAGAGAAGTGACGTGGGATTGGTCGGGCTCTCACCTCATTTGCCTAAGTATATCGCAAGGCATGCTGGGTGCAGAAAATCTTTATCTTCCCCTCTCACAATCAGTCACAACTGAAAGTCCAGACCCTCTTAGGCACTAGCCGTTTCAGGCCTTTAACAAGACAACAGCTCTCCGACGCTCTCTGTCTCTCTCTCTCTCTGTGATCCTAGTGCTTGCATGCTCAGTATTTGGCTTTTCCTGGGAGCCAGAGATCTACCCGGTGAGGGCTTGCCGGTATAAGGCTTTAGAGCGTTTGGGAGCGTTCGGTACATGAGAGGACGTTGGACTGGAAGCTATGCAAATTTGAAGCATCCAAACTTCCTGCTGCAGTCGGAGGCTCTTTCCATGGACATCTGCCTTTTGGATTCCTCTAAACTTGCCCTCTGATGAAACATTTTGTGAGCTGCAGTTACCTCCGACGGCTACAAGGTGGTGCTACATTCAGGTGAGGGCACAAGTATGCACAAAATGTTGGGGACTTTTGCCAGATTTATTGCTGGACCTTGCATATTTTTTTCAGAGGCTAAATATTGCCTAGGAAATGCTTTTTAACATAGAGATGCTGGAGTTAAAATGTCTGGTCGGGCCTCAGCCCTTTCATTGTCTGCCCACTGTAACATATTTTTTTACCAGTACATGTGAGTGGTGACTCTGCTTTATGAAACTTATCATATATTAGGACAATGAATATAGCAGAAGGGGCGATCGAAATGCTTGCCTACATATTTGTTTATTTTTTATATAATGGCTGATTAACCTCTTAATTATATTACCATTTTGTGAAATGTTGCTTTAAAATATATCCTGCTTGCAGAATATATAAGTATTTGTACTGCGTTGGCCAGGAATCGAACCCGGGTCAACTGCTTGGAAGGCAGCTATGCTCACCACTATACCACCAACGCCCTCTGATCTTTGCGCTCTCGGTTCTAAACATTAGGACCCTGAGTTCAATGACTATCATGCACCAGCTTCAATGGTGCATTTGGTTTAGATACCAACATGAAAAGCAATAGAAAGTTTTTGTAGAGGGTAAGGAACTGGGATTGAAACCAAGGACAAAGCTGTGCAGAAGAGAAGAATGGAAAGCAGCAATACAAATAATAGATATGAACACATAGAGGCAGCATGGGAAGCAAAGCAGGGAAGAGAAATAGAGAACATTCCATGAAATGCCCAGGAGATAGATAAGAGCAGAACAAAAAAGGGAAGAATGAAATTCAAAGCCTCCACATAAAAGTGTTTGAAGGTCCCACCAGTCATTCATGCTTATTATTGTGTGCCTTTACTTTCAAAGTACAGTGTGGAGCTTTTGACGATCCCTCTCTTGTATTTCAGCAGACACAGATAGTTGAGAAGTCTTTTCTCACATAGCTGGCACAAGCTTGCGCTTTTCCTTGCTGGTAGCGTGGAAATGACAGCTTGGTCCTTGGAAGTAAAATCAAGCAAAATTAGCAGAGGATGGTTTCGATCCATCGACCTCTGGGTTATGGGCCCAGCACGCTTCCGCTGCGCCACTTTGCTCCGTTGTGAAAGTGTTCTTTTTATGCAGATAAGGAGCATTAGGCAGAGTAGCATGGGATTGGTCTGGCTCTCACCTCATTTGCATAAGTATATCCCAAGGCATGCTGGGTGCAGAAAAACTTCATCTTCCCCTCTCACAATCAGTCATAACTGAAAGTCAGACACTCTTAGGCACTAGCCGTTTCAGGCCTTTATCAAGACAGTAGCTCTTGAACCATCTCTCTCTCGCTCTGTGATCCTAGCACTAGCATGCTCAGGATTTGGCTTTACCTTGGAGCCAGAGATATACCCGGTGAGGGCTTGCCCGGTGTGAGGCTTTTGAGCGTTTGGGAGCGTTGTGGACGTTGGACAGGAAACTATGCGAATATGAAGCCTCCAACATTCCTGCTTCAGTGAGTGGTTCTTTCCATGGACATCTGACTCTTGGATTCCTCTCAACTTGCCTTCTGATAAAACATTTTGTGAGCAGCAGTTTCCTTCGACAGCTACAAGGTGGCGCTACATTCAGGTGAGAGCACAAGTATGCACAAAATGTTAGGGACTTTTGCCAGATTTATCGGTGGATCTTGCATATTTTTTCAGAGGCTAGATATTGCCTAGAAATGCTTTTTAACATAGAGATGCTGGAGTTACAATGTCTGGTCGGGCCTCAGCCCTTCCATTGTTTGCCCACTGTAACAAATTTATTACCAGCACATGTGTGTTGTGACTCTGCTTTATGAAACTTATCATATATTAGGACAATGTATGTAGCAGAAGGTGCGATTGAGATGTTTGCCCACGTATTTGTTTATTTTTTTATATATGGCTGATTAATCTGTTCGTGAAATTTCCATTTTGTGACATGTTGCATTACAATATATCCTGCTTGCAGAATATATAAGTATTTTCAGTGCGTTGGCCGGGAATCGAACCCGGGTCAACTGCTTGGGAAGCAGCTATGCTCACCACTATACCACCAACGCCCTCTGATGTGTTAGCTCTCGGTTCTAAATATTACGTTGCAGAAATCAATGACTATCTTGCACCAGCTTCAATGGTGCATTTGGTTTAGATACCAACATGAGAAGCAGTAGAACGTTTTTTGCAGAGGGTAAGGAACTGGGGATTGAAACCAAGGACAAAGTTGTGCAGAAGAGAAGAAATGAAAAGCAACAGTACAAATAGTAGAAATGAGCATATATAGGCAGCATGGGAAGCAAAGCAGGGAAGAGAAAGAGAACATTCCATGAAATGCCCAGGAGATATATAAGAGCAGAACAAAAAGGGAAGAATGAAATTCAAAGCATGCCCAGAAAGTTGTGTGAAGCTCCCACCAGTCAGTCATTTATGGTTATAATTGTGTGTCTTTACTTTCAAAGTACAGGGTTGTACCTTTCACGATCACTCTTGTATTACACAGACACGAATAGTTGAGAAGTCTTTTCTCACATAGCTGGCACAAGCTTGCACTTTTCCTTTCTGGCTATGTGGAAATGACAGCTTGGTCCTTGGAAGGAAAATCAAGCAAAATTAGCAGAGGATGGTTTCGATCCATCGACCTCTGGGTTATGGGCCCAGCACGCTTCCGCTGCGCCACTCTGCTCCTTTGTGAAAGTGTTCTCTTTATGCAGATGAGGAGGCATTCAGAGAAGTGACGTGGGATTGGTCGGGCTCTCACCTCATTTGCCTAAGTATATCGCAAGGCATGCTGGGTGCAGAAAATCTTTATCTTCCCCTCTCACAATCAGTCACAACTGAAAGTCCAGACCCTCTTAGGCACTAGCCGTTTCAGGCCTTTAACAAGACAACAGCTCTCCGACGCTCTCTGTCTCTCTCTCTCTCTGTGATCCTAGTGCTTGCATGCTCAGTATTTGGCTTTTCCTGGGAGCCAGAGATCTACCCGGTGAGGGCTTGCCGGTATAAGGCTTTAGAGCGTTTGGGAGCGTTCGGTACATGAGAGGACGTTGGACTGGAAGCTATGCAAATTTGAAGCATCCAAACTTCCTGCTGCAGTCGGAGGCTCTTTCCATGGACATCTGCCTTTTGGATTCCTCTAAACTTGCCCTCTGATGAAACATTTTGTGAGCTGCAGTTACCTCCGACGGCTACAAGGTGGTGCTACATTCAGGTGAGGGCACAAGTATGCACAAAATGTTGGGGACTTTTGCCAGATTTATTGCTGGATCTTGCATATTTTTTTCAGAGGCTAAATATTGCCTAGGAAATGCTTTTTAACATAGAGATGCTGGAGTTAAAAGGTCTGGTTGGGCCTCAGCCCTTTCATTGTCTGCCCACTGTAACATATTTTTTTACCAGTACATGTGAGTGGTGACTCTGCTTTATGAAACTTATCATATATTAGGACAATGAATATAGCAGAAGGGGCGATCGAAATGCTTGCCTACATATTTGTTTATTTTTTATATAATGGCTGATTAACCTCTTAATTATATTACCATTTTGTGAAATGTTGCTTTAAAATATATCCTGCTTGCAGAATATATAAGTATTTGTACTGCGTTGGCCGGGAATCGAACCCGGGTCAACTGCTTGGAAGGCAGCTATGCTCACCACTATACCACCAACGCCCTCTGATCTTTGCGCTCTCGGTTCTAAACATTAGGACCCTGAGTTCAATGACTATCATGCACCAGCTTCAATGGTGCATTTGGTTTAGATACCAACATGAAAAGCAATAGAAAGTTTTTGTAGAGGGTAAGGAACTGGGATTGAAACCAAGGACAAAGCTGTGCAGAAGAGAAGAATGGAAAGCAGCAATACAAATAATAGATATGAACACATAGAGGCAGCATGGGAAGCAAAGCAGGGAAGAGAAATAGAGAACATTCCATGAAATGCCCAGGAGATAGATAAGAGCAGAACAAAAAAGGGAAGAATGAAATTCAAAGCCTCCACATAAAAGTGTTTGAAGGTCCCACCAGTCATTCATGCTTATTATTGTGTGCCTTTACTTTCAAAGTACAGTGTGGAGCCTTTGACGATCCCTCTCTTGTATTTCAGCAGACACAGATAGTTGAGAAGTCTTTTCTCACATAGCTGGCACAAGCTTGCGCTTTTCCTTGCTGGTAGCGTGGAAATGACAGCTTGGTCCTTGGAAGTAAAATCAAGCAAAATTAGCAGAGGATGGTTTCAATCCATCGACCTCTGGGTTATGGGCCCAGCACGCTTCCGCTGCGCCACTCTGCTCCGTTGTGAAAGTGTTCTTTTTATGCAGATAAGGAGCATTAGGCAGAGTAGCATGGGATTGGTCTGGCTCTCACCTCATTTGCATAAGTATATCCCAAGGCATGCTGGGTGCAGAAAAACTTCATCTTCCCCTCTCACAATCAGTCATAACTGAAAGTCAGACACTCTTAGGCACTAGCCGTTTCAGGCCTTTATCAAGACAGTAGCTCTTGAACCATCTCTCTCTCGCTCTGTGATCCTAGCACTAGCATGCTCAGGATTTGGCTTTACCTTGGAGCCAGAGATATACCCGGTGAGGGCTTGCCCGGTGTGAGGCTTTTGAGCGTTTGGGAGCGTTCGGGACGTGAGTGGACGTTGGATAGGAAACTATGCGAATATGAAGCCTCCAACATTCCTGCTTCAGTGAGTGGTTCTTTCCATGGACATCTGACTCTTGGATTCCTCTCAACTTGCCTTCTGATAAAACATTTTGTGAGCAGCAGTTTCCTTCGACAGCTACAAGGTGGCGCTACATTCAGGTGAGAGCACAAGTATGCACAAAATGTTAGGGACTTTTGCCAGATTTATCGGTGGATCTTGCATATTTTTTCAGAGGCTAGATATTGCCTAGAAATGCTTTTTAACATAGAGATGCTGGAGTTACAATGTCTGGTCGGGCCTCAGCCCTTCCATTGTTTGCCCACTGTAACAAATTTATTACCAGCACATGTGTGTTGTGACTCTGCTTTATGAAACTTATCATATATTAGGACAATGTATGTAGCAGAAGGTGCGATTGAGATGTTTGCCCACGTATTTGTTTATTTTTTTATATATGGCTGATTAATCTGTTCGTGAAATTTCCATTTTGTGACATGTTGCATTACAATATATCCTGCTTGCAGAATATATAAGTATTTTCAGTGCGTTGGCCGGGAATCGAACCCGGGTCAACTGCTTGGGAAGCAGCTATGCTCACCACTATACCACCAACGCCCTCTGATGTGTTAGCTCTCGGTTCTAAATATTACGTTGCAGAAATCAATGACTATCTTGCACCAGCTTCAATGGTGCATTTGGTTTAGATACCAACATGAGAAGCAGTAGAACGTTTTTTGCAGAGGGTAAGGAACTGGGGATTGAAACCAAGGACAAAGTTGTGCAGAAGAGAAGAAATGAAAAGCAACAGTACAAATAGTAGAAATGAGCATATATAGGCAGCATGGGAAGCAAAGCAGGGAAGAGAAAGAGAACATTCCATGAAATGCCCAGGAGATAGATAAGAGCAGAACAAAAAGGGAAGAATGAAATTCAAAGCATGCCCAGAAAGTTGTGTGAAGCTCCCACCAGTCATTTATGGTTATAATTGTGTGTCTTTACTTTCAAAGTACAGGGTTGTACCTTTCACGATCACTCTTGTATTACACAGACACGAATAGTTGAGAAGTCTTTTCTCACATAGCTGGTACAAGCTTGCACTTTTCCTTTCTGGCTATGTGGAAATGACAGCTTGGTCCTTGGAAGGAAAATCAAGCAAAATTAGCAGAGGATGGTTTCGATCCATCGACCTCTGGGTTATGGGCCCAGCACGCTTCCGCTGCGCCACTCTGCTCCTTTGTGAAAGTGTTCTGTTTATGCAGATGAGGAGGCATTCAGAGAAGTGACGTGGGATTGGTCGGGCTCTCACCTCATTTGCCTAAGTATATCGCAAGGCATGCTGGGTGCAGAAAATCTTTATCTTCCCCTCTCACAATCAGTCACAACTGAAAGTCCAGACCCTCTTATTCACTAGCCGTTTCAGGCCTTTAACAAGACAACAGCTCTCCGACGCTCTCTGTCTCTCTCTCTCTCTGTGATCCTAGTGCTTGCATGCTCAGTATTTGGCTTTACCTGGGAGCCAGAGATCTACCCGGTGAGGGCTTGCCGGTATAAGGCTTTAGAGCGTTTGGGAGCGTTCGGTACATGAGAGGACGTTGGACTGGAAGCTATGCAAATTTGAAGCATCCAAACTTCCTGCTGCAGTCGGAGGCTCTTTCCATGGACATCTGCCTTTTGGATTCCTCTAAACTTGCCCTCTGATGAAACATTTTGTGAGCTGCAGTTACCTCCGACGGCTACAAGGTGGTGCTACATTCAGGTGAGGGCACAAGTATGCACAAAATGTTGGGGACTTTTGCCAGATTTATTGCTGGATCTTGCATATTTTTTTCAGAGGCTAAATATTGCCTAGGAAATGCTTTTTAACATAGAGATGCTGGAGTTAAAATGTCTGGTCGGGCCTCAGCCCTTTCATTGTCTGCCCACTGTAACATATTTTTTTACCAGTACATGTGAGTGGTGACTCTGCTTTATGAAACTTATCATATATTAGGACAATGAATATAGCAGAAGGGGCGATCGAAATGCTTGCCTACATATTTGTTTATTTTTTATATAATGGCTGATTAACCTCTTAATTATATTACCATTTTGTGAAATGTTGCTTTAAAATATATCCTGCTTGCAGAATATATAAGTATTTGTATTGCGTTGGCCAGGAATCGAGCCCGGGTCAACTGCTTGGAAGGCAGCTATGCTCACCACTATACCACCAACGCCCTCAGATCTTTGCGCTCTCGGTTCTAAACATTAGGACCCTGAGTTCAATGACTATCATGCACCAGCTTCAATGGTGCATTTGGTTTAGATACCAACATGAAAAGCAATAGAAAGTTTTTGTAGAAGGTAAGGAACTGGGATTGAAACCAAGGACAAAGCTGTGCAGAAGAGAAGAATGGAAAGCAGCAATACAAATAATAGATATGAACACATAGAGGCAGCATGGGAAGCAAAGCAGGGAAGAGAAATAGAGAACATTCCATGAAATGCCCAGGAGATAGATAAGAGCAGAACAAAAAAGGGAAGAATGAAATTCAAAGCCTCCACATAAAAGTGTTTGAAGGTCCCACCAGTCATTCATGCTTATTATTGTGTGCCTTTACTTTCAAAGTACAGTGTGGAGCTTTTGACGATCCCTCTCTTGTATTTCAGCAGACACAGATAGTTGAGAAGTCTTTTCTCACATAGCTGGCACAAGCTTGCGCTTTTCCTTGCTGGTAGCGTGGAAATGACAGCTTGGTCCTTGGAAGTAAAATCAAGCAAAATTAGCAGAGGATGGTTCCGATCCATCGACCTCTGGGTTATGGGCCCAGCACGCTTCCGCTGCGCCACTTTGCTCCGTTGTGAAAGTGTTCTTTTTATGCAGATAAGGAGCATTAGGCAGAGTAGCATGGGATTGGTCTGGCTCTCACCTCATTTGCATAAGTATATCCCAAGGCATGCTGGGTGCAGAAAAACTTCATCTTCCCCTCTCACAATCAGTCATAACTGAAAGTCAGACACTCTTAGGCACTAGCCGTTTCAGGCCTTTATCAAGACAGTAGCTCTTGAACCATCTCTCTCTCGCTCTGTGATCCTAGCACTAGCATGCTCAGGATTTGGCTTTACCTTGGAGCCAGAGATATACCCGGTGAGGGCTTGCCCGGTGTGAGGCTTTTGAGCGTTTGGGAGCGTTCGGGACGTGAGTGGACGTTGGACAGGAAACTATGCGAATATGAAGCCTCCAACATTCCTGCTTCAGTGAGTGGTTCTTTCCATGGACATCTGACTCTTGGATTCCTCTCAACTTGCCTTCTGATAAAACATTTTGTGAGCAGCAGTTTCCTTCGACAGCTACAAGGTGGCGCTACATTCAGGTGAGAGCACAAGTATGCACAAAATGTTAGGGACTTTTGCCAGATTTATCGGTGGATCTTGCATATTTTTTCAGAGGCTAGATATTGCCTAGAAATGCTTTTTAACATAGAGATGCTGGAGTTACAATGTCTGGTCGGGCCTCAGCCCTTCCATTGTTTGCCCACTGTAACAAATTTATTACCAGCACATGTGTGTTGTGACTCTGCTTTATGAAACTTATCATATATTAGGACAATGTATGTAGCAGAAGGTGCGATTGAGATGTTTGCCCACGTATTTGTTTATTTTTTTATATATGGCTGATTAATCTGTTCGTGAAATTTCCATTTTGTGACATGTTGCATTACAATATATCCTGCTTGCAGAATATATAAGTATTTTCAGTGCGTTGGCCGGGAATCGAACCCGGGTCAACTGCTTGGGAAGCAGCTATGCTCACCACTATACCACCAACGCCCTCTGATGTGTTAGCTCTCGGTTCTAAATATTACGTTGCAGAAATCAATGACTATCTTGCACCAGCTTCAATGGTGCATTTGGTTTAGATACCAACATGAGAAGCAGTAGAACGTTTTTTGCAGAGGGTAAGGAACTGGGGATTGAAACCAAGGACAAAGTTGTGCAGAAGAGAAGAAATGAAAAGCAACAGTACAAATAGTAGAAATGAGCATATATAGGCAGCATGGGAAGCAAAGCAGGGAAGAGAAAGAGAACATTCCATGAAATGCCCAGGAGATATATAAGAGCAGAACAAAAAGGGAAGAATGAAATTCAAAGCATGCCCAGAAAGTTGTGTGAAGCTCCCACCAGTCAGTCATTTATGGTTATAATTGTGTGTCTTTACTTTCAAAGTACAGGGTTGTACCTTTCACGATCACTCTTGTATTACACAGACACGAATAGTTGAGAAGTCTTTTCTCACATAGCTGGCACAAGCTTGCACTTTTCCTTTCTGGCTATGTGGAAATGACAGCTTGGTCCTTGGAAGGAAAATCAAGCAAAATTAGCAGAGGATGGTTTCGATCCATCGACCTCTGGGTTATGGGCCCAGCACGCTTCCGCTGCGCCACTCTGCTCCTTTGTGAAAGTGTTCTCTTTATGCAGATGAGGAGGCATTCAGAGAAGTGACGTGGGATTGGTCGGGCTCTCACCTCATTTGCCTAAGTATATCGCAAGGCATGCTGGGTGCAGAAAATCTTTATCTTCCCCTCTCACAATCAGTCACAACTGAAAGTCCAGACCCTCTTAGGCACTAGCCGTTTCAGGCCTTTAACAAGACAACAGCTCTCCGACGCTCTCTGTCTCTCTCTCTCTCTGTGATCCTAGTGCTTGCATGCTCAGTATTTGGCTTTTCCTGGGAGCCAGAGATCTACCCGGTGAGGGCTTGCCGGTATAAGGCTTTAGAGCGTTTGGGAGCGTTCGGTACATGAGAGGACGTTGGACTGGAAGCTATGCAAATTTGAAGCATCCAAACTTCCTGCTGCAGTCGGAGGCTCTTTCCATGGACATCTGCCTTTTGGATTCCTCTAAACTTGCCCTCTGATGAAACATTTTGTGAGCTGCAGTTACCTCCGACGGCTACAAGGTGGTGCTACATTCAGGTGAGGGCACAAGTATGCACAAAATGTTGGGGACTTTTGCCAGATTTATTGCTGGATCTTGCATATTTTTTTCAGAGGCTAAATATTGCCTAGGAAATGCTTTTTAACATAGAGATGCTGGAGTTAAAAGGTCTGGTTGGGCCTCAGCCCTTTCATTGTCTGCCCACTGTAACATATTTTTTTACCAGTACATGTGAGTGGTGACTCTGCTTTATGAAACTTATCATATATTAGGACAATGAATATAGCAGAAGGGGCGATCGAAATGCTTGCCTACATATTTGTTTATTTTTTATATAATGGCTGATTAACCTCTTAATTATATTACCATTTTGTGAAATGTTGCTTTAAAATATATCCTGCTTGCAGAATATATAAGTATTTGTATTGCGTTGGCCAGGAATCGAGCCCGGGTCAACTGCTTGGAAGGCAGCTATGCTCACCACTATACCACCAACGCCCTCAGATCTTTGCGCTCTCGGTTCTAAACATTAGGACCCTGAGTTCAATGACTATCATGCACCAGCTTCAATGGTGCATTTGGTTTAGATACCAACATGAAAAGCAATAGAAAGTTTTTGTAGAAGGTAAGGAACTGGGATTGAAACCAAGGACAAAGCTGTGCAGAAGAGAAGAATGGAAAGCAGCAATACAAATAATAGATATGAACACATAGAGGCAGCATGGGAAGCAAAGCAGGGAAGAGAAATAGAGAACATTCCATGAAATGCCCAGGAGATAGATAAGAGCAGAACAAAAAAGGGAAGAATGAAATTCAAAGCCTCCACATAAAAGTGTTTGAAGGTCCCACCAGTCATTCATGCTTATTATTGTGTGCCTTTACTTTCAAAGTACAGTGTGGAGCTTTTGACGATCCCTCTCTTGTATTTCAGCAGACACAGATAGTTGAGAAGTCTTTTCTCACATAGCTGGCACAAGCTTGCGCTTTTCCTTGCTGGTAGCGTGGAAATGACAGCTTGGTCCTTGGAAGTAAAATCAAGCAAAATTAGCAGAGGATGGTTTTGATCCATCGACCTCTGGGTTATGGGCCCAGCACGCTTCCGCTGCGCCACTCTGCTCCGTTGTGAAAGTGTTCTTTTTATGCAGATAAGGAGCATTAGGCAGAGTAGCATGGGATTGGTCTGGCTCTCACCTCATTTGCATAAGTATATCCCAAGGCATGCTGGGTGCAGAAAAACTTCATCTTCCCCTCTCACAATCAGTCATAACTGAAAGTCAGACACTCTTAGGCACTAGCCGTTTCAGGCCTTTATCAAGACAGTAGCTCTTGAACCATCTCTCTCTCGCTCTGTGATCCTAGCACTAGCATGCTCAGGATTTGGCTTTACCTTGGAGCCAGAGATATACCCGGTGAGGGCTTGCCCGGTGTGAGGCTTTTGAGCGTTTGGGAGCGTTCGGGACGTGATTGGACGTTGGACAGGAAACTATGCGAATATGAAGCCTCCAACATTCCTGCTTCAGTGAGTGGTTCTTTCCATGGACATCTGACTCTTGGATTCCTCTCAACTTGCCTTCTGATAAAACATTTTGTGAGCAGCAGTTTCCTTCGACAGCTACAAGGTGGCGCTACATTCAGGTGAGAGCACAAGTATGCACAAAATGTTAGGGACTTTTGCCAGATTTATCGGTGGATCTTGCATATTTTTTCAGAGGCTAGATATTGCCTAGAAATGCTTTTTAACATAGAGATGCTGGAGTTACAATGTCTGGTCGGGCCTCAGCCCTTCCATTGTTTGCCCACTGTAACAAATTTATTACCAGCACATGTGTGTTGTGACTCTGCTTTATGAAACTTATCATATATTAGGACAATGTATGTAGCAGAAGGTGCGATTGAGATGTTTGCCCACGTATTTGTTTATTTTTTTATATATGGCTGATTAATCTGTTCGTGAAATTTCCATTTTGTGACATGTTGCATTACAATATATCCTGCTTGCAGAATATATAAGTATTTTCAGTGCGTTGGCCGGGAATCGAACCCGGGTCAACTGCTTGGGAAGCAGCTATGCTCACCACTATACCACCAACGCCCTCTGATGTGTTAGCTCTCGGTTCTAAATATTACGTTGCAGAAATCAATGACTATCTTGCACCAGCTTCAATGGTGCATTTGGTTTAGATACCAACATGAGAAGCAGTAGAACGTTTTTTGCAGAGGGTAAGGAACTGGGGATTGAAACCAAGGACAAAGTTGTGCAGAAGAGAAGAAATGAAAAGCAACAGTACAAATAGTAGAAATGAGCATATATAGGCAGCATGGGAAGCAAAGCAGGGAAGAGAAAGAGAACATTCCATGAAATGCCCAGGAGATAGATAAGAGCAGAACAAAAAGGGAAGAATGAAATTCAAAGCATGCCCAGAAAGTTGTGTGAAGCTCCCACCAGTCATTTATGGTTATAATTGTGTGTCTTTACTTTCAAAGTACAGGGTTGTACCTTTCACGATCACTCTTGTATTACACAGACACGAATAGTTGAGAAGTCTTTTCTCACATAGCTGGTACAAGCTTGCACTTTTCCTTTCTGGCTATGTGGAAATGACAGCTTGGTCCTTGGAAGGAAAATCAAGCAAAATTAGCAGAGGATGGTTTCGATCCATCGACCTCTGGGTTATGGGCCCAGCACGCTTCCGCTGCGCCACTCTGCTCCTTTGTGAAAGTGTTCTGTTTATGCAGATGAGGAGGCATTCAGAGAAGTGACGTGGGATTGGTCGGGCTCTCACCTCATTTGCCTAAGTATATCGCAAGGCATGCTGGGTGCAGAAAATCTTTATCTTCCCCTCTCACAATCAGTCACAACTGAAAGTCCAGACCCTCTTATTCACTAGCCGTTTCAGGCCTTTAACAAGACAACAGCTCTCCGACGCTCTCTGTCTCTCTCTCTCTCTGTGATCCTAGTGCTTGCATGCTCAGTATTTGGCTTTACCTGGGAGCCAGAGATCTACCCGGTGAGGGCTTGCCGGTATAAGGCTTTAGAGCGTTTGGGAGCGTTCGGTACATGAGAGGACGTTGGACTGGAAGCTATGCAAATTTGAAGCATCCAAACTTCCTGCTGCAGTCGGAGGCTCTTTCCATGGACATCTGCCTTTTGGATTCCTCTAAACTTGCCCTCTGATGAAACATTTTGTGAGCTGCAGTTACCTCCGACGGCTACAAGGTGGTGCTACATTCAGGTGAGGGCACAAGTATGCACAAAATGTTGGGGACTTTTGCCAGATTTATTGCTGGATCTTGCATATTTTTTTCAGAGGCTAAATATTGCCTAGGAAATGCTTTTTAACATAGAGATGCTGGAGTTAAAATGTCTGGTCGGGCCTCAGCCCTTTCATTGTCTGCCCACTGTAACATATTTTTTTACCAGTACATGTGAGTGGTGACTCTGCTTTATGAAACTTATCATATATTAGGACAATGAATATAGCAGAAGGGGCGATCGAAATGCTTGCCTACATATTTGTTTATTTTTTATATAATGGCTGATTAACCTCTTAATTATATTACCATTTTGTGAAATGTTGCTTTAAAATATTTCCTGCTTGCAGAATATATAAGTATTTGTATTGCGTTGGCCGGGAATCGAACCCGGGTCAACTGCTTGGAAGGCAGCTATGCTCACCACTATACCACCAACGCCCTCAGATCTTTGCGCTCTCGGTTCTAAACATTAGGACCCTGAGTTCAATGACTATCATGCACCAGCTTCAATGGTGCATTTGGTTTAGATACCAACATGAAAAGCAATAGAAAGTTTTTGTAGAAGGTAAGGAACTGGGATTGAAACCAAGGACAAAGCTGTGCAGAAGAGAAGAATGGAAAGCAGCAATACAAATAATAGATATGAACACATAGAGGCAGCATGGGAAGCAAAGCAGGGAAGAGAAATAGAGAACATTCCATGAAATGCCCAGGAGATAGATAAGAGCAGAACAAAAAAGGGAAGAATGAAATTCAAAGCCTCCACATAAAAGTGTTTGAAGGTCCCACCAGTCATTCATGCTTATTATTGTGTGCCTTTACTTTCAAAGTACAGTGTGGAGCTTTTGACGATCCCTCTCTTGTATTTCAGCAGACACAGATAGTTGAGAAGTCTTTTCTCACATAGCTGGCACAAGCTTGCGCTTTTCCTTGCTGGTAGCGTGGAAATGACAGCTTGGTCCTTGGAAGTAAAATCAAGCAAAATTAGCAGAGGATGGTTCCGATCCATCGACCTCTGGGTTATGGGCCCAGCACGCTTCCGCTGCGCCACTTTGCTCCGTTGTGAAAGTGTTCTTTTTATGCAGATAAGGAGCATTAGGCAGAGTAGCATGGGATTGGTCTGGCTCTCACCTCATTTGCATAAGTATATCCCAAGGCATGCTGGGTGCAGAAAAACTTCATCTTCCCCTCTCACAATCAGTCATAACTGAAAGTCAGACACTCTTAGGCACTAGCCGTTTCAGGCCTTTATCAAGACAGTAGCTCTTGAACCATCTCTCTCTCGCTCTGTGATCCTAGCACTAGCATGCTCAGGATTTGGCTTTACCTTGGAGCCAGAGATATACCCGGTGAGGGCTTGCCCGGTGTGAGGCTTTTGAGCGTTTGGGAGCGTTCGGGACGTGAGTGGACGTTGGACAGGAAACTATGCGAATATGAAGCCTCCAACATTCCTGCTTCAGTGAGTGGTTCTTTCCATGGACATCTGACTCTTGGATTCCTCTCAACTTGCCTTCTGATAAAACATTTTGTGAGCAGCAGTTTCCTTCGACAGCTACAAGGTGGCGCTACATTCAGGTGAGAGCACAAGTATGCACAAAATGTTAGGGACTTTTGCCAGATTTATCGGTGGATCTTGCATATTTTTTCAGAGGCTAGATATTGCCTAGAAATGCTTTTTAACATAGAGATGCTGGAGTTACAATGTCTGGTCGGGCCTCAGCCCTTCCATTGTTTGCCCACTGTAACAAATTTATTACCAGCACATGTGTGTTGTGACTCTGCTTTATGAAACTTATCATATATTAGGACAATGTATGTAGCAGAAGGTGCGATTGAGATGTTTGCCCACGTATTTGTTTATTTTTTTATATATGGCTGATTAATCTGTTCGTGAAATTTCCATTTTGTGACATGTTGCATTACAATATATCCTGCTTGCAGAATATATAAGTATTTTCAGTGCGTTGGCCGGGAATCGAACCCGGGTCAACTGCTTGGGAAGCAGCTATGCTCACCACTATACCACCAACGCCCTCTGATGTGTTAGCTCTCGGTTCTAAATATTACGTTGCAGAAATCAATGACTATCTTGCACCAGCTTCAATGGTGCATTTGGTTTAGATACCAACATGAGAAGCAGTAGAACGTTTTTTGCAGAGGGTAAGGAACTGGGGATTGAAACCAAGGACAAAGTTGTGCAGAAGAGAAGAAATGAAAAGCAACAGTACAAATAGTAGAAATGAGCATATATAGGCAGCATGGGAAGCAAAGCAGGGAAGAGAAAGAGAACATTCCATGAAATGCCCAGGAGATATATAAGAGCAGAACAAAAAGGGAAGAATGAAATTCAAAGCATGCCCAGAAAGTTGTGTGAAGCTCCCACCAGTCAGTCATTTATGGTTATAATTGTGTGTCTTTACTTTCAAAGTACAGGGTTGTACCTTTCACGATCACTCTTGTATTACACAGACACGAATAGTTGAGAAGTCTTTTCTCACATAGCTGGCACAAGCTTGCACTTTTCCTTTCTGGCTATGTGGAAATGACAGCTTGGTCCTTGGAAGGAAAATCAAGCAAAATTAGCAGAGGATGGTTTCGATCCATCGACCTCTGGGTTATGGGCCCAGCACGCTTCCGCTGCGCCACTCTGCTCCTTTGTGAAAGTGTTCTCTTTATGCAGATGAGGAGGCATTCAGAGAAGTGACCCGGGATTGGTCGGGCTCTCACCTCATTTGCCTAAGTATATCGCAAGGCATGCTGGGTGCAGAAAATCTTTATCTTCCCCTCTCACAATCAGTCACAACTGAAAGTCCAGACCCTCTTAGGCACTAGCCGTTTCAGGCCTTTAACAAGACAACAGCTCTCCGACGCTCTCTGTCTCTCTCTCTCTCTGTGATCCTAGTGCTTGCATGCTCAGTATTTGGCTTTTCCTGGGAGCCAGAGATCTACCCGGTGAGGGCTTGCCGGTATAAGGCTTTAGAGCGTTTGGGAGCGTTCGGTACATGAGAGGACGTTGGACTGGAAGCTATGCAAATTTGAAGCATCCAAACTTCCTGCTGCAGTCGGAGGCTCTTTCCATGGACATCTGCCTTTTGGATTCCTCTAAACTTGCCCTCTGATGAAACATTTTGTGAGCTGCAGTTACCTCCGACGGCTACAAGGTGGTGCTACATTCAGGTGAGGGCACAAGTATGCACAAAATGTTGGGGACTTTTGCCAGATTTATTGCTGGATCTTGCATATTTTTTTCAGAGGCTAAATATTGCCTAGGAAATGCTTTTTAACATAGAGATGCTGGAGTTAAAAGGTCTGGTTGGGCCTCAGCCCTTTCATTGTCTGCCCACTGTAACATATTTTTTTACCAGTACATGTGAGTGGTGACTCTGCTTTATGAAACTTATCATATATTAGGACAATGAATATAGCAGAAGGGGCGATCGAAATGCTTGCCTACATATTTGTTTATTTTTTATATAATGGCTGATTAACCTCTTAATTATATTACCATTTTGTGAAATGTTGCTTTAAAATATATCCTGCTTGCAGAATATATAAGTATTTGTACTGCGTTGGCCGGGAATCGAACCCGGGTCAACTGCTTGGAAGGCAGCTATGCTCACCACTATACCACCAACGCCCTCTGATCTTTGCGCTCTCGGTTCTAAACATTAGGACCCTGAGTTCAATGACTATCATGCACCAGCTTCAATGGTGCATTTGGTTTAGATACCAACATGAAAAGCAATAGAAAGTTTTTGTAGAGGGTAAGGAACTGGGATTGAAACCAAGGACAAAGCTGTGCAGAAGAGAAGAATGGAAAGCAGCAATACAAATAATAGATATGAACACATAGAGGCAGCATGGGAAGCAAAGCAGGGAAGAGAAATAGAGAACATTCCATGAAATGCCCAGGAGATAGATAAGAGCAGAACAAAAAAGGGAAGAATGAAATTCAAGCCTCCACATAAAAGTGTTTGAAGGTCCCACCAGTCATTCATGCTTATTATTGTGTGCCTTTACTTTCAAAGTACAGTGTGGAGCCTTTGACGATCCCTCTCTTGTATTTCAGCAGACACAGATAGTTGAGAAGTCTTTTCTCACATAGCTGGCACAAGCTTGCGCTTTTCCTTGCTGGTAGCGTGGAAATGACAGCTTGGTCCTTGGAAGTAAAATCAAGCAAAATTAGCAGAGGATGGTTTTGATCCATCGACCTCTGGGTTATGGGCCCAGCACGCTTCCGCTGCGCCACTCTGCTCCGTTGTGAAAGTGTTCTTTTTATGCAGATAAGGAGCATTAGGCAGAGTAGCATGGGATTGGTCTGGCTCTCACCTCATTTGCATAAGTATATCCCAAGGCATGCTGGGTGCAGAAAAACTTCATCTTCCCCTCTCACAATCAGTCATAACTGAAAGTCAGACACTCTTAGGCACTAGCCGTTTCAGGCCTTTATCAAGACAGTAGCTCTTGAACCATCTCTCTCTCGCTCTGTGATCCTAGCACTAGCATGCTCAGGATTTGGCTTTACCTTGGAGCCAGAGATATACCCGGTGAGGGCTTGCCCGGTGTGAGGCTTTTGAGCGTTTGGGAGCGTTCGGGACGTGAGTGGACGTTGGACAGGAAACTATGCGAATATGAAGCCTCCAACATTCCTGCTTCAGTGAGTGGTTCTTTTCATGGACATCTGACTCTTGGATTCCTCTCAACTTGCCTTCTGATAAAACATTTTGTGAGCAGCAGTTTCCTTCGACAGCTACAAGGTGGCGCTACATTCAGGTGAGAGCACAAGTATGCACAAAATGTTAGGGACTTTTGCCAGATTTATCGGTGGATCTTGCATATTTTTTCAGAGGCTAGATATTGCCTAGAAATGCTTTTTAACATAGAGATGCTGGAGTTACAATGTCTGGTCGGGCCTCAGCCCTTCCATTGTTTGCCCACTGTAACAAATTTATTACCAGCACATGTGTGTTGTGACTCTGCTTTATGAAACTTATCATATATTAGGACAATGTATGTAGCAGAAGGTGCGATTGAGATGTTTGCCCACGTATTTGTTTATTTTTTTATATATGGCTGATTAATCTGTTCGTGAAATTTCCATTTTGTGACATGTTGCATTACAATATATCCTGCTTGCAGAATATATAAGTATTTTCAGTGCGTTGGCCGGGAATCGAACCCGGGTCAACTGCTTGGGAAGCAGCTATGCTCACCACTATACCACCAACGCCCTCTGATGTGTTAGCTCTCGGTTCTAAATATTACGTTGCAGAAATCAATGACTATCTTGCACCAGCTTCAATGGTGCATTTGGTTTAGATACCAACATGAGAAGCAGTAGAACGTTTTTTGCAGAGGGTAAGGAACTGGGGATTGAAACCAAGGACAAAGTTGTGCAGAAGAGAAGAAATGAAAAGCAACAGTACAAATAGTAGAAATGAGCATATATAGGCAGCATGGGAAGCAAAGCAGGGAAGAGAAAGAGAACATTCCATGAAATGCCCAGGAGATATATAAGAGCAGAACAAAAAGGGAAGAATGAAATTCAAAGCATGCCCAGAAAGTTGTGTGAAGCTCCCACCAGTCAGTCATTTATGGTTATAATTGTGTGTCTTTACTTTCAAAGTACAGGGTTGTACCTTTCACGATCACTCTTGTATTACACAGACACGAATAGTTGAGAAGTCTTTTCTCACATAGCTGGCACAAGCTTGCACTTTTCCTTTCTGGCTATGTGGAAATGACAGCTTGGTCCTTGGAAGGAAAATCAAGCAAAATTAGCAGAGGATGGTTTCGATCCATCGACCTCTGGGTTATGGGCCCAGCACGCTTCCGCTGCGCCACTCTGCTCCTTTGTGAAAGTGTTCTCTTTATGCAGATGAGGAGGCATTCAGAGAAGTGACGTGGGATTGGTCGGGCTCTCACCTCATTTGCCTAAGTATATCGCAAGGCATGCTGGGTGCAGAAAATCTTTATCTTCCCCTCTCACAATCAGTCACAACTGAAAGTCCAGACCCTCTTAGGCACTAGCCGTTTCAGGCCTTTAACAAGACAACAGCTCTCCGACGCTCTCTGTCTCTCTCTCTCTCTGTGATCCTAGTGCTTGCATGCTCAGTATTTGGCTTTTCCTGGGAGCCAGAGATCTACCCGGTGAGGGCTTGCCGGTATAAGGCTTTAGAGCGTTTGGGAGCGTTCGGTACATGAGAGGACGTTGGACTGGAAGCTATGCAAATTTGAAGCATCCAAACTTCCTGCTGCAGTCGGAGGCTCTTTCCATGGACATCTGCCTTTTGGATTCCTCTAAACTTGCCCTCTGATGAAACATTTTGTGAGCTGCAGTTACCTCCGACGGCTACAAGGTGGTGCTACATTCAGGTGAGGGCACAAGTATGCACAAAATGTTGGGGACTTTTGCCAGATTTATTGCTGGATCTTGCATATTTTTTTCAGAGGCTAAATATTGCCTAGGAAATGCTTTTTAACATAGAGATGCTGGAGTTAAAAGGTCTGGTTGGGCCTCAGCCCTTTCATTGTCTGCCCACTGTAACATATTTTTTTACCAGTACATGTGAGTGGTGACTCTGCTTTATGAAACTTATCATATATTAGGACAATGAATATAGCAGAAGGGGCGATCGAAATGCTTGCCTACATATTTGTTTATTTTTTATATAATGGCTGATTAACCTCTTAATTATATTACCATTTTGTGAAATGTTGCTTTAAAATATATCCTGCTTGCAGAATATATAAGTATTTGTACTGCGTTGGCCGGGAATCGAACCCGGGTCAACTGCTTGGAAGGCAGCTATGCTCACCACTATACCACCAACGCCCTCTGATCTTTGCGCTCTCGGTTCTAAACATTAGGACCCTGAGTTCAATGACTATCATGCACCAGCTTCAATGGTGCATTTGGTTTAGATACCAACATGAAAAGCAATAGAAAGTTTTTGTAGAGGGTAAGGAACTGGGATTGAAACCAAGGACAAAGCTGTGCAGAAGAGAAGAATGGAAAGCAGCAATACAAATAATAGATATGAACACATAGAGGCAGCATGGGAAGCAAAGCAGGGAAGAGAAATAGAGAACATTCCATGAAATGCCCAGGAGATAGATAAGAGCAGAACAAAAAAGGGAAGAATGAAATTCAAAGCCTCCACATAAAAGTGTTTGAAGGTCCCACCAGTCATTCATGCTTATTATTGTGTGCCTTTACTTTCAAAGTACAGTGTGGAGCCTTTGACGATCCCTCTCTTGTATTTCAGCAGACACAGATAGTTGAGAAGTCTTTTCTCACATAGCTGGCACAAGCTTGCGCTTTTCCTTGCTGGTAGCGTGGAAATGACAGCTTGGTCCTTGGAAGTAAAATCAAGCAAAATTAGCAGAGGATGGTTTCGATCTATCGACCTCTGGGTTATGGGCCCAGCACGCTTCCGCTGCGCCACTCTGCTCCGTTGTGAAAGTGTTCTTTTTATGCAGATAAGGAGCATTAGGCAGAGTAGCATGGGATTGGTCTGGCTCTCACCTCATTTGCATAAGTATATCCCAAGGCATGCTGGGTGCAGAAAAACTTCATCTTCCCCTCTCACAATCAGTCATAACTGAAAGTCAGACACTCTTAGGCACTAGCCGTTTCAGGCCTTTATCAAGACAGTAGCTCTTGAACCTTCTCTCTCTCGCTCTGTGATCCTAGCACTAGCATGCTCAGGATTTGGCTTTACCTTGGAGCCAGAGATATACCCGGTGAGGGCTTGCCCGGTGTGAGGCTTTTGAGCGTTTGGGAGCGTTGTGGACGTTGGACAGGAAACTATGCGAATATGAAGCCTCCAACATTCCTGCTTCAGTGAGTGGTTCTTTCCATGGACATCTGACTCTTGGATTCCTCTCAACTTGCCTTCTGATAAAACATTTTGTGAGCAGCAGTTTCCTTCGACAGCTACAAGGTGGCGCTACATTCAGGTGAGAGCACAAGTATGCACAAAATGTTAGGGACTTTTGCCAGATTTATCGGTGGATCTTGCATATTTTTTCAGAGGCTAGATATTGCCTAGAAATGCTTTTTAACATAGAGATGCTGGAGTTACAATGTCTGGTCGGGACTCAGCCCTTCCATTGTTTGCCCACTGTAACAAATTTATTACCAGCACATGTGTGTTGTGACTCTGCTTTATGAAACTTATCATATATTAGGACAATGTATGTAGCAGAAGGTGCGATTGAGATGTTTGCCCACGTATTTGTTTATTTTTTTATATATGGCTGATTAATCTGTTCGTGAAATTTCCATTTTGTGACATGTTGCATTACAATATATCCTGCTTGCAGAATATATAAGTATTTTCAGTGCGTTGGCCGGGAATCGAACCCGGGTCAACTGCTTGGGAAGCAGCTATGCTCACCACTATACCACCAACGCCCTCTGATGTGTTAGCTCTCGGTTCTAAATATTACGTTGCAGAAATCAATGACTATCTTGCACCAGCTTCAATGGTGCATTTGGTTTAGATACCAACATGAGAAGCAGTAGAACGTTTTTTGCAGAGGGTAAGGAACTGGGGATTGAAACCAAGGACAAAGTTGTGCAGAAGAGAAGAAATGAAAAGCAACAGTACAAATAGTAGAAATGAGCATATATAGGCAGCATGGGAAGCAAAGCAGGGAAGAGAAAGAGAACATTCCATGAAATGCCCAGGAGATAGATAAGAGCAGAACAAAAAGGGAAGAATGAAATTCAAAGCATGCCCAGAAAGTTGTGTGAAGCTCCCACCAGTCAGTCATTTATGGTTATAATTGTGTGTCTTTACTTTCAAAGTACAGGGTTGTACCTTTCACGATCACTCTTGTATTACACAGACACGAATAGTTGAGAAGTCTTTTCTCACATAGCTGGCACAAGCTTGCACTTTTCCTTTCTGGCTATGTGGAAATGACAGCTTGGTCCTTGGAAGGAAAATCAAGCAAAATTAGCAGAGGATGGTTTCGATCCATCGACCTCTGGGTTATGGGCCCAGCACGCTTCCGCTGCGCCACTCTGCTCCTTTGTGAAAGTGTTCTCTTTATGCAGATGAGGAGGCATTCAGAGAAGTGACGTGGGATTGGTCGGGCTCTCACCTCATTTGCCTAAGTATATCGCAAGGCATGCTGGGTGCAGAAAATCTTTATCTTCCCCTCTCACAATCAGTCACAACTGAAAGTCCAGACCCTCTTAGGCACTAGCCGTTTCAGGCCTTTAACAAGACAACAGCTCTCCGACGCTCTCTGTCTCTCTCTCTCTCTGTGATCCTAGTGCTTGCATGCTCAGTATTTGGCTTTTCCTGGGAGCCAGAGATCTACCCGGTGAGGGCTTGCCGGTATAAGGCTTTAGAGCGTTTGGGAGCGTTCGGTACATGAGAGGACGTTGGACTGGACGCTATGCAAATTTGAAGCATCCAAACTTCCTGCTGCAGTCGGAGGCTCTTTCCATGGACATCTGCCTTTTGGATTCCTCTAAACTTGCCCTCTGATGAAACATTTTGTGAGCTGCAGTTACCTCCGACGGCTACAAGGTGGTGCTACATTCAGGTGAGGGCACAAGTATGCACAAAATGTTGGGGACTTTTGCCAGATTTATTGCTGGACCTTGCATATTTTTTTCAGAGGCTAAATATTGCCTAGGAAATGCTTTTTAACATAGAGATGCTGGAGTTAAAAGGTCTGGTTGGGCCTCAGCCCTTTCATTGTCTGCCCACTGTAACATATTTTTTTACCAGTACATGTGAGTGGTGACTCTGCTTTATGAAACTTATCATATATTAGGACAATGAATATAGCAGAAGGGGCGATCGAAATGCTTGCCTACATATTTGTTTATTTTTTATATAATGGCTGATTAACCTCTTAATTATATTACCATTTTGTGAAATGTTGCTTTAAAATATATCCTGCTTGCAGAATATATAAGTATTTGTACTGCGTTGGCCGGGAATCGAACCCGGGTCAACTGCTTGGAAGGCAGCTATGCTCACCACTATACCACCAACGCCCTCTGATCTTTGCGCTCTCGGTTCTAAACATTAGGACCCTGAGTTCAATGACTATCATGCACCAGCTTCAATGGTGCATTTGGTTTAGATACCAACATGAAAAGCAATAGAAAGTTTTTGTAGAGGGTAAGGAACTGGGATTGAAACCAAGGACAAAGCTGTGCAGAAGAGAAGAATGGAAAGCAGCAATACAAATAATAGATATGAACACATAGAGGCAGCATGGGAAGCAAAGCAGGGAAGAGAAATAGAGAACATTCCATGAAATGCCCAGGAGATAGATAAGAGCAGAACAAAAAAGGGAAGAATGAAATTCAAGCCTCCACATAAAAGTGTTTGAAGGTCCCACCAGTCATTCATGCTTATTATTGTGTGCCTTTACTTTCAAAGTACAGTGTGGAGCCTTTGACGATCCCTCTCTTGTATTTCAGCAGACACAGATAGTTGAGAAGTCTTTTCTCACATAGCTGGCACAAGCTTGCGCTTTTCCTTGCTGGTAGCGTGGAAATGACAGCTTGGTCCTTGGAAGTAAAATCAAGCAAAATTAGCAGAGGATGGTTTTGATCCATCGACCTCTGGGTTATGGGCCCAGCACGCTTCCGCTGCGCCACTCTGCTCCGTTGTGAAAGTGTTCTTTTTATGCAGATAAGGAGCATTAGGCAGAGTAGCATGGGATTGGTCTGGCTCTCACCTCATTTGCATAAGTATATCCCAAGGCATGCTGGGTGCAGAAAAACTTCATCTTCCCCTCTCACAATCAGTCATAACTGAAAGTCAGACACTCTTAGGCACTAGCCGTTTCAGGCCTTTATCAAGACAGTAGCTCTTGAACCATCTCTCTCTCGCTCTGTGATCCTAGCACTAGCATGCTCAGGATTTGGCTTTACCTTGGAGCCAGAGATATACCCGGTGAGGGCTTGCCCGGTGTGAGGCTTTTGAGCGTTTGGGAGCGTTCGGGACGTGAGTGGACGTTGGACAGGAAACTATGCGAATATGAAGCCTCCAACATTCCTGCTTCAGTGAGTGGTTCTTTTCATGGACATCTGACTCTTGGATTCCTCTCAACTTGCCTTCTGATAAAACATTTTGTGAGCAGCAGTTTCCTTCGACAGCTACAAGGTGGCGCTACATTCAGGTGAGAGCACAAGTATGCACAAAATGTTAGGGACTTTTGCCAGATTTATCGGTGGATCTTGCATATTTTTTCAGAGGCTAGATATTGCCTAGAAATGCTTTTTAACATAGAGATGCTGGAGTTACAATGTCTGGTCGGGCCTCAGCCCTTCCATTGTTTGCCCACTGTAACAAATTTATTACCAGCACATGTGTGTTGTGACTCTGCTTTATGAAACTTATCATATATTAGGACAATGTATGTAGCAGAAGGTGCGATTGAGATGTTTGCCCACGTATTTGTTTATTTTTTTATATATGGCTGATTAATCTGTTCGTGAAATTTCCATTTTGTGACATGTTGCATTACAATATATCCTGCTTGCAGAATATATAAGTATTTTCAGTGCGTTGGCCGGGAATCGAACCCGGGTCAACTGCTTGGGAAGCAGCTATGCTCACCACTATACCACCAACGCCCTCTGATGTGTTAGCTCTCGGTTCTAAATATTACGTTGCAGAAATCAATGACTATCTTGCACCAGCTTCAATGGTGCATTTGGTTTAGATACCAACATGAGAAGCAGTAGAACGTTTTTTGCAGAGGGTAAGGAACTGGGGATTGAAACCAAGGACAAAGTTGTGCAGAAGAGAAGAAATGAAAAGCAACAGTACAAATAGTAGAAATGAGCATATATAGGCAGCATGGGAAGCAAAGCAGGGAAGAGAAAGAGAACATTCCATGAAATGCCCAGGAGATATATAAGAGCAGAACAAAAAGGGAAGAATGAAATTCAAAGCATGCCCAGAAAGTTGTGTGAAGCTCCCACCAGTCAGTCATTTATGGTTATAATTGTGTGTCTTTACTTTCAAAGTACAGGGTTGTACCTTTCACGATCACTCTTGTATTACACAGACACGAATAGTTGAGAAGTCTTTTCTCACATAGCTGGCACAAGCTTGCACTTTTCCTTTCTGGCTATGTGGAAATGACAGCTTGGTCCTTGGAAGGAAAATCAAGCAAAATTAGCAGAGGATGGTTTCGATCCATCGACCTCTGGGTTATGGGCCCAGCACGCTTCCGCTGCGCCACTCTGCTCCTTTGTGAAAGTGTTCTCTTTATGCAGATGAGGAGGCATTCAGAGAAGTGACGTGGGATTGGTCGGGCTCTCACCTCATTTGCCTAAGTATATCGCAAGGCATGCTGGGTGCAGAAAATCTTTATCTTCCCCTCTCACAATCAGTCACAACTGAAAGTCCAGACCCTCTTAGGCACTAGCCGTTTCAGGCCTTTAACAAGACAACAGCTCTCCGACGCTCTCTGTCTCTCTCTCTCTCTGTGATCCTAGTGCTTGCATGCTCAGTATTTGGCTTTTCCTGGGAGCCAGAGATCTACCCGGTGAGGGCTTGCCGGTATAAGGCTTTAGAGCGTTTGGGAGCGTTCGGTACATGAGAGGACGTTGGACTGGAAGCTATGCAAATTTGAAGCATCCAAACTTCCTGCTGCAGTCGGAGGCTCTTTCCATGGACATCTGCCTTTTGGATTCCTCTAAACTTGCCCTCTGATGAAACATTTTGTGAGCTGCAGTTACCTCCGACGGCTACAAGGTGGTGCTACATTCAGGTGAGGGCACAAGTATGCACAAAATGTTGGGGACTTTTGCCAGATTTATTGCTGGATCTTGCATATTTTTTTCAGAGGCTAAATATTGCCTAGGAAATGCTTTTTAACATAGAGATGCTGGAGTTAAAAGGTCTGGTTGGGCCTCAGCCCTTTCATTGTCTGCCCACTGTAACATATTTTTTTACCAGTACATGTGAGTGGTGACTCTGCTTTATGAAACTTATCATATATTAGGACAATGAATATAGCAGAAGGGGCGATCGAAATGCTTGCCTACATATTTGTTTATTTTTTATATAATGGCTGATTAACCTCTTAATTATATTACCATTTTGTGAAATGTTGCTTTAAAATATATCCTGCTTGCAGAATATATAAGTATTTGTACTGCGTTGGCCGGGAATCGAACCCGGGTCAACTGCTTGGAAGGCAGCTATGCTCACCACTATACCACCAACGCCCTCTGATCTTTGCGCTCTCGGTTCTAAACATTAGGACCCTGAGTTCAATGACTATCATGCACCAGCTTCAATGGTGCATTTGGTTTAGATACCAACATGAAAAGCAATAGAAAGTTTTTGTAGAGGGTAAGGAACTGGGATTGAAACCAAGGACAAAGCTGTGCAGAAGAGAAGAATGGAAAGCAGCAATACAAATAATAGATATGAACACATAGAGGCAGCATGGGAAGCAAAGCAGGGAAGAGAAATAGAGAACATTCCATGAAATGCCCAGGAGATAGATAAGAGCAGAACAAAAAAGGGAAGAATGAAATTCAAAGCCTCCACATAAAAGTGTTTGAAGGTCCCACCAGTCATTCATGCTTATTATTGTGTGCCTTTACTTTCAAAGTACAGTGTGGAGCCTTTGACGATCCCTCTCTTGTATTTCAGCAGACACAGATAGTTGAGAAGTCTTTTCTCACATAGCTGGCACAAGCTTGCGCTTTTCCTTGCTGGTAGCGTGGAAATGACAGCTTGGTCCTTGGAAGTAAAATCAAGCAAAATTAGCAGAGGATGGTTTCGATCTATCGACCTCTGGGTTATGGGCCCAGCACGCTTCCGCTGCGCCACTCTGCTCCGTTGTGAAAGTGTTCTTTTTATGCAGATAAGGAGCATTAGGCAGAGTAGCATGGGATTGGTCTGGCTCTCACCTCATTTGCATAAGTATATCCCAAGGCATGCTGGGTGCAGAAAAACTTCATCTTCCCCTCTCACAATCAGTCATAACTGAAAGTCAGACACTCTTAGGCACTAGCCGTTTCAGGCCTTTATCAAGACAGTAGCTCTTGAACCTTCTCTCTCTCGCTCTGTGATCCTAGCACTAGCATGCTCAGGATTTGGCTTTACCTTGGAGCCAGAGATATACCCGGTGAGGGCTTGCCCGGTGTGAGGCTTTTGAGCGTTTGGGAGCGTTGTGGACGTTGGACAGGAAACTATGCGAATATGAAGCCTCCAACATTCCTGCTTCAGTGAGTGGTTCTTTCCATGGACATCTGACTCTTGGATTCCTCTCAACTTGCCTTCTGATAAAACATTTTGTGAGCAGCAGTTTCCTTCGACAGCTACAAGGTGGCGCTACATTCAGGTGAGAGCACAAGTATGCACAAAATGTTAGGGACTTTTGCCAGATTTATCGGTGGATCTTGCATATTTTTTCAGAGGCTAGATATTGCCTAGAAATGCTTTTTAACATAGAGATGCTGGAGTTACAATGTCTGGTCGGGACTCAGCCCTTCCATTGTTTGCCCACTGTAACAAATTTATTACCAGCACATGTGTGTTGTGACTCTGCTTTATGAAACTTATCATATATTAGGACAATGTATGTAGCAGAAGGTGCGATTGAGATGTTTGCCCACGTATTTGTTTATTTTTTTATATATGGCTGATTAATCTGTTCGTGAAATTTCCATTTTGTGACATGTTGCATTACAATATATCCTGCTTGCAGAATATATAAGTATTTTCAGTGCGTTGGCCGGGAATCGAACCCGGGTCAACTGCTTGGGAAGCAGCTATGCTCACCACTATACCACCAACGCCCTCTGATGTGTTAGCTCTCGGTTCTAAATATTACGTTGCAGAAATCAATGACTATCTTGCACCAGCTTCAATGGTGCATTTGGTTTAGATACCAACATGAGAAGCAGTAGAACGTTTTTTGCAGAGGGTAAGGAACTGGGGATTGAAACCAAGGACAAAGTTGTGCAGAAGAGAAGAAATGAAAAGCAACAGTACAAATAGTAGAAATGAGCATATATAGGCAGCATGGGAAGCAAAGCAGGGAAGAGAAAGAGAACATTCCATGAAATGCCCAGGAGATAGATAAGAGCAGAACAAAAAGGGAAGAATGAAATTCAAAGCATGCCCAGAAAGTTGTGTGAAGCTCCCACCAGTCAGTCATTTATGGTTATAATTGTGTGTCTTTACTTTCAAAGTACAGGGTTGTACCTTTCACGATCACTCTTGTATTACACAGACACGAATAGTTGAGAAGTCTTTTCTCACATAGCTGGCACAAGCTTGCACTTTTCCTTTCTGGCTATGTGGAAATGACAGCTTGGTCCTTGGAAGGAAAATCAAGCAAAATTAGCAGAGGATGGTTTCGATCCATCGACCTCTGGGTTATGGGCCCAGCACGCTTCCGCTGCGCCACTCTGCTCCTTTGTGAAAGTGTTCTCTTTATGCAGATGAGGAGGCATTCAGAGAAGTGACGTGGGATTGGTCGGGCTCTCACCTCATTTGCCTAAGTATATCGCAAGGCATGCTGGGTGCAGAAAATCTTTATCTTCCCCTCTCACAATCAGTCACAACTGAAAGTCCAGACCCTCTTAGGCACTAGCCGTTTCAGGCCTTTAACAAGACAACAGCTCTCCGACGCTCTCTGTCTCTCTCTCTCTCTGTGATCCTAGTGCTTGCATGCTCAGTATTTGGCTTTTCCTGGGAGCCAGAGATCTACCCGGTGAGGGCTTGCCGGTATAAGGCTTTAGAGCGTTTGGGAGCGTTCGGTACATGAGAGGACGTTGGACTGGACGCTATGCAAATTTGAAGCATCCAAACTTCCTGCTGCAGTCGGAGGCTCTTTCCATGGACATCTGCCTTTTGGATTCCTCTAAACTTGCCCTCTGATGAAACATTTTGTGAGCTGCAGTTACCTCCGACGGCTACAAGGTGGTGCTACATTCAGGTGAGGGCACAAGTATGCACAAAATGTTGGGGACTTTTGCCAGATTTATTGCTGGACCTTGCATATTTTTTTCAGAGGCTAAATATTGCCTAGGAAATGCTTTTTAACATAGAGATGCTGGAGTTAAAATGTCTGGTCGGGCCTCAGCCCTTTCATTGTCTGCCCACTGTAACATATTTTTTTACCAGTACATGTGAGTGGTGACTCTGCTTTATGAAACTTATCATATATTAGGACAATGAATATAGCAGAAGGGGCGATCGAAATGCTTGCCTACATATTTGTTTATTTTTTATATAATGGCTGATTAACCTCTTAATTATATTACCATTTTGTGAAATGTTGCTTTAAAATATATCCTGCTTGCAGAATATATAAGTATTTGTACTGCGTTGGCCGGGAATCGAACCCGGGTCAACTGCTTGGAAGGCAGCTATGCTCACCACTATACCACCAACGCCCTCTGATCTTTGCGCTCTCGGTTCTAAACATTAGGACCCTGAGTTCAATGACTATCATGCACCAGCTTCAATGGTGCATTTGGTTTAGATACCAACATGAAAAGCAATAGAAAGTTTTTGTAGAGGGTAAGGAACTGGGATTGAAACCAAGGACAAAGCTGTGCAGAAGAGAAGAATGGAAAGCAGCAATACAAATAATAGATATGAACACATAGAGGCAGCATGGGAAGCAAAGCAGGGAAGAGAAATAGAGAACATTCCATGAAATGCCCAGGAGATAGATAAGAGCAGAACAAAAAAGGGAAGAATGAAATTCAAAGCCTCCACATAAAAGTGTTTGAAGGTCCCACCAGTCATTCATGCTTATTATTGTGTGCCTTTACTTTCAAAGTACAGTGTGGAGCTTTTGACGATCCCTCTCTTGTATTTCAGCAGACACAGATAGTTGAGAAGTCTTTTCTCACATAGCTGGCACAAGCTTGCGCTTTTCCTTGCTGGTAGCGTGGAAATGACAGCTTGGTCCTTGGAAGTAAAATCAAGCAAAATTAGCAGAGGATGGTTTCGATCCATCGACCTCTGGGTTATGGGCCCAGCACGCTTCCGCTGCGCCACTTTGCTCCGTTGTGAAAGTGTTCTTTTTATGCAGATAAGGAGCATTAGGCAGAGTAGCATGGGATTGGTCTGGCTCTCACCTCATTTGCATAAGTATATCCCAAGGCATGCTGGGTGCAGAAAAACTTCATCTTCCCCTCTCACAATCAGTCATAACTGAAAGTCAGACACTCTTAGGCACTAGCCGTTTCAGGCCTTTATCAAGACAGTAGCTCTTGAACCATCTCTCTCTCGCTCTGTGATCCTAGCACTAGCATGCTCAGGATTTGGCTTTACCTTGGAGCCAGAGATATACCCGGTGAGGGCTTGCCCGGTGTGAGGCTTTTGAGCGTTTGGGAGCGTTGTGGACGTTGGACAGGAAACTATGCGAATATGAAGCCTCCAACATTCCTGCTTCAGTGAGTGGTTCTTTCCATGGACATCTGACTCTTGGATTCCTCTCAACTTGCCTTCTGATAAAACATTTTGTGAGCAGCAGTTTCCTTCGACAGCTACAAGGTGGCGCTACATTCAGGTGAGAGCACAAGTATGCACAAAATGTTAGGGACTTTTGCCAGATTTATCGGTGGATCTTGCATATTTTTTCAGAGGCTAGATATTGCCTAGAAATGCTTTTTAACATAGAGATGCTGGAGTTACAATGTCTGGTCGGGCCTCAGCCCTTCCATTGTTTGCCCACTGTAACAAATTTATTACCAGCACATGTGTGTTGTGACTCTGCTTTATGAAACTTATCATATATTAGGACAATGTATGTAGCAGAAGGTGCGATTGAGATGTTTGCCCACGTATTTGTTTATTTTTTTATATATGGCTGATTAATCTGTTCGTGAAATTTCCATTTTGTGACATGTTGCATTACAATATATCCTGCTTGCAGAATATATAAGTATTTTCAGTGCGTTGGCCGGGAATCGAACCCGGGTCAACTGCTTGGGAAGCAGCTATGCTCACCACTATACCACCAACGCCCTCTGATGTGTTAGCTCTCGGTTCTAAATATTACGTTGCAGAAATCAATGACTATCTTGCACCAGCTTCAATGGTGCATTTGGTTTAGATACCAACATGAGAAGCAGTAGAACGTTTTTTGCAGAGGGTAAGGAACTGGGGATTGAAACCAAGGACAAAGTTGTGCAGAAGAGAAGAAATGAAAAGCAACAGTACAAATAGTAGAAATGAGCATATATAGGCAGCATGGGAAGCAAAGCAGGGAAGAGAAAGAGAACATTCCATGAAATGCCCAGGAGATAGATAAGAGCAGAACAAAAAGGGAAGAATGAAATTCAAAGCATGCCCAGAAAGTTGTGTGAAG
This sequence comes from Lissotriton vulgaris, assembly GCF_964263255.1. NCBI lineage: Eukaryota > Metazoa > Chordata > Amphibia > Caudata > Salamandridae > Lissotriton > Lissotriton vulgaris. The sequence goes on from NC_141697.1 coordinate 539,939,015, forward strand.
CTCCCACCAGTCATTTATGGTTATAATTGTGTGTCTTTACTTTCAAAGTACAGGGTTGTACCTTTCACGATCACTCTTGTATTACACAGACACGAATAGTTGAGAAGTCTTTTCTCACATAGCTGGTACAAGCTTGCACTTTTCCTTTCTGGCTATGTGGAAATGACAGCTTGGTCCTTGGAAGGAAAATCAAGCAAAATTAGCAGAGGATGGTTTCGATCCATCGACCTCTGGGTTATGGGCCCAGCACGCTTCCGCTGCGCCACTCTGCTCCTTTGTGAAAGTGTTCTGTTTATGCAGATGAGGAGGCATTCAGAGAAGTGACGTGGGATTGGTCGGGCTCTCACCTCATTTGCCTAAGTATATCGCAAGGCATGCTGGGTGCAGAAAATCTTTATCTTCCCCTCTCACAATCAGTCACAACTGAAAGTCCAGACCCTCTTATTCACTAGCCGTTTCAGGCCTTTAACAAGACAACAGCTCTCCGACGCTCTCTGTCTCTCTCTCTCTCTGTGATCCTAGTGCTTGCATGCTCAGTATTTGGCTTTACCTGGGAGCCAGAGATCTACCCGGTGAGGGCTTGCCGGTATAAGGCTTTAGAGCGTTTGGGAGCGTTCGGTACATGAGAGGACGTTGGACTGGAAGCTATGCAAATTTGAAGCATCCAAACTTCCTGCTGCAGTCGGAGGCTCTTTCCATGGACATCTGCCTTTTGGATTCCTCTAAACTTGCCCTCTGATGAAACATTTTGTGAGCTGCAGTTACCTCCGACGGCTACAAGGTGGTGCTACATTCAGGTGAGGGCACAAGTATGCACAAAATGTTGGGGACTTTTGCCAGATTTATTGCTGGATCTTGCATATTTTTTTCAGAGGCTAAATATTGCCTAGGAAATGCTTTTTAACATAGAGATGCTGGAGTTAAAATGTCTGGTCGGGCCTCAGCCCTTTCATTGTCTGCCCACTGTAACATATTTTTTTACCAGTACATGTGAGTGGTGACTCTGCTTTATGAAACTTATCATATATTAGGACAATGAATATAGCAGAAGGGGCGATCGAAATGCTTGCCTACATATTTGTTTATTTTTTATATAATGGCTGATTAACCTCTTAATTATATTACCATTTTGTGAAATGTTGCTTTAAAATATATCCTGCTTGCAGAATATATAAGTATTTGTACTGCGTTGGCCGGGAATCGAACCCTGGTCAACTGCTTGGAAGGCAGCTATGCTCACCACTATACCACCAACGCCCTCTGATCTTTGCGCTCTCGGTTCTAAACATTAGGACCCTGAGTTCAATGACTATCATGCACCAGCTTCAATGGTGCATTTGGTTTAGATACCAACATGAAAAGCAATAGAAAGTTTTTGTAGAGGGTAAGGAACTGGGATTGAAACCAAGGACAAAGCTGTGCAGAAGAGAAGAATGGAAAGCAGCAATACAAATAATAGATATGAACACATAGAGGCAGCATGGGAAGCAAAGCAGGGAAGAGAAATAGAGAACATTCCATGAAATGCCCAGGAGATAGATAAGAGCAGAACAAAAAAGGGAAGAATGAAATTCAAAGCCTCCACATAAAAGTGTTTGAAGGTCCCACCAGTCATTCATGCTTATTATTGTGTGCCTTTACTTTCAAAGTACAGTGTGGAGCTTTTGACGATCCCTCTCTTGTATTTCAGCAGACACAGATAGTTGAGAAGTCTTTTCTCACATAGCTGACACAAGCTTGCGCTTTTCCTTGCTGGTAGCGTGGAAATGACAGCTTGGTCCTTGGAAGTAAAATCAAGCAAAATTAGCAGAGGATGGTTTCGATCCATCGACCTCTGGGTTATGGGCCCAGCACGCTTCCGCTGCGCCACTTTGCTCTGTTGTGAAAGTGTTCTTTTTATGCAGATAAGGAGCATTAGGCAGAGTAGCATGGGATTGGTCTGGCTCTCACCTCATTTGCATAAGTATATCCCAAGGCATGCTGGGTGCAGAAAAACTTCATCTTCCCCTCTCACAATCAGTCATAACTGAAAGTCAGACACTCTTAGGCACTAGCCGTTTCAGGCCTTTATCAAGACAGTAGCTCTTGAACCATCTCTCTCTCGCTCTGTGATCCTAGCACTAGCATGCTCAGGATTTGGCTTTACCTTGGAGCCAGAGATATACCCGGTGAGGGCTTGCCCGGTGTGAGGCTTTTGAGCGTTTGGGAGCGTTGTGGACGTTGGACAGGAAACTATGCGAATATGAAGCCTCCAACATTCCTGCTTCAGTGAGTGGTTCTTTCCATGGACATCTGACTCTTGGATTCCTCTCAACTTGCCTTCTGATAAAACATTTTGTGAGCAGCAGTTTCCTTCGACAGCTACAAGGTGGCGCTACATTCAGGTGAGAGCACAAGTATGCACAAAATGTTAGGGACTTTTGCCAGATTTATCGGTGGATCTTGCATATTTTTTCAGAGGCTAGATATTGCCTAGAAATGCTTTTTAACATAGAGATGCTGGAGTTACAATGTCTGGTCGGGCCTCAGCCCTTCCATTGTTTGCCCACTGTAACAAATTTATTACCAGCACATGTGTGTTGTGACTCTGCTTTATGAAACTTATCATATATTAGGACAATGTATGTAGCAGAAGGTGCGATTGAGATGTTTGCCCACGTATTTGTTTATTTTTTTATATATGGCTGATTAATCTGTTCGTGAAATTTCCATTTTGTGACATGTTGCATTACAATATATCCTGCTTGCAGAATATATAAGTATTTTCAGTGCGTTGGCCGGGAATCGAACCCGGGTCAACTGCTTGGGAAGCAGCTATGCTCACCACTATACCACCAACGCCCTCTGATGTGTTAGCTCTCGGTTCTAAATATTACGTTGCAGAAATCAATGACTATCTTGCACCAGCTTCAATGGTGCATTTGGTTTAGATACCAACATGAGAAGCAGTAGAACGTTTTTTGCAGAGGGTAAGGAACTGGGGATTGAAACCAAGGACAAAGTTGTGCAGAAGAGAAGAAATGAAAAGCAACAGTACAAATAGTAGAAATGAGCATATATAGGCAGCATGGGAAGCAAAGCAGGGAAGAGAAAGAGAACATTCCATGAAATGCCCAGGAGATAGATAAGAGCAGAACAAAAAGGGAAGAATGAAATTCAAAGCATGCCCAGAAAGTTGTGTGAAGCTCCCACCAGTCAGTCATTTATGGTTATAATTGTGTGTCTTTACTTTCAAAGTACAGGGTTGTACCTTTCACGATCACTCTTGTATTACACAGACACGAATAGTTGAGAGGTCTTTTCTCACATAGCTGGCACAAGCTTGCACTTTTCCTTTCTGGCTATGTGGAAATGACAGCTTGGTCCTTGGAAGGAAAATCAAGCAAAATTAGCAGAGGATGGTTTCGATCCATCGACCTCTGGGTTATGGGCCCAGCACGCTTCCGCTGCGCCACTCTGCTCCTTTGTGAAAGTGTTCTCTTTATGCAGATGAGGAGGCATTCAGAGAAGTGACGTGGGATTGGTCGGGCTCTCACCTCATTTGCCTAAGTATATCGCAAGGCATGCTGGGTGCAGAAAATCTTTATCTTCCCCTCTCACAATCAGTCACAACTGAAAGTCCAGACCCTCTTGGGCACTAGCCGTTTCAGGCCTTTAACAAGACAACAGCTCTCCGACGCTCTCTGTCTCTCTCTCTCTCTCTGTGATCCTAGTGCTTGCATGCTCAGTATTTGGCTTTACCTGGGAGCCAGAGATCTACCCGGTGAGGGCTTGCCGGGTATAAGGCTTTAGAGCGTTTGGGAGCATTCGGTACATGAGAGGACGTTGGACTGGAAGCTATGCAAATTTGAAGCATCCAAACTTCCTGCTGCAGTCGGAGGCTCTTTCCATGGACATCTGCCTTTTGGATTCCTCTAAACTTGCCCTCTGATGAAACATTTTGTGAGCTGCAGTTACCTCCGACGGCTACAAGGTGGTGCTACATTCAGGTGAGGGCACAAGTATGCACAAAATGTTGGGGACTTTTGCCAGATTTATTGCTGGATCTTGCATATTTTTTTCAGAGGCTAAATATTGCCTAGGAAATGCTTTTTAACATAGAGATGCTGGAGTTAAAATGTCTGGTCAGGCCTCAGCCCTTTCATTGTCTGCCACTGTAACATATTTTTTTACCAGTACATGTGAGTGGTGACTCTGCTTTATGAAACTTATCATATATTAGGACAATGAATATAGCAGAAGGGGCGATCGAAATGCTTGCCTACATATTTGTTTATTTTTTATATAATGGCTGATTAACCTCTTAATTATATTACCATTTTGTGAAATGTTGCTTTAAAACATATCCTGCTTGCAGAATATATAAGTATTTGTACTGCGTTGGCCGGGAATCGAACCCGGGTCAACTGCTTGGAAGGCAGCTATGCTCACCACTATACCACCAACGCCCTCTGATCTTTGCGCTCTCGGTTCTAAACATTAGGACCCTGAGTTCAATGACTATCATGCACCAGCTTCAATGGTGCATTTGGTTTAGATACCAACATGAAAAGCAATAGAAAGTTTTTGTAGAGGGTAAGGAACTGGGATTGAAACCAAGGACAAAGCTGTGCAGAAGAGAAGAATGGAAAGCAGCAATACAAATAATAGATATGAACACATAGAGGCAGCATGGGAAGCAAAGCAGGGAAGAGAAATAGAGAACATTCCATGAAATGCCCAGGAGATAGATAAGAGCAGAACAAAAAAGGGAAGAATGAAATTCAAAGCCTCCACATAAAAGTGTTTGAAGGTCCCACCAGTCATTCATGCTTATTATTGTGTGCCTTTACTTTCAAAGTACAGTGTGGAGCTTTTGACGATCCCTCTCTTGTATTTCAGCAGACACAGATAGTTGAGAAGTCTTTTCTCACATAGCTGACACAAGCTTGCGCTTTTCCTTGCTGGTAGCGTGGAAATGACAGCTTGGTCCTTGGAAGTAAAATCAAGCAAAATTAGCAGAGGATGGTTTCGATCCATCGACCTCTGGGTTATGGGCCCAGCACGCTTCCGCTGCGCCACTTTGCTCTGTTGTGAAAGTGTTCTTTTTATGCAGATAAGGAGCATTAGGCAGAGTAGCATGGGATTGGTCTGGCTCTCACCTCATTTGCATAAGTATATCCCAAGGCATGCTGGGTGCAGAAAAACTTCATCTTCCCCTCTCACAATCAGTCATAACTGAAAGTCAGACACTCTTAGGCACTAGCCGTTTCAGGCCTTTATCAAGACAGTAGCTCTTGAACCATCTCTCTCTCGCTCTGTGATCCTAGCACTAGCATGCTCAGGATTTGGCTTTACCTTGGAGCCAGAGATATACCCGGTGAGGGCTTGCCCGGTGTGAGGCTTTTGAGCGTTTGGGAGCGTTCGGGACGTGAGTGGACGTTGGACAGGAAACTATGCGAATATGAAGCCTCCAACATTCCTGCTTCAGTGAGTGGTTCTTTCCATGGACATCTGACTCTTGGATTCCTCTCAACTTGCCTTCTGATAAAACATTTTGTGAGCAGCAGTTTCCTTCGACAGCTACAAGGTGGCGCTACATTCAGGTGAGAGCACAAGTATGCACAAAATGTTAGGGACTTTTGCCAGATTTATCGGTGGATCTTGCATATTTTTTCAGAGGCTAGATATTGCCTAGAAATGCTTTTTAACATAGAGATGCTGGAGTTACAATGTCTGGTCGGGCCTCAGCCCTTCCATTGTTTGCCCACTGTAACAAATTTATTACCAGCACATGTGTGTTGTGACTCTGCTTTATGAAACTTATCATATATTAGGACAATGTATGTAGCAGAAGGTGCGATTGAGATGTTTGCCCACGTATTTGTTTATTTTTTTATATATGGCTGATTAATCGGGGGGGGGCGCTAGAGGGCGCACTGCGGAATGGCCGCACTGTCGTGAGGCTCCCGCTGCCCGGAGCTATTATCCGCCTAGGTATCCTGTTTACCATCGCTGCGCCCTGACCTGACCCCACGGATCGGCTGGGATATCGGCTGTCCACCCACGGTCCAACTCCTGAGCCATTCGGAGGTTGCTGGCCGAAGTTACGACGGTCCCAAGTTTCTCCGACTCGCGCTCTGGAAGTCTGATGCCCTCTTGCCCGGCGTCACTGTTCATGCCAGTCCGGGGCTCTGCACGTGGGGTGTAGGCCTAGCTCCGCCCTTCTCCGCCAAGTTCGGTTGCTGGCCGGGCGAGACGCTTGGTTCTCCCTTGGTGTCGGACTTATCTCTCGGCTCTCCCATCTGCCTGGCCAGATACCATCGCCCACGGAGGTACAACGGATTTAATACCTGGGTGTTGAGGGTTTGCCCCCCTTGGGCTGGGCACGACGACGGCCTTTACTCGTCGGTGGGAGTGGCGGGGTGTATTGGCCTGCTCGTGCCCCCACGATTCGAGCTGCTTACTGCTTGGCCGGGGCCCTTGTCCGAACTGTATCCTGATCCCCATTTGCCTCATTTCCCTTCTTTACCACCGTTATGGGGAAGCCGGACACTAAACAGTCCAAACTGTCCTTTGACTCTGGAGGGGCCAGGCGTGGGGCGCGTTCGCTTCAGGAAGCTGGGGCTTCGCGGTCCCCCCCCCCAAATGTCGCTGAGAGTGTCCCGCACCCACCTCCGCCGGACTTCGCCCAAATGATGCAGGAGATGAGGCAGGGGTTCGCCACTATAGTGGACAAAGTGGACAAGATATCGTCGCGCATGGATGCGGTTGTTCAGAAATTGGACGTGCATGAGGAGCGCTTGACGGCGGCAGAACAGCGCATTTCGGACCATGATGACACGGCGGCCACCCATACCACCCAACTGGCGAGAATGGACAATATCTTGCGTGTCATTGCCGCCAAGAACGAGGAGTTGGAGGCGAGGAGTAGGCGCAACAACGTGCGCATTGTAGGTGTGCCGGAGTCCACGAATGTGGGCAAAATGGAGACTTATGTGGAGAGGCTACTGGTGGGCGCAATTGGGACGGAAGTCTTCTCGTCCCAGTTCATCGTCGAGAGAGCGCATCGGACATTGGGACCTCGACCGGCCTCTGGGGCTGCACCGCGGCCCATCATTGCGCGCCTCTTGAACTATCGTGATCGAGACGCTGCTCTTCAGGCGGCCCGCACTAACAGGGCTCTCTCCTTCGAAGGGGTGTCTTTCACCATGTACCCCGACTTCACACCGCTGGTGCAGGACCAGCGTCGGAAGTTTTTGGGGGTGAAGAGGAAGCTTCGGGACCTTCAAGTGGACTACGCCTTGCTTTATCCGGCTAAACTTAGAGTGACGCATCAGGCTAAACAACATTTTTTCACCAACCCACAGCATGCTGAGGACTTTGCGAAGCGCCTCCAGCGCGAGCGCGCTGCTGGGGATCGTGGTGACGATCGAGATCCGGAGGGTGATCATTCGGCTGCTGAGGAGGAGGTCGCCTGATTCTGGTGACTTTGGAGTTTGTCTATCTTCTTCCCGATTCTTGTAGTATTGTGGACATGTAACTTTTGTATTTAGACCTGCTGGCTTCCTTCTCAGTATTTACGGCCTAGCTATTGTCCGTTTTTGACTTTTTTGCTGATGTGTGGGTTGTGTCTGTCTTATGACGAGTGAGTGCGTTTTGCTGTTTTTGTGGGGTTGGGATGGCACCGCGGGATGGTGTTATGGGATGTCGCGCTCTGGGCACCCACCCCCCCGTGCTGCGCCTGGTGCCGCCTGATACTCGTTGGCGCGGACACTGGCGTGGCGTGAGGGAGTGGTGTCGTGCACCGCTGGAAGGTTCCCCGGAGGGTGTGCCCCATGTTTACCTTTTGTTTGGATTCTAGTCCTATGTTGGTTGACTGGATGTGTGTTGAGGGATGGGGGGGAGGGGTGTATGCGGCCTGATAGTTGGGGTGGTGTCAGGTGGGTGGATGGGGGGGGGTTGACGCTGTCCATGTCTGTTTGCCCGGGTCTTTTGGTTCGTTTTGGTAGCTGCTACTGTTGTCTGAGTGCACGGAAATGCCGTTGCGCCCGCTATCCGGGCTGTTCCACTTTCCTATCTTACGGGACGGGTTCTGGGATCCGTGATTCCGTCCATTTTGGGCCCGAGTGCGTCGGCCGCCATCTTAGGCTGCCACGTGCCGGGGTGCGCTCTGCGAGCGTAGCACGTGTGCGAGATGTGGGCCGCGTGGAATGGCTTGGCGGCGTGTGGCGCGTAGTCTGTCCTGAGTGCTTGCTGCGTGGATGGGTCGATTGGGGGGGAGTTGTTTTGTTCTTGATTGGTTGTTTTGGAGACGACTGGGAAATGTATGGAGTGTTTGTGGAGGTCGTCCCGTTCCCTGGGGCGTGGACCTATCGTTGGCTGTTGATGGTAGTCGGATGCCCTGTATTTGGTTACCGGGTCCTGTGGGGCCCTTACGTTATGTGATGTCAACTGCTGCTGAGAATCAGATCTCGTTTTTGACCTGGAATGTACGGGGCCTTAATGATGCCAGGAAGTGTCGTAGTGTGATACAGTATTTGGACAGGCATGCTATTCATGTTGCTTTTCTCCAGGAGACGCATCTGCGCCCCGCTCCCTCCCCCACTTTCGGCGGAAGGTGGGCTGCGGCCAGGGGGTTTGCTTCATACTCTTATTATGCTCGTGGGGTTGTCACCCTTGTTAAGAGGTCGCTTGCATTTCAGGAACTTGGATCTATGGGGGACCCTGAGGGGCGCTATGTGCTGCTGTGGGGACGGCTTGGGCAGAACACTATACTGTTTGTTAACTGCTATGCTCCCAATGTTGATACGCCAATCTTTTTTGTCACTCTGTGGGGTCATGTTCTTGCTGTGGATGCTACTCACATTGTGTGGGGGGGTGACTTCAATCTTGCGTTTCAGGCCCAGTTGGACAGATCGGAGGGTAGCCCTCAGTACAATGTACAGGCTAGGGATGTGCTGCGGGGGATAGTGGAGGAGGCCGGGATGGTTGACAGCTGGAGGCACACCCACCCTGCCACTAGGGAGGGCACTCATTACACCACACATGCTCGATCATGGGCAAGACTGGACTATGTATTTCTTTCTAGAGGGTTGATGGCTGGCCTCAGGGGGGTCACACATTTAGCCAGGACGTATTCCGACCACTGTCCGGTGAAGGTTGATTTGTCCGTCCCCGGGTTACACAGGCCGCGCCCGCCTTGGCGTTTGTTTCCGACTGCTTTGCTTGACCCGGTGTTCAAGGAGGAACTCGGTGCGGAGGTGGAGGCGTTCTTCCCTAGAAACAAGGGCTCTGTGGAGAGCATTGAGGTCATTTGGGAGGCATTCAAGGTCACGATCCGGGGTGTCACTATTTCTAAAAGTTGTGGAGTACTCCGTCTGATTGTTCGGACCCTAGAGAGGTTGGAGGCTGACTTGCGAGACTTGGAGCGCAGGATGCAGGTGACTTCAGACCCTGATCTTTTGGCACAGTTCCGCACTAAGCTCTCCGAGTATGAAGAGGAGGCCGCTCGAGAGGCTAAGCACAGGGGGAAATACTGGACGGCGAGGCGATACTGCGAGGGGCAGCGGCCCGGTAAGGTCCTCGCTGCCCTTACTAGACATCCTAGGCATGGGTCGGACGTGCTGGAATTGGTGTCTCCGGATGGCACTCGCTGTCGTGACACTTCGGAGATTCAGCGCACATTTATAGATCACTATGCACACCTTTACACGACACAGCAGACGGGTGAGACTCGATACGGTGGCTTCCTCGACGAGTTGGCGCTTTGTTGGCTATCGGACGGTCATCGGGAGTCCTTAGGCAGGCCCCTGGAGGTGGAGGAGGTCAGGAATGCCATCATGTCTCTCTCTAATGGGAAGGCCGCCGGGCTGGATGGCCTTCCTGCTGAATTCTATAAGTGCTATATTGACATCATGGCCCCTGTGCTCCGGGAGGTGTTTGAGGAGTCGCTGGAGGAGGGACGCCTACCGGGCTCCATGCGGGAGGTCGCCATCACGTCGCTGCTCAAGCCGGGTAAGGATCCACTGGATGTGGGCTCTTACAGGCCCCTCTCATTGCTCAACTGTGATGTTAAAATTCTCGCGAAGGTCTTGGCGGTGAGACTAGCCGAACTCATGCCCGTTATCGTGTTGCCTGACCAGTCGGGATTTGTGCCCGGCCGCGCCACATCTCACAATCTTCGCACTTTGTTTTCGCTTGTGTCGACCATTGATCCCACTGTCCCGGTTGCCGCTATCTTTCTTGATGCCACTAAGGCGTTTGACTCTGTCGAGTGGGGCTACCTTATTGATGTTCTTTGTCGGATGGGGTTCCCCAGGATTTTCATCTCTTGGGTTAAGCTTTTATATACTGATCCGATGGCGAGGGTAGTGGTGAATGGGGTGCTGTCCCCCTCGTTCCCTCTCACGAGAGGGACCCGACAGGGGTGCCCCCTCTCGCCCCTCTTGTTTGCTATCGCCATTGAGCCGCTTGCCTGTAGGATACGTCAGTTTCATCAGCAGAGCGCCTTTAATTGTCTTCAGCGGCAGGTCGGCATTTCTTTATACGCCGATGACGTCACACTCTATGTCAAGGACCCTGAGAATAACCTTAATTCGCTCCTGCGGGAGCTGGTCGCTTTTGGAGGTGTATCCGGGGTTCATATCAACTGGCGGAAGTCTCAATTTTTCCCCCTCACGGCTGCGGTGGCCAGGTTCCCCCTTGACTACCCTTTGGAATGGTGTGACTCGGAGTTGCGTTATCTCGGTATTGTTGTATCCTTGGATAGGGGAGACGCGGTTCGGCTCAACTATGGTGTGGCCATTACTAAGCTGGCGGATGATGTCACCAGATGGATGTCTTTACCTCTCTCCATGGCCGGTAGGGCGTCTCTTATCAAGATGGTGGTTCTGCCCCGCTTTCTTTATCTCTTTCAAAACCTTCCGTATCATCCTGGTGCTTATTTCTTTCGTAGACTTCGTTCTGAGCTTCTGCGATTGTTCTGGGGGGGCAAGCAGCCACGGGTGGCCTGGGCTACTCTTACGTTGCCTTATGCTGATGGCGGTTTCGATGTCCCTGATTTTGAACTCTATTATCTCAGCGCTCAGGCGCATTATGCCTATCATTGGATGCGCCCCACGCCGTTCATGCCCCAGATTGCTGCTGAGCATTGGGTCGCCCATCCGCTCCCTCTGGAGGGGATGGTTTTGGGCAAGGTGTCAGATGTGGAAACGCCCCGCACGACGGTGACATGCACGGTGGATGCTTGGAAGCGGATGGCTCATTTGCTAGACGTTTCCTTTCTCTACTCGCCGGCCTTGCCTCTGTCTTATCATCCGGATCTGTCGCTGTTGTTGGAGACGGGGTTTCAGCGAATGTGCAAGCGGCTTGGTATCCTCACGTGGGGCGACTTGTTTTATGAAGGTGCCTTCCGTACGCAGGCTCATTTCTTCGGTTCGGCAGCTTGCTCCCCTCTAGACCTGTTCTATTTTGTCCGCCTGCGGCAGGGCATGCGCGCTCTGCTACCGGACTACCCTTCGGAGCCTGGGGTGACCCTCCCCCTCCATGTGCTGCTGGTTTCAGATGGGCGACACCTGGTGTCGAAGTTATACGGGGCTATTCGCCGACAGCGATCGGTCCCGACCAATCGAGTGCGCGAGCAGTGGGTTGCAGAATTGGGTGCTCCTATTACAGACGAGCAGTGGAAATATTGTTGCGGCCTCACGGCCAATGTCTCTTCTAGTTGTCGCCTTAAAATTATCCATTACAAGTTTGTTCAGAGGTACTACTATACCCCGGCGAGGAAACTGCGGTTTCATTTGGCGGAGGATGATAGGTGTGCCAGGTGTCGAGCGGAAGGCGCTGATTTTTTACATTTGGCTTGGAGTTGTGCGGGGGTTTTGGAATATTGGACTCAGGTTCATGAAGCCCTGCAGGTTATGGCGGAGGATGGGGTGGCGTTTGACCCCTTGGTGATGTTACTTGGCTTCTCTAAGGATGTACCTGCCTCTCACCGTAGATTTGTTGACGTGGCCCTGCTGTTGGCTAAGCGTAGGGTCGCCTGTTGCTGGGGTCGCGGTAGGGTGCCGCGCTTTCAAGACTGGGTGACTGACCTCAGTTACTGTCAGGATCAGTACAATATCTATTCTGACTTGATGCCTGTACGATGCAGACCAAGGGATTTTTGGAGTCCGCTCCAGGTGTACCTTCTGACCAGGGCGGCGCGGGACTCTGATTCTGAACTTGAGGACCGAGAGGGGATAGGCTGATGACAATGTGATGGGCTGGGATTTTACACGACACCTGCTGTTCTTACGACATCGGGGGGGGGGGCTGATTGTCTCCTTTTCCTGCGGGCTATTGGGGGGTGGGGGTCTCCCTCCGGGCAGGTAGTTTATCGGGAATCCAGATTGTATCCCTATGCGGCACCCTTCTATCCAGTGCTCCTCATATTTGTGTCCCCTCTGGCTCACGTGTCCTCCGCTAATGTACTGTATTCGTATTGCATTGTCTTATTGGCTCGCCTGCCCATGCTGGATCATTGTATTTTAATATCTCCTGCACATTTCGTTGCTGCTCCTTGTATTGACTGATGCCCTGCCCTGTACTTCCTTGTGTCTCCTTATTTACTTATTTTTTCTGTATGTTTTCTTGGCACTGACGTACCATCGTAATGGCCGAATGTAACTGTATGTTTTGAATGTACACTTCCCTTGTACCTGCTTGTCTCCAAATAAAGGTTTAAAAAAAAAAAATATATGGCTGATTAATCTGTTCGTGAAATTTCCATTTTGTGACATGTTGCATTACAATATATCCTGCTTGCAGAATATATAAGTATTTTCAGTGCGTTGGCCGGGAATCGAACCCGGGTCAACTGCTTGGGAAGCAGCTATGCTCACCACTATACCACCAACGCCCTCTGATGTGTTAGCTCTCGGTTCTAAATATTACGTTGCAGAAATCAATGACTATCTTGCACCAGCTTCAATGGTGCATTTGGTTTAGATACCAACATGAGAAGCAGTAGAACGTTTTTTGCAGAGGGTAAGGAACTGGGGATTGAAACCAAGGACAAAGTTGTGCAGAAGAGAAGAAATGAAAAGCAACAGTACAAATAGTAGAAATGAGCATATATAGGCAGCATGGGAAGCAAAGCAGGGAAGAGAAAGAGAACATTCCATGAAATGCCCAGGAGATAGATAAGAGCAGAACAAAAAGGGAAGAATGAAATTCAAAGCATGCCCAGAAAGTTGTGTGAAGCTCCCACCAGTCATTTATGGTTATAATTGTGTGTCTTTACTTTCAAAGTACAGGGTTGTACCTTTCACGATCACTCTTGTATTACACAGACACGAATAGTTGAGAAGTCTTTTCTCACATAGCTGGTACAAGCTTGCACTTTTCCTTTCTGGCTATGTGGAAATGACAGCTTGGTCCTTGGAAGGAAAATCAAGCAAAATTAGCAGAGGATGGTTTCGATCCATCGACCTCTGGGTTATGGGCCCAGCACGCTTCCGCTGCGCCACTCTGCTCCTTTGTGAAAGTGTTCTGTTTATGCAGATGAGGAGGCATTCAGAGAAGTGACGTGGGATTGGTCGGGCTCTCACCTCATTTGCCTAAGTATATCGCAAGGCATGCTGGGTGCAGAAAATCTTTATCTTCCCCTCTCACAATCAGTCACAACTGAAAGTCCAGACCCTCTTATTCACTAGCCGTTTCAGGCCTTTAACAAGACAACAGCTCTCCGACGCTCTCTGTCTCTCTCTCTCTCTGTGATCCTAGTGCTTGCATGCTCAGTATTTGGCTTTACCTGGGAGCCAGAGATCTACCCGGTGAGGGCTTGCCGGTATAAGGCTTTAGAGCGTTTGGGAGCGTTCGGTACATGAGAGGACGTTGGACTGGAAGCTATGCAAATTTGAAGCATCCAAACTTCCTGCTGCAGTCGGAGGCTCTTTCCATGGACATCTGCCTTTTGGATTCCTCTAAACTTGCCCTCTGATGAAACATTTTGTGAGCTGCAGTTACCTCCGACGGCTACAAGGTGGTGCTACATTCAGGTGAGGGCACAAGTATGCACAAAATGTTGGGGACTTTTGCCAGATTTATTGCTGGATCTTGCATATTTTTTTCAGAGGCTAAATATTGCCTAGGAAATGCTTTTTAACATAGAGATGCTGGAGTTAAAATGTCTGGTCGGGCCTCAGCCCTTTCATTGTCTGCCCACTGTAACATATTTTTTTACCAGTACATGTGAGTGGTGACTCTGCTTTATGAAACTTATCATATATTAGGACAATGAATATAGCAGAAGGGGCGATCGAAATGCTTGCCTACATATTTGTTTATTTTTTATATAATGGCTGATTAACCTCTTAATTATATTACCATTTTGTGAAATGTTGCTTTAAAATATATCCTGCTTGCAGAATATATAAGTATTTGTATTGCGTTGGCCGGGAATCGAACCCGGGTCAACTGCTTGGAAGGCAGCTATGCTCACCACTATACCACCAACGCCCTCAGATCTTTGCGCTCTCGGTTCTAAACATTAGGACCCTGAGTTCAATGACTATCATGCACCAGCTTCAATGGTGCATTTGGTTTAGATACCAACATGAAAAGCAATAGAAAGTTTTTGTAGAAGGTAAGGAACTGGGATTGAAACCAAGGACAAAGCTGTGCAGAAGAGAAGAATGGAAAGCAGCAATACAAATAATAGATATGAACACATAGAGGCAGCATGGGAAGCAAAGCAGGGAAGAGAAATAGAGAACATTCCATGAAATGCCCAGGAGATAGATAAGAGCAGAACAAAAAAGGGAAGAATGAAATTCAAAGCCTCCACATAAAAGTGTTTGAAGGTCCCACCAGTCATTCATGCTTATTATTGTGTGCCTTTACTTTCAAAGTACAGTGTGGAGCTTTTGACGATCCCTCTCTTGTATTTCAGCAGACACAGATAGTTGAGAAGTCTTTTCTCACATAGCTGGCACAAGCTTGCGCTTTTCCTTGCTGGTAGCGTGGAAATGACAGCTTGGTCCTTGGAAGTAAAATCAAGCAAAATTAGCAGAGGATGGTTTCGATCCATCGACCTCTGGGTTATGGGCCCAGCACGCTTCCGCTGCGCCACTCTGCTCCGTTGTGAAAGTGTTCTTTTTATGCAGATAAGGAGCATTAGGCAGAGTAGCATGGGATTGGTCTGGCTCTCACCTCATTTGCATAAGTATATCCCAAGGCATGCTGGGTGCAGAAAAACTTCATCTTCCCCTCTCACAATCAGTCATAACTGAAAGTCAGACACTCTTAGGCACTAGCCGTTTCAGGCCTTTATCAAGACAGTAGCTCTTGAACCATCTCTCTCTCGCTCTGTGATCCTAGCACTAGCATGCTCAGGATTTGGCTTTACCTTGGAGCCAGAGATATACCCGGTGAGGGCTTGCCCGGTGTGAGGCTTTTGAGCGTTTGGGAGCGTTCGGGACGTGAGTGGACGTTGGATAGGAAACTATGCGAATATGAAGCCTCCAACATTCCTGCTTCAGTGAGTGGTTCTTTCCATGGACATCTGACTCTTGGATTCCTCTCAACTTGCCTTCTGATAAAACATTTTGTGAGCAGCAGTTTCCTTCGACAGCTACAAGGTGGCGCTACATTCAGGTGAGAGCACAAGTATGCACAAAATGTTAGGGACTTTTGCCAGATTTATCGGTGGATCTTGCATATTTTTTCAGAGGCTAGATATTGCCTAGAAATGCTTTTTAACATAGAGATGCTGGAGTTACAATGTCTGGTCGGGCCTCAGCCCTTCCATTGTTTGCCCACTGTAACAAATTTATTACCAGCACATGTGTGTTGTGACTCTGCTTTATGAAACTTATCATATATTAGGACAATGTATGTAGCAGAAGGTGCGATTGAGATGTTTGCCCACGTATTTGTTTATTTTTTTATATATGGCTGATTAATCTGTTCGTGAAATTTCCATTTTGTGACATGTTGCATTACAATATATCCTGCTTGCAGAATATATAAGTATTTTCAGTGCGTTGGCCGGGAATCGAACCCGGGTCAACTGCTTGGGAAGCAGCTATGCTCACCACTATACCACCAACGCCCTCTGATGTGTTAGCTCTCGGTTCTAAATATTACGTTGCAGAAATCAATGACTATCTTGCACCAGCTTCAATGGTGCATTTGGTTTAGATACCAACATGAGAAGCAGTAGAACGTTTTTTGCAGAGGGTAAGGAACTGGGGATTGAAACCAAGGACAAAGTTGTGCAGAAGAGAAGAAATGAAAAGCAACAGTACAAATAGTAGAAATGAGCATATATAGGCAGCATGGGAAGCAAAGCAGGGAAGAGAAAGAGAACATTCCATGAAATGCCCAGGAGATAGATAAGAGCAGAACAAAAAGGGAAGAATGAAATTCAAAGCATGCCCAGAAAGTTGTGTGAAGCTCCCACCAGTCAGTCATTTATGGTTATAATTGTGTGTCTTTACTTTCAAAGTACAGGGTTGTACCTTTCACGATCACTCTTGTATTACACAGACACGAATAGTTGAGAAGTCTTTTCTCACATAGCTGGCACAAGCTTGCACTTTTCCTTTCTGGCTATGTGGAAATGACAGCTTGGTCCTTGGAAGGAAAATCAAGCAAAATTAACAGAGGATGGTTTCGATCCATCGACCTCTGGGTTATGGGCCCAGCACGCTTCCGCTGCGCCACTCTGCTCCTTTGTGAAAGTGTTCTCTTTATGCAGATGAGGAGGCATTCAGAGAAGTGACGTGGGATTGGTCGGGCTCTCACCTCATTTGCCTAAGTATATCGCAAGGCATGCTGGGTGCAGAAAATCTTTATCTTCCCCTCTCACAATCAGTCACAACTGAAAGTCCAGACCCTCTTAGGCACTAGCCGTTTCAGGCCTTTAACAAGACAACAGCTCTCCGACGCTCTCTGTCTCTCTCTCTCTCTGTGATCCTAGTGCTTGCATGCTCAGTATTTGGCTTTTCCTGGGAGCCAGAGATCTACCCGGTGAGGGCTTGCCGGTATAAGGCTTTAGAGCGTTTGGGAGCGTTCGGTACATGAGAGGACGTTGGACTGGAAGCTATGCAAATTTGAAGCATCCAAACTTCCTGCTGCAGTCGGAGGCTCTTTCCATGGACATCTGCCTTTTGGATTCCTCTAAACTTGCCCTCTGATGAAACATTTTGTGAGCTGCAGTTACCTCCGACGGCTACAAGGTGGTGCTACATTCAGGTGAGGGCACAAGTATGCACAAAATGTTGGGGACTTTTGCCAGATTTATTGCTGGACCTTGCATATTTTTTTCAGAGGCTAAATATTGCCTAGGAAATGCTTTTTAACATAGAGATGCTGGAGTTAAAATGTCTGGTCGGGCCTCAGCCCTTTCATTGTCTGCCCACTGTAACATATTTTTTTACCAGTACATGTGAGTGGTGACTCTGCTTTATGAAACTTATCATATATTAGGACAATGAATATAGCAGAAGGGGCGATCGAAATGCTTGCCTACATATTTGTTTATTTTTTATATAATGGCTGATTAACCTCTTAATTATATTACCATTTTGTGAAATGTTGCTTTAAAATATATCCTGCTTGCAGAATATATAAGTATTTGTACTGCGTTGGCCGGGAATCGAACCCGGGTCAACTGCTTGGAAGGCAGCTATGCTCACCACTATACCACCAACGCCCTCTGATCTTTGCGCTCTCGGTTCTAAACATTAGGACCCTGAGTTCAATGACTATCATGCACCAGCTTCAATGGTGCATTTGGTTTAGATACCAACATGAAAAGCAATAGAAAGTTTTTGTAGAGGGTAAGGAACTGGGATTGAAACCAAGGACAAAGCTGTGCAGAAGAGAAGAATGGAAAGCAGCAATACAAATAATAGATATGAACACATAGAGGCAGCATGGGAAGCAAAGCAGGGAAGAGAAATAGAGAACATTCCATGAAATGCCCAGGAGATAGATAAGAGCAGAACAAAAAAGGGAAGAATGAAATTCAAAGCCTCCACATAAAAGTGTTTGAAGGTCCTACCAGTCATTCATGCTTATTATTGTGTGCCTTTACTTTCAAAGTACAGTGTGGAGCTTTTGACGATCCCTCTCTTGTATTTCAGCAGACACAGATAGTTGAGAAGTCTTTTCTCACATAGCTGGCACAAGCTTGCGCTTTTCCTTGCTGGTAGCGTGGAAATGACAGCTTGGTCCTTGGAAGTAAAATCAAGCAAAATTAGCAGAGGATGGTTTCGATCCATCGACCTCTGGGTTATGGGCCCAGCACGCTTCCGCTGCGCCACTTTGCTCCGTTGTGAAAGTGTTCTTTTTATGCAGATAAGGAGCATTAGGCAGAGTAGCATGGGATTGGTCTGGCTCTCACCTCATTTGCATAAGTATATCCCAAGGCATGCTGGGTGCAGAAAAACTTCATCTTCCCCTCTCACAATCAGTCATAACTGAAAGTCAGACACTCTTAGGCACTAGCCGTTTCAGGCCTTTATCAAGACAGTAGCTCTTGAACCATCTCTCTCTCGCTCTGTGATCCTAGCACTAGCATGCTCAGGATTTGGCTTTACCTTGGAGCCAGAGATATACCCGGTGAGGGCTTGCCCGGTGTGAGGCTTTTGAGCGTTTGGGAGCGTTGTGGACGTTGGACAGGAAACTATGCGAATATGAAGCCTCCAACATTCCTGCTTCAGTGAGTGGTTCTTTCCATGGACATCTGACTCTTGGATTCCTCTCAACTTGCCTTCTGATAAAACATTTTGTGAGCAGCAGTTTCCTTCGACAGCTACAAGGTGGCGCTACATTCAGGTGAGAGCACAAGTATGCACAAAATGTTAGGGACTTTTGCCAGATTTATCGGTGGATCTTGCATATTTTTTCAGAGGCTAGATATTGCCTAGAAATGCTTTTTAACATAGAGATGCTGGAGTTACAATGTCTGGTCGGGCCTCAGCCCTTCCATTGTTTGCCCACTGTAACAAATTTATTACCAGCACATGTGTGTTGTGACTCTGCTTTATGAAACTTATCATATATTAGGACAATGTATGTAGCAGAAGGTGCGATTGAGATGTTTGCCCACGTATTTGTTTATTTTTTTATATATGGCTGATTAATCTGTTCGTGAAATTTCCATTTTGTGACATGTTGCATTACAATATATCCTGCTTGCAGAATATATAAGTATTTTCAGTGCGTTGGCCGGGAATCGAACCCGGGTCAACTGCTTGGGAAGCAGCTATGCTCACCACTATACCACCAACGCCCTCTGATGTGTTAGCTCTCGGTTCTAAATATTACGTTGCAGAAATCAATGACTATCTTGCACCAGCTTCAATGGTGCATTTGGTTTAGATACCAACATGAGAAGCAGTAGAACGTTTTTTGCAGAGGGTAAGGAACTGGGGATTGAAACCAAGGACAAAGTTGTGCAGAAGAGAAGAAATGAAAAGCAACAGTACAAATAGTAGAAATGAGCATATATAGGCAGCATGGGAAGCAAAGCAGGGAAGAGAAAGAGAACATTCCATGAAATGCCCAGGAGATATATAAGAGCAGAACAAAAAGGGAAGAATGAAATTCAAAGCATGCCCAGAAAGTTGTGTGAAGCTCCCACCAGTCAGTCATTTATGGTTATAATTGTGTGTCTTTACTTTCAAAGTACAGGGTTGTACCTTTCACGATCACTCTTGTATTACACAGACACGAATAGTTGAGAAGTCTTTTCTCACATAGCTGGCACAAGCTTGCACTTTTCCTTTCTGGCTATGTGGAAATGACAGCTTGGTCCTTGGAAGGAAAATCAAGCAAAATTAGCAGAGGATGGTTTCGATCCATCGACCTCTGGGTTATGGGCCCAGCACGCTTCCGCTGCGCCACTCTGCTCCTTTGTGAAAGTGTTCTCTTTATGCAGATGAGGAGGCATTCAGAGAAGTGACGTGGGATTGGTCGGGCTCTCACCTCATTTGCCTAAGTATATCGCAAGGCATGCTGGGTGCAGAAAATCTTTATCTTCCCCTCTCACAATCAGTCACAACTGAAAGTCCAGACCCTCTTAGGCACTAGCCGTTTCAGGCCTTTAACAAGACAACAGCTCTCCGACGCTCTCTGTCTCTCTCTCTCTCTGTGATCCTAGTGCTTGCATGCTCAGTATTTGGCTTTTCCTGGGAGCCAGAGATCTACCCGGTGAGGGCTTGCCGGTATAAGGCTTTAGAGCGTTTGGGAGCGTTCGGTACATGAGAGGACGTTGGACTGGAAGCTATGCAAATTTGAAGCATCCAAACTTCCTGCTGCAGTCGGAGGCTCTTTCCATGGACATCTGCCTTTTGGATTCCTCTAAACTTGCCCTCTGATGAAACATTTTGTGAGCTGCAGTTACCTCCGACGGCTACAAGGTGGTGCTACATTCAGGTGAGGGCACAAGTATGCACAAAATGTTGGGGACTTTTGCCAGATTTATTGCTGGATCTTGCATATTTTTTTCAGAGGCTAAATATTGCCTAGGAAATGCTTTTTAACATAGAGATGCTGGAGTTAAAAGGTCTGGTTGGGCCTCAGCCCTTTCATTGTCTGCCCACTGTAACATATTTTTTTACCAGTACATGTGAGTGGTGACTCTGCTTTATGAAACTTATCATATATTAGGACAATGAATATAGCAGAAGGGGCGATCGAAATGCTTGCCTACATATTTGTTTATTTTTTATATAATGGCTGATTAACCTCTTAATTATATTACCATTTTGTGAAATGTTGCTTTAAAATATATCCTGCTTGCAGAATATATAAGTATTTGTACTGCGTTGGCCGGGAATCGAACCCGGGTCAACTGCTTGGAAGGCAGCTATGCTCACCACTATACCACCAACGCCCTCTGATCTTTGCGCTCTCGGTTCTAAACATTAGGACCCTGAGTTCAATGACTATCATGCACCAGCTTCAATGGTGCATTTGGTTTAGATACCAACATGAAAAGCAATAGAAAGTTTTTGTAGAGGGTAAGGAACTGGGATTGAAACCAAGGACAAAGCTGTGCAGAAGAGAAGAATGGAAAGCAGCAATACAAATAATAGATATGAACACATAGAGGCAGCATGGGAAGCAAAGCAGGGAAGAGAAATAGAGAACATTCCATGAAATGCCCAGGAGATAGATAAGAGCAGAACAAAAAAGGGAAGAATGAAATTCAAAGCCTCCACATAAAAGTGTTTGAAGGTCCCACCAGTCATTCATGCTTATTATTGTGTGCCTTTACTTTCAAAGTACAGTGTGGAGCCTTTGACGATCCCTCTCTTGTATTTCAGCAGACACAGATAGTTGAGAAGTCTTTTCTCACATAGCTGGCACAAGCTTGCGCTTTTCCTTGCTGGTAGCGTGGAAATGACAGCTTGGTCCTTGGAAGTAAAATCAAGCAAAATTAGCAGAGGATGGTTTCGATCCATCGACCTCTGGGTTATGGGCCCAGCACGCTTCCGCTGCGCCACTTTGCTCCGTTGTGAAAGTGTTCTTTTTATGCAGATAAGGAGCATTAGGCAGAGTAGCATGGGATTGGTCTGGCTCTCACCTCATTTGCATAAGTATATCCCAAGGCATGCTGGGTGCAGAAAAACTTCATCTTCCCCTCTCACAATCAGTCATAACTGAAAGTCAGACACTCTTAGGCACTAGCCGTTTCAGGCCTTTATCAAGACAGTAGCTCTTGAACCATCTCTCTCTCGCTCTGTGATCCTAGCACTAGCATGCTCAGGATTTGGCTTTACCTTGGAGCCAGAGATATACCCGGTGAGGGCTTGCCCGGTGTGAGGCTTTTGAGCGTTTGGGAGCGTTCGGGACGTGATTGGACGTTGGACAGGAAACTATGCGAATATGAAGCCTCCAACATTCCTGCTTCAGTGAGTGGTTCTTTCCATGGACATCTGACTCTTGGATTCCTCTCAACTTGCCTTCTGATAAAACATTTTGTGAGCAGCAGTTTCCTTCGACAGCTACAAGGTGGCGCTACATTCAGGTGAGAGCACAAGTATGCACAAAATGTTAGGGACTTTTGCCAGATTTATCGGTGGATCTTGCATATTTTTTCAGAGGCTAGATATTGCCTAGAAATGCTTTTTAACATAGAGATGCTGGAGTTACAATGTCTGGTCGGGCCTCAGCCCTTCCATTGTTTGCCCACTGTAACAAATTTATTACCAGCACATGTGTGTTGTGACTCTGCTTTATGAAACTTATCATATATTAGGACAATGTATGTAGCAGAAGGTGCGATTGAGATGTTTGCCCACGTATTTGTTTATATATGGCTGATTAATCTGTTCGTGAAATTTCCATTTTGTGACATGTTGCATTACAATATATCCTGCTTGCAGAATATATAAGTATTTTCAGTGCGTTGGCCGGGAATCGAACCCGGGTCAACTGCTTGGGAAGCAGCTATGCTCACCACTATACCACCAACGCCCTCTGATGTGTTAGCTCTCGGTTCTAAATATTACGTTGCAGAAATCAATGACTATCTTGCACCAGCTTCAATGGTGCATTTGGTTTAGATACCAACATGAGAAGCAGTAGAACGTTTTTTGCAGAGGGTAAGGAACTGGGGATTGAAACCAAGGACAAAGTTGTGCAGAAGAGAAGAAATGAAAAGCAACAGTACAAATAGTAGAAATGAGCATATATAGGCAGCATGGGAAGCAAAGCAGGGAAGAGAAAGAGAACATTCCATGAAATGCCCAGGAGATAGATAAGAGCAGAACAAAAAGGGAAGAATGAAATTCAAAGCATGCCCAGAAAGTTGTGTGAAGCTCCCACCAGTCATTTATGGTTATAATTGTGTGTCTTTACTTTCAAAGTACAGGGTTGTACCTTTCACGATCACTCTTGTATTACACAGACACGAATAGTTGAGAAGTCTTTTCTCACATAGCTGGTACAAGCTTGCACTTTTCCTTTCTGGCTATGTGGAAATGACAGCTTGGTCCTTGGAAGGAAAATCAAGCAAAATTAGCAGAGGATGGTTTCGATCCATCGACCTCTGGGTTATGGGCCCAGCACGCTTCCGCTGCGCCACTCTGCTCCTTTGTGAAAGTGTTCTGTTTATGCAGATGAGGAGGCATTCAGAGAAGTGACGTGGGATTGGTCGGGCTCTCACCTCATTTGCCTAAGTATATCGCAAGGCATGCTGGGTGCAGAAAATCTTTATCTTCCCCTCTCACAATCAGTCACAACTGAAAGTCCAGACCCTCTTATTCACTAGCCGTTTCAGGCCTTTAACAAGACAACAGCTCTCCGACGCTCTCTGTCTCTCTCTCTCTCTGTGATCCTAGTGCTTGCATGCTCAGTATTTGGCTTTACCTGGGAGCCAGAGATCTACCCGGTGAGGGCTTGCCGGTATAAGGCTTTAGAGCGTTTGGGAGCGTTCGGTACATGAGAGGACGTTGGACTGGAAGCTATGCAAATTTGAAGCATCCAAACTTCCTGCTGCAGTCGGAGGCTCTTTCCATGGACATCTGCCTTTTGGATTCCTCTAAACTTGCCCTCTGATGAAACATTTTGTGAGCTGCAGTTACCTCCGACGGCTACAAGGTGGTGCTACATTCAGGTGAGGGCACAAGTATGCACAAAATGTTGGGGACTTTTGCCAGATTTATTGCTGGATCTTGCATATTTTTTTCAGAGGCTAAATATTGCCTAGGAAATGCTTTTTAACATAGAGATGCTGGAGTTAAAATGTCTGGTCGGGCCTCAGCCCTTTCATTGTCTGCCCACTGTAACATATTTTTTTACCAGTACATGTGAGTGGTGACTCTGCTTTATGAAACTTATCATATATTAGGACAATGAATATAGCAGAAGGGGCGATCGAAATGCTTGCCTACATATTTGTTTATTTTTTATATAATGGCTGATTAACCTCTTAATTATATTACCATTTTGTGAAATGTTGCTTTAAAATATATCCTGCTTGCAGAATATATAAGTATTTGTATTGCGTTGGCCGGGAATCGAACCCGGGTCAACTGCTTGGAAGGCAGCTATGCTCACCACTATACCACCAACGCCCTCAGATCTTTCCGCTCTCGGTTCTAAACATTAGGACCCTGAGTTCAATGACTATCATGCACCAGCTTCAATGGTGCATTTGGTTTAGATACCAACATGAAAAGCAATAGAAAGTTTTTGTAGAAGGTAAGGAACTGGGATTGAAACCAAGGACAAAGCTGTGCAGAAGAGAAGAATGGAAAGCAGCAATACAAATAATAGATATGAACACATAGAGGCAGCATGGGAAGCAAAGCAGGGAAGAGAAATAGAGAACATTCCATGAAATGCCCAGGAGATAGATAAGAGCAGAACAAAAAAGGGAAGAATGAAATTCAAAGCCTCCACATAAAAGTGTTTGAAGGTCCCACCAGTCATTCATGCTTATTATTGTGTGCCTTTACTTTCAAAGTACAGTGTGGAGCTTTTGACGATCCCTCTCTTGTATTTCAGCAGACACAGATAGTTGAGAAGTCTTTTCTCACATAGCTGGCACAAGCTTGCGCTTTTCCTTGCTGGTAGCGTGGAAATGACAGCTTGGTCCTTGGAAGTAAAATCAAGCAAAATTAGCAGAGGATGGTTCCGATCCATCGACCTCTGGGTTATGGGCCCAGCACGCTTCCGCTGCGCCACTTTGCTCCGTTGTGAAAGTGTTCTTTTTATGCAGATAAGGAGCATTAGGCAGAGTAGCATGGGATTGGTCTGGCTCTCACCTCATTTGCATAAGTATATCCCAAGGCATGCTGGGTGCAGAAAAACTTCATCTTCCCCTCTCACAATCAGTCATAACTGAAAGTCAGACACTCTTAGGCACTAGCCGTTTCAGGCCTTTATCAAGACAGTAGCTCTTGAACCATCTCTCTCTCGCTCTGTGATCCTAGCACTAGCATGCTCAGGATTTGGCTTTACCTTGGAGCCAGAGATATACCCGGTGAGGGCTTGCCCGGTGTGAGGCTTTTGAGCGTTTGGGAGCGTTCGGGACGTGAGTGGACGTTGGACAGGAAACTATGCGAATATGAAGCCTCCAACATTCCTGCTTCAGTGAGTGGTTCTTTCCATGGACATCTGACTCTTGGATTCCTCTCAACTTGCCTTCTGATAAAACATTTTGTGAGCAGCAGTTTCCTTCGACAGCTACAAGGTGGCGCTACATTCAGGTGAGAGCACAAGTATGCACAAAATGTTAGGGACTTTTGCCAGATTTATCGGTGGATCTTGCATATTTTTTCAGAGGCTAGATATTGCCTAGAAATGCTTTTTAACATAGAGATGCTGGAGTTACAATGTCTGGTCGGGCCTCAGCCCTTCCATTGTTTGCCCACTGTAACAAATTTATTACCAGCACATGTGTGTTGTGACTCTGCTTTATGAAACTTATCATATATTAGGACAATGTATGTAGCAGAAGGTGCGATTGAGATGTTTGCCCACGTATTTGTTTATTTTTTTATATATGGCTGATTAATCTGTTCGTGAAATTTCCATTTTGTGACATGTTGCATTACAATATATCCTGCTTGCAGAATATATAAGTATTTTCAGTGCGTTGGCCGGGAATCGAACCCGGGTCAACTGCTTGGGAAGCAGCTATGCTCACCACTATACCACCAACGCCCTCTGATGTGTTAGCTCTCGGTTCTAAATATTACGTTGCAGAAATCAATGACTATCTTGCACCAGCTTCAATGGTGCATTTGGTTTAGATACCAACATGAGAAGCAGTAGAACGTTTTTTGCAGAGGGTAAGGAACTGGGGATTGAAACCAAGGACAAAGTTGTGCAGAAGAGAAGAAATGAAAAGCAACAGTACAAATAGTAGAAATGAGCATATATAGGCAGCATGGGAAGCAAAGCAGGGAAGAGAAAGAGAACATTCCATGAAATGCCCAGGAGATATATAAGAGCAGAACAAAAAGGGAAGAATGAAATTCAAAGCATGCCCAGAAAGTTGTGTGAAGCTCCCACCAGTCAGTCATTTATGGTTATAATTGTGTGTCTTTACTTTCAAAGTACAGGGTTGTACCTTTCACGATCACTCTTGTATTACACAGACACGAATAGTTGAGAAGTCTTTTCTCACATAGCTGGCACAAGCTTGCACTTTTCCTTTCTGGCTATGTGGAAATGACAGCTTGGTCCTTGGAAGGAAAATCAAGCAAAATTAGCAGAGGATGGTTTCGATCCATCGACCTCTGGGTTATGGGCCCAGCACGCTTCCGCTGCGCCACTCTGCTCCTTTGTGAAAGTGTTCTCTTTATGCAGATGAGGAGGCATTCAGAGAAGTGACGTGGGATTGGTCGGGCTCTCACCTCATTTGCCTAAGTATATCGCAAGGCATGCTGGGTGCAGAAAATCTTTATCTTCCCCTCTCACAATCAGTCACAACTGAAAGTCCAGACCCTCTTAGGCACTAGCCGTTTCAGGCCTTTAACAAGACAACAGCTCTCCGACGCTCTCTGTCTCTCTCTCTCTCTGTGATCCTAGTGCTTGCATGCTCAGTATTTGGCTTTTCCTGGGAGCCAGAGATCTACCCGGTGAGGGCTTGCCGGTATAAGGCTTTAGAGCGTTTGGGAGCGTTCGGTACATGAGAGGACGTTGGACTGGAAGCTATGCAAATTTGAAGCATCCAAACTTCCTGCTGCAGTCGGAGGCTCTTTCCATGGACATCTGCCTTTTGGATTCCTCTAAACTTGCCCTCTGATGAAACATTTTGTGAGCTGCAGTTACCTCCGACGGCTACAAGGTGGTGCTACATTCAGGTGAGGGCACAAGTATGCACAAAATGTTGGGGACTTTTGCCAGATTTATTGCTGGATCTTGCATATTTTTTTCAGAGGCTAAATATTGCCTAGGAAATGCTTTTTAACATAGAGATGCTGGAGTTAAAAGGTCTGGTTGGGCCTCAGCCCTTTCATTGTCTGCCCACTGTAACATATTTTTTTACCAGTACATGTGAGTGGTGACTCTGCTTTATGAAACTTATCATATATTAGGACAATGAATATAGCAGAAGGGGCGATCGAAATGCTTGCCTACATATTTGTTTATTTTTTATATAATGGCTGATTAACCTCTTAATTATATTACCATTTTGTGAAATGTTGCTTTAAAATATATCCTGCTTGCAGAATATATAAGTATTTGTACTGCGTTGGCCGGGAATCGAACCCGGGTCAACTGCTTGGAAGGCAGCTATGCTCACCACTATACCACCAACGCCCTCTGATCTTTGCGCTCTCGGTTCTAAACATTAGGACCCTGAGTTCAATGACTATCATGCACCAGCTTCAATGGTGCATTTGGTTTAGATACCAACATGAAAAGCAATAGAAAGTTTTTGTAGAGGGTAAGGAACTGGGATTGAAACCAAGGACAAAGCTGTGCAGAAGAGAAGAATGGAAAGCAGCAATACAAATAATAGATATGAACACATAGAGGCAGCATGGGAAGCAAAGCAGGGAAGAGAAATAGAGAACATTCCATGAAATGCCCAGGAGATAGATAAGAGCAGAACAAAAAAGGGAAGAATGAAATTCAAGCCTCCACATAAAAGTGTTTGAAGGTCCCACCAGTCATTCATGCTTATTATTGTGTGCCTTTACTTTCAAAGTACAGTGTGGAGCCTTTGACGATCCCTCTCTTGTATTTCAGCAGACACAGATAGTTGAGAAGTCTTTTCTCACATAGCTGGCACAAGCTTGCGCTTTTCCTTGCTGGTAGCGTGGAAATGACAGCTTGGTCCTTGGAAGTAAAATCAAGCAAAATTAGCAGAGGATGGTTTTGATCCATCGACCTCTGGGTTATGGGCCCAGCACGCTTCCGCTGCGCCACTCTGCTCCGTTGTGAAAGTGTTCTTTTTATGCAGATAAGGAGCATTAGGCAGAGTAGCATGGGATTGGTCTGGCTCTCACCTCATTTGCATAAGTATATCCCAAGGCATGCTGGGTGCAGAAAAACTTCATCTTCCCCTCTCACAATCAGTCATAACTGAAAGTCAGACACTCTTAGGCACTAGCCGTTTCAGGCCTTTATCAAGACAGTAGCTCTTGAACCATCTCTCTCTCGCTCTGTGATCCTAGCACTAGCATGCTCAGGATTTGGCTTTACCTTGGAGCCAGAGATATACCCGGTGAGGGCTTGCCCGGTGTGAGGCTTTTGAGCGTTTGGGAGCGTTCGGGACGTGATTGGACGTTGGACAGGAAACTATGCGAATATGAAGCCTCCAACATTCCTGCTTCAGTGAGTGGTTCTTTCCATGGACATCTGACTCTTGGATTCCTCTCAACTTGCCTTCTGATAAAACATTTTGTGAGCAGCAGTTTCCTTCGACAGCTACAAGGTGGCGCTACATTCAGGTGAGCGCACAAGTATGCACAAAATGTTAGGGACTTTTGCCAGATTTATCGGTGGATCTTGCATATTTTTTCAGAGGCTAGATATTGCCTAGAAATGCTTTTTAACATAGAGATGCTGGAGTTACAATGTCTGGTCGGGCCTCAGCCCTTCCATTGTTTGCCCACTGTAACAAATTTATTACCAGCACATGTGTGTTGTGACTCTGCTTTATGAAACTTATCATATATTAGGACAATGTATGTAGCAGAAGGTGCGATTGAGATGTTTGCCCACGTATTTGTTTATTTTTTTATATATGGCTGATTAATCTGTTCGTGAAATTTCCATTTTGTGACATGTTGCATTACAATATATCCTGCTTGCAGAATATATAAGTATTTTCAGTGCGTTGGCCGGGAATCGAACCCGGGTCAACTGCTTGGGAAGCAGCTATGCTCACCACTATACCACCAACGCCCTCTGATGTGTTAGCTCTCGGTTCTAAATATTACGTTGCAGAAATCAATGACTATCTTGCACCAGCTTCAATGGTGCATTTGGTTTAGATACCAACATGAGAAGCAGTAGAACGTTTTTTGCAGAGGGTAAGGAACTGGGGATTGAAACCAAGGACAAAGTTGTGCAGAAGAGAAGAAATGAAAAGCAACAGTACAAATAGTAGAAATGAGCATATATAGGCAGCATGGGAAGCAAAGCAGGGAAGAGAAAGAGAACATTCCATGAAATGCCCAGGAGATAGATAAGAGCAGAACAAAAAGGGAAGAATGAAATTCAAAGCATGCCCAGAAAGTTGTGTGAAGCTCCCACCAGTCATTTATGGTTATAATTGTGTGTCTTTACTTTCAAAGTACAGGGTTGTACCTTTCACGATCACTCTTGTATTACACAGACACGAATAGTTGAGAAGTCTTTTCTCACATAGCTGGTACAAGCTTGCACTTTTCCTTTCTGGCTATGTGGAAATGACAGCTTGGTCCTTGGAAGGAAAATCAAGCAAAATTAGCAGAGGATGGTTTCGATCCATCGACCTCTGGGTTATGGGCCCAGCACGCTTCCGCTGCGCCACTCTGCTCCTTTGTGAAAGTGTTCTGTTTATGCAGATGAGGAGGCATTCAGAGAAGTGACGTGGGATTGGTCGGGCTCTCACCTCATTTGCCTAAGTATATCGCAAGGCATGCTGGGTGCAGAAAATCTTTATCTTCCCCTCTCACAATCAGTCACAACTGAAAGTCCAGACCCTCTTATTCACTAGCCGTTTCAGGCCTTTAACAAGACAACAGCTCTCCGACGCTCTCTGTCTCTCTCTCTCTCTGTGATCCTAGTGCTTGCATGCTCAGTATTTGGCTTTACCTGGGAGCCAGAGATCTACCCGGTGAGGGCTTGCCGGTATAAGGCTTTAGAGCGTTTGGGAGCGTTCGGTACATGAGAGGACGTTGGACTGGAAGCTATGCAAATTTGAAGCATCCAAACTTCCTGCTGCAGTCGGAGGCTCTTTCCATGGACATCTGCCTTTTGGATTCCTCTAAACTTGCCCTCTGATGAAACATTTTGTGAGCTGCAGTTACCTCCGACGGCTACAAGGTGGTGCTACATTCAGGTGAGGGCACAAGTATGCACAAAATGTTGGGGACTTTTGCCAGATTTATTGCTGGATCTTGCATATTTTTTTCAGAGGCTAAATATTGCCTAGGAAATGCTTTTTAACATAGAGATGCTGGAGTTAAAATGTCTGGTCGGGCCTCAGCCCTTTCATTGTCTGCCCACTGTAACATATTTTTTTACCAGTACATGTGAGTGGTGACTCTGCTTTATGAAACTTATCATATATTAGGACAAGGAATATAGCAGAAGGGGCGATCGAAATGCTTGCCTACATATTTGTTTATTTTTTATATAATGGCTGATTAACCTCTTAATTATATTACCATTTTGTGAAATGTTGCTTTAAAATATTTCCTGCTTGCAGAATATATAAGTATTTGTATTGCGTTGGCCGGGAATCGAACCCGGGTCAACTGCTTGGAAGGCAGCTATGCTCACCACTATACCACCAACGCCCTCAGATCTTTGCGCTCTCGGTTCTAAACATTAGGACCCTGAGTTCAATGACTATCATGCACCAGCTTCAATGGTGCATTTGGTTTAGATACCAACATGAAAAGCAATAGAAAGTTTTTGTAGAAGGTAAGGAACTGGGATTGAAACCAAGGACAAAGCTGTGCAGAAGAGAAGAATGGAAAGCAGCAATACAAATAATAGATATGAACACATAGAGGCAGCATGGGAAGCAAAGCAGGGAAGAGAAATAGAGAACATTCCATGAAATGCCCAGGAGATAGATAAGAGCAGAACAAAAAAGGGAAGAATGAAATTCAAAGCCTCCACATAAAAGTGTTTGAAGGTCCCACCAGTCATTCATGCTTATTATTGTGTGCCTTTACTTTCAAAGTACAGTGTGGAGCTTTTGACGATCCCTCTCTTGTATTTCAGCAGACACAGATAGTTGAGAAGTCTTTTCTCACATAGCTGGCACAAGCTTGCGCTTTTCCTTGCTGGTAGCGTGGAAATGACAGCTTGGTCCTTGGAAGTAAAATCAAGCAAAATTAGCAGAGGATGGTTCCGATCCATCGACCTCTGGGTTATGGGCCCAGCACGCTTCCGCTGCGCCACTTTGCTCCGTTGTGAAAGTGTTCTTTTTATGCAGATAAGGAGCATTAGGCAGAGTAGCATGGGATTGGTCTGGCTCTCACCTCATTTGCATAAGTATATCCCAAGGCATGCTGGGTGCAGAAAAACTTCATCTTCCCCTCTCACAATCAGTCATAACTGAAAGTCAGACACTCTTAGGCACTAGCCGTTTCAGGCCTTTATCAAGACAGTAGCTCTTGAACCATCTCTCTCTCGCTCTGTGATCCTAGCACTAGCATGCTCAGGATTTGGCTTTACCTTGGAGCCAGAGATATACCCGGTGAGGGCTTGCCCGGTGTGAGGCTTTTGAGCGTTTGGGAGCGTTCGGGACGTGAGTGGACGTTGGACAGGAAACTATGCGAATATGAAGCCTCCAACATTCCTGCTTCAGTGAGTGGTTCTTTCCATGGACATCTGACTCTTGGATTCCTCTCAACTTGCCTTCTGATAAAACATTTTGTGAGCAGCAGTTTCCTTCGACAGCTACAAGGTGGCGCTACATTCAGGTGAGAGCACAAGTATGCACAAAATGTTAGGGACTTTTGCCAGATTTATCGGTGGATCTTGCATATTTTTTCAGAGGCTAGATATTGCCTAGAAATGCTTTTTAACATAGAGATGCTGGAGTTACAATGTCTGGTCGGGCCTCAGCCCTTCCATTGTTTGCCCACTGTAACAAATTTATTACCAGCACATGTGTGTTGTGACTCTGCTTTATGAAACTTATCATATATTAGGACAATGTATGTAGCAGAAGGTGCGATTGAGATGTTTGCCCACGTATTTGTTTATTTTTTTATATATGGCTGATTAATCTGTTCGTGAAATTTCCATTTTGTGACATGTTGCATTACAATATATCCTGCTTGCAGAATATATAAGTATTTTCAGTGCGTTGGCCGGGAATCGAACCCGGGTCAACTGCTTGGGAAGCAGCTATGCTCACCACTATACCACCAACGCCCTCTGATGTGTTAGCTCTCGGTTCTAAATATTACGTTGCAGAAATCAATGACTATCTTGCACCAGCTTCAATGGTGCATTTGGTTTAGATACCAACATGAGAAGCAGTAGAACGTTTTTTGCAGAGGGTAAGGAACTGGGGATTGAAACCAAGGACAAAGTTGTGCAGAAGAGAAGAAATGAAAAGCAACAGTACAAATAGTAGAAATGAGCATATATAGGCAGCATGGGAAGCAAAGCAGGGAAGAGAAAGAGAACATTCCATGAAATGCCCAGGAGATATATAAGAGCAGAACAAAAAGGGAAGAATGAAATTCAAAGCATGCCCAGAAAGTTGTGTGAAGCTCCCACCAGTCAGTCATTTATGGTTATAATTGTGTGTCTTTACTTTCAAAGTACAGGGTTGTACCTTTCACGATCACTCTTGTATTACACAGACACGAATAGTTGAGAAGTCTTTTCTCACATAGCTGGCACAAGCTTGCACTTTTCCTTTCTGGCTATGTGGAAATGACAGCTTGGTCCTTGGAAGGAAAATCAAGCAAAATTAGCAGAGGATGGTTTCGATCCATCGACCTCTGGGTTATGGGCCCAGCACGCTTCCGCTGCGCCACTCTGCTCCTTTGTGAAAGTGTTCTCTTTATGCAGATGAGGAGGCATTCAGAGAAGTGACGTGGGATTGGTCGGGCTCTCACCTCATTTGCCTAAGTATATCGCAAGGCATGCTGGGTGCAGAAAATCTTTATCTTCCCCTCTCACAATCAGTCACAACTGAAAGTCCAGACCCTCTTAGGCACTAGCCGTTTCAGGCCTTTAACAAGACAACAGCTCTCCGACGCTCTCTGTCTCTCTCTCTCTCTGTGATCCTAGTGCTTGCATGCTCAGTATTTGGCTTTTCCTGGGAGCCAGAGATCTACCCGGTGAGGGCTTGCCGGTATAAGGCTTTAGAGCGTTTGGGAGCGTTCGGTACATGAGAGGACGTTGGACTGGAAGCTATGCAAATTTGAAGCATCCAAACTTCCTGCTGCAGTCGGAGGCTCTTTCCATGGACATCTGCCTTTTGGATTCCTCTAAACTTGCCCTCTGATGAAACATTTTGTGAGCTGCAGTTACCTCCGACGGCTACAAGGTGGTGCTACATTCAGGTGAGGGCACAAGTATGCACAAAATGTTGGGGACTTTTGCCAGATTTATTGCTGGATCTTGCATATTTTTTTCAGAGGCTAAATATTGCCTAGGAAATGCTTTTTAACATAGAGATGCTGGAGTTAAAAGGTCTGGTTGGGCCTCAGCCCTTTCATTGTCTGCCCACTGTAACATATTTTTTTACCAGTACATGTGAGTGGTGACTCTGCTTTATGAAACTTATCATATATTAGGACAATGAATATAGCAGAAGGGGCGATCGAAATGCTTGCCTACATATTTGTTTATTTTTTATATAATGGCTGATTAACCTCTTAATTATATTACCATTTTGTGAAATGTTGCTTTAAAATATATCCTGCTTGCAGAATATATAAGTATTTGTACTGCGTTGGCCGGGAATCGAACCCGGGTCAACTGCTTGGAAGGCAGCTATGCTCACCACTATACCACCAACGCCCTCTGATCTTTGCGCTCTCGGTTCTAAACATTAGGACCCTGAGTTCAATGACTATCATGCACCAGCTTCAATGGTGCATTTGGTTTAGATACCAACATGAAAAGCAATAGAAAGTTTTTGTAGAGGGTAAGGAACTGGGATTGAAACCAAGGACAAAGCTGTGCAGAAGAGAAGAATGGAAAGCAGCAATACAAATAATAGATATGAACACATAGAGGCAGCATGGGAAGCAAAGCAGGGAAGAGAAATAGAGAACATTCCATGAAATGCCCAGGAGATAGATAAGAGCAGAACAAAAAAGGGAAGAATGAAATTCAAGCCTCCACATAAAAGTGTTTGAAGGTCCCACCAGTCATTCATGCTTATTATTGTGTGCCTTTACTTTCAAAGTACAGTGTGGAGCCTTTGACGATCCCTCTCTTGTATTTCAGCAGACACAGATAGTTGAGAAGTCTTTTCTCACATAGCTGGCACAAGCTTGCGCTTTTCCTTGCTGGTAGCGTGGAAATGACAGCTTGGTCCTTGGAAGTAAAATCAAGCAAAATTAGCAGAGGATGGTTTTGATCCATCGACCTCTGGGTTATGGGCCCAGCACGCTTCCGCTGCGCCACTCTGCTCCGTTGTGAAAGTGTTCTTTTTATGCAGATAAGGAGCATTAGGCAGAGTAGCATGGGATTGGTCTGGCTCTCACCTCATTTGCATAAGTATATCCCAAGGCATGCTGGGTGCAGAAAAACTTCATCTTCCCCTCTCACAATCAGTCATAACTGAAAGTCAGACACTCTTAGGCACTAGCCGTTTCAGGCCTTTATCAAGACAGTAGCTCTTGAACCATCTCTCTCTCGCTCTGTGATCCTAGCACTAGCATGCTCAGGATTTGGCTTTACCTTGGAGCCAGAGATATACCCGGTGAGGGCTTGCCCGGTGTGAGGCTTTTGAGCGTTTGGGAGCGTTCGGGACGTGATTGGACGTTGGACAGGAAACTATGCGAATATGAAGCCTCCAACATTCCTGCTTCAGTGAGTGGTTCTTTCCATGGACATCTGACTCTTGGATTCCTCTCAACTTGCCTTCTGATAAAACATTTTGTGAGCAGCAGTTTCCTTCGACAGCTACAAGGTGGCGCTACATTCAGGTGAGCGCACAAGTATGCACAAAATGTTAGGGACTTTTGCCAGATTTATCGGTGGATCTTGCATATTTTTTCAGAGGCTAGATATTGCCTAGAAATGCTTTTTAACATAGAGATGCTGGAGTTACAATGTCTGGTCGGGCCTCAGCCCTTCCATTGTTTGCCCACTGTAACAAATTTATTACCAGCACATGTGTGTTGTGACTCTGCTTTATGAAACTTATCATATATTAGGACAATGTATGTAGCAGAAGGTGCGATTGAGATGTTTGCCCACGTATTTGTTTATTTTTTTATATATGGCTGATTAATCTGTTCGTGAAATTTCCATTTTGTGACATGTTGCATTACAATATATCCTGCTTGCAGAATATATAAGTATTTTCAGTGCGTTGGCCGGGAATCGAACCCGGGTCAACTGCTTGGGAAGCAGCTATGCTCACCACTATACCACCAACGCCCTCTGATGTGTTAGCTCTCGGTTCTAAATATTACGTTGCAGAAATCAATGACTATCTTGCACCAGCTTCAATGGTGCATTTGGTTTAGATACCAACATGAGAAGCAGTAGAACGTTTTTTGCAGAGGGTAAGGAACTGGGGATTGAAACCAAGGACAAAGTTGTGCAGAAGAGAAGAAATGAAAAGCAACAGTACAAATAGTAGAAATGAGCATATATAGGCAGCATGGGAAGCAAAGCAGGGAAGAGAAAGAGAACATTCCATGAAATGCCCAGGAGATAGATAAGAGCAGAACAAAAAGGGAAGAATGAAATTCAAAGCATGCCCAGAAAGTTGTGTGAAGCTCCCACCAGTCATTTATGGTTATAATTGTGTGTCTTTACTTTCAAAGTACAGGGTTGTACCTTTCACGATCACTCTTGTATTACACAGACACGAATAGTTGAGAAGTCTTTTCTCACATAGCTGGTACAAGCTTGCACTTTTCCTTTCTGGCTATGTGGAAATGACAGCTTGGTCCTTGGAAGGAAAATCAAGCAAAATTAGCAGAGGATGGTTTCGATCCATCGACCTCTGGGTTATGGGCCCAGCACGCTTCCGCTGCGCCACTCTGCTCCTTTGTGAAAGTGTTCTGTTTATGCAGATGAGGAGGCATTCAGAGAAGTGACGTGGGATTGGTCGGGCTCTCACCTCATTTGCCTAAGTATATCGCAAGGCATGCTGGGTGCAGAAAATCTTTATCTTCCCCTCTCACAATCAGTCACAACTGAAAGTCCAGACCCTCTTATTCACTAGCCGTTTCAGGCCTTTAACAAGACAACAGCTCTCCGACGCTCTCTGTCTCTCTCTCTCTCTGTGATCCTAGTGCTTGCATGCTCAGTATTTGGCTTTACCTGGGAGCCAGAGATCTACCCGGTGAGGGCTTGCCGGTATAAGGCTTTAGAGCGTTTGGGAGCGTTCGGTACATGAGAGGACGTTGGACTGGAAGCTATGCAAATTTGAAGCATCCAAACTTCCTGCTGCAGTCGGAGGCTCTTTCCATGGACATCTGCCTTTTGGATTCCTCTAAACTTGCCCTCTGATGAAACATTTTGTGAGCTGCAGTTACCTCCGACGGCTACAAGGTGGTGCTACATTCAGGTGAGGGCACAAGTATGCACAAAATGTTGGGGACTTTTGCCAGATTTATTGCTGGATCTTGCATATTTTTTTCAGAGGCTAAATATTGCCTAGGAAATGCTTTTTAACATAGAGATGCTGGAGTTAAAATGTCTGGTCGGGCCTCAGCCCTTTCATTGTCTGCCCACTGTAACATATTTTTTTACCAGTACATGTGAGTGGTGACTCTGCTTTATGAAACTTATCATATATTAGGACAATGAATATAGCAGAAGGGGCGATCGAAATGCTTGCCTACATATTTGTTTATTTTTTATATAATGGCTGATTAACCTCTTAATTATATTACCATTTTGTGAAATGTTGCTTTAAAATATTTCCTGCTTGCAGAATATATAAGTATTTGTATTGCGTTGGCCGGGAATCGAACCCGGGTCAACTGCTTGGAAGGCAGCTATGCTCACCACTATACCACCAACGCCCTCAGATCTTTGCGCTCTCGGTTCTAAACATTAGGACCCTGAGTTCAATGACTATCATGCACCAGCTTCAATGGTGCATTTGGTTTAGATACCAACATGAAAAGCAATAGAAAGTTTTTGTAGAAGGTAAGGAACTGGGATTGAAACCAAGGACAAAGCTGTGCAGAAGAGAAGAATGGAAAGCAGCAATACAAATAATAGATATGAACACATAGAGGCAGCATGGGAAGCAAAGCAGGGAAGAGAAATAGAGAACATTCCATGAAATGCCCAGGAGATAGATAAGAGCAGAACAAAAAAGGGAAGAATGAAATTCAAAGCCTCCACATAAAAGTGTTTGAAGGTCCCACCAGTCATTCATGCTTATTATTGTGTGCCTTTACTTTCAAAGTACAGTGTGGAGCTTTTGACGATCCCTCTCTTGTATTTCAGCAGACACAGATAGTTGAGAAGTCTTTTCTCACATAGCTGGCACAAGCTTGCGCTTTTCCTTGCTGGTAGCGTGGAAATGACAGCTTGGTCCTTGGAAGTAAAATCAAGCAAAATTAGCAGAGGATGGTTCCGATCCATCGACCTCTGGGTTATGGGCCCAGCACGCTTCCGCTGCGCCACTTTGCTCCGTTGTGAAAGTGTTCTTTTTATGCAGATAAGGAGCATTAGGCAGAGTAGCATGGGATTGGTCTGGCTCTCACCTCATTTGCATAAGTATATCCCAAGGCATGCTGGGTGCAGAAAAACTTCATCTTCCCCTCTCACAATCAGTCATAACTGAAAGTCAGACACTCTTAGGCACTAGCCGTTTCAGGCCTTTATCAAGACAGTAGCTCTTGAACCATCTCTCTCTCGCTCTGTGATCCTAGCACTAGCATGCTCAGGATTTGGCTTTACCTTGGAGCCAGAGATATACCCGGTGAGGGCTTGCCCGGTGTGAGGCTTTTGAGCGTTTGGGAGCGTTCGGGACGTGAGTGGACGTTGGACAGGAAACTATGCGAATATGAAGCCTCCAACATTCCTGCTTCAGTGAGTGGTTCTTTCCATGGACATCTGACTCTTGGATTCCTCTCAACTTGCCTTCTGATAAAACATTTTGTGAGCAGCAGTTTCCTTCGACAGCTACAAGGTGGCGCTACATTCAGGTGAGAGCACAAGTATGCACAAAATGTTAGGGACTTTTGCCAGATTTATCGGTGGATCTTGCATATTTTTTCAGAGGCTAGATATTGCCTAGAAATGCTTTTTAACATAGAGATGCTGGAGTTACAATGTCTGGTCGGGCCTCAGCCCTTCCATTGTTTGCCCACTGTAACAAATTTATTACCAGCACATGTGTGTTGTGACTCTGCTTTATGAAACTTATCATATATTAGGACAATGTATGTAGCAGAAGGTGCGATTGAGATGTTTGCCCACGTATTTGTTTATTTTTTTATATATGGCTGATTAATCTGTTCGTGAAATTTCCATTTTGTGACATGTTGCATTACAATATATCCTGCTTGCAGAATATATAAGTATTTTCAGTGCGTTGGCCGGGAATCGAACCCGGGTCAACTGCTTGGGAAGCAGCTATGCTCACCACTATACCACCAACGCCCTCTGATGTGTTAGCTCTCGGTTCTAAATATTACGTTGCAGAAATCAATGACTATCTTGCACCAGCTTCAATGGTGCATTTGGTTTAGATACCAACATGAGAAGCAGTAGAACGTTTTTTGCAGAGGGTAAGGAACTGGGGATTGAAACCAAGGACAAAGTTGTGCAGAAGAGAAGAAATGAAAAGCAACAGTACAAATAGTAGAAATGAGCATATATAGGCAGCATGGGAAGCAAAGCAGGGAAGAGAAAGAGAACATTCCATGAAATGCCCAGGAGATATATAAGAGCAGAACAAAAAGGGAAGAATGAAATTCAAAGCATGCCCAGAAAGTTGTGTGAAGCTCCCACCAGTCAGTCATTTATGGTTATAATTGTGTGTCTTTACTTTCAAAGTACAGGGTTGTACCTTTCACGATCACTCTTGTATTACACAGACACGAATAGTTGAGAAGTCTTTTCTCACATAGCTGGCACAAGCTTGCACTTTTCCTTTCTGGCTATGTGGAAATGACAGCTTGGTCCTTGGAAGGAAAATCAAGCAAAATTAGCAGAGGATGGTTTCGATCCATCGACCTCTGGGTTATGGGCCCAGCACGCTTCCGCTGCGCCACTCTGCTCCTTTGTGAAAGTGTTCTCTTTATGCAGATGAGGAGGCATTCAGAGAAGTGACGTGGGATTGGTCGGGCTCTCACCTCATTTGCCTAAGTATATCGCAAGGCATGCTGGGTGCAGAAAATCTTTATCTTCCCCTCTCACAATCAGTCACAACTGAAAGTCCAGACCCTCTTAGGCACTAGCCGTTTCAGGCCTTTAACAAGACAACAGCTCTCCGACGCTCTCTGTCTCTCTCTCTCTCTGTGATCCTAGTGCTTGCATGCTCAGTATTTGGCTTTTCCTGGGAGCCAGAGATCTACCCGGTGAGGGCTTGCCGGTATAAGGCTTTAGAGCGTTTGGGAGCGTTCGGTACATGAGAGGACGTTGGACTGGAAGCTATGCAAATTTGAAGCATCCAAACTTCCTGCTGCAGTCGGAGGCTCTTTCCATGGACATCTGCCTTTTGGATTCCTCTAAACTTGCCCTCTGATGAAACATTTTGTGAGCTGCAGTTACCTCCGACGGCTACAAGGTGGTGCTACATTCAGGTGAGGGCACAAGTATGCACAAAATGTTGGGGACTTTTGCCAGATTTATTGCTGGATCTTGCATATTTTTTTCAGAGGCTAAATATTGCCTAGGAAATGCTTTTTAACATAGAGATGCTGGAGTTAAAAGGTCTGGTTGGGCCTCAGCCCTTTCATTGTCTGCCCACTGTAACATATTTTTTTACCAGTACATGTGAGTGGTGACTCTGCTTTATGAAACTTATCATATATTAGGACAATGAATATAGCAGAAGGGGCGATCGAAATGCTTGCCTACATATTTGTTTATTTTTTATATAATGGCTGATTAACCTCTTAATTATATTACCATTTTGTGAAATGTTGCTTTAAAATATATCCTGCTTGCAGAATATATAAGTATTTGTACTGCGTTGGCCGGGAATCGAACCCGGGTCAACTGCTTGGAAGGCAGCTATGCTCACCACTATACCACCAACGCCCTCTGATCTTTGCGCTCTCGGTTCTAAACATTAGGACCCTGAGTTCAATGACTATCATGCACCAGCTTCAATGGTGCATTTGGTTTAGATACCAACATGAAAAGCAATAGAAAGTTTTTGTAGAGGGTAAGGAACTGGGATTGAAACCAAGGACAAAGCTGTGCAGAAGAGAAGAATGGAAAGCAGCAATACAAATAATAGATATGAACACATAGAGGCAGCATGGGAAGCAAAGCAGGGAAGAGAAATAGAGAACATTCCATGAAATGCCCAGGAGATAGATAAGAGCAGAACAAAAAAGGGAAGAATGAAATTCAAGCCTCCACATAAAAGTGTTTGAAGGTCCCACCAGTCATTCATGCTTATTATTGTGTGCCTTTACTTTCAAAGTACAGTGTGGAGCCTTTGACGATCCCTCTCTTGTATTTCAGCAGACACAGATAGTTGAGAAGTCTTTTCTCACATAGCTGGCACAAGCTTGCGCTTTTCCTTGCTGGTAGCGTGGAAATGACAGCTTGGTCCTTGGAAGTAAAATCAAGCAAAATTAGCAGAGGATGGTTTTGATCCATCGACCTCTGGGTTATGGGCCCAGCACGCTTCCGCTGCGCCACTCTGCTCCGTTGTGAAAGTGTTCTTTTTATGCAGATAAGGAGCATTAGGCAGAGTAGCATGGGATTGGTCTGGCTCTCACCTCATTTGCATAAGTATATCCCAAGGCATGCTGGGTGCAGAAAAACTTCATCTTCCCCTCTCACAATCAGTCATAACTGAAAGTCAGACACTCTTAGGCACTAGCCGTTTCAGGCCTTTATCAAGACAGTAGCTCTTGAACCATCTCTCTCTCGCTCTGTGATCCTAGCACTAGCATGCTCAGGATTTGGCTTTACCTTGGAGCCAGAGATATACCCGGTGAGGGCTTGCCCGGTGTGAGGCTTTTGAGCGTTTGGGAGCGTTCGGGACGTGAGTGGACGTTGGACAGGAAACTATGCGAATATGAAGCCTCCAACATTCCTGCTTCAGTGAGTGGTTCTTTCCATGGACATCTGACTCTTGGATTCCTCTCAACTTGCCTTCTGATAAAACATTTTGTGAGCAGCAGTTTCCTTCGACAGCTACAAGGTGGCGCTACATTCAGGTGAGAGCACAAGTATGCACAAAATGTTAGGGACTTTTGCCAGATTTATCGGTGGATCTTGCATATTTTTTCAGAGGCTAGATATTGCCTAGAAATGCTTTTTAACATAGAGATGCTGGAGTTACAATGTCTGGTCGGGCCTCAGCCCTTCCATTGTTTGCCCACTGTAACAAATTTATTACCAGCACATGTGTGTTGTGACTCTGCTTTATGAAACTTATCATATATTAGGACAATGTATGTAGCAGAAGGTGCGATTGAGATGTTTGCCCACGTATTTGTTTATTTTTTTATATATGGCTGATTAATCTGTTCGTGAAATTTCCATTTTGTGACATGTTGCATTACAATATATCCTGCTTGCAGAATATATAAGTATTTTCAGTGCGTTGGCCGGGAATCGAACCCGGGTCAACTGCTTGGGAAGCAGCTATGCTCACCACTATACCACCAACGCCCTCTGATGTGTTAGCTCTCGGTTCTAAATATTACGTTGCAGAAATCAATGACTATCTTGCACCAGCTTCAATGGTGCATTTGGTTTAGATACCAACATGAGAAGCAGTAGAACGTTTTTTGCAGAGGGTAAGGAACTGGGGATTGAAACCAAGGACAAAGTTGTGCAGAAGAGAAGAAATGAAAAGCAACAGTACAAATAGTAGAAATGAGCATATATAGGCAGCATGGGAAGCAAAGCAGGGAAGAGAAAGAGAACATTCCATGAAATGCCCAGGAGATATATAAGAGCAGAACAAAAAGGGAAGAATGAAATTCAAAGCATGCCCAGAAAGTTGTGTGAAGCTCCCACCAGTCAGTCATTTATGGTTATAATTGTGTGTCTTTACTTTCAAAGTACAGGGTTGTACCTTTCACGATCACTCTTGTATTACACAGACACGAATAGTTGAGAAGTCTTTTCTCACATAGCTGGCACAAGCTTGCACTTTTCCTTTCTGGCTATGTGGAAATGACAGCTTGGTCCTTGGAAGGAAAATCAAGCAAAATTAGCAGAGGATGGTTTCGATCCATCGACCTCTGGGTTATGGGCCCAGCACGCTTCCGCTGCGCCACTCTGCTCCTTTGTGAAAGTGTTCTCTTTATGCAGATGAGGAGGCATTCAGAGAAGTGACGTGGGATTGGTCGGGCTCTCACCTCATTTGCCTAAGTATATCGCAAGGCATGCTGGGTGCAGAAAATCTTTATCTTCCCCTCTCACAATCAGTCACAACTGAAAGTCCAGACCCTCTTAGGCACTAGCCGTTTCAGGCCTTTAACAAGACAACAGCTCTCCGACGCTCTCTGTCTCTCTCTCTCTCTGTGATCCTAGTGCTTGCATGCTCAGTATTTGGCTTTTCCTGGGAGCCAGAGATCTACCCGGTGAGGGCTTGCCGGTATAAGGCTTTAGAGCGTTTGGGAGCGTTCGGTACATGAGAGGACGTTGGACTGGAAGCTATGCAAATTTGAAGCATCCAAACTTCCTGCTGCAGTCGGAGGCTCTTTCCATGGACATCTGCCTTTTGGATTCCTCTAAACTTGCCCTCTGATGAAACATATTTTTTGAGCTGCAGTTACCTCCGACGGCTACAAGGTGGTGCTACATTCAGGTGAGGGCACAAGTATGCACAAAATGTTGTGGACTTTTGCCAGATTTATTGCTGGATCTTGCATATTTTTTTCAGAGGCTAAATATTGCCTAGGAAATGCTTTTTAACATAGAGATGCTGGAGTTAAAAGGTCTGGTTGGGCCTCAGCCCTTTCATTGTCTGCCCACTGTAACATATTTTTTTACCAGTACATGTGAGTGGTGACTCTGCTTTATGAAACTTATCATATATTAGGACAATGAATATAGCAGAAGGGGCGATCGAAATGCTTGCCTACATATTTGTTTATTTTTTATATAATGGCTGATTAACCTCTTAATTATATTACCATTTTGTGAAATGTTGCTTTAAAATATATCCTGCTTGCAGAATATATAAGTATTTGTACTGCGTTGGCCGGGAATCGAACCCGGGTCAACTGCTTGGAAGGCAGCTATGCTCACCACTATACCACCAACGCCCTCTGATCTTTGCGCTCTCGGTTCTAAACATTAGGACCCTGAGTTCAATGACTATCATGCACCAGCTTCAATGGTGCATTTGGTTTAGATACCAACATGAAAAGCAATAGAAAGTTTTTGTAGAGGGTAAGGAACTGGGATTGAAACCAAGGACAAAGCTGTGCAGAAGAGAAGAATGGAAAGCAGCAATACAAATAATAGATATGAACACATAGAGGCAGCATGGGAAGCAAAGCAGGGAAGAGAAATAGAGAACATTCCATGAAATGCCCAGGAGATAGATAAGAGCAGAACAAAAAAGGGAAGAATGAAATTCAAAGCCTCCACATAAAAGTGTTTGAAGGTCCCACCAGTCATTCATGCTTATTATTGTGTGCCTTTACTTTCAAAGTACAGTGTGGAGCCTTTGACGATCCCTCTCTTGTATTTCAGCAGACACAGATAGTTGAGAAGTCTTTTCTCACATAGCTGGCACAAGCTTGCGCTTTTCCTTGCTGGTAGCGTGGAAATGACAGCTTGGTCCTTGGAAGTAAAATCAAGCAAAATTAGCAGAGGATGGTTTCGATCCATCGACCTCTGGGTTATGGGCCCAGCACGCTTCCGCTGCGCCACTCTGCTCCGTTGTGAAAGTGTTCTTTTTATGCAGATAAGGAGCATTAGGCAGAGTAGCATGGGATTGGTCTGGCTCTCACCTCATTTGCATAAGTATATCCCAAGGCAT
Source organism: Lissotriton vulgaris (assembly GCF_964263255.1). NCBI lineage: Eukaryota > Metazoa > Chordata > Amphibia > Caudata > Salamandridae > Lissotriton > Lissotriton vulgaris. Next base: position 539,982,978 of record NC_141697.1, read on the forward strand.
GCTGGGTGCAGAAAAACTTCATCTTCCCCTCTCACAATCAGTCATAACTGAAAGTCAGACACTCTTAGGCACTAGCCGTTTCAGGCCTTTATCAAGACAGTAGCTCTTGAACCTTCTCTCTCTCGCTCTGTGATCCTAGCACTAGCATGCTCAGGATTTGGCTTTACCTTGGAGCCAGAGATATACCCGGTGAGGGCTTGCCCGGTGTGAGGCTTTTGAGCGTTTGGGAGCGTTGTGGACGTTGGACAGGAAACTATGCGAATATGAAGCCTCCAACATTCCTGCTTCAGTGAGTGGTTCTTTCCATGGACATCTGACTCTTGGATTCCTCTCAACTTGCCTTCTGATAAAACATTTTGTGAGCAGCAGTTTCCTTCGACAGCTACAAGGTGGCGCTACATTCAGGTGAGAGCACAAGTATGCACAAAATGTTAGGGACTTTTGCCAGATTTATCGGTGGATCTTGCATATTTTTTCAGAGGCTAGATATTGCCTAGAAATGCTTTTTAACATAGAGATGCTGGAGTTACAATGTCTGGTCGGGACTCAGCCCTTCCATTGTTTGCCCACTGTAACAAATTTATTACCAGCACATGTGTGTTGTGACTCTGCTTTATGAAACTTATCATATATTAGGACAATGTATGTAGCAGAAGGTGCGATTGAGATGTTTGCCCACGTATTTGTTTATTTTTTTATATATGGCTGATTAATCTGTTCGTGAAATTTCCATTTTGTGACATGTTGCATTACAATATATCCTGCTTGCAGAATATATAAGTATTTTCAGTGCGTTGGCCGGGAATCGAACCCGGGTCAACTGCTTGGGAAGCAGCTATGCTCACCACTATACCACCAACGCCCTCTGATGTGTTAGCTCTCGGTTCTAAATATTACGTTGCAGAAATCAATGACTATCTTGCACCAGCTTCAATGGTGCATTTGGTTTAGATACCAACATGAGAAGCAGTAGAACGTTTTTTGCAGAGGGTAAGGAACTGGGGATTGAAACCAAGGACAAAGTTGTGCAGAAGAGAAGAAATGAAAAGCAACAGTACAAATAGTAGAAATGAGCATATATAGGCAGCATGGGAAGCAAAGCAGGGAAGAGAAAGAGAACATTCCATGAAATGCCCAGGAGATATATAAGAGCAGAACAAAAAGGGAAGAATGAAATTCAAAGCATGCCCAGAAAGTTGTGTGAAGCTCCCACCAGTCAGTCATTTATGGTTATAATTGTGTGTCTTTACTTTCAAAGTACAGGGTTGTACCTTTCACGATCACTCTTGTATTACACAGACACGAATAGTTGAGAAGTCTTTTCTCACATAGCTGGCACAAGCTTGCACTTTTCCTTTCTGGCTATGTGGAAATGACAGCTTGGTCCTTGGAAGGAAAATCAAGCAAAATTAGCAGAGGATGGTTTCGATCCATCGACCTCTGGGTTATGGGCCCAGCACGCTTCCGCTGCGCCACTCTGCTCCTTTGTGAAAGTGTTCTCTTTATGCAGATGAGGAGGCATTCAGAGAAGTGACGTGGGATTGGTCGGGCTCTCACCTCATTTGCCTAAGTATATCGCAAGGCATGCTGGGTGCAGAAAATCTTTATCTTCCCCTCTCACAATCAGTCACAACTGAAAGTCCAGACCCTCTTAGGCACTAGCCGTTTCAGGCCTTTAACAAGACAACAGCTCTCCGACGCTCTCTGTCTCTCTCTCTCTCTGTGATCCTAGTGCTTGCATGCTCAGTATTTGGCTTTTCCTGGGAGCCAGAGATCTACCCGGTGAGGGCTTGCCGGTATAAGGCTTTAGAGCGTTTGGGAGCGTTCGGTACATGAGAGGACGTTGGACTGGAAGCTATGCAAATTTGAAGCATCCAAACTTCCTGCTGCAGTCGGAGGCTCTTTCCATGGACATCTGCCTTTTGGATTCCTCTAAACTTGCCCTCTGATGAAACATATTTTTTGAGCTGCAGTTACCTCCGACGGCTACAAGGTGGTGCTACATTCAGGTGAGGGCACAAGTATGCACAAAATGTTGTGGACTTTTGCCAGATTTATTGCTGGATCTTGCATATTTTTTTCAGAGGCTAAATATTGCCTAGGAAATGCTTTTTAACATAGAGATGCTGGAGTTAAAAGGTCTGGTTGGGCCTCAGCCCTTTCATTGTCTGCCCACTGTAACATATTTTTTTACCAGTACATGTGAGTGGTGACTCTGCTTTATGAAACTTATCATATATTAGGACAATGAATATAGCAGAAGGGGCGATCGAAATGCTTGCCTACATATTTGTTTATTTTTTATATAATGGCTGATTAACCTCTTAATTATATTACCATTTTGTGAAATGTTGCTTTAAAATATATCCTGCTTGCAGAATATATAAGTATTTGTACTGCGTTGGCCGGGAATCGAACCCGGGTCAACTGCTTGGAAGGCAGCTATGCTCACCACTATACCACCAACGCCCTCTGATCTTTGCGCTCTCGGTTCTAAACATTAGGACCCTGAGTTCAATGACTATCATGCACCAGCTTCAATGGTGCATTTGGTTTAGATACCAACATGAAAAGCAATAGAAAGTTTTTGTAGAGGGTAAGGAACTGGGATTGAAACCAAGGACAAAGCTGTGCAGAAGAGAAGAATGGAAAGCAGCAATACAAATAATAGATATGAACACATAGAGGCAGCATGGGAAGCAAAGCAGGGAAGAGAAATAGAGAACATTCCATGAAATGCCCAGGAGATAGATAAGAGCAGAACAAAAAAGGGAAGAATGAAATTCAAAGCCTCCACATAAAAGTGTTTGAAGGTCCCACCAGTCATTCATGCTTATTATTGTGTGCCTTTACTTTCAAAGTACAGTGTGGAGCCTTTGACGATCCCTCTCTTGTATTTCAGCAGACACAGATAGTTGAGAAGTCTTTTCTCACATAGCTGGCACAAGCTTGCGCTTTTCCTTGCTGGTAGCGTGGAAATGACAGCTTGGTCCTTGGAAGTAAAATCAAGCAAAATTAGCAGAGGATGGTTTCGATCCATCGACCTCTGGGTTATGGGCCCAGCACGCTTCCGCTGCGCCACTCTGCTCCGTTGTGAAAGTGTTCTTTTTATGCAGATAAGGAGCATTAGGCAGAGTAGCATGGGATTGGTCTGGCTCTCACCTCATTTGCATAAGTATATCCCAAGGCATGCTGGGTGCAGAAAAACTTCATCTTCCCCTCTCACAATCAGTCATAACTGAAAGTCAGACACTCTTAGGCACTAGCCGTTTCAGGCCTTTATCAAGACAGTAGCTCTTGAACCTTCTCTCTCTCGCTCTGTGATCCTAGCACTAGCATGCTCAGGATTTGGCTTTACCTTGGAGCCAGAGATATACCCGGTGAGGGCTTGCCCGGTGTGAGGCTTTTGAGCGTTTGGGAGCGTTGTGGACGTTGGACAGGAAACTATGCGAATATGAAGCCTCCAACATTCCTGCTTCAGTGAGTGGTTCTTTCCATGGACATCTGACTCTTGGATTCCTCTCAACTTGCCTTCTGATAAAACATTTTGTGAGCAGCAGTTTCCTTCGACAGCTACAAGGTGGCGCTACATTCAGGTGAGAGCACAAGTATGCACAAAATGTTAGGGACTTTTGCCAGATTTATCGGTGGATCTTGCATATTTTTTCAGAGGCTAGATATTGCCTAGAAATGCTTTTTAACATAGAGATGCTGGAGTTACAATGTCTGGTCGGGACTCAGCCCTTCCATTGTTTGCCCACTGTAACAAATTTATTACCAGCACATGTGTGTTGTGACTCTGCTTTATGAAACTTATCATATATTAGGACAATGTATGTAGCAGAAGGTGCGATTGAGATGTTTGCCCACGTATTTGTTTATTTTTTTATATATGGCTGATTAATCTGTTCGTGAAATTTCCATTTTGTGACATGTTGCATTACAATATATCCTGCTTGCAGAATATATAAGTATTTTCAGTGCGTTGGCCGGGAATCGAACCCGGGTCAACTGCTTGGGAAGCAGCTATGCTCACCACTATACCACCAACGCCCTCTGATGTGTTAGCTCTCGGTTCTAAATATTACGTTGCAGAAATCAATGACTATCTTGCACCAGCTTCAATGGTGCATTTGGTTTAGATACCAACATGAGAAGCAGTAGAACGTTTTTTGCAGAGGGTAAGGAACTGGGGATTGAAACCAAGGACAAAGTTGTGCAGAAGAGAAGAAATGAAAAGCAACAGTACAAATAGTAGAAATGAGCATATATAGGCAGCATGGGAAGCAAAGCAGGGAAGAGAAAGAGAACATTCCATGAAATGCCCAGGAGATAGATAAGAGCAGAACAAAAAGGGAAGAATGAAATTCAAAGCATGCCCAGAAAGTTGTGTGAAGCTCCCACCAGTCAGTCATTTATGGTTATAATTGTGTGTCTTTACTTTCAAAGTACAGGGTTGTACCTTTCACGATCACTCTTGTATTACACAGACACGAATAGTTGAGAAGTCTTTTCTCACATAGCTGGCACAAGCTTGCACTTTTCCTTTCTGGCTATGTGGAAATGACAGCTTGGTCCTTGGAAGGAAAATCAAGCAAAATTAGCAGAGGATGGTTTCGATCCATCGACCTCTGGGTTATGGGCCCAGCACGCTTCCGCTGCGCCACTCTGCTCCTTTGTGAAAGTGTTCTCTTTATGCAGATGAGGAGGCATTCAGAGAAGTGACGTGGGATTGGTCGGGCTCTCACCTCATTTGCCTAAGTATATCGCAAGGCATGCTGGGTGCAGAAAATCTTTATCTTCCCCTCTCACAATCAGTCACAACTGTAAGTCCAGACCCTCTTAGGCACTAGCCGTTTCAGGCCTTTAACAAGACAACAGCTCTCCGACGCTCTCTGTCTCTCTCTCTCTCTGTGATCCTAGTGCTTGCATGCTCAGTATTTGGCTTTTCCTGGGAGCCAGAGATCTACCCGGTGAGGGCTTGCCGGTATAAGGCTTTAGAGCGTTTGGGAGCGTTCGGTACATGAGAGGACGTTGGACTGGAAGCTATGCAAATTTGAAGCATCCAAACTTCCTGCTGCAGTCGGAGGCTCTTTCCATGGACATCTGCCTTTTGGATTCCTCTAAACTTGCCCTCTGATGAAACATTTTGTGAGCTGCAGTTACCTCCGACGGCTACAAGGTGGTGCTACATTCAGGTGAGGGCACAAGTATGCACAAAATGTTGGGGACTTTTGCCAGATTTATTGCTGGACCTTGCATATTTTTTTCAGAGGCTAAATATTGCCTAGGAAATGCTTTTTAACATAGAGATGCTGGAGTTAAAATGTCTGGTCGGGCCTCAGCCCTTTCATTGTCTGCCCACTGTAACATATTTTTTTACCAGTACATGTGAGTGGTGACTCTGCTTTATGAAACTTATCATATATTAGGACAATGAATATAGCAGAAGGGGCGATCGAAATGCTTGCCTACATATTTGTTTATTTTTTATATAATGGCTGATTAACCTCTTAATTATATTACCATTTTGTGAAATGTTGCTTTAAAATATATCCTGCTTGCAGAATATATAAGTATTTGTACTGCGTTGGCCGGGAATCGAACCCGGGTCAACTGCTTGGAAGGCAGCTATGCTCACCACTATACCACCAACGCCCTCTGATCTTTGCGCTCTCGGTTCTAAACATTAGGACCCTGAGTTCAATGACTATCATGCACCAGCTTCAATGGTGCATTTGGTTTAGATACCAACATGAAAAGCAATAGAAAGTTTTTGTAGAGGGTAAGGAACTGGGATTGAAACCAAGGACAAAGCTGTGCAGAAGAGAAGAATGGAAAGCAGCAATACAAATAATAGATATGAACACATAGAGGCAGCATGGGAAGCAAAGCAGGGAAGAGAAATAGAGAACATTCCATGAAATGCCCAGGAGATAGATAAGAGCAGAACAAAAAAGGGAAGAATGAAATTCAAAGCCTCCACATAAAAGTGTTTGAAGGTCCCACCAGTCATTCATGCTTATTATTGTGTGCCTTTACTTTCAAAGTACAGTGTGGAGCTTTTGACGATCCCTCTCTTGTATTTCAGCAGACACAGATAGTTGAGAAGTCTTTTCTCACATAGCTGGCACAAGCTTGCGCTTTTCCTTGCTGGTAGCGTGGAAATGACAGCTTGGTCCTTGGAAGTAAAATCAAGCAAAATTAGCAGAGGATGGTTTCGATCCATCGACCTCTGGGTTATGGGCCCAGCACGCTTCCGCTGCGCCACTTTGCTCCGTTGTGAAAGTGTTCTTTTTATGCAGATAAGGAGCATTAGGCAGAGTAGCATGGGATTGGTCTGGCTCTCACCTCATTTGCATAAGTATATCCCAAGGCATGCTGGGTGCAGAAAAACTTCATCTTCCCCTCTCACAATCAGTCATAACTGAAAGTCAGACACTCTTAGGCACTAGCCGTTTCAGGCCTTTATCAAGACAGTAGCTCTTGAACCATCTCTCTCTCGCTCTGTGATCCTAGCACTAGCATGCTCAGGATTTGGCTTTACCTTGGAGCCAGAGATATACCCGGTGAGGGCTTGCCCGGTGTGAGGCTTTTGAGCGTTTGGGAGCGTTCGGGACGTGAGTGGACGTTGGACAGGAAACTATGCGAATATGAAGCCTCCAACATTCCTGCTTCAGTGAGTGGTTCTTTCCATGGACATCTGACTCTTGGATTCCTCTCAACTTGCCTTCTGATAAAACATTTTGTGAGCAGCAGTTTCCTTCGACAGCTACAAGGTGGCGCTACATTCAGGTGAGAGCACAAGTATGCACAAAATGTTAGGGACTTTTGCCAGATTTATCGGTGGATCTTGCATATTTTTTCAGAGGCTAGATATTGCCTAGAAATGCTTTTTAACATAGAGATGCTGGAGTTACAATGTCTGGTCGGGCCTCAGCCCTTCCATTGTTTGCCCACTGTAACAAATTTATTACCAGCACATGTGTGTTGTGACTCTGCTTTATGAAACTTATCATATATTAGGACAATGTATGTAGCAGAAGGTGCGATTGAGATGTTTGCCCACGTATTTGTTTATTTTTTTATATATGGCTGATTAATCTGTTCGTGAAATTTCCATTTTGTGACATGTTGCATTACAATATATCCTGCTTGCAGAATATATAAGTATTTTCAGTGCTTTGGCCGGGAATCGAACCCGGGTCAACTGCTTGGGAAGCAGCTATGCTCACCACTATACCACCAACGCCCTCTGATGTGTTAGCTCTCGGTTCTAAATATTACGTTGCAGAAATCAATGACTATCTTGCACCAGCTTCAATGGTGCATTTGGTTTAGATACCAACATGAGAAGCAGTAGAACGTTTTTTGCAGAGGGTAAGGAACTGGGGATTGAAACCAAGGACAAAGTTGTGCAGAAGAGAAGAAATGAAAAGCAACAGTACAAATAGTAGAAATGAGCATATATAGGCAGCATGGGAAGCAAAGCAGGGAAGAGAAAGAGAACATTCCATGAAATGCCCAGGAGATAGATAAGAGCAGAACAAAAAGGGAAGAATGAAATTCAAAGCATGCCCAGAAAGTTGTGTGAAGCTCCCACCAGTCAGTCATTTATGGTTATAATTGTGTGTCTTTACTTTCAAAGTACAGGGTTGTACCTTTCACGATCACTCTTGTATTACACAGACACGAATAGTTGAGAAGTCTTTTCTCACATAGCTGGCACAAGCTTGCACTTTTCCTTTCTGGCTATGTGGAAATGACAGCTTGGTCCTTGGAAGGAAAATCAAGCAAAATTAGCAGAGGATGGTTTCGATCCATCGACCTCTGGGTTATGGGCCCAGCACGCTTCCGCTGCGCCACTCTGCTCCTTTGTGAAAGTGTTCTCTTTATGCAGATGAGGAGGCATTCAGAGAAGTGACGTGGGATTGGTCGGGCTCTCACCTCATTTGCCTAAGTATATCGCAAGGCATGCTGGGTGCAGAAAATCTTTATCTTCCCCTCTCACAATCAGTCACAACTGAAAGTCCAGACCCTCTTAGGCACTAGCCGTTTCAGGCCTTTAACAAGACAACAGCTCTCCGACGCTCTCTGTCTCTCTCTCTCTCTCTGTGATCCTAGTGCTTGCATGCTCAGTATTTGGCTTTACCTGGGAGCCAGAGATCTACCCGGTGAGGGCTTGCCGGGTATAAGGCTTTAGAGCGTTTGGGAGCATTCGGTACATGAGAGGACGTTTGTGAGAAGTTGGCCTGGTATATAATGCTCACTAGTTCTAGTGATCACTTTGTACCATGCCAAGCAACCCTTATGATGATGGTTGTAATTCAACCTTGTAGACCAGTTATCCTAGTGGTAACGTGGACAAAGCAGTCTTAGGCTAAACTCTGAAAGGCATGTGAAGCCAGCTGTTATACCATACACAACCCCCTTGAATACCAAATGAAAGGGACACCACACAGATATATATTGAAAATATATATTGATTTATTAACTATTAAAATCCCCTGGACTCTTTATGAGCACAGAAGCACAAGCGTTAAATCACAAGACAGTTTAAAATACACAAAAGTTGCACAATATGGATGAGCCCTAGGGGCCACCTAAACCATATACTAAACAAGTGGTATAAGAGATACCTAAAGGAAAGTGAAGAGGCCTAGGGCCTTGGGAATCGCTGGAGCTATTCGAGACTGGAGTTAACTAAGTCGGGAAAGGCCCACGGGACTCGGGTGCAGTGTTCAAAGTGCACGCACTTCTCAATACAAAGTCTATGGTGCGTAAAAAGCACAAAGTTAGAAAGTTAGGAACCTTCCGAGTGACCTACGGAGCTGAAACTTAAAACACAGGCCCTTGGGATGTGTACCAGTGCAGGAGCACCGGCGGAGCTGAGTTACCTCACCCACAGGAAGCGGGTGCACAGGGTCGAAGATGTGTCGGGTTTCGTCACGCTGGTCGATGGTGCTTGGAGCTGAAGAGGCTGCAGGCGGCTCGATGAGAAGAGTTCCGGTGGATCCAAGGGTGGATCTGAAGAGTTGAAGACCTGAAAGCAGAGGGGACAGTGTTCAAAGTCACTAGCCAGTGACTGCCGTGGAACCAGAGTGGAACCAGGTGATGTCGGGTGCAAACAGGCGTTGTCGGGTAGCTTCTTTCAGCAGCCACGTGGATACCCGGGGTCGAGGACGTCCAGGAGTCGGTCACGAGCTGTCCCACGTAGGCTTCTCGCTGTTGGCGGTGTCGGCGACCTGATCGGAGCAAACAGGCCTTGGCAAATGCAAGCCACGCAGAAGTTGAAAGATGCTGTTCACTCGGACCAGCAAGGTCAGAGCGGGTGCTCCTTTTTACAGGAGCTTGGGTAGGTCTGGAGCAACCAGACCTGCTGTTTAAATCTTCGGGTTCGTCGCCAAGATGGCCGCTGGCCGCGTGGCTAGTGGCCGGGATGGCGCGTCGAGTGGCACAGTGCAAAAGGGCCCCACGCAGATCGTGGAGATGCTGGGGGGCTGATCTTCGGTGCAAGGGCTGCTCGGTGGTGGGGGTTCTCAATCCCCAAAGCACAACGTCGAGGATGCCTCAGAAGCTGCGCAGTCAGCTTTACGAGTGTCTTCCAAGAGGTCCGGTCCCACGTCACTCGGTGCCTCCACGGGTCCCTTCTTTGCAGGGACTGTGGATCGGGCTCTGAGAGGTCTGGGAATCTGGTTCTTGTCGGGCTCTGGGCTCGGGCTCCGGCGGGAGGCGGCGGCAAAGCAGACGTCGAGTTGCTGGTTGGTACCTGTGTTCACAGGGTGGTCACTCCTTGGCCACAAGGGAGATTCTTCTTCAGTCTTCTGTGCAGCAGAATGTCGAAGTCCAGTCTTCTTCTTAGTTTAAGTTGATTTCGGGATGATCTGCTGTGCAATGGCACTGCTCCCCCTCTTATTCCCAAACTGGGGGTGGATCACCTACTAGGTCCCTCCTCTGGGTGGAACCAGGAAGGGGGGCGGTTACACCCCCTTTCCTTTGTCCAGCTCCGCGCCAGGACTGGGGCTGGAAGGCCCCAGAACCGGTTTGGACTGGCCTATGCACGGGGACACCTTGTGTGCCCCGGGCATGTCTGATTCTTTTCAGCCCTGTCCTACCTAATACACAAAATCCTGTCTGGGGTGGTGCTCGCACCTCCCAAGGCAGGAAACCCTTTGTCCAGGCCACCATCTGCCGAGTTTCGGTCAGCAGCAGGAGGCCAGACTTGTGTCTGTGGTGGCAGCGTCCATTTTGTGAAGCTGAGGCTCTGTTTAACTTTAACCGGGGTTAAGGCTACGCACATGTCGTGTCCCTCTAGAAGGGTGGAATGCTATCCCCGTCGCCAGAATTGGCGAGGGGATAGTATTCCAATTCGTATGACACCTTACTCGACATGTTTTGATAAAGCCAAACCAAAGATAGCATTTAACCGCGAGGATTATAATGCACTTAAGAGTATATGGTATGGCAATATCCCGGAACGGCTTAGGGAGTTGTTCCCGACAGCTGCAGACAGGCTCAGCTCATGCCAGAGCACCATCTCACATATTTCCAAGCACTCTGCCTCCAGGATTGATGAGGCCTTCCATAGGAGTGGCTGATAGGAACATATGTGTCCAGTTTAGGGTTAGGCACAGACATACTGTACCTAAGTAAGAGGTGGTTACACCGACTTACCCCAGCTGAGTGATCAGCCAGTTGTGTCAAATATGGAGGCCAGGCCAGGGGTGGCACAATACGTGCTGCAGCCCCTGGTAGGCCTTGGATACACCTATGCCCTGGGCACCTAGGGTGCACTAGTACAGGGGCTCATAAGGTGAACCAGTTCCAATTCGTAATGCACCTAAAGTGCATTGGCATTAATTTAGAGAGAGAACAGCAGGCTGTGGGTCTGATTAGCAGGCCCACAGCCACATTAAGTCAGAAACCAGTGAAGCAAAAAGCAAAAATTTGGGGTGACCATAGGATAGCAGACCCTACTCTCCTACATAACCCCCCCCCAAACGCAGGGACATTAGACTAACCTTGACCAGTTGTGTCTTCATGTTCTAAGTGGAAGTACCTGGAGAGACCATCTGCGTTGCCATGGTCAGTCCCTGGGCGGTGCTCCACTGTAAAGTCCATCCCCTGTAGGGAAATGGACCACCTGAGTAGTTTGGGGTTTTCACCCTTCATCTGATTAAGCCATAGGAGGGGCTTATGGTCGGTCTGAATCTTGAAGTGAGTGCCAAATAAGTATGGTCTCAGCTTCTTCAGGGCCCACACCACAGCAAAGGCCTCCCTCTCTATAGCTGACCAACGTTTCTCTCTGGGGGTCAGCCTTCTGCTAATGAAAGCAATGGGCTGGTCCTGGCCATCTACATTAAGCTGTGAAAGCACTGCTCCCACTCCCAACTCAGAAGCATCTGTTTGGACAATGAACTCTCTTGAGTAGTCAGGACTCTTCAGGATAGGTGCAGAGCACATGGCCTTCTTCAGGTCATCAAATGCCTTTTGACAGATTTCTGTCCACTGAACCTTTTTGGGCATCTTCTTGGATGTCAGATCATTAAGAGGAGTCACAATGGACCCATAGTTCTTAACAAACTTCCTGTAGTACCCAGTCAGGCCCAAGAAAGCTCTGACCTGAGTCTGGGTAGTTGGAGGGGACCAGTCCTTGATGGTCTGGATCTTACTCTCCAGTGGTTGAACTTGGCCTCCACCTACAAGGTGGCCCAGGTATACAACCTTGCTCTGCCCTATCTGGCACTTTGTTGCCTTGATAGTGAGGCCTGCCTTCTGCAGAGCCTCAAGCACTTCCTTCAGGTGGATCAGGTGATCCTCCCAGGTGGAGCTAAAGACAGCAATATCGTCCAGATAAGCTGCACAAAAGTCATCCAACCCAGTGAGGACTTGGTTCACCAACCTTTGGAAGGTGGCAGGTGCATTTTTCAAACCAAAGGGCATCACCACAAACTGATAATGCCCACTAGGGGTAGAAAATGCTGTCTTGGCTTTAGACTCCTCAGCTAACCTGATTTGCCAGTAGCCAGCTGTCAAGTCAAATGTGCTCAAATATTTGGCAGAAGCCAACTTGTCAATGAGCTCATCTGCCCTTGGAATAGGGTGTGCATCTGTCCTGGTGACAGCATTGAGTCCTCTGTAATCCACACAGAACCTCATCTCTCTCTTGCCATCTTTGGTGTGAGGTTTGGGGACCAGAACCACTGGGCTAGCCCAGGGGCTCTCTGAAGGCTCAATGACACCTAATTCCAGCATCTTTTGCACCTCAGTCTTTATACAGTCCCTGACGTGGTCAGGTTGCCTGTAAATTTTGCTCTTTACAGGAAGACTGTCACCAGTGTCCACCACATGTGTACACCAGTTAGTCTGACTGGGTGTCAAGGAGAACATATGCCCATATGCCTGTAGAACTTGTCTGCAGTCATGTTGCTGATGCTCAGTGAGGTTGTCACCTAAGGCCACACCATCAACTGAACCATCCTCAGGGTTCTGAGTGAGCAGGTCTGGGAGAGGGTCACTCTCTTCCTCCTGTCCCTCATCTGTAGCCATGAGCAAGCCCATGTCTGCCCTGCTGACATATGCCTTCAGTCTGTTCACATGGAGCACCCTGTGGGGGCTCCTGGGAGTTCCTAGGTCCACCAAGTAGGTAACCTCTCCCTTCTTTTCCAGAACTGTATGGGGTCCAGACCATTTGTCTTGGAGTGCTGCTGGGGCCACTGGCTCCAACACCCATACCTTCTGTCCAGGCTGAAACTCAACAAGGACAGCCTTTTGGTCATGCCAAGCTTTTTGTAATTCTTGGCTAGCCTCAAGGTTTTTGGATGCCTTTTCCATGTACTCTGCCATCCTGGAGCGGAGACCAAGTACATAGTCCACTATGTCCTGCTTAGGCTTTTTGAGAGGTAACTCCCATCCTTCCTTCACAAGACACAGGGGTCCTCTTACAGGGTGCCCAAACAACAATTCAAAGGGGCTGAAGCCAACCCCCTTTTGAGGGACCTCTCTGTAAGCGAACAAAAGGCAGGGCAGAAGGATGTCCCATCTTCGCCTGAGCTTTTCAGGTAATCCTTTAATCATGCCCTTTAGGGTCTTGTTAAACCTTTCAACAAGCCCATTGCATTGTGGGTGATAAGGAGTGGTGAACTTGTAGTTTACACCACATTCCTTCCACATAGCTGTCAAATATCCAGACATGAAGTTGGTACCTCTATCTGATATTACCTCCTTAGGAAACCCCACTCTGGAGAAAACTCCAAGTAAGGCCCTGGCCACAACAGGAGCTGTTGTGGTCCTAAGGGGAATTGCCTCTGGGTACCTGGTGGCATGATCCACTACCACCAGTATGAATCTGTGCCCAGATGCTGTAGGGGGATCCATTGGACCAACAATATCAATCCCCACTCTCTCAAAGGGAACCCCCACCACAGGTAGTGGTATCAGGGGGGCCTTTGTTGTTCCACCTGCTTTACCACTGGCTTGGCAGGTTTCACAGGAGCGACAAAACTCCTTGGTGTCTTCAGACATGTGAGGCCAGTGAAAGTGAGGGACAAGCCTGTCCCAAGTCTTGTTCTGGCCTAGGTGTCCTGCTAAAGGAATATCATGGGCCAAGGTGAGTAGGAAGCCCCTAAATTGCAGAGGTATAACCAACCTCCTGGTAGCACCAGGCTTGGGGTCTCTAGCCTCTGAATAAAGGAGTCCATCGTCCCAATATACTTTATGGGCACCTTGAGCATTCCCAGCAGCCTCAGCAGCAGCCTGCTGTCTGAGGGGTTCAAGAGAAGGACAGGTTAACTGAGCCTGCCCCAAGTCTGCCCTAGAAGGTCCCCCTGTCCCCAGAAACTCAACCTGATCAGGTTCAAGTTCTTCAGGGACAGTTCCTTCAGGGGTCTCTAGATCAGTTTCCTGTGAAGCCTGATCCTCACTTGTAGGCAGTTGGGAAGGCACAGCCTTAACCCTCCTGTTCTTCTTCTTGGGAGGTACTTGGTCCATTGTTCCAGGATCCAAGACCTGAGGTTCAGAGAGGCACTTTTTGGCCTGTGACCTGGTCACAGCAAGGACATGTGATGATATCCCTAACATCTCTGCATGAGTCCTGTACTCAACTTCTGACCATAGAGAGTTCTCCAGGTCATTGCCCAACAAACATTCTACTGGGAGATCAGCACTAACCACAACTTTCTTTAGGCCAGTTACCCCTCCCCAGGAAAAGTTAACAAGTGCCACACTATGTGTAGTAGTGACATTGCTGGCATTGGTCACCAGGTAATCATCGCCTGGCATGTACTGTCCAGGGTCCACAAAGTTAGGTGTCACCATAGTGACACTGGCACATGTGTCCCTGTAAGCTTGAGCCACTTTGTTGTTAATCAAAGGTGTCTGTCTGTATTTGCCCAGGTTACTGGGACTTATGTCAGGGGTCAAATCTATGTCCCCTTCACAAACCAGAACAGCCTGTGTAAGGGTTCTGACTAGGTCAGAATCTCCTTCAGTTCCCAAAGTGATTCCCACTAAACCCTTGGCTTGAGGACCAACACTGCTAACTGTACTAGTGGGTGCAGGTGCCTTAGGGGCTGCAGTGCTGGGGGCTCCACCCTTTTTACACTCACTTGTCCAGTGAGAGGTGTTCTTACAAGTTTTACACCAGGGTTTCTTCTGACCTTCTTTCTTCTTCTTCTTGGAAGTTTGGGACCCACCCTCTGTCTCAGTTTGGGGCCCTGTTGAAGACTTCTGGTCTTTAGCTTTCTGCTCCCCACCCTTCTGGTCTGTTTTCTTCTGGTCACCACCCTGGTTCTGGTTCTGGTTCTTTTGCTTAACTCTGGTTCTTACCCACTTATCTGCCCTCTTTCCCAATTCTTGGGGAGAGGTCAAATCTGAGTCAACCAAATGTTGATGCAACTGCTGGTTCTGACAATTATTTAAAATTTGTTCTCTCATCAGCAAATTGTACAATCCTTCATAGTCTGTAACCTTGCTTCCCAGCAACCATCCCTCCAGAGCCTTAGTGGCACACTCAACAAATTCAGACCAGTCCTGAGTCTGTGTCTTCTGGGTATCTCTGAACATTAACCTGTACTGTTCAGTGGTTAAGCCTAACCCATCAATCAGAGCACTCTTCAGGACCAGGTAGTTTCTAGAATCCCCATCACTAACTGTGAGGAGTCTGTCTCGGCCTCTACCTTCAAAGGAGAGCCACAAGATTGCTGCCCACTGCTCCTGAGGGATCTGCTGTACTCTGCAGGCTCTCTCCATTGCAGTAATCCATTTATGGATGTCATCCCCAGCTTTGTAGGGGGGCACAATCTTACTCAGGTTTCTATTATCAAAAGACCTGTCTTTATCCTTGTGGATATTGCTGCCACCAGTGGGTTCTATTACCCCACTCTCTCTAGGCTGTCTTGCTCTAGCAAGTTTCTCCTTAGCCAGGGCAACCTCTAACTCTTGCCTCTGGATCCTAAGCTCAGCCTCTCTCATCTTGGCCTCATGTTCCCTTCTCTGAGGGCTAGTCATCTCCTTTCTGGAGTGACCATGAGAGCCTCTAGAGACATGGGAGGTGTTGGATTCACCTGAGTGATGCCTTCTCCTCCTATGGCCCTGGTTAAGTCCACCTGGGGGTCTGAATGGGTTGTTACCTGATTCATTCCCAAGTTGACTTAAGTTAGCCTGGTTCAGTCTACTGACCAGCACCTGACTATCTCTGTCATCATCTGACTCACTGCTTTCCACCTCCTCCTCCTCTTCTTCTTCTTCCTCTTCATCTACCTGAGGAGCTCCAGTGGTGGAGGCTTCCTCATCTACTAGGATGATAGGGGTAGGGGTGTCTACAGTGTCATCCTCTGAAGGATGGCCTCCTTCAGCATTCCCTGTGGGGTTTGCTTTAGAGGTCTTTAGAGCCTCAGACTGATCCAAGAGCTCTCTTAGGTGGTCTGTAGTAGGGGTAGGCCCTGTCTTCAGACCCCTTAAGACACAAAGCTGTCTTAATTCCTTAAAGGGAAAAATAGCAAACTGGGATGGTGCCCTTGGAGGGTCACTCTCAACAGGAGTAAGTCCACTGGACCCCTCTGTTCCAGACATTGCTCTAGTGTGGGTGGATGTGTTGCAATCTACCTACACTGGTGTTTACCTACTAAACCTATCTAGTAGTTGTAGCTAGGGTGTGCTACTCCCTTTGCTCTACAACAACTAAGTTCAGTAGAACTTAAGTATACTAGTCTTGTTTTATATGTACCTAGCAGGTACCTGTGTGATCTTTCAGATGATAATCTCAAAGATTGTAATGGTAAAACAACAGCAAGCTCAGATCCCAATCCGCTGCTCACCAATGTGAGAAGTTGGCCTGGTATATAATGCTCACTAGTTCTAGTGATCACTTTGTACCATGCCAAGCAACCCTTATGATGATGGTTGTAATTCAACCTTGTAGACCAGTTATCCTAGTGGTAACGTGGACAAAGCAGTCTTAGGCTAAACTCTGAAAGGCATGTGAAGCCAGCTGTTATACCATACACAACCCCCTTGAATACCAAATGAAAGGGACACCACACAGATATATATTGAAAATATATATTGATTTATTAACTATTAAAATCCCCTGGACTCTTTATGAGCACAGAAGCACAAGCGTTAAATCACAAGACAGTTTAAAATACACAAAAGTTGCACAATATGGATGAGCCCTAGGGGCCACCTAAACCATATACTAAACAAGTGGTATAAGAGATACCTAAAGGAAAGTGAAGAGGCCTAGGGCCTTGGGAATCGCTGGAGCTATTCGAGACTGGAGTTAACTAAGTCGGGAAAGGCCCACGGGACTCGGGTGCAGTGTTCAAAGTGCACGCACTTCTCAATACAAAGTCTATGGTGCGTAAAAAGCACAAAGTTAGAAAGTTAGGAACCTTCCGAGTGACCTACGGAGCTGAAACTTAAAACACAGGCCCTTGGGATGTGTACCAGTGCAGGAGCACCGGCGGAGCTGAGTTACCTCACCCACAGGAAGCGGGTGCACAGGGTCGAAGATGTGTCGGGTTTCGTCACGCTGGTCGATGGTGCTTGGAGCTGAAGAGGCTGCAGGCGGCTCGATGAGAAGAGTTCCGGTGGATCCAAGGGTGGATCTGAAGAGTTGAAGACCTGAAAGCAGAGGGGACAGTGTTCAAAGTCACTAGCCAGTGACTGCCGTGGAACCAGAGTGGAACCAGGTGATGTCGGGTGCAAACAGGCGTTGTCGGGTAGCTTCTTTCAGCAGCCACGTGGATACCCGGGGTCGAGGACGTCCAGGAGTCGGTCACGAGCTGTCCCACGTAGGCTTCTCGCTGTTGGCGGTGTCGGCGACCTGATCGGAGCAAACAGGCCTTGGCAAATGCAAGCCACGCAGAAGTTGAAAGATGCTGTTCACTCGGACCAGCAAGGTCAGAGCGGGTGCTCCTTTTTACAGGAGCTTGGGTAGGTCTGGAGCAACCAGACCTGCTGTTTAAATCTTCGGGTTCGTCGCCAAGATGGCCGCTGGCCGCGTGGCTAGTGGCCGGGATGGCGCGTCGAGTGGCACAGTGCAAAAGGGCCCCACGCAGATCGTGGAGATGCTGGGGGGCTGATCTTCGGTGCAAGGGCTGCTCGGTGGTGGGGGTTCTCAATCCCCAAAGCACAACGTCGAGGATGCCTCAGAAGCTGCGCAGTCAGCTTTACGAGTGTCTTCCAAGAGGTCCGGTCCCACGTCACTCGGTGCCTCCACGGGTCCCTTCTTTGCAGGGACTGTGGATCGGGCTCTGAGAGGTCTGGGAATCTGGTTCTTGTCGGGCTCTGGGCTCGGGCTCCGGCGGGAGGCGGCGGCAAAGCAGACGTCGAGTTGCTGGTTGGTACCTGTGTTCACAGGGTGGTCACTCCTTGGCCACAAGGGAGATTCTTCTTCAGTCTTCTGTGCAGCAGAATGTCGAAGTCCAGTCTTCTTCTTAGTTTAAGTTGATTTCGGGATGATCTGCTGTGCAATGGCACTGCTCCCCCTCTTATTCCCAAACTGGGGGTGGATCACCTACTAGGTCCCTCCTCTGGGTGGAACCAGGAAGGGGGGCGGTTACACCCCCTTTCCTTTGTCCAGCTCCGCGCCAGGACTGGGGCTGGAAGGCCCCAGAACCGGTTTGGACTGGCCTATGCACGGGGACACCTTGTGTGCCCCGGGCATGTCTGATTCTTTTCAGCCCTGTCCTACCTAATACACAAAATCCTGTCTGGGGTGGTGCTCGCACCTCCCAAGGCAGGAAACCCTTTGTCCAGGCCACCATCTGCCGAGTTTCGGTCAGCAGCAGGAGGCCAGACTTGTGTCTGTGGTGGCAGCGTCCATTTTGTGAAGCTGAGGCTCTGTTTAACTTTAACCGGGGTTAAGGCTACGCACATGTCGTGTCCCTCTAGAAGGGTGGAATGCTATCCCCGTCGCCAGAATTGGCGAGGGGATAGTATTCCAATTCGTATGACACCTTACTCGACATGTTTTGATAAAGCCAAACCAAAGATAGCATTTAACCGCGAGGATTATAATGCACTTAAGAGTATATGGTATGGCAATATCCCGGAACGGCTTAGGGAGTTGTTCCCGACAGCTGCAGACAGGCTCAGCTCATGCCAGAGCACCATCTCACATATTTCCAAGCACTCTGCCTCCAGGATTGATGAGGCCTTCCATAGGAGTGGCTGATAGGAACATATGTGTCCAGTTTAGGGTTAGGCACAGACATACTGTACCTAAGTAAGAGGTGGTTACACCGACTTACCCCAGCTGAGTGATCAGCCAGTTGTGTCAAATATGGAGGCCAGGCCAGGGGTGGCACAATACGTGCTGCAGCCCCTGGTAGGCCTTGGATACACCTATGCCCTGGGCACCTAGGGTGCACTAGTACAGGGGCTCATAAGGTGAACCAGTTCCAATTCGTAATGCACCTAAAGTGCATTGGCATTAATTTAGAGAGAGAACAGCAGGCTGTGGGTCTGATTAGCAGGCCCACAGCCACATTAAGTCAGAAACCAGTGAAGCAAAAAGCAAAAATTTGGGGTGACCATAGGATAGCAGACCCTACTCTCCTACAACGTTGGACTGGAAGCTATGCAAATTTGAAGCATCCAAACTTCCTGCTGCAGTCGGAGGCTCTTTCCATGGACATCTGCCTTTTGGATTCCTCTAAACTTGCCCTCTGATGAAACATTTTGTGAGCTGCAGTTACCTCCGACGGCTACAAGGTGGTGCTACATTCAGGTGAGGGCACAAGTATGCACAAAATGTTGGGGACTTTTGCCAGATTTATTGCTGGATCTTGCATATTTTTTTCAGAGGCTAAATATTGCCTAGGAAATGCTTTTTAACATAGAGATGCTGGAGTTAAAATGTCTGGTCAGGCCTCAGCCCTTTCATTGTCTGCCACTGTAACATATTTTTTTACCAGTACATGTGAGTGGTGACTCTGCTTTATGAAACTTATCATATATTAGGACAATGAATATAGCAGAAGGGGCGATCGAAATGCTTGCCTACATATTTGTTTATTTTTTATATAATGGCTGATTAACCTCTTAATTATATTACCATTTTGTGAAATGTTGCTTTAAAATATATCCTGCTTGCAGAATATATAAGTATTTGTACTGCGTTGGCCGGGAATCGAACCCGGGTCAACTGCTTGGAAGGCAGCTATGCTCACCACTATACCACCAACGCCCTCTGATCTTTGCGCTCTCGGTTCTAAACATTAGGACCCTGAGTTCAATGACTATCATGCACCAGCTTCAATGGTGCATTTGGTTTAGATACCAACATGAAAAGCAATAGAAAGTTTTTGTAGAGGGTAAGGAACTGGGATTGAAACCAAGGACAAAGCTGTGCAGAAGAGAAGAATGGAAAGCAGCAATACAAATAATAGATATGAACACATAGAGGCAGCATGGGAAGCAAAGCAGGGAAGAGAAATAGAGAACATTCCATGAAATGCCCAGGAGATAGATAAGAGCAGAACAAAAAAGGGAAGAATGAAATTCAAAGCCTCCACATAAAAGTGTTTGAAGGTCCCACCAGTCATTCATGCTTATTATTGTGTGCCTTTACTTTCAAAGTACAGTGTGGAGCTTTTGACGATCCCTCTCTTGTATTTCAGCAGACACAGATAGTTGAGAAGTCTTTTCTCACATAGCTGACACAAGCTTGCGCTTTTCCTTGCTGGTAGCGTGGAAATGACAGCTTGGTCCTTGGAAGTAAAATCAAGCAAAATTAGCAGAGGATGGTTTCGATCCATCGACCTCTGGGTTATGGGCCCAGCACGCTTCCGCTGCGCCACTTTGCTCTGTTGTGAAAGTGTTCTTTTTATGCAGATAAGGAGCATTAGGCAGAGTAGCATGGGATTGGTCTGGCTCTCACCTCATTTGCATAAGTATATCCCAAGGCATGCTGGGTGCAGAAAAACTTCATCTTCCCCTCTCACAATCAGTCATAACTGAAAGTCAGACACTCTTAGGCACTAGCCGTTTCAGGCCTTTATCAAGACAGTAGCTCTTGAACCATCTCTCTCTCGCTCTGTGATCCTAGCACTAGCATGCTCAGGATTTGGCTTTACCTTGGAGCCAGAGATATACCCGGTGAGGGCTTGCCCGGTGTGAGGCTTTTGAGCGTTTGGGAGCGTTGTGGACGTTGGACAGGAAACTATGCGAATATGAAGCCTCCAACATTCCTGCTTCAGTGAGTGGTTCTTTCCATGGACATCTGACTCTTGGATTCCTCTCAACTTGCCTTCTGATAAAACATTTTGTGAGCAGCAGTTTCCTTCGACAGCTACAAGGTGGCGCTACATTCAGGTGAGAGCACAAGTATGCACAAAATGTTAGGGACTTTTGCCAGATTTATCGGTGGATCTTGCATATTTTTTCAGAGGCTAGATATTGCCTAGAAATGCTTTTTAACATAGAGATGCTGGAGTTACAATGTCTGGTCGGGCCTCAGCCCTTCCATTGTTTGCCCACTGTAACAAATTTATTACCAGCACATGTGTGTTGTGACTCTGCTTTATGAAACTTATCATATATTAGGACAATGTATGTAGCAGAAGGTGCGATTGAGATGTTTGCCCACGTATTTGTTTATTTTTTTATATATGGCTGATTAATCTGTTCGTGAAATTTCCATTTTGTGACATGTTGCATTACAATATATCCTGCTTGCAGAATATATAAGTATTTTCAGTGCGTTGGCCGGGAATCGAACCCGGGTCAACTGCTTGGGAAGCAGCTATGCTCACCACTATACCACCAACGCCCTCTGATGTGTTAGCTCTCGGTTCTAAATATTACGTTGCAGAAATCAATGACTATCTTGCACCAGCTTCAATGGTGCATTTGGTTTAGATACCAACATGAGAAGCAGTAGAACGTTTTTTGCAGAGGGTAAGGAACTGGGGATTGAAACCAAGGACAAAGTTGTGCAGAAGAGAAGAAATGAAAAGCAACAGTACAAATAGTAGAAATGAGCATATATAGGCAGCATGGGAAGCAAAGCAGGGAAGAGAAAGAGAACATTCCATGAAATGCCCAGGAGATAGATAAGAGCAGAACAAAAAGGGAAGAATGAAATTCAAAGCATGCCCAGAAAGTTGTGTGAAGCTCCCACCAGTCATTTATGGTTATAATTGTGTGTCTTTACTTTCAAAGTACAGGGTTGTACCTTTCACGATCACTCTTGTATTACACAGACACGAATAGTTGAGAAGTCTTTTCTCACATAGCTGGTACAAGCTTGCACTTTTCCTTTCTGGCTATGTGGAAATGACAGCTTGGTCCTTGGAAGGAAAATCAAGCAAAATTAGCAGAGGATGGTTTCGATCCATCGACCTCTGGGTTATGGGCCCAGCACGCTTCCGCTGCGCCACTCTGCTCCTTTGTGAAAGTGTTCTGTTTATGCAGATGAGGAGGCATTCAGAGAAGTGACGTGGGATTGGTCGGGCTCTCACCTCATTTGCCTAAGTATATCGCAAGGCATGCTGGGTGCAGAAAATCTTTATCTTCCCCTCTCACAATCAGTCACAACTGAAAGTCCAGACCCTCTTATTCACTAGCCGTTTCAGGCCTTTAACAAGACAACAGCTCTCCGACGCTCTCTGTCTCTCTCTCTCTCTGTGATCCTAGTGCTTGCATGCTCAGTATTTGGCTTTACCTGGGAGCCAGAGATCTACCCGGTGAGGGCTTGCCGGTATAAGGCTTTAGAGCGTTTGGGAGCGTTCGGTACATGAGAGGACGTTGGACTGGAAGCTATGCAAATTTGAAGCATCCAAACTTCCTGCTGCAGTCGGAGGCTCTTTCCATGGACATCTGCCTTTTGGATTCCTCTAAACTTGCCCTCTGATGAAACATTTTGTGAGCTGCAGTTACCTCCGACGGCTACAAGGTGGTGCTACATTCAGGTGAGGGCACAAGTATGCACAAAATGTTGGGGACTTTTGCCAGATTTATTGCTGGATCTTGCATATTTTTTTCAGAGGCTAAATATTGCCTAGGAAATGCTTTTTAACATAGAGATGCTGGAGTTAAAATGTCTGGTCGGGCCTCAGCCCTTTCATTGTCTGCCCACTGTAACATATTTTTTTACCAGTACATGTGAGTGGTGACTCTGCTTTATGAAACTTATCATATATTAGGACAATGAATATAGCAGAAGGGGCGATCGAAATGCTTGCCTACATATTTGTTTATTTTTTATATAATGGCTGATTAACCTCTTAATTATATTACCATTTTGTGAAATGTTGCTTTAAAATATATCCTGCTTGCAGAATATATAAGTATTTGTATTGCGTTGGCCGGGAATCGAACCCGGGTCAACTGCTTGGAAGGCAGCTATGCTCACCACTATACCACCAACGCCCTCAGATCTTTGCGCTCTCGGTTCTAAACATTAGGACCCTGAGTTCAATGACTATCATGCACCAGCTTCAATGGTGCATTTGGTTTAGATACCAACATGAAAAGCAATAGAAAGTTTTTGTAGAAGGTAAGGAACTGGGATTGAAACCAAGGACAAAGCTGTGCAGAAGAGAAGAATGGAAAGCAGCAATACAAATAATAGATATGAACACATAGAGGCAGCATGGGAAGCAAAGCAGGGAAGAGAAATAGAGAACATTCCATGAAATGCCCAGGAGATAGATAAGAGCAGAACAAAAAAGGGAAGAATGAAATTCAAAGCCTCCACATAAAAGTGTTTGAAGGTCCCACCAGTCATTCATGCTTATTATTGTGTGCCTTTACTTTCAAAGTACAGTGTGGAGCTTTTGACGATCCCTCTCTTGTATTTCAGCAGACACAGATAGTTGAGAAGTCTTTTCTCACATAGCTGGCACAAGCTTGCGCTTTTCCTTGCTGGTAGCGTGGAAATGACAGCTTGGTCCTTGGAAGTAAAATCAAGCAAAATTAGCAGAGGATGGTTTCGATCCATCGACCTCTGGGTTATGGGCCCAGCACGCTTCCGCTGCGCCACTCTGCTCCGTTGTGAAAGTGTTCTTTTTATGCAGATAAGGAGCATTAGGCAGAGTAGCATGGGATTGGTCTGGCTCTCACCTCATTTGCATAAGTATATCCCAAGGCATGCTGGGTGCAGAAAAACTTCATCTTCCCCTCTCACAATCAGTCATAACTGAAAGTCAGACACTCTTAGGCACTAGCCGTTTCAGGCCTTTATCAAGACAGTAGCTCTTGAACCATCTCTCTCTCGCTCTGTGATCCTAGCACTAGCATGCTCAGGATTTGGCTTTACCTTGGAGCCAGAGATATACCCGGTGAGGGCTTGCCCGGTGTGAGGCTTTTGAGCGTTTGGGAGCGTTCGGGACGTGAGTGGACGTTGGACAGGAAACTATGCGAATATGAAGCCTCCAACATTCCTGCTTCAGTGAGTGGTTCTTTCCATGGACATCTGACTCTTGGATTCCTCTCAACTTGCCTTCTGATAAAACATTTTGTGAGCAGCAGTTTCCTTCGACAGCTACAAGGTGGCGCTACATTCAGGTGAGAGCACAAGTATGCACAAAATGTTAGGGACTTTTGCCAGATTTATCGGTGGATCTTGCATATTTTTTCAGAGGCTAGATATTGCCTAGAAATGCTTTTTAACATAGAGATGCTGGAGTTACAATGTCTGGTCGGGCCTCAGCCCTTCCATTGTTTGCCCACTGTAACAAATTTATTACCAGCACATGTGTGTTGTGACTCTGCTTTATGAAACTTATCATATATTAGGACAATGTATGTAGCAGAAGGTGCGATTGAGATGTTTGCCCACGTATTTGTTTATTTTTTATATATGGCTGATTAATCTGTTCGTGAAATTTCCATTTTGTGACATGTTGCATTACAATATATCCTGCTTGCAGAATATATAAGTATTTTCAGTGCGTTGGCCGGGAATCGAACCCGGGTCAACTGCTTGGGAAGCAGCTATGCTCACCACTATACCACCAACGCCCTCTGATGTGTTAGCTCTCGGTTCTAAATATTACGTTGCAGAAATCAATGACTATCTTGCACCAGCTTCAATGGTGCATTTGGTTTAGATACCAACATGAGAAGCAGTAGAACGTTTTTTGCAGAGGGTAAGGAACTGGGGATTGAAACCAAGGACAAAGTTGTGCAGAAGAGAAGAAATGAAAAGCAACAGTACAAATAGTAGAAATGAGCATATATAGGCAGCATGGGAAGCAAAGCAGGGAAGAGAAAGAGAACATTCCATGAAATGCCCAGGAGATAGATAAGAGCAGAACAAAAAGGGAAGAATGAAATTCAAAGCATGCCCAGAAAGTTGTGTGAAGCTCCCACCAGTCAGTCATTTATGGTTATAATTGTGTGTCTTTACTTTCAAAGTACAGGGTTGTACCTTTCACGATCACTCTTGTATTACACAGACACGAATAGTTGAGAAGTCTTTTCTCACATTGCTGGCACAAGCTTGCACTTTTCCTTTCTGGCTATGTGGAAATGACAGCTTGGTCCTTGGAAGGAAAATCAAGCAAAATTAGCAGAGGATGGTTTCGATCCATCGACCTCTGGGTTATGGGCCCAGCACGCTTCCGCTGCGCCACTCTGCTCCTTTGTGAAAGTGTTCTCTTTATGCAGATGAGGAGGCATTCAGAGAAGTGACGTGGGATTGGTCGGGCTCTCACCTCATTTGCCTAAGTATATCGCAAGGCATGCTGGGTGCAGAAAATCTTTATCTTCCCCTCTCACAATCAGTCACAACTGAAAGTCCAGACCCTCTTAGGCACTAGCCGTTTCAGGCCTTTAACAAGACAACAGCTCTCCGACGCTCTCTGTCTCTCTCTCTCTCTCTGTGATCCTAGTGCTTGCATGCTCAGTATTTGGCTTTACCTGGGAGCCAGAGATCTACCCGGTGAGGGCTTGCCGGGTATAAGGCTTTAGAGCGTTTGGGAGCATTCGGTACATGAGAGGACGTTGGACTGGAAGCTATGCAAATTTGAAGCATCCAAACTTCCTGCTGCAGTCGGAGGCTCTTTCCATGGACATCTGCCTTTTGGATTCCTCTAAACTTGCCCTCTGATGAAACATTTTGTGAGCTGCAGTTACCTCCGACGGCTACAAGGTGGTGCTACATTCAGGTGAGGGCACAAGTATGCACAAAATGTTGGGGACTTTTGCCAGATTTATTGCTGGATCTTGCATATTTTTTTCAGAGGCTAAATATTGCCTAGGAAATGCTTTTTAACATAGAGATGCTGGAGTTAAAATGTCTGGTCAGGCCTCAGCCCTTTCATTGTCTGCCACTGTAACATATTTTTTTACCAGTACATGTGAGTGGTGACTCTGCTTTATGAAACTTATCATATATTAGGACAATGAATATAGCAGAAGGGGCGATCGAAATGCTTGCCTACATATTTGTTTATTTTTTATATAATGGCTGATTAACCTCTTAATTATATTACCATTTTGTGAAATGTTGCTTTAAAATATATCCTGCTTGCAGAATATATAAGTATTTGTACTGCGTTGGCCGGGAATCGAACCCGGGTCAACTGCTTGGAAGGCAGCTATGCTCACCACTATACCACCAACGCCCTCTGATCTTTGCGCTCTCGGTTCTAAACATTAGGACCCTGAGTTCAATGACTATCATGCACCAGCTTCAATGGTGCATTTGGTTTAGATACCAACATGAAAAGCAATAGAAAGTTTTTGTAGAGGGTAAGGAACTGGGATTGAAACCAAGGACAAAGCTGTGCAGAAGAGAAGAATGGAAAGCAGCAATACAAATAATAGATATGAACACATAGAGGCAGCATGGGAAGCAAAGCAGGGAAGAGAAATAGAGAACATTCCATGAAATGCCCAGGAGATAGATAAGAGCAGAACAAAAAAGGGAAGAATGAAATTCAAAGCCTCCACATAAAAGTGTTTGAAGGTCCCACCAGTCATTCATGCTTATTATTGTGTGCCTTTACTTTCAAAGTACAGTGTGGAGCTTTTGACGATCCCTCTCTTGTATTTCAGCAGACACAGATAGTTGAGAAGTCTTTTCTCACATAGCTGACACAAGCTTGCGCTTTTCCTTGCTGGTAGCGTGGAAATGACAGCTTGGTCCTTGGAAGTAAAATCAAGCAAAATTAGCAGAGGATGGTTTCGATCCATCGACCTCTGGGTTATGGGCCCAGCACGCTTCCGCTGCGCCACTTTGCTCTGTTGTGAAAGTGTTCTTTTTATGCAGATAAGGAGCATTAGGCAGAGTAGCATGGGATTGGTCTGGCTCTCACCTCATTTGCATAAGTATATCCCAAGGCATGCTGGGTGCAGAAAAACTTCATCTTCCCCTCTCACAATCAGTCATAACTGAAAGTCAGACACTCTTAGGCACTAGCCGTTTCAGGCCTTTATCAAGACAGTAGCTCTTGAACCATCTCTCTCTCGCTCTGTGATCCTAGCACTAGCATGCTCAGGATTTGGCTTTACCTTGGAGCCAGAGATATACCCGGTGAGAGGCTTTTGAGCGTTTGGGAGCGTTGTGGACGTTGGACAGGAAACTATGCGAATATGAAGCCTCCAACATTCCTGCTTCAGTGAGTGGTTCTTTCCATGGACATCTGACTCTTGGATTCCTCTCAACTTGCCTTCTGATAAAACATTTTGTGAGCAGCAGTTTCCTTCGACAGCTACAAGGTGGCGCTACATTCAGGTGAGAGCACAAGTATGCACAAAATGTTAGGGACTTTTGCCAGATTTATCGGTGGATCTTGCATATTTTTTCAGAGGCTAGATATTGCCTAGAAATGCTTTTTAACATAGAGATGCTGGAGTTACAATGTCTGGTCGGGCCTCAGCCCTTCCATTGTTTGCCCACTGTAACAAATTTATTACCAGCACATGTGTGTTGTGACTCTGCTTTATGAAACTTATCATATATTAGGACAATGTATGTAGCAGAAGGTGCGATTGAGATGTTTGCCCACGTATTTGTTTATTTTTTTATATATGGCTGATTAATCTGTTCGTGAAATTTCCATTTTGTGACATGTTGCATTACAATATATCCTGCTTGCAGAATATATAAGTATTTTCAGTTTATTGGCCGGGAATCGAACCCGGGTCAACTGCTTGGGAAGCAGCTATGCTCACCACTATACCACCAACGCCCTCTGATGTGTTAGCTCTCGGTTCTAAATATTACGTTGCAGAAATCAATGACTATCTTGCACCAGCTTCAATGGTGCATTTGGTTTAGATACCAACATGAGAAGCAGTAGAACGTTTTTTGCAGAGGGTAAGGAACTGGGGATTGAAACCAAGGACAAAGTTGTGCAGAAGAGAAGAAATGAAAAGCAACAGTACAAATAGTAGAAATGAGCATATATAGGCAGCATGGGAAGCAAAGCAGGGAAGAGAAAGAGAACATTCCATGAAATGCCCAGGAGATAGATAAGAGCAGAACAAAAAGGGAAGAATGAAATTCAAAGCATGCCCAGAAAGTTGTGTGAAGCTCCCACCAGTCAGTCATTTATGGTTATAATTGTGTGTCTTTACTTTCAAAGTACAGGGTTGTACCTTTCACGATCACTCTTGTATTACACAGACACGAATAGTTGAGAAGTCTTTTCTCACATAGCTGGCACAAGCTTGCACTTTTCCTTTCTGGCTATGTGGAAATGACAGCTTGGTCCTTGGAAGGAAAATCAAGCAAAATTAGCAGAGGATGGTTTCGATCCATCGACCTCTGGGTTATGGGCCCAGCACGCTTCCGCTGCGCCACTCTGCTCCTTTGTGAAAGTGTTCTCTTTATGCAGATGAGGAGGCATTCAGAGAAGTGACGTGGGATTGGTCGGGCTCTCACCTCATTTGCCTAAGTATATCGCAAGGCATGCTGGGTGCAGAAAATCTTTATCTTCCCCTCTCACAATCAGTCACAACTGAAAGTCCAGACCCTCTTAGGCACTAGCCGTTTCAGGCCTTTAAAAAGACAACAGCTCTCCGACGCTCTCTGTCTCTCTCTCTCTCTCTGTGATCCTAGTGCTTGCATGCTCAGTATTTGGCTTTACCTGGGAGCCAGAGATCTACCCGGTGAGGGCTTGCCGGGTATAAGGCTTTAGAGCGTTTGGGAGCATTCGGTACATGAGAGGACGTTGGACTGGAAGCTATGCAAATTTGAAGCATCCAAACTTCCTGCTGCAGTCGGAGGCTCTTTCCATGGACATCTGCCTTTTGGATTCCTCTAAACTTGCCCTCTGATGAAACATTTTGTGAGCTGCAGTTACCTCCGACGGCTACAAGGTGGTGCTACATTCAGGTGAGGGCACAAGTATGCACAAAATGTTGGGGACTTTTGCCAGATTTATTGCTGGATCTTGCATATTTTTTTCAGAGGCTAAATATTGCCTAGGAAATGCTTTTTAACATAGAGATGCTGGAGTTAAAATGTCTGGTCAGGCCTCAGCCCTTTCATTGTCTGCCACTGTAACATATTTTTTTACCAGTACATGTGAGTGGTGACTCTGCTTTATGAAACTTATCATATATTAGGACAATGAATATAGCAGAAGGGGCGATCGAAATGCTTGCCTACATATTTGTTTATTTTTTATATAATGGCTGATTAACCTCTTAATTATATTACCATTTTGTGAAATGTTGCTTTAAAATATATCCTGCTTGCAGAATATATAAGTATTTGTACTGCGTTGGCCGGGAATCGAACCCGGGTCAACTGCTTGGAAGGCAGCTATGCTCACCACTATACCACCAACGCCCTCTGATCTTTGCGCTCTCGGTTCTAAACATTAGGACCCTGAGTTCAATGACTATCATGCACCAGCTTCAATGGTGCATTTGGTTTAGATACCAACATGAAAAGCAATAGAAAGTTTTTGTAGAGGGTAAGGAACTGGGATTGAAACCAAGGACAAAGCTGTGCAGAAGAGAAGAATGGAAAGCAGCAATACAAATAATAGATATGAACACATAGAGGCAGCATGGGAAGCAAAGCAGGGAAGAGAAATAGAGAACATTCCATGAAATGCCCAGGAGATAGATAAGAGCAGAACAAAAAAGGGAAGAATGAAATTCAAAGCCTCCACATAAAAGTGTTTGAAGGTCCCACCAGTCATTCATGCTTATTATTGTGTGCCTTTACTTTCAAAGTACAGTGTGGAGCTTTTGACGATCCCTCTCTTGTATTTCAGCAGACACAGATAGTTGAGAAGTCTTTTCTCACATAGATGACACAAGCTTGCGCTTTTCCTTGCTGATAGCGTGGAAATGACAGCTTGGTCCTTGGAAGTAAAATCAAGCAAAATTAGCAGAGGATGGTTTCGATCCATCGACCTCTGGGTTATGGGCCCAGCACGCTTCCGCTGCGCCACTTTGCTCTGTTGTGAAAGTGTTCTTTTTATGCAGATAAGGAGCATTAGGCAGAGTAGCATGGGATTGGTCTGGCTCTCACCTCATTTGCATAAGTATATCCCAAGGCATGCTGGGTGCAGAAAAACTTCATCTTCCCCTCTCACAATCAGTCATAACTGAAAGTCAGACACTCTTAGGCACTAGCCGTTTCAGGCCTTTATCAAGACAGTAGCTCTTGAACCATCTCTCTCTCGCTCTGTGATCCTAGCACTAGCATGCTCAGGATTTGGCTTTACCTTGGAGCCAGAGATATACCCGGTGAGGGCTTGCCCGGTGTGAGGCTTTTGAGCGTTTGGGAGCGTTGTGGACGTTGGACAGGAAACTATGCGAATATGAAGCCTCCAACATTCCTGCTTCAGTGAGTGGTTCTTTCCATGGACATCTGACTCTTGGATTCCTCTCAACTTGCCTTCTGATAAAACATTTTGTGAGCAGCAGTTTCCTTCGACAGCTACAAGGTGGCGCTACATTCAGGTGAGCGCACAAGTATGCACAAAATGTTAGGGACTTTTGCCAGATTTATCGGTGGATCTTGCATATTTTTTCAGAGGCTAGATATTGCCTAGAAATGCTTTTTAACATAGAGATGCTGGAGTTACAATGTCTGGTCGGGCCTCAGCCCTTCCATTGTTTGCCCACTGTAACAAATTTATTACCAGCACATGTGTGTTGTGACTCTGCTTTATGAAACTTATCATATATTAGGACAATGTATGTAGCAGAAGGTGCGATTGAGATGTTTGCCCACGTATTTGTTTATTTTTTTATATATGGCTGATTAATCTGTTCGTGAAATTTCCATTTTGTGACATGTTGCATTACAATATATCCTGCTTGCAGAATATATAAGTATTTTCAGTGCGTTGGCCGGGAATCGAACCCGGGTCAACTGCTTGGGAAGCAGCTATGCTCACCACTATACCACCAACGCCCTCTGATGTGTTAGCTCTCGGTTCTAAATATTACGTTGCAGAAATCAATGACTATCTTGCACCAGCTTCAATGGTGCATTTGGTTTAGATACCAACATGAGAAGCAGTAGAACGTTTTTTGCAGAGGGTAAGGAACTGGGGATTGAAACCAAGGACAAAGTTGTGCAGAAGAGAAGAAATGAAAAGCAACAGTACAAATAGTAGAAATGAGCATATATAGGCAGCATGGGAAGCAAAGCAGGGAAGAGAAAGAGAACATTCCATGAAATGCCCAGGAGATAGATAAGAGCAGAACAAAAAGGGAAGAATGAAATTCAAAGCATGCCCAGAAAGTTGTGTGAAGCTCCCACCAGTCATTTATGGTTATAATTGTGTGTCTTTACTTTCAAAGTACAGGGTTGTACCTTTCACGATCACTCTTGTATTACACAGACACGAATAGTTGAGAAGTCTTTTCTCACATAGCTGGTACAAGCTTGCACTTTTCCTTTCTGGCTATGTGGAAATGACAGCTTGGTCCTTGGAAGGAAAATCAAGCAAAATTAGCAGAGGATGGTTTCGATCCATCGACCTCTGGGTTATGGGCCCAGCACGCTTCCGCTGCGCCACTCTGCTCCTTTGTGAAAGTGTTCTGTTTATGCAGATGAGGAGGCATTCAGAGAAGTGACGTGGGATTGGTCGGGCTCTCACCTCATTTGCCTAAGTATATCGCAAGGCATGCTGGGTGCAGAAAATCTTTATCTTCCCCTCTCACAATCAGTCACAACTGAAAGTCCAGACCCTCTTATTCACTAGCCGTTTCAGGCCTTTAACAAGACAACAGCTCTCCGACGCTCTCTGTCTCTCTCTCTCTCTGTGATCCTAGTGCTTGCATGCTCAGTATTTGGCTTTACCTGGGAGCCAGAGATCTACCCGGTGAGGGCTTGCCGGTATAAGGCTTTAGAGCGTTTGGGAGCGTTCGGTACATGAGAGGACGTTGGACTGGAAGCTATGCAAATTTGAAGCATCCAAACTTCCTGCTGCAGTCGGAGGCTCTTTCCATGGACATCTGCCTTTTGGATTCCTCTAAACTTGCCCTCTGATGAAGCATTTTGTGAGCTGCAGTTACCTCCGACGGCTACAAGGTGGTGCTACATTCAGGTGAGGGCACAAGTATGCACAAAATGTTGGGGACTTTTGCCAGATTTATTGCTGGATCTTGCATATTTTTTTCAGAGGCTAAATATTGCCTAGGAAATGCTTTTTAACATAGAGATGCTGGAGTTAAAATGTCTGGTCGGGCCTCAGCCCTTTCATTGTCTGCCCACTGTAACATATTTTTTTACCAGTACATGTGAGTGGTGACTCTGCTTTATGAAACTTATCATATATTAGGACAATGAATATAGCAGAAGGGGCGATCGAAATGCTTGCCTACATATTTGTTTATTTTTTATATAATGGCTGATTAACCTCTTAATTATATTACCATTTTGTGAAATGTTGCTTTAAAATATATCCTGCTTGCAGAATATATAAGTATTTGTATTGCGTTGGCCGGGAATCGAACCCGGGTCAACTGCTTGGAAGGCAGCTATGCTCACCACTATACCACCAACGCCCTCAGATCTTTGCGCTCTCGGTTCTAAACATTAGGACCCTGAGTTCAATGACTATCATGCACCAGCTTCAATGGTGCATTTGGTTTAGATACCAACATGAAAAGCAATAGAAAGTTTTTGTAGAAGGTAAGGAACTGGGATTGAAACCAAGGACAAAGCTGTGCAGAAGAGAAGAATGGAAAGCAGCAATACAAATAATAGATATGAACACATAGAGGCAGCATGGGAAGCAAAGCAGGGAAGAGAAATAGAGAACATTCCATGAAATGCCCAGGAGATAGATAAGAGCAGAACAAAAAAGGGAAGAATGAAATTCAAAGCCTCCACATAAAAGTGTTTGAAGGTCCCACCAGTCATTCATGCTTATTATTGTGTGCCTTTACTTTCAAAGTACAGTGTGGAGCTTTTGACGATCCCTCTCTTGTATTTCAGCAGACACAGATAGTTGAGAAGTCTTTTCTCACATAGCTGGCACAAGCTTGCGCTTTTCCTTGCTGGTAGCGTGGAAATGACAGCTTGGTCCTTGGAAGTAAAATCAAGCAAAATTAGCAGAGGATGGTTTCGATCCATCGACCTCTGGGTTATGGGCCCAGCACGCTTCCGCTGCGCCACTCTGCTCCGTTGTGAAAGTGTTCTTTTTATGCAGATAAGGAGCATTAGGCAGAGTAGCATGGGATTGGTCTGGCTCTCACCTCATTTGCATAAGTATATCCCAAGGCATGCTGGGTGCAGAAAAACTTCATCTTCCCCTCTCACAATCAGTCATAACTGAAAGTCAGACACTCTTAGGCACTAGCCGTTTCAGGCCTTTATCAAGACAGTAGCTCTTGAACCATCTCTCTCTCGCTCTGTGATCCTAGCACTAGCATGCTCAGGATTTGGCTTTACCTTGGAGCCAGAGATATACCCGGTGAGGGCTTGCCCGGTGTGAGGCTTTTGAGCGTTTGGGAGCGTTGTGGACGTTGGACAGGAAACTATGCGAATATGAAGCCTCCAACATTCCTGCTTCAGTGAGTGGTCCTTTCCATGGACATCTGACTCTTGGATTCCTCTCAACTTGCCTTCTGATAAAACATTTTGTGAGCAGCAGTTTCCTTCGACAGCTACAAGGTGGCGCTACATTCAGGTGAGAGCACAAGTATGCACAAAATGTTAGGGACTTTTGCCAGATTTATCGGTGGATCTTGCATATTTTTTCAGAGGCTAGATATTGCCTAGAAATGCTTTTTAACATAGAGATGCTGGAGTTACAATGTCTGGTGGGGCCTCAGCCCTTCCATTGTTTGCCCACTGTAACAAATTTATTACCAGCACATGTGTGTTGTGACTCTGCTTTATGAAACTTATCATATATTAGGACAATGTATGTAGCAGAAGGTGCGATTGAGATGTTTGCCCACGTATTTGTTTATTTTTTTATATATGGCTGATTAATCTGTTCGTGAAATTTCCATTTTGTGACATGTTGCATTACAATATATCCTGCTTGCAGAATATATAAGTATTTTCAGTGCGTTGGCCGGGAATCGAACCCGGGTCAACTGCTTGGGAAGCAGCTATGCTCACCACTATACCACCAACGCCCTCTGATGTGTTAGCTCTCGGTTCTAAATATTACGTTGCAGAAATCAATGACTATCTTGCACCAGCTTCAATGGTGCATTTGGTTTAGATACCAACATGAGAAGCAGTAGAACGTTTTTTGCAGAGGGTAAGGAACTGGGGATTGAAACCAAGGACAAAGTTGTGCAGAAGAGAAGAAATGAAAAGCAACAGTACAAATAGTAGAAATGAGCATATATAGGCAGCATGGGAAGCAAAGCAGGGAAGAGAAAGAGAACATTCCATGAAATGCCCAGGAGATAGATAAGAGCAGAACAAAAAGGGAAGAATGAAATTCAAAGCATGCCCAGAAAGTTGTGTGAAGCTCCCACCAGTCAGTCATTTATGGTTATAATTGTGTGTCTTTACTTTCAAAGTACAGGGTTGTACCTTTCACGATCACTCTTGTATTACACAGACACGAATAGTTGAGAAGTCTTTTCTCACATAGCTGGCACAAGCTTGCACTTTTCCTTTCTGGCTATGTGGAAATGACAGCTTGGTCCTTGGAAGGAAAATCAAGCAAAATTAGCAGAGGATGGTTTCGATCCATCGACCTCTGGGTTATGGGCCCAGCACGCTTCCGCTGCGCCACTCTGCTCCTTTGTGAAAGTGTTCTCTTTATGCAGATGAGGAGGCATTCAGAGAAGTGACGTGGGATTGGTCGGGCTCTCACCTCATTTGCCTAAGTATATCGCAAGGCATGCTGGGTGCAGAAAATCTTTATCTTCCCCTCTCACAATCAGTCACAACTGAAAGTCCAGACCCTCTTAGGCACTAGCCGTTTCAGGCCTTTAACAAGACAACAGCTCTCCGACGCTCTCTGTCTCTCTCTCTCTCTGTGATCCTAGTGCTTGCATGCTCAGTATTTGGCTTTTCCTGGGAGCCAGAGATCTACCCGGTGAGGGCTTGCCGGTATAAGGCTTTAGAGCGTTTGGGAGCGTTCGGTACATGAGAGGACGTTGGACTGGAAGCTATGCAAATTTGAAGCATCCAAACTTCCTGCTGCAGTCGGAGGCTCTTTCCATGGACATCTGCCTTTTGGATTCCTCTAAACTTGCCCTCTGATGAAACATTTTGTGAGCTGCAGTTACCTCCGACGGCTACAAGGTGGTGCTACATTCAGGTGAGGGCACAAGTATGCACAAAATGTTGGGGACTTTTGCCAGATTTATTGCTGGATCTTGCATATTTTTTTCAGAGGCTAAATATTGCCTAGGAAATGCTTTTTAACATAGAGATGCTGGAGTTAAAATGTCTGGTCGGGCCTCAGCCCTTTCATTGTCTGCCCACTGTAACATATTTTTTTACCTGTACATGTGAGTGGTGACTCTGCTTTATGAAACTTATCATATATTAGGACAATGAATATAGCAGAAGGGGCGATCGAAATGCTTGCCTACATATTTGTTTATTTTTTATATAATGGCTGATTAACCTCTTAATTATATTACCATTTTGTGAAATGTTGCTTTAAAATATATCCTGCTTGCAGAATATATAAGTATTTGTATTGCGTTGGCCGGGAATCGAACCCGGGTCAACTGCTTGGAAGGCAGCTATGCTCACCACTATACCACCAACGCCCTCAGATCTTTGCGCTCTCGGTTCTAAACATTAGGACCCTGAGTTCAATGACTATCATGCACCAGCTTCAATGGTGCATTTGGTTTAGATACCAACATGAAAAGCAATAGAAAGTTTTTGTAGAAGGTAAGGAACTGGGATTGAAACCAAGGACAAAGCTGTGCAGAAGAGAAGAATGGAAAGCAGCAATACAAATAATAGATATGAACACATAGAGGCAGCATGGGAAGCAAAGCAGGGAAGAGAAATAGAGAACATTCCATGAAATGCCCAGGAGATAGATAAGAGCAGAACAAAAAAGGGAAGAATGAAATTCAAAGCCTCCACATAAAAGTGTTTGAAGGTCCCACCAGTCATTCATGCTTATTATTGTGTGCCTTTACTTTCAAAGTACAGTGTGGAGCTTTTGACGATCCCTCTCTTGTATTTCAGCAGACACAGATAGTTGAGAAGTCTTTTCTCACATAGCTGGCACAAGCTTGCGCTTTTCCTTGCTGGTAGCGTGGAAATGACAGCTTGGTCCTTGGAAGTAAAATCAAGCAAAATTAGCAGAGGATGGTTTCGATCCATCGACCTCTGGGTTATGGGCCCAGCACGCTTCCGCTGCGCCACTCTGCTCCGTTGTGAAAGTGTTCTTTTTATGCAGATAAGGAGCATTAGGCAGAGTAGCATGGGATTGGTCTGGCTCTCACCTCATTTGCATAAGTATATCCCAAGGCATGCTGGGTGCAGAAAAACTTCATCTTCCCCTCTCACAATCAGTCATAACTGAAAGTCAGACACTCTTAGGCACTAGCCGTTTCAGGCCTTTATCAAGACAGTAGCTCTTGAACCATCTCTCTCTCGCTCTGTGATCCTAGCACTAGCATGCTCAGGATTTGGCTTTACCTTGGAGCCAGAGATATACCCGGTGAGGGCTTGCCCGGTGTGAGGCTTTTGAGCGTTCGGGACGTGAGTGGACGTTGGACAGGAAACTATGCGAATATGAAGCCTCCAACATTCCTGCTTCAGTGAGTGGTTCTTTCCATGGACATCTGACTCTTGGATTCCTCTCAACTTGCCTTCTGATAAAACATTTTGTGAGCAGCAGTTTCCTTCGACAGCTACAAGGTGGCGCTACATTCAGGTGAGAGCACAAGTATGCACAAAATGTTAGGGACTTTTGCCAGATTTATCGGTGGATCTTGCATATTTTTTCAGAGGCTAGATATTGCCTAGAAATGCTTTTTAACATAGAGATGCTGGAGTTACAATGTCTGGTCGGGCCTCAGCCCTTCCATTGTTTGCCCACTGTAACAAATTTATTACCAGCACATGTGTGTTGTGACTCTGCTTTATGAAACTTATCATATATTAGGACAATGTATGTAGCAGAAGGTGCGATTGAGATGTTTGCCCACGTATTTGTTTATTTTTTTATATATGGCTGATTAATCTGTTCGTGAAATTTCCATTTTGTGACATGTTGCATTACAATATATCCTGCTTGCAGAATATATAAGTATTTTCAGTGCGTTGGCCGGGAATCGAACCCGGGTCAACTGCTTGGGAAGCAGCTATGCTCACCACTATACCACCAACGCCCTCTGATGTGTTAGCTCTCGGTTCTAAATATTACGTTGCAGAAATCAATGACTATCTTGCACCAGCTTCAATGGTGCATTTGGTTTAGATACCAACATGAGAAGCAGTAGAACGTTTTTTGCAGAGGGTAAGGAACTGGGGATTGAAACCAAGGACAAAGTTGTGCAGAAGAGAAGAAATGAAAAGCAACAGTACAAATAGTAGAAATGAGCATATATAGGCAGCATGGGAAGCAAAGCAGGGAAGAGAAAGAGAACATTCCATGAAATGCCCAGGAGATAGATAAGAGCAGAACAAAAAGGGAAGAATGAAATTCAAAGCATGCCCAGAAAGTTGTGTGAAGCTCCCACCAGTCAGTCATTTATGGTTATAATTGTGTGTCTTTACTTTCAAAGTACAGGGTTGTACCTTTCACAATCACTCTTGTATTACACAGACACGAATAGTTGAGAAGTCTTTTCTCACATAGCTGGCACAAGCTTGCACTTTTCCTTTCTGGCTATGTGGAAATGACAGCTTGGTCCTTGGAAGGAAAATCAAGCAAAATTAGCAGAGGATGGTTTCGATCCATCGACCTCTGGGTTATGGGCCCAGCACGCTTCCGCTGCGCCACTCTGCTCCTTTGTGAAAGTGTTCTCTTTATGCAGATGAGGAGGCATTCAGAGAAGTGACGTGGGATTGGTCGGGCTCTCACCTCATTTGCCTAAGTATATCGCAAGGCATGCTGGGTGCAGAAAATCTTTATCTTCCCCTCTCACAATCAGTCACAACTGAAAGTCCAGACCCTCTTAGGCACTAGCCGTTTCAGGCCTTTAACAAGACAACAGCTCTCCGACGCTCTCTGTCTCTCTCTCTCTCTCTGTGATCCTAGTGCTTGCATGCTCAGTATTTGGCTTTACCTGGGAGCCAGAGATCTACCCGGTGAGGGCTTGCCGGGTATAAGGCTTTAGAGCGTTTGGGAGCATTCGGTACATGAGAGGACGTTGGACTGGAAGCTATGCAAATTTGAAGCATCCAAACTTCCTGCTGCAGTCGGAGGCTCTTTCCATGGACATCTGCCTTTTGGATTCCTCTAAACTTGCCCTCTGATGAAACATTTTGTGAGCTGCAGTTACCTCCGACGGCTACAAGGTGGTGCTACATTCAGGTGAGGGCACAAGTATGCACAAAATGTTGGGGACTTTTGCCAGATTTATTGCTGGATCTTGCATATTTTTTTCAGAGGCTAAATATTGCCTAGGAAATGCTTTTTAACATAGAGATGCTGGAGTTAAAATGTCTGGTCAGGCCTCAGCCCTTTCATTGTCTGCCACTGTAACATATTTTTTTACCAGTACATGTGAGTGGTGACTCTGCTTTATGAAACTTATCATATATTAGGACAATGAATATAGCAGAAGGGGCGATCGAAATGCTTGCCTACATATTTGTTTATTTTTTATATAATGGCTGATTAACCTCTTAATTATATTACCATTTTGTGAAATGTTGCTTTAAAATATATCCTGCTTGCAGAATATATAAGTATTTGTACTGCGTTGGCCGGGAATCGAACCCGGGTCAACTGCTTGGAAGGCAGCTATGCTCACCACTATACCACCAACGCCCTCTGATCTTTGCGCTCTCGGTTCTAAACATTAGGACCCTGAGTTCAATGACTATCATGCACCAGCTTCAATGGTGCATTTGGTTTAGATACCAACATGAAAAGCAATAGAAAGTTTTTGTGGAGGGTAAGGAACTGGGATTGAAACCAAGGACAAAGCTGTGCAGAAGAGAAGAATGGAAAGCAGCAATACAAATAATAGATATGAACACATAGAGGCAGCATGGGAAGCAAAGCAGGGAAGAGAAATAGAGAACATTCCATGAAATGCCCAGGAGATAGATAAGAGCAGAACAAAAAAGGGAAGAATGAAATTCAAAGCCTCCACATAAAAGTGTTTGAAGGTCCCACCAGTCATTCATGCTTATTATTGTGTGCCTTTACTTTCAAAGTACAGTGTGGAGCTTTTGACGATCCCTCTCTTGTATTTCAGCAGACACAGATAGTTGAGAAGTCTTTTCTCACATAGCTGACACAAGCTTGCGCTTTTCCTTGCTGGTAGCGTGGAAATGACAGCTTGGTCCTTGGAAGTAAAATCAAGCAAAATTAGCAGAGGATGGTTTCGATCCATCGACCTCTGGGTTATGGGCCCAGCACGCTTCCGCTGCGCCACTTTGCTCTGTTGTGAAAGTGTTCTTTTTATGCAGATAAGGAGCATTAGGCAGAGTAGCATGGGATTGGTCTGGCTCTCACCTCATTTGCATAAGTATATCCCAAGGCATGCTGGGTGCAGAAAAACTTCATCTTCCCCTCTCACAATCAGTCATAACTGAAAGTCAGACACTCTTAGGCACTAGCCGTTTCAGGCCTTTATCAAGACAGTAGCTCTTGAACCATCTCTCTCTCGCTCTGTGATCCTAGCACTAGCATGCTCAGGATTTGGCTTTACCTTGGAGCCAGAGATATACCCGGTGAGGGCTTGCCCGGTGTGAGGCTTTTGAGCGTTTGGGAGCGTTGTGGACGTTGGACAGGAAACTATGCGAATATGAAGCCTCCAACATTCCTGCTTCAGTGAGTGGTTCTTTCCATGGACATCTGACTCTTGGATTCCTCTCAACTTGCCTTCTGATAAAACATTTTGTGAGCAGCAGTTTCCTTCGACAGCTACAAGGTGGCGCTACATTCAGGTGAGAGCACAAGTATGCACAAAATGTTAGGGACTTTTGCCAGATTTATCGGTGGATCTTGCATATTTTTTCAGAGGCTAGATATTGCCTAGAAATGCTTTTTAACATAGAGATGCTGGAGTTACAATGTCTGGTCGGGCCTCAGCCCTTCCATTGTTTGCCCACTGTAACAAATTTATTACCAGCACATGTGTGTTGTGACTCTGCTTTATGAAACTTATCATATATTAGGACAATGTATGTAGCAGAAGGTGCGATTGAGATGTTTGCCCACGTATTTGTTTATTTTTTTATATATGGCTGATTAATCTGTTCGTGAAATTTCCATTTTGTGACATGTTGCATTACAATATATCCTGCTTGCAGAATATATAAGTATTTTCAGTGCGTTGGCCGGGAATCGAACCCGGGTCAACTGCTTGGGAAGCAGCTATGCTCACCACTATACCACCAACGCCCTCTGATGTGTTAGCTCTCGGTTCTAAATATTACGTTGCAGAAATCAATGACTATCTTGCACCAGCTTCAATGGTGCATTTGGTTTAGATACCAACATGAGAAGCAGTAGAACGTTTTTTGCAGAGGGTAAGGAACTGGGGATTGAAACCAAGGACAAAG
This sequence comes from Lissotriton vulgaris, assembly GCF_964263255.1. Classification (NCBI taxonomy): domain Eukaryota; kingdom Metazoa; phylum Chordata; class Amphibia; order Caudata; family Salamandridae; genus Lissotriton; species Lissotriton vulgaris. Next base: position 540,023,542 of record NC_141697.1, read on the forward strand.
TTGTGCAGAAGAGAAGAAATGAAAAGCAACAGTACAAATAGTAGAAATGAGCATATATAGGCAGCATGGGAAGCAAAGCAGGGAAGAGAAAGAGAACATTCCATGAAATGCCCAGGAGATAGATAAGAGCAGAACAAAAAGGGAAGAATGAAATTCAAAGCATGCCCAGAAAGTTGTGTGAAGCTCCCACCAGTCATTTATGGTTATAATTGTGTGTCTTTACTTTCAAAGTACAGGGTTGTACCTTTCACGATCACTCTTGTATTACACAGACACGAATAGTTGAGAAGTCTTTTCTCACATAGCTGGTACAAGCTTGCACTTTTCCTTTCTGGCTATGTGGAAATGACAGCTTGGTCCTTGGAAGGAAAATCAAGCAAAATTAGCAGAGGATGGTTTCGATCCATCGACCTCTGGGTTATGGGCCCAGCACGCTTCCGCTGCGCCACTCTGCTCCTTTGTGAAAGTGTTCTGTTTATGCAGATGAGGAGGCATTCAGAGAAGTGACGTGGGATTGGTCGGGCTCTCACCTCATTTGCCTAAGTATATCGCAAGGCATGCTGGGTGCAGAAAATCTTTATCTTCCCCTCTCACAATCAGTCACAACTGAAAGTCCAGACCCTCTTATTCACTAGCCGTTTCAGGCCTTTAACAAGACAACAGCTCTCCGACGCTCTCTGTCTCTCTCTCTCTCTGTGATCCTAGTGCTTGCATGCTCAGTATTTGGCTTTACCTGGGAGCCAGAGATCTACCCGGTGAGGGCTTGCCGGTATAAGGCTTTAGAGCGTTTGGGAGCGTTCGGTACATGAGAGGACGTTGGACTGGAAGCTATGCAAATTTGAAGCATCCAAACTTCCTGCTGCAGTCGGAGGCTCTTTCCATGGACATCTGCCTTTTGGATTCCTCTAAACTTGCCCTCTGATGAAACATTTTGTGAGCTGCAGTTACCTCCGACGGCTACAAGGTGGTGCTACATTCAGGTGAGGGCACAAGTATGCACAAAATGTTGGGGACTTTTGCCAGATTTATTGCTGGATCTTGCATATTTTTTTCAGAGGCTAAATATTGCCTAGGAAATGCTTTTTAACATAGAGATGCTGGAGTTAAAATGTCTGGTCGGGCCTCAGCCCTTTCATTGTCTGCCCACTGTAACATATTTTTTTACCAGTACATGTGAGTGGTGACTCTGCTTTATGAAACTTATCATATATTAGGACAAGGAATATAGCAGAAGGGGCGATCGAAATGCTTGCCTACATATTTGTTTATTTTTTATATAATGGCTGATTAACCTCTTAATTATATTACCATTTTGTGAAATGTTGCTTTAAAATATATCCTGCTTGCAGAATATATAAGTATTTGTATTGCGTTGGCCGGGAATCGAACCCGGGTCAACTGCTTGGAAGGCAGCTATGCTCACCACTATACCACCAACGCCCTCAGATCTTTGCGCTCTCGGTTCTAAACATTAGGACCCTGAGTTCAATGACTATCATGCACCAGCTTCAATGGTGCATTTGGTTTAGATACCAACATGAAAAGCAATAGAAAGTTTTTGTAGAAGGTAAGGAACTGGGATTGAAACCAAGGACAAAGCTGTGCAGAAGAGAAGAATGGAAAGCAGCAATACAAATAATAGATATGAACACATAGAGGCAGCATGGGAAGCAAAGCAGGGAAGAGAAATAGAGAACATTCCATGAAATGCCCAGGAGATAGATAAGAGCAGAACAAAAAAGGGAAGAATGAAATTCAAAGCCTCCACATAAAAGTGTTTGAAGGTCCCACCAGTCATTCATGCTTATTATTGTGTGCCTTTACTTTCAAAGTACAGTGTGGAGCTTTTGACGATCCCTCTCTTGTATTTCAGCAGACACAGATAGTTGAGAAGTCTTTTCTCACATAGCTGGCACAAGCTTGCGCTTTTCCTTGCTGGTAGCGTGGAAATGACAGCTTGGTCCTTGGAAGTAAAATCAAGCAAAATTAGCAGAGGATGGTTTCGATCCATCGACCTCTGGGTTATGGGCCCAGCACGCTTCCGCTGCGCCACTCTGCTCCGTTGTGAAAGTGTTCTTTTTATGCAGATAAGGAGCATTAGGCAGAGTAGCATGGGATTGGTCTGGCTCTCACCTCATTTGCATAAGTATATCCCAAGGCATGCTGGGTGCAGAAAAACTTCATCTTCCCCTCTCACAATCAGTCATAACTGAAAGTCAGACACTCTTAGGCACTAGCCGTTTCAGGCCTTTATCAAGACAGTAGCTCTTGAACCATCTCTCTCTCGCTCTGTGATCCTAGCACTAGCATGCTCAGGATTTGGCTTTACCTTGGAGCCAGAGATATACCCGGTGAGGGCTTGCCCGGTGTGAGGCTTTTGAGCGTTTGGGAGCGTTCGGGACGTGAGTGGACGTTGGACAGGAAACTATGCGAATATGAAGCCTCCAACATTCCTGCTTCAGTGAGTGGTTCTTTCCATGGACATCTGACTCTTGGATTCCTCTCAACTTGCCTTCTGATAAAACATTTTGTGAGCAGCAGTTTCCTTCGACAGCTACAAGGTGGCGCTACATTCAGGTGAGAGCACAAGTATGCACAAAATGTTAGGGACTTTTGCCAGATTTATCGGTGGATCTTGCATATTTTTTCAGAGGCTAGATATTGCCTAGAAATGCTTTTTAACATAGAGATGCTGGAGTTACAATGTCTGGTCGGGCCTCAGCCCTTCCATTGTTTGCCCACTGTAACAAATTTATTACCAGCACATGTGTGTTGTGACTCTGCTTTATGAAACTTATCATATATTAGGACAATGTATGTAGCAGAAGGTGCGATTGAGATGTTTGCCCACGTATTTGTTTATTTTTTTATATATGGCTGATTAATCTGTTCGTGAAATTTCCATTTTGTGACATGTTGCATTACAATATATCCTGCTTGCAGAATATATAAGTATTTTCAGTGCGTTGGCCGGGAATCGAACCCGGGTCAACTGCTTGGGAAGCAGCTATGCTCACCACTATACCACCAACGCCCTCTGATGTGTTAGCTCTCGGTTCTAAATATTACGTTGCAGAAATCAATGACTATCTTGCACCAGCTTCAATGGTGCATTTGGTTTAGATACCAACATGAGAAGCAGTAGAACGTTTTTTGCAGAGGGTAAGGAACTGGGGATTGAAACCAAGGACAAAGTTGTGCAGAAGAGAAGAAATGAAAAGCAACAGTACAAATAGTAGAAATGAGCATATATAGGCAGCATGGGAAGCAAAGCAGGGAAGAGAAAGAGAACATTCCATGAAATGCCCAGGAGATAGATAAGAGCAGAACAAAAAGGGAAGAATGAAATTCAAAGCATGCCCAGAAAGTTGTGTGAAGCTCCCACCAGTCAGTCATTTATGGTTATAATTGTGTGTCTTTACTTTCAAAGTACAGGGTTGTACCTTTCACGATCACTCTTGTATTACACAGACACGAATAGTTGAGAAGTCTTTTCTCACATTGCTGGCACAAGCTTGCACTTTTCCTTTCTGGCTATGTGGAAATGACAGCTTGGTCCTTGGAAGGAAAATCAAGCAAAATTAGCAGAGGATGGTTTCGATCCATCGACCTCTGGGTTATGGGCCCAGCACGCTTCCGCTGCGCCACTCTGCTCTTTTGTGAAAGTGTTCTCTTTATGCAGATGAGGAGGCATTCAGAGAAGTGACGTGGGATTGGTCGGGCTCTCACCTCATTTGCCTAAGTATATCGCAAGGCATGCTGGGTGCAGAAAATCTTTATCTTCCCCTCTCACAATCAGTCACAACTGAAAGTCCAGACCCTCTTAGGCACTAGCCGTTTCAGGCCTTTAACAAGACAACAGCTCTCCGACGCTCTCTGTCTCTCTCTCTCTCTCTGTGATCCTAGTGCTTGCATGCTCAGTATTTGGCTTTACCTGGGAGCCAGAGATCTACCCGGTGAGGGCTTGCCGGGTATAAGGCTTTAGAGCGTTTGGGAGCATTCGGTACATGAGAGGACGTTGGACTGGAAGCTATGCAAATTTGAAGCATCCAAACTTCCTGCTGCAGTCGGAGGCTCTTTCCATGGACATCTGCCTTTTGGATTCCTCTAAACTTGCCCTCTGATAAAACATTTTGTGAGCTGCAGTTACCTCCGACGGCTACAAGGTGGTGCTACATTCAGGTGAGGGCACAAGTATGCACAAAATGTTGGGGACTTTTGCCAGATTTATTGCTGGATCTTGCATATTTTTTTCAGAGGCTAAATATTGCCTAGGAAATGCTTTTTAACATAGAGATGCTGGAGTTAAAATGTCTGGTCAGGCCTCAGCCCTTTCATTGTCTGCCACTGTAACATATTTTTTTACCAGTACATGTGAGTGGTGACTCTGCTTTATGAAACTTATCATATATTAGGACAATGAATATAGCAGAAGGGGCGATCGAAATGCTTGCCTACATATTTGTTTATTTTTTATATAATGGCTGATTAACCTCTTAATTATATTACCATTTTGTGAAATGTTGCTTTAAAATATATCCTGCTTGCAGAATATATAAGTATTTGTACTGCGTTGGCCGGGAATCGAACCCGGGTCAACTGCTTGGAAGGCAGCTATGCTCACCACTATACCACCAACGCCCTCTGATCTTTGCGCTCTCGGTTCTAAACATTAGGACCCTGAGTTCAATGACTATCATGCACCAGCTTCAATGGTGCATTTGGTTTAGATACCAACATGAAAAGCAATAGAAAGTTTTTGTAGAGGGTAAGGAACTGGGATTGAAACCAAGGACAAAGCTGTGCAGAAGAGAAGAATGGAAAGCAGCAATACAAATAATAGATATGAACACATAGAGGCAGCATGGGAAGCAAAGCAGGGAAGAGAAATAGAGAACATTCCATGAAATGCCCAGGAGATAGATAAGAGCAGAACAAAAAAGGGAAGAATGAAATTCAAAGCCTCCACATAAAAGTGTTTGAAGGTCCCACTAGTCATTCATGCTTATTATTGTGTGCCTTTACTTTCAAAGTACAGTGTGGAGCTTTTGACGATCCCTCTCTTGTATTTCAGCAGACACAGATAGTTGAGAAGTCTTTTCTCACATAGCTGACACAAGCTTGCGCTTTTCCTTGCTGGTAGCGTGGAAATGACAGCTTGGTCCTTGGAAGTAAAATCAAGCAAAATTAGCAGAGGATGGTTTCGATCCATCGACCTCTGGGTTATGGGCCCAGCACGCTTCCGCTGCGCCACTTTGCTCTGTTGTGAAAGTGTTCTTTTTATGCAGATAAGGAGCATTAGGCAGAGTAGCATGGGATTGGTCTGGCTCTCACCTCATTTGCATAAGTATATCCCAAGGCATGCTGGGTGCAGAAAAACTTCATCTTCCCCTCTCACAATCAGTCATAACTGAAAGTCAGACACTCTTAGGCACTAGCCGTTTCAGGCCTTTATCAAGACAGTAGCTCTTGAACCATCTCTCTCTCGCTCTGTGATCCTAGCACTAGCATGCTCAGGATTTGGCTTTACCTTGGAGCCAGAGATATACCCGGTGAGGGCTTGCCCGGTGTGAGGCTTTTGAGCGTTTGGGAGCGTTGTGGACGTTGGACAGGAAACTATGCGAATATGAAGCCTCCAACATTCCTGCTTCAGTGAGTGGTTCTTTCCATGGACATCTGACTCTTGGATTCCTCTCAACTTGCCTTCTGATAAAACATTTTGTGAGCAGCAGTTTCCTTCGACAGCTACAAGGTGGCGCTACATTCAGGTGAGAGCACAAGTATGCACAAAATGTTAGGGACTTTTGCCAGATTTATCGGTGGATCTTGCATATTTTTTCAGAGGCTAGATATTGCCTAGAAATGCTTTTTAACATAGAGATGCTGGAGTTACAATGTCTGGTCGGGCCTCAGCCCTTCCATTGTTTGCCCACTGTAACAAATTTATTACCAGCACATGTGTGTTGTGACTCTGCTTTATGAAACTTATCATATATTAGGACAATGTATGTAGCAGAAGGTGCGATTGAGATGTTTGCCCACGTATTTGTTTATTTTTTTATATATGGCTGATTAATCTGTTCGTGAAATTTCCATTTTGTGACATGTTGCATTACAATATATCCTGCTTGCAGAATATATAAGTATTTTCAGTTTATTGGCCGGGAATCGAACCCGGGTCAACTGCTTGGGAAGCAGCTATGCTCACCACTATACCACCAACGCCCTCTGATGTGTTAGCTCTCGGTTCTAAATATTACGTTGCAGAAATCAATGACTATCTTGCACCAGCTTCAATGGTGCATTTGGTTTAGATACCAACATGAGAAGCAGTAGAACGTTTTTTGCAGAGGGTAAGGAACTGGGGATTGAAACCAAGGACAAAGTTGTGCAGAAGAGAAGAAATGAAAAGCAACAGTACAAATAGTAGAAATGAGCATATATAGGCAGCATGGGAAGCAAAGCAGGGAAGAGAAAGAGAACATTCCATGAAATGCCCAGGAGATAGATAAGAGCAGAACAAAAAGGGAAGAATGAAATTCAAAGCATGCCCAGAAAGTTGTGTGAAGCTCCCACCAGTCAGTCATTTATGGTTATAATTGTGTGTCTTTACTTTCAAAGTACAGGGTTGTACCTTTCACGATCACTCTTGTATTACACAGACACGAATAGTTGAGAAGTCTTTTCTCACATAGCTGGCACAAGCTTGCACTTTTCCTTTCTGGCTATGTGGAAATGACAGCTTGGTCCTTGGAAGGAAAATCAAGCAAAATTAGCAGAGGATGGTTTCGATCCATCGACCTCTGGGTTATGGGCCCAGCACGCTTCCGCTGCGCCACTCTGCTCCTTTGTGAAAGTGTTCTCTTTATGCAGATGAGGAGGCATTCAGAGAAGTGACGTGGGATTGGTCGGGCTCTCACCTCATTTGCCTAAGTATATCGCAAGGCATGCTGGGTGCAGAAAATCTTTATCTTCCCCTCTCACAATCAGTCACAACTGAAAGTCCAGACCCTCTTAGGCACTAGCCGTTTCAGGCCTTTAACAAGACAACAGCTCTCCGACGCTCTCTGTCTCTCTCTCTCTCTCTGTGATCCTAGTGCTTGCATGCTCAGTATTTGGCTTTACCTGGGAGCCAGAGATCTACCCGGTGAGGGCTTGCCGGGTATAAGGCTTTAGAGCGTTTGGGAGCATTCGGTACATGAGAGGACGTTGGACTGGAAGCTATGCAAATTTGAAGCATCCAAACTTCCTGCTGCAGTCGGAGGCTCTTTCCATGGACATCTGCCTTTTGGATTCCTCTAAACTTGCCCTCTGATGAAACATTTTGTGAGCTGCAGTTACCTCCGACGGCTACAAGGTGGTGCTACATTCAGGTGAGGGCACAAGTATGCACAAAATGTTGGGGACTTTTGCCAGATTTATTGCTGGATCTTGCATATTTTTTTCAGAGGCTAAATATTGCCTAGGAAATGCTTTTTAACATAGAGATGCTGGAGTTAAAATGTCTGGTCAGGCCTCAGCCCTTTCATTGTCTGCCACTGTAACATATTTTTTTACCAGTACATGTGAGTGGTGACTCTGCTTTATGAAACTTATCATATATTAGGACAATGAATATAGCAGAAGGGGCAATCGAAATGCTTGCCTACATATTTGTTTATTTTTTATATAATGGCTGATTAACCTCTTAATTATATTACCATTTTGTGAAATGTTGCTTTAAAATATATCCTGCTTGCAGAATATATAAGTATTTGTACTGCGTTGGCCGGGAATCGAACCCGGGTCAACTGCTTGGAAGGCAGCTATGCTCACCACTATACCACCAACGCCCTCTGATCTTTGCGCTCTCGGTTCTAAACATTAGGACCCTGAGTTCAATGACTATCATGCACCAGCTTCAATGGTGCATTTGGTTTAGATACCAACATGAAAAGCAATAGAAAGTTTTTGTAGAGGGTAAGGAACTGGGATTGAAACCAAGGACAAAGCTGTGCAGAAGAGAAGAATGGAAAGCAGCAATACAAATAATAGATATGAACACATAGAGGCAGCATGGGAAGCAAAGCAGGGAAGAGAAATAGAGAACATTCCATGAAATGCCCAGGAGATAGATAAGAGCAGAACAAAAAAGGGAAGAATGAAATTCAAAGCCTCCACATAAAAGTGTTTGAAGGTCCCACCAGTCATTCATGCTTATTATTGTGTGCCTTTACTTTCAAAGTACAGTGTGGAGCTTTTGACGATCCCTCTCTTGTATTTCAGCAGACACAGATAGTTGAGAAGTCTTTTCTCACATAGCTGACACAAGCTTGCGCTTTTCCTTGCTGGTAGCGTGGAAATGACAGCTTGGTCCTTGGAAGTAAAATCAAGCAAAATTAGCAGAGGATGGTTTCGATCCATCGACCTCTGGGTTATGGGCCCAGCACGCTTCCGCTGCGCCACTTTGCTCTGTTGTGAAAGTGTTCTTTTTATGCAGATAAGGAGCATTAGGCAGAGTAGCATGGGATTGGTCTGGCTCTCACCTCATTTGCATAAGTATATCCCAAGGCATGCTGGGTGCAGAAAAACTTCATCTTCCCCTCTCACAATCAGTCATAACTGAAAGTCAGACACTCTTAGGCACTAGCCGTTTCAGGCCTTTATCAAGACAGTAGCTCTTGAACCATCTCTCTCTCGCTCTGTGATCCTAGCACTAGCATGCTCAGGATTTGGCTTTACCTTGGAGCCAGAGATATACCCGGTGAGGGCTTGCCCGGTGTGAGGCTTTTGAGCGTTTGGGAGCGTTGTGGACGTTGGACAGGAAACTATGCGAATATGAAGCCTCCAACATTCCTGCTTCAGTGAGTGGTTCTTTCCATGGACATCTGACTCTTGGATTCCTCTCAACTTGCCTTCTGATAAAACATTTTGTGAGCAGCAGTTTCCTTCGACAGCTACAAGGTGGCGCTACATTCAGGTGAGAGCACAAGTATGCACAAAATGTTAGGGACTTTTGCCAGATTTATCGGTGGATCTTGCATATTTTTTCAGAGGCTAGATATTGCCTAGAAATGCTTTTTAACATAGAGATGCTGGAGTTACAATGTCTGGTCGGGCCTCAGCCCTTCCATTGTTTGCCCACTGTAACAAATTTATTACCAGCACATGTGTGTTGTGACTCTGCTTTATGAAACTTATCATATATTAGGACAATGTATGTAGCAGAAGGTGCGATTGAGATGTTTGCCCACGTATTTGTTTATTTTTTTATATATGGCTGATTAATCTGTTCGTGAAATTTCCATTTTGTGACATGTTGCATTACAATATATCCTGCTTGCAGAATATATAAGTATTTTCAGTGCGTTGGCCGGGAATCGAACCCGGGTCAACTGCTTGGGAAGCAGCTATGCTCACCACTATACCACCAACGCCCTCTGATGTGTTAGCTCTCGGTTCTAAATATTACGTTGCAGAAATCAATGACTATCTTGCACCAGCTTCAATGGTGCATTTGGTTTAGATACCAACATGAGAAGCAGTAGAACGTTTTTTGCAGAGGGTAAGGAACTGGGGATTGAAACCAAGGACAAAGTTGTGCAGAAGAGAAGAAATGAAAAGCAACAGTACAAATAGTAGAAATGAGCATATATAGGCAGCATGGGAAGCAAAGCAGGGAAGAGAAAGAGAACATTCCATGAAATGCCCAGGAGATAGATAAGAGCAGAACAAAAAGGGAAGAATGAAATTCAAAGCATGCCCAGAAAGTTGTGTGAAGCTCCCACCAGTCATTTATGGTTATAATTGTGTGTCTTTACTTTCAAAGTACAGGGTTGTACCTTTCACGATCACTCTTGTATTACACAGACACGAATAGTTGAGAAGTCTTTTCTCACATAGCTGGTACAAGCTTGCACTTTTCCTTTCTGGCTATGTGGAAATGACAGCTTGGTCCTTGGAAGGAAAATCAAGCAAAATTAGCAGAGGATGGTTTCGATCCATCGACCTCTGGGTTATGGGCCCAGCACGCTTCCGCTGCGCCACTCTGCTCCTTTGTGAAAGTGTTCTGTTTATGCAGATGAGGAGGCATTCAGAGAAGTGACGTGGGATTGGTCGGGCTCTCACCTCATTTGCCTAAGTATATCGCAAGGCATGCTGGGTGCAGAAAATCTTTATCTTCCCCTCTCACAATCAGTCACAACTGAAAGTCCAGACCCTCTTATTCACTAGCCGTTTCAGGCCTTTAACAAGACAACAGCTCTCCGACGCTCTCTGTCTCTCTCTCTCTCTGTGATCCTAGTGCTTGCATGCTCAGTATTTGGCTTTACCTGGGAGCCAGAGATCTACCCGGTGAGGGCTTGCCGGTATAAGGCTTTAGAGCGTTTGGGAGCGTTCGGTACATGAGAGGACGTTGGACTGGAAGCTATGCAAATTTGAAGCATCCAAACTTCCTGCTGCAGTCGGAGGCTCTTTCCATGGACATCTGCCTTTTGGATTCCTCTAAACTTGCCCTCTGATGAAGCATTTTGTGAGCTGCAGTTACCTCCGACGGCTACAAGGTGGTGCTACATTCAGGTGAGGGCACAAGTATGCACAAAATGTTGGGGACTTTTGCCAGATTTATTGCTGGATCTTGCATATTTTTTTCAGAGGCTAAATATTGCCTAGGAAATGCTTTTTAACATAGAGATGCTGGAGTTAAAATGTCTGGTCGGGCCTCAGCCCTTTCATTGTCTGCCCACTGTAACATATTTTTTTACCAGTACATGTGAGTGGTGACTCTGCTTTATGAAACTTATCATATATTAGGACAATGAATATAGCAGAAGGGGCGATCGAAATGCTTGCCTACATATTTGTTTATTTTTTATATAATGGCTGATTAACCTCTTAATTATATTACCATTTTGTGAAATGTTGCTTTAAAATATATCCTGCTTGCAGAATATATAAGTATTTGTATTGCGTTGGCCGGGAATCGAACCCGGGTCAACTGCTTGGAAGGCAGCTATGCTCACCACTATACCACCAACGCCCTCAGATCTTTGCGCTCTCGGTTCTAAACATTAGGACCCTGAGTTCAATGACTATCATGCACCAGCTTCAATGGTGCATTTGGTTTAGATACCAACATGAAAAGCAATAGAAAGTTTTTGTAGAAGGTAAGGAACTGGGATTGAAACCAAGGACAAAGCTGTGCAGAAGAGAAGAATGGAAAGCAGCAATACAAATAATAGATATGAACACATAGAGGCAGCATGGGAAGCAAAGCAGGGAAGAGAAATAGAGAACATTCCATGAAATGCCCAGGAGATAGATAAGAGCAGAACAAAAAAGGGAAGAATGAAATTCAAAGCCTCCACATAAAAGTGTTTGAAGGTCCCACCAGTCATTCATGCTTATTATTGTGTGCCTTTACTTTCAAAGTACAGTGTGGAGCTTTTGACGATCCCTCTCTTGTATTTCAGCAGACACAGATAGTTGAGAAGTCTTTTCTCACATAGCTGGCACAAGCTTGCGCTTTTCCTTGCTGGTAGCGTGGAAATGACAGCTTGGTCCTTGGAAGTAAAATCAAGCAAAATTAGCAGAGGATGGTTTCGATCCATCGACCTCTGGGTTATGGGCCCAGCACGCTTCCGCTGCGCCACTCTGCTCCGTTGTGAAAGTGTTCTTTTTATGCAGATAAGGAGCATTAGGCAGAGTAGCATGGGATTGGTCTGGCTCTCACCTCATTTGCATAAGTATATCCCAAGGCATGCTGGGTGCAGAAAAACTTCATCTTCCCCTCTCACAATCAGTCATAACTGAAAGTCAGACACTCTTAGGCACTAGCCGTTTCAGGCCTTTATCAAGACAGTAGCTCTTGAACCATCTCTCTCTCGCTCTGTGATCCTAGCACTAGCATGCTCAGGATTTGGCTTTACCTTGGAGCCAGAGATATACCCGGTGAGGGCTTGCCCGGTGTGAGGCTTTTGAGCGTTTGGGAGCGTTGTGGACGTTGGACAGGAAACTATGCGAATATGAAGCCTCCAACATTCCTGCTTCAGTGAGTGGTCCTTTCCATGGACATCTGACTCTTGGATTCCTCTCAACTTGCCTTCTGATAAAACATTTTGTGAGCAGCAGTTTCCTTCGACAGCTACAAGGTGGCGCTACATTCAGGTGAGAGCACAAGTATGCACAAAATGTTAGGGACTTTTGCCAGATTTATCGGTGGATCTTGCATATTTTTTCAGAGGCTAGATATTGCCTAGAAATGCTTTTTAACATAGAGATGCTGGAGTTACAATGTCTGGTCGGGCCTCAGCCCTTCCATTGTTTGCCCACTGTAACAAATTTATTACCAGCACATGTGTGTTGTGACTCTGCTTTATGAAACTTATCATATATTAGGACAATGTATGTAGCAGAAGGTGCGATTGAGATGTTTGCCCACGTATTTGTTTATTTTTTTATATATGGCTGATTAATCTGTTCGTGAAATTTCCATTTTGTGACATGTTGCATTACAATATATCCTGCTTGCAGAATATATAAGTATTTTCAGTGCGTTGGCCGGGAATCGAACCCGGGTCAACTGCTTGGGAAGCAGCTATGCTCACCACTATACCACCAACGCCCTCTGATGTGTTAGCTCTCGGTTCTAAATATTACGTTGCAGAAATCAATGACTATCTTGCACCAGCTTCAATGGTGCATTTGGTTTAGATACCAACATGAGAAGCAGTAGAACGTTTTTTGCAGAGGGTAAGGAACTGGGGATTGAAACCAAGGACAAAGTTGTGCAGAAGAGAAGAAATGAAAAGCAACAGTACAAATAGTAGAAATGAGCATATATAGGCAGCATGGGAAGCAAAGCAGGGAAGAGAAAGAGAACATTCCATGAAATGCCCAGGAGATAGATAAGAGCAGAACAAAAAGGGAAGAATGAAATTCAAAGCATGCCCAGAAAGTTGTGTGAAGCTCCCACCAGTCATTTATGGTTATAATTGTGTGTCTTTACTTTCAAAGTACAGGGTTGTACCTTTCACGATCACTCTTGTATTACACAGACACGAATAGTTGAGAAGTCTTTTCTCACATAGCTGGCACAAGCTTGCACTTTTCCTTTCTGGCTATGTGGAAATGACAGCTTGGTCCTTGGAAGGAAAATCAAGCAAAATTAGCAGAGGATGGTTTCGATCCATCGACCTCTGGGTTATGGGCCCAGCACGCTTCCGCTGCGCCACTCTGCTCCTTTGTGAAAGTGTTCTCTTTATGCAGATGAGGAGGCATTCAGAGAAGTGACGTGGGATTGGTCGGGCTCTCACCTCATTTGCCTAAGTATATCGCAAGGCATGCTGGGTGCAGAAAATCTTTATCTTCCCCTCTCACAATCAGTCACAACTGAAAGTCCAGACCCTCTTAGGCACTAGCCGTTTCAGGCCTTTAACAAGACAACAGCTCTCCGACGCTCTCTGTCTCTCTCTCTCTCTGTGATCCTAGTGCTTGCATGCTCAGTATTTGGCTTTTCCTGGGAGCCAGAGATCTACCCGGTGAGGGCTTGCCGGTATAAGGCTTTAGAGCGTTTGGGAGCGTTCGGTACATGAGAGGACGTTGGACTGGAAGCTATGCAAATTTGAAGCATCCAAACTTCCTGCTGCAGTCGGAGGCTCTTTCCATGGACATCTGCCTTTTGGATTCCTCTAAACTTGCCCTCTGATGAAACATTTTGTGAGCTGCAGTTACCTCCGACGGCTACAAGGTGGTGCTACATTCAGGTGAGGGCACAAGTATGCACAAAATGTTGGGGACTTTTGCCAGATTTATTGCTGGATCTTGCATATTTTTTTCAGAGGCTAAATATTGCCTAGGAAATGCTTTTTAACATAGAGATGCTGGAGTTAAAAGGTCTGGTTGGGCCTCAGCCCTTTCATTGTCTGCCCACTGTAACATATTTTTTTACCAGTACATGTGAGTGGTGACTCTGCTTTATGAAACTTATCATATATTAGGACAATGAATATAGCAGAAGGGGCGATCGAAATGCTTGCCTACATATTTGTTTATTCTTTATATAATGGCTGATTAACCTCTTAATTATATTACCATTTTGTGAAATGTTGCTTTAAAATATATCCTGCTTGCAGAATATATAAGTATTTATACTGCGTTGGCCGGGAATCGAACCCGGGTCAACTGCTTGGAAGGCAGCTATGCTCACCACTATACCACCAACGCCCTCTGATCTTTGCGCTCTCGGTTCTAAACATTAGGACCCTGAGTTCAATGACTATCATGCACCAGCTTCAATGGTGCATTTGGTTTAGATACCAACATGAAAAGCAATAGAAAGTTTTTGTAGAGGGTAAGGAACTGGGATTGAAACCAAGGACAAAGCTGTGCAGAAGAGAAGAATGGAAAGCAGCAATACAAATAATAGATATGAACACATAGAGGCAGCATGGGAAGCAAAGCAGGGAAGAGAAATAGAGAACATTCCATGAAATGCCCAGGAGATAGATAAGAGCAGAACAAAAAAGGGAAGAATGAAATTCAAAGCCTCCACATAAAAGTGTTTGAAGGTCCCACCAGTCATTCATGCTTATTATTGTGTGCCTTTACTTTCAAAGTACAGTGTGGAGCCTTTGACGATCCCTCTCTTGTATTTCAGCAGACACAGATAGTTGAGAAGTCTTTTCTCACATAGCTGGCACAAGCTTGCGCTTTTCCTTGCTGGTAGCGTGGAAATGACAGCTTGGTCCTTGGAAGTAAAATCAAGCAAAATTAGCAGAGGATGGTTTCGATCCATCGACCTCTGGGTTATGGGCCCAGCACGCTTCCGCTGCGCCACTCTGCTCCGTTGTGAAAGTGTTCTTTTTATGCAGATAAGGAGCATTAGGCAGAGTAGCATGGGATTGGTCTGGCTCTCACCTCATTTGCATAAGTATATCCCAAGGCATGCTGGGTGCAGAAAAACTTCATCTTCCCCTCTCACAATCAGTCATAACTGAAAGTCAGACACTCTTAGGCACTAGCCGTTTCAGGCCTTTATCAAGACAGTAGCTCTTGAACCATCTCTCTCTCGCTCTGTGATCCTAGCACTAGCATGCTCAGGATTTGGCTTTACCTTGGAGCCAGAGATATACCCGGTGAGGGCTTGCCCGGTGTGAGGCTTTGAGCGTTTGGGAGCGTTCGGGACGTGAGTGGACGTTGGACAGGAAACTATGCGAATATGAAGCCTCCAACATTCCTGCTTCAGTGAGTGGTTCTTTCCATGGACATCTGACTCTTGGATTCCTCTCAACTTGCCTTCTGATAAAACATTTTGTGAGCAGCAGTTTCCTTCGACAGCTACAAGGTGGCGCTACATTCAGGTGAGAGCACAAGTATGCACAAAATGTTAGGGACTTTTGCCAGATTTATCGGTGGATCTTGCATATTTTTTCAGAGGCTAGATATTGCCTAGAAATGCTTTTTAACATAGAGATGCTGGAGTTACAATGTCTGGTCGGGCCTCAGCCCTTCCATTGTTTGCCCACTGTAACAAATTTATTACCAGCACATGTGTGTTGTGACTCTGCTTTATGAAACTTATCATATATTAGGACAATGTATGTAGCAGAAGGTGCGATTGAGATGTTTGCCCACGTATTTGTTTATTTTTTTATATATGGCTGATTAATCTGTTCGTGAAATTTCCATTTTGTGACATGTTGCATTACAATATATCCTGCTTGCAGAATATATAAGTATTTTCAGTGCGTTGGCCGGGAATCGAACCCGGGTCAACTGCTTGGGAAGCAGCTATGCTCACCACTATACCACCAACGCCCTCTGATGTGTTAGCTCTCGGTTCTAAATATTACGTTGCAGAAATCAATGACTATCTTGCACCAGCTTCAATGGTGCATTTGGTTTAGATACCAACATGAGAAGCAGTAGAACGTTTTTTGCAGAGGGTAAGGAACTGGGGATTGAAACCAAGGACAAAGTTGTGCAGAAGAGAAGAAATGAAAAGCAACAGTACAAATAGTAGAAATGAGCATATATAGGCAGCATGGGAAGCAAAGCAGGGAAGAGAAAGAGAACATTCCATGAAATGCCCAGGAGATAGATAAGAGCAGAACAAAAAGGGAAGAATGAAATTCAAAGCATGCCCAGAAAGTTGTGTGAAGCTCCCACCAGTCATTTATGGTTATAATTGTGTGTCTTTACTTTCAAAGTACAGGGTTGTACCTTTCACGATCACTCTTGTATTACACAGACACGAATAGTTGAGAAGTCTTTTCTCACATAGCTGGTACAAGCTTGCACTTTTCCTTTCTGGCTATGTGGAAATGACAGCTTGGTCCTTGGAAGGAAAATCAAGCAAAATTAGCAGAGGATGGTTTCGATCCATCGACCTCTGGGTTATGGGCCCAGCACGCTTCCGCTGCGCCACTCTGCTCCTTTGTGAAAGTGTTCTGTTTATGCAGATGAGGAGGCATTCAGAGAAGTGACGTGGGATTGGTCGGGCTCTCACCTCATTTGCCTAAGTATATCGCAAGGCATGCTGGGTGCAGAAAATCTTTATCTTCCCCTCTCACAATCAGTCACAACTGAAAGTCCAGACCCTCTTATTCACTAGCCGTTTCAGGCCTTTAACAAGACAACAGCTCTCCGACGCTCTCTGTCTCTCTCTCTCTCTGTGAACCTAGTGCTTGCATGCTCAGTATTTGGCTTTACCTGGGAGCCAGAGATCTACCCGGTGAGGGCTTGCCGGTATAAGGCTTTAGAGCGTTTGGGAGCGTTCGGTACATGAGAGGACGTTGGACTGGAAGCTATGCAAATTTGAAGCATCCAAACTTCCTGCTGCAGTCGGAGGCTCTTTCCATGGACATCTGCCTTTTGGATTCCTCTAAACTTGCCCTCTGATGAAGCATTTTGTGAGCTGCAGTTACCTCCGACGGCTACAAGGTGGTGCTACATTCAGGTGAGGGCACAAGTATGCACAAAATGTTGGGGACTTTTGCCAGATTTATTGCTGGATCTTGCATATTTTTTTCAGAGGCTAAATATTGCCTAGGAAATGCTTTTTAACATAGAGATGCTGGAGTTAAAATGTCTGGTCGGGCCTCAGCCCTTTCATTGTCTGCCCACTGTAACATATTTTTTTACCAGTACATGTGAGTGGTGACTCTGCTTTATGAAACTTATCATATATTAGGACAATGAATATAGCAGAAGGGGCGATCGAAATGCTTGCCTACATATTTGTTTATTTTTTATATAATGGCTGATTAACCTCTTAATTATATTACCATTTTGTGAAATGTTGCTTTAAAATATATCCTGCTTGCAGAATATATAAGTATTTGTATTGCGTTGGCCGGGAATCGAACCCGGGTCAACTGCTTGGAAGGCAGCTATGCTCACCACTATACCACCAACGCCCTCAGATCTTTGCGCTCTCGGTTCTAAACATTAGGACCCTGAGTTCAATGACTATCATGCACCAGCTTCAATGGTGCATTTGGTTTAGATACCAACATGAAAAGCAATAGAAAGTTTTTGTAGAAGGTAAGGAACTGGGATTGAAACCAAGGACAAAGCTGTGCAGAAGAGAAGAATGGAAAGCAGCAATACAAATAATAGATATGAACACATAGAGGCAGCATGGGAAGCAAAGCAGGGAAGAGAAATAGAGAACATTCCATGAAATGCCCAGGAGATAGATAAGAGCAGAACAAAAAAGGGAAGAATGAAATTCAAAGCCTCCACATAAAAGTGTTTGAAGGTCCCACCAGTCATTCATGCTTATTATTGTGTGCCTTTACTTTCAAAGTACAGTGTGGAGCTTTTGACGATCCCTCTCTTGTATTTCAGCAGACACAGATAGTTGAGAAGTCTTTTCTCACATAGCTGGCACAAGCTTGCGCTTTTCCTTGCTGGTAGCGTGGAAATGACAGCTTGGTCCTTGGAAGTAAAATCAAGCAAAATTAGCAGAGGATGGTTTCGATCCATCGACCTCTGGGTTATGGGCCCAGCACGCTTCCGCTGCGCCACTCTGCTCCGTTGTGAAAGTGTTCTTTTTATGCAGATAAGGAGCATTAGGCAGAGTAGCATGGGATTGGTCTGGCTCTCACCTCATTTGCATAAGTATATCCCAAGGCATGCTGGGTGCAGAAAAACTTCATCTTCCCCTCTCACAATCAGTCATAACTGAAAGTCAGACACTCTTAGGCACTAGCCGTTTCAGGCCTTTATCAAGACAGTAGCTCTTGAACCATCTCTCTCTCGCTCTGTGATCCTAGCACTAGCATGCTCAGGATTTGGCTTTACCTTGGAGCCAGAGATATACCCGGTGAGGGCTTGCCCGGTGTGAGGCTTTTGAGCGTTTGGGAGCGTTCGGGACGTGAGTGGACGTTGGACAGGAAACTATGCGAATATGAAGCCTCCAACATTCCTGCTTCAGTGAGTGGTCCTTTCCATGGACATCTGACTCTTGGATTCCTCTCAACTTGCCTTCTGATAAAACATTTTGTGAGCAGCAGTTTCCTTCGACAGCTACAAGGTGGCGCTACATTCAGGTGAGAGCACAAGTATGCACAAAATGTTAGGGACTTTTGCCAGATTTATCGGTGGATCTTGCATATTTTTTCAGAGGCTAGATATTGCCTAGAAATGCTTTTTAACATAGAGATGCTGGAGTTACAATGTCTGGTCGGGCCTCAGCCCTTCCATTGTTTGCCCACTGTAACAAATTTATTACCAGCACATGTGTGTTGTGACTCTGCTTTATGAAACTTATCATATATTAGGACAATGTATGTAGCAGAAGGTGCGATTGAGATGTTTGCCCACGTATTTGTTTATTTTTTTATATATGGCTGATTAATCTGTTCGTGAAATTTCCATTTTGTGACATGTTGCATTACAATATATCCTGCTTGCAGAATATATAAGTATTTTCAGTGCGTTGGCCGGGAATCGAACCCGGGTCAACTGCTTGGGAAGCAGCTATGCTCACCACTATACCACCAACGCCCTCTGATGTGTTAGCTCTCGGTTCTAAATATTACGTTGCAGAAATCAATGACTATCTTGCACCAGCTTCAATGGTGCATTTGGTTTAGATACCAACATGAGAAGCAGTAGAACGTTTTTTGCAGAGGGTAAGGAACTGGGGATTGAAACCAAGGACAAAGTTGTGCAGAAGAGAAGAAATGAAAAGCAACAGTACAAATAGTAGAAATGAGCATATATAGGCAGCATGGGAAGCAAAGCAGGGAAGAGAAAGAGAACATTCCATGAAATGCCCAGGAGATAGATAAGAGCAGAACAAAAAGGGAAGAATGAAATTCAAAGCATGCCCAGAAAGTTGTGTGAAGCTCCCACCAGTCATTTATGGTTATAATTGTGTGTCTTTACTTTCAAAGTACAGGGTTGTACCTTTCACGATCACTCTTGTATTACACAGACACGAATAGTTGAGAAGTCTTTTCTCACATAGCTGGCACAAGCTTGCACTTTTCCTTTCTGGCTATGTGGAAATGACAGCTTGGTCCTTGGAAGGAAAATCAAGCAAAATTAGCAGAGGATGGTTTCGATCCATCGACCTCTGGGTTATGGGCCCAGCACGCTTCCGCTGCGCCACTCTGCTCCTTTGTGAAAGTGTTCTCTTTATGCAGATGAGGAGGCATTCAGAGAAGTGACGTGGGATTGGTCGGGCTCTCACCTCATTTGCCTAAGTATATCGCAAGGCATGCTGGGTGCAGAAAATCTTTATCTTCCCCTCTCACAATCAGTCACAACTGAAAGTCCAGACCCTCTTAGGCACTAGCCGTTTCAGGCCTTTAACAAGACAACAGCTCTCCGACGCTCTCTGTCTCTCTCTCTCTCTGTGATCCTAGTGCTTGCATGCTCAGTATTTGGCTTTTCCTGGGAGCCAGAGATCTACCCGGTGAGGGCTTGCCGGTATAAGGCTTTAGAGCGTTTGGGAGCGTTCGGTACATGAGAGGACGTTGGACTGGAAGCTATGCAAATTTGAAGCATCCAAACTTCCTGCTGCAGTCGGAGGCTCTTTCCATGGACATCTGCCTTTTGGATTCCTCTAAACTTGCCCTCTGATGAAACATTTTGTGAGCTGCAGTTACCTCCGACGGCTACAAGGTGGTGCTACATTCAGGTGAGGGCACAAGTATGCACAAAATGTTGGGGACTTTTGCCAGATTTATTGCTGGATCTTGCATATTTTTTTCAGAGGCTAAATATTGCCTAGGAAATGCTTTTTAACATAGAGATGCTGGAGTTAAAAGGTCTGGTTGGGCCTCAGCCCTTTCATTGTCTGCCCACTGTAACATATTTTTTTACCAGTACATGTGAGTGGTGACTCTGCTTTATGAAACTTATCATATATTAGGACAATGAATATAGCAGAAGGGGCGATCGAAATGCTTGCCTACATATTTGTTTATTCTTTATATAATGGCTGATTAACCTCTTAATTATATTACCATTTTGTGAAATGTTGCTTTAAAATATATCCTGCTTGCAGAATATATAAGTATTTATACTGCGTTGGCCGGGAATCGAACCCGGGTCAACTGCTTGGAAGGCAGCTATGCTCACCACTATACCACCAACGCCCTCTGATCTTTGCGCTCTCGGTTCTAAACATTAGGACCCTGAGTTCAATGACTATCATGCACCAGCTTCAATGGTGCATTTGGTTTAGATACCAACATGAAAAGCAATAGAAAGTTTTTGTAGAGGGTAAGGAACTGGGATTGAAACCAAGGACAAAGCTGTGCAGAAGAGAAGAATGGAAAGCAGCAATACAAATAATAGATATGAACACATAGAGGCAGCATGGGAAGCAAAGCAGGGAAGAGAAATAGAGAACATTCCATGAAATGCCCAGGAGATAGATAAGAGCAGAACAAAAAAGGGAAGAATGAAATTCAAAGCCTCCACATAAAAGTGTTTGAAGGTCCCACCAGTCATTCATGCTTATTATTGTGTGCCTTTACTTTCAAAGTACAGTGTGGAGCCTTTGACGATCCCTCTCTTGTATTTCAGCAGACACAGATAGTTGAGAAGTCTTTTCTCACATAGCTGGCACAAGCTTGCGCTTTTCCTTGCTGGTAGCGTGGAAATGACAGCTTGGTCCTTGGAAGTAAAATCAAGCAAAATTAGCAGAGGATGGTTTCGATCCATCGACCTCTGGGTTATGGGCCCAGCACGCTTCCGCTGCGCCACTCTGCTCCGTTGTGAAAGTGTTCTTTTTATGCAGATAAGGAGCATTAGGCAGAGTAGCATGGGATTGGTCTGGCTCTCACCTCATTTGCATAAGTATATCCCAAGGCATGCTGGGTGCAGAAAAACTTCATCTTCCCCTCTCACAATCAGTCATAACTGAAAGTCAGACACTCTTAGGCACTAGCCGTTTCAGGCCTTTATCAAGACAGTAGCTCTTGAACCATCTCTCTCTCGCTCTGTGATCCTAGCACTAGCATGCTCAGGATTTGGCTTTACCTTGGAGCCAGAGATATACCCGGTGAGGGCTTGCCCGGTGTGAGGCTTTTGAGCGTTTGGGAGCGTTCGGGACGTGAGTGGACGTTGGACAGGAAACTATGCGAATATGAAGCCTCCAACATTCCTGCTTCAGTGAGTGGTTCTTTCCATGGACATCTGACTCTTGGATTCCTCTCAACTTGCCTTCTGATAAAACATTTTGTGAGCAGCAGTTTCCTTCGACAGCTACAAGGTGGCGCTACATTCAGGTGAGAGCACAA
The DNA here is from genome assembly GCF_964263255.1 of Lissotriton vulgaris. Taxonomy (NCBI): domain Eukaryota; kingdom Metazoa; phylum Chordata; class Amphibia; order Caudata; family Salamandridae; genus Lissotriton; species Lissotriton vulgaris. The sequence goes on from NC_141697.1 coordinate 540,045,282, forward strand.
GTATGCACAAAATGTTAGGGACTTTTGCCAGATTTATCGGTGGATCTTGCATATTTTTTCAGAGGCTAGATATTGCCTAGAAATGCTTTTTAACATAGAGATGCTGGAGTTACAATGTCTGGTCGGGCCTCAGCCCTTCCATTGTTTGCCCACTGTAACAAATTTATTACCAGCACATGTGTGTTGTGACTCTGCTTTATGAAACTTATCATATATTAGGACAATGTATGTAGCAGAAGGTGCGATTGAGATGTTTGCCCACGTATTTGTTTATTTTTTTATATATGGCTGATTAATCTGTTCGTGAAATTTCCATTTTGTGACATGTTGCATTACAATATATCCTGCTTGCAGAATATATAAGTATTTTCAGTGCGTTGGCCGGGAATCGAACCCGGGTCAACTGCTTGGGAAGCAGCTATGCTCACCACTATACCACCAACGCCCTCTGATGTGTTAGCTCTCGGTTCTAAATATTACGTTGCAGAAATCAATGACTATCTTGCACCAGCTTCAATGGTGCATTTGGTTTAGATACCAACATGAGAAGCAGTAGAACGTTTTTTGCAGAGGGTAAGGAACTGGGGATTGAAACCAAGGACAAAGTTGTGCAGAAGAGAAGAAATGAAAAGCAACAGTACAAATAGTAGAAATGAGCATATATAGGCAGCATGGGAAGCAAAGCAGGGAAGAGAAAGAGAACATTCCATGAAATGCCCAGGAGATAGATAAGAGCAGAACAAAAAGGGAAGAATGAAATTCAAAGCATGCCCAGAAAGTTGTGTGAAGCTCCCACCAGTCATTTATGGTTATAATTGTGTGTCTTTACTTTCAAAGTACAGGGTTGTACCTTTCACGATCACTCTTGTATTACACAGACACGAATAGTTGAGAAGTCTTTTCTCACATAGCTGGTACAAGCTTGCACTTTTCCTTTCTGGCTATGTGGAAATGACAGCTTGGTCCTTGGAAGGAAAATCAAGCAAAATTAGCAGAGGATGGTTTCGATCCATCGACCTCTGGGTTATGGGCCCAGCACGCTTCCGCTGCGCCACTCTGCTCCTTTGTGAAAGTGTTCTGTTTATGCAGATGAGGAGGCATTCAGAGAAGTGACGTGGGATTGGTCGGGCTCTCACCTCATTTGCCTAAGTATATCGCAAGGCATGCTGGGTGCAGAAAATCTTTATCTTCCCCTCTCACAATCAGTCACAACTGAAAGTCCAGACCCTCTTATTCACTAGCCGTTTCAGGCCTTTAACAAGACAACAGCTCTCCGACGCTCTCTGTCTCTCTCTCTCTCTGTGAACCTAGTGCTTGCATGCTCAGTATTTGGCTTTACCTGGGAGCCAGAGATCTACCCGGTGAGGGCTTGCCGGTATAAGGCTTTAGAGCGTTTGGGAGCGTTCGGTACATGAGAGGACGTTGGACTGGAAGCTATGCAAATTTGAAGCATCCAAACTTCCTGCTGCAGTCGGAGGCTCTTTCCATGGACATCTGCCTTTTGGATTCCTCTAAACTTGCCCTCTGATGAAACATTTTGTGAGCTGCAGTTACCTCCGACGGCTACAAGGTGGTGCTACATTCAGGTGAGGGCACAAGTATGCACAAAATGTTGGGGACTTTTGCCAGATTTATTGCTGGATCTTGCATATTTTTTTCAGAGGCTAAATATTGCCTAGGAAATGCTTTTTAACATAGAGATGCTGGAGTTAAAATGTCTGGTCGGGCCTCAGCCCTTTCATTGTCTGCCCACTGTAACATATTTTTTTACCTGTACATGTGAGTGGTGACTCTGCTTTATGAAACTTATCATATATTAGGACAATGAATATAGCAGAAGGGGCGATCGAAATGCTTGCCTACATATTTGTTTATTTTTTATATAATGGCTGATTAACCTCTTAATTATATTACCATTTTGTGAAATGTTGCTTTAAAATATATCCTGCTTGCAGAATATATAAGTATTTGTATTGCGTTGGCCGGGAATCGAACCCGGGTCAACTGCTTGGAAGGCAGCTATGCTCACCACTATACCACCAACGCCCTCAGATCTTTGCGCTCTCGGTTCTAAACATTAGGACCCTGAGTTCAATGACTATCATGCACCAGCTTCAATGGTGCATTTGGTTTAGATACCAACATGAAAAGCAATAGAAAGTTTTTGTAGAAGGTAAGGAACTGGGATTGAAACCAAGGACAAAGCTGTGCAGAAGAGAAGAATGGAAAGCAGCAATACAAATAATAGATATGAACACATAGAGGCAGCATGGGAAGCAAAGCAGGGAAGAGAAATAGAGAACATTCCATGAAATGCCCAGGAGATAGATAAGAGCAGAACAAAAAAGGGAAGAATGAAATTCAAAGCCTCCACATAAAAGTGTTTGAAGGTCCCACCAGTCATTCATGCTTATTATTGTGTGCCTTTACTTTCAAAGTACAGTGTGGAGCTTTTGACGATCCCTCTCTTGTATTTCAGCAGACACAGATAGTTGAGAAGTCTTTTCTCACATAGCTGGCACAAGCTTGCGCTTTTCCTTGCTGGTAGCGTGGAAATGACAGCTTGGTCCTTGGAAGTAAAATCAAGCAAAATTAGCAGAGGATGGTTTCGATCCATCGACCTCTGGGTTATGGGCCCAGCACGCTTCCGCTGCGCCACTCTGCTCCGTTGTGAAAGTGTTCTTTTTATGCAGATAAGGAGCATTAGGCAGAGTAGCATGGGATTGGTCTGGCTCTCACCTCATTTGCATAAGTATATCCCAAGGCATGCTGGGTGCAGAAAAACTTCATCTTCCCCTCTCACAATCAGTCATAACTGAAAGTCAGACACTCTTAGGCACTAGCCGTTTCAGGCCTTTATCAAGACAGTAGCTCTTGAACCATCTCTCTCTCGCTCTGTGATCCTAGCACTAGCATGCTCAGGATTTGGCTTTACCTTGGAGCCAGAGATATACCCGGTGAGGGCTTGCCCGGTGTGAGGCTTTTGAGCGTTTGGGAGCGTTCGGGACGTGAGTGGACGTTGGACAGGAAACTATGCGAATATGAAGCCTCCAACATTCCTGCTTCAGTGAGTGGTTCTTTCCATGGACATCTGACTCTTGGATTCCTCTCAACTTGCCTTCTGATAAAACATTTTGTGAGCAGCAGTTTCCTTCGACAGCTACAAGGTGGCGCTACATTCAGGTGAGAGCACAAGTATGCACAAAATGTTAGGGACTTTTGCCAGATTTATCGGTGGATCTTGCATATTTTTTCAGAGGCTAGATATTGCCTAGAAATGCTTTTTAACATAGAGATGCTGGAGTTACAATGTCTGGTCGGGCCTCAGCCGTTCCATTGTTTGCCCACTGTAACAAATTTATTACCAGCACATGTGTGTTGTGACTCTGCTTTATGAAACTTATCATATATTAGGACAATGTATGTAGCAGAAGGTGCGATTGAGATGTTTGCCCACGTATTTGTTTATTTTTTTATATATGGCTGATTAATCTGTTCGTGAAATTTCCATTTTGTGACATGTTGCATTACAATATATCCTGCTTGCAGAATATATAAGTATTTTCAGTGCGTTGGCCGGGAATCGAACCCGGGTCAACTGCTTGGGAAGCAGCTATGCTCACCACTATACCACCAACGCCCTCTGATGTGTTAGCTCTCGGTTCTAAATATTACGTTGCAGAAATCAATGACTATCTTGCACCAGCTTCAATGGTGCATTTGGTTTAGATACCAACATGAGAAGCAGTAGAACGTTTTTTGCAGAGGGTAAGGAACTGGGGATTGAAACCAAGGACAAAGTTGTGCAGAAGAGAAGAAATGAAAAGCAACAGTACAAATAGTAGAAATGAGCATATATAGGCAGCATGGGAAGCAAAGCAGGGAAGAGAAAGAGAACATTCCATGAAATGCCCAGGAGATAGATAAGAGCAGAACAAAAAGGGAAGAATGAAATTCAAAGCATGCCCAGAAAGTTGTGTGAAGCTCCCACCAGTCAGTCATTTATGGTTATAATTGTGTGTCTTTACTTTCAAAGTACAGGGTTGTACCTTTCACGATCACTCTTGTATTACACAGACACGAATAGTTGAGAAGTCTTTTCTCACATAGCTGGCACAAGCTTGCACTTTTCCTTTCTGGCTATGTGGAAATGACAGCTTGGTCCTTGGAAGGAAAATCAAGCAAAATTAGCAGAGGATGGTTTCGATCCATCGACCTCTGGGTTATGGGCCCAGCACGCTTCCGCTGCGCCACTCTGCTCCTTTGTGAAAGTGTTCTCTTTATGCAGATGAGGAGGCATTCAGAGAAGTGACGTGGGATTGGTCGGGCTCTCACCTCATTTGCCTAAGTATATCGCAAGGCATGCTGGGTGCAGAAAATCTTTATCTTCCCCTCTCACAATCAGTCACAACTGAAAGTCCAGACCCTCTTAGGCACTAGCCGTTTCAGGCCTTTAACAAGACAACAGCTCTCCGACGCTCTCTGTCTCTCTCTCTCTCTCTGTGATCCTAGTGCTTGCATGCTCAGTATTTGGCTTTACCTGGGAGCCAGAGATCTACCCGGTGAGGGCTTGCCGGGTATAAGGCTTTAGAGCGTTTGGGAGCATTCGGTACATGAGAGGACGTTGGACTGGAAGCTATGCAAATTTGAAGCATCCAAACTTCCTGCTGCAGTCGGAGGCTCTTTCCATGGACATCTGCCTTTTGGATTCCTCTAAACTTGCCCTCTGATGAAACATTTTGTGAGCTGCAGTTACCTCCGACGGCTACAAGGTGGTGCTACATTCAGGTGAGGGCACAAGTATGCACAAAATGTTGGGGACTTTTGCCAGATTTATTGCTGGATCTTGCATATTTTTTTCAGAGGCTAAATATTGCCTAGGAAATGCTTTTTAACATAGAGATGCTGGAGTTAAAATGTCTGGTCAGGCCTCAGCCCTTTCATTGTCTGCCACTGTAACATATTTTTTTACCAGTACATGTGAGTGGTGACTCTGCTTTATGAAACTTATCATATATTAGGACAATGAATATAGCAGAAGGGGCGATCGAAATGCTTGCCTACATATTTGTTTATTTTTTATATAATGGCTGATTAACCTCTTAATTATATTACCATTTTGTGAAATGTTGCTTTAAAATATATCCTGCTTGCAGAATATATAAGTATTTGTACTGCGTTGGCCGGGAATCGAACCCGGGTCAACTGCTTGGAAGGCAGCTATGCTCACCACTATACCACCAACGCCCTCTGATCTTTGCGCTCTCGGTTCTAAACATTAGGACCCTGAGTTCAATGACTATCATGCACCAGCTTCAATGGTGCATTTGGTTTAGATACCAACATGAAAAGCAATAGAAAGTTTTTGTAGAGGGTAAGGAACTGGGATTGAAACCAAGGACAAAGCTGTGCAGAAGAGAAGAATGGAAAGCAGCAATACAAATAATAGATATGAACACATAGAGGCAGCATGGGAAGCAAAGCAGGGAAGAGAAATAGAGAACATTCCATGAAATGCCCAGGAGATAGATAAGAGCAGAACAAAAAAGGGAAGAATGAAATTCAAAGCCTCCACATAAAAGTGTTTGAAGGTCCCACCAGTCATTCATGCTTATTATTGTGTGCCTTTACTTTCAAAGTACAGTGTGGAGCTTTTGACGATCCCTCTCTTGTATTTCAGCAGACACAGATAGTTGAGAAGTCTTTTCTCACATAGCTGACACAAGCTTGCGCTTTTCCTTGCTGGTAGCGTGGAAATGACAGCTTGGTCCTTGGAAGTAAAATCAAGCAAAATTAGCAGAGGATGGTTTCGATCCATCGACCTCTGGGTTATGGGCCCAGCACGCTTCCGCTGCGCCACTTTGCTCTGTTGTGAAAGTGTTCTTTTTATGCAGATAAGGAGCATTAGGCAGAGTAGCATGGGATTGGTCTGGCTCTCACCTCATTTGCATAAGTATATCCCAAGGCATGCTGGGTGCAGAAAAACTTCATCTTCCCCTCTCACAATCAGTCATAACTGAAAGTCAGACACTCTTAGGCACTAGCCGTTTCAGGCCTTTATCAAGACAGTAGCTCTTGAACCATCTCTCTCTCGCTCTGTGATCCTAGCACTAGCATGCTCAGGATTTGGCTTTACCTTGGAGCCAGAGATATACCCGGTGAGGGCTTGCCCGGTGTGAGGCTTTTGAGCGTTTGGGAGCGTTGTGGACGTTGGACAGGAAACTATGCGAATATGAAGCCTCCAACATTCCTGCTTCAGTGAGTGGTTCTTTCCATGGACATCTGACTCTTGGATTCCTCTCAACTTGCCTTCTGATAAAACATTTTGTGAGCAGCAGTTTCCTTCGACAGCTACAAGGTGGCGCTACATTCAGGTGAGAGCACAAGTATGCACAAAATGTTAGGGACTTTTGCCAGATTTATCGGTGGATCTTGCATATTTTTTCAGAGGCTAGATATTGCCTAGAAATGCTTTTTAACATAGAGATGCTGGAGTTACAATGTCTGGTCGGGCCTCAGCCCTTCCATTGTTTGCCCACTGTAACAAATTTATTACCAGCACATGTGTGTTGTGACTCTGCTTTATGAAACTTATCATATATTAGGACAATGTATGTAGCAGAAGGTGCGATTGAGATGTTTGCCCACGTATTTGTTTATTTTTTTATATATGGCTGATTAATCTGTTCGTGAAATTTCCATTTTGTGACATGTTGCATTACAATATATCCTGCTTGCAGAATATATAAGTATTTTCAGTTTATTGGCCGGGAATCGAACCCGGGTCAACTGCTTGGGAAGCAGCTATGCTCACCACTATACCACCAACGCCCTCTGATGTGTTAGCTCTCGGTTCTAAATATTACGTTGCAGAAATCAATGACTATCTTGCACCAGCTTCAATGGTGCATTTGGTTTAGATACCAACATGAGAAGCAGTAGAACGTTTTTTGCAGAGGGTAAGGAACTGGGGATTGAAACCAAGGACAAAGTTGTGCAGAAGAGAAGAAATGAAAAGCAACAGTACAAATAGTAGAAATGAGCATATATAGGCAGCATGGGAAGCAAAGCAGGGAAGAGAAAGAGAACATTCCATGAAATGCCCAGGAGATAGATAAGAGCAGAACAAAAAGGGAAGAATGAAATTCAAAGCATGCCCAGAAAGTTGTGTGAAGCTCCCACCAGTCAGTCATTTATGGTTATAATTGTGTGTCTTTACTTTCAAAGTACAGGGTTGTACCTTTCACGATCACTCTTGTATTACACAGACACGAATAGTTGAGAAGTCTTTTCTCACATAGCTGGCACAAGCTTGCACTTTTCCTTTCTGGCTATGTGGAAATGACAGCTTGGTCCTTGGAAGGAAAATCAAGCAAAATTAGCAGAGGATGGTTTCGATCCATCGACCTCTGGGTTATGGGCCCAGCACGCTTCCGCTGCGCCACTCTGCTCCTTTGTGAAAGTGTTCTCTTTATGCAGATGAGGAGGCATTCAGAGAAGTGACGTGGGATTGGTCGGGCTCTCACCTCATTTGCCTAAGTATATCGCAAGGCATGCTGGGTGCAGAAAATCTTTATCTTCCCCTCTCACAATCAGTCACAACTGAAAGTCCAGACCCTCTTAGGCACTAGCCGTTTCAGGCCTTTAACAAGACAACAGCTCTCCGACGCTCTCTGTCTCTCTCTCTCTCTCTGTGATCCTAGTGCTTGCATGCTCAGTATTTGGCTTTACCTGGGAGCCAGAGATCTACCCGGTGAGGGCTTGCCGGGTATAAGGCTTTAGAGCGTTTGGGAGCATTCGGTACATGAGAGGACGTTGGACTGGAAGCTATGCAAATTTGAAGCATCCAAACTTCCTGCTGCAGTCGGAGGCTCTTTCCATGGACATCTGCCTTTTGGATTCCTCTAAACTTGCCCTCTGATGAAACATTTTGTGAGCTGCAGTTACCTCCGACGGCTACAAGGTGGTGCTACATTCAGGTGAGGGCACAAGTATGCACAAAATGTTGGGGACTTTTGCCAGATTTATTGCTGGATCTTGCATATTTTTTTCAGAGGCTAAATATTGCCTAGGAAATGCTTTTTAACATAGAGATGCTGGAGTTAAAATGTCTGGTCAGGCCTCAGCCCTTTCATTGTCTGCCACTGTAACATATTTTTTTACCAGTACATGTGAGTGGTGACTCTGCTTTATGAAACTTATCATATATTAGGACAATGAATATAGCAGAAGGGGCGATCGAAATGCTTGCCTACATATTTGTTTATTTTTTATATAATGGCTGATTAACCTCTTAATTATATTACCATTTTGTGAAATGTTGCTTTAAAATATATCCTGCTTGCAGAATATATAAGTATTTGTACTGCGTTGGCCGGGAATCGAACCCGGGTCAACTGCTTGGAAGGCAGCTATGCTCACCACTATACCACCAACGCCCTCTGATCTTTGCGCTCTCGGTTCTAAACATTAGGACCCTGAGTTCAATGACTATCATGCACCAGCTTCAATGGTGCATTTGGTTTAGATACCAACATGAAAAGCAATAGAAAGTTTTTGTAGAGGGTAAGGAACTGGGATTGAAACCAAGGACAAAGCTGTGCAGAAGAGAAGAATGGAAAGCAGCAATACAAATAATAGATATGAACACATAGAGGCAGCATGGGAAGCAAAGCAGGGAAGAGAAATAGAGAACATTCCATGAAATGCCCAGGAGATAGATAAGAGCAGAACAAAAAAGGGAAGAATGAAATTCAAAGCCTCCACATAAAAGTGTTTGAAGGTCCCACCAGTCATTCATGCTTATTATTGTGTGCCTTTACTTTCAAAGTACAGTGTGGAGCTTTTGACGATCCCTCTCTTGTATTTCAGCAGACACAGATAGTTGAGAAGTCTTTTCTCACATAGCTGACACAAGCTTGCGCTTTTCCTTGCTGGTAGCGTGGAAATGACAGCTTGGTCCTTGGAAGTAAAATCAAGCAAAATTAGCAGAGGATGGTTTCGATCCATCGACCTCTGGGTTATGGGCCCAGCACGCTTCCGCTGCGCCACTTTGCTCTGTTGTGAAAGTGTTCTTTTTATGCAGATAAGGAGCATTAGGCAGAGTAGCATGGGATTGGTCTGGCTCTCACCTCATTTGCATAAGTATATCCCAAGGCATGCTGGCTGCAGAAAAACTTCATCTTCCCCTCTCACAATCAGTCATAACTGAAAGTCAGACACTCTTAGGCACTAGCCGTTTCAGGCCTTTATCAAGACAGTAGCTCTTGAACCATCTCTCTCTCGCTCTGTGATCCTAGCACTAGCATGCTCAGGATTTGGCTTTACCTTGGAGCCAGAGATATACCCGGTGAGGGCTTGCCCGGTGTGAGGCTTTTGAGCGTTTGGGAGCGTTGTGGACGTTGGACAGGAAACTATGCGAATATGAAGCCTCCAACATTCCTGCTTCAGTGAGTGGTTCTTTCCATGGACATCTGACTCTTGGATTCCTCTCAACTTGCCTTCTGATAAAACATTTTGTGAGCAGCAGTTTCCTTCGACAGCTACAAGGTGGCGCTACATTCAGGTGAGAGCACAAGTATGCACAAAATGTTAGGGACTTTTGCCAGATTTATCGGTGGATCTTGCATATTTTTTCAGAGGCTAGATATTGCCTAGAAATGCTTTTTAACATAGAGATGCTGGAGTTACAATGTCTGGTCGGGCCTCAGCCCTTCCATTGTTTGCCCACTGTAACAAATTTATTACCAGCACATGTGTGTTGTGACTCTGCTTTATGAAACTTATCATATATTAGGACAATGTATGTAGCAGAAGGTGCGATTGAGATGTTTGCCCACGTATTTGTTTATTTTTTTATATATGGCTGATTAATCTGTTCGTGAAATTTCCATTTTGTGACATGTTGCATTACAATATATCCTGCTTGCAGAATATATAAGTATTTTCAGTGCGTTGGCCGGGAATCGAACCTGGGTCAACTGCTTGGGAAGCAGCTATGCTCACCACTATACCACCAACGCCCTCTGATGTGTTAGCTCTCGGTTCTAAATATTACGTTGCAGAAATCAATGACTATCTTGCACCAGCTTCAATGGTGCATTTGGTTTAGATACCAACATGAGAAGCAGTAGAACGTTTTTTGCAGAGGGTAAGGAACTGGGGATTGAAACCAAGGACAAAGTTGTGCAGAAGAGAAGAAATGAAAAGCAACAGTACAAATAGTAGAAATGAGCATATATAGGCAGCATGGGAAGCAAAGCAGGGAAGAGAAAGAGAACATTCCATGAAATGCCCAGGAGATAGATAAGAGCAGAACAAAAAGGGAAGAATGAAATTCAAAGCATGCCCAGAAAGTTGTGTGAAGCTCCCACCAGTCATTTATGGTTATAATTGTGTGTCTTTACTTTCAAAGTACAGGGTTGTACCTTTCACGATCACTCTTGTATTACACAGACACGAATAGTTGAGAAGTCTTTTCTCACATAGCTGGTACAAGCTTGCACTTTTCCTTTCTGGCTATGTGGAAATGACAGCTTGGTCCTTGGAAGGAAAATCAAGCAAAATTAGCAGAGGATGGTTTCGATCCATCGACCTCTGGGTTATGGGCCCAGCACGCTTCCGCTGCGCCACTCTGCTCCTTTGTGAAAGTGTTCTGTTTATGCAGATGAGGAGGCATTCAGAGAAGTGACGTGGGATTGGTCGGGCTCTCACCTCATTTGCCTAAGTATATCGCAAGGCATGCTGGGTGCAGAAAATCTTTATCTTCCCCTCTCACAATCAGTCACAACTGAAAGTCCAGACCCTCTTATTCACTAGCCGTTTCAGGCCTTTAACAAGACAACAGCTCTCCGACGCTCTCTGTCTCTCTCTCTCTCTGTGATCCTAGTGCTTGCATGCTCAGTATTTGGCTTTACCTGGGAGCCAGAGATCTACCCGGTGAGGGCTTGCCGGTATAAGGCTTTAGAGCGTTTGGGAGCGTTCGGTACATGAGAGGACGTTGGACTGGAAGCTATGCAAATTTGAAGCATCCAAACTTCCTGCTGCAGTCGGAGGCTCTTTCCATGGACATCTGCCTTTTGGATTCCTCTAAACTTGCCCTCTGATGAAGCATTTTGTGAGCTGCAGTTACCTCCGACGGCTACAAGGTGGTGCTACATTCAGGTGAGGGCACAAGTATGCACAAAATGTTGGGGACTTTTGCCAGATTTATTGCTGGATCTTGCATATTTTTTTCAGAGGCTAAATATTGCCTAGGAAATGCTTTTTAACATAGAGATGCTGGAGTTAAAATGTCTGGTCGGGCCTCAGCCCTTTCATTGTCTGCCCACTGTAACATATTTTTTTACCAGTACATGTGAGTGGTGACTCTGCTTTATGAAACTTATCATATATTAGGACAATGAATATAGCAGAAGGGGCGATCGAAATGCTTGCCTACATATTTGTTTATTTTTTATATAATGGCTGATTAACCTCTTAATTATATTACCATTTTGTGAAATGTTGCTTTAAAATATATCCTGCTTGCAGAATATATAAGTATTTGTATTGCGTTGGCCGGGAATCGAACCCGGGTCAACTGCTTGGAAGGCAGCTATGCTCACCACTATACCACCAACACCCTCAGATCTTTGCGCTCTCGGTTCTAAACATTAGGACCCTGAGTTCAATGACTATCATGCACCAGCTTCAATGGTGCATTTGGTTTAGATACCAACATGAAAAGCAATAGAAAGTTTTTGTAGAAGGTAAGGAACTGGGATTGAAACCAAGGACAAAGCTGTGCAGAAGAGAAGAATGGAAAGCAGCAATACAAATAATAGATATGAACACATAGAGGCAGCATGGGAAGCAAAGCAGGGAAGAGAAATAGAGAACATTCCATGAAATGCCCAGGAGATAGATAAGAGCAGAACAAAAAAGGGAAGAATGAAATTCAAAGCCTCCACATAAAAGTGTTTGAAGGTCCCACCAGTCATTCATGCTTATTATTGTGTGCCTTTACTTTCAAAGTACAGTGTGGAGCTTTTGACGATCCCTCTCTTGTATTTCAGCAGACACAGATAGTTGAGAAGTCTTTTCTCACATAGCTGGCACAAGCTTGCGCTTTTCCTTGCTGGTAGCGTGGAAATGACAGCTTGGTCCTTGGAAGTAAAATCAAGCAAAATTAGCAGAGGATGGTTTCGATCCATCGACCTCTGGGTTATGGGCCCAGCACGCTTCCGCTGCGCCACTCTGCTCCGTTGTGAAAGTGTTCTTTTTATGCAGATAAGGAGCATTAGGCAGAGTAGCATGGGATTGGTCTGGCTCTCACCTCATTTGCATAAGTATATCCCAAGGCATGCTGGGTGCAGAAAAACTTCATCTTCCCCTCTCACAATCAGTCATAACTGAAAGTCAGACACTCTTAGGCACTAGCCGTTTCAGGCCTTTATCAAGACAGTAGCTCTTGAACCATCTCTCTCTCGCTCTGTGATCCTAGCACTAGCATGCTCAGGATTTGGCTTTACCTTGGAGCCAGAGATATACCCGGTGAGGGCTTGCCCGGTGTGAGGCTTTTGAGCGTTTGGGAGCGTTCGGGACGTGAGTGGACGTTGGACAGGAAACTATGCGAATATGAAGCCTCCAACATTCCTGCTTCAGTGAGTGGTCCTTTCCATGGACATCTGACTCTTGGATTCCTCTCAACTTGCCTTCTGATAAAACATTTTGTGAGCAGCAGTTTCCTTCGACAGCTACAAGGTGGCGCTACATTCAGGTGAGAGCACAAGTATGCACAAAATGTTAGGGACTTTTGCCAGATTTATCGGTGGATCTTGCATATTTTTTCAGAGGCTAGATATTGCCTAGAAATGCTTTTTAACATAGAGATGCTGGAGTTACAATGTCTGGTCGGGCCTCAGCCCTTCCATTGTTTGCCCACTGTAACAAATTTATTACCAGCACATGTGTGTTGTGACTCTGCTTTATGAAACTTATCATATATTAGGACAATGTATGTAGCAGAAGGTGCGATTGAGATGTTTGCCCACGTATTTGTTTATTTTTTTATATATGGCTGATTAATCTGTTCGTGAAATTTCCATTTTGTGACATGTTGCATTACAATATATCCTGCTTGCAGAATATATAAGTATTTTCAGTGCGTTGGCCGGGAATCGAACCCGGGTCAACTGCTTGGGAAGCAGCTATGCTCACCACTATACCACCAACTCCCTCTGATGTGTTAGCTCTCGGTTCTAAATATTACGTTGCAGAAATCAATGACTATCTTGCACCAGCTTCAATGGTGCATTTGGTTTAGATACCAACATGAGAAGCAGTAGAACGTTTTTTGCAGAGGGTAAGGAACTGGGGATTGAAACCAAGGACAAAGTTGTGCAGAAGAGAAGAAATGAAAAGCAACAGTACAAATAGTAGAAATGAGCATATATAGGCAGCATGGGAAGCAAAGCAGGGAAGAGAAAGAGAACATTCCATGAAATGCCCAGGAGATAGATAAGAGCAGAACAAAAAGGGAAGAATGAAATTCAAAGCATGCCCAGAAAGTTGTGTGAAGCTCCCACCAGTCAGTCATTTATGGTTATAATTGTGTGTCTTTACTTTCAAAGTACAGGGTTGTACCTTTCACGATCACTCTTGTATTACACAGACACGAATAGTTGAGAAGTCTTTTCTCACATAGCTGGCACAAGCTTGCACTTTTCCTTTCTGGCTATGTGGAAATGACAGCTTGGTCCTTGGAAGGAAAATCAAGCAAAATTAGCAGAGGATGGTTTCGATCCATCGACCTCTGGGTTATGGGCCCAGCACGCTTCCGCTGCGCCACTCTGCTCCTTTGTGAAAGTGTTCTCTTTATGCAGATGAGGAGGCATTCAGAGAAGTGACGTGGGATTGGTCGGGCTCTCACCTCATTTGCCTAAGTATATCGCAAGGCATGCTGGGTGCAGAAAATCTTTATCTTCCCCTCTCACAATCAGTCACAACTGAAAGTCCAGACCCTCTTAGGCACTAGCCGTTTCAGGCCTTTAACAAGACAACAGCTCTCCGACGCTCTCTGTCTCTCTCTCTCTCTGTGATCCTAGTGCTTGCATGCTCAGTATTTGGCTTTTCCTGGGAGCCAGAGATCTACCCGGTGAGGGCTTGCCGGTATAAGGCTTTAGAGCGTTTGGGAGCGTTCGGTACATGAGAGGACGTTGGACTGGAAGCTATGCAAATTTGAAGCATCCAAACTTCCTGCTGCAGTCGGAGGCTCTTTCCATGGACATCTGCCTTTTGGATTCCTCTAAACTTGCCCTCTGATGAAACATTTTGTGAGCTGCAGTTACCTCCGACGGCTACAAGGTGGTGCTACATTCAGGTGAGGGCACAAGTATGCACAAAATGTTGGGGACTTTTGCCAGATTTATTGCTGGATCTTGCATATTTTTTTCAGAGGCTAAATATTGCCTAGGAAATGCTTTTTAACATAGAGATGCTGGAGTTAAAAGGTCTGGTTGGGCCTCAGCCCTTTCATTGTCTGCCCACTGTAACATATTTTTTTACCAGTACATGTGAGTGGTGACTCTGCTTTATGAAACTTATCATATATTAGGACAATGAATATAGCAGAAGGGGCGATCGAAATGCTTGCCTACATATTTGTTTATTCTTTATATAATGGCTGATTAACCTCTTAATTATATTACCATTTTGTGAAATGTTGCTTTAAAATATATCCTGCTTGCAGAATATATAAGTATTTATACTGCGTTGGCCGGGAATCGAACCCGGGTCAACTGCTTGGAAGGCAGCTATGCTCACCACTATACCACCAACGCCCTCTGATCTTTGCGCTCTCGGTTCTAAACATTAGGACCCTGAGTTCAATGACTATCATGCACCAGCTTCAATGGTGCATTTGGTTTAGATACCAACATGAAAAGCAATAGAAAGTTTTTGTAGAGGGTAAGGAACTGGGATTGAAACCAAGGACAAAGCTGTGCAGAAGAGAAGAATGGAAAGCAGCAATACAAATAATAGATATGAACACATAGAGGCAGCATGGGAAGCAAAGCAGGGAAGAGAAATAGAGAACATTCCATGAAATGCCCAGGAGATAGATAAGAGCAGAACAAAAAAGGGAAGAATGAAATTCAAAGCCTCCACATAAAAGTGTTTGAAGGTCCCACCAGTCATTCATGCTTATTATTGTGTGCCTTTACTTTCAAAGTACAGTGTGGAGCCTTTGACGATCCCTCTCTTGTATTTCAGCAGACACAGATAGTTGAGAAGTCTTTTCTCACATAGCTGGCACAAGCTTGCGCTTTTCCTTGCTGGTAGCGTGGAAATGACAGCTTGGTCCTTGGAAGTAAAATCAAGCAAAATTAGCAGAGGATGGTTTCGATCCATCGACCTCTGGGTTATGGGCCCAGCACGCTTCCGCTGCGCCACTCTGCTCCGTTGTGAAAGTGTTCTTTTTATGCAGATAAGGAGCATTAGGCAGAGTAGCATGGGATTGGTCTGGCTCTCACCTCATTTGCATAAGTATATCCCAAGGCATGCTGGGTGCAGAAAAACTTCATCTTCCCCTCTCACAATCAGTCATAACTGAAAGTCAGACACTCTTAGGCACTAGCCGTTTCAGGCCTTTATCAAGACAGTAGCTCTTGAACCATCTCTCTCTCGCTCTGTGATCCTAGCACTAGCATGCTCAGGATTTGGCTTTACCTTGGAGCCAGAGATATACCCGGTGAGGGCTTGCCCGGTGTGAGGCTTTTGAGCGTTTGTGAGCGTTCGGGACGTGAGTGGACGTTGGACAGGAAACTATGCGAATATGAAGCCTCCAACATTCCTGCTTCAGTGAGTGGTTCTTTCCATGGACATCTGACTCTTGGATTCCTCTCAACTTGCCTTCTGATAAAACATTTTGTGAGCAGCAGTTTCCTTCGACAGCTACAAGGTGGCGCTACATTCAGGTGAGAGCACAAGTATGCACAAAATGTTAGGGACTTTTGCCAGATTTATCGGTGGATCTTGCATATTTTTTCAGAGGCTAGATATTGCCTAGAAATGCTTTTTAACATAGAGATGCTGGAGTTACAATGTCTGGTCGGGCCTCAGCCCTTCCATTGTTTGCCCACTGTAACAAATTTATTACCAGCACATGTGTGTTGTGACTCTGCTTTATGAAACTTATCATATATTAGGACAATGTATGTAGCAGAAGGTGCGATTGAGATGTTTGCCCACGTATTTGTTTATTTTTTTATATATGGCTGATTAATCTGTTCGTGAAATTTCCATTTTGTGACATGTTGCATTACAATATATCCTGCTTGCAGAATATATAAGTATTTTCAGTGCGTTGGCCGGGAATCGAACCCGGGTCAACTGCTTGGGAAGCAGCTATGCTCACCACTATACCACCAACGCCCTCTGATGTGTTAGCTCTCGGTTCTAAATATTACGTTGCAGAAATCAATGACTATCTTGCACCAGCTTCAATGGTGCATTTGGTTTAGATACCAACATGAGAAGCAGTAGAACGTTTTTTGCAGAGGGTAAGGAACTGGGGATTGAAACCAAGGACAAAGTTGTGCAGAAGAGAAGAAATGAAAAGCAACAGTACAAATAGTAGAAATGAGCATATATAGGCAGCATGGGAAGCAAAGCAGGGAAGAGAAAGAGAACATTCCATGAAATGCCCAGGAGATAGATAAGAGCAGAACAAAAAGGGAAGAATGAAATTCAAAGCATGCCCAGAAAGTTGTGTGAAGCTCCCACCAGTCAGTCATTTATGGTTATAATTGTGTGTCTTTACTTTCAAAGTACAGGGTTGTACCTTTCACGATCACTCTTGTATTACACAGACACGAATAGTTGAGAAGTCTTTTCTCACATAGCGGCACAAGCTTGCACTTTTCCTTTCTGGCTATGTGGAAATGACAGCTTGGTCCTTGGAAGGAAAATCAAGCAAAATTAGCAGAGGATGGTTTCGATCCATCGACCTCTGGGTTATGGGCCCAGCACGCTTCCGCTGCGCCACTCTGCTCCTTTGTGAAAGTGTTCTCTTTATGCAGATGAGGAGGCATTCAGAGAAGTGACGTGGGATTGGTCGGGCTCTCACCTCATTTGCCTAAGTATATCGCAAGGCATGCTGGGTGCAGAAAATCTTTATCTTCCCCTCTCACAATCAGTCACAACTGAAAGTCCAGACCCTCTTAGGCACTAGCCGTTTCAGGCCTTTAACAAGACAACAGCTCTCCGACGCTCTCTGTCTCTCTCTCTCTCTGTGATCCTAGTGCTTGCATGCTCAGTATTTGGCTTTTCCTGGGAGCCAGAGATCTACCCGGTGAGGGCTTGCCGGTATAAGGATTTAGAGCGTTTGGGAGCGTTCGGTACATGAGAGGACGTTGGACTGGAAGCTATGCAAATTTGAAGCATCCAAACTTCCTGCTGCAGTCGGAGGCTCTTTCCATGGACATCTGCCTTTTGGATTCCTCTAAACTTGCCCTCTGATGAAACATTTTGTGAGCTGCAGTTACCTCCGACGGCTACAAGGTGGTGCTACATTCAGGTGAGGGCACAAGTATGCACAAAATGTTGGGGACTTTTGCCAGATTTATTGCTGGACCTTGCATATTTTTTTCAGAGGCTAAATATTGCCTAGGAAATGCTTTTTAACATAGAGATGCTGGAGTTAAAATGTCTGGTCGGGCCTCAGCCCTTTCATTGTCTGCCCACTGTAACATATTTTTTTACCAGTACATGTGAGTGGTGACTCTGCTTTATGAAACTTATCATATATTAGGACAATGAATATAGCAGAAGGGGCGATCGAAATGCTTGCCTACATATTTGTTTATTTTTTATATAATGGCTGATTAACCTCTTAATTATATTACCATTTTGTGAAATGTTGCTTTAAAATATATCCTGCTTGCAGAATATATAAGTATTTGTACTGCGTTGGCCGGGAATCGAACCCGGGTCAACTGCTTGGCAGGCAGCTATGCTCACCACTATACCACCAACGCCCTCTGATCTTTGCGCTCTCGGTTCTAAACATTAGGACCCTGAGTTCAATGACTATCATGCACCAGGTTCAATGGTGCATTTGGTTTAGATACCAACATGAAAAGCAATAGAAAGTTTTTGTAGAGGGTAAGGAACTGGGATTGAAACCAAGGACAAAGCTGTGCAGAAGAGAAGAATGGAAAGCAGCAATACAAATAATAGATATGAACACATAGAGGCAGCATGGGAAGCAAAGCAGGGAAGAGAAATAGAGAACATTCCATGAAATGCCCAGGAGATAGATAAGAGCAGAACAAAAAAGGGAAGAATGAAATTCAAAGCCTCCACATAAAAGTGTTTGAAGGTCCCACCAGTCATTCATGCTTATTATTGTGTGCCTTTACTTTCAAAGTACAGTGTGGAGCTTTTGACGATCCCTCTCTTGTATTTCAGCAGACACAGATAGTTGAGAAGTCTTTTCTCACATAGCTGGCACAAGCTTGCGCTTTTCCTTGCTGGTAGCGTGGAAATGACAGCTTGGTCCTTGGAAGTAAAATCAAGCAAAATTAGCAGAGGATGGTTTCGATCCATCGACCTCTGGGTTATGGGCCCAGCACGCTTCCGCTGCGCCACTCTGCTCCGTTGTGAAAGTGTTCTTTTTATGCAGATAAGGAGCATTAGGCAGAGTAGCATGGGATTGGTCTGGCTCTCACCTCATTTGCATAAGTATATCCCAAGGCATGCTGGGTGCAGAAAAACTTCATATTCCCCTCTCACAATCAGTCATAACTGAAAGTCAGACACTCTTAGGCACTAGCCGTTTCAGGCCTTTATCAAGACAGTAGCTCTTGAACCATCTCTCTCTCGCTCTGTGATCCTAGCACTAGCATGCTCAGGATTTGGCTTTACCTTGGAGCCAGAGATATACCCGGTGAGGGCTTGCCCGGTGTGAGGCTTTTGAGCGTTTGGGAGCGTTGTGGACGTTGGACAGGAAACTATGCGAATATGAAGCCTCCAACATTCCTGCTTCAGTGAGTGGTTCTTTCCATGGACATCTGACTCTTGGATTCCTCTCAACTTGCCTTCTGATAAAACATTTTGTGAGCAGCAGTTTCCTTCGACAGCTACAAGGTGGCGCTACATTCAGGTGAGAGCACAAGTATGCACAAAATGTTAGGGACTTTTGCCAGATTTATCGGTGGATCTTGCATATTTTTTCAGAGGCTAGATATTGCCTAGAAATGCTTTTTAACATAGAGATGCTGGAGTTACAATGTCTGGTCGGGCCTCAGCCCTTCCATTGTTTGCCCACTGTAACAAATTTATTACCAGCACATGTGTGTTGTGACTCTGCTTTATGAAACTTATCATATATTAGGACAATGTATGTAGCAGAAGGTGCGATTGAGATGTTTGCCCACGTATTTGTTTATTTTTTTATATATGGCTGATTAATCTGTTCGTGAAATTTCCATTTTGTGACATGTTGCATTACAATATATCCTGCTTGCAGAATATATAAGTATTTTCAGTGCGTTGGCCGGGAATCGAACCCGGGTCAACTGCTTGGGAAGCAGCTATGCTCACCACTATACCACCAACGCCCTCTGATGTGTTAGCTCTCGGTTCTAAATATTACGTTGCAGAAATCAATGACTATCTTGCACCAGCTTCAATGGTGCATTTGGTTTAGATACCAACATGAGAAGCAGTAGAACGTTTTTTGCAGAGGGTAAGGAACTGGGGATTGAAACCAAGGACAAAGTTGTGCAGAAGAGAAGAAATGAAAAGCAACAGTACAAATAGTAGAAATGAGCATATATAGGCAGCATGGGAAGCAAAGCAGGGAAGAGAAAGAGAACATTCCATGAAATGCCCAGGAGATAGATAAGAGCAGAACAAAAAGGGAAGAATGAAATTCAAAGCATGCCCAGAAAGTTGTGTGAAGCTCCCACCAGTCAGTCATTTATGGTTATAATTGTGTGTCTTTACTTTCAAAGTACAGGGTTGTACCTTTCACGATCACTCTTGTATTACACAGACACGAATAGTTGAGAAGTCTTTTCTCACATAGCTGGCACAAGCTTGCACTTTTCCTTTCTGGCTATGTGGAAATGACAGCTTGGTCCTTGGAAGGAAAATCAAGCAAAATTAGCAGAGGATGGTTTCGATCCATCGACCTCTGGGTTATGGGCCCAGCACGCTTCCGCTGCGCCACTCTGCTCCTTTGTGAAAGTGTTCTCTTTATGCAGATGAGGAGGCATTCAGAGAAGTGACGTGGGATTGGTCGGGCTCTCACCTCATTTGCCTAAGTATATCGCAAGGCATGCTGGGTGCAGAAAATCTTTATCTTCCCCTCTCACAATCAGTCACAACTGAAAGTCCAGACCCTCTTAGGCACTAGCCGTTTCAGGCCTTTAACAAGACAACAGCTCTCCGACGCTCTCTGTCTCTCTCTCTCTCTCTGTGATCCTAGTGCTTGCATGCTCAGTATTTGGCTTTACCTGGGAGCCAGAGATCTACCCGGTGAGGGCTTGCCGGGTATAAGGCTTTAGAGCGTTTGGGAGCATTCGGTACATGAGAGGACGTTGGACTGGAAGCTATGCAAATTTGAAGCATCCAAACTTCCTGCTGCAGTCGGAGGCTCTTTCCATGGACATCTGCCTTTTGGATTCCTCTAAACTTGCCCTCTGATGAAACATTTTGTGAGCTGCAGTTACCTCCGACGGCTACAAGGTGGTGCTACATTCAGGTGAGGGCACAAGTATGCACAAAATGTTGGGGACTTTTGCCAGATTTATTGCTGGATCTTGCATATTTTTTTCAGAGGCTAAATATTGCCTAGGAAATGCTTTTTAACATAGAGATGCTGGAGTTAAAATGTCTGGTCAGGCCTCAGCCCTTTCATTGTCTGCCACTGTAACATATTTTTTTACCAGTACATGTGAGTGGTGACTCTGCTTTATGAAACTTATCATATATTAGGACAATGAATATAGCAGAAGGGGCGATCGAAATGCTTGCCTACATATTTGTTTATTTTTTATATAATGGCTGATTAACCTCTTAATTATATTACCATTTTGTGAAATGTTGCTTTAAAATATATCCTGCTTGCAGAATATATAAGTATTTGTACTGCGTTGGCCAGGAATCGAACCCGGGTCAACTGCTTGGAAGGCAGCTATGCTCACCACTATACCACCAACGCCCTCTGATCTTTGCGCTCTCGGTTCTAAACATTAGGACCCTGAGTTCAATGACT
Source organism: Lissotriton vulgaris (assembly GCF_964263255.1). Classification (NCBI taxonomy): domain Eukaryota; kingdom Metazoa; phylum Chordata; class Amphibia; order Caudata; family Salamandridae; genus Lissotriton; species Lissotriton vulgaris. Next base: position 540,066,547 of record NC_141697.1, read on the forward strand.
ATCATGCACCAGCTTCAATGGTGCATTTGGTTTAGATACCAACATGAAAAGCAATAGAAAGTTTTTGTAGAGGGTAAGGAACTGGGATTGAAACCAAGGACAAAGCTGTGCAGAAGAGAAGAATGGAAAGCAGCAATACAAATAATAGATATGAACACATAGAGGCAGCATGGGAAGCAAAGCAGGGAAGAGAAATAGAGAACATTCCATGAAATGCCCAGGAGATAGATAAGAGCAGAACAAAAAAGGGAAGAATGAAATTCAAAGCCTCCACATAAAAGTGTTTGAAGGTCCCACCAGTCATTCATGCTTATTATTGTGTGCCTTTACTTTCAAAGTACAGTGTGGAGCTTTTGACGATCCCTCTCTTGTATTTCAGCAGACACAGATAGTTGAGAAGTCTTTTCTCACATAGCTGACACAAGCTTGCGCTTTTCCTTGCTGGTAGCGTGGAAATGACAGCTTGGTCCTTGGAAGTAAAATCAAGCAAAATTAGCAGAGGATGGTTTCGATCCATCGACCTCTGGGTTATGGGCCCAGCACGCTTCCGCTGCGCCACTTTGCTCTGTTGTGAAAGTGTTCTTTTTATGCAGATAAGGAGCATTAGGCAGAGTAGCATGGGATTGGTCTGGCTCTCACCTCATTTGCATAAGTATATCCCAAGGCATGCTGGGTGCAGAAAAACTTCATCTTCCCCTCTCACAATCAGTCATAACTGAAAGTCAGACACTCTTAGGCACTAGCCGTTTCAGGCCTTTATCAAGACAGTAGCTCTTGAACCATCTCTCTCTCGCTCTGTGATCCTAGCACTAGCATGCTCAGGATTTGGCTTTACCTTGGAGCCAGAGATATACCCGGTGAGGGCTTGCCCGGTGTGAGGCTTTTGAGCGTTTGGGAGCGTTGTGGACGTTGGACAGGAAACTATGCGAATATGAAGCCTCCAACATTCCTGCTTCAGTGAGTGGTTCTTTCCATGGACATCTGACTCTTGGATTCCTCTCAACTTGCCTTCTGATAAAACATTTTGTGAGCAGCAGTTTCCTTCGACAGCTACAAGGTGGCGCTACATTCAGGTGAGAGCACAAGTATGCACAAAATGTTAGGGACTTTTGCCAGATTTATCGGTGGATCTTGCATATTTTTTCAGAGGCTAGATATTGCCTAGAAATGCTTTTTAACATAGAGATGCTGGAGTTACAATGTCTGGTCGGGCCTCAGCCCTTCCATTGTTTGCCCACTGTAACAAATTTATTACCAGCACATGTGTGTTGTGACTCTGCTTTATGAAACTTATCATATATTAGGACAATGTATGTAGCAGAAGGTGCGATTGAGATGTTTGCCCACGTATTTGTTTATTTTTTTATATATGGCTGATTAATCTGTTCGTGAAATTTCCATTTTGTGACATGTTGCATTACAATATATCCTGCTTGCAGAATATATAAGTATTTTCAGTGCGTTGGCCGGGAATCGAACCCGGGTCAACTGCTTGGGAAGCAGCTATGCTCACCACTATACCACCAACGCCCTCTGATGTGTTAGCTCTCGGTTCTAAATATTATGTTGCAGAAATCAATGACTATCTTGCACCAGCTTCAATGGTGCATTTGGTTTAGATACCAACATGAGAAGCAGTAGAACGTTTTTTGCAGAGGGTAAGGAACTGGGGATTGAAACCAAGGACAAAGTTGTGCAGAAGAGAAGAAATGAAAAGCAACAGTACAAATAGTAGAAATGAGCATATATAGGCAGCATGGGAAGCAAAGCAGGGAAGAGAAAGAGAACATTCCATGAAATGCCCAGGAGATAGATAAGAGCAGAACAAAAAGGGAAGAATGAAATTCAAAGCATGCCCAGAAAGTTGTGTGAAGCTCCCACCAGTCATTTATGGTTATAATTGTGTGTCTTTACTTTCAAAGTACAGGGTTGTACCTTTCACGATCACTCTTGTATTACACAGACACGAATAGTTGAGAAGTCTTTTCTCACATAGCTGGTACAAGCTTGCACTTTTCCTTTCTGGCTATGTGGAAATGACAGCTTGGTCCTTGGGAAGGAAAATCAAGCAAAATTAGCAGAGGATGGTTTCGATCCATCGACCTCTGGGTTATGGGCCCAGCACGCTTCCGCTGCGCCACTCTGCTCCTTTGTGAAAGTGTTCTGTTTATGCAGATGAGGAGGCATTCAGAGAAGTGACGTGGGATTGGTCGGGCTCTCACCTCATTTGCCTAAGTATATCGCAAGGCATGCTGGGTGCAGAAAATCTTTATCTTCCCCTCTCACAATCAGTCACAACTGAAAGTCCAGACCCTCTTATTCACTAGCCGTTTCAGGCCTTTAACAAGACAACAGCTCTCCGACGCTCTCTGTCTCTCTCTCTCTCTGTGATCCTAGTGCTTGCATGCTCAGTATTTGGCTTTACCTGGGAGCCAGAGATCTACCCGGTGAGGGCTTGCCGGTATAAGGCTTTAGAGCGTTTGGGAGCGTTCGGTACATGAGAGGACGTTGGACTGGAAGCTATGCAAATTTGAAGCATCCAAACTTCCTGCTGCAGTCGGAGGCTCTTTCCATGGACATCTGCCTTTTGGATTCCTCTAAACTTGCCCTCTGATGAAACATTTTGTGAGCTGCAGTTACCTCCGACGGCTACAAGGTGGTGCTACATTCAGGTGAGGGCACAAGTATGCACAAAATGTTGGGGACTTTTGCCAGATTTATTGCTGGATCTTGCATATTTTTTTCAGAGGCTAAATATTGCCTAGGAAATGCTTTTTAACATAGAGATGCTGGAGTTAAAAGGTCTGGTTGGGCCTCAGCCCTTTCATTGTCTGCCCACTGTAACATATTTTTTTACCAGTACATGTGAGTGGTGACTCTGCTTTATGAAACTTATCATATATTAGGACAATGAATATAGCAGAAGGGGCGATCGAAATGCTTGCCTACATATTTGTTTATTCTTTATATAATGGCTGATTAACCTCTTAATTATATTACCATTTTGTGAAATGTTGCTTTAAAATATATCCTGCTTGCAGAATATATAAGTATTTATACTGCGTTGGCCGGGAATCGAACCCGGGTCAACTGCTTGGAAGGCAGCTATGCTCACCACTATACCACCAACGCCCTCTGATCTTTGCGCTCTCGGTTCTAAACATTAGGACCCTGAGTTCAATGACTATCATGCACCAGCTTCAATGGTGCATTTGGTTTAGATACCAACATGAAAAGCAATAGAAAGTTTTTGTAGAGGGTAAGGAACTGGGATTGAAACCAAGGACAAAGCTGTGCAGAAGAGAAGAATGGAAAGCAGCAATACAAATAATAGATATGAACACATAGAGGCAGCATGGGAAGCAAAGCAGGGAAGAGAAATAGAGAACATTCCATGAAATGCCCAGGAGATAGATAAGAGCAGAACAAAAAAGGGAAGAATGAAATTCAAAGCCTCCACATAAAAGTGTTTGAAGGTCCCACCAGTCATTCATGCTTATTATTGTGTGCCTTTACTTTCAAAGTACAGTGTGGAGCCTTTGACGATCCTTCTCTTGTATTTCAGCAGACACAGATAGTTGAGAAGTCTTTTCTCACATAGCTGGCACAAGCTTGCGCTTTTCCTTGCTGGTAGCGTGGAAATGACAGCTTGGTCCTTGGAAGTAAAATCAAGCAAAATTAGCAGAGGATGGTTTCGATCCATCGACCTCTGGGTTATGGGCCCAGCACGCTTCCGCTGCGCCACTCTGCTCCGTTGTGAAAGTGTTCTTTTTATGCAGATAAGGAGCATTAGGCAGAGTAGCATGGGATTGGTCTGGCTCTCACCTCATTTGCATAAGTATATCCCAAGGCATGCTGGGTGCAGAAAAACTTCATCTTCCCCTCTCACAATCAGTCATAACTGAAAGTCAGACACTCTTAGGCACTAGCCGTTTCAGGCCTTTATCAAGACAGTAGCTCTTGAACCATCTCTCTCTCGCTCTGTGATCCTAGCACTAGCATGCTCAGGATTTGGCTTTACCTTGGAGCCAGAGATATACCCGGTGAGGGCTTGCCCGGTGTGAGGCTTTTGAGCGTTTGTGAGCGTTGTGGACGTTGGACAGGAAACTATGCGAATATGAAGCCTCCAACATTCCTGCTTCAGTGAGTGGTTCTTTCCATGGACATCTGACTCTTGGATTCCTCTCAACTTGCCTTCTGATAAAGCATTTTGTGAGCAGCAGTTTCCTTCGACAGCTACAAGGTGGCGGTACATTCAGGTGAGAGCACAAGTATGCACAAAATGTTAGGGACTTTTGCCAGATTTATCGGTGGATCTTGCATATTTTTTCAGAGGCTAGATATTGCCTAGAAATGCTTTTTAACATAGAGATGCTGGAGTTACAATGTCTGGTCGGGCCTCAGCCCTTCCATTGTTTGCCCACTGTAACAAATTTATTACCAGCACATGTGTGTTGTGACTCTGCTTTATGAAACTTATCATATATTAGGACAATGTATGTAGCAGAAGGTGCGATTGAGATGTTTGCCCACGTATTTGTTTATTTTTTTATATATGGCTGATTAATCTGTTCGTGAAATTTCCATTTTGTGACATGTTGCATTACAATATATCCTGCTTGCAGAATATATAAGTATTTTCAGTGCGTTGGCCGGGAATCGAACCCGGGTCAACTGCTTGGGAAGCAGCTATGCTCACCACTATACCACCAACGCCCTCTGATGTGTTAGCTCTCGGTTCTAAATATTACGTTGCAGAAATCAATGACTATCTTGCACCAGCTTCAATGGTGCATTTGGTTTAGATACCAACATGAGAAGCAGTAGAACGTTTTTTGCAGAGGGTAAGGAACTGGGGATTGAAACCAAGGACAAAGTTGTGCAGAAGAGAAGAAATGAAAAGCAACAGTACAAATAGTAGAAATGAGCATATATAGGCAGCATGGGAAGCAAAGCAGGGAAGAGAAAGAGAACATTCCATGAAATGCCCAGGAGATAGATAAGAGCAGAACAAAAAGGGAAGAATGAAATTCAAAGCATGCCCAGAAAGTTGTGTGAAGCTCCCACCAGTCATTTATGGTTATAATTGTGTGTCTTTACTTTCAAAGTACAGGGTTGTACCTTTCACGATCACTCTTGTATTACACAGACACGAATAGTTGAGAAGTCTTTTCTCACATAGCTGGTACAAGCTTGCACTTTTCCTTTCTGGCTATGTGGAAATGACAGCTTGGTCCTTGGAAGGAAAATCAAGCAAAATTAGCAGAGGATGGTTTCGATCCATCGACCTCTGGGTTATGGGCCCAGCACGCTTCCGCTGCGCCACTCTGCTCCTTTGTGAAAGTGTTCTGTTTATGCAGATGAGGAGGCATTCAGAGAAGTGACGTGGGATTGGTCGGGCTCTCACCTCATTTGCCTAAGTATATCGCAAGGCATGCTGGGTGCAGAAAATCTTTATCTTCCCCTCTCACAATCAGTCACAACTGAAAGTCCAGACCCTCTTATTCACTAGCCGTTTCAGGCCTTTAACAAGACAACAGCTCTCCGACGCTCTCTGTCTCTCTCTCTCTCTGTGATCCTAGTGCTTGCATGCTCAGTATTTGGCTTTACCTGGGAGCCAGAGATCTACCCGGTGAGGGCTTGCCGGTATAAGGCTTTAGAGCGTTTGGGAGCGTTCGGTACATGAGAGGACGTTGGACTGGAAGCTATGCAAATTTGAAGCATCCAAACTTCCTGCTGCAGTCGGAGGCTCTTTCCATGGACATCTGCCTTTTGGATTCCTCTAAACTTGCCCTCTGATGAAACATTTTGTGAGCTGCAGTTACCTCCGACGGCTACAAGGTGGTGCTACATTCAGGTGAGGGCACAAGTATGCACAAAATGTTGGGGACTTTTGCCAGATTTATTGCTGGATCTTGCATATTTTTTTCAGAGGCTAAATATTGCCTAGGAAATGCTTTTTAACATAGAGATGCTGGAGTTAAAATGTCTGGTCGGGCCTCAGCCCTTTCATTGTCTGCCCACTGTAACATATTTTTTTACCAGTACATGTGAGTGGTGACTCTGCTTTATGAAACTTATCATATATTAGGACAATGAATATAGCAGAAGGGGCGATCGAAATGCTTGCCTACATATTTGTTTATTTTTTATATAATGGCTGATTAACCTCTTAATTATATTACCATTTTGTGAAATGTTGCTTTAAAATATATCCTGCTTGCAGAATATATAAGTATTTGTATTGCGTTGGCCGGGAATCGAACCCGGGTCAACTGCTTGGAAGGCAGCTATGCTCACCACTATACCACCAACGCCCTCAGATCTTTGCGCTCTCGGTTCTAAACATTAGGACCCTGAGTTCAATGACTATCATGCACCAGCTTCAATGGTGCATTTGGTTTAGATACCAACATGAAAAGCAATAGAAAGTTTTTGTAGAAGGTAAGGAACTGGGATTGAAACCAAGGACAAAGCTGTGCAGAAGAGAAGAATGGAAAGCAGCAATACAAATAATAGATATGAACACATAGAGGCAGCATGGGAAGCAAAGCAGGGAAGAGAAATAGAGAACATTCCATGAAATGCCCAGGAGATAGATAAGAGCAGAACAAAAAAGGGAAGAATGAAATTCAAAGCCTCCACATAAAAGTGTTTGAAGGTCCCACCAGTCATTCATGCTTATTATTGTGTGCCTTTACTTTCAAAGTACAGTGTGGAGCTTTTGACGATCCCTCTCTTGTATTTCAGCAGACACAGATAGTTGAGAAGTCTTTTCTCACATAGCTGGCACAAGCTTGCGCTTTTCCTTGCTGGTAGCGTGGAAATGACAGCTTGGTCCTTGGAAGTAAAATCAAGCAAAATTAGCAGAGGATGGTTTCGATCCATCGACCTCTGGGTTATGGGCCCAGCACGCTTCCGCTGCGCCACTCTGCTCCGTTGTGAAAGTGTTCTTTTTATGCAGATAAGGAGCATTAGGCAGAGTAGCATGGGATTGGTCTGGCTCTCACCTCATTTGCATAAGTATATCCCAAGGCATGCTGGGTGCAGAAAAACTTCATCTTCCCCTCTCACAATCAGTCATAACTGAAAGTCAGACACTCTTAGGCACTAGCCGTTTCAGGCCTTTATCAAGACAGTAGCTCTTGAACCATCTCTCTCTCGCTCTGTGATCCTAGCACTAGCATGCTCAGGATTTGGCTTTACCTTGGAGCCAGAGATATACCCGGTGAGGGCTTGCCCGGTGTGAGGCTTTTGAGCGTTTGGGAGCGTTCGGGACGTGAGTGGACGTTGGACAGGAAACTATGCGAATATGAAGCCTCCAACATTCCTGCTTCAGTGAGTGGTTCTTTCCATGGACATCTGACTCTTGGATTCCTCTCAACTTGCCTTCTGATAAAACATTTTGTGAGCAGCAGTTTCCTTCGACAGCTACAAGGTGGCGCTACATTCAGGTGAGAGCACAAGTATGCACAAAATGTTAGGGACTTTTGCCAGATTTATCGGTGGATCTTGCATATTTTTTCAGAGGCTAGATATTGCCTAGAAATGCTTTTTAACATAGAGATGCTGGAGTTACAATGTCTGGTCGGGCCTCAGCCCTTCCATTGTTTGCCCACTGTAACAAATTTATTACCAGCACATGTGTGTTGTGACTCTGCTTTATGAAACTTATCATATATTAGGACAATGTATGTAGCAGAAGGTGCGATTGAGATGTTTGCCCACGTATTTGTTTATTTTTTTATATATGGCTGATTAATCTGTTCGTGAAATTTCCATTTTGTGACATGTTGCATTACAATATATCCTGCTTGCAGAATATATAAGTATTTTCAGTGCGTTGGCCGGGAATCGAACCCGGGTCAACTGCTTGGGAAGCAGCTATGCTCACCACTATACCACCAACGCCCTCTGATGTGTTAGCTCTCGGTTCTAAATATTACGTTGCAGAAATCAATGACTATCTTGCACCAGCTTCAATGGTGCATTTGGTTTAGATACCAACATGAGAAGCAGTAGAACGTTTTTTGCAGAGGGTAAGGAACTGGGGATTGAAACCAAGGACAAAGTTGTGCAGAAGAGAAGAAATGAAAAGCAACAGTACAAATAGTAGAAATGAGCATATATAGGCAGCATGGGAAGCAAAGCAGGGAAGAGAAAGAGAACATTCCATGAAATGCCCAGGAGATAGATAAGAGCAGAACAAAAAGGGAAGAATGAAATTCAAAGCATGCCCAGAAAGTTGTGTGAAGCTCCCACCAGTCAGTCATTTATGGTTATAATTGTGTGTCTTTACTTTCAAAGTACAGGGTTGTACCTTTCACGATCACTCTTGTATTACACAGACACGAATAGTTGAGAAGTCTTTTCTCACATAGCGGCACAAGCTTGCACTTTTCCTTTCTGGCTATGTGGAAATGACAGCTTGGTCCTTGGAAGGAAAATCAAGCAAAATTAGCAGAGGATGGTTTCGATCCATCGACCTCTGGGTTATGGGCCCAGCACGCTTCCGCTGCGCCACTCTGCTCCTTTGTGAAAGTGTTCTCTTTATGCAGATGAGGAGGCATTCAGAGAAGTGACGTGGGATTGGTCGGGCTCTCACCTCATTTGCCTAAGTATATCGCAAGGCATGCTGGGTGCAGAAAATCTTTATCTTCCCCTCTCACAATCAGTCACAACTGAAAGTCCAGACCCTCTTAGGCACTAGCCGTTTCAGGCCTTTAACAAGACAACAGCTCTCCGACGCTCTCTGTCTCTCTCTCTCTCTGTGATCCTAGTGCTTGCATGCTCAGTATTTGGCTTTTCCTGGGAGCCAGAGATCTACCCGGTGAGGGCTTGCCGGTATAAGGATTTAGAGCGTTTGGGAGCGTTCGGTACATGAGAGGACGTTGGACTGGAAGCTATGCAAATTTGAAGCATCCAAACTTCCTGCTGCAGTCGGAGGCTCTTTCCATGGACATCTGCCTTTTGGATTCCTCTAAACTTGCCCTCTGATGAAACATTTTGTGAGCTGCAGTTACCTCCGACGGCTACAAGGTGGTGCTACATTCAGGTGAGGGCACAAGTATGCACAAAATGTTGGGGACTTTTGCCAGATTTATTGCTGGACCTTGCATATTTTTTTCAGAGGCTAAATATTGCCTAGGAAATGCTTTTTAACATAGAGATGCTGGAGTTAAAATGTCTGGTCGGGCCTCAGCCCTTTCATTGTCTGCCCACTGTAACATATTTTTGTACCAGTACATGTGAGTGGTGACTCTGCTTTATGAAACTTATCATATATTAGGACAATGAATATAGCAGAAGGGGCGATCGAAATGCTTGCCTACATATTTGTTTATTTTTTATATAATGGCTGATTAACCTCTTAATTATATTACCATTTTGTGAAATGTTGCTTTAAAATATATCCTGCTTGCAGAATATATAAGTATTTGTACTGCGTTGGCCGGGAATCGAACCCGGGTCAACTGCTTGGCAGGCAGCTATGCTCACCACTATACCACCAACGCCCTCTGATCTTTGCGCTCTCGGTTCTAAACATTAGGACCCTGAGTTCAATGACTATCATGCACCAGCTTCAATGGTGCATTTGGTTTAGATACCAACATGAAAAGCAATAGAAAGTTTTTGTAGAGGGTAAGGAACTGGGATTGAAACCAAGGACAAAGCTGTGCAGAAGAGAAGAATGGAAAGCAGCAATACAAATAATAGATATGAACACATAGAGGCAGCATGGGAAGCAAAGCAGGGAAGAGAAATAGAGAACATTCCATGAAATGCCCAGGAGATAGATAAGAGCAGAACAAAAAAGGGAAGAATGAAATTCAAAGCCTCCACATAAAAGTGTTTGAAGGTCCCACCAGTCATTCATGCTTATTATTGTGTGCCTTTACTTTCAAAGTACAGTGTGGAGCTTTTGACGATCCCTCTCTTGTATTTCAGCAGACACAGATAGTTGAGAAGTCTTTTCTCACATAGCTGGCACAAGCTTGCGCTTTTCCTTGCTGGTAGCGTGGAAATGACAGCTTGGTCCTTGGAAGTAAAATCAAGCAAAATTAGCAGAGGATGGTTTCGATCCATCGACCTCTGGGTTATGGGCCCAGCACGCTTCCGCTGCGCCACTCTGCTCCGTTGTGAAAGTGTTCTTTTTATGCAGATAAGGAGCATTAGGCAGAGTAGCATGGGATTGGTCTGGCTCTCACCTCATTTGCATAAGTATATCCCAAGGCATGCTGGGTGCAGAAAAACTTCATATTCCCCTCTCACAATCAGTCATAACTGAAAGTCAGACACTCTTAGGCACTAGCCGTTTCAGGCCTTTATCAAGACAGTAGCTCTTGAACCATCTCTCTCTCGCTCTGTGATCCTAGCACTAGCATGCTCAGGATTTGGCTTTACCTTGGAGCCAGAGATATACCCGGTGAGGGCTTGCCCGGTGTGAGGCTTTTGAGCGTTTGGGAGCGTTGTGGACGTTGGACAGGAAACTATGCGAATATGAAGCCTCCAACATTCCTGCTTCAGTGAGTGGTTCTTTCCATGGACATCTGACTCTTGGATTCCTCTCAACTTGCCTTCTGATAAAACATTTTGTGAGCAGCAGTTTCCTTCGACAGCTACAAGGTGGCGCTACATTCAGGTGAGAGCACAAGTATGCACAAAATGTTAGGGACTTTTGCCAGATTTATCGGTGGATCTTGCATATTTTTTCAGAGGCTAGATATTGCCTAGAAATGCTTTTTAACATAGAGATGCTGGAGTTACAATGTCTGGTCGGGCCTCAGCCCTTCCATTGTTTGCCCACTGTAACAAATTTATTACCAGCACATGTGTGTTGTGACTCTGCTTTATGAAACTTATCATATATTAGGACAATGTATGTAGCAGAAGGTGCGATTGAGATGTTTGCCCACGTATTTGTTTATTTTTTTATATATGGCTGATTAATCTGTTCGTGAAATTTCCATTTTGTGACATGTTGCATTACAATATATCCTGCTTGCAGAATATATAAGTATTTTCAGTGCGTTGGCCGGGAATCGAACCCGGGTCAACTGCTTGGGAAGCAGCTATGCTCACCACTATACCACCAACGCCCTCTGATGTGTTAGCTCTCGGTTCTAAATATTACGTTGCAGAAATCAATGACTATCTTGCACCAGCTTCAATGGTGCATTTGGTTTAGATACCAACATGAGAAGCAGTAGAACGTTTTTTGCAGAGGGTAAGGAACTGGGGATTGAAACCAAGGACAAAGTTGTGCAGAAGAGAAGAAATGAAAAGCAACAGTACAAATAGTAGAAATGAGCATATATAGGCAGCATGGGAAGCAAAGCAGGGAAGAGAAAGAGAACATTCCATGAAATGCCCAGGAGATAGATAAGAGCAGAACAAAAAGGGAAGAATGAAATTCAAAGCATGCCCAGAAAGTTGTGTGAAGCTCCCACCAGTCAGTCATTTATGGTTATAATTGTGTGTCTTTACTTTCAAAGTACAGGGTTGTACCTTTCACGATCACTCTTGTATTACACAGACACGAATAGTTGAGAAGTCTTTTCTCACATAGCTGGCACAAGCTTGCACTTTTCCTTTCTGGCTATGTGGAAATGACAGCTTGGTCCTTGGAAGGAAAATCAAGCAAAATTAGCAGAGGATGGTTTCGATCCATCGACCTCTGGGTTATGGGCCCAGCACGCTTCCGCTGCGCCACTCTGCTCCTTTGTGAAAGTGTTCTCTTTATGCAGATGAGGAGGCATTCAGAGAAGTGACGTGGGATTGGTCGGGCTCTCACCTCATTTGCCTAAGTATATCGCAAGGCATGCTGGGTGCAGAAAATCTTTATCTTCCCCTCTCACAATCAGTCACAACTGAAAGTCCAGACCCTCTTAGGCACTAGCCGTTTCAGGCCTTTAACAAGACAACAGCTCTCCGACGCTCTCTGTCTCTCTCTCTCTCTGTGATCCTAGTGCTTGCATGCTCAGTATTTGGCTTTTCCTGGGAGCCAGAGATCTACCCGGTGAGGGCTTGCCGGTATAAGGCTTTAGAGCGTTTGGGAGCGTTCGGTACATGAGAGGACGTTGGACTGGAAGCTATGCAAATTTGAAGCATCCAAACTTCCTGCTGCAGTCGGAGGCTCTTTCCATGGACATCTGCCTTTTGGATTCCTCTAAACTTGCCCTCTGATGAAACATTTTGTGAGCTGCAGTTACCTCCGACGGCTACAAGGTGGTGCTACATTCAGGTGAGGGCACAAGTATGCACAAAATGTTGGGGACTTTTGCCAGATTTATTGCTGGACCTTGCATATTTTTTTCAGAGGCTAAATATTGCCTAGGAAATGCTTTTTAACATAGAGATGCTGGAGTTAAAATGTCTGGTCGGGCCTCAGCCCTTTCATTGTCTGCCCACTGTAACATATTTTTTTACCAGTACATGTGAGTGGTGACTCTGCTTTATGAAACTTATCATATATTAGGACAATGAATATAGCAGAAGGGGCGATCGAAATGCTTGCCTACATATTTGTTCATTTTTTATATAATGGCTGATTAACCTCTTAATTATATTACCATTTTGTGAAATGTTGCTTTAAAATATATCCTGCTTGCAGAATATATAAGTATTTGTACTGCGTTGGCCGGGAATCGAACCCGGGTCAACTGCTTGGAAGGCAGCTATGCTCACCACTATACCACCAACGCCCTCTGATCTTTGCGCTCTCGGTTCTAAACATTAGGACCCTGAGTTCAATGACTATCATGCACCAGCTTCAATGGTGCATTTGGTTTAGATACCAACATGAAAAGCAATAGAAAGTTTTTGTAGAGGGTAAGGAACTGGGATTGAAACCAAGGACAAAGCTGTGCAGAAGAGAAGAATGGAAAGCAGCAATACAAATAATAGATATGAACACATAGAGGCAGCATGGGAAGCAAAGCAGGGAAGAGAAATAGAGAACATTCCATGAAATGCCCAGGAGATAGATAAGAGCAGAACAAAAAAGGGAAGAATGAAATTCAAAGCCTCCACATAAAAGTGTTTGAAGGTCCCACCAGTCATTCATGCTTATTATTGTGTGCCTTTACTTTCAAAGTACAGTGTGGAGCTTTTGACGATCCCTCTCTTGTATTTCAGCAGACACAGATAGTTGAGAAGTCTTTTCTCACATAGCTGGCACAAGCTTGCGCTTTTCCTTGCTGGTAGCGTGGAAATGACAGCTTGGTCCTTGGAAGTAAAATCAAGCAAAATTAGCAGAGGATGGTTTCGATCCATCGACCTCTGGGTTATGGGCCCAGCACGCTTCCGCTGCGCCACTTTGCTCCGTTGTGAAAGTGTTCTTTTTATGCAGATAAGGAGCATTAGGCAGAGTAGCATGGGATTGGTCTGGCTCTCACCTCATTTGCATAAGTATATCCCAAGGCATGCTGGGTGCAGAAAAACTTCATCTTCCCCTCTCACAATCAGTCATAACTGAAAGTCAGACACTCTTAGGCACTAGCCGTTTCAGGCCTTTATCAAGACAGTAGCTCTTGAACCATCTCTCTCTCGCTCTGTGATCCTAGCACTAGCATGCTCAGGATTTGGCTTTACCTTGGAGCCAGAGATATACCCGGTGAGGGCTTGCCCGGTGTGAGGCTTTTGAGCGTTTGGGAGCGTTGTGGACGTTGGACAGGAAACTATGCGAATATGAAGCCTCCAACATTCCTGCTTCAGTGAGTGGTTCTTTCCATGGACATCTGACTCTTGGATTCCTCTCAACTTGCCTTCTGATAAAACATTTTGTGAGCAGCAGTTTCCTTCGACAGCTACAAGGTGGCGCTACATTCAGGTGAGAGCACAAGTATGCACAAAATGTTAGGGACTTTTGCCAGATTTATCGGTGGATCTTGCATATTTTTTCAGAGGCTAGATATTGCCTAGAAATGCTTTTTAACATAGAGATGCTGGAGTTACAATGTCTGGTCGGGCCTCAGCCCTTCCATTGTTTGCCCACTGTAACAAATTTATTACCAGCACATGTGTGTTGTGACTCTGCTTTATGAAACTTATCATATATTAGGACAATGTATGTAGCAGAAGGTGCGATTGAGATGTTTGCCCACGTATTTGTTTATTTTTTTATATATGGCTGATTAATCTGTTCGTGAAATTTCCATTTTGTGACATGTTGCATTACAATATATCCTGCTTGCAGAATATATAAGTATTTTCAGTGCGTTGGCCGGGAATCGAACCCGGGTCAACTGCTTGGGAAGCAGCTATGCTCACCACTATACCACCAACGCCCTCTGATGTGTTAGCTCTCGGTTCTAAATATTACGTTGCAGAAATCAATGACTATCTTGCACCAGCTTCAATGGTGCATTTGGTTTAGATACCAACATGAGAAGCAGTAGAACGTTTTTTGCAGAGGGTAAGGAACTGGGGATTGAAACCAAGGACAAAGTTGTGCAGAAGAGAAGAAATGAAAAGCAACAGTACAAATAGTAGAAATGAGCATATATAGGCAGCATGGGAAGCAAAGCAGGGAAGAGAAAGAGAACATTCCATGAAATGCCCAGGAGATAGATAAGAGCAGAACAAAAAGGGAAGAATGAAATTCAAAGCATGCCCAGAAAGTTGTGTGAAGCTCCCACCAGTCAGTCATTTATGGTTATAATTGTGTGTCTTTACTTTCAAAGTACAGGGTTGTACCTTTCACGATCACTCTTGTATTACACAGACACGAATAGTTGAGAAGTCTTTTCTCACATAGCTGGCACAAGCTTGCACTTTTCCTTTCTGGCTATGTGGAAATGACAGCTTGGTCCTTGGAAGGAAAATCAAGCAAAATTAGCAGAGGATGGTTTCGATCCATCGACCTCTGGGTTATGGGCCCAGCACGCTTCCGCTGCGCCACTCTGCTCCTTTGTGAAAGTGTTCTCTTTATGCAGATGAGGAGGCATTCAGAGAAGTGACGTGGGATTGGTCGGGCTCTCACCTCATTTGCCTAAGTATATCGCAAGGCATGCTGGGTGCAGAAAATCTTTATCTTCCCCTCTCACAATCAGTCACAACTGAAAGTCCAGACCCTCTTAGGCACTAGCCGTTTCAGGCCTTTAACAAGACAACAGCTCTCCGACGCTCTCTGTCTCTCTCTCTCTCTGTGATCCTAGTGCTTGCATGCTCAGTATTTGGCTTTTCCTGGGAGCCAGAGATCTACCCGGTGAGGGCTTGCCGGTATAAGGCTTTAGAGCGTTTGGGAGCGTTCGGTACATGAGAGGACGTTGGACTGGAAGCTATGCAAATTTGAAGCATCCAAACTTCCTGCTGCAGTCGGAGGCTCTTTCCATGGACATCTGCCTTTTGGATTCCTCTAAACTTGCCCTCTGATGAAACATTTTGTGAGCTGCAGTTACCTCCGACGGCTACAAGGTGGTGCTACATTCAGGTGAGGGCACAAGTATGCACAAAATGTTGGGGACTTTTGCCAGATTTATTGCTGGACCTTGCATATTTTTTTCAGAGGCTAAATATTGCCTAGGAAATGCTTTTTAACATAGAGATGCTGGAGTTAAAATGTCTGGTCGGGCCTCAGCCCTTTCATTGTCTGCCCACTGTAACATATTTTTTTACCAGTACATGTGAGTGGTGACTCTGCTTTATGAAACTTATCATATATTAGGACAATGAATATAGCAGAAGGGGCGATCGAAATGCTTGCCTACATATTTGTTCATTTTTTATATAATGGCTGATTAACCTCTTAATTATATTACCATTTTGTGAAATGTTGCTTTAAAATATATCCTGCTTGCAGAATATATAAGTATTTGTACTGCGTTGGCCGGGAATCGAACCCGGGTCAACTGCTTGGAAGGCAGCTATGCTCACCACTATACCACCAACGCCCTCTGATCTTTGCGCTCTCGGTTCTAAACATTAGGACCCTGAGTTCAATGACTATCATGCACCAGCTTCAATGGTGCATTTGGTTTAGATACCAACATGAAAAGCAATAGAAAGTTTTTGTAGAGGGTAAGGAACTGGGATTGAAACCAAGGACAAAGCTGTGCAGAAGAGAAGAATGGAAAGCAGCAATACAAATAATAGATATGAACACATAGAGGCAGCATGGGAAGCAAAGCAGGGAAGAGAAATAGAGAACATTCCATGAAATGCCCAGGAGATAGATAAGAGCAGAACAAAAAAGGGAAGAATGAAATTCAAAGCCTCCACATAAAAGTGTTTGAAGGTCCCACCAGTCATTCATGCTTATTATTGTGTGCCTTTACTTTCAAAGTACAGTGTGGAGCTTTTGACGATCCCTCTCTTGTATTTCAGCAGACACAGATAGTTGAGAAGTCTTTTCTCACATAGCTGGCACAAGCTTGCGCTTTTCCTTGCTGGTAGCGTGGAAATGACAGCTTGGTCCTTGGAAGTAAAATCAAGCAAAATTAGCAGAGGATGGTTTCGATCCATCGACCTCTGGGTTATGGGCCCAGCACGCTTCCGCTGCGCCACTTTGCTCCGTTGTGAAAGTGTTCTTTTTATGCAGATAAGGAGCATTAGGCAGAGTAGCATGGGATTGGTCTGGCTCTCACCTCATTTGCATAAGTATATCCCAAGGCATGCTGGGTGCAGAAAAACTTCATCTTCCCCTCTCACAATCAGTCATAACTGAAAGTCAGACACTCTTAGGCACTAGCCGTTTCAGGCCTTTATCAAGACAGTAGCTCTTGAACCATCTCTCTCTCGCTCTGTGATCCTAGCACTAGCATGCTCAGGATTTGGCTTTACCTTGGAGCCAGAGATATACCCGGTGAGGGCTTGCCCGGTGTGAGGCTTTTGAGCGTTTGGGAGCGTTCGGGACGTGAGTGGACGTTGGACAGGAAACTATGCGAATATGAAGCCTCCAACATTCCTGCTTCAGTGAGTGGTTCTTTCCATGGACATCTGACTCTTGGATTCCTCTCAACTTGCCTTCTGATAAAACATTTTGTGAGCAGCAGTTTCCTTCGACAGCTACAAGGTGGCGCTACATTCAGGTGAGAGCACAAGTATGCACAAAATGTTAGGGACTTTTGCCAGATTTATCGGTGGATCTTGCATATTTTTTCAGAGGCTAGATATTGCCTAGAAATGCTTTTTAACATAGAGATGCTGGAGTTACAATGTCTGGTCGGGCCTCAGCCCTTCCATTGTTTGCCCACTGTAACAAATTTATTACCAGCACATGTGTGTTGTGACTCTGCTTTATGAAACTTATCATATATTAGGACAATGTATGTAGCAGAAGGTGCGATTGAGATGTTTGCCCACGTATTTGTTTATATTTTTATATATGGCTGATTAATCTGTTCGTGAAATTTCCATTTTGTGACATGTTGCATTACAATATATCCTGCTTGCAGAATATATAAGTATTTTCAGTGCGTTGGCCGGGAATCGAACCCGGGTCAACTGCTTGGGAAGCAGCTATGCTCACCACTATACCACCAACGCCCTCTGATGTGTTAGCTCTCGGTTCTAAATATTACGTTGCAGAAATCAATGACTATCTTGCACCAGCTTCAATGGTGCATTTGGTTTAGATACCAACATGAGAAGCAGTAGAACGTTTTTTGCAGAGGGTAAGGAACTGGGGATTGAAACCAAGGACAAAGTTGTGCAGAAGAGAAGAAATGAAAAGCAACAGTACAAATAGTAGAAATGAGCATATATAGGCAGCATGGGAAGCAAAGCAGGGAAGAGAAAGAGAACATTTCATGAAATGCCCAGGAGATAGATAAGAGCAGAACAAAAAGGGAAGAATGAAATTCAAAGCATGCCCAGAAAGTTGTGTGAAGCTCCCACCAGTCAGTCATTTATGGTTATAATTGTGTGTCTTTACTTTCAAAGTACAGGGTTGTACCTTTCACGATCACTCTTGTATTACACAGACACGAATAGTTGAGAAGTCTTTTCTCACATAGCGGCACAAGCTTGCACTTTTCCTTTCTGGCTATGTGGAAATGACAGCTTGGTCCTTGGAAGGAAAATCAAGCAAAATTAGCAGAGGATGGTTTCGATCCATCGACCTCTGGGTTATGGGCCCAGCACGCTTCCGCTGCGCCACTCTGCTCCTTTGTGAAAGTGTTCTCTTTATGCAGATGAGGAGGCATTCAGAGAAGTGACGTGGGATTGGTCGGGCTCTCACCTCATTTGCCTAAGTATATCGCAAGGCATGCTGGGTGCAGAAAATCTTTATCTTCCCCTCTCACAATCAGTCACAACTGAAAGTCCAGACCCTCTTAGGCACTAGCCGTTTCAGGCCTTTAACAAGACAACAGCTCTCCGACGCTCTCTGTCTCTCTCTCTCTCTGTGATCCTAGTGCTTGCATGCTCAGTATTTGGCTTTTCCTGGGAGCCAGAGATCTACCCGGTGAGGGCTTGCCGGTATAAGGATTTAGAGCGTTTGGGAGCGTTCGGTACATGAGAGGACGTTGGACTGGAAGCTATGCAAATTTGAAGCATCCAAACTTCCTGCTGCAGTCGGAGGCTCTTTCCATGGACATCTGCCTTTTGGATTCCTCTAAACTTGCCCTCTGATGAAACATTTTGTGAGCTGCAGTTACCTCCGACGGCTACAAGGTGGTGCTACATTCAGGTGAGGGCACAAGTATGCACAAAATGTTGGGGACTTTTGCCAGATTTATTGCTGGACCTTGCATATTTTTTTCAGAGGCTAAATATTGCCTAGGAAATGCTTTTTAACATAGAGATGCTGGAGTTAAAATGTCTGGTCGGGCCTCAGCCCTTTCATTGTCTGCCCACTGTAACATATTTTTTTACCAGTACATGTGAGTGGTGACTCTGCTTTATGAAACTTATCATATATTAGGACAATGAATATAGCAGAAGGGGCGATCGAAATGCTTGCCTACATATTTGTTTATTTTTTATATAATGGCTGATTAACCTCTTAATTATATTACCATTTTGTGAAATGTTGCTTTAAAATATATCCTGCTTGCAGAATATATAAGTATTTGTACTGCGTTGGCCGGGAATCGAACCCGGGTCAACTGCTTGGCAGGCAGCTATGCTCACCACTATACCACCAACGCCCTCTGATCTTTGCGCTCTCGGTTCTAAACATTAGGACCCTGAGTTCAATGACTATCATGCACCAGCTTCAATGGTGCATTTGGTTTAGATACCAACATGAAAAGCAATAGAAAGTTTTTGTAGAGGGTAAGGAACTGGGATTGAAACCAAGGACAAAGCTGTGCAGAAGAGAAGAATGGAAAGCAGCAATACAAATAATAGATATGAACACATAGAGGCAGCATGGGAAGCAAAGCAGGGAAGAGAAATAGAGAACATTCCATGAAATGCCCAGGAGATAGATAAGAGCAGAACAAAAAAGGGAAGAATGAAATTCAAAGCCTCCACATAAAAGTGTTTGAAGGTCCCACCAGTCATTCATGCTTATTATTGTGTGCCTTTACTTTCAAAGTACAGTGTGGAGCTTTTGACGATCCCTCTCTTGTATTTCAGCAGACACAGATAGTTGAGAAGTCTTTTCTCACATAGCTGGCACAAGCTTGCGCTTTTCCTTGCTGGTAGCGTGGAAATGACAGCTTGGTCCTTGGAAGTAAAATCAAGCAAAATTAGCAGAGGATGGTTTCGATCCATCGACCTCTGGGTTATGGGCCCAGCACGCTTCCGCTGCGCCACTCTGCTCCGTTGTGAAAGTGTTCTTTTTATGCAGATAAGGAGCATTAGGCAGAGTAGCATGGGATTGGTCTGGCTCTCACATCATTTGCATAAGTATATCCCAAGGCATGCTGGGTGCAGAAAAACTTCATATTCCCCTCTCACAATCAGTCATAACTGAAAGTCAGACACTCTTAGGCACTAGCCGTTTCAGGCCTTTATCAAGACAGTAGCTCTTGAACCATCTCTCTCTCGCTCTGTGATCCTAGCACTAGCATGCTCAGGATTTGGCTTTACCTTGGAGCCAGAGATATACCCGGTGAGGGCTTGCCCGGTGTGAGGCTTTTGAGCGTTTGGGAGCGTTGTGGACGTTGGACAGGAAACTATGCGAATATGAAGCCTCCAACATTCCTGCTTCAGTGAGTGGTTCTTTCCATGGACATCTGACTCTTGGATTCCTCTCAACTTGCCTTCTGATAAAACATTTTGTGAGCAGCAGTTTCCTTCGACAGCTACAAGGTGGCGCTACATTCAGGTGAGAGCACAAGTATGCACAAAATGTTAGGGACTTTTGCCAGATTTATCGGTGGATCTTGCATATTTTTTCAGAGGCTAGATATTGCCTAGAAATGCTTTTTAACATAGAGATGCTGGAGTTACAATGTCTGGTCGGGCCTCAGCCCTTCCATTGTTTGCCCACTGTAACAAATTTATTACCAGCACATGTGTGTTGTGACTCTGCTTTATGAAACTTATCATATATTAGGACAATGTATGTAGCAGAAGGTGCGATTGAGATGTTTGCCCACGTATTTGTTTATTTTTTTATATATGGCTGATTAATCTGTTCGTGAAATTTCCATTTTGTGACATGTTGCATTACAATATATCCTGCTTGCAGAATATATAAGTATTTTCAGTGCGTTGGCCGGGAATCGAACCCGGGTCAACTGCTTGGGAAGCAGCTATGCTCACCACTATACCACCAACGCCCTCTGATGTGTTAGCTCTCGGTTCTAAATATTACGTTGCAGAAATCAATGACTATCTTGCACCAGCTTCAATGGTGCATTTGGTTTAGATACCAACATGAGAAGCAGTAGAACGTTTTTTGCAGAGGGTAAGGAACTGGGGATTGAAACCAAGGACAAAGTTGTGCAGAAGAGAAGAAATGAAAAGCAACAGTACAAATAGTAGAAATGAGCATATATAGGCAGCATGGGAAGCAAAGCAGGGAAGAGAAAGAGAACATTCCATGAAATGCCCAGGAGATAGATAAGAGCAGAACAAAAAGGGAAGAATGAAATTCAAAGCATGCCCAGAAAGTTGTGTGAAGCTCCCACCAGTCAGTCATTTATGGTTATAATTGTGTGTCTTTACTTTCAAAGTACAGGGTTGTACCTTTCACGATCACTCTTGTATTACACAGACACGAATAGTTGAGAAGTCTTTTCTCACATAGCTGGCACAAGCTTGCACTTTTCCTTTCTGGCTATGTGGAAATGACAGCTTGGTCCTTGGAAGGAAAATCAAGCAAAATTAGCAGAGGATGGTTTCGATCCATCGACCTCTGGGTTATGGGCCCAGCACGCTTCCGCTGCGCCACTCTGCTCCTTTGTGAAAGTGTTCTCTTTATGCAGATGAGGAGGCATTCAGAGAAGTGACGTGGGATTGGTCGGGCTCTCACCTCATTTGCCTAAGTATATCGCAAGGCATGCTGGGTGCAGAAAATCTTTATCTTCCCCTCTCACAATCAGTCACAACTGAAAGTCCAGACCCTCTTAGGCACTAGCCGTTTCAGGCCTTTAACAAGACAACAGCTCTCCGACGCTCTCTGTCTCTCTCTCTCTGTGATCCTAGTGCTTGCATGCTCAGTATTTGGCTTTTCCTGGGAGCCAGAGATCTACCCGGTGAGGGCTTGCCGGTATAAGGCTTTAGAGCGTTTGGGAGCGTTCGGTACATGAGAGGACGTTGGACTGGAAGCTATGCAAATTTGAAGCATCCAAACTTCCTGCTGCAGTCGGAGGCTCTTTCCATGGACATCTGCCTTTTGGATTCCTCTAAACTTGCCCTCTGATGAAACATTTTGTGAGCTGCAGTTACCTCCGACGGCTACAAGGTGGTGCTACATTCAGGTGAGGGCACAAGTATGCACAAAATGTTGGGGACTTTTGCCAGATTTATTGCTGGACCTTGCATATTTTTTTCAGAGGCTAAATATTGCCTAGGAAATGCTTTTTAACATAGAGATGCTGGAGTTAAAATGTCTGGTCGGGCCTCAGCCCTTTCATTGTCTGCCCACTGTAACATATTTTTTTACCAGTACATGTGAGTGGTGACTCTGCTTTATGAAACTTATCATATATTAGGACAATGAATATAGCAGAAGGGGCGATCGAAATGCTTGCCTACATATTTGTTCATTTTTTATATAATGGCTGATTAACCTCTTAATTATATTACCATTTTGTGAAATGTTGCTTTAAAATATATCCTGCTTGCAGAATATATAAGTATTTGTACTGCGTTGGCCGGGAATCGAACCCGGGTCAACTGCTTGGAAGGCAGCTATGCTCACCACTATACCACCAACGCCCTCTGATCTTTGCGCTCTCGGTTCTAAACATTAGGACCCTGAGTTCAATGACTATCATGCACCAGCTTCAATGGTGCATTTGGTTTAGATACCAACATGAAAAGCAATAGAAAGTTTTTGTAGAGGGTAAGGAACTGGGATTGAAACCAAGGACAAAGCTGTGCAGAAGAGAAGAATGGAAAGCAGCAATACAAATAATAGATATGAACACATAGAGGCAGCATGGGAAGCAAAGCAGGGAAGAGAAATAGAGAACATTCCATGAAATGCCCAGGAGATAGATAAGAGCAGAACAAAAAAGGGAAGAATGAAATTCAAAGCCTCCACATAAAAGTGTTTGAAGGTCCCACCAGTCATTCATGCTTATTATTGTGTGCCTTTACTTTCAAAGTACAGTGTGGAGCTTTTGACGATCCCTCTCTTGTATTTCAGCAGACACAGATAGTTGAGAAGTCTTTTCTCACATAGCTGGCACAAGCTTGCGCTTTTCCTTGCTGGTAGCGTGGAAATGACAGCTTGGTCCTTGGAAGTAAAATCAAGCAAAATTAGCAGAGGATGGTTTCGATCCATCGACCTCTGGGTTATGGGCCCAGCACGCTTCCGCTGCGCCACTTTGCTCCGTTGTGAAAGTGTTCTTTTTATGCAGATAAGGAGCATTAGGCAGAGTAGCATGGGATTGGTCTGGCTCTCACCTCATTTGCATAAGTATATCCCAAGGCATGCTGGGTGCAGAAAAACTTCATCTTCCCCTCTCACAATCAGTCATAACTGAAAGTCAGACACTCTTAGGCACTAGCCGTTTCAGGCCTTTATCAAGACAGTAGCTCTTGAACCATCTCTCTCTCGCTCTGTGATCCTAGCACTAGCATGCTCAGGATTTGGCTTTACCTTGGAGCCAGAGATATACCCGGTGAGGGCTTGCCCGGTGTGAGGCTTTTGAGCGTTTGGGAGCGTTCGGGACGTGAGTGGACGTTGGACAGGAAACTATGCGAATATGAAGCCTCCAACATTCCTGCTTCAGTGAGTGGTTCTTTCCATGGACATCTGACTCTTGGATTCCTCTCAACTTGCCTTCTGATAAAACATTTTGTGAGCAGCAGTTTCCTTCGACAGCTACAAGGTGGCGCTACATTCAGGTGAGAGCACAAGTATGCACAAAATGTTAGGGACTTTTGCCAGATTTATCGGTGGATCTTGCATATTTTTTCAGAGGCTAGATATTGCCTAGAAATGCTTTTTAACATAGAGATGCTGGAGTTACAATGTCTGGTCGGGCCTCAGCCCTTCCATTGTTTGCCCACTGTAACAAATTTATTACCAGCACATGTGTGTTGTGACTCTGCTTTATGAAACTTATCATATATTAGGACAATGTATGTAGCAGAAGGTGCGATTGAGATGTTTGCCCACGTATTTGTTTATTTTTTTATATATGGCTGATTAATCTGTTCGTGAAATTTCCATTTTGTGACATGTTGCATTACAATATATCCTGCTTGCAGAATATATAAGTATTTTCAGTGCGTTGGCCGGGAATCGAACCCGGGTCAACTGCTTGGGAAGCAGCTATGCTCACCACTATACCACCAACGCCCTCTGATGTGTTAGCTCTCGGTTCTAAATATTACGTTGCAGAAATCAATGACTATCTTGCACCAGCTTCAATGGTGCATTTGGTTTAGATACCAACATGAGAAGCAGTAGAACGTTTTTTGCAGAGGGTAAGGAACTGGGGATTGAAACCAAGGACAAAGTTGTGCAGAAGAGAAGAAATGAAAAGCAACAGTACAAATAGTAGAAATGAGCATATATAGGCAGCATGGGAAGCAAAGCAGGGAAGAGAAAGAGAACATTCCATGAAATGCCCAGGAGATAGATAAGAGCAGAACAAAAAGGGAAGAATGAAATTCAAAGCATGCCCAGAAAGTTGTGTGAAGCTCCCACCAGTCAGTCATTTATGGTTATAATTGTGTGTCTTTACTTTCAAAGTACAGGGTTGTACCTTTCACGATCACTCTTGTATTACACAGACACGAATAGTTGAGAAGTCTTTTCTCACATAGCTGGCACAAGCGTGCACTTTTCCTTTCTGGCTATGTGGAAATGACAGCTTGGTCCTTGGAAGGAAAATCAAGCAAAATTAGCAGAGGATGGTTTCGATCCATCGACCTCTGGGTTATGGGCCCAGCACGCTTCCGCTGCGCCACTCTGCTCCTTTGTGAAAGTGTTCTCTTTATGCAGATGAGGAGGCATTCAGAGAAGTGACGTGGGATTGGTCGGGCTCTCACCTCATTTGCCTAAGTATATCGCAAGGCATGCTGGGTGCAGAAAATCTTTATCTTCCCCTCTCACAATCAGTCACAACTGAAAGTCCAGACCCTCTTAGGCACTAGCCGTTTCAGGCCTTTAACAAGACAACAGCTCTCCGACGCTCTCTGTCTCTCTCTCTCTCTCTGTGATCCTAGTGCTTGCATGCTCAGTATTTGGCTTTACCTGGGAGCCAGAGATCTACCCGGTGAGGGCTTGCCGGGTATAAGGCTTTAGAGCGTTTGGGAGCATTCGGTACATGAGAGGACGTTGGACTGGAAGCTATGCAAATTTGAAGCATCCAAACTTCCTGCTGCAGTCGGAGGCTCTTTCCATGGACATCTGCCTTTTGGATTCCTCTAAACTTGCCCTCTGATGAAACATTTTGTGAGCTGCAGTTACCTCCGACGGCTACAAGGTGGTGCTACATTCAGGTGAGGGCACAAGTATGCACAAAATGTTGGGGACTTTTGCCAGATTTATTGCTGGATCTTGCATATTTTTTTCAGAGGCTAAATATTGCCTAGGAAATGCTTTTTAACATAGAGATGCTGGAGTTAAAATGTCTGGTCAGGCCTCAGCCCTTTCATTGTCTGCCACTGTAACATATTTTTTTACCAGTACATGTGAGTGGTGACTCTGCTTTATGAAACTTATCATATATTAGGACAATGAATATAGCAGAAGGGGCGATCGAAATGCTTGCCTACATATTTGTTTATTTTTTATATAATGGCTGATTAACCTCTTAATTATATTACCATTTTGTGAAATGTTGCTTTAAAATATATCCTGCTTGCAGAATATATAAGTATTTATACTGCGTTGGCCAGGAATCGAACCCGGGTCAACTGCTTGGAAGGCAGCTATGCTCACCACTATACCACCAACGCCCTCTGATCTTTGCGCTCTCGGTTCTAAACATTAGGACCCTGAGTTCAATGACTATCATGCACCAGCTTCAATGGTGCATTTGGTTTAGATACCAACATGAAAAGCAATAGAAAGTTTTTGTAGAGGGTAAGGAACTGGGATTGAAACCAAGGACAAAGCTGTGCAGAAGAGAAGAATGGAAAGCAGCAATACAAATAATAGATATGAACACATAGAGGCAGCATGGGAAGCAAAGCAGGGAAGAGAAATAGAGAACATTCCATGAAATGCCCAGGAGATAGATAAGAGCAGAACAAAAAAGGGAAGAATGAAATTCAAAGCCTCCACATAAAAGTGTTTGAAGGTCCCACCAGTCATTCATGCTTATTATTGTGTGCCTTTACTTTCAAAGTACAGTGTGGAGCTTTTGACGATCCCTCTCTTGTATTTCAGCAGACACAGATAGTTGAGAAGTCTTTTCTCACATAGCTGACACAAGCTTGCGCTTTTCCTTGCTGGTAGCGTGGAAATGACAGCTTGGTCCTTGGAAGTAAAATCAAGCAAAATTAGCAGAGGATGGTTTCGATCCATCGACCTCTGGGTTATGGGCCCAGCACGCTTCCGCTGCGCCACTTTGCTCTGTTGTGAAAGTGTTCTTTTTATGCAGATAAGGAGCATTAGGCAGAGTAGCATGGGATTGGTCTGGCTCTCACCTCATTTGCATAAGTATATCCCAAGGCATGCTGGGTGCAGAAAAACTTCATCTTCCCCTCTCACAATCAGTCATAACTGAAAGTCAGACACTCTTAGGCACTAGCCGTTTCAGGCCTTTATCAAGACAGTAGCTCTTGAACCATCTCTCTCTCGCTCTGTGATCCTAGCACTAGCATGCTCAGGATTTGGCTTTACCTTGGAGCCAGAGATATACCCGGTGAGGGCTTGCCCGGTGTGAGGCTTTTGAGCGTTTGGGAGCGTTGTGGACGTTGGACAGGAAACTATGCGAATATGAAGCCTCCAACATTCCTGCTTCAGTGAGTGGTTCTTTCCATGGACATCTGACTCTTGGATTCCTCTCAACTTGCCTTCTGATAAAACATTTTGTGAGCAGCAGTTTCCTTCGACAGCTACAAGGTGGCGCTACATTCAGGTGAGAGCACAAGTATGCACAAAATGTTAGGGACTTTTGCCAGATTTATCGGTGGATCTTGCATATTTTTTCAGAGGCTAGATATTGCCTAGAAATGCTTTTTAACATAGAGATGCTGGAGTTACAATGTCTGGTCGGGCCTCAGCCCTTCCATTGTTTGCCCACTGTAACAAATTTATTACCAGCACATGTGTGTTGTGACTCTGCTTTATGAAACTTATCATATATTAGGACAATGTATGTAGCAGAAGGTGCGATTGAGATGTTTGCCCACGTATTTGTTTATTTTTTTATATATGGCTGATTAATCTGTTCGTGAAATTTCCATTTTGTGACATGTTGCATTACAATATATCCTGCTTGCAGAATATATAAGTATTTTCAGTGCGTTGGCCGGGAATCGAACCCGGGTCAACTGCTTGGGAAGCAGCTATGCTCACCACTATACCACCAACGCCCTCTGATGTGTTAGCTCTCGGTTCTAAATATTATGTTGCAGAAATCAATGACTATCTTGCACCAGCTTCAATGGTGCATTTGGTTTAGATACCAACATGAGAAGCAGTAGAACGTTTTTTGCAGAGGGTAAGGAACTGGGGATTGAAACCAAGGACAAAGTTGTGCAGAAGAGAAGAAATGAAAAGCAACAGTACAAATAGTAGAAATGAGCATATATAGGCAGCATGGGAAGCAAAGCAGGGAAGAGAAAGAGAACATTCCATGAAATGCCCAGGAGATAGATAAGAGCAGAACAAAAAGGGAAGAATGAAATTCAAAGCATGCCCAGAAAGTTGTGTGAAGCTCCCACCAGTCATTTATGGTTATAATTGTGTGTCTTTACTTTCAAAGTACAGGGTTGTACCTTTCACGATCACTCTTGTATTACACAGACACGAATAGTTGAGAAGTCTTTTCTCACATAGCTGGTACAAGCTTGCACTTTTCCTTTCTGGCTATGTGGAAATGACAGCTTGGTCCTTGGGAAGGAAAATCAAGCAAAATTAGCAGAGGATGGTTTCGATCCATCGACCTCTGGGTTATGGGCCCAGCACGCTTCCGCTGCGCCACTCTGCTCCTTTGTGAAAGTGTTCTGTTTATGCAGATGAGGAGGCATTCAGAGAAGTGACGTGGGATTGGTCGGGCTCTCACCTCATTTGCCTAAGTATATCGCAAGGCATGCTGGGTGCAGAAAATCTTTATCTTCCCCTCTCACAATCAGTCACAACTGAAAGTCCAGACCCTCTTATTCACTAGCCGTTTCAGGCCTTTAACAAGACAACAGCTCTCCGACGCTCTCTGTCTCTCTCTCTCTCTGTGATCCTAGTGCTTGCATGCTCAGTATTTGGCTTTACCTGGGAGCCAGAGATCTACCCGGTGAGGGCTTGCCGGTATAAGGCTTTAGAGCGTTTGGGAGCGTTCGGTACATGAGAGGACGTTGGACTGGAAGCTATGCAAATTTGAAGCATCCAAACTTCCTGCTGCAGTCGGAGGCTCTTTCCATGGACATCTGCCTTTTGGATTCCTCTAAACTTGCCCTCTGATGAAACATTTTGTGAGCTGCAGTTACCTCCGACGGCTACAAGGTGGTGCTACATTCAGGTGAGGGCACAAGTATGCACAAAATGTTGGGGACTTTTGCCAGATTTATTGCTGGATCTTGCATATTTTTTTCAGAGGCTAAATATTGCCTAGGAAATGCTTTTTAACATAGAGATGCTGGAGTTAAAATGTCTGGTCGGGCCTCAGCCCTTTCATTGTCTGCCCACTGTAACATATTTTTTTACCAGTACATGTGAGTGGTGACTCTGCTTTATGAAACTTATCATATATTAGGACAATGAATATAGCAGAAGGGGCGATCGAAATGCTTGCCTACATATTTGTTTATTTTTTATATAATGGCTGATTAACCTCTTAATTATATTACCATTTTGTGAAATGTTGCTTTAAAATATATCCTGCTTGCAGAATATATAAGTATTTGTATTGCGTTGGCCGGGAATCGAACCCGGGTCAACTGCTTGGAAGGCAGCTATGCTCACCACTATACCACCAACGCCCTCAGATCTTTGCGCTCTCGGTTCTAAACATTAGGACCCTGAGTTCAATGACTATCATGCACCAGCTTCAATGGTGCATTTGGTTTAGATACCAACATGAAAAGCAATAGAAAGTTTTTGTAGAAGGTAAGGAACTGGGATTGAAACCAAGGACAAAGCTGTGCAGAAGAGAAGAATGGAAAGCAGCAATACAAATAATAGATATGAACACATAGAGGCAGCATGGGAAGCAAAGCAGGGAAGAGAAATAGAGAACATTCCATGAAATGCCCAGGAGATAGATAAGAGCAGAACAAAAAAGGGAAGAATGAAATTCAAAGCCTCCACATAAAAGTGTTTGAAGGTCCCACCAGTCATTCATGCTTATTATTGTGTGCCTTTACTTTCAAAGTACAGTGTGGAGCTTTTGACGATCCCTCTCTTGTATTTCAGCAGACACAGATAGTTGAGAAGTCTTTTCTCACATAGCTGGCACAAGCTTGCGCTTTTCCTTGCTGGTAGCGTGGAAATGACAGCTTGGTCCTTGGAAGTAAAATCAAGCAAAATTAGCAGAGGATGGTTTCGATCCATCGACCTCTGGGTTATGGGCCCAGCACGCTTCCGCTGCGCCACTCTGCTCCGTTGTGAAAGTGTTCTTTTTATGCAGATAAGGAGCATTAGGCAGAGTAGCATGGGATTGGTCTGGCTCTCACCTCATTTGCATAAGTATATCCCAAGGCATGCTGGGTGCAGAAAAACTTCATCTTCCCCTCTCACAATCAGTCATAACTGAAAGTCAGACACTCTTAGGCACTAGCCGTTTCAGGCCTTTATCAAGACAGTAGCTCTTGAACCATCTCTCTCTCGCTCTGTGATCCTAGCACTAGCATGCTCAGGATTTGGCTTTACCTTGGAGCCAGAGATATACCCGGTGAGGGCTTGCCCGGTGTGAGGCTTTTGAGCGTTTGGGAGCGTTCGGGACGTGAGTGGATGTTGGACAGGAAACTATGCGAATATGAAGCCTCCAACATTCCTGCTTCAGTGAGTGGTTCTTTCCATGGACATCTGACTCTTGGATTCCTCTCAACTTGCCTTCTGATAAAACATTTTGTGAGCAGCAGTTTCCTTCGACAGCTACAAGGTGGCGCTACATTCAGGTGAGAGCACAAGTATGCACAAAATGTTAGGGACTTTTGCCAGATTTATCGGTGGATCTTGCATATTTTTTCAGAGGCTAGATATTGCCTAGAAATGCTTTTTAACATAGAGATGCTGGAGTTACAATGTCTGGTCGGGCCTCAGCCCTTCCATTGTTTGCCCACTGTAACAAATTTATTACCAGCACATGTGTGTTGTGACTCTGCTTTATGAAACTTATCATATATTAGGACAATGTATGTAGCAGAAGGTGCGATTGAGATGTTTGCCCACGTATTTGTTTATTTTTTTATATATGGCTGATTAATCTGTTCGTGAAATTTCCATTTTGTGACATGTTGCATTACAATATATCCTGCTTGCAGAATATATAAGTATTTTCAGTGCGTTGGCCGGGAATCGAACCCGGGTCAACTGCTTGGGAAGCAGCTATGCTCACCACTATACCACCAACGCCCTCTGATGTGTTAGCTCTCGGTTCTAAATATTACGTTGCAGAAATCAATGACTATCTTGCACCAGCTTCAATGGTGCATTTGGTTTAGATACCAACATGAGAAGCAGTAGAACTTTTTTTGCAGAGGGTAAGGAACTGGGGATTGAAACCAAGGACAAAGTTGTGCAGAAGAGAAGAAATGAAAAGCAACAGTACAAATAGTAGAAATGAGCATATATAGGCAGCATGGGAAGCAAAGCAGGGAAGAGAAAGAGAACATTCCATGAAATGCCCAGGAGATAGATAAGAGCAGAACAAAAAGGGAAGAATGAAATTCAAAGCATGCCCAGAAAGTTGTGTGAAGCTCCCACCAGTCATTTATGGTTATAATTGTGTGTCTTTACTTTCAAAGTACAGGGTTGTACCTTTCACGATCACTCTTGTATTACACAGACACGAATAGTTGAGAAGTCTTTTCTCACATAGCTGGTACAAGCTTGCACTTTTCCTTTCTGGCTATGTGGAAATGACAGCTTGGTCCTTGGAAGGAAAATCAAGCAAAATTAGCAGAGGATGGTTTCGATCCATCGACCTCTGGGTTATGGGCCCAGCACGCTTCCGCTGCGCCACTCTGCTCCTTTGTGAAAGTGTTCTGTTTATGCAGATGAGGAGGCATTCAGAGAAGTGACGTGGGATTGGTCGGGCTCTCACCTCATTTGCCTAAGTATATCGCAAGGCATGCTGGGTGCAGAAAATCTTTATCTTCCCCTCTCACAATCAGTCACAACTGAAAGTCCAGACCCTCTTATTCACTAGCCGTTTCAGGCCTTTAACAAGACAACAGCTCTCCGACGCTCTCTGTCTCTCTCTCTCTCTGTGATCCTAGTGCTTGCATGCTCAGTATTTGGCTTTACCTGGGAGCCAGAGATCTACCCAGTGAGGGCTTGCCGGTATAAGGCTTTAGAGCGTTTGGGAGCGTTCGGTACATGAGAGGACGTTGGACTGGAAGCTATGCAAATTTGAAGCATCCAAACTTCCTGCTGCAGTCGGAGGCTCTTTCCATGGACATCTGCCTTTTGGATTCCTCTAAACTTGCCCTCTGATGAAACATTTTGTGAGCTGCAGTTACCTCCGACGGCTACAAGGTGGTGCTACATTCAGGTGAGGGCACAAGTATGCACAAAATGTTGGGGACTTTTGCCAGATTTATTGCTGGATCTTGCATATTTTTTTCAGAGGCTAAATATTGCCTAGGAAATGCTTTTTAACATAGAGATGCTGGAGTTAAAATGTCTGGTCGGGCCTCAGCCCTTTCATTGTCTGCCCACTGTAACATATTTTTTTACCAGTACATGTGAGTGGTGACTCTGCTTTATGAAACTTATCATATATTAGGACAATGAATATAGCAGAAGGGGCGATCGAAATGCTTGCCTACATATTTGTTTATTTTTTATATAATGGCTGATTAACCTCTTAATTATATTACCATTTTGTGAAATGTTGCTTTAAAATATATCCTGCTTGCAGAATATATAAGTATTTGTATTGCGTTGGCCGGGAATCGAACCCGGGTCAACTGCTTGGAAGGCAGCTATGCTCACCACTATACCACCAACGCCCTCAGATCTTTGCGCTCTCGGTTCTAAACATTAGGACCCTGAGTTCAATGACTATCATGCACCAGCTTCAATGGTGCATTTGGTTTAGATACCAACATGAAAAGCAATAGAAAGTTTTTGTAGAAGGTAAGGAACTGGGATTGAAACCAAGGACAAAGCTGTGCAGAAGAGAAGAATGGAAAGCAGCAATACAAATAATAGATATGAACACATAGAGGCAGCATGGGAAGCAAAGCAGGGAAGAGAAATAGAGAACATTCCATGAAATGCCCAGGAGATAGATAAGAGCAGAACAAAAAAGGGAAGAATGAAATTCAAAGCCTCCACATAAAAGTGTTTGAAGGTCCCACCAGTCATTCATGCTTATTATTGTGTGCCTTTACTTTCAAAGTACAGTGTGGAGCTTTTGACGATCCCTCTCTTGTATTTCAGCAGACACAGATAGTTGAGAAGTCTTTTCTCACATAGCTGGCACAAGCTTGCGCTTTTCCTTGCTGGTAGCGTGGAAATGACAGCTTGGTCCTTGGAAGTAAAATCAAGCAAAATTAGCAGAGGATGGTTTCGATCCATCGACCTCTGGGTTATGGGCCCAGCACGCTTCCGCTGCGCCACTCTGCTCCGTTGTGAAAGTGTTCTTTTTATGCAGATAAGGAGCATTAGGCAGAGTAGCATGGGATTGGTCTGGCTCTCACCTCATTTGCATAAGTATATCCCAAGGCATGCTGGGTGCAGAAAAACTTCATCTTCCCCTCTCACAATCAGTCATAACTGAAAGTCAGACACTCTTAGGCACTAGCCGTTTCAGGCCTTTATCAAGACAGTAGCTCTTGAACCATCTCTCTCTCGCTCTGTGATCCTAGCACTAGCATGCTCAGGATTTGGCTTTACCTTGGAGCCAGAGATATACCCGGTGAGGGCTTGCCCGGTGTGAGGCTTTTGAGCGTTTGGGAGCGTTCGGGACGTGAGTGGACGTTGGACAGGAAACTATGCGAATATGAAGCCTCCAACATTCCTGCTTCAGTGAGTGGTTCTTTCCATGGACATCTGACTCTTGGATTCCTCTCAACTTGCCTTCTGATAAAACATTTTGTGAGCAGCAGTTTCCTTCGACAGCTACAAGGTGGCGCTACATTCAGGTGAGAGCACAAGTATGCACAAAATGTTAGGGACTTTTGCCAGATTTATCGGTGGATCTTGCATATTTTTTCAGAGGCTAGATATTGCCTAGAAATGCTTTTTAACATAGAGATGCTGGAGTTACAATGTCTGGTCGGGCCTCAGCCCTTCCATTGTTTGCCCACTGTAACAAATTTATTACCAGCACATGTGTGTTGTGACTCTGCTTTATGAAACTTATCATATATTAGGACAATGTATGTAGCAGAAGGTGCGATTGAGATGTTTGCCCACGTATTTGTTTATTTTTTTATATATGGCTGATTAATCTGTTCGTGAAATTTCCATTTTGTGACATGTTGCATTACAATATATCCTGCTTGCAGAATATATAAGTATTTTCAGTGCGTTGGCCGGGAATCGAACCCGGGTCAACTGCTTGGGAAGCAGCTATGCTCACCACTATACCACCAACGCCCTCTGATGTGTTAGCTCTCGGTTCTAAATATTACGTTGCAGAAATCAATGACTATCTTGCACCAGCTTCAATGGTGCATTTGGTTTAGATACCAACATGAGAAGCAGTAGAACGTTTTTTGCAGAGGGTAAGGAACTGGGGATTGAAACCAAGGACAAAGTTGTGCAGAAGAGAAGAAATGAAAAGCAACAGTACAAATAGTAGAAATGAGCATATATAGGCAGCATGGGAAGCAAAGCAGGGAAGAGAAAGAGAACATTCCATGAAATGCCCAGGAGATAGATAAGAGCAGAACAAAAAGGGAAGAATGAAATTCAAAGCATGCCCAGAAAGTTGTGTGAAGCTCCCACCAGTCATTTATGGTTATAATTGTGTGTCTTTACTTTCAAAGTACAGGGTTGTACCTTTCACGATCACTCTTGTATTACACAGACACGAATAGTTGAGAAGTCTTTTCTCACATAGCTGGTACAAGCTTGCACTTTTCCTTTCTGGCTATGTGGAAATGACAGCTTGGTCCTTGGAAGGAAAATCAAGCAAAATTAGCAGAGGATGGTTTCGATCCATCGACCTCTGGGTTATGGGTCCAGCACGCTTCCGCTGCGCCACTCTGCTCCTTTGTGAAAGTGTTCTGTTTATGCAGATGAGGAGGCATTCAGAGAAGTGACGTGGGATTGGTCGGGCTCTCACCTCATTTGCCTAAGTATATCGCAAGGCATGCTGGGTGCAGAAAATCTTTATCTTCCCCTCTCACAATCAGTCACAACTGAAAGTCCAGACCCTCTTATTCACTAGCCGTTTCAGGCCTTTAACAAGACAACAGCTCTCCGACGCTCTCTGTCTCTCTCTCTCTCTGTGATCCTAGTGCTTGCATGCTCAGTATTTGGCTTTACCTGGGAGCCAGAGATCTACCCGGTGAGGGCTTGCCGGTATAAGGCTTTAGAGCGTTTGGGAGCGTTCGGTACATGAGAGGACGTTGGACTGGAAGCTATGCAAATTTGAAGCATCCAAACTTCCTGCTGCAGTCGGAGGCTCTTTCCATGGACATCTGCCTTTTGGATTTCTCTAAACTTGCCCTCTGATGAAGCATTTTGTGAGCTGCAGTTACCTCCGACGGCTACAAGGTGGTGCTACATTCAGGTGAGGGCACAAGTATGCACAAAATGTTGGGGACTTTTGCCAGATTTATTGCTGGATCTTGCATATTTTTTTCAGAGGCTAAATATTGCCTAGGAAATGCTTTTTAACATAGAGATGCTGGAGTTAAAATGTCTGGTCGGGCCTCAGCCCTTTCATTGTCTGCCCACTGTAACATATTTTTTTACCAGTACATGTGAGTGGTGACTCTGCTTTATGAAACTTATCATATATTAGGACAATGAATATAGCAGAAGGGGCGATCGAAATGCTTGCCTACATATTTGTTTATTTTTTATATAATGGCTGATTAACCTCTTAATTATATTACCATTTTGTGAAATGTTGCTTTAAAATATATCCTGCTTGCAGAATATATAAGTATTTGTATTGCGTTGGCCGGGAATCGAACCCGGGTCAACTGCTTGGAAGGCAGCTATGCTCACCACTATACCACCAACGCCCTCAGATCTTTGCGCTCTCGGTTCTAAACATTAGGACCCTGAGTTCAATGACTATCATGCACCAGCTTCAATGGTGCATTTGGTTTAGATACCAACATGAAAAGCAATAGAAAGTTTTTGTAGAAGGTAAGGAACTGGGATTGAAACCAAGGACAAAGCTGTGCAGAAGAGAAGAATGGAAAGCAGCAATACAAATAATAGATATGAACACATAGAGGCAGCATGGGAAGCAAAGCAGGGAAGAGAAATAGAGAACATTCCATGAAATGCCCAGGAGATAGATAAGAGCAGAACAAAAAAGGGAAGAATGAAATTCAAAGCCTCCACATAAAAGTGTTTGAAGGTCCCACCAGTCATTCATGCTTATTATTGTGTGCCTTTACTTTCAAAGTACAGTGTGGAGCTTTTGACGATCCCTCTCTTGTATTTCAGCAGACACAGATAGTTGAGAAGTCTTTTCTCACATAGCTGGCACAAGCTTGCGCTTTTCCTTGCTGGTAGCGTGGAAATGACAGCTTGGTCCTTGGAAGTAAAATCAAGCAAAATTAGCAGAGGATGGTTTCGATCCATCGACCTCTGGGTTATGGGCCCAGCACGCTTCCGCTGCGCCACTCTGCTCCGTTGTGAAAGTGTTCTTTTTATGCAGATAAGGAGCATTAGGCAGAGTAGCATGGGATTGGTCTGGCTCTCACCTCATTTGCATAAGTATATCCCAAGGCATGCTGGGTGCAGAAAAACTTAATCTTCCCCTCTCACAATCAGTCATAACTGAAAGTCAGACACTCTTAGGCACTAGCCGTTTCAGGCCTTTATCAAGACAGTAGCTCTTGAACCATCTCTCTCTCGCTCTGTGATCCTAGCACTAGCATGCTCAGGATTTGGCTTTACCTTGGAGCCAGAGATATACCCGGTGAGGGCTTGCCCGGTGTGAGGCTTTTGAGCGTTTGGGAGCGTTGTGGACGTTGGATAGGAAACTATGCGAATATGAAGCCTCCAACATTCCTGCTTCAGTGAGTGGTTCTTTCCATGGACATCTGACTCTTGGATTCCTCTCAACTTGCCTTCTGATAAAACATTTTGTGAGCAGCAGTTTCCTTCGACAGCTACAAGGTGGCGCTACATTCAGGTGAGAGCACAAGTATGCACAAAATGTTAGGGACTTTTGCCAGATTTATCGGTGGATCTTGCATATTTTTTCAGAGGCTAGATATTGCCTAGAAATGCTTTTTAACATAGAGATGCTGGAGTTACAATGTCTGGTCGGGCCTCAGCCCTTCCATTGTTTGCCCACTGTAACAAATTTATTACCAGCACATGTGTGTTGTGACTCTGCTTTATGAAACTTATCATATATTAGGACAATGTATGTAGCAGAAGGTGCGATTGAGATGTTTGCCCACGTATTTGTTTATTTTTTTATATATGGCTGATTAATCTGTTCGTGAAATTTCCATTTTGTGACATGTTGCATTACAATATATCCTGCTTGCAGAATATATAAGTATTTTCAGTGCGTTGGCCGGGAATCGAACCCGGGTCAACTGCTTGGGAAGCAGCTATGCTCACCACTATACCACCAACGCCCTCTGATGTGTTAGCTCTCGGTTCTAAATATTACGTTGCAGAAATCAATGACTATCTTGCACCAGCTTCAATGGTGCATTTGGTTTAGATACCAACATGAGAAGCAGTAGAACGTTTTTTGCAGAGGGTAAGGAACTGGGGATTGAAACCAAGGACAAAGTTGTGCAGAAGAGAAGAAATGAAAAGCAACAGTACAAATAGTAGAAATGAGCATATATAGGCAGCATGGGAAGCAAAGCAGGGAAGAGAAAGAGAACATTCCATGAAATGCCCAGGAGATAGATAAGAGCAGAACAAAAAGGGAAGAATGAAATTCAAAGCATGCCCAGAAAGTTGTGTGAAGCTCCCACCAGTCATTTATGGTTATAATTGTGTGTCTTTACTTTCAAAGTACAGGGTTGTACCTTTCACGATCACTCTTGTATTACACAGACACGAATAGTTGAGAAGTCTTTTCTCACATAGCTGGTACAAGCTTGCACTTTTCCTTTCTGGCTATGTGGAAATGACAGCTTGGTCCTTGGAAGGAAAATCAAGCAAAATTAGCAGAGGATGGTTTCGATCCATCGACCTCTGGGTTATGGGTCCAGCACGCTTCCGCTGCGCCACTCTGCTCCTTTGTGAAAGTGTTCTGTTTATGCAGATGAGGAGGCATTCAGAGAAGTGACGTGGGATTGGTCGGGCTCTCACCTCATTTGCCTAAGTATATCGCAAGGCATGCTGGGTGCAGAAAATCTTTATCTTCCCCTCTCACAATCAGTCACAACTGAAAGTCCAGACCCTCTTATTCACTAGCCGTTTCAGGCCTTTAACAAGACAACAGCTCTCCGACGCTCTCTGTCTCTCTCTCTCTCTGTGATCCTAGTGCTTGCATGCTCAGTATTTGGCTTTACCTGGGAGCCAGAGATCTACCCGGTGAGGGCTTGCCGGTATAAGGCTTTAGAGCGTTTGGGAGCGTTCGGTACATGAGAGGACGTTGGACTGGAAGCTATGCAAATTTGAAGCATCCAAACTTCCTGCTGCAGTCGGAGGCTCTTTCCATGGACATCTGCCTTTTGGATTTCTCTAAACTTGCCCTCTGATGAAGCATTTTGTGAGCTGCAGTTACCTCCGACGGCTACAAGGTGGTGCTACATTCAGGTGAGGGCACAAGTATGCACAAAATGTTGGGGACTTTTGCCAGATTTATTGCTGGATCTTGCATATTTTTTTCAGAGGCTAAATATTGCCTAGGAAATGCTTTTTAACATAGAGATGCTGGAGTTAAAATGTCTGGTCGGGCCTCAGCCCTTTCATTGTCTGCCCACTGTAACATATTTTTTTACCAGTACATGTGAGTGGTGACTCTGCTTTATGAAACTTATCATATATTAGGACAATGAATATAGCAGAAGGGGCGATCGAAATGCTTGCCTACATATTTGTTTATTTTTTATATAATGGCTGATTAACCTCTTAATTATATTACCATTTTGTGAAATGTTGCTTTAAAATATATCCTGCTTGCAGAATATATAAGTATTTGTATTGCGTTGGCCGGGAATCGAACCCGGGTCAACTGCTTGGAAGGCAGCTATGCTCACCACTATACCACCAACGCCCTCAGATCTTTGCGCTCTCGGTTCTAAACATTAGGACCCTGAGTTCAATGACTATCATGCACCAGCTTCAATGGTGCATTTGGTTTAGATACCAACATGAAAAGCAATAGAAAGTTTTTGTAGAAGGTAAGGAACTGGGATTGAAACCAAGGACAAAGCTGTGCAGAAGAGAAGAATGGAAAGCAGCAATACAAATAATAGATATGAACACATAGAGGCAGCATGGGAAGCAAAGCAGGGAAGAGAAATAGAGAACATTCCATGAAATGCCCAGGAGATAGATAAGAGCAGAACAAAAAAGGGAAGAATGAAATTCAAAGCCTCCACATAAAAGTGTTTGAAGGTCCCACCAGTCATTCATGCTTATTATTGTGTGCCTTTACTTTCAAAGTACAGTGTGGAGCTTTTGACGATCCCTCTCTTGTATTTCAGCAGACACAGATAGTTGAGAAGTCTTTTCTCACATAGCTGGCACAAGCTTGCGCTTTTCCTTGCTGGTAGCGTGGAAATGACAGCTTGGTCCTTGGAAGTAAAATCAAGCAAAATTAGCAGAGGATGGTTTCGATCCATCGACCTCTGGGTTATGGGCCCAGCACGCTTCCGCTGCGCCACTCTGCTCCGTTGTGAAAGTGTTCTTTTTATGCAGATAAGGAGCATTAGGCAGAGTAGCATGGGATTGGTCTGGCTCTCACCTCATTTGCATAAGTATATCCCAAGGCATGCTGGGTGCAGAAAAACTTAATCTTCCCCTCTCACAATCAGTCATAACTGAAAGTCAGACACTCTTAGGCACTAGCCGTTTCAGGCCTTTATCAAGACAGTAGCTCTTGAACCATCTCTCTCTCGCTCTGTGATCCTAGCACTAGCATGCTCAGGATTTGGCTTTACCTTGGAGCCAGAGATATACCCGGTGAGGGCTTGCCCGGTGTGAGGCTTTTGAGCGTTTGGGAGCGTTGTGGACGTTGGATAGGAAACTATGCGAATATGAAGCCTCCAACATTCCTGCTTCAGTGAGTGGTTCTTTCCATGGACATCTGACTCTTGGATTCCTCTCAACTTGCCTTCTGATAAAACATTTTGTGAGCAGCAGTTTCCTTCGACAGCTACAAGGTGGCGCTACATTCAGGTGAGAGCACAAGTATGCACAAAATGTTAGGGACTTTTGCCAGATTTATCGGTGGATCTTGCATATTTTTTCAGAGGCTAGATATTGCCTAGAAATGCTTTTTAACATAGAGATGCTGGAGTTACAATATCTGGTCGGGCCTCAGCCCTTCCATTGTTTGCCCACTGTAACAAATTTATTACCAGCACATGTGTGTTGTGACTCTGCTTTATGAAACTTATCATATATTAGGACAATGTATGTAGCAGAAGGTGCGATTGAGATGTTTGCCCACGTATTTGTTTATTTTTTTATATATGGCTGATTAATCTGTTCGTGAAATTTCCATTTTGTGACATGTTGCATTACAATATATCCTGCTTGCAGAATATATAAGTATTTTCAGTGCGTTGGCCGGGAATCGAACCCGGGTCAACTGCTTGGGAAGCAGCTATGCTCACCACTATACCACCAACGCCCTCTGATGTGTTAGCTCTCGGTTCTAAATATTACGTTGCAGAAATCAATGACTATCTTGCACCAGCTTCAATGGTGCATTTGGTTTAGATACCAACATGAGAAGCAGTAGAACGTTTTTTGCAGAGGGTAAGGAACTGGGGATTGAAACCAAGGACAAAGTTGTGCAGAAGAGAAGAAATGAAAAGCAACAGTACAAATAGTAGAAATGAGCATATATAGGCAGCATGGGAAGCAAAGCAGGGAAGAGAAAGAGAACATTCCATGAAATGCCCAGGAGATAGATAAGAGCAGAACAAAAAGGGAAGAATGAAATTCAAAGCATGCCCAGAAAGTTGTGTGAAGCTCCCACCAGTCAGTCATTTATGGTTATAATTGTGTGTCTTTACTTTCAAAGTACAGGGTTGTACCTTTCACGATCACTCTTGTATTACACAGACACGAATAGTTGAGAAGTCTTTTCTCACATAGCTGGCACAAGCTTGCACTTTTCCTTTCTGGCTATGTGGAAATGACAGCTTGGTCCTTGGAAGGAAAATCAAGCAAAATTAGCAGAGGATGGTTTCGATCCATCGACCTCTG
Organism: Lissotriton vulgaris; assembly: GCF_964263255.1. NCBI lineage: Eukaryota > Metazoa > Chordata > Amphibia > Caudata > Salamandridae > Lissotriton > Lissotriton vulgaris. The sequence continues at coordinate 540,106,952 of NC_141697.1, forward strand.
GGTTATGGGCCCAGCACGCTTCCGCTGCGCCACTCTGCTCCTTTGTGAAAGTGTTCTCTTTATGCAGATGAGGAGGCATTCAGAGAAGTGACGTGGGATTGGTCGGGCTCTCACCTCATTTGCCTAAGTATATCGCAAGGCATGCTGGGTGCAGAAAATCTTTATCTTCCCCTCTCACAATCAGTCACAACTGAAAGTCCAGACCCTCTTAGGCACTAGCCGTTTCAGGCCTTTAACAAGACAACAGCTCTCCGACGCTCTCTGTCTCTCTCTCTCTCTGTGATCCTAGTGCTTGCATGCTCAGTATTTGGCTTTTCCTGGGAGCCAGAGATCTACCCGGTGAGGGCTTGCCGGTATAAGGCTTTAGAGCGTTTGGGAGCGTTCGGTACATGAGAGGACGTTGGACTGGAAGCTATGCAAATTTGAAGCATCCAAACTTCCTGCTGCAGTCGGAGGCTCTTTCCATGGACATCTGCCTTTTGGATTCCTCTAAACTTGCCCTCTGATGAAACATTTTGTGAGCTGCAGTTACCTCCGACGGCTACAAGGTGGTGCTACATTCAGGTGAGGGCACAAGTATGCACAAAATGTTGGGGACTTTTGCCAGATTTATTGCTGGATCTTGCATATTTTTTTCAGAGGCTAAATATTGCCTAGGAAATGCTTTTTAACATAGAGATGCTGGAGTTAAAAGGTCTGGTTGGGCCTCAGCCCTTTCATTGTCTGCCCACTGTAACATATTTTTTTACCAGTACATGTGAGTGGTGACTCTGCTTTATGAAACTTATCATATATTAGGACAATGAATATAGCAGAAGGGGCGATCGAAATGCTTGCCTACATATTTGTTTATTCTTTATATAATGGCTGATTAACCTCTTAATTATATTACCATTTTGTGAAATGTTGCTTTAAAATATATCCTGCTTGCAGAATATATAAGTATTTGTACTGCGTTGGCCGGGAATCGAACCCGGGTCAACTGCTTGGAAGGCAGCTATGCTCACCACTATACCACCAACGCCCTCTGATCTTTGCGCTCTCGGTTCTAAACATTAGGACCCTGAGTTCAATGACTATCATGCACCAGCTTCAATGGTGCATTTGGTTTAGATACCAACATGAAAAGCAATAGAAAGTTTTTGTAGAGGGTAAGGAACTGGGATTGAAACCAAGGACAAAGCTGTGCAGAAGAGAAGAATGGAAAGCAGCAATACAAATAATAGATATGAACACATAGAGGCAGCATGGGAAGCAAAGCAGGGAAGAGAAATAGAGAACATTCCATGAAATGCCCAGGAGATAGATAAGAGCAGAACAAAAAAGGGAAGAATGAAATTCAAAGCCTCCACATAAAAGTGTTTGAAGGTCCCACCAGTCATTCATGCTTATTATTGTGTGCCTTTACTTTCAAAGTACAGTGTGGAGCCTTTGACGATCCCTCTCTTGTATTTCAGCAGACACAGATAGTTGAGAAGTCTTTTCTCACATAGCTGGCACAAGCTTGCGCTTTTCCTTGCTGGTAGCGTGGAAATGACAGCTTGGTCCTTGGAAGTAAAATCAAGCAAAATTAGCAGAGGATGGTTTCGATCCATCGACCTCTGGGTTATGGGCCCAGCACGCTTCCGCTGCGCCACTCTGCTCCGTTGTGAAAGTGTTCTTTTTATGCAGATAAGGAGCATTAGGCAGAGTAGCATGGGATTGGTCTGGCTCTCACCTCATTTGCATAAGTATATCCCAAGGCATGCTGGGTGCAGAAAAACTTCATCTTCCCCTCTCACAATCAGTCATAACTGAAAGTCAGACACTCTTAGGCACTAGCCGTTTCAGGCCTTTATCAAGACAGTAGCTCTTGAACCATCTCTCTCTCGCTCTGTGATCCTAGCACTAGCATGCTCAGGATTTGGCTTTACCTTGGAGCCAGAGATATACCCAGTGAGGGCTTGCCCGGTGTGAGGCTTTTGAGCGTTTGGGAGCGTTCGGGACGTGAGTGGACGTTGGATAGGAAACTATGCGAATATGAAGCCTCCAACATTCCTGCTTCAGTGAGTGGTTCTTTCCATGGACATCTGACTCTTGGATTCCTCTCAACTTGCCTTCTGATAAAACATTTTGTGAGCAGCAGTTTCCTTCGACAGCTACAAGGTGGCGCTACATTCAGGTGAGAGCACAAGTATGCACAAAATGTTAGGGACTTTTGCCAGATTTATCGGTGGATCTTGCATATTTTTTCAGAGGCTAGATATTGCCTAGAAATGCTTTTTAACATAGAGATGCTGGAGTTACAATGTCTGGTCGGGCCTCAGCCCTTCCATTGTTTGCCCACTGTAACAAATTTATTACCAGCACATGTGTGTTGTGACTCTGCTTTATGAAACTTATCATATATTAGGACAATGTATGTAGCAGAAGGTGCGATTGAGATGTTTGCCCACGTATTTGTTTATTTTTTTATATATGGCTGATTAATCTGTTCGTGAAATTTCCATTTTGTGACATGTTGCATTACAATATATCCTGCTTGCAGAATATATAAGTATTTTCAGTGCGTTGGCCGGGAATCGAACCCGGGTCAACTGCTTGGGAAGCAGCTATGCTCACCACTATACCACCAACGCCCTCTGATGTGTTAGCTCTCGGTTCTAAATATTACGTTGCAGAAATCAATGACTATCTTGCACCAGCTTCAATGGTGCATTTGGTTTAGATACCAACATGAGAAGCAGTAGAACGTTTTTTGCAGAGGGTAAGGAACTGGGGATTGAAACCAAGGACAAAGTTGTGCAGAAGAGAAGAAATGAAAAGCAACAGTACAAATAGTAGAAATGAGCATATATAGGCAGCATGGGAAGCAAAGCAGGGAAGAGAAAGAGAACATTCCATGAATTGCCCAGGAGATAGATAAGAGCAGAACAAAAAGGGAAGAATGAAATTCAAAGCATGCCCAGAAAGTTGTGTGAAGCTCCCACCAGTCATTTATGGTTATAATTGTGTGTCTTTACTTTCAAAGTACAGGGTTGTACCTTTCACGATCACTCTTGTATTACACAGACACGAATAGTTGAGAAGTCTTTTCTCACATAGCTGGTACAAGCTTGCACTTTTCCTTTCTGGCTATGTGGAAATGACAGCTTGGTCCTTGGAAGGAAAATCAAGCAAAATTAGCAGAGGATGGTTTCGATCCATCGACCTCTGGGTTATGGGCCCAGCACGCTTCCGCTGCGCCACTCTGCTCCTTTGTGAAAGTGTTCTGTTTATGCAGATGAGGAGGCATTCAGAGAAGTGACGTGGGATTGGTCGTGCTCTCACCTCATTTGCCTAAGTATATCGCAAGGCATGCTGGGTGCAGAAAATCTTTATCTTCCCCTCTCACAATCAGTCACAACTGAAAGTCCAGACCCTCTTATTCACTAGCCGTTTCAGGCCTTTAACAAGACAACAGCTCTCCGACGCTCTCTGTCTCTCTCTCTCTCTGTGATCCTAGTGCTTGCATGCTCAGTATTTGGCTTTACCTGGGAGCCAGAGATCTACCCGGTGAGGGCTTGCCGGTATAAGGCTTTAGAGCGTTTGGGAGCGTTCGGTACATGAGAGGACATTGGACTGGAAGCTATGCAAATTTGAAGCATCCAAACTTCCTGCTGCAGTCGGAGGCTCTTTCCATGGACATCTGCCTTTTGGATTCCTCTAAACTTGCCCTCTGATGAAACATTTTGTGAGCTGCAGTTACCTCCGACGGCTACAAGGTGGTGCTACATTCAGGTGAGGGCACAAGTATGCACAAAATGTTGGGGACTTTTGCCAGATTTATTGCTGGATCTTGCATATTTTTTTCAGAGGCTAAATATTGCCTAGGAAATGCTTTTTAACATAGAGATGCTGGAGTTAAAATGTCTGGTCGGGCCTCAGCCCTTTCATTGTCTGCCCACTGTAACATATTTTTTTACCAGTACATGTGAGTGGTGACTCTGCTTTATGAAACTTATCATATATTAGGACAATGAATATAGCAGAAGGGGCGATCGAAATGCTTGCCTACATATTTGTTTATTTTTTATATAATGGCTGATTAACCTCTTAATTATATTACCATTTTGTGAAATGTTGCTTTAAAATATATCCTGCTTGCAGAATATATAAGTATTTGTATTGCGTTGGCCGGGAATCGAACCCGGGTCAACTGCTTGGAAGGCAGCTATGCTCACCACTATACCACCAACGCCCTCAGATCTTTGCGCTCTCGGTTCTAAACATTAGGACCCTGAGTTCAATGACTATCATGCACCAGCTTCAATGGTGCATTTGGTTTAGATACCAACATGAAAAGCAATAGAAAGTTTTTGTAGAAGGTAAGGAACTGGGATTGAAACCAAGGACAAAGCTGTGCAGAAGAGAAGAATGGAAAGCAGCAATACAAATAATAGATATGAACACATAGAGGCAGCATGGGAAGCAAAGCAGGGAAGAGAAATAGAGAACATTCCATGAAATGCCCAGGAGATAGATAAGAGCAGAACAAAAAAGGGAAGAATGAAATTCAAAGCCTCCACATAAAAGTGTTTGAAGGTCCCACCAGTCATTCATGCTTATTATTGTGTGCCTTTACTTTCAAAGTACAGTGTGGAGCTTTTGACGATCCCTCTCTTGTATTTCAGCAGACACAGATAGTTGAGAAGTCTTTTCTCACATAGCTGGCACAAGCTTGCGCTTTTCCTTGCTGGTAGCGTGGAAATGACAGCTTGGTCCTTGGAAGTAAAATCAAGCAAAATTAGCAGAGGATGGTTTCGATCCATCGACCTCTGGGTTATGGGCCCAGCACGCTTCCGCTGCGCCACTCTGCTCCGTTGTGAAAGTGTTCTTTTTATGCAGATAAGGAGCATTAGGCAGAGTAGCATGGGATTGGTCTGGCTCTCACCTCATTTGCATAAGTATATCCCAAGGCATGCTGGGTGCAGAAAAACTTCATCTTCCCCTCTCACAATCAGTCATAACTGAAAGTCAGACACTCTTAGGCACTAGCCGTTTCAGGCCTTTATCAAGACAGTAGCTCTTGAACCATCTCTCTCTCGCTCTGTGATCCTAGCACTAGCATGCTCAGGATTTGGCTTTACCTTGGAGCCAGAGATATACCCGGTGAGGGCTTGCCCGGTGTGAGGCTTTTGAGCGTTTGGGAGCGTTCGGGACGTGAGTGGACGTTGGATAGGAAACTATGCGAATATGAAGCCTCCAACATTCCTGCTTCAGTGAGTGGTTCTTTCCATGGACATCTGACTCTTGGATTCCTCTCAACTTGCCTTCTGATAAAACATTTTGTGAGCAGCAGTTTCCTTCGACAGCTACAAGGTGGCGCTACATTCAGGTGAGAGCACAAGTATGCACAAAATGTTAGGGACTTTTGCCAGATTTATCGGTGGATCTTGCATATTTTTTCAGAGGCTAGATATTGCCTAGAAATGCTTTTTAACATAGAGATGCTGGAGTTACAATATCTGGTCGGGCCTCAGCCCTTCCATTGTTTGCCCACTGTAACAAATTTATTACCAGCACATGTGTGTTGTGACTCTGCTTTATGAAACTTATCATATATTAGGACAATGTATGTAGCAGAAGGTGCGATTGAGATGTTTGCCCACGTATTTGTTTATTTTTTTATATATGGCTGATTAATCTGTTCGTGAAATTTCCATTTTGTGACATGTTGCATTACAATATATCCTGCTTGCAGAATATATAAGTATTTTCAGTGCGTTGGCCGGGAATCGAACCCGGGTCAACTGCTTGGGAAGCAGCTATGCTCACCACTATACCACCAACGCCCTCTGATGTGTTAGCTCTCGGTTCTAAATATTACGTTGCAGAAATCAATGACTATCTTGCACCAGCTTCAATGGTGCATTTGGTTTAGATACCAACATGAGAAGCAGTAGAACGTTTTTTGCAGAGGGTAAGGAACTGGGGATTGAAACCAAGGACAAAGTTGTGCAGAAGAGAAGAAATGAAAAGCAACAGTACAAATAGTAGAAATGAGCATATATAGGCAGCATGGGAAGCAAAGCAGGGAAGAGAAAGAGGACATTCCATGAAATGCCCAGGAGATAGATAAGAGCAGAACAAAAAGGGAAGAATGAAATTCAAAGCATGCCCAGAAAGTTGTGTGAAGCTCCCACCAGTCAGTCATTTATGGTTATAATTGTGTGTCTTTACTTTCAAAGTACAGGGTTGTACCTTTCACGATCACTCTTGTATTACACAGACACGAATAGTTGAGAAGTCTTTTCTCACATAGCTGGCACAAGCTTGCACTTTTCCTTTCTGGCTATGTGGAAATGACAGCTTGGTCCTTGGAAGGAAAATCAAGCAAAATTAGCAGAGGATGGTTTCGATCCATCGACCTCTGGGTTATGGGCCCAGCACGCTTCCGCTGCGCCACTCTGCTCCTTTGTGAAAGTGTTCTCTTTATGCAGATGAGGAGGCATTCAGAGAAGTGACGTGGGATTGGTCGGGCTCTCACCTCATTTGCCTAAGTATATCGCAAGGCATGCTGGGTGCAGAAAATCTTTATCTTCCCCTCTCACAATCAGTCACAACTGAAAGTCCAGACCCTCTTAGGCACTAGCCGTTTCAGGCCTTTAACAAGACAACAGCTCTCCGACGCTCTCTGTCTCTCTCTCTCTCTGTGATCCTAGTGCTTGCATGCTCAGTATTTGGCTTTTCCTGGGAGCCAGAGATCTACCCGGTGAGGGCTTGCCGGTATAAGGCTTTAGAGCGTTTGGGAGCGTTCGGTACATGAGAGGACGTTGGACTGGAAGCTATGCAAATTTGAAGCATCCAAACTTCCTGCTGCAGTCGGAGGCTCTTTCCATGGACATCTGCCTTTTGGATTCCTCTAAACTTGCCCTCTGATGAAACATTTTGTGAGCTGCAGTTACCTCCGACGGCTACAAGGTGGTGCTACATTCAGGTGAGGGCACAAGTATGCACAAAATGTTGGGGACTTTTGCCAGATTTATTGCTGGATCTTGCATATTTTTTTCAGAGGCTAAATATTGCCTAGGAAATGCTTTTTAACATAGAGATGCTGGAGTTAAAAGGTCTGGTTGGGCCTCAGCCCTTTCATTGTCTGCCCACTGTAACATATTTTTTTACCAGTACATGTGAGTGGTGACTCTGCTTTATGAAACTTATCATATATTAGGACAATGAATATAGCAGAAGGGGCGATCGAAATGCTTGCCTACATATTTGTTTATTCTTTATATAATGGCTGATTAACCTCTTAATTATATTACCATTTTGTGAAATGTTGCTTTAAAATATATCCTGCTTGCAGAATATATAAGTATTTGTACTGCGTTGGCCAGGAATCGAACCCGGGTCAACTGCTTGGAAGGCAGCTATGCTCACCACTATACCACCAACGCCCTCTGATCTTTGCGCTCTCGGTTCTAAACATTAGGACCCTGAGTTCAATGACTATCATGCACCAGCTTCAATGGTGCATTTGGTTTAGATACCAACATGAAAAGCAATAGAAAGTTTTTGTAGAGGGTAAGGAACTGGGATTGAAACCAAGGACAAAGCTGTGCAGAAGAGAAGAATGGAAAGCAGCAATACAAATAATAGATATGAACACATAGAGGCAGCATGGGAAGCAAAGCAGGGAAGAGAAATAGAGAACATTCCATGAAATGCCCAGGAGATAGATAAGAGCAGAACAAAAAAGGGAAGAATGAAATTCAAAGCCTCCACATAAAAGTGTTTGAAGGTCCCACCAGTCATTCATGCTTATTATTGTGTGCCTTTACTTTCAAAGTACAGTGTGGAGCCTTTGACGATCCCTCTCTTGTATTTCAGCAGACACAGATAGTTGAGAAGTCTTTTCTCACATAGCTGGCACAAGCTTGCGCTTTTCCTTGCTGGTAGCGTGGAAATGACAGCTTGGTCCTTGGAAGTAAAATCAAGCAAAATTAGCAGAGGATGGTTTCGATCCATCGACCTCTGGGTTATGGGCCCAGCACGCTTCCGCTGCGCCACTCTGCTCCGTTGTGAAAGTGTTCTTTTTATGCAGATAAGGAGCATTAGGCAGAGTAGCATGGGATTGGTCTGGCTCTCACCTCATTTGCATAAGTATATCCCAAGGCATGCTGGGTGCAGAAAAACTTCATCTTCCCCTCTCACAATCAGTCATAACTGAAAGTCAGACACTCTTAGGCACTAGCCGTTTCAGGCCTTTATCAAGACAGTAGCTCTTGAACCATCTCTCTCTCGCTCTGTGATCCTAGCACTAGCATGCTCAGGATTTGGCTTTACCTTGGAGCCAGAGATATACCCAGTGAGGGCTTGCCCGGTGTGAGGCTTTTGAGCGTTTGGGAGCGTTCGGGACGTGAGTGGACGTTGGATAGGAAACTATGCGAATATGAAGCCTCCAACATTCCTGCTTCAGTGAGTGGTTCTTTCCATGGACATCTGACTCTTGGATTCCTCTCAACTTGCCTTCTGATAAAACATTTTGTGAGCAGCAGTTTCCTTCGACAGCTACAAGGTGGCGCTACATTCAGGTGAGAGCACAAGTATGCACAAAATGTTAGGGACTTTTGCCAGATTTATCGGTGGATCTTGCATATTTTTTCAGAGGCTAGATATTGCCTAGAAATGCTTTTTAACATAGAGATGCTGGAGTTACAATGTCTGGTCGGGCCTCAGCCCTTCCATTGTTTGCCCACTGTAACAAATTTATTACCAGCACATGTGTGTTGTGACTCTGCTTTATGAAACTTATCATATATTAGGACAATGTATGTAGCAGAAGGTGCGATTGAGATGTTTGCCCACGTATTTGTTTATTTTTTTATATATGGCTGATTAATCTGTTCGTGAAATTTCCATTTTGTGACATGTTGCATTACAATATATCCTGCTTGCAGAATATATAAGTATTTTCAGTGCGTTGGCCGGGAATCGAACCCGGGTCAACTGCTTGGGAAGCAGCTATGCTCACCACTATACCACCAACGCCCTCTGATGTGTTAGCTCTCGGTTCTAAATATTACGTTGCAGAAATCAATGACTATCTTGCACCAGCTTCAATGGTGCATTTGGTTTAGATACCAACATGAGAAGCAGTAGAACGTTTTTTGCAGAGGGTAAGGAACTGGGGATTGAAACCAAGGACAAAGTTGTGCAGAAGAGAAGAAATGAAAAGCAACAGTACAAATAGTAGAAATGAGCATATATAGGCAGCATGGGAAGCAAAGCAGGGAAGAGAAAGAGAACATTCCATGAATTGCCCAGGAGATAGATAAGAGCAGAACAAAAAGGGAAGAATGAAATTCAAAGCATGCCCAGAAAGTTGTGTGAAGCTCCCACCAGTCATTTATGGTTATAATTGTGTGTCTTTACTTTCAAAGTACAGGGTTGTACCTTTCACGATCACTCTTGTATTACACAGACACGAATAGTTGAGAAGTCTTTTCTCACATAGCTGGTACAAGCTTGCACTTTTCCTTTCTGGCTATGTGGAAATGACAGCTTGGTCCTTGGAAGGAAAATCAAGCAAAATTAGCAGAGGATGGTTTCGATCCATCGACCTCTGGGTTATGGGCCCAGCACGCTTCTGCTGCCCCACTCTGCTTCTTTGTGAAAGTGTTCTGTTTATGCAGATGAGGAGGCATTCAGAGAAGTGACGTGGGATTGGTCGGGCTCTCACCTCATTTGCCTAAGTATATCGCAAGGCATGCTGGGTGCAGAAAATCTTTATCTTCCCCTCTCACAATCAGTCACAACTGAAAGTCCAGACCCTCTTATTCACTAGCCGTTTCAGGCCTTTAACAAGACAACAGCTCTCCGACGCTCTCTGTCTCTCTCTCTCTCTGTGATCCTAGTGCTTGCATGCTCAGTATTTGGCTTTACCTGGGAGCCAGAGATCTACCCGGTGAGGGCTTGCCGGTATAAGGCTTTAGAGCGTTTGGGAGCGTTCGGTACATGAGAGGACATTGGACTGGAAGCTATGCAAATTTGAAGCATCCAAACTTCCTGCTGCAGTCGGAGGCTCTTTCCATGGACATCTGCCTTTTGGATTCCTCTAAACTTGCCCTCTGATGAAACATTTTGTGAGCTGCAGTTACCTCCGACGGCTACAAGGTGGTGCTACATTCAGGTGAGGGCACAAGTATGCACAAAATGTTGGGGACTTTTGCCAGATTTATTGCTGGATCTTGCATATTTTTTTCAGAGGCTAAATATTGCCTAGGAAATGCTTTTTAACATAGAGATGCTGGAGTTAAAATGTCTGGTCGGGCCTCAGCCCTTTCATTGTCTGCCCACTGTAACATATTTTTTTACCAGTACATGTGAGTGGTGACTCTGCTTTATGAAACTTATCATATATTAGGACAATGAATATAGCAGAAGGGGCGATCGAAATGCTTGCCTACATATTTGTTTATTTTTTATATAATGGCTGATTAACCTCTTAATTATATTACCATTTTGTGAAATGTTGCTTTAAAATATATCCTGCTTGCAGAATATATAAGTATTTGTATTGCGTTGGCCGGGAATCGAACCCGGGTCAACTGCTTGGAAGGCAGCTATGCTCACCACTATACCACCAACGCCCTCAGATCTTTGCGCTCTCGGTTCTAAACATTAGGACCCTGAGTTCAATGACTATCATGCACCAGCTTCAATGGTGCATTTGGTTTAGATACCAACATGAAAAGCAATAGAAAGTTTTTGTAGAAGGTAAGGAACTGGGATTGAAACCAAGGACAAAGCTGTGCAGAAGAGAAGAATGGAAAGCAGCAATACAAATAATAGATATGAACACATAGAGGCAGCATGGGAAGCAAAGCAGGGAAGAGAAATAGAGAACATTCCATGAAATGCCCAGGAGATAGATAAGAGCAGAACAAAAAAGGGAAGAATGAAATTCAAAGCCTCCACATAAAAGTGTTTGAAGGTCCCACCAGTCATTCATGCTTATTATTGTGTGCCTTTACTTTCAAAGTACAGTGTGGAGCTTTTGACGATCCCTCTCTTGTATTTCAGCAGACACAGATAGTTGAGAAGTCTTTTCTCACATAGCTGGCACAAGCTTGCGCTTTTCCTTGCTGGTAGCGTGGAAATGACAGCTTGGTCCTTGGAAGTAAAATCAAGCAAAATTAGCAGAGGATGGTTTCGATCCATCGACCTCTGGGTTATGGGCCCAGCACGCTTCCGCTGCGCCACTCTGCTCCGTTGTGAAAGTGTTCTTTTTATGCAGATAAGGAGCATTAGGCAGAGTAGCATGGGATTGGTCTGGCTCTCACCTCATTTGCATAAGTATATCCCAAGGCATGCTGGGTGCAGAAAAACTTCATCTTCCCCTCTCACAATCAGTCATAACTGAAAGTCAGACACTCTTAGGCACTAGCCGTTTCAGGCCTTTATCAAGACAGTAGCTCTTGAACCATCTCTCTCTCGCTCTGTGATCCTAGCACTAGCATGCTCAGGATTTGGCTTTACCTTGGAGCCAGAGATATACCCGGTGAGGGCTTGCCCGGTGTGAGGCTTTTGAGCGTTTGGGAGCGTTCGGGACGTGAGTGGACGTTGGACAGGAAACTATGCGAATATGAAGCCTCCAACATTCCTGCTTCAGTGAGTGGTTCTTTCCATGGACATCTGACTCTTGGATTCCTCTCAACTTGCCTTCTGATAAAACATTTTGTGAGCAGCAGTTTCCTTCGACAGCTACAAGGTGGCGCTACATTCAGGTGAGAGCACAAGTATGCACAAAATGTTAGGGACTTTTGCCAGATTTATCGGTGGATCTTGCATATTTTTTCAGAGGCTAGATATTGCCTAGAAATGCTTTTTAACATAGAGATGCTGGAGTTACAATGTCTGGTCGGGCCTCAGCCCTTCCATTGTTTGCCCACTGTAACAAATTTATTACCAGCACATGTGTGTTGTGACTCTGCTTTATGAAACTTATCATATATTAGGACAATGTATGTAGCAGAAGGTGCGATTGAGATGTTTGCCCACGTATTTGTTTATTTTTTTATATATGGCTGATTAATCTGTTCGTGAAATTTCCATTTTGTGACATGTTGCATTACAATATATCCTGCTTGCAGAATATATAAGTATTTTCAGTGCGTTGGCCGGGAATCGAACCCGGGTCAACTGCTTGGGAAGCAGCTATGCTCACCACTATACCACCAACGCCCTCTGATGTGTTAGCTCTCGGTTCTAAATATTACGTTGCAGAAATCAATGACTATCTTGCACCAGCTTCAATGGTGCATTTGGTTTAGATACCAACATGAGAAGCAGTAGAACGTTTTTTGCAGAGGGTAAGGAACTGGGGATTGAAACCAAGGACAAAGTTGTGCAGAAGAGAAGAAATGAAAAGCAACAGTACAAATAGTAGAAATGAGCATATATAGGCAGCATGGGAAGCAAAGCAGGGAAGAGAAAGAGAACATTCCATGAAATGCCCAGGAGATAGATAAGAGCAGAACAAAAAGGGAAGAATGAAATTCAAAGCATGCCCAGAAAGTTGTGTGAAGCTCCCACCAGTCAGTCATTTATGGTTATAATTGTGTGTCTTTACTTTCAAAGTACAGGGTTGTACCTTTCACGATCACTCTTGTATTACACAGACACGAATAGTTGAGAAGTCTTTTCTCACATAGCTGGCAAAAGCTTGCACTTTTCCTTTCTGGCTATGTGGAAATGACAGCTTGGTCCTTGGAAGGAAAATCAAGCAAAATTAGCAGAGGATGGTTTCGATCCATCGACCTCTGGGTTATGGGCCCAGCACGCTTCCGCTGCGCCACTCTGCTCCTTTGTGAAAGTGTTCTCTTTATGCAGATGAGGAGGCATTCAGAGAAGTGACGTGGGATTGGTCGGGCTCTCACCTCATTTGCCTAAGTATATCGCAAGGCATGCTGGGTGCAGAAAATCTTTATCTTCCCCTCTCACAATCAGTCACAACTGAAAGTCCAGACCCTCTTAGGCACTAGCCGTTTCAGGCCTTTAACAAGACAACAGCTCTCCGACGCTCTCTGTCTCTCTCTCTCTCTGTGATCCTAGTGCTTGCATGCTCAGTATTTGGCTTTTCCTGGGAGCCAGAGATCTACCCGGTGAGGGCTTGCCGGTATAAGGCTTTAGAGCGTTTGGGAGCGTTCGGTACATGAGAGGACGTTGGACTGGAAGCTATGCAAATTTGAAGCATCCAAACTTCCTGCTGCAGTCGGAGGCTCTTTCCATGGACATCTGCCTTTTGGATTCCTCTAAACTTGCCCTCTGATGAAACATTTTGTGAGCTGCAGTTACCTCCGACGGCTACAAGGTGGTGCTACATTCAGGTGAGGGCACAAGTATGCACAAAATGTTGGGGACTTTTGCCAGATTTATTGCTGGATCTTGCATATTTTTTTCAGAGGCTAAATATTGCCTAGGAAATGCTTTTTAACATAGAGATGCTGGAGTTAAAAGGTCTGGTTGGGCCTCAGCCCTTTCATTGTCTGCCCACTGTAACATATTTTTTTACCAGTACATGTGAGTGGTGACTCTGCTTTATGAAACTTATCATATATTAGGACAATGAATATAGCAGAAGGGGCGATCGAAATGCTTGCCTACATATTTGTTTATTCTTTATATAATGGCTGATTAACCTCTTAATTATATTACCATTTTGTGAAATGTTGCTTTAAAATATATCCTGCTTGCAGAATATATAAGTATTTGTACTGCGTTGGCCGGGAATCGAACCCGGGTCAACTGCTTGGAAGGCAGCTATGCTCACCACTATACCACCAACGCCCTCTGATCTTTGCGCTCTCGGTTCTAAACATTAGGACCCTGAGTTCAATGACTATCATGCACCAGCTTCAATGGTGCATTTGGTTTAGATACCAACATGAAAAGCAATAGAAAGTTTTTGTAGAGGGTAAGGAACTGGGATTGAAACCAAGGACAAAGCTGTGCAGAAGAGAAGAATGGAAAGCAGCAATACAAATAATAGATATGAACACATAGAGGCAGCATGGGAAGCAAAGCAGGGAAGAGAAATAGAGAACATTCCATGAAATGCCCAGGAGATAGATAAGAGCAGAACAAAAAAGGGAAGAATGAAATTCAAAGCCTCCACATAAAAGTGTTTGAAGGTCCCACCAGTCATTCATGCTTATTATTGTGTGCCTTTACTTTCAAAGTACAGTGTGGAGCCTTTGACGATCCCTCTCTTGTATTTCAGCAGACACAGATAGTTGAGAAGTCTTTTCTCACATAGCTGGCACAAGCTTGCGCTTTTCCTTGCTGGTAGCGTGGAAATGACAGCTTGGTCCTTGGAAGTAAAATCAAGCAAAATTAGCAGAGGATGGTTTCGATCCATCGACCTCTGGGTTATGGGCCCAGCACGCTTCCGCTGCGCCACTCTGCTCCGTTGTGAAAGTGTTCTTTTTATGCAGATAAGGAGCATTAGGCAGAGTAGCATGGGATTGGTCTGGCTCTCACCTCATTTGCATAAGTATATCCCAAGGCATGCTGGGTGCAGAAAAACTTCATCTTCCCCTCTCACAATCAGTCATAACTGAAAGTCAGACACTCTTAGGCACTAGCCGTTTCAGGCCTTTATCAAGACAGTAGCTCTTGAACCATCTCTCTCTCGCTCTGTGATCCTAGCACTAGCATGCTCAGGATTTGGCTTTACCTTGGAGCCAGAGATATACCCGGTGAGGGCTTGCCCGGTGTGAGGCTTTTGAGCGTTTGGGAGCGTTCGGGACGTGAGTGGACGTTGGACAGGAAACTATGCGAATATGAAGCCTCCAACATTCCTGCTTCAGTGAGTGGTTCTTTCCATGGACATCTGACTCTTGGATTCCTCTCAACTTGCCTTCTGATAAAACATTTTGTGAGCAGCAGTTTCCTTCGACAGCTACAAGGTGGCGCTACATTCAGGTGAGAGCACAAGTATGCACAAAATGTTAGGGACTTTTGCCAGATTTATCGGTGGATCTTGCATATTTTTTCAGAGGCTAGATATTGCCTAGAAATGCTTTTTAACATAGAGATGCTGGAGTTACAATGTCTGGTCGGGCCTCAGCCCTTCCATTGTTTGCCCACTGTAACAAATTTATTACCAGCACATGTGTGTTGTGACTCTGCTTTATGAAACTTATCATATATTAGGACAATGTATGTAGCAGAAGGTGCGATTGAGATGTTTGCCCACGTATTTGTTTATTTTTTTATATATGGCTGATTAATCTGTTCGTGAAATTTCCATTTTGTGACATGTTGCATTACAATATATCCTGCTTGCAGAATATATAAGTATTTTCAGTGCGTTGGCCGGGAATCGAACCCGGGTCAACTGCTTGGGAAGCAGCTATGCTCACCACTATACCACCAACGCCCTCTGATGTGTTAGCTCTCGGTTCTAAATATTACGTTGCAGAAATCAATGACTATCTTGCACCAGCTTCAATGGTGCATTTGGTTTAGATACCAACATGAGAAGCAGTAGAACGTTTTTTGCAGAGGGTAAGGAACTGGGGATTGAAACCAAGGACAAAGTTGTGCAGAAGAGAAGAAATGAAAAGCAACAGTACAAATAGTAGAAATGAGCATATATAGGCAGCATGGGAAGCAAAGCAGGGAAGAGAAAGAGAACATTCCATGAAATGCCCAGGAGATAGATAAGAGCAGAACAAAAAGGGAAGAATGAAATTCAAAGCATGCCCAGAAAGTTGTGTGAAGCTCCCACCAGTCATTTATGGTTATAATTGTGTGTCTTTACTTTCAAAGTACAGGGTTGTACCTTTCACGATCACTCTTGTATTACACAGACACGAATAGTTGAGAAGTCTTTTCTCACATAGCTGGTACAAGCTTGCACTTTTCCTTTCTGGCTATGTGGAAATGACAGCTTGGTCCTTGGAAGGAAAATCAAGCAAAATTAGCAGAGGATGGTTTCGATCCATCGACCTCTGGGTTATGGGCCCAGCACGCTTCCGCTGCGCCACTCTGCTCCTTTGTGAAAGTGTTCTGTTTATGCAGATGAGGAGGCATTCAGAGAAGTGACGTGGGATTGGTCGGGCTCTCACCTCATTTGCCTAAGTATATCGCAAGGCATGCTGGGTGCAGAAAATCTTTATCTTCCCCTCTCACAATCAGTCACAACTGAAAGTCCAGACCCTCTTATTCACTAGCCGTTTCAGGCCTTTAACAAGACAACAGCTCTCCGACGCTCTCTGTCTCTCTCTCTCTCTGTGATCCTAGTGCTTGCATGCTCAGTATTTGGCTTTACCTGGGAGCCAGAGATCTACCCGGTGAGGGCTTGCCGGTATAAGGCTTTAGAGCGTTTGGGAGCGTTCGGTACATGAGAGGACGTTGGACTGGAAGCTATGCAAATTTGAAGCATCCAAACTTCCTGCTGCAGTCGGAGGCTCTTTCCATGGACATCTGCCTTTTGGATTCCTCTAAACTTGCCCTCTGATGAAACATTTTGTGAGCTGCAGTTACCTCCGACGGCTACAAGGTGGTGCTACATTCAGGTGAGGGCACAAGTATGCACAAAATGTTGGGGACTTTTGCCAGATTTATTGCTGGATCTTGCATATTTTTTTCAGAGGCTAAATATTGCCTAGGAAATGCTTTTTAACATAGAGATGCTGGAGTTAAAATGTCTGGTCGGGCCTCAGCCCTTTCATTGTCTGCCCACTGTAACATATTTTTTTACCAGTACATGTGAGTGGTGACTCTGCTTTATGAAACTTATCATATATTAGGACAATGAATATAGCAGAAGGGGCGATCGAAATGCTTGCCTACATATTTGTTTATTTTTTATATAATGGCTGATTAACCTCTTAATTATATTACCATTTTGTGAAATGTTGCTTTAAAATATATCCTGCTTGCAGAATATATAAGCATTTGTATTGCGTTGGCCGGGAATCGAACCCGGGTCAACTGCTTGGAAGGCAGCTATGCTCACCACTATACCACCAACGCCCTCAGATCTTTGCGCTCTCGGTTCTAAACATTAGGACCCTGAGTTCAATGACTATCATGCACCAGCTTCAATGGTGCATTTGGTTTAGATACCAACATGAAAAGCAATAGAAAGTTTTTGTAGAAGGTAAGGAACTGGGATTGAAACCAAGGACAAAGCTGTGCAGAAGAGAAGAATGGAAAGCAGCAATACAAATAATAGATATGAACACATAGAGGCAGCATGGGAAGCAAAGCAGGGAAGAGAAATAGAGAACATTCCATGAAATGCCCAGGAGATAGATAAGAGCAGAACAAAAAAGGGAAGAATGAAATTCAAAGCCTCCACATAAAAGTGTTTGAAGGTCCCACCAGTCATTCATGCTTATTATTGTGTGCCTTTACTTTCAAAGTACAGTGTGGAGCTTTTGACGATCCCTCTCTTGTATTTCAGCAGACACAGATAGTTGAGAAGTCTTTTCTCACATAGCTGGCACAAGCTTGCGCTTTTCCTTGCTGGTAGCGTGGAAATGACAGCTTGGTCCTTGGAAGTAAAATCAAGCAAAATTAGCAGAGGATGGTTTCGATCCATCGACCTCTGGGTTATGGGCCCAGCACGCTTCCGCTGCGCCACTCTGCTCCGTTGTGAAAGTGTTCTTTTTATGCAGATAAGGAGCATTAGGCAGAGTAGCATGGGATTGGTCTGGCTCTCACCTCATTTGCATAAGTATATCCCAAGGCATGCTGGGTGCAGAAAAACTTCATCTTCCCCTCTCACAATCAGTCATAACTGAAAGTCAGACACTCTTAGGCACTAGCCGTTTCAGGCCTTTATCAAGACAGTAGCTCTTGAACCATCTCTCTCTCGCTCTGTGATCCTAGCACTAGCATGCTCAGGATTTGGCTTTACCTTGGAGCCAGAGATATACCCGGTGAGGGCTTGCCCGGTGTGAGGCTTTTGAGCGTTTGGGAGCGTTGTGGACGTTGGACAGGAAACTATGCGAATATGAAGCCTCCAACATTCCTGCTTCAGTGAGTGGTTCTTTCCATGGACATCTGACTCTTGGATTCCTCTCAACTTGCCTTCTGATAAAACATTTTGTGAGCAGCAGTTTCCTTCGACAGCTACAAGGTGGCGCTACATTCAGGTGAGAGCACAAGTATGCACAAAATGTTAGGGACTTTTGCCAGATTTATCGGTGGATCTTGCATATTTTTTCAGAGGCTAGATATTGCCTAGAAATGCTTTTTAACATAGAGATGCTGGAGTTACAATGTCTGGTCGGGCCTCAGCCCTTCCATTGTTTGCCCACTGTAACAAATTTATTACCAGCACATGTGTGTTGTGACTCTGCTTTATGAAACTTATCATATATTAGGACAATGTATGTAGCAGAAGGTGCGATTGAGATGTTTGCCCACGTATTTGTTTATTTTTTTATATATGGCTGATTAATCTGTTCGTGAAATTTCCATTTTGTGACATGTTGCATTACAATATATCCTGCTTGCAGAATATATAAGTATTTTCAGTGCGTTGGCCGGGAATCGAACCCGGGTCAACTGCTTGGGAAGCAGCTATGCTCACCACTATACCACCAACGCCCTCTGATGTGTTAGCTCTCGGTTCTAAATATTACGTTGCAGAAATCAATGACTATCTTGCACCAGCTTCAATGGTGCATTTGGTTTAGATACCAACATGAGAAGCAGTAGAACGTTTTTTGCAGAGGGTAAGGAACTGGGGATTGAAACCAAGGACAAAGTTGTGCAGAAGAGAAGAAATGAAAAGCAACAGTACAAATAGTAGAAATGAGCATATATAGGCAGCATGGGAAGCAAAGCAGGGAAGAGAAAGAGAACATTCCATGAAATGCCCAGGAGATAGATAAGAGCAGAACAAAAAGGGAAGAATGAAATTCAAAGCATGCCCAGAAAGTTGTGTGAAGCTCCCACCAGTCATTTATGGTTATAATTGTGTGTCTTTACTTTCAAAGTACAGGGTTGTACCTTTCACGATCACTCTTGTATTACACAGACACGAATAGTTGAGAAGTCTTTTCTCACATAGCTGGTACAAGCTTGCACTTTTCCTTTCTGGCTATGTGGAAATGACAGCTTGGTCCTTGGAAGGAAAATCAAGCAAAATTAGCAGAGGATGGTTTCGATCCATCGACCTCTGGGTTATGGGTCCAGCACGCTTCCGCTGCGCCACTCTGCTCCTTTGTGAAAGTGTTCTGTTTATGCAGATGAGGAGGCATTCAGAGAAGTGACGTGGGATTGGTCGGGCTCTCACCTCATTTGCCTAAGTATATCGCAAGGCATGCTGGGTGCAGAAAATCTTTATCTTCCCCTCTCACAATCAGTCACAACTGAAAGTCCAGACCCTCTTATTCACTAGCCGTTTCAGGCCTTTAACAAGACAACAGCTCTCCGACGCTCTCTGTCTCTCTCTCTCTCTGTGATCCTAGTGCTTGCATGCTCAGTATTTGGCTTTACCTGGGAGCCAGAGATCTACCCGGTGAGGGCTTGCCGGTATAAGGCTTTAGAGCGTTTGGGAGCGTTCGGTACATGAGAGGACGTTGGACTGGAAGCTATGCAAATTTGAAGCATCCAAACTTCCTGCTGCAGTCGGAGGCTCTTTCCATGGACATCTGCCTTTTGGATTTCTCTAAACTTGCCCTCTGATGAAGCATTTTGTGAGCTGCAGTTACCTCCGACGGCTACAAGGTGGTGCTACATTCAGGTGAGGGCACAAGTATGCACAAAATGTTGGGGACTTTTGCCAGATTTATTGCTGGATCTTGCATATTTTTTTCAGAGGCTAAATATTGCCTAGGAAATGCTTTTTAACATAGAGATGCTGGAGTTAAAATGTCTGGTCGGGCCTCAGCCCTTTCATTGTCTGCCCACTGTAACATATTTTTTTACCAGTACATGTGAGTGGTGACTCTGCTTTATGAAACTTATCATATATTAGGACAATGAATATAGCAGAAGGGGCGATCGAAATGCTTGCCTACATATTTGTTTATTTTTTATATAATGGCTGATTAACCTCTTAATTATATTACCATTTTGTGAAATGTTGCTTTAAAATATATCCTGCTTGCAGAATATATAAGTATTTGTATTGCGTTGGCCGGGAATCGAACCCGGGTCAACTGCTTGGAAGGCAGCTATGCTCACCACTATACCACCAACGCCCTCAGATCTTTGCGCTCTCGGTTCTAAACATTAGGACCCTGAGTTCAATGACTATCATGCACCAGCTTCAATGGTGCATTTGGTTTAGATACCAACATGAAAAGCAATAGAAAGTTTTTGTAGAAGGTAAGGAACTGGGATTGAAACCAAGGACAAAGCTGTGCAGAAGAGAAGAATGGAAAGCAGCAATACAAATAATAGATATGAACACATAGAGGCAGCATGGGAAGCAAAGCAGGGAAGAGAAATAGAGAACATTCCATGAAATGCCCAGGAGATAGATAAGAGCAGAACAAAAAAGGGAAGAATGAAATTCAAAGCCTCCACATAAAAGTGTTTGAAGGTCCCACCAGTCATTCATGCTTATTATTGTGTGCCTTTACTTTCAAAGTACAGTGTGGAGCTTTTGACGATCCCTCTCTTGTATTTCAGCAGACACAGATAGTTGAGAAGTCTTTTCTCACATAGCTGGCACAAGCTTGCGCTTTTCCTTGCTGGTAGCGTGGAAATGACAGCTTGGTCCTTGGAAGTAAAATCAAGCAAAATTAGCAGAGGATGGTTTCGATCCATCGACCTCTGGGTTATGGGCCCAGCACGCTTCCGCTGCGCCACTCTGCTCCGTTGTGAAAGTGTTCTTTTTATGCAGATAAGGAGCATTAGGCAGAGTAGCATGGGATTGGTCTGGCTCTCACCTCATTTGCATAAGTATATCCCAAGGCATGCTGGGTGCAGAAAAACTTAATCTTCCCCTCTCACAATCAGTCATAACTGAAAGTCAGACACTCTTAGGCACTAGCCGTTTCAGGCCTTTATCAAGACAGTAGCTCTTGAACCATCTCTCTCTCGCTCTGTGATCCTAGCACTAGCATGCTCAGGATTTGGCTTTACCTTGGAGCCAGAGATATACCCGGTGAGGGCTTGCCCGGTGTGAGGCTTTTGAGCGTTTGGGAGCGTTGTGGACGTTGGATAGGAAACTATGCGAATATGAAGCCTCCAACATTCCTGCTTCAGTGAGTGGTTCTTTCCATGGACATCTGACTCTTGGATTCCTCTCAACTTGCCTTCTGATAAAACATTTTGTGAGCAGCAGTTTCCTTCGACAGCTACAAGGTGGCGCTACATTCAGGTGAGAGCACAAGTATGCACAAAATGTTAGGGACTTTTGCCAGATTTATCGGTGGATCTTGCATATTTTTTCAGAGGCTAGATATTGCCTAGAAATGCTTTTTAACATAGAGATGCTGGAGTTACAATATCTGGTCGGGCCTCAGCCCTTCCATTGTTTGCCCACTGTAACAAATTTATTACCAGCACATGTGTGTTGTGACTCTGCTTTATGAAACTTATCATATATTAGGACAATGTATGTAGCAGAAGGTGCGATTGAGATGTTTGCCCACGTATTTGTTTATTTTTTTATATATGGCTGATTAATCTGTTCGTGAAATTTCCATTTTGTGACATGTTGCATTACAATATATCCTGCTTGCAGAATATATAAGTATTTTCAGTGCGTTGGCCGGGAATCGAACCCGGGTCAACTGCTTGGGAAGCAGCTATGCTCACCACTATACCACCAACGCCCTCTGATGTGTTAGCTCTCGGTTCTAAATATTACGTTGCAGAAATCAATGACTATCTTGCACCAGCTTCAATGGTGCATTTGGTTTAGATACCAACATGAGAAGCAGTAGAACGTTTTTTGCAGAGGGTAAGGAACTGGGGATTGAAACCAAGGACAAAGTTGTGCAGAAGAGAAGAAATGAAAAGCAACAGTACAAATAGTAGAAATGAGCATATATAGGCAGCATGGGAAGCAAAGCAGGGAAGAGAAAGAGAACATTCCATGAAATGCCCAGGAGATAGATAAGAGCAGAACAAAAAGGGAAGAATGAAATTCAAAGCATGCCCAGAAAGTTGTGTGAAGCTCCCACCAGTCAGTCATTTATGGTTATAATTGTGTGTCTTTACTTTCAAAGTACAGGGTTGTACCTTTCACGATCACTCTTGTATTACACAGACACGAATAGTTGAGAAGTCTTTTCTCACATAGCTGGCACAAGCTTGCACTTTTCCTTTCTGGCTATGTGGAAATGACAGCTTGGTCCTTGGAAGGAAAATCAAGCAAAATTAGCAGAGGATGGTTTCGATCCATCGACCTCTGGGTTATGGGCCCAGCACGCTTCCGCTGCGCCACTCTGCTCCTTTGTGAAAGTGTTCTCTTTATGCAGATGAGGAGGCATTCAGAGAAGTGACGTGGGATTGGTCGGGCTCTCACCTCATTTGCCTAAGTATATCGCAAGGCATGCTGGGTGCAGAAAATCTTTATCTTCCCCTCTCACAATCAGTCACAACTGAAAGTCCAGACCCTCTTAGGCACTAGCCGTTTCAGGCCTTTAACAAGACAACAGCTCTCCGACGCTCTCTGTCTCTCTCTCTCTCTGTGATCCTAGTGCTTGCATGCTCAGTATTTGGCTTTTCCTGGGAGCCAGAGATCTACCCGGTGAGGGCTTGCCGGTATAAGGCTTTAGAGCGTTTGGGAGCGTTCGGTACATGAGAGGACGTTGGACTGGAAGCTATGCAAATTTGAAGCATCCAAACTTCCTGCTGCAGTCGGAGGCTCTTTCCATGGACATCTGCCTTTTGGATTCCTCTAAACTTGCCCTCTGATGAAACATTTTGTGAGCTGCAGTTACCTCCGACGGCTACAAGGTGGTGCTACATTCAGGTGAGGGCACAAGTATGCACAAAATGTTGGGGACTTTTGCCAGATTTATTGCTGGATCTTGCATATTTTTTTCAGAGGCTAAATATTGCCTAGGAAATGCTTTTTAACATAGAGATGCTGGAGTTAAAAGGTCTGGTTGGGCCTCAGCCCTTTCATTGTCTGCCCACTGTAACATATTTTTTTACCAGTACATGTGAGTGGTGACTCTGCTTTATGAAACTTATCATATATTAGGACAATGAATATAGCAGAAGGGGCGATCGAAATGCTTGCCTACATATTTGTTTATTCTTTATATAATGGCTGATTAACCTCTTAATTATATTACCATTTTGTGAAATGTTGCTTTAAAATATATCCTGCTTGCAGAATATATAAGTATTTGTACTGCGTTGGCCGGGAATCGAACCCGGGTCAACTGCTTGGAAGGCAGCTATGCTCACCACTATACCACCAACGCCCTCTGATCTTTGCGCTCTCGGTTCTAAACATTAGGACCCTGAGTTCAATGACTATCATGCACCAGCTTCAATGGTGCATTTGGTTTAGATACCAACATGAAAAGCAATAGAAAGTTTTTGTAGAGGGTAAGGAACTGGGATTGAAACCAAGGACAAAGCTGTGCAGAAGAGAAGAATGGAAAGCAGCAATACAAATAATAGATATGAACACATAGAGGCAGCATGGGAAGCAAAGCAGGGAAGAGAAATAGAGAACATTCCATGAAATGCCCAGGAGATAGATAAGAGCAGAACAAAAAAGGGAAGAATGAAATTCAAAGCCTCCACATAAAAGTGTTTGAAGGTCCCACCAGTCATTCATGCTTATTATTGTGTGCCTTTACTTTCAAAGTACAGTGTGGAGCCTTTGACGATCCCTCTCTTGTATTTCAGCAGACACAGATAGTTGAGAAGTCTTTTCTCACATAGCTGGCACAAGCTTGCGCTTTTCCTTGCTGGTAGCGTGGAAATGACAGCTTGGTCCTTGGAAGTAAAATCAAGCAAAATTAGCAGAGGATGGTTTCGATCCATCGACCTCTGGGTTATGGGCCCAGCACGCTTCCGCTGCGCCACTCTGCTCCGTTGTGAAAGTGTTCTTTTTATGCAGATAAGGAGCATTAGGCAGAGTAGCATGGGATTGGTCTGGCTCTCACCTCATTTGCATAAGTATATCCCAAGGCATGCTGGGTGCAGAAAAACTTCATCTTCCCCTCTCACAATCAGTCATAACTGAAAGTCAGACACTCTTAGGCACTAGCCGTTTCAGGCCTTTATCAAGACAGTAGCTCTTGAACCATCTCTCTCTCGCTCTGTGATCCTAGCACTAGCATGCTCAGGATTTGGCTTTACCTTGGAGCCAGAGATATACCCGGTGAGGGCTTGCCCGGTGTGAGGCTTTTGAGCGTTTGGGAGCGTTGTGGACGTTGGATAGGAAACTATGCGAATATGAAGCCTCCAACATTCCTGCTTCAGTGAGTGGTTCTTTCCATGGACATCTGACTCTTGGATTCCTCTCAACTTGCCTTCTGATAAAACATTTTGTGAGCAGCAGTTTCCTTCGACAGCTACAAGGTGGCGCTACATTCAGGTGAGAGCACAAGTATGCACAAAATGTTAGGGACTTTTGCCAGATTTATCGGTGGATCTTGCATATTTTTTCAGAGGCTAGATATTGCCTAGAAATGCTTTTTAACATAGAGATGCTGGAGTTACAATATCTGGTCGGGCCTCAGCCCTTCCATTGTTTGCCCACTGTAACAAATTTATTACCAGCACATGTGTGTTGTGACTCTGCTTTATGAAACTTATCATATATTAGGACAATGTATGTAGCAGAAGGTGCGATTGAGATGTTTGCCCACGTATTTGTTTATTTTTTTATATATGGCTGATTAATCTGTTCGTGAAATTTCCATTTTGTGACATGTTGCATTACAATATATCCTGCTTGCAGAATATATAAGTATTTTCAGTGCGTTGGCCGGGAATCGAACCCGGGTCAACTGCTTGGGAAGCAGCTATGCTCACCACTATACCACCAACGCCCTCTGATGTGTTAGCTCTCGGTTCTAAATATTACGTTGCAGAAATCAATGACTATCTTGCACCAGCTTCAATGGTGCATTTGGTTTAGATACCAACATGAGAAGCAGTAGAACGTTTTTTGCAGAGGGTAAGGAACTGGGGATTGAAACCAAGGACAAAGTTGTGCAGAAGAGAAGAAATGAAAAGCAACAGTACAAATAGTAGAAATGAGCATATATAGGCAGCATGGGAAGCAAAGCAGGGAAGAGAAAGAGAACATTCCATGAAATGCCCAGGAGATAGATAAGAGCAGAACAAAAAGGGAAGAATGAAATTCAAAGCATGCCCAGAAAGTTGTGTGAAGCTCCCACCAGTCAGTCATTTATGGTTATAATTGTGTGTCTTTACTTTCAAAGTACAGGGTTGTACCTTTCACGATCACTCTTGTATTACACAGACACGAATAGTTGAGAAGTCTTTTCTCACATAGCTGGCACAAGCTTGCACTTTTCCTTTCTGGCTATGTGGAAATGACAGCTTGGTCCTTGGAAGGAAAATCAAGCAAAATTAGCAGAGGATGGTTTCAATCCATCGACCTCTGGGTTATGGGCCCAGCACGCTTCCGCTGCGCCACTCTGCTCCTTTGTGAAAGTGTTCTCTTTATGCAGATGAGGAGGCATTCAGAGAAGTGACGTGGGATTGGTCGGGCTCTCACCTCATTTGCCTAAGTATATCGCAAGGCATGCTGGGTGCAGAAAATCTTTATCTTCCCCTCTCACAATCAGTCACAACTGAAAGTCCAGACCCTCTTAGGCACTAGCCGTTTCAGGCCTTTAACAAGACAACAGCTCTCCGACGCTCTCTGTCTCTCTCTCTCTCTGTGATCCTAGTGCTTGCATGCTCAGTATTTGGCTTTTCCTGGGAGCCAGAGATCTACCCGGTGAGGGCTTGCCGGTATAAGGCTTTAGAGCGTTTGGGAGCGTTCGGTACATGAGAGGACGTTGGACTGGAAGCTATGCAAATTTGAAGCATCCAAACTTCCTGCTGCAGTCGGAGGCTCTTTCCATGGACATCTGCCTTTTGGATTCCTCTAAACTTGCCCTCTGATGAAACATTTTGTGAGCTGCAGTTACCTCCGACGGCTACAAGGTGGTGCTACATTCAGGTGAGGGCACAAGTATGCACAAAATGTTGGGGACTTTTGCCAGATTTATTGCTGGATCTTGCATATTTTTTTCAGAGGCTAAATATTGCCTAGGAAATGCTTTTTAACATAGAGATGCTGGAGTTAAAAGGTCTGGTTGGGCCTCAGCCCTTTCATTGTCTGCCCACTGTAACATATTTTTTTACCAGTACATGTGAGTGGTGACTCTGCTTTATGAAACTTATCATATATTAGGACAATGAATATAGCAGAAGGGGCGATCGAAATGCTTGCCTACATATTTGTTTATTCTTTATATAATGGCTGATTAACCTCTTAATTATATTACCATTTTGTGAAATGTTGCTTTAAAATATATCCTGCTTGCAGAATATATAAGTATTTGTACTGCGTTGGCCGGGAATCGAACCCGGGTCAACTGCTTGGAAGGCAGCTATGCTCACCACTATACCACCAACGCCCTCTGATCTTTGCGCTCTCGGTTCTAAACATTAGGACCCTGAGTTCAATGACTATCATGCACCAGCTTCAATGGTGCATTTGGTTTAGATACCAACATGAAAAGCAATAGAAAGTTTTTGTAGAGGGTAAGGAACTGGGATTGAAACCAAGGACAAAGCTGTGCAGAAGAGAAGAATGGAAAGCAGCAATACAAATAATAGATATGAACACATAGAGGCAGCATGGGAAGCAAAGCAGGGAAGAGAAATAGAGAACATTCCATGAAATGCCCAGGAGATAGATAAGAGCAGAACAAAAAAGGGAAGAATGAAATTCAAAGCCTCCACATAAAAGTGTTTGAAGGTCCCACCAGTCATTCATGCTTATTATTGTGTGCCTTTACTTTCAAAGTACAGTGTGGAGCCTTTGACGATCCCTCTCTTGTATTTCAGCAGACACAGATAGTTGAGAAGTCTTTTCTCACATAGCTGGCACAAGCTTGCGCTTTTCCTTGCTGGTAGCGTGGAAATGACAGCTTGGTCCTTGGAAGTAAAATCAAGCAAAATTAGCAGAGGATGGTTTCGATCCATCGACCTCTGGGTTATGGGCCCAGCACGCTTCCGCTGCGCCACTCTGCTCCGTTGTGAAAGTGTTCTTTTTATGCAGATAAGGAGCATTAGGCAGAGTAGCATGGGATTGGTCTGGCTCTCACCTCATTTGCATAAGTATATCCCAAGGCATGCTGGGTGCAGAAAAACTTCATCTTCCCCTCTCACAATCAGTCATAACTGAAAGTCAGACACTCTTAGGCACTAGCCGTTTCAGGCCTTTATCAAGACAGTAGCTCTTGAACCATCTCTCTCTCGCTCTGTGATCCTAGCACTAGCATGCTCAGGATTTGGCTTTACCTTGGAGCCAGAGATATACCCAGTGAGGGCTTGCCCGGTGTGAGGCTTTTGAGCGTTTGGGAGCGTTCGGGACGTGAGTGGACGTTGGATAGGAAACTATGCGAATATGAAGCCTCCAACATTCCTGCTTCAGTGAGTGGTTCTTTCCATGGACATCTGACTCTTGGATTCCTCTCAACTTGCCTTCTGATAAAACATTTTGTGAGCAGCAGTTTCCTTCGACAGCTACAAGGTGGCGCTACATTCAGGTGAGAGCACAAGTATGCACAAAATGTTAGGGACTTTTGCCAGATTTATCGGTGGATCTTGCATATTTTTTCAGAGGCTAGATATTGCCTAGAAATGCTTTTTAACATAGAGATGCTGGAGTTACAATGTCTGGTCGGGCCTCAGCCCTTCCATTGTTTGCCCACTGTAACAAATTTATTACCAGCACATGTGTGTTGTGACTCTGCTTTATGAAACTTATCATATATTAGGACAATGTATGTAGCAGAAGGTGCGATTGAGATGTTTGCCCACGTATTTGTTTATTTTTTTATATATGGCTGATTAATCTGTTCGTGAAATTTCCATTTTGTGACATGTTGCATTACAATATATCCTGCTTGCAGAATATATAAGTATTTTCAGTGCGTTGGCCGGGAATCGAACCCGGGTCAACTGCTTGGGAAGCAGCTATGCTCACCACTATACCACCAACGCCCTCTGATGTGTTAGCTCTCGGTTCTAAATATTACGTTGCAGAAATCAATGACTATCTTGCACCAGCTTCAATGGTGCATTTGGTTTAGATACCAACATGAGAAGCAGTAGAACGTTTTTTGCAGAGGGTAAGGAACTGGGGATTGAAACCAAGGACAAAGTTGTGCAGAAGAGAAGAAATGAAAAGCAACAGTACAAATAGTAGAAATGAGCATATATAGGCAGCATGGGAAGCAAAGCAGGGAAGAGAAAGAGAACATTCCATGAATTGCCCAGGAGATAGATAAGAGCAGAACAAAAAGGGAAGAATGAAATTCAAAGCATGCCCAGAAAGTTGTGTGAAGCTCCCACCAGTCATTTATGGTTATAATTGTGTGTCTTTACTTTCAAAGTACAGGGTTGTACCTTTCACGATCACTCTTGTATTACACAGACACGAATAGTTGAGAAGTCTTTTCTCACATAGCTGGTACAAGCTTGCACTTTTCCTTTCTGGCTATGTGGAAATGACAGCTTGGTCCTTGGAAGGAAAATCAAGCAAAATTAGCAGAGGATGGTTTCGATCCATCGACCTCTGGGTTATGGGCCCAGCACGCTTCCGCTGCGCCACTCTGCTCCTTTGTGAAAGTGTTCTGTTTATGCAGATGAGGAGGCATTCAGAGAAGTGACGTGGGATTGGTCGTGCTCTCACCTCATTTGCCTAAGTATATCGCAAGGCATGCTGGGTGCAGAAAATCTTTATCTTCCCCTCTCACAATCAGTCACAACTGAAAGTCCAGACCCTCTTATTCACTAGCCGTTTCAGGCCTTTAACAAGACAACAGCTCTCCGACGCTCTCTGTCTCTCTCTCTCTCTGTGATCCTAGTGCTTGCATGCTCAGTATTTGGCTTTACCTGGGAGCCAGAGATCTACCCGGTGAGGGCTTGCCGGTATAAGGCTTTAGAGCGTTTGGGAGCGTTCGGTACATGAGAGGACATTGGACTGGAAGCTATGCAAATTTGAAGCATCCAAACTTCCTGCTGCAGTCGGAGGCTCTTTCCATGGACATCTGCCTTTTGGATTCCTCTAAACTTGCCCTCTGATGAAACATTTTGTGAGCTGCAGTTACCTCCGACGGCTACAAGGTGGTGCTACATTCAGGTGAGGGCACAAGTATGCACAAAATGTTGGGGACTTTTGCCAGATTTATTGCTGGATCTTGCATATTTTTTTCAGAGGCTAAATATTGCCTAGGAAATGCTTTTTAACATAGAGATGCTGGAGTTAAAATGTCTGGTCGGGCCTCAGCCCTTTCATTGTCTGCCCACTGTAACATATTTTTTTACCAGTACATGTGAGTGGTGACTCTGCTTTATGAAACTTATCATATATTAGGACAATGAATATAGCAGAAGGGGCGATCGAAATGCTTGCCTACATATTTGTTTATTTTTTATATAATGGCTGATTAACCTCTTAATTATATTACCATTTTGTGAAATGTTGCTTTAAAATATATCCTGCTTGCAGAATATATAAGTATTTGTATTGCGTTGGCCGGGAATCGAACCCGGGTCAACTGCTTGGAAGGCAGCTATGCTCACCACTATACCACCAACGCCCTCAGATCTTTGCGCTCTCGGTTCTAAACATTAGGACCCTGAGTTCAATGACTATCATGCACCAGCTTCAATGGTGCATTTGGTTTAGATACCAACATGAAAAGCAATAGAAAGTTTTTGTAGAAGGTAAGGAACTGGGATTGAAACCAAGGACAAAGCTGTGCAGAAGAGAAGAATGGAAAGCAGCAATACAAATAATAGATATGAACACATAGAGGCAGCATGGGAAGCAAAGCAGGGAAGAGAAATAGAGAACATTCCATGAAATGCCCAGGAGATAGATAAGAGCAGAACAAAAAAGGGAAGAATGAAATTCAAAGCCTCCACATAAAAGTGTTTGAAGGTCCCACCAGTCATTCATGCTTATTATTGTGTGCCTTTACTTTCAAAGTACAGTGTGGAGCTTTTGACGATCCCTCTCTTGTATTTCAGCAGACACAGATAGTTGAGAAGTCTTTTCTCACATAGCTGGCACAAGCTTGCGCTTTTCCTTGCTGGTAGCGTGGAAATGACAGCTTGGTCCTTGGAAGTAAAATCAAGCAAAATTAGCAGAGGATGGTTTCGATCCATCGACCTCTGGGTTATGGGCCCAGCACGCTTCCGCTGCGCCACTCTGCTCCGTTGTGAAAGTGTTCTTTTTATGCAGATAAGGAGCATTAGGCAGAGTAGCATGGGATTGGTCTGGCTCTCACCTCATTTGCATAAGTATATCCCAAGGCATGCTGGGTGCAGAAAAACTTCATCTTCCCCTCTCACAATCAGTCATAACTGAAAGTCAGACACTCTTAGGCACTAGCCGTTTCAGGCCTTTATCAAGACAGTAGCTCTTGAACCATCTCTCTCTCGCTCTGTGATCCTAGCACTAGCATGCTCAGGATTTGGCTTTACCTTGGAGCCAGAGATATACCCGGTGAGGGCTTGCCCGGTGTGAGGCTTTTGAGCGTTTGGGAGCGTTCGGGACGTGAGTGGACGTTGGATAGGAAACTATGCGAATATGAAGCCTCCAACATTCCTGCTTCAGTGAGTGGTTCTTTCCATGGACATCTGACTCTTGGATTCCTCTCAACTTGCCTTCTGATAAAACATTTTGTGAGCAGCAGTTTCCTTCGACAGCTACAAGGTGGCGCTACATTCAGGTGAGAGCACAAGTATGCACAAAATGTTAGGGACTTTTGCCAGATTTATCGGTGGATCTTGCATATTTTTTCAGAGGCTAGATATTGCCTAGAAATGCTTTTTAACATAGAGATGCTGGAGTTACAATATCTGGTCGGGCCTCAGCCCTTCCATTGTTTGCCCACTGTAACAAATTTATTACCAGCACATGTGTGTTGTGACTCTGCTTTATGAAACTTATCATATATTAGGACAATGTATGTAGCAGAAGGTGCGATTGAGATGTTTGCCCACGTATTTGTTTATTTTTTTATATATGGCTGATTAATCTGTTCGTGAAATTTCCATTTTGTGACATGTTGCATTACAATATATCCTGCTTGCAGAATATATAAGTATTTTCAGTGCGTTGGCCGGGAATCGAACCCGGGTCAACTGCTTGGGAAGCAGCTATGCTCACCACTATACCACCAACGCCCTCTGATGTGTTAGCTCTCGGTTCTAAATATTACGTTGCAGAAATCAATGACTATCTTGCACCAGCTTCAATGGTGCATTTGGTTTAGATACCAACATGAGAAGCAGTAGAACGTTTTTTGCAGAGGGTAAGGAACTGGGGATTGAAACCAAGGACAAAGTTGTGCAGAAGAGAAGAAATGAAAAGCAACAGTACAAATAGTAGAAATGAGCATATATAGGCAGCATGGGAAGCAAAGCAGGGAAGAGAAAGAGGACATTCCATGAAATGCCCAGGAGATAGATAAGAGCAGAACAAAAAGGGAAGAATGAAATTCAAAGCATGCCCAGAAAGTTGTGTGAAGCTCCCACCAGTCAGTCATTTATGGTTATAATTGTGTGTCTTTACTTTCAAAGTACAGGGTTGTACCTTTCACGATCACTCTTGTATTACACAGACACGAATAGTTGAGAAGTCTTTTCTCACATAGCTGGCACAAGCTTGCACTTTTCCTTTCTGGCTATGTGGAAATGACAGCTTGGTCCTTGGAAGGAAAATCAAGCAAAATTAGCAGAGGATGGTTTCGATCCATCGACCTCTGGGTTATGGGCCCAGCACGCTTCCGCTGCGCCACTCTGCTCCTTTGTGAAAGTGTTCTCTTTATGCAGATGAGGAGGCATTCAGAGAAGTGACGTGGGATTGGTCGGGCTCTCACCTCATTTGCCTAAGTATATCGCAAGGCATGCTGGGTGCAGAAAATCTTTATCTTCCCCTCTCACAATCAGTCACAACTGAAAGTCCAGACCCTCTTAGGCACTAGCCGTTTCAGGCCTTTAACAAGACAACAGCTCTCCGACGCTCTCTGTCTCTCTCTCTCTCTGTGATCCTAGTGCTTGCATGCTCAGTATTTGGCTTTTCCTGGGAGCCAGAGATCTACCCGGTGAGGGCTTGCCGGTATAAGGCTTTAGAGCGTTTGGGAGCGTTCGGTACATGAGAGGACGTTGGACTGGAAGCTATGCAAATTTGAAGCATCCAAACTTCCTGCTGCAGTCGGAGGCTCTTTCCATGGACATCTGCCTTTTGGATTCCTCTAAACTTGCCCTCTGATGAAACATTTTGTGAGCTGCAGTTACCTCCGACGGCTACAAGGTGGTGCTACATTCAGGTGAGGGCACAAGTATGCACAAAATGTTGGGGACTTTTGCCAGATTTATTGCTGGATCTTGCATATTTTTTTCAGAGGCTAAATATTGCCTAGGAAATGCTTTTTAACATAGAGATGCTGGAGTTAAAAGGTCTGGTTGGGCCTCAGCCCTTTCATTGTCTGCCCACTGTAACATATTTTTTTACCAGTACATGTGAGTGGTGACTCTGCTTTATGAAACTTATCATATATTAGGACAATGAATATAGCAGAAGGGGCGATCGAAATGCTTGCCTACATATTTGTTTATTCTTTATATAATGGCTGATTAACCTCTTAATTATATTACCATTTTGTGAAATGTTGCTTTAAAATATATCCTGCTTGCAGAATATATAAGTATTTGTACTGCGTTGGCCAGGAATCGAACCCGGGTCAACTGCTTGGAAGGCAGCTATGCTCACCACTATACCACCAACGCCCTCTGATCTTTGCGCTCTCGGTTCTAAACATTAGGACCCTGAGTTCAATGACTATCATGCACCAGCTTCAATGGTGCATTTGGTTTAGATACCAACATGAAAAGCAATAGAAAGTTTTTGTAGAGGGTAAGGAACTGGGATTGAAACCAAGGACAAAGCTGTGCAGAAGAGAAGAATGGAAAGCAGCAATACAAATAATAGATATGAACACATAGAGGCAGCATGGGAAGCAAAGCAGGGAAGAGAAATAGAGAACATTCCATGAAATGCCCAGGAGATAGATAAGAGCAGAACAAAAAAGGGAAGAATGAAATTCAAAGCCTCCACATAAAAGTGTTTGAAGGTCCCACCAGTCATTCATGCTTATTATTGTGTGCCTTTACTTTCAAAGTACAGTGTGGAGCCTTTGACGATCCCTCTCTTGTATTTCAGCAGACACAGATAGTTGAGAAGTCTTTTCTCACATAGCTGGCACAAGCTTGCGCTTTTCCTTGCTGGTAGCGTGGAAATGACAGCTTGGTCCTTGGAAGTAAAATCAAGCAAAATTAGCAGAGGATGGTTTCAATCCATCGACCTCTGGGTTATGGGCCCAGCACGCTTCCGCTGCGCCACTCTGCTCCGTTGTGAAAGTGTTCTTTTTATGCAGATAAGGAGCATTAGGCAGAGTAGCATGGGATTGGTCTGGCTCTCACCTCATTTGCATAAGTATATCCCAAGGCATGCTGGGTGCAGAAAAACTTCATCTTCCCCTCTCACAATCAGTCATAACTGAAAGTCAGACACTCTTAGGCACTAGCCGTTTCAGGCCTTTATCAAGACAGTAGCTCTTGAACCATCTCTCTCTCGCTCTGTGATCCTAGCACTAGCATGCTCAGGATTTGGCTTTACCTTGGAGCCAGAGATATACCCAGTGAGGGCTTGCCCGGTGTGAGGCTTTTGAGCGTTTGGGAGCGTTCGGGACGTGAGTGGACGTTGGATAGGAAACTATGCGAATATGAAGCCTCCAACATTCCTGCTTCAGTGAGTGGTTCTTTCCATGGACATCTGACTCTTGGATTCCTCTCAACTTGCCTTCTGATAAAACATTTTGTGAGCAGCAGTTTCCTTCGACAGCTACAAGGTGGCGCTACATTCAGGTGAGAGCACAAGTATGCACAAAATGTTAGGGACTTTTGCCAGATTTATCGGTGGATCTTGCATATTTTTTCAGAGGCTAGATATTGCCTAGAAATGCTTTTTAACATAGAGATGCTGGAGTTACAATGTCTGGTCGGGCCTCAGCCCTTCCATTGTTTGCCCACTGTAACAAATTTATTACCAGCACATGTGTGTTGTGACTCTGCTTTATGAAACTTATCATATATTAGGACAATGTATGTAGCAGAAGGTGCGATTGAGATGTTTGCCCACGTATTTGTTTATTTTTTTATATATGGCTGATTAATCTGTTCGTGAAATTTCCATTTTGTGACATGTTGCATTACAATATATCCTGCTTGCAGAATATATAAGTATTTTCAGTGCGTTGGCCGGGAATCGAACCCGGGTCAACTGCTTGGGAAGCAGCTATGCTCACCACTATACCACCAACGCCCTCTGATGTGTTAGCTCTCGGTTCTAAATATTACGTTGCAGAAATCAATGACTATCTTGCACCAGCTTCAATGGTGCATTTGGTTTAGATACCAACATGAGAAGCAGTAGAACGTTTTTTGCAGAGGGTAAGGAACTGGGGATTGAAACCAAGGACAAAGTTGTGCAGAAGAGAAGAAATGAAAAGCAACAGTACAAATAGTAGAAATGAGCATATATAGACAGCATGGGAAGCAAAGCAGGGAAGAGAAAGAGAACATTCCATGAATTGCCCAGGAGATAGATAAGAGCAGAACAAAAAGGGAAGAATGAAATTCAAAGCATGCCCAGAAAGTTGTGTGAAGCTCCCACCAGTCATTTATGGTTATAATTGTGTGTCTTTACTTTCAAAGTACAGGGTTGTACCTTTCACGATCACTCTTGTATTACACAGACACGAATAGTTGAGAAGTCTTTTCTCACATAGCTGGTACAAGCTTGCACTTTTCCTTTCTGGCTATGTGGAAATGACAGCTTGGTCCTTGGAAGGAAAATCAAGCAAAATTAGCAGAGGATGGTTTCGATCCATCGACCTCTGGGTTATGGGCCCAGCACGCTTCTGCTGCCCCACTCTGCTTCTTTGTGAAAGTGTTCTGTTTATGCAGATGAGGAGGCATTCAGAGAAGTGACGTGGGATTGGTCGGGCTCTCACCTCATTTGCCTAAGTATATCGCAAGGCATGCTGGGTGCAGAAAATCTTTATCTTCCCCTCTCACAATCAGTCACAACTGAAAGTCCAGACCCTCTTATTCACTAGCCGTTTCAGGCCTTTAACAAGACAACAGCTCTCCGACGCTCTCTGTCTCTCTCTCTCTCTGTGATCCTAGTGCTTGCATGCTCAGTATTTGGCTTTACCTGGGAGCCAGAGATCTACCCGGTGAGGGCTTGCCGGTATAAGGCTTTAGAGCGTTTGGGAGCGTTCGGTACATGAGAGGACATTGGACTGGAAGCTATGCAAATTTGAAGCATCCAAACTTCCTGCTGCAGTCGGAGGCTCTTTCCATGGACATCTGCCTTTTGGATTCCTCTAAACTTGCCCTCTGATGAAACATTTTGTGAGCTGCAGTTACCTCCGACGGCTACAAGGTGGTGCTACATTCAGGTGAGGGCACAAGTATGCACAAAATGTTGGGGACTTTTGCCAGATTTATTGCTGGATCTTGCATATTTTTTTCAGAGGCTAAATATTGCCTAGGAAATGCTTTTTAACATAGAGATGCTGGAGTTAAAATGTCTGGTCGGGCCTCAGCCCTTTCATTGTCTGCCCACTGTAACATATTTTTTTACCAGTACATGTGAGTGGTGACTCTGCTTTATGAAACTTATCATATATTAGGACAATGAATATAGCAGAAGGGGCGATCGAAATGCTTGCCTACATATTTGTTTATTTTTTATATAATGGCTGATTAACCTCTTAATTATATTACCATTTTGTGAAATGTTGCTTTAAAATATATCCTGCTTGCAGAATATATAAGTATTTGTATTGCGTTGGCCGGGAATCGAACCCGGGTCAACTGCTTGGAAGGCAGCTATGCTCACCACTATACCACCAACGCCCTCAGATCTTTGCGCTCTCGGTTCTAAACATTAGGACCCTGAGTTCAATGACTATCATGCACCAGCTTCAATGGTGCATTTGGTTTAGATACCAACATGAAAAGCAATAGAAAGTTTTTGTAGAAGGTAAGGAACTGGGATTGAAACCAAGGACAAAGCTGTGCAGAAGAGAAGAATGGAAAGCAGCAATACAAATAATAGATATGAACACATAGAGGCAGCATGGGAAGCAAAGCAGGGAAGAGAAATAGAGAACATTCCATGAAATGCCCAGGAGATAGATAAGAGCAGAACAAAAAAGGGAAGAATGAAATTCAAAGCCTCCACATAAAAGTGTTTGAAGGTCCCACCAGTCATTCATGCTTATTATTGTGTGCCTTTACTTTCAAAGTACAGTGTGGAGCTTTTGACGATCCCTCTCTTGTATTTCAGCAGACACAGATAGTTGAGAAGTCTTTTCTCACATAGCTGGCACAAGCTTGCGCTTTTCCTTGCTGGTAGCGTGGAAATGACAGCTTGGTCCTTGGAAGTAAAATCAAGCAAAATTAGCAGAGGATGGTTTCGATCCATCGACCTCTGGGTTATGGGCCCAGCACGCTTCCGCTGCGCCACTCTGCTCCGTTGTGAAAGTGTTCTTTTTATGCAGATAAGGAGCATTAGGCAGAGTAGCATGGGATTGGTCTGGCTCTCACCTCATTTGCATAAGTATATCCCAAGGCATGCTGGGTGCAGAAAAACTTCATCTTCCCCTCTCACAATCAGTCATAACTGAAAGTCAGACACTCTTAGGCACTAGCCGTTTCAGGCCTTTATCAAGACAGTAGCTCTTGAACCATCTCTCTCTCGCTCTGTGATCCTAGCACTAGCATGCTCAGGATTTGGCTTTACCTTGGAGCCAGAGATATACCCGGTGAGGGCTTGCCCGGTGTGAGGCTTTTGAGCGTTTGGGAGCGTTCGGGACGTGAGTGGACGTTGGACAGGAAACTATGCGAATATGAAGCCTCCAACATTCCTGCTTCAGTGAGTGGTTCTTTCCATGGACATCTGACTCTTGGATTCCTCTCAACTTGCCTTCTGATAAAACATTTTGTGAGCAGCAGTTTCCTTCGACAGCTACAAGGTGGCGCTACATTCAGGTGAGAGCACAAGTATGCACAAAATGTTAGGGACTTTTGCCAGATTTATCGGTGGATCTTGCATATTTTTTCAGAGGCTAGATATTGCCTAGAAATGCTTTTTAACATAGAGATGCTGGAGTTACAATGTCTGGTCGGGCCTCAGCCCTTCCATTGTTTGCCCACTGTAACAAATTTATTACCAGCACATGTGTGTTGTGACTCTGCTTTATGAAACTTATCATATATTAGGACAATGTATGTAGCAGAAGGTGCGATTGAGATGTTTGCCCACGTATTTGTTTATTTTTTTATATATGGCTGATTAATCTGTTCGTGAAATTTCCATTTTGTGACATGTTGCATTACAATATATCCTGCTTGCAGAATATATAAGTATTTTCAGTGCGTTGGCCGGGAATCGAACCCGGGTCAACTGCTTGGGAAGCAGCTATGCTCACCACTATACCACCAACGCCCTCTGATGTGTTAGCTCTCGGTTCTAAATATTACGTTGCAGAAATCAATGACTATCTTGCACCAGCTTCAATGGTGCATTTGGTTTAGATACCAACATGAGAAGCAGTAGAACGTTTTTTGCAGAGGGTAAGGAACTGGGGATTGAAACCAAGGACAAAGTTGTGCAGAAGAGAAGAAATGAAAAGCAACAGTACAAATAGTAGAAATGAGCATATATAGGCAGCATGGGAAGCAAAGCAGGGAAGAGAAAGAGAACATTCCATGAAATGCCCAGGAGATAGATAAGAGCAGAACAAAAAGGGAAGAATGAAATTCAAAGCATGCCCAGAAAGTTGTGTGAAGCTCCCACCAGTCAGTCATTTATGGTTATAATTGTGTGTCTTTACTTTCAAAGTACAGGGTTGTACCTTTCACGATCACTCTTGTATTACACAGACACGAATAGTTGAGAAGTCTTTTCTCACATAGCTGGCAAAAGCTTGCACTTTTCCTTTCTGGCTATGTGGAAATGACAGCTTGGTCCTTGGAAGGAAAATCAAGCAAAATTAGCAGAGGATGGTTTCGATCCATCGACCTCTGGGTTATGGGCCCAGCACGCTTCCGCTGCGCCACTCTGCTCCTTTGTGAAAGTGTTCTCTTTATGCAGATGAGGAGGCATTCAGAGAAGTGACGTGGGATTGGTCGGGCTCTCACCTCATTTGCCTAAGTATATCGCAAGGCATGCTGGGTGCAGAAAATCTTTATCTTCCCCTCTCACAATCAGTCACAACTGAAAGTCCAGACCCTCTTAGGCACTAGCCGTTTCAGGCCTTTAACAAGACAACAGCTCTCCGACGCTCTCTGTCTCTCTCTCTCTCTGTGATCCTAGTGCTTGCATGCTCAGTATTTGGCTTTTCCTGGGAGCCAGAGATCTACCCGGTGAGGGCTTGCCGGTATAAGGCTTTAGAGCGTTTGGGAGCGTTCGGTACATGAGAGGACGTTGGACTGGAAGCTATGCAAATTTGAAGCATCCAAACTTCCTGCTGCAGTCGGAGGCTCTTTCCATGGACATCTGCCTTTTGGATTCCTCTAAACTTGCCCTCTGATGAAACATTTTGTGAGCTGCAGTTACCTCCGACGGCTACAAGGTGGTGCTACATTCAGGTGAGGGCACAAGTATGCACAAAATGTTGGGGACTTTTGCCAGATTTATTGCTGGATCTTGCATATTTTTTTCAGAGGCTAAATATTGCCTAGGAAATGCTTTTTAACATAGAGATGCTGGAGTTAAAAGGTCTGGTTGGGCCTCAGCCCTTTCATTGTCTGCCCACTGTAACATATTTTTTTACCAGTACATGTGAGTGGTGACTCTGCTTTATGAAACTTATCATATATTAGGACAATGAATATAGCAGAAGGGGCGATCGAAATGCTTGCCTACATATTTGTTTATTCTTTATATAATGGCTGATTAACCTCTTAATTATATTACCATTTTGTGAAATGTTGCTTTAAAATATATCCTGCTTGCAGAATATATAAGTATTTGTACTGCGTTGGCCGGGAATCGAACCCGGGTCAACTGCTTGGAAGGCAGCTATGCTCACCACTATACCACCAACGCCCTCTGATCTTTGCGCTCTCGGTTCTAAACATTAGGACCCTGAGTTCAATGACTATCATGCACCAGCTTCAATGGTGCATTTGGTTTAGATACCAACATGAAAAGCAATAGAAAGTTTTTGTAGAGGGTAAGGAACTGGGATTGAAACCAAGGACAAAGCTGTGCAGAAGAGAAGAATGGAAAGCAGCAATACAAATAATAGATATGAACACATAGAGGCAGCATGGGAAGCAAAGCAGGGAAGAGAAATAGAGAACATTCCATGAAATGCCCAGGAGATAGATAAGAGCAGAACAAAAAAGGGAAGAATGAAATTCAAAGCCTCCACATAAAAGTGTTTGAAGGTCCCACCAGTCATTCATGCTTATTATTGTGTGCCTTTACTTTCAAAGTACAGTGTGGAGCCTTTGACGATCCCTCTCTTGTATTTCAGCAGACACAGATAGTTGAGAAGTCTTTTCTCACATAGCTGGCACAAGCTTGCGCTTTTCCTTGCTGGTAGCGTGGAAATGACAGCTTGGTCCTTGGAAGTAAAATCAAGCAAAATTAGCAGAGGATGGTTTCGATCCATCGACCTCTGGGTTATGGGCCCAGCACGCTTCCGCTGCGCCACTCTGCTCCGTTGTGAAAGTGTTCTTTTTATGCAGATAAGGAGCATTAGGCAGAGTAGCATGGGATTGGTCTGGCTCTCACCTCATTTGCATAAGTATATCCCAAGGCATGCTGGGTGCAGAAAAACTTCATCTTCCCCTCTCACAATCAGTCATAACTGAAAGTCAGACACTCTTAGGCACTAGCCGTTTCAGGCCTTTATCAAGACAGTAGCTCTTGAACCATCTCTCTCTCGCTCTGTGATCCTAGCACTAGCATGCTCAGGATTTGGCTTTACCTTGGAGCCAGAGATATACCCGGTGAGGGCTTGCCCGGTGTGAGGCTTTTGAGCGTTTGGGAGCGTTCGGGACGTGAGTGGACGTTGGACAGGAAACTATGCGAATATGAAGCCTCCAACATTCCTGCTTCAGTGAGTGGTTCTTTCCATGGACATCTGACTCTTGGATTCCTCTCAACTTGCCTTCTGATAAAACATTTTGTGAGCAGCAGTTTCCTTCGACAGCTACAAGGTGGCGCTACATTCAGGTGAGAGCACAAGTATGCACAAAATGTTAGGGACTTTTGCCAGATTTATCGGTGGATCTTGCATATTTTTTCAGAGGCTAGATATTGCCTAGAAATGCTTTTTAACATAGAGATGCTGGAGTTACAATGTCTGGTCGGGCCTCAGCCCTTCCATTGTTTGCCCACTGTAACAAATTTATTACCAGCACATGTGTGTTGTGACTCTGCTTTATGAAACTTATCATATATTAGGACAATGTATGTAGCAGAAGGTGCGATTGAGATGTTTGCCCACGTATTTGTTTATTTTTTTATATATGGCTGATTAATCTGTTCGTGAAATTTCCATTTTGTGACATGTTGCATTACAATATATCCTGCTTGCAGAATATATAAGTATTTTCAGTGCGTTGGCCGGGAATCGAACCCGGGTCAACTGCTTGGGAAGCAGCTATGCTCACCACTATACCACCAACGCCCTCTGATGTGTTAGCTCTCGGTTCTAAATATTACGTTGCAGAAATCAATGACTATCTTGCACCAGCTTCAATGGTGCATTTGGTTTAGATACCAACATGAGAAGCAGTAGAACGTTTTTTGCAGAGGGTAAGGAACTGGGGATTGAAACCAAGGACAAAGTTGTGCAGAAGAGAAGAAATGAAAAGCAACAGTACAAATAGTAGAAATGAGCATATATAGGCAGCATGGGAAGCAAAGCAGGGAAGAGAAAGAGAACATTCCATGAAATGCCCAGGAGATAGATAAGAGCAGAACAAAAAGGGAAGAATGAAATTCAAAGCATGCCCAGAAAGTTGTGTGAAGCTCCCACCAGTCATTTATGGTTATAATTGTGTGTCTTTACTTTCAAAGTACAGGGTTGTACCTTTCACGATCACTCTTGTATTACACAGACACGAATAGTTGAGAAGTCTTTTCTCACATAGCTGGTACAAGCTTGCACTTTTCCTTTCTGGCTATGTGGAAATGACAGCTTGGTCCTTGGAAGGAAAATCAAGCAAAATTAGCAGAGGATGGTTTCGATCCATCGACCTCTGGGTTATGGGCCCAGCACGCTTCCGCTGCGCCACTCTGCTCCTTTGTGAAAGTGTTCTGTTTATGCAGATGAGGAGGCATTCAGAGAAGTGACGTGGGATTGGTCGGGCTCTCACCTCATTTGCCTAAGTATATCGCAAGGCATGCTGGGTGCAGAAAATCTTTATCTTCCCCTCTCACAATCAGTCACAACTGAAAGTCCAGACCCTCTTATTCACTAGCCGTTTCAGGCCTTTAACAAGACAACAGCTCTCCGACGCTCTCTGTCTCTCTCTCTCTCTGTGATCCTAGTGCTTGCATGCTCAGTATTTGGCTTTACCTGGGAGCCAGAGATCTACCCGGTGAGGGCTTGCCGGTATAAGGCTTTAGAGCGTTTGGGAGCGTTCGGTACATGAGAGGACGTTGGACTGGAAGCTATGCAAATTTGAAGCATCCAAACTTCCTGCTGCAGTCGGAGGCTCTTTCCATGGACATCTGCCTTTTGGATTCCTCTAAACTTGCCCTCTGATGAAACATTTTGTGAGCTGCAGTTACCTCCGACGGCTACAAGGTGGTGCTACATTCAGGTGAGGGCACAAGTATGCACAAAATGTTGGGGACTTTTGCCAGATTTATTGCTGGATCTTGCATATTTTTTTCAGAGGCTAAATATTGCCTAGGAAATGCTTTTTAACATAGAGATGCTGGAGTTAAAATGTCTGGTCGGGCCTCAGCCCTTTCATTGTCTGCCCACTGTAACATATTTTTTTACCAGTACATGTGAGTGGTGACTCTGCTTTATGAAACTTATCATATATTAGGACAATGAATATAGCAGAAGGGGCGATCGAAATGCTTGCCTACATATTTGTTTATTTTTTATATAATGGCTGATTAACCTCTTAATTATATTACCATTTTGTGAAATGTTGCTTTAAAATATATCCTGCTTGCAGAATATATAAGCATTTGTATTGCGTTGGCCGGGAATCGAACCCGGGTCAACTGCTTGGAAGGCAGCTATGCTCACCACTATACCACCAACGCCCTCAGATCTTTGCGCTCTCGGTTCTAAACATTAGGACCCTGAGTTCAATGACTATCATGCACCAGCTTCAATGGTGCATTTGGTTTAGATACCAACATGAAAAGCAATAGAAAGTTTTTGTAGAAGGTAAGGAACTGGGATTGAAACCAAGGACAAAGCTGTGCAGAAGAGAAGAATGGAAAGCAGCAATACAAATAATAGATATGAACACATAGAGGCAGCATGGGAAGCAAAGCAGGGAAGAGAAATAGAGAACATTCCATGAAATGCCCAGGAGATAGATAAGAGCAGAACAAAAAAGGGAAGAATGAAATTCAAAGCCTCCACATAAAAGTGTTTGAAGGTCCCACCAGTCATTCATGCTTATTATTGTGTGCCTTTACTTTCAAAGTACAGTGTGGAGCTTTTGACGATCCCTCTCTTGTATTTCAGCAGACACAGATAGTTGAGAAGTCTTTTCTCACATAGCTGGCACAAGCTTGCGCTTTTCCTTGCTGGTAGCGTGGAAATGACAGCTTGGTCCT
Organism: Lissotriton vulgaris; assembly: GCF_964263255.1. Classification (NCBI taxonomy): domain Eukaryota; kingdom Metazoa; phylum Chordata; class Amphibia; order Caudata; family Salamandridae; genus Lissotriton; species Lissotriton vulgaris. Next base: position 540,150,030 of record NC_141697.1, read on the forward strand.
TGGAAGTAAAATCAAGCAAAATTAGCAGAGGATGGTTTCGATCCATCGACCTCTGGGTTATGGGCCCAGCACGCTTCCGCTGCGCCACTCTGCTCCGTTGTGAAAGTGTTCTTTTTATGCAGATAAGGAGCATTAGGCAGAGTAGCATGGGATTGGTCTGGCTCTCACCTCATTTGCATAAGTATATCCCAAGGCATGCTGGGTGCAGAAAAACTTCATCTTCCCCTCTCACAATCAGTCATAACTGAAAGTCAGACACTCTTAGGCACTAGCCGTTTCAGGCCTTTATCAAGACAGTAGCTCTTGAACCATCTCTCTCTCGCTCTGTGATCCTAGCACTAGCATGCTCAGGATTTGGCTTTACCTTGGAGCCAGAGATATACCCGGTGAGGGCTTGCCCGGTGTGAGGCTTTTGAGCGTTTGGGAGCGTTCGGGACGTGAGTGGACGTTGGACAGGAAACTATGCGAATATGAAGCCTCCAACATTCCTGCTTCAGTGAGTGGTTCTTTCCATGGACATCTGACTCTTGGATTCCTCTCAACTTGCCTTCTGATAAAACATTTTGTGAGCAGCAGTTTCCTTCGACAGCTACAAGGTGGCGCTACATTCAGGTGAGAGCACAAGTATGCACAAAATGTTAGGGACTTTTGCCAGATTTATCGGTGGATCTTGCATATTTTTTCAGAGGCTAGATATTGCCTAGAAATGCTTTTTAACATAGAGATGCTGGAGTTACAATGTCTGGTCGGGCCTCAGCCCTTCCATTGTTTGCCCACTGTAACAAATTTATTACCAGCACATGTGTGTTGTGACTCTGCTTTATGAAACTTATCATATATTAGGACAATGTATGTAGCAGAAGGTGCGATTGAGATGTTTGCCCACGTATTTGTTTATTTTTTTATATATGGCTGATTAATCTGTTCGTGAAATTTCCATTTTGTGACATGTTGCATTACAATATATCCTGCTTGCAGAATATATAAGTATTTTCAGTGCGTTGGCCGGGAATCGAACCCGGGTCAACTGCTTGGGAAGCAGCTATGCTCACCACTATACCACCAACGCCCTCTGATGTGTTAGCTCTCGGTTCTAAATATTACGTTGCAGAAATCAATGACTATCTTGCACCAGCTTCAATGGTGCATTTGGTTTAGATACCAACATGAGAAGCAGTAGAACGTTTTTTGCAGAGGGTAAGGAACTGGGGATTGAAACCAAGGACAAAGTTGTGCAGAAGAGAAGAAATGAAAAGCAACAGTACAAATAGTAGAAATGAGCATATATAGGCAGCATGGGAAGCAAAGCAGGGAAGAGAAAGAGAACATTCCATGAAATGCCCAGGAGATAGATAAGAGCAGAACAAAAAGGGAAGAATGAAATTCAAAGCATGCCCAGAAAGTTGTGTGAAGCTCCCACCAGTCAGTCATTTATGGTTATAATTGTGTGTCTTTACTTTCAAAGTACAGGGTTGTACCTTTCACGATCACTCTTGTATTACACAGACACGAATAGTTGAGAAGTCTTTTCTCACATAGCTGGCACAAGCTTGCACTTTTCCTTTCTGGCTATGTGGAAATGACAGCTTGGTCCTTGGAAGGAAAATCAAGCAAAATTAGCAGAGGATGGTTTCGATCCATCGACCTCTGGGTTATGGGCCCAGCACGCTTCCGCTGCGCCACTCTGCTCCTTTGTGAAAGTGTTCTCTTTATGCAGATGAGGAGGCATTCAGAGAAGTGACGTGGGATTGGTCGGGCTCTCACCTCATTTGCCTAAGTATATCGCAAGGCATGCTGGGTGCAGAAAATCTTTATCTTCCCCTCTCACAATCAGTCACAACTGAAAGTCCAGACCCTCTTAGGCACTAGCCGTTTCAGGCCTTTAACAAGACAACAGCTCTCCGACGCTCTCTGTCTCTCTCTCTCTCTGTGATCCTAGTGCTTGCATGCTCAGTATTTGGCTTTTCCTGGGAGCCAGAGATCTACCCGGTGAGGGCTTGCCGGTATAAGGCTTTAGAGCGTTTGGGAGCGTTCGGTACATGAGAGGACGTTGGACTGGAAGCTATGCAAATTTGAAGCATCCAAACTTCCTGCTGCAGTCGGAGGCTCTTTCCATGGACATCTGCCTTTTGGATTCCTCTAAACTTGCCCTCTGATGAAACATTTTGTGAGCTGCAGTTACCTCCGACGGCTACAAGGTGGTGCTACATTCAGGTGAGGGCACAAGTATGCACAAAATGTTGGGGACTTTTGCCAGATTTATTGCTGGATCTTGCATATTTTTTTCAGAGGCTAAATATTGCCTAGGAAATGCTTTTTAACATAGAGATGCTGGAGTTAAAAGGTCTGGTTGGGCCTCAGCCCTTTCATTGTCTGCCCACTGTAACATATTTTTTTACCAGTACATGTGAGTGGTGACTCTGCTTTATGAAACTTATCATATATTAGGACAATGAATATAGCAGAAGGGGCGATCGAAATGCTTGCCTACATATTTGTTTATTCTTTATATAATGGCTGATTAACCTCTTAATTATATTACCATTTTGTGAAATGTTGCTTTAAAATATATCCTGCTTGCAGAATATATAAGTATTTGTACTGCGTTGGCCGGGAATCGAACCCGGGTCAACTGCTTGGAAGGCAGCTATGCTCACCACTATACCACCAACGCCCTCTGATCTTTGCGCTCTCGGTTCTAAACATTAGGACCCTGAGTTCAATGACTATCATGCACCAGCTTCAATGGTGCATTTGGTTTAGATACCAACATGAAAAGCAATAGAAAGTTTTTGTAGAGGGTAAGGAACTGGGATTGAAACCAAGGACAAAGCTGTGCAGAAGAGAAGAATGGAAAGCAGCAATACAAATAATAGATATGAACACATAGAGGCAGCATGGGAAGCAAAGCAGGGAAGAGAAATAGAGAACATTCCATGAAATGCCCAGGAGATAGATAAGAGCAGAACAAAAAAGGGAAGAATGAAATTCAAAGCCTCCACATAAAAGTGTTTGAAGGTCCCACCAGTCATTCATGCTTATTATTGTGTGCCTTTACTTTCAAAGTACAGTGTGGAGCCTTTGACGATCCCTCTCTTGTATTTCAGCAGACACAGATAGTTGAGAAGTCTTTTCTCACATAGCTGGCACAAGCTTGCGCTTTTCCTTGCTGGTAGCGTGGAAATGACAGCTTGGTCCTTGGAAGTAAAATCAAGCAAAATTAGCAGAGGATGGTTTCGATCCATCGACCTCTGGGTTATGGGCCCAGCACGCTTCCGCTGCGCCACTCTGCTCCGTTGTGAAAGTGTTCTTTTTATGCAGATAAGGAGCATTAGGCAGAGTAGCATGGGATTGGTCTGGCTCTCACCTCATTTGCATAAGTATATCCCAAGGCATGCTGGGTGCAGAAAAACTTCATCTTCCCCTCTCACAATCAGTCATAACTGAAAGTCAGACACTCTTAGGCACTAGCCGTTTCAGGCCTTTATCAAGACAGTAGCTCTTGAACCATCTCTCTCTCGCTCTGTGATCCTAGCACTAGCATGCTCAGGATTTGGCTTTACCTTGGAGCCAGAGATATACCCGGTGAGGGCTTGCCCGGTGTGAGGCTTTTGAGCGTTTGGGAGCGTTCGGGACGTGAGTGGACGTTGGACAGGAAACTATGCGAATATGAAGCCTCCAACATTCCTGCTTCAGTGAGTGGTTCTTTCCATGGACATCTGACTCTTGGATTCCTCTCAACTTGCCTTCTGATAAAACATTTTGTGAGCAGCAGTTTCCTTCGACAGCTACAAGGTGGCGCTACATTCAGGTGAGAGCACAAGTATGCACAAAATGTTAGGGACTTTTGCCAGATTTATCGGTGGATCTTGCATATTTTTTCAGAGGCTAGATATTGCCTAGAAATGCTTTTTAACATAGAGATGCTGGAGTTACAATGTCTGGTCGGGCCTCAGCCCTTCCATTGTTTGCCCACTGTAACAAATTTATTACCAGCACATGTGTGTTGTGACTCTGCTTTATGAAACTTATCATATATTAGGACAATGTATGTAGCAGAAGGTGCGATTGAGATGTTTGCCCACGTATTTGTTTATTTTTTTATATATGGCTGATTAATCTGTTCGTGAAATTTCCATTTTGTGACATGTTGCATTACAATATATCCTGCTTGCAGAATATATAAGTATTTTCAGTGCGTTGGCCGGGAATCGAACCCGGGTCAACTGCTTGGGAAGCAGCTATGCTCACCACTATACCACCAACGCCCTCTGATGTGTTAGCTCTCGGTTCTAAATATTACGTTGCAGAAATCAATGACTATCTTGCACCAGCTTCAATGGTGCATTTGGTTTAGATACCAACATGAGAAGCAGTAGAACGTTTTTTGCAGAGGGTAAGGAACTGGGGATTGAAACCAAGGACAAAGCTGTGCAGAAGAGAAGAAATGAAAAGCAACAGTACAAATAGTAGAAATGAGCATATATAGGCAGCATGGGAAGCAAAGCAGGGAAGAGAAAGAGAACATTCCATGAAATGCCCAGGAGATAGATAAGAGCAGAACAAAAAGGGAAGAATGAAATTCAAAGCATGCCCAGAAAGTTGTGTGAAGCTCCCACCAGTCAGTCATTTATGGTTATAATTGTGTGTCTTTACTTTCAAAGTACAGGGTTGTACCTTTCACGATCACTCTTGTATTACACAGACACGAATAGTTGAGAAGTCTTTTCTCACATAGCTGGCACAAGCTTGCACTTTTCCTTTCTGGCTATGTGGAAATGACAGCTTGGTCCTTGGAAGGAAAATCAAGCAAAATTAGCAGAGGATGGTTTCGATCCATCGACCTCTGGGTTATGGGCCCAGCACGCTTCCGCTGCGCCACTCTGCTCCTTTGTGAAAGTGTTCTCTTTATGCAGATGAGGAGGCATTCAGAGAAGTGACGTGGGATTGGTCGGGCTCTCACCTCATTTGCCTAAGTATATCGCAAGGCATGCTGGGTGCAGAAAATCTTTATCTTCCCCTCTCACAATCAGTCACAACTGAAAGTCCAGACCCTCTTAGGCACTAGCCGTTTCAGGCCTTTAACAAGACAACAGCTCTCCGACGCTCTCTGTCTCTCTCTCTCTCTGTGATCCTAGTGCTTGCATGCTCAGTATTTGGCTTTTCCTGGGAGCCAGAGATCTACCCGGTGAGGGCTTGCCGGTATAAGGATTTAGAGCGTTTGGGAGCGTTCGGTACATGAGAGGACGTTGGACTGGAAGCTATGCAAATTTGAAGCATCCAAACTTCCTGCTGCAGTCGGAGGCTCTTTCCATGGACATCTGCCTTTTGGATTCCTCTAAACTTGCCCTCTGATGAAACATTTTGTGAGCTGCAGTTACCTCCGACGGCTACAAGGTGGTGCTACATTCAGGTGAGGGCACAAGTATGCACAAAATGTTGGGGACTTTTGCCAGATTTATTGCTGGATCTTGCATATTTTTTTCAGAGGCTAAATATTGCCTAGGAAATGCTTTTTAACATAGAGATGCTGGAGTTAAAATGTCTGGTCGGGCCTCAGCCCTTTCATTGTCTGCCCACTGTAACATATTTTTTTACCAGTACATGTGAGTGGTGACTCTGCTTTATGAAACTTATCATATATTAGGACAATGAATATAGCAGAAGGGGCGATCGAAATGCTTGCCTACATATTTGTTTATTTTTTATATAATGGCTGATTAACCTCTTAATTATATTACCATTTTGTGAAATGTTGCTTTAAAATATATCCTGCTTGCAGAATATATAAGTATTTGTACTGCGTTGGCCGGGAATCGAACCCGGGTCAACTGCTTGGAAGGCAGCTATGCTCACCACTATACCACCAACGCCCTCTGATCTTTGCGCTCTCGGTTCTAAACATTAGGACCCTGAGTTCAATGACTATCATGCACCAGCTTCAATGGTGCATTTGGTTTAGATACCAACATGAAAAGCAATAGAAAGTTTTTGTAGAGGGTAAGGAACTGGGATTGAAACCAAGGACAAAGCTGTGCAGAAGAGAAGAATGGAAAGCAGCAATACAAATAATAGATATGAACACATAGAGGCAGCATGGGAAGCAAAGCAGGGAAGAGAAATAGAGAACATTCCATGAAATGCCCAGGAGATAGATAAGAGCAGAACAAAAAAGGGAAGAATGAAATTCAAAGCCTCCACATAAAAGTGTTTGAAGGTCCCACCAGTCATTCATGCTTATTATTGTGTGCCTTTACTTTCAAAGTACAGTGTGGAGCTTTTGACGATCCCTCTCTTGTATTTCAGCAGACACAGATAGTTGAGAAGTCTTTTCTCACATAGCTGGCACAAGCTTGCGCTTTTCCTTGCTGGTAGCGTGGAAATGACAGCTTGGTCCTTGGAAGTAAAATCAAGCAAAATTAGCAGAGGATGGTTTCGATCCATCGACCTCTGGGTTATGGGCCCAGCACGCTTCCGCTGCGCCACTCTGCTCCGTTGTGAAAGTGTTCTTTTTATGCAGATAAGGAGCATTAGGCAGAGTAGCATGGGATTGGTCTGGCTCTCACCTCATTTGCATAAGTATATCCCAAGGCATGCTGGGTGCAGAAAAACTTCATCTTCCCCTCTCACAATCAGTCATAACTGAAAGTCAGACACTCTTAGGCACTAGCCGTTTCAGGCCTTTATCAAGACAGTAGCTCTTGAACCATCTCTCTCTCGCTCTGTGATCCTAGCACTAGCATGCTCAGGATTTGGCTTTACCTTGGAGCCAGAGATATACCCGGTGAGGGCTTGCCCGGTGTGAGGCTTTTGAGCGTTTGGGAGCGTTGTGGACGTTGGACAGGAAACTATGCGAATATGAAGCCTCCAACATTCCTGCTTCAGTGAGTGGTTCTTTCCATGGACATCTGACTCTTGGATTCCTCTCAACTTGCCTTCTGATAAAACATTTTGTGAGCAGCAGTTTCCTTCGACAGCTACAAGGTGGCGCTACATTCAGGTGAGAGCACAAGTATGCACAAAATGTTAGGGACTTTTGCCAGATTTATCGGTGGATCTTGCATATTTTTTCAGAGGCTAGATATTGCCTAGAAATGCTTTTTAACATAGAGATGCTGGAGTTACAATGTCTGGTCGGGCCTCAGCCCTTCCATTGTTTGCCCACTGTAACAAATTTATTACCAGCACATGTGTGTTGTGACTCTGCTTTATGAAACTTATCATATATTAGGACAATGTATGTAGCAGAAGGTGCGATTGAGATGTTTGCCCACGTATTTGTTTATTTTTTTATATATGGCTGATTAATCTGTTCGTGAAATTTCCATTTTGTGACATGTTGCATTACAATATATCCTGCTTGCAGAATATATAAGTATTTTCAGTGCGTTGGCCGGGAATCGAACCCGGGTCAACTGCTTGGGAAGCAGCTATGCTCACCACTATACCACCAACGCCCTCTGATGTGTTAGCTCTCGGTTCTAAATATTACGTTGCAGAAATCAATGACTATCTTGCACCAGCTTCAATGGTGCATTTGGTTTAGATACCAACATGAGAAGCAGTAGAACGTTTTTTGCAGAGGGTAAGGAACTGGGGATTGAAACCAAGGACAAAGTTGTGCAGAAGAGAAGAAATGAAAAGCAACAGTACAAATAGTAGAAATGAGCATATATAGGCAGCATGGGAAGCAAAGCAGGGAAGAGAAAGAGAACATTCCATGAAATGCCCAGGAGATAGATAAGAGCAGAACAAAAAGGGAAGAATGAAATTCAAAGCATGCCCAGAAAGTTGTGTGAAGCTCCCACCAGTCAGTCATTTATGGTTATAATTGTGTGTCTTTACTTTCAAAGTACAGGGTTGTACCTTTCACGATCACTCTTGTATTACACAGACACGAATAGTTGAGAAGTCTTTTCTCACATAGCTGGCACAAGCTTGCACTTTTCCTTTCTGGCTATGTGGAAATGACAGCTTGGTCCTTGGAAGGAAAATCAAGCAAAATTAGCAGAGGATGGTTTCGATCCATCGACCTCTGGGTTATGGGCCCAGCACGCTTCCGCTGCGCCACTCTGCTCCTTTGTGAAAGTGTTCTCTTTATGCAGATGAGGAGGCATTCAGAGAAGTGACGTGGGATTGGTCGGGCTCTCACCTCATTTGCCTAAGTATATCGCAAGGCATGCTGGGTGCAGAAAATCTTTATCTTCCCCTCTCACAATCAGTCACAACTGAAAGTCCAGACCCTCTTAGGCACTAGCCGTTTCAGGCCTTTAACAAGACAACAGCTCTCCGACGCTCTCTGTCTCTCTCTCTCTCTGTGATCCTAGTGCTTGCATGCTCAGTATTTGGCTTTTCCTGGGAGCCAGAGATCTACCCGGTGAGGGCTTGCCGGTATAAGGCTTTAGAGCGTTTGGGAGCGTTCGGTACATGAGAGGACGTTGGACTGGAAGCTATGCAAATTTGAAGCATCCAAACTTCCTGCTGCAGTCGGAGGCTCTTTCCATGGACATCTGCCTTTTGGATTCCTCTAAACTTGCCCTCTGATGAAACATTTTGTGAGCTGCAGTTACCTCCGACGGCTACAAGGTGGTGCTACATTCAGGTGAGGGCACAAGTATGCACAAAATGTTGGGGACTTTTGCCAGATTTATTGCTGGACCTTGCATATTTTTTTCAGAGGCTAAATATTGCCTAGGAAATGCTTTTTAACATAGAGATGCTGGAGTTAAAATGTCTGGTCGGGCCTCAGCCCTTTCATTGTCTGCCCACTGTAACATATTTTTTTACCAGTACATGTGAGTGGTGACTCTGCTTTATGAAACTTATCATATATTAGGACAATGAATATAGCAGAAGGGGCGATCGAAATGCTTGCCTACATATTTGTTTATTTTTTATATAATGGCTGATTAACCTCTTAATTATATTACCATTTTGTGAAATGTTGCTTTAAAATATATCCTGCTTGCAGAATATATAAGTATTTGTACTGCGTTGGCCGGGAATCGAACCCGGGTCAACTGCTTGGAAGGCAGCTATGCTCACCACTATACCACCAACGCCCTCTGATCTTTGCGCTCTCGGTTCTAAACATTAGGACCCTGAGTTCAATGACTATCATGCACCAGCTTCAATGGTGCATTTGGTTTAGATACCAACATGAAAAGCAATAGAAAGTTTTTGTAGAGGGTAAGGAACTGGGATTGAAACCAAGGACAAAGCTGTGCAGAAGAGAAGAATGGAAAGCAGCAATACAAATAATAGATATGAACACATAGAGGCAGCATGGGAAGCAAAGCAGGGAAGAGAAATAGAGAACATTCCATGAAATGCCCAGGAGATAGATAAGAGCAGAACAAAAAAGGGAAGAATGAAATTCAAAGCCTCCACATAAAAGTGTTTGAAGGTCCCACCAGTCATTCATGCTTATTATTGTGTGCCTTTACTTTCAAAGTACAGTGTGGAGCTTTTGACGATCCCTCTCTTGTATTTCAGCAGACACAGATAGTTGAGAAGTCTTTTCTCACATAGCTGGCACAAGCTTGCGCTTTTCCTTGCTGGTAGCGTGGAAATGACAGCTTGGTCCTTGGAAGTAAAATCAAGCAAAATTAGCAGAGGATGGTTTCGATCCATCGACCTCTGGGTTATGGGCCCAGCACGCTTCCGCTGCGCCACTTTGCTCCGTTGTGAAAGTGTTCTTTTTATGCAGATAAGGAGCATTAGGCAGAGTAGCATGGGATTGGTCTGGCTCTCACCTCATTTGCATAAGTATATCCCAAGGCATGCTGGGTGCAGAAAAACTTCATCTTCCCCTCTCACAATCAGTCATAACTGAAAGTCAGACACTCTTAGGCACTAGCCGTTTCAGGCCTTTATCAAGACAGTAGCTCTTGAACCATCTCTCTCTCGCTCTGTGATCCTAGCACTAGCATGCTCAGGATTTGGCTTTACCTTGGAGCCAGAGATATACCCGGTGAGGGCTTGCCCGGTGTGAGGCTTTTGAGCGTTTGGGAGCGTTCGGGACGTGAGTGGACGTTGGACAGGAAACTATGCGAATATGAAGCCTCCAACATTCCTGCTTCAGTGAGTGGTTCTTTCCATGGACATCTGACTCTTGGATTCCTCTCAACTTGCCTTCTGATAAAACATTTTGTGAGCAGCAGTTTCCTTCGACAGCTACAAGGTGGCGCTACATTCAGGTGAGAGCACAAGTATGCACAAAATGTTAGGGACTTTTGCCAGATTTATCGGTGGATCTTGCATATTTTTTCAGAGGCTAGATATTGCCTAGAAATGCTTTTTAACATAGAGATGCTGGAGTTACAATGTCTGGTCGGGCCTCAGCCCTTCCATTGTTTGCCCACTGTAACAAATTTATTACCAGCACATGTGTGTTGTGACTCTGCTTTATGAAACTTATCATATATTAGGACAATGTATGTAGCAGAAGGTGCAATTGAGATGTTTGCCCACGTATTTGTTTATATATGGCTGATTAATCTGTTCGTGAAATTTCCATTTTGTGACATGTTGCATTACAATATATCCTGCTTGCAGAATATATAAGTATTTTCAGTGCGTTGGCCGGGAATCGAACCCGGGTCAACTGCTTGGGAAGCAGCTATGCTCACCACTATACCACCAACGCCCTCTGATGTGTTAGCTCTCGGTTCTAAATATTACGTTGCAGAAATCAATGACTATCTTGCACCAGCTTCAATGGTGCATTTGGTTTAGATACCAACATGAGAAGCAGTAGAACGTTTTTTGCAGAGGGTAAGGAACTGGGGATTGAAACCAAGGACAAAGTTGTGCAGAAGAGAAGAAATGAAAAGCAACAGTACAAATAGTAGAAATGAGCATATATAGGCAGCATGGGAAGCAAAGCAGGGAAGAGAAAGAGAACATTCCATGAAATGCCCAGGAGATATATAAGAGCAGAACAAAAAGGGAAGAATGAAATTCAAAGCATGCCCAGAAAGTTGTGTGAAGCTCCCACCAGTCAGTCATTTATGGTTATAATTGTGTGTCTTTACTTTCAAAGTACAGGGTTGTACCTTTCACGATCACTCTTGTATTACACAGACACGAATAGTTGAGAAGTCTTTTCTCACATAGCTGGCACAAGCTTGCACTTTTCCTTTCTGGCTATGTGGAAATGACAGCTTGGTCCTTGGAAGGAAAATCAAGCAAAATTAGCAGAGGATGGTTTCGATCCATCGACCTCTGGGTTATGGGCCCAGCACGCTTCCGCTGCGCCACTCTGCTCCTTTGTGAAAGTGTTCTCTTTATGCAGATGAGGAGGCATTCAGAGAAGTGACGTGGGATTGGTCGGGCTCTCACCTCATTTGCCTAAGTATATCGCAAGGCATGCTGGGTGCAGAAAATCTTTATCTTCCCCTCTCACAATCAGTCACAACTGAAAGTCCAGACCCTCTTAGGCACTAGCCGTTTCAGGCCTTTAACAAGACAACAGCTCTCCGACGCTCTCTGTCTCTCTCTCTCTCTGTGATCCTAGTGCTTGCATGCTCAGTATTTGGCTTTTCCTGGGAGCCAGAGATCTACCCGGTGAGGGCTTGCCGGTATAAGGCTTTAGAGCGTTTGGGAGCGTTCGGTACATGAGAGGACGTTGGACTGGAAGCTATGCAAATTTGAAGCATCCAAACTTCCTGCTGCAGTCGGAGGCTCTTTCCATGGACATCTGCCTTTTGGATTCCTCTAAACTTGCCCTCTGATGAAACATTTTGTGAGCTGCAGTTACCTCCGACGGCTACAAGGTGGTGCTACATTCAGGTGAGGGCACAAGTATGCACAAAATGTTGGGGACTTTTGCCAGATTTATTGCTGGATCTTGCATATTTTTTTCAGAGGCTAAATATTGCCTAGGAAATGCTTTTTAACATAGAGATGCTGGAGTTAAAAGGTCTGGTTGGGCCTCAGCCCTTTCATTGTCTGCCCACTGTAACATATTTTTTTACCAGTACATGTGAGTGGTGACTCTGCTTTATGAAACTTATCATATATTAGGACAATGAATATAGCAGAAGGGGCGATCGAAATGCTTGCCTACATATTTGTTTATTTTTTATATAATGGCTGATTAACCTCTTAATTATATTACCATTTTGTGAAATGTTGCTTTAAAATATATCCTGCTTGCAGAATATATAAGTATTTGTACTGCGTTGGCCGGGAATCGAACCCGGGTCAACTGCTTGGAAGGCAGCTATGCTCACCACTATACCACCAACGCCCTCTGATCTTTGCGCTCTCGGTTCTAAACATTAGGACCCTGAGTTCAATGACTATCATGCACCAGCTTCAATGGTGCATTTGGTTTAGATACCAACATGAAAAGCAATAGAAAGTTTTTGTAGAGGGTAAGGAACTGGGATTGAAACCAAGGACAAAGCTGTGCAGAAGAGAAGAATGGAAAGCAGCAATACAAATAATAGATATGAACACATAGAGGCAGCATGGGAAGCAAAGCAGGGAAGAGAAATAGAGAACATTCCATGAAATGCCCAGGAGATAGATAAGAGCAGAACAAAAAAGGGAAGAATGAAATTCAAAGCCTCCACATAAAAGTGTTTGAAGGTCCCACCAGTCATTCATGCTTATTATTGTGTGCCTTTACTTTCAAAGTACAGTGTGGAGCCTTTGACGATCCCTCTCTTGTATTTCAGCAGACACAGATAGTTGAGAAGTCTTTTCTCACATAGCTGGCACAAGCTTGCGCTTTTCCTTGCTGGTAGCGTGGAAATGACAGCTTGGTCCTTGGAAGTAAAATCAAGCAAAATTAGCAGAGGATGGTTTCGATCCATCGACCTCTGGGTTATGGGCCCAGCACGCTTCCGCTGCGCCACTCTGCTCCGTTGTGAAAGTGTTCTTTTTATGCAGATAAGGAGCATTAGGCTGAGTAGCATGGGATTGGTCTGGCTCTCACCTCATTTGCATAAGTATATCCCAAGGCATGCTGGGTGCAGAAAAACTTCATCTTCCCCTCTCACAATCAGTCATAACTGAAAGTCAGACACTCTTAGGCACTAGCCGTTTCAGGCCTTTATCAAGACAGTAGCTCTTGAACCATCTCTCTCTCGCTCTGTGATCCTAGCACTAGCATGCTCAGGATTTGGCTTTACCTTGGAGCCAGAGATATACCCGGTGAGGGCTTGCCCGGTGTGAGGCTTTTGAGCGTTTGGGAGCGTTGTGGACGTTGGACAGGAAACTATGCGAATATGAAGCCTCCAACATTCCTGCTTCAGTGAGTGGTTCTTTCCATGGACATCTGACTCTTGGATTCCTCTCAACTTGCCTTCTGATAAAACATTTTGTGAGCAGCAGTTTCCTTCGACAGCTACAAGGTGGCGCTACATTCAGGTGAGAGCACAAGTATGCACAAAATGTTAGGGACTTTTGCCAGATTTATCGGTGGATCTTGCATATTTTTTTCAGAGGCTAGATATTGCCTAGAAATGCTTTTTAACATAGAGATGCTGGAGTTACAATGTCTGGTCGGGCCTCAGCCCTTCCATTGTTTGCCCACTGTAACAAATTTATTACCAGCACATGTGTGTTGTGACTCTGCTTTATGAAACTTATCATATATTAGGACAATGTATGTAGCAGAAGGTGCGATTGAGATGTTTGCCCACGTATTTGTTTATTTTTTTATATATGGCTGATTAATCTGTTCGTGAAATTTCCATTTTGTGACATGTTGCATTACAATATATCCTGCTTGCAGAATATATAAGTATTTTCAGTGCGTTGGCCGGGAATCGAACCCGGGTCAACTGCTTGGGAAGCAGCTATGCTCACCACTATACCACCAACGCCCTCTGATGTGTTAGCTCTCGGTTCTAAATATTACGTTGCAGAAATCAATGACTATCTTGAACCAGCTTCGATGGTGCATTTGGTTTAGATACCAACATGAGAAGCAGTAGAACGTTTTTTGCAGAGGGTAAGGAACTGGGGATTGAAACCAAGGACAAAGTTGTGCAGAAGAGAAGAAATGAAAAGCAACAGTACAAATAGTAGAAATGAGCATATATAGGCAGCATGGGAAGCAAAGCAGGGAAGAGAAAGAGAACATTCCATGAAATGCCCAGGAGATAGATAAGAGCAGAACAAAAAGGGAAGAATGAAATTCAAAGCATGCCCAGAAAGTTGTGTGAAGCTCCCACCAGTCATTTATGGTTATAATTGTGTGTCTTTACTTTCAAAGTACAGGGTTGTACCTTTCACGATCACTCTTGTATTACACAGACACGAATAGTTGAGAAGTCTTTTCTCACATAGCTGGCACAAGCTTGCACTTTTCCTTTCTGGCTATGTGGAAATGACAGCTTGGTCCTTGGAAGGAAAATCAAGCAAAATTAGCAGAGGATGGTTTCGATCCATCGACCTCTGGGTTATGGGCCCAGCACGCTTCCGCTGCGCCACTCTGCTCCTTTGTGAAAGTGTTCTGTTTATGCAGATGAGGAGGCATTCAGAGAAGTGACGTGGGATTGGTCGGGCTCTCACCTCATTTGCCTAAGTATATCGCAAGGCATGCTGGGTGCAGAAAATCTTTATCTTCCCCTCTCACAATCAGTCACAACTGAAAGTCCAGACCCTCTTATTCACTAGCCGTTTCAGGCCTTTAACAAGACAACAGCTCTCCGACGCTCTCTGTCTCTCTCTCTCTCTGTGATCCTAGTGCTTGCATGCTCAGTATTTGGCTTTACCTGGGAGCCAGAGATCTACCCGGTGAGGGCTTGCCGGTATAAGGCTTTAGAGCGTTTGGGAGCGTTCGGTACATGAGAGGACGTTGGACTGGAAGCTATGCAAATTTGAAGCATCCAAACTTCCTGCTGCAGTCGGAGGCTCTTTCCATGGACATCTGCCTTTTGGATTCCTCTAAACTTGCCCTCTGATGAAACATTTTGTGAGCTGCAGTTACCTCCGACGGCTACAAGGTGGTGCTACATTCAGGTGAGGGCACAAGTATGCACAAAATGTTGGGGACTTTTGCCAGATTTATTGCTGGATCTTGCATATTTTTTTCAGAGGCTAAATATTGCCTAGGAAATGCTTTTTAACATAGAGATGCTGGAGTTAAAATGTCTGGTCGGGCCTCAGCCCTTTCATTGTCTGCCCACTGTAACATATTTTTTTACCAGTACATGTGAGTGGTGACTCTGCTTTATGAAACTTATCATATATTAGGACAATGAATATAGCAGAAGGGGCGATCGAAATGCTTGCCTACATATTTGTTTATTTTTTATATAATGGCTGATTAACCTCTTAATTATATTACCATTTTGTGAAATGTTGCTTTAAAATATATCCTGCTTGCAGAATATATAAGTATTTGTATTGCGTTGGCCGGGAATCGAACCCGGGTCAACTGCTTGGAAGGCAGCTATGCTCACCACTATACCACCAACGCCCTCAGATCTTTGCGCTCTCGGTTCTAAACATTAGGACCCTGAGTTCAATGACTATCATGCACCAGCTTCAATGGTGCATTTGGTTTAGATACCAACATGAAAAGCAATAGAAAGTTTTTGTAGAAGGTAAGGAACTGGGATTGAAACCAAGGACAAAGCTGTGCAGAAGAGAAGAATGGAAAGCAGCAATACAAATAATAGATATGAACACATAGAGGCAGCATGGGAAGCAAAGCAGGGAAGAGAAATAGAGAACATTCCATGAAATGCCCAGGAGATAGATAAGAGCAGAACAAAAAAGGGAAGAATGAAATTCAAAGCCTCCACATAAAAGTGTTTGAAGGTCCCACCAGTCATTCATGCTTATTATTGTGTGCCTTTACTTTCAAAGTACAGTGTGGAGCTTTTGACGATCCCTCTCTTGTATTTCAGCAGACACAGATAGTTGAGAAGTCTTTTCTCACATAGCTGGCACAAGCTTGCGCTTTTCCTTGCTGGTAGCGTGGAAATGACAGCTTGGTCCTTGGAAGTAAAATCAAGCAAAATTAGCAGAGGATGGTTTCGATCCATCGACCTCTGGGTTATGGGCCCAGCACGCTTCCGCTGCGCCACTCTGCTCCGTTGTGAAAGTGTTCTTTTTATGCAGATAAGGAGCATTAGGCAGAGTAGCATGGGATTGGTCTGGCTCTCACCTCATTTGCATAAGTATATCCCAAGGCATGCTGGGTGCAGAAAAACTTCATCTTCCCCTCTCACAATCAGTCATAACTGAAAGTCAGACACTCTTAGGCACTAGCCGTTTCAGGCCTTTATCAAGACAGTAGCTCTTGAACCATCTCTCTCTCGCTCTGTGATCCTAGCACTAGCATGCTCAGGATTTGGCTTTACCTTGGAGCCAGAGATATACCCGGTGAGGGCTTGCCCGGTGTGAGGCTTTTGAGCGTTTGGGAGCGTTTGGGAGCGTTGTGGACGTTGGACAGGAAACTATGCGAATATGAAGCCTCCAACATTCCTGCTTCAGTGAGTGGTTCTTTCCATGGACATCTGACTCTTGGATTCCTCTCAACTTGCCTTCTGATAAAACATTTTGTGAGCAGCAGTTTCCTTCGACAGCTACAAGGTGGCGCTACATTCAGGTGAGAGCACAAGTATGCACAAAATGTTAGGGACTTTTGCCAGATTTATCGGTGGATCTTGCATATTTTTTCAGAGGCTAGATATTGCCTAGAAATGCTTTTTAACATAGAGATGCTGGAGTTACAATGTCTGGTCGGGCCTCAGCCCTTCCATTGTTTGCCCACTGTAACAAATTTATTACCAGCACATGTGTGTTGTGACTCTGCTTTATGAAACTTATCATATATTAGGACAATGTATGTAGCAGAAGGTGCGATTGAGATGTTTGCCCACGTATTTGTTTATTTTTTTATATATGGCTGATTAATCTGTTCGTGAAATTTCCATTTTGTGACATGTTGCATTACAATATATCCTGCTTGCAGAATATATAAGTATTTTCAGTGCGTTGGCCGGGAATCAAACCCGGGTCAACGGCTTGGGAAGCAGCTATGCTCACCACTATACCACCAACGCCCTCTGATGTGTTAGCTCTCGGTTCTAAATATTACGTTGCAGAAATCAATGACTATCTTGCACCAGCTTCAATGGTGCATTTGGTTTAGATACCAACATGAGAAGCAGTAGAACGTTTTTTGCAGAGGGTAAGGAACTGGGGATTGAAACCAAGGACAAAGTTGTGCAGAAGAGAAGAAATGAAAAGCAACAGTACAAATAGTAGAAATGAGCATATATAGGCAGCATGGGAAGCAAAGCAGGGAAGAGAAAGAGAACATTCCATGAAATGCCCAGGAGATAGATAAGAGCAGAACAAAAAGGGAAGAATGAAATTCAAAGCATGCCCAGAAAGTTGTGTGAAGCTCCCACCAGTCATTTATGGTTATAATTGTGTGTCTTTACTTTCAAAGTACAGGGTTGTACCTTTCACGATCACTCTTGTATTACACAGACACGAATAGTTGAGAAGTCTTTTCTCACATAGCTGGTACAAGCTTGCACTTTTCCTTTCTGGCTATGTGGAAATGACAGCTTGGTCCTTGGAAGGAAAATCAAGCAAAATTAGCAGAGGATGGTTTCGATCCATCGACCTCTGGGTTATGGGCCCAGCACGCTTCCGCTGCGCCACTCTGCTCCTTTGTGAAAGTGTTCTGTTTATGCAGATGAGGAGGCATTCAGAGAAGTGACGTGGGATTGGTCGGGCTCTCACCTCATTTGCCTAAGTATATCGCAAGGCATGCTGGGTGCAGAAAATCTTTATCTTCCCCTCTCACAATCAGTCACAACTGAAAGTCCAGACCCTCTTATTCACTAGCCGTTTCAGGCCTTTAACAAGACAACAGCTCTCCGACGCTCTCTGTCTCTCTCTCTCTCTGTGATCCTAGTGCTTGCATGCTCAGTATTTGGCTTTACCTGGGAGCCAGAGATCTACCCGGTGAGGGCTTGCCGGTATAAGGCTTTAGAGCGTTTGGGAGCGTTCGGTACATGAGAGGACGTTGGACTGGAAGCTATGCAAATTTGAAGCATCCAAACTTCCTGCTGCAGTCGGAGGCTCTTTCCATGGACATCTGCCTTTTGGATTCCTCTAAACTTGCCCTCTGATGAAACATTTTGTGAGCTGCAGTTACCTCCGACGGCTACAAGGTGGTGCTACATTCAGGTGAGGGCACAAGTATGCACAAAATGTTGGGGACTTTTGCCAGATTTATTGCTGGATCTTGCATATTTTTTTCAGAGGCTAAATATTGCCTAGGAAATGCTTTTTAACATAGAGATGCTGGAGTTAAAATGTCTGGTCGGGCCTCAGCCCTTTCATTGTCTGCCCACTGTAACATATTTTTTTACCAGTACATGTGAGTGGTGACTCTGCTTTATGAAACTTATCATATATTAGGACAATGAATATAGCAGAAGGGGCGATCGAAATGCTTGCCTACATATTTGTTTATTTTTTATATAATGGCTGATTAACCTCTTAATTATATTACCATTTTGTGAAATGTTGCTTTAAAATATATCCTGCTTGCAGAATATATAAGTATTTGTATTGCGTTGGCCGGGAATCGAACCCGGGTCAACTGCTTGGAAGGCAGCTATGCTCACCACTATACCACCAACGCCCTCAGATCTTTGCGCTCTCGGTTCTAAACATTAGGACCCTGAGTTCAATGACTATCATGCACCAGCTTCAATGGTGCATTTGGTTTAGATACCAACATGAAAAGCAATAGAAAGTTTTTGTAGAAGGTAAGGAACTGGGATTGAAACCAAGGACAAAGCTGTGCAGAAGAGAAGAATGGAAAGCAGCAATACAAATAATAGATATGAACACATAGAGGCAGCATGGGAAGCAAAGCAGGGAAGAGAAATAGAGAACATTCCATGAAATGCCCAGGAGATAGATAAGAGCAGAACAAAAAAGGGAAGAATGAAATTCAAAGCCTCCACATAAAAGTGTTTGAAGGTCCCACCAGTCATTCATGCTTATTATTGTGTGCCTTTACTTTCAAAGTACAGTGTGGAGCTTTTGACGATCCCTCTCTTGTATTTCAGCAGACACAGATAGTTGAGAAGTCTTTTCTCACATAGCTGGCACAAGCTTGCGCTTTTCCTTGCTGGTAGCGTGGAAATGACAGCTTGGTCCTTGGAAGTAAAATCAAGCAAAATTAGCAGAGGATGGTTTCGATCCATCGACCTCTGGGTTATGGGCCCAGCACGCTTCCGCTGCGCCACTCTGCTCCGTTGTGAAAGTGTTCTTTTTATGCAGATAAGGAGCATTAGGCAGAGTAGCATGGGATTGGTCTGGCTCTCACCTCATTTGCATAAGTATATCCCAAGGCATGCTGGGTGCAGAAAAACTTCATCTTCCCCTCTCACAATCAGTCATAACTGAAAGTCAGACACTCTTAGGCACTAGCCGTTTCAGGCCTTTATCAAGACAGTAGCTCTTGAACCATCTCTCTCTCGCTCTGTGATCCTAGCACTAGCATGCTCAGGATTTGGCTTTACCTTGGAGCCAGAGATATACCCGGTGAGGGCTTGCCCGGTGTGAGGCTTTTGAGCGTTTGGGAGCGTTTGGGAGCGTTGTGGACGTTGGACAGGAAACTATGCGAATATGAAGCCTCCAACATTCCTGCTTCAGTGAGTGGTTCTTTCCATGGACATCTGACTCTTGGATTCCTCTCAACTTGCCTTCTGATAAAACATTTTGTGAGCAGCAGTTTCCTTCGACAGCTACAAGGTGGCGCTACATTCAGGTGAGAGCACAAGTATGCACAAAATGTTAGGGACTTTTGCCAGATTTATCGGTGGATCTTGCATATTTTTTCAGAGGCTAGATATTGCCTAGAAATGCTTTTTAACATAGAGATGCTGGAGTTACAATGTCTGGTCGGGCCTCAGCCCTTCCATTGTTTGCCCACTGTAACAAATTTATTACCAGCACATGTGTGTTGTGACTCTGCTTTATGAAACTTATCATATATTAGGACAATGTATGTAGCAGAAGGTGCGATTGAGATGTTTGCCCACGTATTTGTTTATTTTTTTATATATGGCTGATTAATCTGTTCGTGAAATTTCCATTTTGTGACATGTTGCATTACAATATATCCTGCTTGCAGAATATATAAGTATTTTCAGTGCGTTGGCCGGGAATCGAACCCGGGTCAACTGCTTGGGAAGCAGCTATGCTCACCACTATACCACCAACGCCCTCTGATGTGTTAGCTCTCGGTTCTAAATATTACGTTGCAGAAATCAATGACTATCTTGCACCAGCTTCAATGGTGCATTTGGTTTAGATACCAACATGAGAAGCAGTAGAACGTTTTTTGCAGAGGGTAAGGAACTGGGGATTGAAACCAAGGACAAAGTTGTGCAGAAGAGAAGAAATGAAAAGCAACAGTACAAATAGTAGAAATGAGCATATATAGGCAGCATGGGAAGCAAAGCAGGGAAGAGAAAGAGAACATTCCATGAAATGCCCAGGAGATAGATAAGAGCAGAACAAAAAGGGAAGAATGAAATTCAAAGCATGCCCAGAAAGTTGTGTGAAGCTCCCACCAGTCAGTCATTTATGGTTATAATTGTGTGTCTTTACTTTCAAAGTACAGGGTTGTACCTTTCACGATCACTCTTGTATTACACAGACACGAATAGTTGAGAAGTCTTTTCTCACATAGCTGGCACAAGCTTGCACTTTTCCTTTCTGGCTATGTGGAAATGACAGCTTGGTCCTTGGAAGGAAAATCAAGCAAAATTAGCAGAGGATGGTTTCGATCCATCGACCTCTGGGTTATGGGCCCAGCACGCTTCCGCTGCGCCACTCTGCTCCTTTGTGAAAGTGTTCTCTTTATGCAGATGAGGAGGCATTCAGAGAAGTGACGTGGGATTGGTCGGGCTCTCACCTCATTTGCCTAAGTATATCGCAAGGCATGCTGGGTGCAGAAAATCTTTATCTTCCCCTCTCACAATCAGTCACAACTGAAAGTCCAGACCCTCTTAGGCACTAGCCGTTTCAGGCCTTTAACAAGACAACAGCTCTCCGACGCTCTCTGTCTCTCTCTCTCTCTGTGATCCTAGTGCTTGCATGCTCAGTATTTGGCTTTTCCTGGGAGCCAGAGATCTACCCGGTGAGGGCTTGCCGGTATAAGGCTTTAGAGCGTTTGGGAGCGTTCGGTACATGAGAGGACGTTGGACTGGAAGCTATGCAAATTTGAAGCATCCAAACTTCCTGCTGCAGTCGGAGGCTCTTTCCATGGACATCTGCCTTTTGGATTCCTCTAAACTTGCCCTCTGATGAAACATTTTGTGAGCTGCAGTTACCTCCGACGGCTACAAGGTGGTGCTACATTCAGGTGAGGGCACAAGTATGCACAAAATGTTGGGGACTTTTGCCAGATTTATTGCTGGACCTTGCATATTTTTTTCAGAGGCTAAATATTGCCTAGGAAATGCTTTTTAACATAGAGATGCTGGAGTTAAAATGTCTGGTCGGGCCTCAGCCCTTTCATTGTCTGCCCACTGTAACATATTTTTTTACCAGTACATGTGAGTGGTGACTCTGCTTTATGAAACTTATCATATATTAGGACAATGAATATAGCAGAAGGGGCGATCGAAATGCTTGCCTACATATTTGTTTATTTTTTATATAATGGCTGATTAACCTCTTAATTATATTACCATTTTGTGAAATGTTGCTTTAAAATATATCCTGCTTGCAGAATATATAAGTATTTGTACTGCGTTGGCCGGGAATCGAACCCGGGTCAACTGCTTGGAAGGCAGCTATGCTCACCACTATACCACCAACGCCCTCTGATCTTTGCGCTCTCGGTTCTAAACATTAGGACCCTGAGTTCAATGACTATCATGCACCAGCTTCAATGGTGCATTTGGTTTAGATACCAACATGAAAAGCAATAGAAAGTTTTTGTAGAGGGTAAGGAACTGGGATTGAAACCAAGGACAAAGCTGTGCAGAAGAGAAGAATGGAAAGCAGCAATACAAATAATAGATATGAACACATAGAGGCAGCATGGGAAGCAAAGCAGGGAAGAGAAATAGAGAACATTCCATGAAATGCCCAGGAGATAGATAAGAGCAGAACAAAAAAGGGAAGAATGAAATTCAAAGCCTCCACATAAAAGTGTTTGAAGGTCCCACCAGTCATTCATGCTTATTATTGTGTGCTTTTACTTTCAAAGTACAGTGTGGAGCTTTTGACGATCCCTCTCTTGTATTTCAGCAGACACAGATAGTTGAGAAGTCTTTTCTCACATAGCTGGCACAAGCTTGCGCTTTTCCTTGCTGGTAGCGTGGAAATGACAGCTTGGTCCTTGGAAGTAAAATCAAGCAAAATTAGCAGAGGATGGTTTCGATCCATCGACCTCTGGGTTATGGGCCCAGCACGCTTCCGCTGCGCCACTTTGCTCCGTTGTGAAAGTGTTCTTTTTATGCAGATAAGGAGCATTAGGCAGAGTAGCATGGGATTGGTCTGGCTCTCACCTCATTTGCATAAGTATATCCCAAGGCATGCTGGGTGCAGAAAAACTTCATCTTCCCCTCTCACAATCAGTCATAACTGAAAGTCAGACACTCTTAGGCACTAGCCGTTTCAGGCCTTTATCAAGACAGTAGCTCTTGAACCATCTCTCTCTCGCTCTGTGATCCTAGCACTAGCATGCTCAGGATTTGGCTTTACCTTGGAGCCAGAGATATACCTGGTGTGAGGCTTTTGAGCGTTTGGGAGCGTTCGGGACGTGAGTGGACGTTGGACAGGAAACTATGCGAATATGAAGCCTCCAACATTCCTGCTTCAGTGAGTGGTTCTTTCCATGGACATCTGACTCTTGGATTCCTCTCAACTTGCCTTCTGATAAAACATTTTGTGAGCAGCAGTTTCCTTCGACAGCTACAAGGTGGCGCTACATTCAGGTGAGAGCACAAGTATGCACAAAATGTTAGGGACTTTTGCCAGATTTATCGGTGGATCTTGCATATTTTTTCAGAGGCTAGATATTGCCTAGAAATGCTTTTTAACATAGAGATGCTGGAGTTACAATGTCTGGTCGGGCCTCAGCCCTTCCATTGTTTGCCCACTGTAACAAATTTATTACCAGCACATGTGTGTTGTGACTCTGCTTTATGAAACTTATCATATATTAGGACAATGTATGTAGCAGAAGGTGCGATTGAGATGTTTGCCCACGTATTTGTTTATTTTTTTATATATGGCTGATTAATCTGTTCGTGAAATTTCCATTTTGTGACATGTTGCATTACAATATATCCTGCTTGCAGAATATATAAGTATTTTCAGTGCGTTGGCCGGGAATCGAACCCGGGTCAACTGCTTGGGAAGCAGCTATGCTCACCACTATACCACCAACGCCCTCTGATGTGTTAGCTCTCGGTTCTAAATATTACGTTGCAGAAATCAATGACTATCTTGCACCAGCTTCAATGGTGCATTTGGTTTAGATACCAACATGAGAAGCAGTAGAACGTTTTTTGCAGAGGGTAAGGAACTGGGGATTGAAACCAAGGACAAAGTTGTGCAGAAGAGAAGAAATGAAAAGCAACAGTACAAATAGTAGAAATGAGCATATATAGGCAGCATGGGAAGCAAAGCAGGGAAGAGAAAGAGAATATTCCATGAAATGCCCAGGAGATATATAAGAGCAGAACAAAAAGGGAAGAATGAAATTCAAAGCATGCCCAGAAAGTTGTGTGAAGCTCCCACCAGTCAGTCATTTATGGTTATAATTGTGTGTCTTTACTTTCAAAGTACAGGGTTGTACCTTTCACGATCACTCTTGTATTACACAGACACGAATAGTTGAGAAGTCTTTTCTCACATAGCTGGCACAAGCTTGCACTTTTCCTTTCTGGCTATGTGGAAATGACAGCTTGGTCCTTGGAAGGAAAATCAAGCAAAATTAGCAGAGGATGGTTTCGATCCATCGACCTCTGGGTTATGGGCCCAGCACGCTTCCGCTGCGCCACTCTGCTCCTTTGTGAAAGTGTTCTCTTTATGCAGATGAGGAGGCATTCAGAGAAGTGACGTGGGATTGGTCGGGCTCTCACCTCATTTGCCTAAGTATATCGCAAGGTATGCTGGGTGCAGAAAATCTTTATCTTCCCCTCTCACAATCAGTCACAACTGAAAGTCCAGACCCTCTTAGGCACTAGCCGTTTCAGGCCTTTAACAAGACAACAGCTCTCCGACGCTCTCTGTCTCTCTCTCTCTCTGTGATCCTAGTGCTTGCATGCTCAGTATTTGGCTTTTCCTGGGAGCCAGAGATCTACCCGGTGAGGGCTTGCCGGTATAAGGATTTAGAGCGTTTGGGAGCGTTCGGTACATGAGAGGACGTTGGACTGGAAGCTATGCAAATTTGAAGCATCCAAACTTCCTGCTGCAGTCGGAGGCTCTTTCCATGGACATCTGCCTTTTGGATTCCTCTAAACTTGCCCTCTGATGAAACATTTTGTGAGCTGCAGTTACCTCCGACGGCTACAAGGTGGTGCTACATTCAGGTGAGGGCACAAGTATGCACAAAATGTTGGGGACTTTTGCCAGATTTATTGCTGGACCTTGCATATTTTTTTCAGAGGCTAAATATTGCCTAGGAAATGCTTTTTAACATAGAGATGCTGGAGTTAAAATGTCTGGTCGGGCCTCAGCCCTTTCATTGTCTGCCCACTGTAACATATTTTTTTACCAGTACATGTGAGTGGTGACTCTGCTTTATGAAACTTATCATATATTAGGACAATGAATATAGCAGAAGGGGCGATCGAAATGCTTGCCTACATATTTGTTTATTTTTTATATAATGGCTGATTAACCTCTTAATTATATTACCATTTTGTGAAATGTTGCTTTAAAATATATCCTGCTTGCAGAATATATAAGTATTTGTACTGCGTTGGCCGGGAATCGAACCCGGGTCAACTGCTTGGAAGGCAGCTATGCTCACCACTATACCACCAACGCCCTCTGATCTTTGCGCTCTCGGTTCTAAACATTAGGACCCTGAGTTCAATGACTATCATGCACCAGCTTCAATGGTGCATTTGGTTTAGATACCAACATGAAAAGCAATAGAAAGTTTTTGTAGAGGGTAAGGAACTGGGATTGAAACCAAGGACAAAGCTGTGCAGAAGAG
The DNA here is from genome assembly GCF_964263255.1 of Lissotriton vulgaris. NCBI lineage: Eukaryota > Metazoa > Chordata > Amphibia > Caudata > Salamandridae > Lissotriton > Lissotriton vulgaris. Next base: position 540,175,219 of record NC_141697.1, read on the forward strand.
AAGAATGGAAAGCAGCAATACAAATAATAGATATGAACACATAGAGGCAGCATGGGAAGCAAAGCAGGGAAGAGAAATAGAGAACATTCCATGAAATGCCCAGGAGATAGATAAGAGCAGAACAAAAAAGGGAAGAATGAAATTCAAAGCCTCCACATAAAAGTGTTTGAAGGTCCCACCAGTCATTCATGCTTATTATTGTGTGCCTTTACTTTCAAAGTACAGTGTGGAGCTTTTGACGATCCCTCTCTTGTATTTCAGCAGACACAGATAGTTGAGAAGTCTTTTCTCACATAGCTGGCACAAGCTTGCGCTTTTCCTTGCTGGTAGCGTGGAAATGACAGCTTGGTCCTTGGAAGTAAAATCAAGCAAAATTAGCAGAGGATGGTTTCGATCCATCGACCTCTGGGTTATGGGCCCAGCACGCTTCCGCTGCGCCACTCTGCTCCGTTGTGAAAGTGTTCTTTTTATGCAGATAAGGAGCATTAGGCAGAGTAGCATGGGATTGGTCTGGCTCTCACCTCATTTGCATAAGTATATCCCAAGGCATGCTGGGTGCAGAAAAACTTCATATTCCCCTCTCACAATCAGTCATAACTGAAAGTCAGACACTCTTAGGCACTAGCCGTTTCAGGCCTTTATCAAGACAGTAGCTCTTGAACCTTCTCTCTCTCGCTCTGTGATCCTAGCACTAGCATGCTCAGGATTTGGCTTTACCTTGGAGCCAGAGATATACCCGGTGAGGGCTTGCCCGGTGTGAGGCTTTTGAGCGTTTGGGAGCGTTGTGGACGTTGGACAGGAAACTATGCGAATATGAAGCCTCCAACATTCCTGCTTCAGTGAGTGGTTCTTTCCATGGACATCTGACTCTTGGATTCCTCTCAACTTGCCTTCTGATAAAACATTTTGTGAGCAGCAGTTTCCTTCGACAGCTACAAGGTGGCGCTACATTCAGGTGAGAGCACAAGTATGCACAAAATGTTAGGGACTTTTGCCAGATTTATCGGTGGATCTTGCATATTTTTTCAGAGGCTAGATATTGCCTAGAAATGCTTTTTAACATAGAGATGCTGGAGTTACAATGTCTGGTCGGGCCTCAGCCCTTCCATTTTTTGCCCACTGTAACAAATTTATTACCAGCACATGTGTGTTGTGACTCTGCTTTATGAAACTTATCATATATTAGGACAATGTATGTAGCAGAAGGTGCGATTGAGATGTTTGCCCACGTATTTGTTTATTTTTTTATATATGGCTGATTAATCTGTTCGTGAAATTTCCATTTTGTGACATGTTGCATTACAATATATCCTGCTTGCAGAATATATAAGTATTTTCAGTGCGTTGGCCGGGAATCGAACCCGGGTCAACTGCTTGGGAAGCAGCTATGCTCACCACTATACCACCAACGCCCTCTGATGTGTTAGCTCTCGGTTCTAAATATTACGTTGCAGAAATCAATGACTATCTTGCACCAGCTTCAATGGTGCATTTGGTTTAGATACCAACATGAGAAGCAGTAGAACGTTTTTTGCAGAGGGTAAGGAACTGGGGATTGAAACCAAGGACAAAGTTGTGCAGAAGAGAAGAAATGAAAAGCAACAGTACAAATAGTAGAAATGAGCATATATAGGCAGCATGGGAAGCAAAGCAGGGAAGAGAAAGAGAACATTCCATGAAATGCCCAGGAGATAGATAAGAGCAGAACAAAAAGGGAAGAATGAAATTCAAAGCATGCCCAGAAAGTTGTGTGAAGCTCCCACCAGTCAGTCATTTATGGTTATAATTGTGTGTCTTTACTTTCAAAGTACAGGGTTGTACCTTTCACGATCACTCTTGTATTACACAGACACGAATAGTTGAGAAGTCTTTTCTCACATAGCTGGCACAAGCTTGCACTTTTCCTTTCTGGCTATGTGGAAATGACAGCTTGGTCCTTGGAAGGAAAATCAAGCAAAATTAACAGAGGATGGTTTCGATCCATCGACCTCTGGGTTATGGGCCCAGCACGCTTCCGCTGCGCCACTCTGCTCCTTTGTGAAAGTGTTCTCTTTATGCAGATGAGGAGGCATTCAGAGAAGTGACGTGGGATTGGTCGGGCTCTCACCTCATTTGCCTAAGTATATCGCAAGGCATGCTGGGTGCAGAAAATCTTTATCTTCCCCTCTCACAATCAGTCACAACTGAAAGTCCAGACCCTCTTAGGCACTAGCCGTTTCAGGCCTTTAACAAGACAACAGCTCTCCGACGCTCACTGTCTCTCTCTCTCTCTGTGATCCTAGTGCTTGCATGCTCAGTATTTGGCTTTTCCTGGGAGCCAGAGATCTACCCGGTGAGGGCTTGCCGGTATAAGGCTTTAGAGCGTTTGGGAGCGTTCGGTACATGAGAGGACGTTGGACTGGAAGCTATGCAAATTTGAAGCATCCAAACTTCCTGCTGCAGTCGGAGGCTCTTTCCATGGACATCTGCCTTTTGGATTCCTCTAAACTTGCCCTCTGATGAAACATTTTGTGAGCTGCAGTTACCTCCGACGGCTACAAGGTGGTGCTACATTCAGGTGAGGGCACAAGTATGCACAAAATGTTGGGGACTTTTGCCAGATTTATTGCTGGACCTTGCATATTTTTTTCAGAGGCTAAATATTGCCTAGGAAATGCTTTTTAACATAGAGATGCTGGAGTTAAAATGTCTGGTCGGGCCTCAGCCCTTTCATTGTCTGCCCACTGTAACATATTTTTTTACCAGTACATGTGAGTGGTGACTCTGCTTTATGAAACTTATCATATATTAGGACAATGAATATAGCAGAAGGGGCGATCGAAATGCTTGCCTACATATTTGTTTATTTTTTATATAATGGCTGATTAACCTCTTAATTATATTACCATTTTGTGAAATGTTGCTTTAAAATATATCCTGCTTGCAGAATATATAAGTATTTGTACTGCGTTGGCCGGGAATCGAACCCGGGTCAACTGCTTGGAAGGCAGCTATGCTCACCACTATACCACCAACGCCCTCTGATCTTTGCGCTCTCGGTTCTAAACATTAGGACCCTGAGTTCAATGACTATCATGCACCAGCTTCAATGGTGCATTTGGTTTAGATACCAACATGAAAAGCAATAGAAAGTTTTTGTAGAGGGTAAGGAACTGGGATTGAAACCAAGGACAAAGCTGTGCAGAAGAGAAGAATGGAAAGCAGCAATACAAATAATAGATATGAACACATAGAGGCAGCATGGGAAGCAAAGCAGGGAAGAGAAATAGAGAACATTCCATGAAATGCCCAGGAGATAGATAAGAGCAGAACAAAAAAGGGAAGAATGAAATTCAAAGCCTCCACATAAAAGTGTTTGAAGGTCCCACCAGTCATTCATGCTTATTATTGTGTGCCTTTACTTTCAAAGTACAGTGTGGAGCTTTTGACGATCCCTCTCTTGTATTTCAGCAGACACAGATAGTTGAGAAGTCTTTTCTCACATAGCTGACACAAGCTTGCGCTTTTCCTTGCTGGTAGCGTGGAAATGACAGCTTGGTCCTTGGAAGTAAAATCAAGCAAAATTAGCAGAGGATGGTTTCGATCCATCGACCTCTGGGTTATGGGCCCAGCACGCTTCCGCTGCGCCACTTTGCTCTGTTGTGAAAGTGTTCTTTTTATGCAGATAAGGAGCATTAGGCAGAGTAGCATGGGATTGGTCTGGCTCTCACCTCATTTGCATAAGTATATCCCAAGGCATGCTGGGTGCAGAAAAACTTCATCTTCCCCTCTCACAATCAGTCATAACTGAAAGTCAGACACTCTTAGGCACTAGCCGTTTCAGGCCTTTATCAAGACAGTAGCTCTTGAACCATCTCTCTCTCGCTCTGTGATCCTAGCACTAGCATGCTCAGGATTTGGCTTTACCTTGGAGCCAGAGATATACCCGGTGAGGGCTTGCCCGGTGTGAGGCTTTTGAGCGTTTGGGAGCGTTCGGGACGTGAGTGGACGTTGGACAGGAAACTATGCGAATATGAAGCCTCCAACATTCCTGCTTCAGTGAGTGGTTCTTTCCATGGACATCTGACTCTTGGATTCCTCTCAACTTGCCTTCTGATAAAACATTTTGTGAGCAGCAGTTTCCTTCGACAGCTACAAGGTGGCGCTACATTCAGGTGAGAGCACAAGTATGCACAAAATGTTAGGGACTTTTGCCAGATTTATCGGTGGATCTTGCATATTTTTTCAGAGGCTAGATATTGCCTAGAAATGCTTTTTAACATAGAGATGCTGGAGTTACAATGTCTGGTCGGGCCTCAGCCCTTCCATTGTTTGCCCACTGTAACAAATTTATTACCAGCACATGTGTGTTGTGACTCTGCTTTATGAAACTTATCATATATTAGGACAATGTATGTAGCAGAAGGTGCGATTGAGATGTTTGCCCACGTATTTGTTTATTTTTTTATATATGGCTGATTAATCTGTTCGTGAAATTTCCATTTTGTGACATGTTGCATTACAATATATCCTGCTTGCAGAATATATAAGTATTTTCAGTGCGTTGGCCGGGAATCGAACCCGGGTCAACTGCTTGGGAAGCAGCTATGCTCACCACTATACCACCAACGCCCTCTGATGTGTTAGCTCTCGGTTCTAAATATTACGTTGCAGAAATCAATGACTATCTTGCACCAGCTTCAATGGTGCATTTGGTTTAGATACCAACATGAGAAGCAGTAGAACGTTTTTTGCAGAGGGTAAGGAACTGGGGATTGAAACCAAGGACAAAGTTGTGCAGAAGAGAAGAAATGAAAAGCAACAGTACAAATAGTAGAAATGAGCATATATAGGCAGCATGGGAAGCAAAGCAGGGAAGAGAAAGAGAATATTCCATGAAATGCCCAGGAGATATATAAGAGCAGAACAAAAAGGGAAGAATGAAATTCAAAGCATGCCCAGAAAGTTGTGTGAAGCTCCCACCAGTCAGTCATTTATGGTTATAATTGTGTGTCTTTACTTTCAAAGTACAGGGTTGTACCTTTCACGATCACTCTTGTATTACACAGACACGAATAGTTGAGAAGTCTTTTCTCACATAGCTGGCACAAGCTTGCACTTTTCCTTTCTGGCTATGTGGAAATGACAGCTTGGTCCTTGGAAGGAAAATCAAGCAAAATTAGCAGAGGATGGTTTCGATCCATCGACCTCTGGGTTATGGGCCCAGCACGCTTCCGCTGCGCCACTCTGCTCCTTTGTGAAAGTGTTCTCTTTATGCAGATGAGGAGGCATTCAGAGAAGTGACGTGGGATTGGTCGGGCTCTCACCTCATTTGCCTAAGTATATCGCAAGGTATGCTGGGTGCAGAAAATCTTTATCTTCCCCTCTCACAATCAGTCACAACTGAAAGTCCAGACCCTCTTAGGCACTAGCCGTTTCAGGCCTTTAACAAGACAACAGCTCTCCGACGCTCTCTGTCTCTCTCTCTCTCTGTGATCCTAGTGCTTGCATGCTCAGTATTTGGCTTTTCCTGGGAGCCAGAGATCTACCCGGTGAGGGCTTGCCGGTATAAGGATTTAGAGCGTTTGGGAGCGTTCGGTACATGAGAGGACGTTGGACTGGAAGCTATGCAAATTTGAAGCATCCAAACTTCCTGCTGCAGTCGGAGGCTCTTTCCATGGACATCTGCCTTTTGGATTCCTCTAAACTTGCCCTCTGATGAAACATTTTGTGAGCTGCAGTTACCTCCGACGGCTACAAGGTGGTGCTACATTCAGGTGAGGGCACAAGTATGCACAAAATGTTGGGGACTTTTGCCAGATTTATTGCTGGACCTTGCATATTTTTTTCAGAGGCTAAATATTGCCTAGGAAATGCTTTTTAACATAGAGATGCTGGAGTTAAAATGTCTGGTCGGGCCTCAGCCCTTTCATTGTCTGCCCACTGTAACATATTTTTTTACCAGTACATGTGAGTGGTGACTCTGCTTTATGAAACTTATCATATATTAGGACAATGAATATAGCAGAAGGGGCGATCGAAATGCTTGCCTACATATTTGTTTATTTTTTATATAATGGCTGATTAACCTCTTAATTATATTACCATTTTGTGAAATGTTGCTTTAAAATATATCCTGCTTGCAGAATATATAAGTATTTGTACTGCGTTGGCCGGGAATCGAACCCGGGTCAACTGCTTGGAAGGCAGCTATGCTCACCACTATACCACCAACGCCCTCTGATCTTTGCGCTCTCGGTTCTAAACATTAGGACCCTGAGTTCAATGACTATCATGCACCAGCTTCAATGGTGCATTTGGTTTAGATACCAACATGAAAAGCAATAGAAAGTTTTTGTAGAGGGTAAGGAACTGGGATTGAAACCAAGGACAAAGCTGTGCAGAAGAGAAGAATGGAAAGCAGCAATACAAATAATAGATATGAACACATAGAGGCAGCATGGGAAGCAAAGCAGGGAAGAGAAATAGAGAACATTCCATGAAATGCCCAGGAGATAGATAAGAGCAGAACAAAAAAGGGAAGAATGAAATTCAAAGCCTCCACATAAAAGTGTTTGAAGGTCCCACCAGTCATTCATGCTTATTATTGTGTGCCTTTACTTTCAAAGTACAGTGTGGAGCTTTTGACGATCCCTCTCTTGTATTTCAGCAGACACAGATAGTTGAGAAGTCTTTTCTCACATAGCTGGCACAAGCTTGCGCTTTTCCTTGCTGGTAGCGTGGAAATGACAGCTTGGTCCTTGGAAGTAAAATCAAGCAAAATTAGCAGAGGATGGTTTCGATCCATCGACCTCTGGGTTATGGGCCCAGCACGCTTCCGCTGCGCCACTCTGCTCCGTTGTGAAAGTGTTCTTTTTATGCAGATAAGGAGCATTAGGCAGAGTAGCATGGGATTGGTCTGGCTCTCACCTCATTTGCATAAGTATATCCCAAGGCATGCTGGGTGCAGAAAAACTTCATATTCCCCTCTCACAATCAGTCATAACTGAAAGTCAGACACTCTTAGGCACTAGCCGTTTCAGGCCTTTATCAAGACAGTAGCTCTTGAACCTTCTCTCTCTCGCTCTGTGATCCTAGCACTAGCATGCTCAGGATTTGGCTTTACCTTGGAGCCAGAGATATACCCGGTGAGGGCTTGCCCGGTGTGAGGCTTTTGAGCGTTTGGGAGCGTTGTGGACGTTGGACAGGAAACTATGCGAATATGAAGCCTCCAACATTCCTGCTTCAGTGAGTGGTTCTTTCCATGGACATCTGACTCTTGGATTCCTCTCAACTTGCCTTCTGATAAAACATTTTGTGAGCAGCAGTTTCCTTCGACAGCTACAAGGTGGCGCTACATTCAGGTGAGAGCACAAGTATGCACAAAATGTTAGGGACTTTTGCCAGATTTATCGGTGGATCTTGCATATTTTTTCAGAGGCTAGATATTGCCTAGAAATGCTTTTTAACATAGAGATGCTGGAGTTACAATGTCTGGTCGGGCCTCAGCCCTTCCATTTTTTGCCCACTGTAACAAATTTATTACCAGCACATGTGTGTTGTGACTCTGCTTTATGAAACTTATCATATATTAGGACAATGTATGTAGCAGAAGGTGCGATTGAGATGTTTGCCCACGTATTTGTTTATTTTTTTATATATGGCTGATTAATCTGTTCGTGAAATTTCCATTTTGTGACATGTTGCATTACAATATATCCTGCTTGCAGAATATATAAGTATTTTCAGTGCGTTGGCCGGGAATCGAACCCGGGTCAACTGCTTGGGAAGCAGCTATGCTCACCACTATACCACCAACGCCCTCTGATGTGTTAGCTCTCGGTTCTAAATATTACGTTGCAGAAATCAATGACTATCTTGCACCAGCTTCAATGGTGCATTTGGTTTAGATACCAACATGAGAAGCAGTAGAACGTTTTTTGCAGAGGGTAAGGAACTGGGGATTGAAACCAAGGACAAAGTTGTGCAGAAGAGAAGAAATGAAAAGCAACAGTACAAATAGTAGAAATGAGCATATATAGGCAGCATGGGAAGCAAAGCAGGGAAGAGAAAGAGAACATTCCATGAAATGCCCAGGAGATAGATAAGAGCAGAACAAAAAGGGAAGAATGAAATTCAAAGCATGCCCAGAAAGTTGTGTGAAGCTCCCACCAGTCAGTCATTTATGGTTATAATTGTGTGTCTTTACTTTCAAAGTACAGGGTTGTACCTTTCACGATCACTCTTGTATTACACAGACACGAATAGTTGAGAAGTCTTTTCTCACATAGCTGGCACAAGCTTGCACTTTTCCTTTCTGGCTATGTGGAAATGACAGCTTGGTCCTTGGAAGGAAAATCAAGCAAAATTAACAGAGGATGGTTTCGATCCATCGACCTCTGGGTTATGGGCCCAGCACGCTTCCGCTGCGCCACTCTGCTCCTTTGTGAAAGTGTTCTCTTTATGCAGATGAGGAGGCATTCAGAGAAGTGACGTGGGATTGGTCGGGCTCTCACCTCATTTGCCTAAGTATATCGCAAGGCATGCTGGGTGCAGAAAATCTTTATCTTCCCCTCTCACAATCAGTCACAACTGAAAGTCCAGACCCTCTTAGGCACTAGCCGTTTCAGGCCTTTAACAAGACAACAGCTCTCCGACGCTCACTGTCTCTCTCTCTCTCTGTGATCCTAGTGCTTGCATGCTCAGTATTTGGCTTTTCCTGGGAGCCAGAGATCTACCCGGTGAGGGCTTGCCGGTATAAGGCTTTAGAGCGTTTGGGAGCGTTCGGTACATGAGAGGACGTTGGACTGGAAGCTATGCAAATTTGAAGCATCCAAACTTCCTGCTGCAGTCGGAGGCTCTTTCCATGGACATCTGCCTTTTGGATTCCTCTAAACTTGCCCTCTGATGAAACATTTTGTGAGCTGCAGTTACCTCCGACGGCTACAAGGTGGTGCTACATTCAGGTGAGGGCACAAGTATGCACAAAATGTTGGGGACTTTTGCCAGATTTATTGCTGGACCTTGCATATTTTTTTCAGAGGCTAAATATTGCCTAGGAAATGCTTTTTAACATAGAGATGCTGGAGTTAAAATGTCTGGTCGGGCCTCAGCCCTTTCATTGTCTGCCCACTGTAACATATTTTTTTACCAGTACATGTGAGTGGTGACTCTGCTTTATGAAACTTATCATATATTAGGACAATGAATATAGCAGAAGGGGCGATCGAAATGCTTGCCTACATATTTGTTTATTTTTTATATAATGGCTGATTAACCTCTTAATTATATTACCATTTTGTGAAATGTTGCTTTAAAATATATCCTGCTTGCAGAATATATAAGTATTTGTACTGCGTTGGCCGGGAATCGAACCCGGGTCAACTGCTTGGAAGGCAGCTATGCTCACCACTATACCACCAACGCCCTCTGATCTTTGCGCTCTCGGTTCTAAACATTAGGACCCTGAGTTCAATGACTATCATGCACCAGCTTCAATGGTGCATTTGGTTTAGATACCAACATGAAAAGCAATAGAAAGTTTTTGTAGAGGGTAAGGAACTGGGATTGAAACCAAGGACAAAGCTGTGCAGAAGAGAAGAATGGAAAGCAGCAATACAAATAATAGATATGAACACATAGAGGCAGCATGGGAAGCAAAGCAGGGAAGAGAAATAGAGAACATTCCATGAAATGCCCAGGAGATAGATAAGAGCAGAACAAAAAAGGGAAGAATGAAATTCAAAGCCTCCACATAAAAGTGTTTGAAGGTCCCACCAGTCATTCATGCTTATTATTGTGTGCCTTTACTTTCAAAGTACAGTGTGGAGCTTTTGACGATCCCTCTCTTGTATTTCAGCAGACACAGATAGTTGAGAAGTCTTTTCTCACATAGCTGACACAAGCTTGCGCTTTTCCTTGCTGGTAGCGTGGAAATGACAGCTTGGTCCTTGGAAGTAAAATCAAGCAAAATTAGCAGAGGATGGTTTCGATCCATCGACCTCTGGGTTATGGGCCCAGCACGCTTCCGCTGCGCCACTTTGCTCTGTTGTGAAAGTGTTCTTTTTATGCAGATAAGGAGCATTAGGCAGAGTAGCATGGGATTGGTCTGGCTCTCACCTCATTTGCATAAGTATATCCCAAGGCATGCTGGGTGCAGAAAAACTTCATCTTCCCCTCTCACAATCAGTCATAACTGAAAGTCAGACACTCTTAGGCACTAGCCGTTTCAGGCCTTTATCAAGACAGTAGCTCTTGAACCATCTCTCTCTCGCTCTGTGATCCTAGCACTAGCATGCTCAGGATTTGGCTTTACCTTGGAGCCAGAGATATACCCGGTGAGGGCTTGCCCGGTGTGAGGCTTTTGAGCGTTTGGGAGCGTTCGGGACGTGAGTGGACGTTGGACAGGAAACTATGCGAATATGAAGCCTCCAACATTCCTGCTTCAGTGAGTGGTTCTTTCCATGGACATCTGACTCTTGGATTCCTCTCAACTTGCCTTCTGATAAAACATTTTGTGAGCAGCAGTTTCCTTCGACAGCTACAAGGTGGCGCTACATTCAGGTGAGAGCACAAGTATGCACAAAATGTTAGGGACTTTTGCCAGATTTATCGGTGGATCTTGCATATTTTTTCAGAGGCTAGATATTGCCTAGAAATGCTTTTTAACATAGAGATGCTGGAGTTACAATGTCTGGTCGGGCCTCAGCCCTTCCATTGTTTGCCCACTGTAACAAATTTATTACCAGCACATGTGTGTTGTGACTCTGCTTTATGAAACTTATCATATATTAGGACAATGTATGTAGCAGAAGGTGCGATTGAGATGTTTGCCCACGTATTTGTTTATTTTTTTATATATGGCTGATTAATCTGTTCGTGAAATTTCCATTTTGTGACATGTTGCATTACAATATATCCTGCTTGCAGAATATATAAGTATTTTCAGTGCGTTGGCCGGGAATCGAACCCGGGTCAACTGCTTGGGAAGCAGCTATGCTCACCACTATACCACCAACGCCCTCTGATGTGTTAGCTCTCGGTTCTAAATATTACGTTGCAGAAATCAATGACTATCTTGCACCAGCTTCAATGGTGCATTTGGTTTAGATACCAACATGAGAAGCAGTAGAACGTTTTTTGCAGAGGGTAAGGAACTGGGGATTGAAACCAAGGACAAAGTTGTGCAGAAGAGAAGAAATGAAAAGCAACAGTACAAATAGTAGAAATGAGCATATATAGGCAGCATGGGAAGCAAAGCAGGGAAGAGAAAGAGAATATTCCATGAAATGCCCAGGAGATATATAAGAGCAGAACAAAAAGGGAAGAATGAAATTCAAAGCATGCCCAGAAAGTTGTGTGAAGCTCCCACCAGTCAGTCATTTATGGTTATAATTGTGTGTCTTTACTTTCAAAGTACAGGGTTGTACCTTTCACGATCACTCTTGTATTACACAGACACGAATAGTTGAGAAGTCTTTTCTCACATAGCTGGCACAAGCTTGCACTTTTCCTTTCTGGCTATGTGGAAATGACAGCTTGGTCCTTGGAAGGAAAATCAAGCAAAATTAGCAGAGGATGGTTTCGATCCATCGACCTCTGGGTTATGGGCCCAGCACGCTTCCGCTGCGCCACTCTGCTCCTTTGTGAAAGTGTTCTCTTTATGCAGATGAGGAGGCATTCAGAGAAGTGACGTGGGATTGGTCGGGCTCTCACCTCATTTGCCTAAGTATATCGCAAGGCATGCTGGGTGCAGAAAATCTTTATCTTCCCCTCTCACAATCAGTCACAACTGAAAGTCCAGACCCTCTTATTCACTAGCCGTTTCAGGCCTTTAACAAGACAACAGCTCTCCGACGCTCTCTGTCTCTCTCTCTCTCTGTGATCCTAGTGCTTGCATGCTCAGTATTTGGCTTTACCTGGGAGCCAGAGATCTACCCGGTGAGGGCTTGCCGGTATAAGGCTTTAGAGCGTTTGGGAGCGTTCGGTACATGAGAGGACGTTGGACTGGAAGCTATGCAAATTTGAAGCATCCAAACTTCCTGCTGCAGTCGGAGGCTCTTTCCATGGACATCTGCCTTTTGGATTCCTCTAAACTTGCCCTCTGATGAAACATTTTGTGAGCTGCAGTTACCTCCGACGGCTACAAGGTGGTGCTACATTCAGGTGAGGGCACAAGTATGCACAAAATGTTGGGGACTTTTGCCAGATTTATTGCTGGATCTTGCATATTTTTTTCAGAGGCTAAATATTGCCTAGGAAATGCTTTTTAACATAGAGATGCTGGAGTTAAAATGTCTGGTCGGGCCTCAGCCCTTTCATTGTCTGCCCACTGTAACATATTTTTTTACCAGTACATGTGAGTGGTGACTCTGCTTTATGAAACTTATCATATATTAGGACAATGAATATAGCAGAAGGGGCGATCGAAATGCTTGCCTACATATTTGTTTATTTTTTATATAATGGCTGATTAACCTCTTAATTATATTACCATTTTGTGAAATGTTGCTTTAAAATATATCCTGCTTGCAGAATATATAAGTATTTGTATTGCGTTGGCCGGGAATCGAACCCGGGTCAACTGCTTGGAAGGCAGCTATGCTCACCACTATACCACCAACGCCCTCAGATCTTTGCGCTCTCGGTTCTAAACATTAGGACCCTGAGTTCAATGACTATCATGCACCAGCTTCAATGGTGCATTTGGTTTAGATACCAACATGAAAAGCAATAGAAAGTTTTTGTAGAAGGTAAGGAACTGGGATTGAAACCAAGGACAAAGCTGTGCAGAAGAGAAGAATGGAAAGCAGCAATACAAATAATAGATATGAACACATAGAGGCAGCATGGGAAGCAAAGCAGGGAAGAGAAATAGAGAACATTCCATGAAATGCCCAGGAGATAGATAAGAGCAGAACAAAAAAGGGAAGAATGAAATTCAAAGCCTCCACATAAAAGTGTTTGAAGGTCCCACCAGTCATTCATGCTTATTATTGTGTGCCTTTACTTTCAAAGTACAGTGTGGAGCTTTTGACGATCCCTCTCTTGTATTTCAGCAGACACAGATAGTTGAGAAGTCTTTTCTCACATAGCTGGCACAAGCTTGCGCTTTTCCTTGCTGGTAGCGTGGAAATGACAGCTTGGTCCTTGGAAGTAAAATCAAGCAAAATTAGCAGAGGATGGTTTCGATCCATCGACCTCTGGGTTATGGGCCCAGCACGCTTCCGCTGCGCCACTCTGCTCCGTTGTGAAAGTGTTCTTTTTATGCAGATAAGGAGCATTAGGCAGAGTAGCATGGGATTGGTCTGGCTCTCACCTCATTTGCATAAGTATATCCCAAGGCATGCTGGGTGCAGAAAAACTTCATCTTCCCCTCTCACAATCAGTCATAACTGAAAGTCAGACACTCTTAGGCACTAGCCGTTTCAGGCCTTTATCAAGACAGTAGCTCTTGAACCATCTCTCTCTCGCTCTGTGATCCTAGCACTAGCATGCTCAGGATTTGGCTTTACCTTGGAGCCAGAGATATACCCGGTGAGGGCTTGCCCGGTGTGAGGCTTTTGAGCGTTTGGGAGCGTTTGGGAGCGTTGTGGACGTTGGACAGGAAACTATGCGAATATGAAGCCTCCAACATTCCTGCTTCAGTGAGTGGTTCTTTCCATGGACATCTGACTCTTGGATTCCTCTCAACTTGCCTTCTGATAAAACATTTTGTGAGCAGCAGTTTCCTTCGACAGCTACAAGGTGGCGCTACATTCAGGTGAGAGCACAAGTATGCACAAAATGTTAGGGACTTTTGCCAGATTTATCGGTGGATCTTGCATATTTTTTCAGAGGCTAGATATTGCCTAGAAATGCTTTTTAACATAGAGATGCTGGAGTTACAATGTCTGGTCGGGCCTCAGCCCTTCCATTGTTTGCCCACTGTAACAAATTTATTACCAGCACATGTGTGTTGTGACTCTGCTTTATGAAACTTATCATATATTAGGACAATGTATGTAGCAGAAGGTGCGATTGAGATGTTTGCCCACGTATTTGTTTATTTTTTTATATATGGCTGATTAATCTGTTCGTGAAATTTCCATTTTGTGACATGTTGCATTACAATATATCCTGCTTGCAGAATATATAAGTATTTTCAGTGCGTTGGCCGGGAATCGAACCCGGGTCAACGGCTTGGGAAGCAGCTATGCTCACCACTATACCACCAACGCCCTCTGATGTGTTAGCTCTCGGTTCTAAATATTACGTTGCAGAAATCAATGACTATCTTGCACCAGCTTCAATGGTGCATTTGGTTTAGATACCAACATGAGAAGCAGTAGAACGTTTTTTGCAGAGGGTAAGGAACTGGGGATTGAAACCAAGGACAAAGTTGTGCAGAAGAGAAGAAATGAAAAGCAACAGTACAAATAGTAGAAATGAGCATATATAGGCAGCATGGGAAGCAAAGCAGGGAAGAGAAAGAGAACATTCCATGAAATGCCCAGGAGATAGATAAGAGCAGAACAAAAAGGGAAGAATGAAATTCAAAGCATGCCCAGAAAGTTGTGTGAAGCTCCCACCAGTCATTTATGGTTATAATTGTGTGTCTTTACTTTCAAAGTACAGGGTTGTACCTTTCACGATCACTCTTGTATTACACAGACACGAATAGTTGAGAAGTCTTTTCTCACATAGCTGGTACAAGCTTGCACTTTTCCTTTCTGGCTATGTGGAAATGACAGCTTGGTCCTTGGAAGGAAAATCAAGCAAAATTAGCAGAGGATGGTTTCGATCCATCGACCTCTGGGTTATGGGCCCAGCACGCTTCCGCTGCGCCACTCTGCTCCTTTGTGAAAGTGTTCTGTTTATGCAGATGAGGAGGCATTCAGAGAAGTGACGTGGGATTGGTCGGGCTCTCACCTCATTTGCCTAAGTATATCGCAAGGCATGCTGGGTGCAGAAAATCTTTATCTTCCCCTCTCACAATCAGTCACAACTGAAAGTCCAGACCCTCTTATTCACTAGCCGTTTCAGGCCTTTAACAAGACAACAGCTCTCCGACGCTCTCTGTCTCTCTCTCTCTCTGTGATCCTAGTGCTTGCATGCTCAGTATTTGGCTTTACCTGGGAGCCAGAGATCTACCCGGTGAGGGCTTGCCGGTATAAGGCTTTAGAGCGTTTGGGAGCGTTCGGTACATGAGAGGACGTTGGACTGGAAGCTATGCAAATTTGAAGCATCCAAACTTCCTGCTGCAGTCGGAGGCTCTTTCCATGGACATCTGCCTTTTGGATTCCTCTAAACTTGCCCTCTGATGAAACATTTTGTGAGCTGCAGTTACCTCCGACGGCTACAAGGTGGTGCTACATTCAGGTGAGGGCACAAGTATGCACAAAATGTTGGGGACTTTTGCCAGATTTATTGCTGGATCTTGCATATTTTTTTCAGAGGCTAAATATTGCCTAGGAAATGCTTTTTAACATAGAGATGCTGGAGTTAAAATGTCTGGTCGGGCCTCAGCCCTTTCATTGTCTGCCCACTGTAACATATTTTTTTACCAGTACATGTGAGTGGTGACTCTGCTTTATGAAACTTATCATATATTAGGACAATGAATATAGCAGAAGGGGCGATCGAAATGCTTGCCTACATATTTGTTTATTTTTTATATAATGGCTGATTAACCTCTTAATTATATTACCATTTTGTGAAATGTTGCTTTAAAATATATCCTGCTTGCAGAATATATAAGTATTTGTATTGCGTTGGCCGGGAATCGAACCCGGGTCAACTGCTTGGAAGGCAGCTATGCTCACCACTATACCACCAACGCCCTCAGATCTTTGCGCTCTCGGTTCTAAACATTAGGACCCTGAGTTCAATGACTATCATGCACCAGCTTCAATGGTGCATTTGGTTTAGATACCAACATGAAAAGCAATAGAAAGTTTTTGTAGAAGGTAAGGAACTGGGATTGAAACCAAGGACAAAGCTGTGCAGAAGAGAAGAATGGAAAGCAGCAATACAAATAATAGATATGAACACATAGAGGCAGCATGGGAAGCAAAGCAGGGAAGAGAAATAGAGAACATTCCATGAAATGCCCAGGAGATAGATAAGAGCAGAACAAAAAAGGGAAGAATGAAATTCAAAGCCTCCACATAAAAGTGTTTGAAGGTCCCACCAGTCATTCATGCTTATTATTGTGTGCCTTTACTTTCAAAGTACAGTGTGGAGCTTTTGACGATCCCTCTCTTGTATTTCAGCAGACACAGATAGTTGAGAAGTCTTTTCTCACATAGCTGGCACAAGCTTGCGCTTTTCCTTGCTGGTAGCGTGGAAATGACAGCTTGGTCCTTGGAAGTAAAATCAAGCAAAATTAGCAGAGGATGGTTTCGATCCATCGACCTCTGGGTTATGGGCCCAGCACGCTTCCGCTGCGCCACTCTGCTCCGTTGTGAAAGTGTTCTTTTTATGCAGATAAGGAGCATTAGGCAGAGTAGCATGGGATTGGTCTGGCTCTCACCTCATTTGCATAAGTATATCCCAAGGCATGCTGGGTGCAGAAAAACTTCATCTTCCCCTCTCACAATCAGTCATAACTGAAAGTCAGACACTCTTAGGCACTAGCCGTTTCAGGCCTTTATCAAGACAGTAGCTCTTGAACCATCTCTCTCTCGCTCTGTGATCCTAGCACTAGCATGCTCAGGATTTGGCTTTACCTTGGAGCCAGAGATATACCCGGTGAGGGCTTGCCCGGTGTGAGGCTTTTGAGCGTTTGGGAGCGTTTGGGAGCGTTGTGGACGTTGGACAGGAAACTATGCGAATATGAAGCCTCCAACATTCCTGCTTCAGTGAGTGGTTCTTTCCATGGACATCTGACTCTTGGATTCCTCTCAACTTGCCTTCTGATAAAACATTTTGTGAGCAGCAGTTTCCTTCGACAGCTACAAGGTGGCGCTACATTCAGGTGAGAGCACAAGTATGCACAAAATGTTAGGGACTTTTGCCAGATTTATCGGTGGATCTTGCATATTTTTTCAGAGGCTAGATATTGCCTAGAAATGCTTTTTAACATAGAGATGCTGGAGTTACAATGTCTGGTCGGGCCTCAGCCCTTCCATTGTTTGCCCACTGTAACAAATTTATTACCAGCACATGTGTGTTGTGACTCTGCTTTATGAAACTTATCATATATTAGGACAATGTATGTAGCAGAAGGTGCGATTGAGATGTTTGCCCACGTATTTGTTTATTTTTTTATATATGGCTGATTAATCTGTTCGTGAAATTTCCATTTTGTGACATGTTGCATTACAATATATCCTGCTTGCAGAATATATAAGTATTTTCAGTGCGTTGGCCGGGAATCGAACCCGGGTCAACTGCTTGGGAAGCAGCTATGCTCACCACTATACCACCAACGCCCTCTGATGTGTTAGCTCTCGGTTCTAAATATTACGTTGCAGAAATCAATGACTATCTTGCACCAGCTTCAATGGTGCATTTGGTTTAGATACCAACATGAGAAGCAGTAGAACGTTTTTTGCAGAGAGTAAGGAACTGGGGATTGAAACCAAGGACAAAGTTGTGCAGAAGAGAAGAAATGAAAAGCAACAGTACAAATAGTAGAAATGAGCATATATAGGCAGCATGGGAAGCAAAGCAGGGAAGAGAAAGAGAACATTCCATGAAATGCCCAGGAGATAGATAAGAGCAGAACAAAAAGGGAAGAATGAAATTCAAAGCATGCCCAGAAAGTTGTGTGAAGCTCCCACCAGTCAGTCATTTATGGTTATAATTGTGTGTCTTTACTTTCAAAGTACAGGGTTGTACCTTTCACGATCACTCTTGTATTACACAGACACGAATAGTTGAGAAGTCTTTTCTCACATAGCTGGCACAAGCTTGCACTTTTCCTTTCTGGCTATGTGGAAATGACAGCTTGGTCCTTGGAAGGAAAATCAAGCAAAATTAGCAGAGGATGGTTTCGATCCATCGACCTCTGGGTTATGGGCCCAGCACGCTTCCGCTGCGCCACTCTGCTCCTTTGTGAAAGTGTTCTCTTTATGCAGATGAGGAGGCATTCAGAGAAGTGACGTGGGATTGGTCGGGCTCTCACCTCATTTGCCTAAGTATATCGCAAGGCATGCTGGGTGCAGAAAATCTTTATCTTCCCCTCTCACAATCAGTCACAACTGAAAGTCCAGACCCTCTTAGGCACTAGCCGTTTCAGGCCTTTAACAAGACAACAGCTCTCCGACGCTCTCTGTCTCTCTCTCTCTCTGTGATCCTAGTGCTTGCATGCTCAGTATTTGGCTTTTCCTGGGAGCCAGAGATCTACCCGGTGAGGGCTTGCCGGTATAAGGCTTTAGAGCGTTTGGGAGCGTTCGGTACATGAGAGGACGTTGGACTGGAAGCTATGCAAATTTGAAGCATCCAAACTTCCTGCTGCAGTCGGAGGCTCTTTCCTCGGACATCTGCCTTTTGGATTCCTCTAAACTTGCCCTCTGATGAAACATTTTGTGAGCTGCAGTTACCTCCGACGGCTACAAGGTGGTGCTACATTCAGGTGAGGGCACAAGTATGCACAAAATGTTGGGGACTTTTGCCAGATTTATTGCTGGACCTTGCATATTTTTTTCAGAGGCTAAATATTGCCTAGGAAATGCTTTTTAACATAGAGATGCTGGAGTTAAAATGTCTGGTCGGGCCTCAGCCCTTTCATTGTCTGCCCACTGTAACATATTTTTTTACCAGTACATGTGAGTGGTGACTCTGCTTTATGAAACTTATCATATATTAGGACAATGAATATAGCAGAAGGGGCGATCGAAATGCTTGCCTACATATTTGTTTATTTTTTATATAATGGCTGATTAACCTCTTAATTATATTACCATTTTGTGAAATGTTGCTTTAAAATATATCCTGCTTGCAGAATATATAAGTATTTGTACTGCGTTGGCCGGGAATCGAACCCGGGTCAACTGCTTGGAAGGCAGCTATGCTCACCACTATACCACCAACGCCCTCTGATCTTTGCGCTCTCGGTTCTAAACATTAGGACCCTGAGTTCAATGACTATCATGCACCAGCTTCAATGGTGCATTTGGTTTAGATACCAACATGAAAAGCAATAGAAAGTTTTTGTAGAGGGTAAGGAACTGGGATTGAAACCAAGGACAAAGCTGTGCAGAAGAGAAGAATGGAAAGCAGCAATACAAATAATAGATATGAACACATAGAGGCAGCATGGGAAGCAAAGCAGGGAAGAGAAATAGAGAACATTCCATGAAATGCCCAGGAGATAGATAAGAGCAGAACAAAAAAGGGAAGAATGAAATTCAAAGCCTCCACATAAAAGTGTTTGAAGGTCCCACCAGTCATTCATGCTTATTATTGTGTGCTTTTACTTTCAAAGTACAGTGTGGAGCTTTTGACGATCCCTCTCTTGTATTTCAGCAGACACAGATAGTTGAGAAGTCTTTTCTCACATAGCTGGCACAAGCTTGCGCTTTTCCTTGCTGGTAGCGTGGAAATGACAGCTTGGTCCTTGGAAGTAAAATCAAGCAAAATTAGCAGAGGATGGTTTCGATCCATCGACCTCTGGGTTATGGGCCCAGCACGCTTCCGCTGCGCCACTTTGCTCCGTTGTGAAAGTGTTCTTTTTATGCAGATAAGGAGCATTAGGCAGAGTAGCATGGGATTGGTCTGGCTCTCACCTCATTTGCATAAGTATATCCCAAGGCATGCTGGGTGCAGAAAAACTTCATCTTCCCCTCTCACAATCAGTCATAACTGAAAGTCAGACACTCTTAGGCACTAGCCGTTTCAGGCCTTTATCAAGACAGTAGCTCTTGAACCATCTCTCTCTCGCTCTGTGATCCTAGCACTAGCATGCTCAGGATTTGGCTTTACCTTGGAGCCAGAGATATACCTGGTGTGAGGCTTTTGAGCGTTTGGGAGCGTTCGGGACGTGAGTGGACGTTGGACAGGAAACTATGCGAATATGAAGCCTCCAACATTCCTGCTTCAGTGAGTGGTTCTTTCCATGGACATCTGACTCTTGGATTCCTCTCAACTTGCCTTCTGATAAAACATTTTGTGAGCAGCAGTTTCCTTCGACAGCTACAAGGTGGCGCTACATTCAGGTGAGAGCACAAGTATGCACAAAATGTTAGGGACTTTTGCCAGATTTATCGGTGGATCTTGCATATTTTTTCAGAGGCTAGATATTGCCTAGAAATGCTTTTTAACATAGAGATGCTGGAGTTACAATGTCTGGTCGGGCCTCAGCCCTTCCATTGTTTGCCCACTGTAACAAATTTATTACCAGCACATGTGTGTTGTGACTCTGCTTTATGAAACTTATCATATATTAGGACAATGTATGTAGCAGAAGGTGCGATTGAGATGTTTGCCCACGTATTTGTTTATTTTTTTATATATGGCTGATTAATCTGTTCGTGAAATTTCCATTTTGTGACATGTTGCATTACAATATATCCTGCTTGCAGAATATATAAGTATTTTCAGTGCGTTGGCCGGGAATCGAACCCGGGTCAACTGCTTGGGAAGCAGCTATGCTCACCACTATACCACCAACGCCCTCTGATGTGTTAGCTCTCGGTTCTAAATATTACGTTGCAGAAATCAATGACTATCTTGCACCAGCTTCAATGGTGCATTTGGTTTAGATACCAACATGAGAAGCAGTAGAACGTTTTTTGCAGAGGGTAAGGAACTGGGGATTGAAACCAAGGACAAAGTTGTGCAGAAGAGAAGAAATGAAAAGCAACAGTACAAATAGTAGAAATGAGCATATATAGGCAGCATGGGAAGCAAAGCAGGGAAGAGAAAGAGAATATTCCATGAAATGCCCAGGAGATATATAAGAGCAGAACAAAAAGGGAAGAATGAAATTCAAAGCATGCCCAGAAAGTTGTGTGAAGCTCCCACCAGTCAGTCATTTATGGTTATAATTGTGTGTCTTTACTTTCAAAGTACAGGGTTGTACCTTTCACGATCACTCTTGTATTACACAGACACGAATAGTTGAGAAGTCTTTTCTCACATAGCTGGCACAAGCTTGCACTTTTCCTTTCTGGCTATGTGGAAATGACAGCTTGGTCCTTGGAAGGAAAATCAAGCAAAATTAGCAGAGGATGGTTTCGATCCATCGACCTCTGGGTTATGGGCCCAGCACGCTTCCGCTGCGCCACTCTGCTCCTTTGTGAAAGTGTTCTCTTTATGCAGATGAGGAGGCATTCAGAGAAGTGACGTGGGATTGGTCGGGCTCTCACCTCATTTGCCTAAGTATATCGCAAGGCATGCTGGGTGCAGAAAATCTTTATCTTCCCCTCTCACAATCAGTCACAACTGAAAGTCCAGACCCTCTTAGGCAC
Organism: Lissotriton vulgaris; assembly: GCF_964263255.1. Classification (NCBI taxonomy): domain Eukaryota; kingdom Metazoa; phylum Chordata; class Amphibia; order Caudata; family Salamandridae; genus Lissotriton; species Lissotriton vulgaris. The sequence goes on from NC_141697.1 coordinate 540,196,593, forward strand.
TAGCCGTTTCAGGCCTTTAACAAGACAACAGCTCTCCGACGCTCTCTGTCTCTCTCTCTCTCTGTGATCCTAGTGCTTGCATGCTCAGTATTTGGCTTTTCCTGGGAGCCAGAGATCTACCCGGTGAGGGCTTGCCGGTATAAGGATTTAGAGCGTTTGGGAGCGTTCGGTACATGAGAGGACGTTGGACTGGAAGCTATGCAAATTTGAAGCATCCAAACTTCCTGCTGCAGTCGGAGGCTCTTTCCATGGACATCTGCCTTTTGGATTCCTCTAAACTTGCCCTCTGATGAAACATTTTGTGAGCTGCAGTTACCTCCGACGGCTACAAGGTGGTGCTACATTCAGGTGAGGGCACAAGTATGCACAAAATGTTGGGGACTTTTGCCAGATTTATTGCTGGACCTTGCATATTTTTTTCAGAGGCTAAATATTGCCTAGGAAATGCTTTTTAACATAGAGATGCTGGAGTTAAAATGTCTGGTCGGGCCTCAGCCCTTTCATTGTCTGCCCACTGTAACATATTTTTTTACCAGTACATGTGAGTGGTGACTCTGCTTTATGAAACTTATCATATATTAGGACAATGAATATAGCAGAAGGGGCGATCGAAATGCTTGCCTACATATTTGTTTATTTTTTATATAATGGCTGATTAACCTCTTAATTATATTACCATTTTGTGAAATGTTGCTTTAAAATATATCCTGCTTGCAGAATATATAAGTATTTGTACTGCGTTGGCCGGGAATCGAACCTGGGTCAACTGCTTGGAAGGCAGCTATGCTCACCACTATACCACCAACGCCCTCTGATCTTTGCGCTCTCGGTTCTAAACATTAGGACCCTGAGTTCAATGACTATCATGCACCAGCTTCAATGGTGCATTTGGTTTAGATACCAACATGAAAAGCAATAGAAAGTTTTTGTAGAGGGTAAGGAACTGGGATTGAAACCAAGGACAAAGCTGTGCAGAAGAGAAGAATGGAAAGCAGCAATACAAATAATAGATATGAACACATAGAGGCAGCATGGGAAGCAAAGCAGGGAAGAGAAATAGAGAACATTCCATGAAATGCCCAGGAGATAGATAAGAGCAGAACAAAAAAGGGAAGAATGAAATTCAAAGCCTCCACATAAAAGTGTTTGAAGGTCCCACCAGTCATTCATGCTTATTATTGTGTGCCTTTACTTTCAAAGTACAGTGTGGAGCTTTTGACGATCCCTCTCTTGTATTTCAGCAGACACAGATAGTTGAGAAGTCTTTTCTCACATAGCTGGCACAAGCTTGCGCTTTTCCTTGCTGGTAGCGTGGAAATGACAGCTTGGTCCTTGGAAGTAAAATCAAGCAAAATTAGCAGAGGATGGTTTCGATCCATCGACCTCTGGGTTATGGGCCCAGCACGCTTCCGCTGCGCCACTCTGCTCCGTTGTGAAAGTGTTCTTTTTATGCAGATAAGGAGCATTAGGCAGAGTAGCATGGGATTGGTCTGGCTCTCACCTCATTTGCATAAGTATATCCCAAGGCATGCTGGGTGCAGAAAAACTTCATATTCCCCTCTCACAATCAGTCATAACTGAAAGTCAGACACTCTTAGGCACTAGCCGTTTCAGGCCTTTATCAAGACAGTAGCTCTTGAACCTTCTCTCTCTCGCTCTGTGATCCTAGCACTAGCATGCTCAGGATTTGGCTTTACCTTGGAGCCAGAGATATACCCGGTGAGGGCTTGCCCGGTGTGAGGCTTTTGAGCGTTTGGGAGCGTTGTGGACGTTGGACAGGAAACTATGCGAATATGAAGCCTCCAACATTCCTGCTTCAGTGAGTGGTTCTTTCCATGGACATCTGACTCTTGGATTCCTCTCAACTTGCCTTCTGATAAAACATTTTGTGAGCAGCAGTTTCCTTCGACAGCTACAAGGTGGCGCTACATTCAGGTGAGAGCACAAGTATGCACAAAATGTTAGGGACTTTTGCCAGATTTATCGGTGGATCTTGCATATTTTTTCAGAGGCTAGATATTGCCTAGAAATGCTTTTTAACATAGAGATGCTGGAGTTACAATGTCTGGTCGGGCCTCAGCCCTTCCATTGTTTGCCCACTGTAACAAATTTATTACCAGCACATGTGTGTTGTGACTCTGCTTTATGAAACTTATCATATATTAGGACAATGTATGTAGCAGAAGGTGCGATTGAGATGTTTGCCCACGTATTTGTTTATTTTTTTATATATGGCTGATTAATCTGTTCGTGAAATTTCCATTTTGTGACATGTTGCATTACAATATATCCTGCTTGCAGAATATATAAGTATTTTCAGTGCGTTGGCCGGGAATCGAACCCGGGTCAACTGCTTGGGAAGCAGCTATGCTCACCACTATACCACCAACGCCCTCTGATGTGTTAGCTCTCGGTTCTAAATATTACGTTGCAGAAATCAATGACTATCTTGCACCAGCTTCAATGGTGCATTTGGTTTAGATACCAACATGAGAAGCAGTAGAACGTTTTTTGCAGAGGGTAAGGAACTGGGGATTGAAACCAAGGACAAAGTTGTGCAGAAGAGAAGAAATGAAAAGCAACAGTACAAATAGTAGAAATGAGCATATATAGGCAGCATGGGAAGCAAAGCAGGGAAGAGAAAGAGAACATTCCATGAAATGCCCAGGAGATAGATAAGAGCAGAACAAAAAGGGAAGAATGAAATTCAAAGCATGCCCAGAAAGTTGTGTGAAGCTCCCACCAGTCAGTCATTTATGGTTATAATTGTGTGTCTTTACTTTCAAAGTACAGGGTTGTACCTTTCACGATCACTCTTGTATTACACAGACACGAATAGTTGAGAAGTCTTTTCTCACATAGCTGGCACAAGCTTGCACTTTTCCTTTCTGGCTATGTGGAAATGACAGCTTGGTCCTTGGAAGGAAAATCAAGCAAAATTAACAGAGGATGGTTTCGATCCATCGACCTCTGGGTTATGGGCCCAGCACGCTTCCGCTGCGCCACTCTGCTCCTTTGTGAAAGTGTTCTCTTTATGCAGATGAGGAGGCATTCAGAGAAGTGACGTGGGATTGGTCGGGCTCTCACCTCATTTGCCTAAGTATATCGCAAGGCATGCTGGGTGCAGAAAATCTTTATCTTCCCCTCTCACAATCAGTCACAACTGAAAGTCCAGACCCTCTTAGGCACTAGCCGTTTCAGGCCTTTAACAAGACAACAGCTCTCCGACGCTCTCTGTCTCTCTCTCTCTCTGTGATCCTAGTGCTTGCATGCTCAGTATTTGGCTTTTCCTGGGAGCCAGAGATCTACCCGGTGAGGGCTTGCCGGTATAAGGCTTTAGAGCGTTTGGGAGCGTTCGGTACATGAGAGGACGTTGGACTGGAAGCTATGCAAATTTGAAGCATCCAAACTTCCTGCTGCAGTCGGAGGCTCTTTCCATGGACATCTGCCTTTTGGATTCCTCTAAACTTGCCCTCTGATGAAACATTTTGTGAGCTGCAGTTACCTCCGACGGCTACAAGGTGGTGCTACATTCAGGTGAGGGCACAAGTATGCACAAAATGTTGGGGACTTTTGCCAGATTTATTGCTGGACCTTGCATATTTTTTTCAGAGGCTAAATATTGCCTAGGAAATGCTTTTTAACATAGAGATGCTGGAGTTAAAATGTCTGGTCGGGCCTCAGCCCTTTCATTGTCTGCCCACTGTAACATATTTTTTTACCAGTACATGTGAGTGGTGACTCTGCTTTATGAAACTTATCATATATTAGGACAATGAATATAGCAGAAGGGGCGATCGAAATGCTTGCCTACATATTTGTTTATTTTTTATATAATGGCTGATTAACCTCTTAATTATATTACCATTTTGTGAAATGTTGCTTTAAAATATATCCTGCTTGCAGAATATATAAGTATTTGTACTGCGTTGGCCGGGAATCGAACCCGGGTCAACTGCTTGGAAGGCAGCTATGCTCACCACTATACCACCAACGCCCTCTGATCTTTGCGCTCTCGGTTCTAAACATTAGGACCCTGAGTTCAATGACTATCATGCACCAGCTTCAATGGTGCATTTGGTTTAGATACCAACATGAAAAGCAATAGAAAGTTTTTGTAGAGGGTAAGGAACTGGGATTGAAACCAAGGACAAAGCTGTGCAGAAGAGAAGAATGGAAAGCAGCAATACAAATAATAGATATGAACACATAGAGGCAGCATGGGAAGCAAAGCAGGGAAGAGAAATAGAGAACATTCCATGAAATGCCCAGGAGATAGATAAGAGCAGAACAAAAAAGGGAAGAATGAAATTCAAAGCCTCCACATAAAAGTGTTTGAAGGTCCCACCAGTCATTCATGCTTATTATTGTGTGCCTTTACTTTCAAAGTACAGTGTGGAGCTTTTGACGATCCCTCTCTTGTATTTCAGCAGACACAGATAGTTGAGAAGTCTTTTCTCACATAGCTGACACAAGCTTGCGCTTTTCCTTGCTGGTAGCGTGGAAATGACAGCTTGGTCCTTGGAAGTAAAATCAAGCAAAATTAGCAGAGGATGGTTTCGATCCATCGACCTCTGGGTTATGGGCCCAGCACGCTTCCGCTGCGCCACTTTGCTCTGTTGTGAAAGTGTTCTTTTTATGCAGATAAGGAGCATTAGGCAGAGTAGCATGGGATTGGTCTGGCTCTCACCTCATTTGCATAAGTATATCCCAAGGCATGCTGGGTGCAGAAAAACTTCATCTTCCCCTCTCACAATCAGTCATAACTGAAAGTCAGACACTCTTAGGCACTAGCCGTTTCAGGCCTTTATCAAGACAGTAGCTCTTGAACCATCTCTCTCTCGCTCTGTGATCCTAGCACTAGCATGCTCAGGATTTGGCTTTACCTTGGAGCCAGAGATATACCCGGTGAGGGCTTGCCCGGTGTGAGGCTTTTGAGCGTTTGGGAGCGTTCGGGACGTGAGTGGACGTTGGACAGGAAACTATGCGAATATGAAGCCTCCAACATTCCTGCTTCAGTGAGTGGTTCTTTCCATGGACATCTGACTCTTGGATTCCTCTCAACTTGCCTTCTGATAAAACATTTTGTGAGCAGCAGTTTCCTTCGACAGCTACAAGGTGGCGCTACATTCAGGTGAGAGCACAAGTATGCACAAAATGTTAGGGACTTTTGCCAGATTTATCGGTGGATCTTGCATATTTTTTCAGAGGCTAGATATTGCCTAGAAATGCTTTTTAATATAGAGATGCTGGAGTTACAATGTCTGGTCGGGCCTCAGCCCTTCCATTGTTTGCCCACTGTAACAAATTTATTACCAGCACATGTGTGTTGTGACTCTGCTTTATGAAACTTATCATATATTAGGACAATGTATGTAGCAGAAGGTGCGATTGAGATGTTTGCCCACGTATTTGTTTATTTTTTTATATATGGCTGATTAATCTGTTCGTGAAATTTCCATTTTGTGACATGTTGCATTACAATATATCCTGCTTGCAGAATATATAAGTATTTTCAGTGCGTTGGCCGGGAATCGAACCCGGGTCAACTGCTTGGGAAGCAGCTATGCTCACCACTATACCACCAACGCCCTCTGATGTGTTAGCTCTCGGTTCTAAATATTACGTTGCAGAAATCAATGACTATCTTGCACCAGCTTCAATGGTGCATTTGGTTTAGATACCAACATGAGAAGCAGTAGAACGTTTTTTGCAGAGGGTAAGGAACTGGGGATTGAAACCAAGGACAAAGTTGTGCAGAAGAGAAGAAATGAAAAGCAACAGTACAAATAGTAGAAATGAGCATATATAGGCAGCATGGGAAGCAAAGCAGGGAAGAGAAAGAGAACATTCCATGAAATGCCCAGGAGATAGATAAGAGCAGAACAAAAAGGGAAGAATGAAATTCAAAGCATGCCCAGAAAGTTGTGTGAAGCTCCCACCAGTCAGTCATTTATGGTTATAATTGTGTGTCTTTACTTTCAAAGTACAGGGTTGTACCTTTCACGATCACTCTTGTATTACACAGACACGAATAGTTGAGAAGTCTTTTCTCACATAGCTGGCACAAGCTTGCACTTTTCCTTTCTGGCTATGTGGAAATGACAGCTTGGTCCTTGGAAGGAAAATCAAGCAAAATTAGCAGAGGATGGTTTCGATCCATCGACCTCTGGGTTATGGGCCCAGCACGCTTCCGCTGCGCCACTCTGCTCCTTTGTGAAAGTGTTCTCTTTATGCAGATGAGGAGGCATTCAGAGAAGTGACGTGGGATTGGTCGGGCTCTCACCTCATTTGCCTAAGTATATCGCAAGGCATGCTGGGTGCAGAAAATCTTTATCTTCCCCTCTCACAATCAGTCACAACTGAAAGTCCAGACCCTCTTAGGCACTAGCCGTTTCAGGCCTTTAACAAGACAACAGCTCTCCGACGCTCTCTGTCTCTCTCTCTCTCTGTGATCCTAGTGCTTGCATGCTCAGTATTTGGCTTTTCCTGGGAGCCAGAGATCTACCCGGTGAGGGCTTGCCGGTATAAGGCTTTAGAGCGTTTGGGAGCGTTCGGTACATGAGAGGACGTTGGACTGGAAGCTATGCAAATTTGAAGCATCCAAACTTCCTGCTGCAGTCGGAGGCTCTTTCCATGGACATCTGCCTTTTGGATTCCTCTAAACTTGCCCTCTGATGAAACATTTTGTGAGCTGCAGTTACCTCCGACGGCTACAAGGTGGTGCTACATTCAGGTGAGGGCACAAGTATGCACAAAATGTTGGGGACTTTTGCCAGATTTATTGCTGGACCTTGCATATTTTTTTCAGAGGCTAAATATTGCCTAGGAAATGCTTTTTAACATAGAGATGCTGGAGTTAAAATGTCTGGTCGGGCCTCAGCCCTTTCATTGTCTGCCCACTGTAACATATTTTTTTACCAGTACATGTGAGTGGTGACTCTGCTTTATGAAACTTATCATATATTAGGACAATGAATATAGCAGAAGGGGCGATCGAAATGCTTGCCTACATATTTGTTTATTTTTTATATAATGGCTGATTAACCTCTTAATTATATTACCATTTTGTGAAATGTTGCTTTAAAATATATCCTGCTTGCAGAATATATAAGTATTTGTACTGCGTTGGCCGGGAATCGAACCCGGGTCAACTGCTTGGAAGGCAGCTATGCTCACCACTATACCACCAACGCCCTCTGATCTTTGCGCTCTCGGTTCTAAACATTAGGACCCTGAGTTCAATGACTATCATGCACCAGCTTCAATGGTGCATTTGGTTTAGATACCAACATGAAAAGCAATAGAAAGTTTTTGTAGAGGGTAAGGAACTGGGATTGAAACCAAGGACAAAGCTGTGCAGAAGAGAAGAATGGAAAGCAGCAATACAAATAATAGATATGAACACATAGAGGCAGCATGGGAAGCAAAGCAGGGAAGAGAAATAGAGAACATTCCATGAAATGCCCAGGAGATAGATAAGAGCAGAACAAAAAAGGGAAGAATGAAATTCAAAGCCTCCACATAAAAGTGTTTGAAGGTCCCACCAGTCATTCATGCTTATTATTGTGTGCCTTTACTTTCAAAGTACAGTGTGGAGCTTTTGACGATCCCTCTCTTGTATTTCAGCAGACACAGATAGTTGAGAAGTCTTTTCTCACATAGCTGGCACAAGCTTGCGCTTTTCCTTGCTGGTAGCGTGGAAATGACAGCTTGGTCCTTGGAAGTAAAATCAAGCAAAATTAGCAGAGGATGGTTTCGATCCATCGACCTCTGGGTTATGGGCCCAGCACGCTTCCGCTGCGCCACTTTGCTCCGTTGTGAAAGTGTTCTTTTTATGCAGATAAGGAGCATTAGGCAGAGTAGCATGGGATTGGTCTGGCTCTCACCTCATTTGCATAAGTATATCCCAAGGCATGCTGGGTGCAGAAAAACTTCATCTTCCCCTCTCACAATCAGTCATAACTGAAAGTCAGACACTCTTAGGCACTAGCCGTTTCAGGCCTTTATCAAGACAGTAGCTCTTGAACCATCTCTCTCTCGCTCTGTGATCCTAGCACTAGCATGCTCAGGATTTGGCTTTACCTTGGAGCCAGAGATATACCCGGTGAGGGCTTGCCCGGTGTGAGGCTTTTGAGCGTTTGGGAGCGTTGTGGACGTTGGACAGGAAACTATGCGAATATGAAGCCTCCAACATTCCTGCTTCAGTGAGTGGTTCTTTCCATGGACATCTGACTCTTGGATTCCTCTCAACTTGCCTTCTGATAAAACATTTTGTGAGCAGCAGTTTCCTTCGACAGCTACAAGGTGGCGCTACATTCAGGTGAGAGCACAAGTATGCACAAAATGTTAGGGACTTTTGCCAGATTTATCGGTGGATCTTGCATATTTTTTCAGAGGCTAGATATTGCCTAGAAATGCTTTTTAACATAGAGATGCTGGAGTTACAATGTCTGGTCGGGCCTCAGCCCTTCCATTGTTTGCCCACTGTAACAAATTTATTACCAGCACATGTGTGTTGTGACTCTGCTTTATGAAACTTATCATATATTAGGACAATGTATGTAGCAGAAGGTGCGATTGAGATGTTTGCCCACGTATTTGTTTATATATGGCTGATTAATCTGTTCGTGAAATTTCCATTTTGTGACATGTTGCATTACAATATATCCTGCTTGCAGAATATATAAGTATTTTCAGTGCGTTGGCCGGGAATCGAACCCGGGTCAACTGCTTGGGAAGCAGCTATGCTCACCACTATACCACCAACGCCCTCTGATGTGTTAGCTCTCGGTTCTAAATATTACGTTGCAGAAATCAATGACTATCTTGCACCAGCTTCAATGGTGCATTTGGTTTAGATACCAACATGAGAAGCAGTAGAACGTTTTTTGCAGAGGGTAAGGAACTGGGGATTGAAACCAAGGACAAAGTTGTGCAGAAGAGAAGAAATGAAAAGCAACAGTACAAATAGTAGAAATGAGCATATATAGGCAGCATGGGAAGCAAAGCAGGGAAGAGAAAGAGAACATTCCATGAAATGCCCAGGAGATATATAAGAGCAGAACAAAAAGGGAAGAATGAAATTCAAAGCATGCCCAGAAAGTTGTGTGAAGCTCCCACCAGTCAGTCATTTATGGTTATAATTGTGTGTCTTTACTTTCAAAGTACAGGGTTGTACCTTTCACGATCACTCTTGTATTACACAGACACGAATAGTTGAGAAGTCTTTTCTCACATAGCTGGCACAAGCTTGCACTTTTCCTTTCTGGCTATGTGGAAATGACAGCTTGGTCCTTGGAAGGAAAATCAAGCAAAATTAGCAGAGGATGGTTTCGATCCATCGACCTCTGGGTTATGGGCCCAGCACGCTTCCGCTGCGCCACTCTGCTCCTTTGTGAAAGTGTTCTCTTTATGCAGATGAGGAGGCATTCAGAGAAGTGACGTGGGATTGGTCGGGCTCTCACCTCATTTGCCTAAGTATATCGCAAGGCATGCTGGGTGCAGAAAATCTTTATCTTCCCCTCTCACAATCAGTCACAACTGAAAGTCCAGACCCTCTTAGGCACTAGCCGTTTCAGGCCTTTAACAAGACAACAGCTCTCCGACGCTCTCTGTCTCTCTCTCTCTCTGTGATCCTAGTGCTTGCATGCTCAGTATTTGGCTTTTCCTGGGAGCCAGAGATCTACCCGGTGAGGGCTTGCCGGTATAAGGCTTTAGAGCGTTTGGGAGCGTTCGGTACATGAGAGGACGTTGGACTGGAAGCTATGCAAATTTGAAGCATCCAAACTTCCTGCTGCAGTCGGAGGCTCTTTCCATGGACATCTGCCTTTTGGATTCCTCTAAACTTGCCCTCTGATGAAACATTTTGTGAGCTGCAGTTACCTCCGACGGCTACAAGGTGGTGCTACATTCAGGTGAGGGCACAAGTATGCACAAAATGTTGGGGACTTTTGCCAGATTTATTGCTGGATCTTGCATATTTTTTTCAGAGGCTAAATATTGCCTAGGAAATGCTTTTTAACATAGAGATGCTGGAGTTAAAAGGTCTGGTTGGGCCTCAGCCCTTTCATTGTCTGCCCACTGTAACATATTTTTTTACCAGTACATGTGAGTGGTGACTCTGCTTTATGAAACTTATCATATATTAGGACAATGAATATAGCAGAAGGGGCGATCGAAATGCTTGCCTACATATTTGTTTATTTTTTATATAATGGCTGATTAACCTCTTAATTATATTACCATTTTGTGAAATGTTGCTTTAAAATATATCCTGCTTGCAGAATATATAAGTATTTGTACTGCGTTGGCCGGGAATCGAACCCGGGTCAACTGCTTGGAAGGCAGCTATGCTCACCACTATACCACCAACGCCCTCTGATCTTTGCGCTCTCGGTTCTAAACATTAGGACCCTGAGTTCAATGACTATCATGCACCAGCTTCAATGGTGCATTTGGTTTAGATACCAACATGAAAAGCAATAGAAAGTTTTTGTAGAGGGTAAGGAACTGGGATTGAAACCAAGGACAAAGCTGTGCAGAAGAGAAGAATGGAAAGCAGCAATACAAATAATAGATATGAACACATAGAGGCAGCATGGGAAGCAAAGCAGGGAAGAGAAATAGAGAACATTCCATGAAATGCCCAGGAGATAGATAAGAGCAGAACAAAAAAGGGAAGAATGAAATTCAAAGCCTCCACATAAAAGTGTTTGAAGGTCCCACCAGTCATTCATGCTTATTATTGTGTGCCTTTACTTTCAAAGTACAGTGTGGAGCCTTTGACGATCCCTCTCTTGTATTTCAGCAGACACAGATAGTTGAGAAGTCTTTTCTCACATAGCTGGCACAAGCTTGCGCTTTTCCTTGCTGGTAGCGTGGAAATGACAGCTTGGTCCTTGGAAGTAAAATCAAGCAAAATTAGCAGAGGATGGTTTCGATCCATCGACCTCTGGGTTATGGGCCCAGCACGCTTCCGCTGCGCCACTCTGCTCCGTTGTGAAAGTGTTCTTTTTATGCATATAAGGAGCATTAGGCAGAGTAGCATGGGATTGGTCTGGCTCTCACCTCATTTGCATAAGTATATCCCAAGGCATGCTGGGTGCAGAAAAACTTCATCTTCCCCTCTCACAATCAGTCATAACTGAAAGTCAGACACTCTTAGGCACTAGCCGTTTCAGGCCTTTATCAAGACAGTAGCTCTTGAACCATCTCTCTCTCGCTCTGTGATCCTAGCACTAGCATGCTCAGGATTTGGCTTTACCTTGGAGCCAGAGATATACCCGGTGAGGGCTTGCCCGGTGTGAGGCTTTTGAGCGTTTGGGAGCGTTGTGGACGTTGGACAGGAAACTATGCGAATATGAAGCCTCCAACATTCCTGCTTCAGTGAGTGGTTCTTTCCATGGACATCTGACTCTTGGATTCCTCTCAACTTGCCTTCTGATAAAACATTTTGTGAGCAGCAGTTTCCTTCGACAGCTACAAGGTGGCGCTACATTCAGGTGAGAGCACAAGTATGCACAAAATGTTAGGGACTTTTGCCAGATTTATCGGTGGATCTTGCATATTTTTTTCAGAGGCTAGATATTGCCTAGAAATGCTTTTTAACATAGAGATGCTGGAGTTACAATGTCTGGTCGGGCCTCAGCCCTTCCATTGTTTGCCCACTGTAACAAATTTATTACCAGCACATGTGTGTTGTGACTCTGCTTTATGAAACTTATCATATATTAGGACAATGTATGTAGCAGAAGGTGCGATTGAGATGTTTGCCCACGTATTTGTTTATTTTTTTATATATGGCTGATTAATCTGTTCGTGAAATTTCCATTTTGTGACATGTTGCATTACAATATATCCTGCTTGCAGAATATATAAGTATTTTCAGTGCGTTGGCCGGGAATCGAACCCGGGTCAACTGCTTGGGAAGCAGCTATGCTCACCACTATACCACCAACGCCCTCTGATGTGTTAGCTCTCGGTTCTAAATATTACGTTGCAGAAATCAATGACTATCTTGCACCAGCTTCAATGGTGCATTTGGTTTAGATACCAACATGAGAAGCAGTAGAACGTTTTTTGCAGAGGGTAAGGAACTGGGGATTGAAACCAAGGACAAAGTTGTGCAGAAGAGAAGAAATGAAAAGCAACAGTACAAATAGTAGAAATGAGCATATATAGGCAGCATGGGAAGCAAAGCAGGGAAGAGAAAGAGAACATTCCATGAAATGCCCAGGAGATAGATAAGAGCAGAACAAAAAGGGAAGAATGAAATTTAAAGCATGCCCAGAAAGTTGTGTGAAGCTCCCACCAGTCATTTATGGTTATAATTGTGTGTCTTTACTTTCAAAGTACAGGGTTGTACCTTTCACGATCACTCTTGTATTACACAGACACGAATAGTTGAGAAGTCTTTTCTCACATAGCTGGTACAAGCTTGCACTTTTCCTTTCTGGCTATGTGGAAATGACAGCTTGGTCCTTGGAAGGAAAATCAAGCAAAATTAGCAGAGGATGGTTTCGATCCATCGACCTCTGGTTTATGGGCCCAGCACGCTTCCGCTGCGCCACTCTGCTCCTTTGTGAAAGTGTTCTGTTTATGCAGATGAGGAGGCATTCAGAGAAGTGACGTGGGATTGGTCGGGCTCTCACCTCATTTGCCTAAGTATATCGCAAGGCATGCTGGGTGCAGAAAATCTTTATCTTCCCCTCTCACAATCAGTCACAACTGAAAGTCCAGACCCTCTTATTCACTAGCCGTTTCAGGCCTTTAACAAGACAACAGCTCTCCGACGCTCTCTGTCTCTCTCTCTCTCTGTGATCCTAGTGCTTGCATGCTCAGTATTTGGCTTTACCTGGGAGCCAGAGATCTACCCGGTGAGGGCTTGCCGGTATAAGGCTTTAGAGCGTTTGGGAGCGTTCGGTACATGAGAGGACGTTGGACTGGAAGCTATGCAAATTTGAAGCATCCAAACTTCCTGCTGCAGTCGGAGGCTCTTTCCATGGACATCTGCCTTTTGGATTCCTCTAAACTTGCCCTCTGATGAAACATTTTGTGAGCTGCAGTTACCTCCGACGGCTACAAGGTGGTGCTACATTCAGGTGAGGGCACAAGTATGCACAAAATGTTGGGGACTTTTGCCAGATTTATTGCTGGATCTTGCATATTTTTTTCAGAGGCTAAATATTGCCTAGGAAATGCTTTTTAACATAGAGATGCTGGAGTTAAAATGTCTGGTCGGGCCTCAGCCCTTTCATTGTCTGCCCACTGTAACATATTTTTTTACCAGTACATGTGAGTGGTGACTCTGCTTTATGAAACTTATCATATATTAGGACAATGAATATAGCAGAAGGGGCGATCGAAATGCTTGCCTACATATTTGTTTATTTTTTATATAATGGCTGATTAACCTCTTGATTATATTACCATTTTGTGAAATGTTGCTTTAAAATATATCCTGCTTGCAGAATATATAAGTATTTGTATTGCGTTGGCCGGGAATCGAACCCGGGTCAACTGCTTGGAAGGCAGCTATGCTCACCACTATACCACCAACGCCCTCAGATCTTTGCGCTCTCGGTTCTAAACATTAGGACCCTGAGTTCAATGACTATCATGCACCAGCTTCAATGGTGCATTTGGTTTAGATACCAACATGAAAAGCAATAGAAAGTTTTTGTAGAAGGTAAGGAACTGGGATTGAAACCAAGGACAAAGCTGTGCAGAAGAGAAGAATGGAAAGCAGCAATACAAATAATAGATATGAACACATAGAGGCAGCATGGGAAGCAAAGCAGGGAAGAGAAATAGAGAACATTCCATGAAATGCCCAGGAGATAGATAAGAGCAGAACAAAAAAGGGAAGAATGAAATTCAAAGCCTCCACATAAAAGTGTTTGAAGGTCCCACCAGTCATTCATGCTTATTATTGTGTGCCTTTACTTTCAAAGTACAGTGTGGAGCTTTTGACGATCCCTCTCTTGTATTTCAGCAGACACAGATAGTTGAGAAGTCTTTTCTCACATAGCTGGCACAAGCTTGCGCTTTTCCTTGCTGGTAGCGTGGAAATGACAGCTTGGTCCTTGGAAGTAAAATCAAGCAAAATTAGCAGAGGATGGTTTCGATCCATCGACCTCTGGGTTATGGGCCCAGCACGCTTCCGCTGCGCCACTCTGCTCCGTTGTGAAAGTGTTCTTTTTATGCAGATAAGGAGCATTAGGCAGAGTAGCATGGGATTGGTCTGGCTCTCACCTCATTTGCATAAGTATATCCCAAGGCATGCTGGGTGCAGAAAAACTTCATCTTCCCCTCTCACAATCAGTCATAACTGAAAGTCAGACACTCTTAGGCACTAGCCGTTTCAGGCCTTTATCAAGACAGTAGCTCTTGAACCATCTCTCTCTCGCTCTGTGATCCTAGCACTAGCATGCTCAGGATTTGGCTTTACCTTGGAGCCAGAGATATACCCGGTGAGGGCTTGCCCGGTGTGAGGCTTTTGAGCGTTTGGGAGCGTTTGGGAGCGTTGTGGACGTTGGACAGGAAACTATGCAAATATGAAGCCTCCAACATTCCTGCTTCAGTGAGTGGTTCTTTCCATGGACATCTGACTCTTGGATTCCTCTCAACTTGCCTTCTGATAAAACATTTTGTGAGCAGCAGTTTCCTTCGACAGCTACAAGGTGGCGCTACATTCAGGTGAGAGCACAAGTATGCACAAAATGTTAGGGACTTTTGCCAGATTTATCGGTGGATCTTGCATATTTTTTCAGAGGCTAGATATTGCCTAGAAATGCTTTTTAACATAGAGATGCTGGAGTTACAATGTCTGGTCGGGCCTCAGCCCTTCCATTGTTTGCCCACTGTAACAAATTTATTACCAGCACATGTGTGTTGTGACTCTGCTTTATGAAACTTATCATATATTAGGACAATGTATGTAGCAGAAGGTGCGATTGAGATGTTTGCCCACGTATTTGTTTATTTTTTTATATATGGCTGATTAATCTGTTCGTGAAATTTCCATTTTGTGACATGTTGCATTACAATATATCCTGCTTGCAGAATATATAAGTATTTTCAGTGCGTTGGCCGGGAATCGAACCCGGGTCAACTGCTTGGGAAGCAGCTATGCTCACCACTATACCACCAACGCCCTCTGATGTGTTAGCTCTCGGTTCTAAATATTACGTTGCAGAAATCAATGACTATCTTGCACCAGCTTCAATGGTGCATTTGGTTTAGATACCAACATGAGAAGCAGTAGAACGTTTTTTGCAGAGGGTAAGGAACTGGGGATTGAAACCAAGGACAAAGTTGTGCAGAAGAGAAGAAATGAAAAGCAACAGTACAAATAGTAGAAATGAGCATATATAGGCAGCATGGGAAGCAAAGCAGGGAAGAGAAAGAGAACATTCCATGAAATGCCCAGGAGATAGATAAGAGCAGAACAAAAAGGGAAGAATGAAATTCAAAGCATGCCCAGAAAGTTGTGTGAAGCTCCCACCAGTCAGTCATTTATGGTTATAATTGTGTGTCTTTACTTTCAAAGTACAGGGTTGTACCTTTCACGATCACTCTTGTATTACACAGACACGAATAGTTGAGAAGTCTTTTCTCACATAGCTGGCACAAGCTTGCACTTTTCCTTTCTGGCTATGTGGAAATGACAGCTTGGTCCTTGGAAGGAAAATCAAGCAAAATTAGCAGAGGATGGTTTCGATCCATCGACCTCTGGGTTATGGGCCCAGCACGCTTCCGCTGCGCCACTCTGCTCCTTTGTGAAAGTGTTCTCTTTATGCAGATGAGGAGGCATTCAGAGAAGTGACGTGGGATTGGTCGGGCTCTCACCTCATTTGCCTAAGTATATCGCAAGGCATGCTGGGTGCAGAAAATCTTTATCTTCCCCTCTCACAATCAGTCACAACTGAAAGTCCAGACCCTCTTAGGCACTAGCCGTTTCAGGCCTTTAACAAGACAACAGCTCTCCGACGCTCTCTGTCTCTCTCTCTCTCTGTGATCCTAGTGCTTGCATGCTCAGTATTTGGCTTTTCCTGGGAGCCAGAGATCTACCCGGTGAGGGCTTGCCGGTATAAGGATTTAGAGCGTTTGGGAGCGTTCGGTACATGAGAGGACGTTGGACTGGAAGCTATGCAAATTTGAAGCATCCAAACTTCCTGCTGCAGTCGGAGGCTCTTTCCATGGACATCTGCCTTTTGGATTCCTCTAAACTTGCCCTCTGATGAAACATTTTGTGAGCTGCAGTTACCTCCGACGGCTACAAGGTGGTGCTACATTCAGGTGAGGGCACAAGTATGCACAAAATGTTGGGGACTTTTGCCAGATTTATTGCTGGACCTTGCATATTTTTTTCAGAGGCTAAATATTGCCTAGGAAATGCTTTTTAACATAGAGATGCTGGAGTTAAAATGTCTGGTCGGGCCTCAGCCCTTTCATTGTCTGCCCACTGTAACATATTTTTTTACCAGTACATGTGAGTGGTGACTCTGCTTTATGAAACTTATCATATATTAGGACAATGAATATAGCAGAAGGGGCGATCGAAATGCTTGCCTACATATTTGTTTATTTTTTATATAATGGCTGATTAACCTCTTAATTATATTACCATTTTGTGAAATGTTGCTTTAAAATATATCCTGCTTGCAGAATATATAAGTATTTGTACTGCGTTGGCCGGGAATCGAACCCGGGTCAACTGCTTGGAAGGCAGCTATGCTCACCACTATACCACCAACGCCCTCTGATCTTTGCCCTCTCGGTTCTAAACATTAGGACCCTGAGTTCAATGACTATCATGCACCAGCTTCAATGGTGCATTTGGTTTAGATACCAACATGAAAAGCAATAGAAAGTTTTTGTAGAGGGTAAGGAACTGGGATTGAAACCAAGGACAAAGCTGTGCAGAAGAGAAGAATGGAAAGCAGCAATACAAATAAAAGATATGAACACATAGAGGCAGCATGGGAAGCAAAGCAGGGAAGAGAAATAGAGAACATTCCATGAAATGCCCAGGAGATAGATAAGAGCAGAACAAAAAAGGGAAGAATGAAATTCAAAGCCTCCACATAAAAGTGTTTGAAGGTCCCACCAGTCATTCATGCTTATTATTGTGTGCCTTTACTTTCAAAGTACAGTGTGGAGCTTTTGACGATCCCTCTCTTGTATTTCAGCAGACACAGATAGTTGAGAAGTCTTTTCTCACATAGCTGGCACAAGCTTGCGCTTTTCCTTGCTGGTAGCGTGGAAATGACAGCTTGGTCCTTGGAAGTAAAATCAAGCAAAATTAGCAGAGGATGGTTTCGATCCATCGACCTCTGGGTTATGGGCCCAGCACGCTTCCGCTGCGCCACTCTGCTCCGTTGTGAAAGTGTTCTTTTTATGCAGATAAGGAGCATTAGGCAGAGTAGCATGGGATTGGTCTGGCTCTCACCTCATTTGCATAAGTATATCCCAAGGCATGCTGGGTGCAGAAAAACTTCATATTCCCCTCTCACAATCAGTCATAACTGAAAGTCAGACACTCTTAGGCACTAGCCGTTTCAGGCCTTTATCAAGACAGTAGCTCTTGAACCATCTCTCTCTCGCTCTGTGATCCTAGCACTAGCATGCTCAGGATTTGGCTTTACCTTGGAGCCAGAGATATACCCAGTGAGGGTTTGCCCGGTGTGAGGCTTTTGAGCGTTTGGGAGCGTTGTGGACGTTGGACAGGAAACTATGCGAATATGAAGCCTCCAACATTCCTGCTTCAGTGAGTGGTTCTTTCCATGGACATCTGACTCTTGGATTCCTCTCAACTCGCCTTCTGATAAAACATTTTGTGAGCAGCAGTTTCCTTCGACAGCTACAAGGTGGCGCTATTCAGGTGAGAGCACAAGTATGCACAAAATGTTAGGGACTTTTGCCAGATTTATCGGTGGATCTTGCATATTTTTTCAGAGGCTAGATATTGCCTAGAAATGCTTTTTAACATAGAGATGCTGGAGTTACAATGTCTGGTCGGGCCTCAGCCCTTCCATTGTTTGCCCACTGTAACAAATTTATTACCAGCACATGTGTGTTGTGACTCTGCTTTATGAAACTTATCATATATTAGGACAATGTATGTAGCAGAAGGTGCGATTGAGATGTTTGCCCACGTATTTGTTTATTTTTTTATATATGGCTGATTAATCTGTTCGTGAAATTTCCATTTTGTGACATGTTGCATTACAATATATCCTGCTTGCAGAATATATAAGTATTTTCAGTGCGTTGGCCGGGAATCGAACCCGGGTCAACTGCTTGGGAAGCAGCTATGCTCACCACTATACCACCAACGCCCTCTGATGTGTTAGCTCTCGGTTCTAAATATTACGTTGCAGAAATCAATGACTATCTTGCACCAGCTTCAATGGTGCATTTGGTTTAGATACCAACATGAGAAGCAGTAGAACGTTTTTTGCAGAGGGTAAGGAACTGGGGATTGAAACCAAGGACAAAGTTGTGCAGAAGAGAAGAAATGAAAAGCAACAGTACAAATAGTAGAAATGAGCATATATAGGCAGCATGGGAAGCAAAGCAGGGAAGAGAAAGAGAACATTCCATGAAATGCCCAGGAGATAGATAAGAGCAGAACAAAAAGGGAAGAATGAAATTCAAAGCATGCCCAGAAAGTTGTGTGAAGCTCCCACCAGTCAGTCATTTATGGTTATAATTGTGTGTCTTTACTTTCAAAGTACAGGGTTGTACCTTTCACGATCACTCTTGTATTACACAGACACGAATAGTTGAGAAGTCTTTTCTCACATAGCTGGCACAAGCTTGCACTTTTCCTTTCTGGCTATGTGGAAATGACAGCTTGGTCCTTGGAAGGAAAATCAAGCAAAATTAGCAGAGGATGGTTTCGATCCATCGACCTCTGGGTTATGGGCCCAGCACGCTTCCGCTGCGCCACTCTGCTCCTTTGTGAAAGTGTTCTCTTTATGCAGATGAGGAGGCATTCAGAGAAGTGACGTGGGATTGGTCGGGCTCTCACCTCATTTGCCTAAGTATATCGCAAGGCATGCTGGGTGCAGAAAATCTTTATCTTCCCCTCTCACAATCAGTCACAACTGAAAGTCCAGACCCTCTTAGGCACTAGCCGTTTCAGGCCTTTAACAAGACAACAGCTCTCCGACGCTCTCTGTCTCTCTCTCTCTCTGTGATCCTAGTGCTTGCATGCTCAGTATTTGGCTTTTCCTGGGAGCCAGAGATCTACCCGGTGAGGGCTTGCCGGTATAAGGCTTTAGAGCGTTTGGGAGCGTTCGGTACATGAGAGGACGTTGGACTGGAAGCTATGCAAATTTGAAGCATCCAAACTTCCTGCTGCAGTCGGAGGCTCTTTCCATGGACATCTGCCTTTTGGATTCCTCTAAACTTGCCCTCTGATGAAACATTTTGTGAGCTGCAGTTACCTCCGACGGCTACAAGGTGGTGCTACATTCAGGTGAGGGCACAAGTATGCACAAAATGTTGGGGACTTTTGCCAGATTTATTGCTGGACCTTGCATATTTTTTTCAGAGGCTAAATATTGCCTAGGAAATGCTTTTTAACATAGAGATGCTGGAGTTAAAATGTCTGGTCGGGCCTCAGCCCTTTCATTGTCTGCCCACTGTAACATATTTTTTTACCAGTACATGTGAGTGGTGACTCTGCTTTATGAAACTTATCATATATTAGGACAATGAATATAGCAGAAGGGGCGATCGAAATGCTTGCCTACATATTTGTTTATTTTTTATATAATGGCTGATTAACCTCTTAATTATATTACCATTTTGTGAAATGTTGCTTTAAAATATATCCTGCTTGCAGAATATATAAGTATTTGTACTGCGTTGGCCGGGAATCGAACCCGGGTCAACTGCTTGGAAGGCAGCTATGCTCACCACTATACCACCAACGCCCTCTGATCTTTGCGCTCTCGGTTCTAAACATTAGGACCCTGAGTTCAATGACTATCATGCACCAGCTTCAATGGTGCATTTGGTTTAGATACCAACATGAAAAGCAATAGAAAGTTTTTGTAGAGGGTAAGGAACTGGGATTGAAACCAAGGACAAAGCTGTGCAGAAGAGAAGAATGGAAAGCAGCAATACAAATAATAGATATGAACACATAGAGGCAGCATGGGAAGCAAAGCAGGGAAGAGAAATAGAGAACATTCCATGAAATGCCCAGGAGATAGATAAGAGCAGAACAAAAAAGGGAAGAATGAAATTCAAAGCCTCCACATAAAAGTGTTTGAAGGTCCCACCAGTCATTCATGCTTATTATTGTGTGCCTTTACTTTCAAAGTACAGTGTGGAGCTTTTGACGATCCCTCTCTTGTATTTCAGCAGACACAGATAGTTGAGAAGTCTTTTCTCACATAGCTGGCACAAGCTTGCGCTTTTCCTTGCTGGTAGCGTGGAAATGACAGCTTGGTCCTTGGAAGTAAAATCAAGCAAAATTAGCAGAGGATGGTTTCGATCCATCGACCTCTGGGTTATGGGCCCAGCACGCTTCTGCTGCGCCACTTTGCTCCGTTGTGAAAGTGTTCTTTTTATGCAGATAAGGAGCATTAGGCAGAGTAGCATGGGATTGGTCTGGCTCTCACCTCATTTGCATAAGTATATCCCAAGGCATGCTGGGTGCAGAAAAACTTCATCTTCCCCTCTCACAATCAGTCATAACTGAAAGTCAGACACTCTTAGGCACTAGCCGTTTCAGGCCTTTATCAAGACAGTAGCTCTTGAACCATCTCTCTCTCGCTCTGTGATCCTAGCACTAGCATGCTCAGGATTTGGCTTTACCTTGGAGCCAGAGATATACCCGGTGTGAGGCTTTTGAGCGTTTGGGAGCGTTCGGGACGTGAGTGGACGTTGGACAGGAAACTATGCGAATATGAAGCCTCCAACATTCCTGCTTCAGTGAGTGGTTCTTTCCATGGACATCTGACTCTTGGATTCCTCTCAACTTGCCTTCTGATAAAACATTTTGTGAGCAGCAGTTTCCTTCGACAGCTACAAGGTGGCGCTACATTCAGGTGAGAGCACAAGTATGCACAAAATGTTAGGGACTTTTGCCAGATTTATCGGTGGATCTTGCATATTTTTTCAGAGGCTAGATATTGCCTAGAAATGCTTTTTAACATAGAGATGCTGGAGTTACAATGTCTGGTCGGGCCTCAGCCCTTCCATTGTTTGCCCACTGTAACAAATTTATTACCAGCACATGTGTGTTGTGACTCTGCTTTATGAAACTTATCATATATTAGGACAATGTATGTAGCAGAAGGTGCGATTGAGATGTTTGCCCACGTATTTGTTTATTTTTTTATATATGGCTGATTAATCTGTTCGTGAAATTTCCATTTTGTGACATGTTGCATTACAATATATCCTGCTTGCAGAATATATAAGTATTTTCAGTGCGTTGGCCGGGAATCGAACCCGGGTCAACTGCTTGGGAAGCAGCTATGCTCACCACTATACCACCAACGCCCTCTGATGTGTTAGCTCTCGGTTCTAAATATTACGTTGCAGAAATCAATGACTATCTTGCACCAGCTTCAATGGTGCATTTGGTTTAGATACCAACATGAGAAGCAGTAGAACGTTTTTTGCAGAGGGTAAGGAACTGGGGATTGAAACCAAGGACAAAGTTGTGCAGAAGAGAAGAAATGAAAAGCAACAGTACAAATAGTAGAAATGAGCATATATAGGCAGCATGGGAAGCAAAGCAGGGAAGAGAAAGAGAACATTCCATGAAATGCCCAGGAGATATATAAGAGCAGAACAAAAAGGGAAGAATGAAATTCAAAGCATGCCCAGAAAGTTGTGTGAAGCTCCCACCAGTCAGTCATTTATGGTTATAATTGTGTGTCTTTACTTTCAAAGTACAGGGTTGTACCTTTCACGATCACTCTTGTATTACACAGACACGAATAGTTGAGAAGTCTTTTCTCACATAGCTGGCACAAGCTTGCACTTTTCCTTTCTGGCTATGTGGAAATGACAGCTTGGTCCTTGGAAGGAAAATCAAGCAAAATTAGCAGAGGATGGTTTCGATCCATCGACCTCTGGGTTATGGGCCCAGCACGCTTCCGCTGCGCCACTCTGCTCCTTTGTGAAAGTGTTCTCTTTATGCAGATGAGGAGGCATTCAGAGAAGTGACGTGGGATTGGTCGGGCTCTCACCTCATTTGCCTAAGTATATCGCAAGGCATGCTGGGTGCAGAAAATCTTTATCTTCCCCTCTCACAATCAGTCACAACTGAAAGTCCAGACCCTCTTAGGCACTAGCCGTTTCAGGCCTTTAACAAGACAACAGCTCTCCGACGCTCTCTGTCTCTCTCTCTCTCTGTGATCCTAGTGCTTGCATGCTCAGTATTTGGCTTTTCCTGGGAGCCAGAGATCTACCCGGTGAGGGCTTGCCGGTATAAGGCTTTAGAGCGTTTGGGAGCGTTCGGTACATGAGAGGACGTTGGACTGGAAGCTATGCAAATTTGAAGCATCCAAACTTCCTGCTGCAGTCGGAGGCTCTTTCCATGGACATCTGCCTTTTGGATTCCTCTAAACTTGCCCTCTGATGAAACATTTTGTGAGCTGCAGTTACCTCCGACGGCTACAAGGTGGTGCTACATTCAGGTGAGGGCACAAGTATGCACAAAATGTTGGGGACTTTTGCCAGATTTATTGCTGGATCTTGCATATTTTTTTCAGAGGCTAAATATTGCCTAGGAAATGCTTTTTAACATAGAGATGCTGGAGTTAAAAGGTCTGGTTGGGCCTCAGCCCTTTCATTGTCTGCCCACTGTAACATATTTTTTTACCAGTACATGTGAGTGGTGACTCTGCTTTATGAAACTTATCATATATTAGGACAATGA
Source organism: Lissotriton vulgaris (assembly GCF_964263255.1). NCBI lineage: Eukaryota > Metazoa > Chordata > Amphibia > Caudata > Salamandridae > Lissotriton > Lissotriton vulgaris. Next base: position 540,219,508 of record NC_141697.1, read on the forward strand.
ATATAGCAGAAGGGGCGATCGAAATGCTTGCCTACATATTTGTTTATTTTTTATATAATGGCTGATTAACCTCTTAATTATATTACCATTTTGTGAAATGTTGCTTTAAAATATATCCTGCTTGCAGAATATATAAGTATTTGTACTGCGTTGGCCGGGAATCGAACCCGGGTCAACTGCTTGGAAGGCAGCTATGCTCACCACTATACCACCAACGCCCTCTGATCTTTGCGCTCTCGGTTCTAAACATTAGGACCCTGAGTTCAATGACTATCATGCACCAGCTTCAATGGTGCATTTGGTTTAGATACCAACATGAAAAGCAATAGAAAGTTTTTGTAGAGGGTAAGGAACTGGGATTGAAACCAAGGACAAAGCTGTGCAGAAGAGAAGAATGGAAAGCAGCAATACAAATAATAGATATGAACACATAGAGGCAGCATGGGAAGCAAAGCAGGGAAGAGAAATAGAGAACATTCCATGAAATGCCCAGGAGATAGATAAGAGCAGAACAAAAAAGGGAAGAATGAAATTCAAAGCCTCCACATAAAAGTGTTTGAAGGTCCCACCAGTCATTCATGCTTATTATTGTGTGCCTTTACTTTCAAAGTACAGTGTGGAGCCTTTGACGATCCCTCTCTTGTATTTCAGCAGACACAGATAGTTGAGAAGTCTTTTCTCACATAGCTGGCACAAGCTTGCGCTTTTCCTTGCTGGTAGCGTGGAAATGACAGCTTGGTCCTTGGAAGTAAAATCAAGCAAAATTAGCAGAGGATGGTTTCGATCCATCGACCTCTGGGTTATGGGCCCAGCACGCTTCCGCTGCACCACTCTGCTCCGTTGTGAAAGTGTTCTTTTTATGCAGATAAGGAGCATTAGGCAGAGTAGCATGGGATTGGTCTGGCTCTCACCTCATTTGCATAAGTATATCCCAAGGCATGCTGGGTGCAGAAAAACTTCATCTTCCCCTCTCACAATCAGTCATAACTGAAAGTCAGACACTCTTAGGCACTAGCCGTTTCAGGCCTTTATCAAGACAGTAGCTCTTGAACCATCTCTCTCTCGCTCTGTGATCCTAGCACTAGCATGCTCAGGATTTGGCTTTACCTTGGAGCCAGAGATATACCCGGTGAGGGCTTGCCCGGTGTGAGGCTTTTGAGCGTTTGGGAGCGTTGTGGACGTTGGACAGGAAACTATGCGAATATGAAGCCTCCAACATTCCTGCTTCAGTGAGTGGTTCTTTCCATGGACATCTGACTCTTGGATTCCTCTCAACTTGCCTTCTGATAAAACATTTTGTGAGCAGCAGTTTCCTTCGACAGCTACAAGGTGGCGCTACATTCAGGTGAGAGCACAAGTATGCACAAAATGTTAGGGACTTTTGCCAGATTTATCGGTGGATCTTGCATATTTTTTTCAGAGGCTAGATATTGCCTAGAAATGCTTTTTAACATAGAGATGCTGGAGTTACAATGTCTGGTCGGGCCTCAGCCCTTCCATTGTTTGCCCACTGTAACAAATTTATTACCAGCACATGTGTGTTGTGACTCTGCTTTATGAAACTTATCATATATTAGGACAATGTATGTAGCAGAAGGTGCGATTGAGATGTTTGCCCACGTATTTGTTTATTTTTTTATATATGGCTGATTAATCTGTTCGTGAAATTTCCATTTTGTGACATGTTGCATTACAATATATCCTGCTTGCAGAATATATAAGTATTTTCAGTGCGTTGGCCGGGAATCGAACCCGGGTCAACTGCTTGGGAAGCAGCTATGCTCACCACTATACCACCAACGCCTTCTGATGTGTTAGCTCTCGGTTCTAAATATTACGTTGCAGAAATCAATGACTATCTTGCACCAGCTTCAATGGTGCATTTGGTTTAGATACCAACATGAGAAGCAGTAGAACGTTTTTTGCAGAGGGTAAGGAACTGGGGATTGAAACCAAGGACAAAGTTGTGCAGAAGAGAAGAAATGAAAAGCAACAGTACAAATAGTAGAAATGAGCATATATAGGCAGCATGGGAAGCAAAGCAGGGAAGAGAAAGAGAACATTCCATGAAATGCCCAGGAGATAGATAAGAGCAGAACAAAAAGGGAAGAATGAAATTCAAAGCATGCCCAGAAAGTTGTGTGAAGCTCCCACCAGTCATTTATGGTTATAATTGTGTGTCTTTACTTTCAAAGTACAGGGTTGTACCTTTCACGATCACTCTTGTATTACACAGACACGAATAGTTGAGAAGTCTTTTCTCACATAGCTGGTACAAGCTTGCACTTTTCCTTTCTGGCTATGTGGAAATGACAGCTTGGTCCTTGGAAGGAAAATCAAGCAAAATTAGCAGAGGATGGTTTCGATCCATCGACCTCTGGGTTATGGGCCCAGCACGCTTCCGCTGCGCCACTCTGCTCCTTTGTGAAAGTGTTCTGTTTATGCAGATGAGGAGGCATTCAGAGAAGTGACGTGGGATTGGTCGGGCTCTCACCTCATTTGCCTAAGTATATCGCAAGGCATGCTGGGTGCAGAAAATCTTTATCTTCCCCTCTCACAATCAGTCACAACTGAAAGTCCAGACCCTCTTATTCACTAGCCGTTTCAGGCCTTTAACAAGACAACAGCTCTCCGACGCTCTCTGTCTCTCTCTCTCTCTGTGATCCTAGTGCTTGCATGCTCAGTATTTGGCTTTACCTGGGAGCCAGAGATCTACCCGGTGAGGGCTTGCCGGTATAAGGCTTTAGAGCGTTTGGGAGCGTTCGGTACATGAGAGGACGTTGGACTGGAAGCTATGCAAATTTGAAGCATCCAAACTTCCTGCTGCAGTCGGAGGCTCTTTCCATGGACATCTGCCTTTTGGATTCCTCTAAACTTGCCCTCTGATGAAACATTTTGTGAGCTGCAGTTACCTCCGACGGCTACAAGGTGGTGCTACATTCAGGTGAGGGCACAAGTATGCACAAAATGTTGGGGACTTTTGCCAGATTTATTGCTGGATCTTGCATATTTTTTTCAGAGGCTAAATATTGCCTAGGAAATGCTTTTTAACATAGAGATGCTGGAGTTAAAATGTCTGGTCGGGCCTCAGCCCTTTCATTGTCTGCCCACTGTAACATATTTTTTTACCAGTACATGTGAGTGGTGACTCTGCTTTATGAAACTTATCATATATTAGGACAATGAATATAGCAGAAGGGGCGATCGAAATGCTTGCCTACATATTTGTTTATTTTTTATATAATGGCTGATTAACCTCTTAATTATATTACCATTTTGTGAAATGTTGCTTTAAAATATATCCTGCTTGCAGAATATATAAGTATTTGTATTGCGTTGGCCGGGAATCGAACCCGGGTCAACTGCTTGGAAGGCAGCTATGCTCACCACTATACCACCAACGCCCTCAGATCTTTGCGCTCTCGGTTCTAAACATTAGGACCCTGAGTTCAATGACTATCATGCACCAGCTTCAATGGTGCATTTGGTTTAGATACCAACATGAAAAGCAATAGAAAGTTTTTGTAGAAGGTAAGGAACTGGGATTGAAACCAAGGACAAAGCTGTGCAGAAGAGAAGAATGGAAAGCAGCAATACAAATAATAGATATGAACACATAGAGGCAGCATGGGAAGCAAAGCAGGGAAGAGAAATAGAGAACATTCCATGAAATGCCCAGGAGATAGATAAGAGCAGAACAAAAAAGGGAAGAATGAAATTCAAAGCCTCCACATAAAAGTGTTTGAAGGTCCCACCAGTCATTCATGCTTATTATTGTGTGCCTTTACTTTCAAAGTACAGTGTGGAGCTTTTGACGATCCCTCTCTTGTATTTCAGCAGACACAGATAGTTGAGAAGTCTTTTCTCACATAGCTGGCACAAGCTTGCGCTTTTCCTTGCTGGTAGCGTGGAAATGACAGCTTGGTCCTTGGAAGTAAAATCAAGCAAAATTAGCAGAGGATGGTTTCGATCCATCGACCTCTGGGTTATGGGCCCAGCACGCTTCCGCTGCGCCACTCTGCTCCGTTGTGAAAGTGTTCTTTTTATGCAGATAAGGAGCATTAGGCAGAGTAGCATGGGATTGGTCTGGCTCTCACCTCATTTGCATAAGTATATCCCAAGGCATGCTGGGTGCAGAAAAACTTCATCTTCCCCTCTCACAATCAGTCATAACTGAAAGTCAGACACTCTTAGGCACTAGCCGTTTCAGGCCTTTATCAAGACAGTAGCTCTTGAACCATCTCTCTCTCGCTCTGTGATCCTAGCACTAGCATGCTCAGGATTTGGCTTTACCTTGGAGCCAGAGATATACCCGGTGAGGGCTTGCCCGGTGTGAGGCTTTTGAGCGTTTGGGAGCGTTTGGGAGCGTTGTGGACGTTGGACAGGAAACTATGCGAATATGAAGCCTCCAACATTCCTGCTTCAGTGAGTGGTTCTTTCCATGGACATCTGACTCTTGGATTCCTCTCAACTTGCCTTCTGATAAAACATTTTGTGAGCAGCAGTTTCCTTCGACAGCTACAAGGTGGCGCTACATTCAGGTGAGAGCACAAGTATGCACAAAATGTTAGGGACTTTTGCCAGATTTATCGGTGGATCTTGCATATTTTTTCAGAGGCTAGATATTGCCTAGAAATGCTTTTTAACATAGAGATGCTGGAGTTACAATGTCTGGTCGGGCCTCAGCCCTTCCATTGTTTGCCCACTGTAACAAATTTATTACCAGCACATGTGTGTTGTGACTCTGCTTTATGAAACTTATCATATATTAGGACAATGTATGTAGCAGAAGGTGCGATTGAGATGTTTGCCCACGTATTTGTTTATTTTTTTATATATGGCTGATTAATCTGTTCGTGAAATTTCCATTTTGTGACATGTTGCATTACAATATATCCTGCTTGCAGAATATATAAGTATTTTCAGTGCGTTGGCCGGGAATCGAACCCGGGTCAACTGCTTGGGAAGCAGCTATGCTCACCACTATACCACCAACGCCCTCTGATGTGTTAGCTCTCGGTTCTAAATATTACGTTGCAGAAATCAATGACTATCTTGCACCAGCTTCAATGGTGCATTTGGTTTAGATACCAACATGAGAAGCAGTAGAACGTTTTTTGCAGAGGGTAAGGAACTGGGGATTGAAACCAAGGACAAAGTTGTGCAGAAGAGAAGAAATGAAAAGCAACAGTACAAATAGTAGAAATGAGCATATATAGGCAGCATGGGAAGCAAAGCAGGGAAGAGAAAGAGAACATTCCATGAAATGCCCAGGAGATAGATAAGAGCAGAACAAAAAGGGAAGAATGAAATTCAAAGCATGCCCAGAAAGTTGTGTGAAGCTCCCACCAGTCATTTATGGTTATAATTGTGTGTCTTTACTTTCAAAGTACAGGGTTGTACCTTTCACGATCACTCTTGTATTACACAGACACGAATAGTTGAGAAGTCTTTTCTCACATAGCTGGTACAAGCTTGCACTTTTCCTTTCTGGCTATGTGGAAATGACAGCTTGGTCCTTGGAAGGAAAATCAAGCAAAATTAGCAGAGGATGGTTTCGATCCATCGACCTCTGGGTTATGGGCCCAGCACGCTTCCGCTGCGCCACTCTGCTCCTTTGTGAAAGTGTTCTGTTTATGCAGATGAGGAGGCATTCAGAGAAGTGACGTGGGATTGGTCGGGCTCTCACCTCATTTGCCTAAGTATATCGCAAGGCATGCTGGGTGCAGAAAATCTTTATCTTCCCCTCTCACAATCAGTCACAACTGAAAGTCCAGACCCTCTTATTCACTAGCCGTTTCAGGCCTTTAACAAGACAACAGCTCTCCGACGCTCTCTGTCTCTCTCTCTCTCTGTGATCCTAGTGCTTGCATGCTCAGTATTTGGCTTTACCTGGGAGCCAGAGATCTACCCGGTGAGGGCTTGCCGGTATAAGGCTTTAGAGCGTTTGGGAGCGTTCGGTACATGAGAGGACGTTGGACTGGAAGCTATGCAAATTTGAAGCATCCAAACTTCCTGCTGCAGTCGGAGGCTCTTTCCATGGACATCTGCCTTTTGGATTCCTCTAAACTTGCCCTCTGATGAAACATTTTGTGAGCTGCAGTTACCTCCGACGGCTACAAGGTGGTGCTACATTCAGGTGAGGGCACAAGTATGCACAAAATGTTGGGGACTTTTGCCAGATTTATTGCTGGATCTTGCATATTTTTTTCAGAGGCTAAATATTGCCTAGGAAATGCTTTTTAACATAGAGATGCTGGAGTTAAAATGTCTGGTCGGGCCTCAGCCCTTTCATTGTCTGCCCACTGTAACATATTTTTTTACCAGTACATGTGAGTGGTGACTCTGCTTTATGAAACTTATCATATATTAGGACAATGAATATAGCAGAAGGGGCGATCGAAATGCTTGCCTACATATTTGTTTATTTTTTATATAATGGCTGATTAACCTCTTAAGTATATTACCATTTTGTGAAATGTTGCTTTAAAATATATCCTGCTTGCAGAATATATAAGTATTTGTATTGCGTTGGCCGGGAATCGAACCCGGGTCAACTGCTTGGAAGGCAGCTATGCTCACCACTATACCACCAACGCCCTCAGATCTTTGCGCTCTCGGTTCTAAACATTAGGACCCTGAGTTCAATGACTATCATGCACCAGCTTCAATGGTGCATTTGGTTTAGATACCAACATGAAAAGCAATAGAAAGTTTTTGTAGAAGGTAAGGAACTGGGATTGAAACCAAGGACAAAGCTGTGCAGAAGAGAAGAATGGAAAGCAGCAATACAAATAATAGATATGAACACATAGAGGCAGCATGGGAAGCAAAGCAGGGAAGAGAAATAGAGAACATTCCATGAAATGCCCAGGAGATAGATAAGAGCAGAACAAAAAAGGGAAGAATGAAATTCAAAGCCTCCACATAAAAGTGTTTGAAGGTCCCACCAGTCATTCATGCTTATTATTGTGTGCCTTTACTTTCAAAGTACAGTGTGGAGCTTTTGACGATCCCTCTCTTGTATTTCAGCAGACACAGATAGTTGAGAAGTCTTTTCTCACATAGCTGGCACAAGCTTGCGCTTTTCCTTGCTGGTAGCGTGGAAATGACAGCTTGGTCCTTGGAAGTAAAATCAAGCAAAATTAGCAGAGGATGGTTTCGATCCATCGACCTCTGGGTTATGGGCCCAGCACGCTTCCGCTGTGCCACTCTGCTCCGTTGTGAAAGTGTTCTTTTTATGCAGATAAGGAGCATTAGGCAGAGTAGCATGGGATTGGTCTGGCTCTCACCTCATTTGCATAAGTATATCCCAAGGCATGCTGGGTGCAGAAAAACTTCATCTTCCCCTCTCACAATCAGTCATAACTGAAAGTCAGACACTCTTAGGCACTAGCCGTTTCAGGCCTTTATCAAGACAGTAGCTCTTGAACCATCTCTCTCTCGCTCTGTGATCCTAGCACTAGCATGCTCAGGATTTGGCTTTACCTTGGAGCCAGAGATATACCCGGTGAGGGCTTGCCCGGTGTGAGGCTTTTGAGCGTTTGGGAGCGTTTGGGAGCGTTGTGGACGTTGGACAGGAAACTATGCGAATATGAAGCCTCCAACATTCCTGCTTCAGTGAGTGGTTCTTTCCATGGACATCTGACTCTTGGATTCCTCTCAACTTGCCTTCTGATAAAACATTTTGTGAGCAGCAGTTTCCTTCGACAGCTACAAGGTGGCGCTACATTCAGGTGAGAGCACAAGTATGCACAAAATGTTAGGGACTTTTGCCAGATTTATCGGTGGATCTTGCATATTTTTTCAGAGGCTAGATATTGCCTAGAAATGCTTTTTAACATAGAGATGCTGGAGTTACAATGTCTGGTCGGGCCTCAGCCCTTCCATTGTTTGCCCACTGTAACAAATTTATTACCAGCACATGTGTGTTGTGACTCTGCTTTATGAAACTTATCATATATTAGGACAATGTATGTAGCAGAAGGTGCGATTGAGATGTTTGCCCACGTATTTGTTTATTTTTTTATATATGGCTGATTAATCTGTTCGTGAAATTTCCATTTTGTGACATGTTGCATTACAATATATCCTGCTTGCAGAATATATAAGTATTTTCAGTGCGTTGGCCGGGAATCGAACCCGGGTCAACTGCTTGGGAAGCAGCTATGCTCACCACTATACCACCAACGCCCTCTGATGTGTTAGCTCTCGGTTCTAAATATTACGTTGCAGAAATCAATGACTATCTTGCACCAGCTTCAATGGTGCATTTGGTTTAGATACCAACATGAGAAGCAGTAGAACGTTTTTTGCAGAGGGTAAGGAACTGGGGATTGAAACCAAGGACAAAGTTGTGCAGAAGAGAAGAAATGAAAAGCAACAGTACAAATAGTAGAAATGAGCATATATAGGCAGCATGGGAAGCAAAGCAGGGAAGAGAAAGAGAACATTCCATGAAATGCCCAGGAGATAGATAAGAGCAGAACAAAAAGGGAAGAATGAAATTCAAAGCATGCCCAGAAAGTTGTGTGAAGCTCCCACCAGTCATTTATGGTTATATATGTGTGTCTTTACTTTCAAAGTACAGGGTTGTACCTTTCACGATCACTCTTGTATTACACAGACACGAATAGTTGAGAAGTCTTTTCTCACATAGCTGGTACAAGCTTGCACTTTTCCTTTCTGGCTATGTGGAAATGACAGCTTGGTCCTTGGAAGGAAAATCAAGCAAAATTAGCAGAGGATGGTTTCGATCCATCGACCTCTGGGTTATGGGCCCAGCACGCTTCCGCTGCGCCACTCTGCTCCTTTGTGAAAGTGTTCTGTTTATGCAGATGAGGAGGCATTCAGAGAAGTGACGTGGGATTGGTCGGGCTCTCACCTCATTTGCCTAAGTATATCGCAAGGCATGCTGGGTGCAGAAAATCTTTATCTTCCCCTCTCACAATCAGTCACAACTGAAAGTCCAGACCCTCTTATTCACTAGCCGTTTCAGGCCTTTAACAAGACAACAGCTCTCCGACGCTCTCTGTCTCTCTCTCTCTCTGTGATCCTAGTGCTTGCATGCTCAGTATTTGGCTTTACCTGGGAGCCAGAGATCTACCCGGTGAGGGCTTGCCGGTATAAGGCTTTAGAGCGTTTGGGAGCGTTCGGTACATGAGAGGACGTTGGACTGGAAGCTATGCAAATTTGAAGCATCCAAACTTCCTGCTGCAGTCGGAGGCTCTTTCCATGGACATCTGCCTTTTGGATTCCTCTAAACTTGCCCTCTGATGAAACATTTTGTGAGCTGCAGTTACCTCCGACGGCTACAAGGTGGTGCTACATTCAGGTGAGGGCACAAGTATGCACAAAATGTTGGGGACTTTTGCCAGATTTATTGCTGGATCTTGCATATTTTTTTCAGAGGCTAAATATTGCCTAGGAAATGCTTTTTAACATAGAGATGCTGGAGTTAAAATGTCTGGTCGGGCCTCAGCCCTTTCATTGTCTGCCCACTGTAACATATTTTTTTACCAGTACATGTGAGTGGTGACTCTGCTTTATGAAACTTATCATATATTAGGACAATGAATATAGCAGAAGGGGCGATCGAAATGCTTGCCTACATATTTGTTTATTTTTTATATAATGGCTGATTAACCTCTTAATTATATTACCATTTTGTGAAATGTTGCTTTAAAATATATCCTGCTTGCAGAATATATAAGTATTTGTATTGCGTTGGCCGGGAATCGAACCCGGGTCAACTGCTTGGAAGGCAGCTATGCTCACCACTATACCACCAACGCCCTCAGATCTTTGCGCTCTCGGTTCTAAACATTAGGACCCTGAGTTCAATGACTATCATGCACCAGCTTCAATGGTGCATTTGGTTTAGATACCAACATGAAAAGCAATAGAAAGTTTTTGTAGAAGGTAAGGAACTGGGATTGAAACCAAGGACAAAGCTGTGCAGAAGAGAAGAATGGAAAGCAGCAATACAAATAATAGATATGAACACATAGAGGCAGCATGGGAAGCAAAGCAGGGAAGAGAAATAGAGAACATTCCATGAAATGCCCAGGAGATAGATAAGAGCAGAACAAAAAAGGGAAGAATGAAATTCAAAGCCTCCACATAAAAGTGTTTGAAGGTCCCACCAGTCATTCATGCTTATTATTGTGTGCCTTTACTTTCAAAGTACAGTGTGGAGCTTTTGACGATCCCTCTCTTGTATTTCAGCAGACACAGATAGTTGAGAAGTCTTTTCTCACATAGCTGGCACAAGCTTGCGCTTTTCCTTGCTGGTAGCGTGGAAATGACAGCTTGGTCCTTGGAAGTAAAATCAAGCAAAATTAGCAGAGGATGGTTTCGATCCATCGACCTCTGGGTTATGGGCCCAGCACGCTTCCGCTGCGCCACTCTGCTCCGTTGTGAAAGTGTTCTTTTTATGCAGATAAGGAGCATTAGGCAGAGTAGCATGGGATTGGTCTGGCTCTCACCTCATTTGCATAAGTATATCCCAAGGCATGCTGGGTGCAGAAAAACTTCATATTCCCCTCTCACAATCAGTCATAACTGAAAGTCAGACACTCTTAGGCACTAGCCGTTTCAGGCCTTTATCAAGACAGTAGCTCTTGAACCTTCTCTCTCTCGCTCTGTGATCCTAGCACTAGCATGCTCAGGATTTGGCTTTACCTTGGAGCCAGAGATATACCCGGTGAGGGCTTGCCCGGTGTGAGGCTTTTGAGCGTTTGGGAGCGTTGTGGACGTTGGACAGGAAACTATGCGAATATGAAGCCTCCAACATTCCTGCTTCAGTGAGTGGTTCTTTCCATGGACATCTGACTCTTGGATTCCTCTCAACTTGCCTTCTGATAAAACATTTTGTGAGCAGCAGTTTCCTTCGACAGCTACAAGGTGGCGCTACATTCAGGTGAGAGCACAAGTATGCACAAAATGTTAGGGACTTTTGCCAGATTTATCGGTGGATCTTGCATATTTTTTCAGAGGCTAGATATTGCCTAGAAATGCTTTTTAACATAGAGATGCTGGAGTTACAATGTCTGGTCGGGCCTCAGCCCTTCCATTGTTTGCCCACTGTAACAAATTTATTACCAGCACATGTGTGTTGTGACTCTGCTTTATGAAACTTATCATATATTAGGACAATGTATGTAGCAGAAGGTGCGATTGAGATGTTTGCCCACGTATTTGTTTATTTTTTTATATATGGCTGATTAATCTGTTCGTGAAATTTCCATTTTGTGACATGTTGCATTACAATATATCCTGCTTGCAGAATATATAAGTATTTTCAGTGCGTTGGCCGGGAATCGAACCCGGGTCAACTGCTTGGGAAGCAGCTATGCTCACCACTATACCACCAACGCCCTCTGATGTGTTAGCTCTCGGTTCTAAATATTACGTTGCAGAAATCAATGACTATCTTGCACCAGCTTCAATGGTGCATTTGGTTTAGATACCAACATGAGAAGCAGTAGAACGTTTTTTGCAGAGGGTAAGGAACTGGGGATTGAAACCAAGGACAAAGTTGTGCAGAAGAGAAGAAATGAAAAGCAACAGTACAAATAGTAGAAATGAGCATATATAGGCAGCATGGGAAGCAAAGCAGGGAAGAGAAAGAGAACATTCCATGAAATGCCCAGGAGATAGATAAGAGCAGAACAAAAAGGGAAGAATGAAATTCAAAGCATGCCCAGAAAGTTGTGTGAAGCTCCCACCAGTCAGTCATTTATGGTTATAATTGTGTGTCTTTACTTTCAAAGTACAGGGTTGTACCTTTCACGATCACTCTTGTATTACACAGACACGAATAGTTGAGAAGTCTTTTCTCACATAGCTGGCACAAGCTTGCACTTTTCCTTTCTGGCTATGTGGAAATGACAGCTTGGTCCTTGGAAGGAAAATCAAGCAAAATTAGCAGAGGATGGTTTCGATCCATCGACCTCTGGGTTATGGGCCCAGCACGCTTCCGCTGCGCCACTCTGCTCCTTTGTGAAAGTGTTCTCTTTATGCAGATGAGGAGGCATTCAGAGAAGTGACGTGGGATTGGTCGGGCTCTCACCTCATTTGCCTAAGTATATCGCAAGGCATGCTGGGTGCAGAAAATCTTTATCTTCCCCTCTCACAATCAGTCACAACTGAAAGTCCAGACCCTCTTAGGCACTAGCCGTTTCAGGCCTTTAACAAGACAACAGCTCTCCGACGCTCTCTGTCTCTCTCTCTCTCTGTGATCCTAGTGCTTGCATGCTCAGTATTTGGCTTTTCCTGGGAGCCAGAGATCTACCCGGTGAGGGCTTGCCGGTATAAGGCTTTAGAGCGTTTGGGAGCGTTCGGTACATGAGAGGACGTTGGACTGGAAGCTATGCAAATTTGAAGCATCCAAACTTCCTGCTGCAGTCGGAGGCTCTTTCCATGGACATCTGCCTTTTGGATTCCTCTAAACTTGCCCTCTGATGAAACATTTTGTGAGCTGCAGTTACCTCCGACGGCTACAAGGTGGTGCTACATTCAGGTGAGGGCACAAGTATGCACAAAATGTTGGGGACTTTTGCCAGATTTATTGCTGGACCTTGCATATTTTTTTCAGAGGCTAAATATTGCCTAGGAAATGCTTTTTAACATAGAGATGCTGGAGTTAAAATGTCTGGTCGGGCCTCAGCCCTTTCATTGTCTGCCCACTGTAACATATTTTTTTACCAGTACATGTGAGTGGTGACTCTGCTTTATGAAACTTATCATATATTAGGACAATGAATATAGCAGAAGGGGCGATCGAAATGCTTGCCTACATATTTGTTTATTTTTTATATAATGGCTGATTAACCTCTTAATTATATTACCATTTTGTGAAATGTTGCTTTAAAATATATCCTGCTTGCAGAATATATAAGTATTTGTACTGCGTTGGCCGGGAATCGAACCCGGGTCAACTGCTTGGAAGGCAGCTATGCTCACCACTATACCACCAACGCCCTCTGATCTTTGCGCTCTCGGTTCTAAACATTAGGACCCTGAGTTCAATGACTATCATGCACCAGCTTCAATGGTGCATTTGGTTTAGATACCAACATGAAAAGCAATAGAAAGTTTTTGTAGAGGGTAAGGAACTGGGATTGAAACCAAGGACAAAGCTGTGCAGAAGAGAAGAATGGAAAGCAGCAATACAAATAATAGATATGAACACATAGAGGCAGCATGGGAAGCAAAGCAGGGAAGAGAAATAGAGAACATTCCATGAAATGCCCAGGAGATAGATAAGAGCAGAACAAAAAAGGGAAGAATGAAATTCAAAGCCTCCACATAAAAGTGTTTGAAGGTCCCACCAGTCATTCATGCTTATTATTGTGTGCCTTTACTTTCAAAGTACAGTGTGGAGCTTTTGACGATCCCTCTCTTGTATTTCAGCAGACACAGATAGTTGAGAAGTCTTTTCTCACATAGCTGGCACAAGCTTGCGCTTTTCCTTGCTGGTAGCGTGGAAATGACAGCTTGGTCCTTGGAAGTAAAATCAAGCAAAATTAGCAGAGGATGGTTTCGATCCATCGACCTCTGGGTTATGGGCCCAGCACGCTTCCGCTGCGCCACTTTGCTCCGTTGTGAAAGTGTTCTTTTTATGCAGATAAGGAGCATTAGGCAGAGTAGCATGGGATTGGTCTGGCTCTCACCTCATTTGCATAAGTATATCCCAAGGCATGCTGGGTGCAGAAAAACTTCATCTTCCCCTCTCACAATCAGTCATAACTGAAAGTCAGACACTCTTAGGCACTAGCCGTTTCAGGCCTTTATCAAGACAGTAGCTCTTGAACCATCTCTCTCTCGCTCTGTGATCCTAGCACTAGCATGCTCAGGATTTGGCTTTACCTTGGAGCCAGAGATATACCCGGTGAGGGCTTGCCCGGTGTGAGGCTTTTGAGCGTTTGGGAGCGTTGTGGACGTTGGACAGGAAACTATGCGAATATGAAGCCTCCAACATTCCTGCTTCAGTGAGTGGTTCTTTCCATGGACATCTGACTCTTGGATTCCTCTCAACTTGCCTTCTGATAAAACATTTTGTGAGCAGCAGTTTCCTTCGACAGCTACAAGGTGGCGCTACATTCAGGTGAGAGCACAAGTATGCACAAAATGTTAGGGACTTTTGCCAGATTTATCGGTGGATCTTGCATATTTTTTCAGAGGCTAGATATTGCCTAGAAATGCTTTTTAACATAGAGATGCTGGAGTTACAATGTCTGGTCGGGCCTCAGCCCTTCCATTGTTTGCCCACTGTAACAAATTTATTACCAGCACATGTGTGTTGTGACTCTGCTTTATGAAACTTATCATATATTAGGACAATGTATGTAGCAGAAGGTGCGATTGAGATGTTTGCCCACGTATTTGTTTATATATGGCTGATTAATCTGTTCGTGAAATTTCCATTTTGTGACATGTTGCATTACAATATATCCTGCTTGCAGAATATATAAGTATTTTCAGTGCGTTGGCCGGGAATCGAACCCGGGTCAACTGCTTGGGAAGCAGCTATGCTCACCACTATACCACCAACGCCCTCTGATGTGTTAGCTCTCGGTTCTAAATATTACGTTGCAGAAATCAATGACTATCTTGCACCAGCTTCAATGGTGCATTTGGTTTAGATACCAACATGAGAAGCAGTAGAACGTTTTTTGCAGAGGGTAAGGAACTGGGGATTGAAACCAAGGACAAAGTTGTGCAGAAGAGAAGAAATGAAAAGCAACAGTACAAATAGTAGAAATGAGCATATATAGGCAGCATGGGAAGCAAAGCAGGGAAGAGAAAGAGAACATTCCATGAAATGCCCAGGAGATATATAAGAGCAGAACAAAAAGGGAAGAATGAAATTCAAAGCATGCCCAGAAAGTTGTGTGAAGCTCCCACCAGTCAGTCATTTATGGTTATAATTGTGTGTCTTTACTTTCAAAGTACAGGGTTGTACCTTTCACGATCACTCTTGTATTACACAGACACGAATAGTTGAGAAGTCTTTTCTCACATAGCTGGCACAAGCTTGCACTTTTCCTTTCTGGCTATGTGGAAATGACAGCTTGGTCCTTGGAAGGAAAATCAAGCAAAATTAGCAGAGGATGGTTTCGATCCATCGACCTCTGGGTTATGGGCCCAGCACGCTTCCGCTGCGCCACTCTGCTCCTTTGTGAAAGTGTTCTCTTTATGCAGATGAGGAGGCATTCAGAGAAGTGACGTGGGATTGGTCGGGCTCTCACCTCATTTGCCTAAGTATATCGCAAGGCATGCTGGGTGCAGAAAATCTTTATCTTCCCCTCTCACAATCAGTCACAACTGAAAGTCCAGACCCTCTTAGGCACTAGCCGTTTCAGGCCTTTAACAAGACAACAGCTCTCCGACGCTCTCTGTCTCTCTCTCTCTCTGTGATCCTAGTGCTTGCATGCTCAGTATTTGGCTTTTCCTGGGAGCCAGAGATCTACCCGGTGAGGGCTTGCCGGTATAAGGCTTTAGAGCGTTTGGGAGCGTTCGGTACATGAGAGGACGTTGGACTGGAAGCTATGCAAATTTGAAGCATCCAAACTTCCTGCTGCAGTCGGAGGCTCTTTCCATGGACATCTGCCTTTTGGATTCCTCTAAACTTGCCCTCTGATGAAACATTTTGTGAGCTGCAGTTACCTCCGACGGCTACAAGGTGGTGCTACATTCAGGTGAGGGCACAAGTATGCACAAAATGTTGGGGACTTTTGCCAGATTTATTGCTGGATCTTGCATATTTTTTTCAGAGGCTAAATATTGCCTAGGAAATGCTTTTTAACATAGAGATGCTGGAGTTAAAAGGTCTGGTTGGGCCTCAGCCCTTTCATTGTCTGCCCACTGTAACATATTTTTTTACCAGTACATGTGAGTGGTGACTCTGCTTTATGAAACTTATCATATATTAGGACAATGAATATAGCAGAAGGGGCGATCGAAATGCTTGCCTACATATTTGTTTATTTTTTATATAATGGCTGATTAACCTCTTAATTATATTACCATTTTGTGAAATGTTGCTTTAAAATATATCCTGCTTGCAGAATATATTAGTATTTGTACTGCGTTGGCCGGGAATCGAACCCGGGTCAACTGCTTGGAAGGCAGCTATGCTCACCACTATACCACCAACGCCCTCTGATCTTTGCGCTCTCGGTTCTAAACATTAGGACCCTGAGTTCAATGACTATCATGCACCAGCTTCAATGGTGCATTTGGTTTAGATACCAACATGAAAAGCAATAGAAAGTTTTTGTAGAGGGTAAGGAACTGGGATTGAAACCAAGGACAAAGCTGTGCAGAAGAGAAGAATGGAAAGCAGCAATACAAATAATAGATATGAACACATAGAGGCAGCATGGGAAGCAAAGCAGGGAAGAGAAATAGAGAACATTCCATGAAATGCCCAGGAGATAGATAAGAGCAGAACAAAAAAGGGAAGAATGAAATTCAAAGCCTCCACATAAAAGTGTTTGAAGGTCCCACCAGTCATTCATGCTTATTATTGTGTGCCTTTACTTTCAAAGTACAGTGTGGAGCCTTTGACGATCCCTCTCTTGTATTTCAGCAGACACAGATAGTTGAGAAGTCTTTTCTCACATAGCTGGCACAAGCTTGCGCTTTTCCTTGCTGGTAGCGTGGAAATGACAGCTTGGTCCTTGGAAGTAAAATCAAGCAAAATTAGCAGAGGATGGTTTCGATCCATCGACCTCTGGGTTATGGGCCCAGCACGCTTCCGCTGCGCCACTCTGCTCCGTTGTGAAAGTGTTCTTTTTATGCATATAAGGAGCATTAGGCAGAGTAGCATGGGATTGGTCTGGCTCTCACCTCATTTGCATAAGTATATCCCAAGGCATGCTGGGTGCAGAAAAACTTCATCTTCCCCTCTCACAATCAGTCATAACTGAAAGTCAGACACTCTTAGGCACTAGCCGTTTCAGGCCTTTATCAAGACAGTAGCTCTTGAACCATCTCTCTCTCGCTCTGTGATCCTAGCACTAGCATGCTCAGGATTTGGCTTTACCTTGGAGCCAGAGATATACCCGGTGAGGGCTTGCCCGGTGTGAGGCTTTTGAGCGTTTGGGAGCGTTGTGGACGTTGGACAGGAAACTATGCGAATATGAAGCCTCCAACATTCCTGCTTCAGTGAGTGGTTCTTTCCATGGACATCTGACTCTTGGATTCCTCTCAACTTGCCTTCTGATAAAACATTTTGTGAGCAGCAGTTTCCTTCGACAGCTACAAGGTGGCGCTACATTCAGGTGAGAGCACAAGTATGCACAAAATGTTAGGGACTTTTGCCAGATTTATCGGTGGATCTTGCATATTTTTTTCAGAGGCTAGATATTGCCTAGAAATGCTTTTTAACATAGAGATGCTGGAGTTACAATGTCTGGTCGGGCCTCAGCCCTTCCATTGTTTGCCCACTGTAACAAATTTATTACCAGCACATGTGTGTTGTGACTCTGCTTTATGAAACTTATCATATATTAGGACAATGTATGTAGCAGAAGGTGCGATTGAGATGTTTGCCCACGTATTTGTTTATTTTTTTATATATGGCTGATTAATCTGTTCGTGAAATTTCCATTTTGTGACATGTTGCATTACAATATATCCTGCTTGCAGAATATATAAGTATTTTCAGTGCGTTGGCCGGGAATCGAACCCGGGTCAACTGCTTGGGAAGCAGCTATGCTCACCACTATACCACCAACGCCCTCTGATGTGTTAGCTCTCGGTTCTAAATATTACGTTGCAGAAATCAATGACTATCTTGCACCAGCTTCAATGGTGCATTTGGTTTAGATACCAACATGAGAAGCAGTAGAACGTTTTTTGCAGAGGGTAAGGAACTGGGGATTGAAACCAAGGACAAAGTTGTGCAGAAGAGAAGAAATGAAAAGCAACAGTACAAATAGTAGAAATGAGCATATATAGGCAGCATGGGAAGCAAAGCAGGGAAGAGAAAGAGAACATTCCATGAAATGCCCAGGAGATAGATAAGAGCAGAACAAAAAGGGAAGAATGAAATTTAAAGCATGCCCAGAAAGTTGTGTGAAGCTCCCACCAGTCATTTATGGTTATAATTGTGTGTCTTTACTTTCAAAGTACAGGGTTGTACCTTTCACGATCACTCTTGTATTACACAGACACGAATAGTTGAGAAGTCTTTTCTCACATAGCTGGTACAAGCTTGCACTTTTCCTTTCTGGCTATGTGGAAATGACAGCTTGGTCCTTGGAAGGAAAATC
The DNA here is from genome assembly GCF_964263255.1 of Lissotriton vulgaris. NCBI lineage: Eukaryota > Metazoa > Chordata > Amphibia > Caudata > Salamandridae > Lissotriton > Lissotriton vulgaris. The sequence goes on from NC_141697.1 coordinate 540,237,792, forward strand.
AAGCAAAATTAGCAGAGGATGGTTTCGATCCATCGACCTCTGGGTTATGGGCCCAGCACGCTTCCGCTGCGCCACTCTGCTCCTTTGTGAAAGTGTTCTGTTTATGCAGATGAGGAGGCATTCAGAGAAGTGACGTGGGATTGGTCGGGCTCTCACCTCATTTGCCTAAGTATATCGCAAGGCATGCTGGGTGCAGAAAATCTTTATCTTCCCCTCTCACAATCAGTCACAACTGAAAGTCCAGACCCTCTTATTCACTAGCCGTTTCAGGCCTTTAACAAGACAACAGCTCTCCGACGCTCTCTGTCTCTCTCTCTCTCTGTGATCCTAGTGCTTGCATGCTCAGTATTTGGCTTTACCTGGGAGCCAGAGATCTACCCGGTGAGGGCTTGCCGGTATAAGGCTTTAGAGCGTTTGGGAGCGTTCGGTACATGAGAGGACGTTGGACTGGAAGCTATGCAAATTTGAAGCATCCAAACTTCCTGCTGCAGTCGGAGGCTCTTTCCATGGACATCTGCCTTTTGGATTCCTCTAAACTTGCCCTCTGATGAAACATTTTGTGAGCTGCAGTTACCTCCGACGGCTACAAGGTGGTGCTACATTCAGGTGAGGGCACAAGTATGCACAAAATGTTGGGGACTTTTGCCAGATTTATTGCTGGATCTTGCATATTTTTTTCAGAGGCTAAATATTGCCTAGGAAATGCTTTTTAACATAGAGATGCTGGAGTTAAAATGTCTGGTCGGGCCTCAGCCCTTTCATTGTCTGCCCACTGTAACATATTTTTTTACCAGTACATGTGAGTGGTGACTCTGCTTTATGAAACTTATCATATATTAGGACAATGAATATAGCAGAAGGGCGATCGAAATGCTTGCCTACATATTTGTTTATTTTTTATATAATGGCTGATTAACCTCTTGATTATATTACCATTTTGTGAAATGTTGCTTTAAAATATATCCTGCTTGCAGAATATATAAGTATTTGTATTGCGTTGGCCGGGAATCGAACCCGGGTCAACTGCTTGGAAGGCAGCTATGCTCACCACTATACCACCAACGCCCTCAGATCTTTGCGCTCTCGGTTCTAAACATTAGGACCCTGAGTTCAATGACTATCATGCACCAGCTTCAATGGTGCATTTGGTTTAGATACCAACATGAAAAGCAATAGAAAGTTTTTGTAGAAGGTAAGGAACTGGGATTGAAACCAAGGACAAAGCTGTGCAGAAGAGAAGAATGGAAAGCAGCAATACAAATAATAGATATGAACACATAGAGGCAGCATGGGAAGCAAAGCAGGGAAGAGAAATAGAGAACATTCCATGAAATGCCCAGGAGATAGATAAGAGCAGAACAAAAAAGGGAAGAATGAAATTCAAAGCCTCCACATAAAAGTGTTTGAAGGTCCCACCAGTCATTCATGCTTATTATTGTGTGCCTTTACTTTCAAAGTACAGTGTGGAGCTTTTGACGATCCCTCTCTTGTATTTCAGCAGACACAGATAGTTGAGAAGTCTTTTCTCACATAGCTGGCACAAGCTTGCGCTTTTCCTTGCTGGTAGCGTGGAAATGACAGCTTGGTCCTTGGAAGTAAAATCAAGCAAAATTAGCAGAGGATGGTTTCGATCCATCGACCTCTGGGTTATGGGCCCAGCACGCTTCCGCTGCGCCACTCTGCTCCGTTGTGAAAGTGTTCTTTTTATGCAGATAAGGAGCATTAGGCAGAGTAGCATGGGATTGGTCTGGCTCTCACCTCATTTGCATAAGTATATCCCAAGGCATGCTGGGTGCAGAAAAACTTCATCTTCCCCTCTCACAATCAGTCATAACTGAAAGTCAGACACTCTTAGGCACTAGCCGTTTCAGGCCTTTATCAAGACAGTAGCTCTTGAACCATCTCTCTCTCGCTCTGTGATCCTAGCACTAGCATGCTCAGGATTTGGCTTTACCTTGGAGCCAGAGATATACCCGGTGAGGGCTTGCCCGGTGTGAGGCTTTTGAGCGTTTGGGAGCGTTTGGGAGCGTTGTGGACGTTGGACAGGAAACTATGCAAATATGAAGCCTCCAACATTCCTGCTTCAGTGAGTGGTTCTTTCCATGGACATCTGACTCTTGGATTCCTCTCAACTTGCCTTCTGATAAAACATTTTGTGAGCAGCAGTTTCCTTCGACAGCTACAAGGTGGCGCTACATTCAGGTGAGAGCACAAGTATGCACAAAATGTTAGGGACTTTTGCCAGATTTATCGGTGGATCTTGCATATTTTTTCAGAGGCTAGATATTGCCTAGAAATGCTTTTTAACATAGAGATGCTGGAGTTACAATGTCTGGTCGGGCCTCAGCCCTTCCATTGTTTGCCCACTGTAACAAATTTATTACCAGCACATGTGTGTTGTGACTCTGCTTTATGAAACTTATCATATATTAGGACAATGTATGTAGCAGAAGGTGCGATTGAGATGTTTGCCCACGTATTTGTTTATTTTTTTATATATGGCTGATTAATCTGTTCGTGAAATTTCCATTTTGTGACATGTTGCATTACAATATATCCTGCTTGCAGAATATATAAGTATTTTCAGTGCGTTGGCCGGGAATTGAACCCGGGTCAACTGCTTGGGAAGCAGCTATGCTCACCACTATACCACCAACGCCCTCTGATGTGTTAGCTCTCGGTTCTAAATATTACGTTGCAGAAATCAATGACTATCTTGCACCAGCTTCAATGGTGCATTTGGTTTAGATACCAACATGAGAAGCAGTAGAACGTTTTTTGCAGAGGGTAAGGAACTGGGGATTGAAACCAAGGACAAAGTTGTGCAGAAGAGAAGAAATGAAAAGCAACAGTACAAATAGTAGAAATGAGCATATATAGGCAGCATGGGAAGCAAAGCAGGGAAGAGAAAGAGAACATTCCATGAAATGCCCAGGAGATAGATAAGAGCAGAACAAAAAGGGAAGAATGAAATTCAAAGCATGCCCAGAAAGTTGTGTGAAGCTCCCACCAGTCAGTCATTTATGGTTATAATTGTGTGTCTTTACTTTCAAAGTACAGGGTTGTACCTTTCACGATCACTCTTGTATTACACAGACACGAATAGTTGAGAAGTCTTTTCTCACATAGCTGGCACAAGCTTGCACTTTTCCTTTCTGGCTATGTGGAAATGACAGCTTGGTCCTTGGAAGGAAAATCAAGCAAAATTAGCAGAGGATGGTTTCGATCCATCGACCTCTGGGTTATGGGCCCAGCACGCTTCCGCTGCGCCACTCTGCTCCTTTGTGAAAGTGTTCTCTTTATGCAGATGAGGAGGCATTCAGAGAAGTGACGTGGGATTGGTCGGGCTCTCACCTCATTTGCCTAAGTATATCGCAAGGCATGCTGGGTGCAGAAAATCTTTATCTTCCCCTCTCACAATCAGTCACAACTGAAAGTCCAGACCCTCTTAGGCACTAGCCGTTTCAGGCCTTTAACAAGACAACAGCTCTCCGACGCTCTCTGTCTCTCTCTCTCTCTGTGATCCTAGTGCTTGCATGCTCAGTATTTGGCTTTTCCTGGGAGCCAGAGATCTACCCGGTGAGGGCTTGCCGGTATAAGGATTTAGAGCGTTTGGGAGCGTTCGGTACATGAGAGGACGTTGGACTGGAAGCTATGCAAATTTGAAGCATCCAAACTTCCTGCTGCAGTCGGAGGCTCTTTCCATGGACATCTGCCTTTTGGATTCCTCTAAACTTGCCCTCTGATGAAACATTTTGTGAGCTGCAGTTACCTCCGACGGCTACAAGGTGGTGCTACATTCAGGTGAGGGCACAAGTATGCACAAAATGTTGGGGACTTTTGCCAGATTTATTGCTGGACCTTGCATATTTTTTTCAGAGGCTAAATATTGCCTAGGAAATGCTTTTTAACATAGAGATGCTGGAGTTAAAATGTCTGGTCGGGCCTCAGCCCTTTCATTGTCTGCCCACTGTAACATATTTTTTTACCAGTACATGTGAGTGGTGACTCTGCTTTATGAAACTTATCATATATTAGGACAATGAATATAGCAGAAGGGGCGATCGAAATGCTTGCCTACATATTTGTTTATTTTTTATATAATGGCTGATTAACCTCTTAATTATATTACCATTTTGTGAAATGTTGCTTTAAAATATATCCTGCTTGCAGAATATATAAGTATTTGTACTGCGTTGGCCGGGAATCGAACCCGGGTCAACTGCTTGGAAGGCAGCTATGCTCACCACTATACCACCAACGCCCTCTGATCTTTGCCCTCTCGGTTCTAAACATTAGGACCCTGAGTTCAATGACTATCATGCACCAGCTTCAATGGTGCATTTGGTTTAGATACCAACATGAAAAGCAATAGAAAGTTTTTGTAGAGGGTAAGGAACTGGGATTGAAACCAAGGACAAAGCTGTGCAGAAGAGAAGAATGGAAAGCAGCAATACAAATAATAGATATGAACACATAGAGGCAGCATGGGAAGCAAAGCAGGGAAGAGAAATAGAGAACATTCCATGAAATGCCCAGGAGATAGATAAGAGCAGAACAAAAAAGGGAAGAATGAAATTCAAAGCCTCCACATAAAAGTGTTTGAAGGTCCCACCAGTCATTCATGCTTATTATTGTGTGCCTTTACTTTCAAAGTACAGTGTGGAGCTTTTGACGATCCCTCTCTTGTATTTCAGCAGACACAGATAGTTGAGAAGTCTTTTCTCACATAGCTGGCACAAGCTTGCGCTTTTCCTTGCTGGTAGCGTGGAAATGACAGCTTGGTCCTTGGAAGTAAAATCAAGCAAAATTAGCAGAGGATGGTTTCGATCCATCGACCTCTGGGTTATGGGCCCAGCACGCTTCCGCTGCGCCACTCTGCTCCGTTGTGAAAGTGTTCTTTTTATGCAGATAAGGAGCATTAGGCAGAGTAGCATGGGATTGGTCTGGCTCTCACCTCATTTGCATAAGTATATCCCAAGGCATGCTGGGTGCAGAAAAACTTCATATTCCCCTCTCACAATCAGTCATAACTGAAAGTCAGACACTCTTAGGCACTAGCCGTTTCAGGCCTTTATCAAGACAGTAGCTCTTGAACCATCTCTCTCTCGCTCTGTGATCCTAGCACTAGCATGCTCAGGATTTGGCTTTACCTTGGAGCCAGAGATATACCCAGTGAGGGTTTGCCCGGTGTGAGGCTTTTGAGCGTTTGGGAGCGTTGTGGACGTTGGACAGGAAACTATGCGAATATGAAGCCTCCAACATTCCTGCTTCAGTGAGTGGTTCTTTCCATGGACATCTGACTCTTGGATTCCTCTCAACTTGCCTTCTGATAAAACATTTTGTGAGCAGCAGTTTCCTTCGACAGCTACAAGGTGGCGCTATTCAGGTGAGAGCACAAGTATGCACAAAATGTTAGGGACTTTTGCCAGATTTATCGGTGGATCTTGCATATTTTTTCAGAGGCTAGATATTGCCTAGAAATGCTTTTTAACATAGAGATGCTGGAGTTACAATGTCTGGTCGGGCCTCAGCCCTTCCATTGTTTGCCCACTGTAACAAATTTATTACCAGCACATGTGTGTTGTGACTCTGCTTTATGAAACTTATCATATATTAGGACAATGTATGTAGCAGAAGGTGCGATTGAGATGTTTGCCCACGTATTTGTTTATTTTTTTATATATGGCTGATTAATCTGTTCGTGAAATTTCCATTTTGTGACATGTTGCATTACAATATATCCTGCTTGCAGAATATATAAGTATTTTCAGTGCGTTGGCCGGGAATCGAACCCGGGTCAACTGCTTGGGAAGCAGCTATGCTCACCACTATACCACCAACGCCCTCTGATGTGTTAGCTCTCGGTTCTAAATATTACGTTGCAGAAATCAATGACTATCTTGCACCAGCTTCAATGGTGCATTTGGTTTAGATACCAACATGAGAAGCAGTAGAACGTTTTTTGCAGAGGGTAAGGAACTGGGGATTGAAACCAAGGACAAAGTTGTGCAGAAGAGAAGAAATGAAAAGCAACAGTACAAATAGTAGAAATGAGCATATATAGGCAGCATGGGAAGCAAAGCAGGGAAGAGAAAGAGAACATTCCATGAAATGCCCAGGAGATAGATAAGAGCAGAACAAAAAGGGAAGAATGAAATTCAAAGCATGCCCAGAAAGTTGTGTGAAGCTCCCACCAGTCAGTCATTTATGGTTATAATTGTGTGTCTTTACTTTCAAAGTACAGGGTTGTACCTTTCACGATCACTCTTGTATTACACAGACACGAATAGTTGAGAAGTCTTTTCTCACATAGCTGGCACAAGCTTGCACTTTTCCTTTCTGGCTATGTGGAAATGACAGCTTGGTCCTTGGAAGGAAAATCAAGCAAAATTAGCAGAGGATGGTTTCGATCCATCGACCTCTGGGTTATGGGCCCAGCACGCTTCCGCTGCGCCACTCTGCTCCTTTGTGAAAGTGTTCTCTTTATGCAGATGAGGAGGCATTCAGAGAAGTGACGTGGGATTGGTCGGGCTCTCACCTCATTTGCCTAAGTATATCGCAAGGCATGCTGGGTGCAGAAAATCTTTATCTTCCCCTCTCACAATCAGTCACAACTGAAAGTCCAGACCCTCTTAGGCACTAGCCGTTTCAGGCCTTTAACAAGACAACAGCTCTCCGACGCTCTCTGTCTCTCTCTCTCTCTGTGATCCTAGTGCTTGCATGCTCAGTATTTGGCTTTTCCTGGGAGCCAGAGATCTACCCGGTGAGGGCTTGCCGGTATAAGGCTTTAGAGCGTTTGGGAGCGTTCGGTACATGAGAGGACGTTGGACTGGAAGCTATGCAAATTTGAAGCATCCAAACTTCCTGCTGCAGTCGGAGGCTCTTTCCATGGACATCTGCCTTTTGGATTCCTCTAAACTTGCCCTCTGATGAAACATTTTGTGAGCTGCAGTTACCTCCGACGGCTACAAGGTGGTGCTACATTCAGGTGAGGGCACAAGTATGCACAAAATGTTGGGGACTTTTGCCAGATTTATTGCTGGACCTTGCATATTTTTTTCAGAGGCTAAATATTGCCTAGGAAATGCTTTTTAACATAGAGATGCTGGAGTTAAAATGTCTGGTCGGGCCTCAGCCCTTTCATTGTCTGCCCACTGTAACATATTTTTTTACCAGTACATGTGAGTGGTGACTCTGCTTTATGAAACTTATCATATATTAGGACAATGAATATAGCAGAAGGGGCGATCGAAATGCTTGCCTACATATTTGTTTATTTTTTATATAATGGCTGATTAACCTCTTAATTATATTACCATTTTGTGAAATGTTGCTTTAAAATATATCCTGCTTGCAGAATATATAAGTATTTGTACTGCGTTGGCCGGGAATCGAACCCGGGTCAACTGCTTGGAAGGCAGCTATGCTCACCACTATACCACCAACGCCCTCTGATCTTTGCGCTCTCGGTTCTAAACATTAGGACCCTGAGTTCAATGACTATCATGCACCAGCTTCAATGGTGCATTTGGTTTAGATACCAACATGAAAAGCAATAGAAAGTTTTTGTAGAGGGTAAGGAACTGGGATTGAAACCAAGGACAAAGCTGTGCAGAAGAGAAGAATGGAAAGCAGCAATACAAATAATAGATATGAACACATAGAGGCAGCATGGGAAGCAAAGCAGGGAAGAGAAATAGAGAACATTCCATGAAATGCCCAGGAGATAGATAAGAGCAGAACAAAAAAGGGAAGAATGAAATTCAAAGCCTCCACATAAAAGTGTTTGAAGGTCCCACCAGTCATTCATGCTTATTATTGTGTGCCTTTACTTTCAAAGTACAGTGTGGAGCTTTTGACGATCCCTCTCTTGTATTTCAGCAGACACAGATAGTTGAGAAGTCTTTTCTCACATAGCTGGCACAAGCTTGCGCTTTTCCTTGCTGGTAGCGTGGAAATGACAGCTTGGTCCTTGGAAGTAAAATCAAGCAAAATTAGCAGAGGATGGTTTCGATCCATCGACCTCTGGGTTATGGGCCCAGCACGCTTCTGCTGCGCCACTTTGCTCCGTTGTGAAAGTGTTCTTTTTATGCAGATAAGGAGCATTAGGCAGAGTAGCATGGGATTGGTCTGGCTCTCACCTCATTTGCATAAGTATATCCCAAGGCATGCTGGGTGCAGAAAAACTTCATCTTCCCCTCTCACAATCAGTCATAACTGAAAGTCAGACACTCTTAGGCACTAGCCGTTTCAGGCCTTTATCAAGACAGTAGCTCTTGAACCATCTCTCTCTCGCTCTGTGATCCTAGCACTAGCATGCTCAGGATTTGGCTTTACCTTGGAGCCAGAGATATACCCGGTGTGAGGCTTTTGAGCGTTTGGGAGCGTTCGGGACGTGAGTGGACGTTGGACAGGAAACTATGCGAATATGAAGCCTCCAACATTCCTGCTTCAGTGAGTGGTTCTTTCCATGGACATCTGACTCTTGGATTCCTCTCAACTTGCCTTCTGATAAAACATTTTGTGAGCAGCAGTTTCCTTCGACAGCTACAAGGTGGCGCTACATTCAGGTGAGAGCACAAGTATGCACAAAATGTTAGGGACTTTTGCCAGATTTATCGGTGGATCTTGCATATTTTTTCAGAGGCTAGATATTGCCTAGAAATGCTTTTTAACATAGAGATGCTGGAGTTACAATGTCTGGTCGGGCCTCAGCCCTTCCATTGTTTGCCCACTGTAACAAATTTATTACCAGCACATGTGTGTTGTGACTCTGCTTTATGAAACTTATCATATATTAGGACAATGTATGTAGCAGAAGGTGCGATTGAGATGTTTGCCCACGTATTTGTTTATTTTTTTATATATGGCTGATTAATCTGTTCGTGAAATTTCCATTTTGTGACATGTTGCATTACAATATATCCTGCTTGCAGAATATATAAGTATTTTCAGTGCGTTGGCCGGGAATCGAACCCGGGTCAACTGCTTGGGAAGCAGCTATGCTCACCACTATACCACCAACGCCCTCTGATGTGTTAGCTCTCGGTTCTAAATATTACGTTGCAGAAATCAATGACTATCTTGCACCAGCTTCAATGGTGCATTTGGTTTAGATACCAACATGAGAAGCAGTAGAACGTTTTTTGCAGAGGGTAAGGAACTGGGGATTGAAACCAAGGACAAAGTTGTGCAGAAGAGAAGAAATGAAAAGCAACAGTACAAATAGTAGAAATGAGCATATATAGGCAGCATGGGAAGCAAAGCAGGGAAGAGAAAGAGAACATTCCATGAAATGCCCAGGAGATATATAAGAGCAGAACAAAAAGGGAAGAATGAAATTCAAAGCATGCCCAGAAAGTTGTGTGAAGCTCCCACCAGTCAGTCATTTATGGTTATAATTGTGTGTCTTTACTTTCAAAGTACAGGGTTGTACCTTTCACGATCACTCTTGTATTACACAGACACGAATAGTTGAGAAGTCTTTTCTCACATAGCTGGCACAAGCTTGCACTTTTCCTTTCTGGCTATGTGGAAATGACAGCTTGGTCCTTGGAAGGAAAATCAAGCAAAATTAGCAGAGGATGGTTTCGATCCATCGACCTCTGGGTTATGGGCCCAGCACGCTTCCGCTGCGCCACTCTGCTCCTTTGTGAAAGTGTTCTCTTTATGCAGATGAGGAGACATTCAGAGAAGTGACGTGGGATTGGTCGGGCTCTCACCTCATTTGCCTAAGTATATCGCAAGGCATGCTGGGTGCAGAAAATCTTTATCTTCCCCTCTCACAATCAGTCACAACTGAAAGTCCAGACCCTCTTAGGCACTAGCCGTTTCAGGCCTTTAACAAGACAACAGCTCTCCGACGCTCTCTGTCTCTCTCTCTCTCTGTGATCCTAGTGCTTGCATGCTCAGTATTTGGCTTTTCCTGGGAGCCAGAGATCTACCCGGTGAGGGCTTGCCGGTATAAGGCTTTAGAGCGTTTGGGAGCGTTCGGTACATGAGAGGACGTTGGACTGGAAGCTATGCAAATTTGAAGCATCCAAACTTCCTGCTGCAGTCGGAGGCTCTTTCCATGGACATCTGCCTTTTGGATTCCTCTAAACTTGCCCTCTGATGAAACATTTTGTGAGCTGCAGTTACCTCCGACGGCTACAAGGTGGTGCTACATTCAGGTGAGGGCACAAGTATGCACAAAATGTTGGGGACTTTTGCCAGATTTATTGCTGGATCTTGCATATTTTTTTCAGAGGCTAAATATTGCCTAGGAAATGCTTTTTAACATAGAGATGCTGGAGTTAAAAGGTCTGGTTGGGCCTCAGCCCTTTCATTGTCTGCCCACTGTAACATATTTTTTTACCAGTACATGTGAGTGGTGACTCTGCTTTATGAAACTTATCATATATTAGGACAATGAATATAGCAGAAGGGGCGATCGAAATGCTTGCCTACATATTTGTTTATTTTTTATATAATGGCTGATTAACCTCTTAATTATATTACCATTTTGTGAAATGTTGCTTTAAAATATATCCTGCTTGCAGAATATATAAGTATTTGTACTGCGTTGGCCGGGAATCGAACCCGGGTCAACTGCTTGGAAGGCAGCTATGCTCACCACTATACCACCAACGCCCTCTGATCTTTGCGCTCTCGGTTCTAAACATTAGGACCCTGAGTTCAATGACTATCATGCACCAGCTTCAATGGTGCATTTGGTTTAGATACCAACATGAAAAGCAATAGAAAGTTTTTGTAGAGGGTAAGGAACTGGGATTGAAACCAAGGACAAAGCTGTGCAGAAGAGAAGAATGGAAAGCAGCAATACAAATAATAGATATGAACACATAGAGGCAGCATGGGAAGCAAAGCAGGGAAGAGAAATAGAGAACATTCCATGAAATGCCCAGGAGATAGATAAGAGCAGAACAAAAAAGGGAAGAATGAAATTCAAAGCCTCCACATAAAAGTGTTTGAAGGTCCCACCAGTCATTCATGCTTATTATTGTGTGCCTTTACTTTCAAAGTACAGTGTGGAGCCTTTGACGATCCCTCTCTTGTATTTCAGCAGACACAGATAGTTGAGAAGTCTTTTCTCACATAGCTGGCACAAGCTTGCGCTTTTCCTTGCTGGTAGCGTGGAAATGACAGCTTGGTCCTTGGAAGTAAAATCAAGCAAAATTAGCAGAGGATGGTTTCGATCCATCGACCTCTGGGTTATGGGCCCAGCACGCTTCCGCTGCACCACTCTGCTCCGTTGTGAAAGTGTTCTTTTTATGCAGATAAGGAGCATTAGGCAGAGTAGCATGGGATTGGTCTGGCTCTCACCTCATTTGCATAAGTATATCCCAAGGCATGCTGGGTGCAGAAAAACTTCATCTTCCCCTCTCACAATCAGTCATAACTGAAAGTCAGACACTCTTAGGCACTAGCCGTTTCAGGCCTTTATCAAGACAGTAGCTCTTGAACCATCTCTCTCTCGCTCTGTGATCCTAGCACTAGCATGCTCAGGATTTGGCTTTACCTTGGAGCCAGAGATATACCCGGTGAGGGCTTGCCCGGTGTGAGGCTTTTGAGCGTTTGGGAGCGTTGTGGACGTTGGACAGGAAACTATGCGAATATGAAGCCTCCAACATTCCTGCTTCAGTGAGTGGTTCTTTCCATGGACATCTGACTCTTGGATTCCTCTCAACTTGCCTTCTGATAAAACATTTTGTGAGCAGCAGTTTCCTTCGACAGCTAGAAGGTGGCGCTACATTCAGGTGAGAGCACAAGTATGCACAAAATGTTAGGGACTTTTGCCAGATTTATCGGTGGATCTTGCATATTTTTTTCAGAGGCTAGATATTGCCTAGAAATGCTTTTTAACATAGAGATGCTGGAGTTACAATGTCTGGTCGGGCCTCAGCCCTTCCATTGTTTGCCCACTGTAACAAATTTATTACCAGCACATGTGTGTTGTGACTCTGCTTTATGAAACTTATCATATATTAGGACAATGTATGTAGCAGAAGGTGCGATTGAGATGTTTGCCCACGTATTTGTTTATTTTTTTATATATGGCTGATTAATCTGTTCGTGAAATTTCCATTTTGTGACATGTTGCATTACAATATATCCTGCTTGCAGAATATATAAGTATTTTCAGTGCGTTGGCCGGGAATCGAACCCGGGTCAACTGCTTGGGAAGCAGCTATGCTCACCACTATACCACCAACGCCTTCTGATGTGTTAGCTCTCGGTTCTAAATATTACGTTGCAGAAATCAATGACTATCTTGCACCAGCTTCAATGGTGCATTTGGTTTAGATACCAACATGAGAAGCAGTAGAACGTTTTTTGCAGAGGGTAAGGAACTGGGGATTGAAACCAAGGACAAAGTTGTGCAGAAGAGAAGAAATGAAAAGCAACAGTACAAATAGTAGAAATGAGCATATATAGGCAGCATGGGAAGCAAAGCAGGGAAGAGAAAGAGAACATTCCATGAAATGCCCAGGAGATAGATAAGAGCAGAACAAAAAGGGAAGAATGAAATTCAAAGCATGCCCAGAAAGTTGTGTGAAGCTCCCACCAGTCATTTATGGTTATAATTGTGTGTCTTTACTTTCAAAGTACAGGGTTGTACCTTTCACGATCACTCTTGTATTACACAGACACGAATAGTTGAGAAGTCTTTTCTCACATAGCTGGTACAAGCTTGCACTTTTCCTTTCTGGCTATGTGGAAATGACAGCTTGGTCCTTGGAAGGAAAATCAAGCAAAATTAGCAGAGGATGGTTTCGATCCATCGACCTCTGGGTTATGGGCCCAGCACGCTTCCGCTGCGCCACTCTGCTCCTTTGTGAAAGTGTTCTGTTTATGCAGATGAGGAGGCATTCAGAGAAGTGACGTGGGATTGGTCGGGCTCTCACCTCATTTGCCTAAGTATATCGCAAGGCATGCTGGGTGCAGAAAATCTTTATCTTCCCCTCTCACAATCAGTCACAACTGAAAGTCCAGACCCTCTTATTCACTAGCCGTTTCAGGCCTTTAACAAGACAACAGCTCTCCGACGCTCTCTGTCTCTCTCTCTCTCTGTGATCCTAGTGCTTGCATGCTCAGTATTTGGCTTTACCTGGGAGCCAGAGATCTACCCGGTGAGGGCTTGCCGGTATAAGGCTTTAGAGCGTTTGGGAGCGTTCGGTACATGAGAGGACGTTGGACTGGAAGCTATGCAAATTTGAAGCATCCAAACTTCCTGCTGCAGTCGGAGGCTCTTTCCATGGACATCTGCCTTTTGGATTCCTCTAAACTTGCCCTCTGATGAAACATTTTGTGAGCTGCAGTTACCTCCGACGGCTACAAGGTGGTGCTACATTCAGGTGAGGGCACAAGTATGCACAAAATGTTGGGGACTTTTGCCAGATTTATTGCTGGATCTTGCATATTTTTTTCAGAGGCTAAATATTGCCTAGGAAATGCTTTTTAACATAGAGATGCTGGAGTTAAAATGTCTGGTCGGGCCTCAGCCCTTTCATTGTCTGCCCACTGTAACATATTTTTTTACCAGTACATGTGAGTGGTGACTCTGCTTTATGAAACTTATCATATATTAGGACAATGAATATAGCAGAAGGGGCGATCGAAATGCTTGCCTACATATTTGTTTATTTTTTATATAATGGCTGATTAACCTCTTAATTATATTACCATTTTGTGAAATGTTGCTTTAAAATATATCCTGCTTGCAGAATATATAAGTATTTGTATTGCGTTGGCCGGGAATCGAACCCGGGTCAACTGCTTGGAAGGCAGCTATGCTCACCACTATACCACCAACGCCCTCAGATCTTTGCGCTCTCGGTTCTAAACATTAGGACCCTGAGTTCAATGACTATCATGCACCAGCTTCAATGGTGCATTTGGTTTAGATACCAACATGAAAAGCAATAGAAAGTTTTTGTAGAAGGTAAGGAACTGGGATTGAAACCAAGGACAAAGCTGTGCAGAAGAGAAGAATGGAAAGCAGCAATACAAATAATAGATATGAACACATAGAGGCAGCATGGGAAGCAAAGCAGGGAAGAGAAATAGAGAACATTCCATGAAATGCCCAGGAGATAGATAAGAGCAGAACAAAAAAGGGAAGAATGAAATTCAAAGCCTCCACATAAAAGTGTTTGAAGGTCCCACCAGTCATTCATGCTTATTATTGTGTGCCTTTACTTTCAAAGTACAGTGTGGAGCTTTTGACGATCCCTCTCTTGTATTTCAGCAGACACAGATAGTTGAGAAGTCTTTTCTCACATAGCTGGCACAAGCTTGCGCTTTTCCTTGCTGGTAGCGTGGAAATGACAGCTTGGTCCTTGGAAGTAAAATCAAGCAAAATTAGCAGAGGATGGTTTCGATCCATCGACCTCTGGGTTATGGGCCCAGCACGCTTCCGCTGCGCCACTCTGCTCCGTTGTGAAAGTGTTCTTTTTATGCAGATAAGGAGCATTAGGCAGAGTAGCATGGGATTGGTCTGGCTCTCACCTCATTTGCATAAGTATATCCCAAGGCATGCTGGGTGCAGAAAAACTTCATCTTCCCCTCTCACAATCAGTCATAACTGAAAGTCAGACACTCTTAGGCACTAGCCGTTTCAGGCCTTTATCAAGACAGTAGCTCTTGAACCATCTCTCTCTCGCTCTGTGATCCTAGCACTAGCATGCTCAGGATTTGGCTTTACCTTGGAGCCAGAGATATACCCGGTGAGGGCTTGCCCGGTGTGAGGCTTTTGAGCGTTTGGGAGCGTTTGGGAGCGTTGTGGACGTTGGACAGGAAACTATGCGAATATGAAGCCTCCAACATTCCTGCTTCAGTGAGTGGTTCTTTCCATGGACATCTGACTCTTGGATTCCTCTCAACTTGCCTTCTGATAAAACATTTTGTGAGCAGCAGTTTCCTTCGACAGCTACAAGGTGGCGCTACATTCAGGTGAGAGCACAAGTATGCACAAAATGTTAGGGACTTTTGCCAGATTTATCGGTGGATCTTGCATATTTTTTCAGAGGCTAGATATTGCCTAGAAATGCTTTTTAACATAGAGATGCTGGAGTTACAATGTCTGGTCGGGCCTCAGCCCTTCCATTGTTTGCCCACTGTAACAAATTTATTACCAGCACATGTGTGTTGTGACTCTGCTTTATGAAACTTATCATATATTAGGACAATGTATGTAGCAGAAGGTGCGATTGAGATGTTTGCCCACGTATTTGTTTATTTTTTTATATATGGCTGATTAATCTGTTCGTGAAATTTCCATTTTGTGACATGTTGCATTACAATATATCCTGCTTGCAGAATATATAAGTATTTTCAGTGCGTTGGCCGGGAATCGAACCCGGGTCAACTGCTTGGGAAGCAGCTATGCTCACCACTATACCACCAACGCCCTCTGATGTGTTAGCTCTCGGTTCTAAATATTACGTTGCAGAAATCAATGACTATCTTGCACCAGCTTCAATGGTGCATTTGGTTTAGATACCAACATGAGAAGCAGTAGAACGTTTTTTGCAGAGGGTAAGGAACTGGGGATTGAAACCAAGGACAAAGTTGTGCAGAAGAGAAGAAATGAAAAGCAACAGTACAAATAGTAGAAATGAGCATATATAGGCAGCATGGGAAGCAAAGCAGGGAAGAGAAAGAGAACATTCCATGAAATGCCCAGGAGATAGATAAGAGCAGAACAAAAAGGGAAGAATGAAATTTAAAGCATGCCCAGAAAGTTGTGTGAAGCTCCCACCAGTCATTTATGGTTATAATTGTGTGTCTTTACTTTCAAAGTACAGGGTTGTACCTTTCACGATCACTCTTGTATTACACAGACACGAATAGTTGAGAAGTCTTTTCTCACATAGCTGGTACAAGCTTGCACTTTTCCTTTCTGGCTATGTGGAAATGACAGCTTGGTCCTTGGAAGGAAAATCAAGCAAAATTAGCAGAGGATGGTTTCGATCCATCGACCTCTGGGTTATGGGCCCAGCACGCTTCCGCTGCGCCACTCTGCTCCTTTGTGAAAGTGTTCTGTTTATGCAGATGAGGAGGCATTCAGAGAAGTGACGTGGGATTGGTCGGGCTCTCACCTCATTTGCCTAAGTATATCGCAAGGCATGCTGGGTGCAGAAAATCTTTATCTTCCCCTCTCACAATCAGTCACAACTGAAAGTCCAGACCCTCTTATTCACTAGCCGTTTCAGGCCTTTAACAAGACAACAGCTCTCCGACGCTCTCTGTCTCTCTCTCTCTCTGTGATCCTAGTGCTTGCATGCTCAGTATTTGGCTTTACCTGGGAGCCAGAGATCTACCCGGTGAGGGCTTGCCGGTATAAGGCTTTAGAGCGTTTGGGAGCGTTCGGTACATGAGAGGACGTTGGACTGGAAGCTATGCAAATTTGAAGCATCCAAACTTCCTGCTGCAGTCGGAGGCTCTTTCCATGGACATCTGCCTTTTGGATTCCTCTAAACTTGCCCTCTGATGAAACATTTTGTGAGCTGCAGTTACCTCCGACGGCTACAAGGTGGTGCTACATTCAGGTGAGGGCACAAGTATGCACAAAATGTTGGGGACTTTTGCCAGATTTATTGCTGGATCTTGCATATTTTTTTCAGAGGCTAAATATTGCCTAGGAAATGCTTTTTAACATAGAGATGCTGGAGTTAAAATGTCTGGTCGGGCCTCAGCCCTTTCATTGTCTGCCCACTGTAACATATTTTTTTACCAGTACATGTGAGTGGTGACTCTGCTTTATGAAACTTATCATATATTAGGACAATGAATATAGCAGAAGGGGCGATCGAAATGCTTGCCTACATATTTGTTTATTTTTTATATAATGGCTGATTAACCTCTTGATTATATTACCATTTTGTGAAATGTTGCTTTAAAATATATCCTGCTTGCAGAATATATAAGTATTTGTATTGCGTTGGCCGGGAATCGAACCCGGGTCAACTGCTTGGAAGGCAGCTATGCTCACCACTATACCACCAACGCCCTCAGATCTTTGCGCTCTCGGTTCTAAACATTAGGACCCTGAGTTCAATGACTATCATGCACCAGCTTCAATGGTGCATTTGGTTTAGATACCAACATGAAAAGCAATAGAAAGTTTTTGTAGAAGGTAAGGAACTGGGATTGAAACCAAGGACAAAGCTGTGCAGAAGAGAAGAATGGAAAGCAGCAATACAAATAATAGATATGAACACATAGAGGCAGCATGGGAAGCAAAGCAGGGAAGAGAAATAGAGAACATTCCATGAAATGCCCAGGAGATAGATAAGAGCAGAACAAAAAAGGGAAGAATGAAATTCAAAGCCTCCACATAAAAGTGTTTGAAGGTCCCACCAGTCATTCATGCTTATTATTGTGTGCCTTTACTTTCAAAGTACAGTGTGGAGCTTTTGACGATCCCTCTCTTGTATTTCAGCAGACACAGATAGTTGAGAAGTCTTTTCTCACATAGCTGGCACAAGCTTGCGCTTTTCCTTGCTGGTAGCGTGGAAATGACAGCTTGGTCCTTGGAAGTAAAATCAAGCAAAATTAGCAGAGGATGGTTTCGATCCATCGACCTCTGGGTTATGGGCCCAGCACGCTTCCGCTGCGCCACTCTGCTCCGTTGTGAAAGTGTTCTTTTTATGCAGATAAGGAGCATTAGGCAGAGTAGCATGGGATTGGTCTGGCTCTCACCTCATTTGCATAAGTATATCCCAAGGCATGCTGGGTGCAGAAAAACTTCATCTTCCCCTCTCACAATCAGTCATAACTGAAAGTCAGACACTCTTAGGCACTAGCCGTTTCAGGCCTTTATCAAGACAGTAGCTCTTGAACCATCTCTCTCTCGCTCTGTGATCCTAGCACTAGCATGCTCAGGATTTGGCTTTACCTTGGAGCCAGAGATATACCCGGTGAGGGCTTGCCCGGTGTGAGGCTTTTGAGCGTTTGGGAGCGTTTGGGAGCGTTGTGGACGTTGGACAGGAAACTATGCAAATATGAAGCCTCCAACATTCCTGCTTCAGTGAGTGGTTCTTTCCATGGACATCTGACTCTTGGATTCCTCTCAACTTGCCTTCTGATAAAACATTTTGTGAGCAGCAGTTTCCTTCGACAGCTACAAGGTGGCGCTACATTCAGGTGAGAGCACAAGTATGCACAAAATGTTAGGGACTTTTGCCAGATTTATCGGTGGATCTTGCATATTTTTTCAGAGGCTAGATATTGCCTAGAAATGCTTTTTAACATAGAGATGCTGGAGTTACAATGTCTGGTCGGGCCTCAGCCCTTCCATTGTTTGCCCACTGTAACAAATTTATTACCAGCACATGTGTGTTGTGACTCTGCTTTATGAAACTTATCATATATTAGGACAATGTATGTAGCAGAAGGTGCGATTGAGATGTTTGCCCACGTATTTGTTTATTTTTTTATATATGGCTGATTAATCTGTTCGTGAAATTTCCATTTTGTGACATGTTGCATTACAATATATCCTGCTTGCAGAATATATAAGTATTTTCAGTGCGTTGGCCGGGAATCGAACCCGGGTCAACTGCTTGGGAAGCAGCTATGCTCACCACTATACCACCAACGCCCTCTGATGTGTTAGCTCTCGGTTCTAAATATTACGTTGCAGAAATCAATGACTATCTTGCACCAGCTTCAATGGTGCATTTGGTTTAGATACCAACATGAGAAGCAGTAGAACGTTTTTTGCAGAGGGTAAGGAACTGGGGATTGAAACCAAGGACAAAGTTGTGCAGAAGAGAAGAAATGAAAAGCAACAGTACAAATAGTAGAAATGAGCATATATAGGCAGCATGGGAAGCAAAGCAGGGAAGAGAAAGAGAACATTCCATGAAATGCCCAGGAGATAGATAAGAGCAGAACAAAAAGGGAAGAATGAAATTCAAAGCATGCCCAGAAAGTAGTGTGAAGCTCCCACCAGTCAGTCATTTATGGTTATAATTGTGTGTCTTTACTTTCAAAGTACAGGGTTGTACCTTTCACGATCACTCTTGTATTACACAGACACGAATAGTTGAGAAGTCTTTTCTCACATAGCTGGCACAAGCTTGCACTTTTCCTTTCTGGCTATGTGGAAATGACAGCTTGGTCCTTGGAAGGAAAATCAAGCAAAATTAGCAGAGGATGGTTTCGATCCATCGACCTCTGGGTTATGGGCCCAGCACGCTTCCGCTGCGCCACTCTGCTCCTTTGTGAAAGTGTTCTCTTTATGCAGATGAGGAGGCATTCAGAGAAGTGACGTGGGATTGGTCGGGCTCTCACCTCATTTGCCTAAGTATATCGCAAGGCATGCTGGGTGCAGAAAATCTTTATCTTCCCCTCTCACAATCAGTCACAACTGAAAGTCCAGACCCTCTTAGGCACTAGCCGTTTCAGGCCTTTAACAAGACAACAGCTCTCCGACGCTCTCTGTCTCTCTCTCTCTCTGTGATCCTAGTGCTTGCATGCTCAGTATTTGGCTTTTCCTGGGAGCCAGAGATCTACCCGGTGAGGGCTTGCCGGTATAAGGATTTAGAGCGTTTGGGAGCGTTCGGTACATGAGAGGACGTTGGACTGGAAGCTATGCAAATTTGAAGCATCCAAACTTCCTGCTGCAGTCGGAGGCTCTTTCCATGGACATCTGCCTTTTGGATTCCTCTAAACTTGCCCTCTGATGAAACATTTTGTGAGCTGCAGTTACCTCCGACGGCTACAAGGTGGTGCTACATTCAGGTGAGGGCACAAGTATGCACAAAATGTTGGGGACTTTTGCCAGATTTATTGCTGGACCTTGCATATTTTTTTCAGAGGCTAAATATTGCCTAGGAAATGCTTTTTAACATAGAGATGCTGGAGTTAAAATGTCTGGTCGGGCCTCAGCCCTTTCATTGTCTGCCCACTGTAACATATTTTTTTACCAGTACATGTGAGTGGTGACTCTGCTTTATGAAACTTATCATATATTAGGACAATGAATATAGCAGAAGGGGCGATCGAAATGCTTGCCTACATATTTGTTTATTTTTTATATAATGGCTGATTAACCTCTTAATTATATTACCATTTTGTGAAATGTTGCTTTAAAATATATCCTGCTTGCAGAATATATAAGTATTTGTACTGCGTTGGCCGGGAATCGAACCCGGGTCAACTGCTTGGAAGGCAGCTATGCTCACCACTATACCACCAACGCCCTCTGATCTTTGCCCTCTCGGTTCTAAACATTAGGACCCTGAGTTCAATGACTATCATGCACCAGCTTCAATGGTGCATTTGGTTTAGATACCAACATGAAAAGCAATAGAAAGTTTTTGTAGAGGGTAAGGAACTGGGATTGAAACCAAGGACAAAGCTGTGCAGAAGAGAAGAATGGAAAGCAGCAATACAAATAATAGATATGAACACATAGAGGCAGCATGGGAAGCAAAGCAGGGAAGAGAAATAGAGAACATTCCATGAAATGCCCAGGAGATAGATAAGAGCAGAACAAAAAAGGGAAGAATGAAATTCAAAGCCTCCACATAAAAGTGTTTGAAGGTCCCACCAGTCATTCATGCTTATTATTGTGTGCCTTTACTTTCAAAGTACAGTGTGGAGCTTTTGACGATCCCTCTCTTGTATTTCAGCAGACACAGATAGTTGAGAAGTCTTTTCTCACATAGCTGGCACAAGCTTGCGCTTTTCCTTGCTGGTAGCGTGGAAATGACAGCTTGGTCCTTGGAAGTAAAATCAAGCAAAATTAGCGGAGGATGGTTTCGATCCATCGACCTCTGGGTTATGGGCCCAGCACGCTTCCGCTGCGCCACTCTGCTCCGTTGTGAAAGTGTTCTTTTTATGCAGATAAGGAGCATTAGGCAGAGTAGCATGGGATTGGTCTGGCTCTCACCTCATTTGCATAAGTATATCCCAAGGCATGCTGGGTGCAGAAAAACTTCATATTCCCCTCTCACAATCAGTCATAACTGAAAGTCAGACACTCTTAGGCACTAGCCGTTTCAGGCCTTTATCAAGACAGTAGCTCTTGAACCATCTCTCTCTCGCTCTGTGATCCTAGCACTAGCATGCTCAGGATTTGGCTTTACCTTGGAGCCAGAGATATACCCAGTGAGGGTTTGCCCGGTGTGAGGCTTTTGAGCGTTTGGGAGCGTTGTGGACGTTGGACAGGAAACTATGCGAATATGAAGCCTCCAACATTCCTGCTTCAGTGAGTGGTTCTTTCCATGGACATCTGACTCTTGGATTCCTCTCAACTTGCCTTCTGATAAAACATTTTGTGAGCAGCAGTTTCCTTCGACAGCTACAAGGTGGCGCTATTCAGGTGAGAGCACAAGTATGCACAAAATGTTAGGGACTTTTGCCAGATTTATCGGTGGATCTTGCATATTTTTTCAGAGGCTAGATATTGCCTAGAAATGCTTTTTAACATAGAGATGCTGGAGTTACAATGTCTGGTCGGGCCTCAGCCCTTCCATTGTTTGCCCACTGTAACAAATTTATTACCAGCACATGTGTGTTGTGACTCTGCTTTATGAAACTTATCATATATTAGGACAATGTATGTAGCAGAAGGTGCGATTGAGATGTTTGCCCACGTATTTGTTTATTTTTTTATATATGGCTGATTAATCTGTTCGTGAAATTTCCATTTTGTGACATGTTGCATTACAATATATCCTGCTTGCAGAATATATAAGTATTTTCAGTGCGTTGGCCGGGAATCGAACCCGGGTCAACTGCTTGGGAAGCAGCTATGCTCACCACTATACCACCAACGCCCTCTGATGTGTTAGCTCTCGGTTCTAAATATTACGTTGCAGAAATCAATGACTATCTTGCACCAGCTTCAATGGTGCATTTGGTTTAGATACCAACATGAGAAGCAGTAGAACGTTTTTTGCAGAGGGTAAGGAACTGGGGATTGAAACCAAGGACAAAGTTGTGCAGAAGAGAAGAAATGAAAAGCAACAGTACAAATAGTAGAAATGAGCATATATAGGCAGCATGGGAAGCAAAGCAGGGAAGAGAAAGAGAACATTCCATGAAATGCCCAGGAGATAGATAAGAGCAGAACAAAAAGGGAAGAATGAAATTCAAAGCATGCCCAGAAAGTTGTGTGAAGCTCCCACCAGTCAGTCATTTATGGTTATAATTGTGTGTCTTTACTTTCAAAGTACAGGGTTGTACCTTTCACGATCACTCTTGTATTACACAGACACGAATAGTTGAGAAGTCTTTTCTCACATAGCTGGCACAAGCTTGCACTTTTCCTTTCTGGCTATGTGGAAATGACAGCTTGGTCCTTGGAAGGAAAATCAAGCAAAATTAGCAGAGGATGGTTTCGATCCATCGACCTCTGGGTTATGGGCCCAGCACGCTTCCGCTGCGCCACTCTGCTCCTTTGTGAAAGTGTTCTCTTTATGCAGATGAGGAGGCATTCAGAGAAGTGACGTGGGATTGGTCGGGCTCTCACCTCATTTGCCTAAGTATATCGCAAGGCATGCTGGGTGCAGAAAATCTTTATCTTCCCCTCTCACAATCAGTCACAACTGAAAGTCCAGACCCTCTTAGGCACTAGCCGTTTCAGGCCTTTAACAAGACAACAGCTCTCCGACGCTCTCTGTCTCTCTCTCTCTCTGTGATCCTAGTGCTTGCATGCTCAGTATTTGGCTTTTCCTGGGAGCCAGAGATCTACCCGGTGAGGGCTTGCCGGTATAAGGCTTTAGAGCGTTTGGGAGCGTTCGGTACATGAGAGGACGTTGGACTGGAAGCTATGCAAATTTGAAGCATCCAAACTTCCTGCTGCAGTCGGAGGCTCTTTCCATGGACATCTGCCTTTTGGATTCCTCTAAACTTGCCCTCTGATGAAACATTTTGTGAGCTGCAGTTACCTCCGACGGCTACAAGGTGGTGCTACATTCAGGTGAGGGCACAAGTATGCACAAAATGTTGGGGACTTTTGCCAGATTTATTGCTGGACCTTGCATATTTTTTTCAGAGGCTAAATATTGCCTAGGAAATGCTTTTTAACATAGAGATGCTGGAGTTAAAATGTCTGGTCGGGCCTCAGCCCTTTCATTGTCTGCCCACTGTAACATATTTTTTTACCAGTACATGTGAGTGGTGACTCTGCTTTATGAAACTTATCATATATTAGGACAATGAATATAGCAGAAGGGGCGATCGAAATGCTTGCCTACATATTTGTTTATTTTTTATATAATGGCTGATTAACCTCTTAATTATATTACCATTTTGTGAAATGTTGCTTTAAAATATATCCTGCTTGCAGAATATATAAGTATTTGTACTGCGTTGGCCGGGAATCGAACCCGGGTCAACTGCTTGGAAGGCAGCTATGCTCACCACTATACCACCAACGCCCTCTGATCTTTGCGCTCTCGGTTCTAAACATTAGGACCCTGAGTTCAATGACTATCATGCACCAGCTTCAATGGTGCATTTGGTTTAGATACCAACATGAAAAGCAATAGAAAGTTTTTGTAGAGGGTAAGGAACTGGGATTGAAACCAAGGACAAAGCTGTGCAGAAGAGAAGAATGGAAAGCAGCAATACAAATAATAGATATGAACACATAGAGGCAGCATGGGAAGCAAAGCAGGGAAGAGAAATAGAGAACATTCCATGAAATGCCCAGGAGATAGATAAGAGCAGAACAAAAAAGGGAAGAATGAAATTCAAAGCCTCCACATAAAAGTGTTTGAAGGTCCCACCAGTCATTCATGCTTATTATTGTGTGCCTTTACTTTCAAAGTACAGTGTGGAGCTTTTGACGATCCCTCTCTTGTATTTCAGCAGACACAGATAGTTGAGAAGTCTTTTCTCACATAGCTGGCACAAGCTTGCGCTTTTCCTTGCTGGTAGCGTGGAAATGACAGCTTGGTCCTTGGAAGTAAAATCAAGCAAAATTAGCAGAGGATGGTTTCGATCCATCGACCTCTGGGTTATGGGCCCAGCACGCTTCTGCTGCGCCACTTTGCTCCGTTGTGAAAGTGTTCTTTTTATGCAGATAAGGAGCATTAGGCAGAGTAGCATGGGATTGGTCTGGCTCTCACCTCATTTGCATAAGTATATCCCAAGGCATGCTGGGTGCAGAAAAACTTCATCTTCCCCTCTCACAATCAGTCATAACTGAAAGTCAGACACTCTTAGGCACTAGCCGTTTCAGGCCTTTATCAAGACAGTAGCTCTTGAACCATCTTTCTCTCGCTCTGTGATCCTAGCACTAGCATGCTCAGGATTTGGCTTTACCTTGGAGCCAGAGATATACCCGGTGTGAGGCTTTTGAGCGTTTGGGAGCGTTCGGGACGTGAGTGGACGTTGGACAGGAAACTATGCGAATATGAAGCCTCCAACATTCCTGCTTCAGTGAGTGGTTCTTTCCATGGACATCTGACTCTTGGATTCCTCTCAACTTGCCTTCTGATAAAACATTTTGTGAGCAGCAGTTTCCTTCGACAGCTACAAGGTGGCGCTACATTCAGGTGAGAGCACAAGTATGCACAAAATGTTAGGGACTTTTGCCAGATTTATCGGTGGATCTTGCATATTTTTTCAGAGGCTAGATATTGCCTAGAAATGCTTTTTAACATAGAGATGCTGGAGTTACAATGTCTGGTCGGGCCTCAGCCCTTCCATTGTTTGCCCACTGTAACAAATTTATTACCAGCACATGTGTGTTGTGACTCTGCTTTATGAAACTTATCATATATTAGGACAATGTATGTAGCAGAAGGTGCGATTGAGATGTTTGCCCACGTATTTGTTTATTTTTTTATATATGGCTGATTAATCTGTTCGTGAAATTTCCATTTTGTGACATGTTGCATTACAATATATCCTGCTTGCAGAATATATAAGTATTTTCAGTGCGTTGGCCGGGAATCGAACCCGGGTCAACTGCTTGGGAAGCAGCTATGCTCACCACTATACCACCAACGCCCTCTGATGTGTTAGCTCTCGGTTCTAAATATTACGTTGCAGAAATCAATGACTATCTTGCACCAGCTTCAATGGTGCATTTGGTTTAGATACCAACATGAGAAGCAGTAGAACGTTTTTTGCAGAGGGTAAGGAACTGGGGATTGAAACCAAGGACAAAGTTGTGCAGAAGAGAAGAAATGAAAAGCAACAGTACAAATAGTAGAAATGAGCATATATAGGCAGCATGGGAAGCAAAGCAGGGAAGAGAAAGAGAACATTCCATGAAATGCCCAGGAGATATATAAGAGCAGAACAAAAAGGGAAGAATGAAATTCAAAGCATGCCCAGAAAGTTGTGTGAAGCTCCCACCAGTCAGTCATTTATGGTTATAATTGTGTGTCTTTACTTTCAAAGTACAGGGTTGTACCTTTCACGATCACTCTTGTATTACACAGACACGAATAGTTGAGAAGTCTTTTCTCACATAGCTGGCACAAGCTTGCACTTTTCCTTTCTGGCTATGTGGAAATGACAGCTTGGTCCTTGGAAGGAAAATCAAGCAAAATTAGCAGAGGATGGTTTCGATCCATCGACCTCTGGGTTATGGGCCCAGCACGCTTCCGCTGCGCCACTCTGCTCCTTTGTGAAAGTGTTCTCTTTATGCAGATGAGGAGACATTCAGAGAAGTGACGTGGGATTGGTCGGGCTCTCACCTCATTTGCCTAAGTATATCGCAAGGCATGCTGGGTGCAGAAAATCTTTATCTTCCCCTCTCACAATCAGTCACAACTGAAAGTCCAGACCCTCTTAGGCACTAGCCGTTTCAGGCCTTTAACAAGACAACAGCTCTCCGACGCTCTCTGTCTCTCTCTCTCTCTGTGATCCTAGTGCTTGCATGCTCAGTATTTGGCTTTTCCTGGGAGCCAGAGATCTACCCGGTGAGGGCTTGCCGGTATAAGGCTTTAGAGCGTTTGGGAGCGTTCGGTACATGAGAGGACGTTGGACTGGAAGCTATGCAAATTTGAAGCATCCAAACTTCCTGCTGCAGTCGGAGGCTCTTTCCATGGACATCTGCCTTTTGGATTCCTCTAAACTTGCCCTCTGATGAAACATTTTGTGAGCTGCAGTTACCTCCGACGGCTACAAGGTGGTGCTACATTCAGGTGAGGGCACAAGTATGCACAAAATGTTGGGGACTTTTGCCAGATTTATTGCTGGATCTTGCATATTTTTTTCAGAGGCTAAATATTGCCTAGGAAATGCTTTTTAACATAGAGATGCTGGAGTTAAAAGGTCTGGTTGGGCCTCAGCCCTTTCATTGTCTGCCCACTGTAACATATTTTTTTACCAGTACATGTGAGTGGTGACTCTGCTTTATGAAACTTATCATATATTAGGACAATGAATATAGCAGAAGGGGCGATCGAAATGCTTGCCTACATATTTGTTTATTTTTTATATAATGGCTGATTAACCTCTTAATTATATTACCATTTTGTGAAATGTTGCTTTAAAATATATCCTGCTTGCAGAATATATAAGTATTTGTACTGCGTTGGCCGGGAATCGAACCCGGGTCAACTGCTTGGAAGGCAGCTATGCTCACCACTATACCACCAACGCCCTCTGATCTTTGCGCTCTCGGTTCTAAACATTAGGACCCTGAGTTCAATGACTATCATGCACCAGCTTCAATGGTGCATTTGGTTTAGATACCAACATGAAAAGCAATAGAAAGTTTTTGTAGAGGGTAAGGAACTGGGATTGAAACCAAGGACAAAGCTGTGCAGAAGAGAAGAATGGAAAGCAGCAATACAAATAATAGATATGAACACATAGAGGCAGCATGGGAAGCAAAGCAGGGAAGAGAAATAGAGAACATTCCATGAAATGCCCAGGAGATAGATAAGAGCAGAACAAAAAAGGGAAGAATGAAATTCAAAGCCTCCACATAAAAGTGTTTGAAGGTCCCACCAGTCATTCATGCTTATTATTGTGTGCCTTTACTTTCAAAGTACAGTGTGGAGCCTTTGACGATCCCTCTCTTGTATTTCAGCAGACACAGATAGTTGAGAAGTCTTTTCTCACATAGCTGGCACAAGCTTGCGCTTTTCCTTGCTGGTAGCGTGGAAATGACAGCTTGGTCCTTGGAAGTAAAATCAAGCAAAATTAGCAGAGGATGGTTTCGATCCATCGACCTCTGGGTTATGGGCCCAGCACGCTTCCGCTGCACCACTCTGCTCCGTTGTGAAAGTGTTCTTTTTATGCAGATAAGGAGCATTAGGCAGAGTAGCATGGGATTGGTCTGGCTCTCACCTCATTTGCATAAGTATATCCCAAGGCATGCTGGGTGCAGAAAAACTTCATCTTCCCCTCTCACAATCAGTCATAACTGAAAGTCAGACACTCTTAGGCACTAGCCGTTTCAGGCCTTTATCAAGACAGTAGCTCTTGAACCATCTCTCTCTCGCTCTGTGATCCTAGCACTAGCATGCTCAGGATTTGGCTTTACCTTGGAGCCAGAGATATACCCGGTGAGGGCTTGCCCGGTGTGAGGCTTTTGAGCGTTTGGGAGCGTTGTGGACGTTGGACAGGAAACTATGCGAATATGAAGCCTCCAACATTCCTGCTTCAGTGAGTGGTTCTTTCCATGGACATCTGACTCTTGGATTCCTCTCAACTTGCCTTCTGATAAAACATTTTGTGAGCAGCAGTTTCCTTCGACAGCTACAAGGTGGCGCTACATTCAGGTGAGAGCACAAGTATGCACAAAATGTTAGGGACTTTTGCCAGATTTATCGGTGGATCTTGCATATTTTTTTCAGAGGCTAGATATTGCCTAGAAATGCTTTTTAACATAGAGATGCTGGAGTTACAATGTCTGGTCGGGCCTCAGCCCTTCCATTGTTTGCCCACTGTAACAAATTTATTACCAGCACATGTGTGTTGTGACTCTGCTTTATGAAACTTATCATATATTAGGACAATGTATGTAGCAGAAGGTGCGATTGAGATGTTTGCCCACGTATTTGTTTATTTTTTTATATATGGCTGATTAATCTGTTCGTGAAATTTCCATTTTGTGACATGTTGCATTACAATATATCCTGCTTGCAGAATATATAAGTATTTTCAGTGCGTTGGCCGGGAATCGAACCCGGGTCAACTGCTTGGGAAGCAGCTATGCTCACCACTATACCACCAACGCCTTCTGATGTGTTAGCTCTCGGTTCTAAATATTACGTTGCAGAAATCAATGACTATCTTGCACCAGCTTCAATGGTGCATTTGGTTTAGATACCAACATGAGAAGCAGTAGAACGTTTTTTGCAGAGGGTAAGGAACTGGGGATTGAAACCAAGGACAAAGTTGTGCAGAAGAGAAGAAATGAAAAGCAACAGTACAAATAGTAGAAATGAGCATATATAGGCAGCATGGGAAGCAAAGCAGGGAAGAGAAAGAGAACATTCCATGAAATGCCCAGGAGATAGATAAGAGCAGAACAAAAAGGGAAGAATGAAATTCAAAGCATGCCCAGAAAGTTGTGTGAAGCTCCCACCAGTCATTTATGGTTATAATTGTGTGTCTTTACTTTCAAAGTACAGGGTTGTACCTTTCACGATCACTCTTGTATTACACAGACACGAATAGTTGAGAAGTCTTTTCTCACATAGCTGGTACAAGCTTGCACTTTTCCTTTCTGGCTATGTGGAAATGACAGCTTGGTCCTTGGAAGGAAAATCAAGCAAAATTAGCAGAGGATGGTTTCGATCCATCGACCTCTGGGTTATGGGCCCAGCACGCTTCCGCTGCGCCACTCTGCTCCTTTGTGAAAGTGTTCTGTTTATGCAGATGAGGAGGCATTCAGAGAAGTGACGTGGGATTGGTCGGGCTCTCACCTCATTTGCCTAAGTATATCGCAAGGCATGCTGGGTGCAGAAAATCTTTATCTTCCCCTCTCACAATCAGTCACAACTGAAAGTCCAGACCCTCTTATTCACTAGCCGTTTCAGGCCTTTAACAAGACAACAGCTCTCCGACGCTCTCTGTCTCTCTCTCTCTCTGTGATCCTAGTGCTTGCATGCTCAGTATTTGGCTTTACCTGGGAGCCAGAGATCTACCCGGTGAGGGCTTGCCGGTATAAGGCTTTAGAGCGTTTGGGAGCGTTCGGTACATGAGAGGACGTTGGACTGGAAGCTATGCAAATTTGAAGCATCCAAACTTCCTGCTGCAGTCGGAGGCTCTTTCCATGGACATCTGCCTTTTGGATTCCTCTAAACTTGCCCTCTGATGAAACATTTTGTGAGCTGCAGTTACCTCCGACGGCTACAAGGTGGTGCTACATTCAGGTGAGGGCACAAGTATGCACAAAATGTTGGGGACTTTTGCCAGATTTATTGCTGGATCTTGCATATTTTTTTCAGAGGCTAAATATTGCCTAGGAAATGCTTTTTAACATAGAGATGCTGGAGTTAAAATGTCTGGTCGGGCCTCAGCCCTTTCATTGTCTGCCCACTGTAACATATTTTTTTACCAGTACATGTGAGTGGTGACTCTGCTTTATGAAACTTATCATATATTAGGACAATGAATATAGCAGAAGGGGCGATCGAAATGCTTGCCTACATATTTGTTTATTTTTTATATAATGGCTGATTAACCTCTTAATTATATTACCATTTTGTGAAATGTTGCTTTAAAATATATCCTGCTTGCAGAATATATAAGTATTTGTATTGCGTTGGCCGGGAATCGAACCCGGGTCAACTGCTTGGAAGGCAGCTATGCTCACCACTATACCACCAACGCCCTCAGATCTTTGCGCTCTCGGTTCTAAACATTAGGACCCTGAGTTCAATGACTATCATGCACCAGCTTCAATGGTGCATTTGGTTTAGATACCAACATGAAAAGCAATAGAAAGTTTTTGTAGAAGGTAAGGAACTGGGATTGAAACCAAGGACAAAGCTGTGCAGAAGAGAAGAATGGAAAGCAGCAATACAAATAATAGATATGAACACATAGAGGCAGCATGGGAAGCAAAGCAGGGAAGAGAAATAGAGAACATTCCATGAAATGCCCAGGAGATAGATAAGAGCAGAACAAAAAAGGGAAGAATGAAATTCAAAGCCTCCACATAAAAGTGTTTGAAGGTCCCACCAGTCATTCATGCTTATTATTGTGTGCCTTTACTTTCAAAGTACAGTGTGGAGCTTTTGACGATCCCTCTCTTGTATTTCAGCAGACACAGATAGTTGAGAAGTCTTTTCTCACATAGCTGGCACAAGCTTGCGCTTTTCCTTGCTGGTAGCGTGGAAATGACAGCTTGGTCCTTGGAAGTAAAATCAAGCAAAATTAGCAGAGGATGGTTTCGATCCATCGACCTCTGGGTTATGGGCCCAGCACGCTTCCGCTGCGCCACTCTGCTCCGTTGTGAAAGTGTTCTTTTTATGCAGATAAGGAGCATTAGGCAGAGTAGCATGGGATTGGTCTGGCTCTCACCTCATTTGCATAAGTATATCCCAAGGCATGCTGGGTGCAGAAAAACTTCATCTTCCCCTCTCACAATCAGTCATAACTGAAAGTCAGACACTCTTAGGCACTAGCCGTTTCAGGCCTTTATCAAGACAGTAGCTCTTGAACCATCTCTCTCTCGCTCTGTGATCCTAGCACTAGCATGCTCAGGATTTGGCTTTACCTTGGAGCCAGAGATATACCCGGTGAGGGCTTGCCCGGTGTGAGGCTTTTGAGCGTTTGGGAGCGTTTGGGAGCGTTGTGGACGTTGGACAGGAAACTATGCGAATATGAAGCCTCCAACATTCCTGCTTCAGTGAGTGGTTCTTTCCATGGACATCTGACTCTTGGATTCCTCTCAACTTGCCTTCTGATAAAACATTTTGTGAGCAGCAGTTTCCTTCGACAGCTACAAGGTGGCGCTACATTCAGGTGAGAGCACAAGTATGCACAAAATGTTAGGGACTTTTGCCAGATTTATCGGTGGATCTTGCATATTTTTTCAGAGGCTAGATATTGCCTAGAAATGCTTTTTAACATAGAGATGCTGGAGTTACAATGTCTGGTCGGGCCTCAGCCCTTCCATTGTTTGCCCACTGTAACAAATTTATTACCAGCACATGTGTGTTGTGACTCTGCTTTATGAAACTTATCATATATTAGGACAATGTATGTAGCAGAAGGTGCGATTGAGATGTTTGCCCACGTATTTGTTTATTTTTTTATATATGGCTGATTAATCTGTTCGTGAAATTTCCATTTTGTGACATGTTGCATTACAATATATCCTGCTTGCAGAATATATAAGTATTTTCAGTGCGTTGGCCGGGAATCGAACCCGGGTCAACTGCTTGGGAAGCAGCTATGCTCACCACTATACCACCAACGCCCTCTGATGTGTTAGCTCTCGGTTCTAAATATTACGTTGCAGAAATCAATGACTATCTTGCACCAGCTTCAATGGTGCATTTGGTTTAGATACCAACATGAGAAGCAGTAGAACGTTTTTTGCAGAGGGTAAGGAACTGGGGATTGAAACCAAGGACAAAGTTGTGCAGAAGAGAAGAAATGAAAAGCAACAGTACAAATAGTAGAAATGAGCATATATAGGCAGCATGGGAAGCAAAGCAGGGAAGAGAAAGAGAACATTCCATGAAATGCCCAGGAGATAGATAAGAGCAGAACAAAAAGGGAAGAATGAAATTCAAAGCATGCCCAGAAAGTTGTGTGAAGCTCCCACCAGTCATTTATGGTTATAATTGTGTGTCTTTACTTTCAAAGTACAGGGTTGTACCTTTCACGATCACTCTTGTATTACACAGACACGAATAGTTGAGAAGTCTTTTCTCACATAGCTGGTACAAGCTTGCACTTTTCCTTTCTGGCTATGTGGAAATGACAGCTTGGTCCTTGGAAGGAAAATCAAGCAAAATTAGCAGAGGATGGTTTCGATCCATCGACCTCTGGGTTATGGGCCCAGCACGCTTCCGCTGCGCCACTCTGCTCCTTTGTGAAAGTGTTCTGTTTATGCAGATGAGGAGGCATTCAGAGAAGTGACGTGGGATTGGTCGGGCTCTCACCTCATTTGCCTAAGTATATCGCAAGGCATGCTGGGTGCAGAAAATCTTTATCTTCCCCTCTCACAATCAGTCACAACTGAAAGTCCAGACCCTCTTATTCACTAGCCGTTTCAGGCCTTTAACAAGACAACAGCTCTCCGACGCTCTCTGTCTCTCTCTCTCTCTGTGATCCTAGTGCTTGCATGCTCAGTATTTGGCTTTACCTGGGAGCCAGAGATCTACCCGGTGAGGGCTTGCCGGTATAAGGCTTTAGAGCGTTTGGGAGCGTTCGGTACATGAGAGGACGTTGGACTGGAAGCTATGCAAATTTGAAGCATCCAAACTTCCTGCTGCAGTCGGAGGCTCTTTCCATGGACATCTGCCTTTTGGATTCCTCTAAACTTGCCCTCTGATGAAACATTTTGTGAGCTGCAGTTACCTCCGACGGCTACAAGGTGGTGCTACATTCAGGTGAGGGCACAAGTATGCACAAAATGTTGGGGACTTTTGCCAGATTTATTGCTGGATCTTGCATATTTTTTTCAGAGGCTAAATATTGCCTAGGAAATGCTTTTTAACATAGAGATGCTGGAGTTAAAATGTCTGGTCGGGCCTCAGCCCTTTCATTGTCTGCCCACTGTAACATATTTTTTTACCAGTACATGTGAGTGGTGACTCTGCTTTATGAAACTTATCATATATTAGGACAATGAATATAGCAGAAGGGGCGATCGAAATGCTTGCCTACATATTTGTTTATTTTTTATATAATGGCTGATTAACCTCTTAATTATATTACCATTTTGTGAAATGTTGCTTTAAAATATATCCTGCTTGCAGAATATATAAGTATTTGTATTGCGTTGGCCGGGAATCGAACCCGGGTCAACTGCTTGGAAGGCAGCTATGCTCACCACTATACCACCAACGCCCTCAGATCTTTGCGCTCTCGGTTCTAAACATTAGGACCCTGAGTTCAATGACTATCATGCACCAGCTTCAATGGTGCATTTGGTTTAGATACCAACATGAAAAGCAATAGAAAGTTTTTGTAGAAGGTAAGGAACTGGGATTGAAACCAAGGACAAAGCTGTGCAGAAGAGAAGAATGGAAAGCAGCAATACAAATAATAGATATGAACACATAGAGGCAGCATGGGAAGCAAAGCAGGGAAGAGAAATAGAGAACATTCCATGAAATGCCCAGGAGATAGATAAGAGCAGAACAAAAAAGGGAAGATTGAAATTCAAAGCCTCCACATAAAAGTGTTTGAAGGTCCCACCAGTCATTCATGCTTATTATTGTGTGCCTTTACTTTCAAAGTACAGTGTGGAGCTTTTGACGATCCCTCTCTTGTATT
This sequence comes from Lissotriton vulgaris, assembly GCF_964263255.1. NCBI lineage: Eukaryota > Metazoa > Chordata > Amphibia > Caudata > Salamandridae > Lissotriton > Lissotriton vulgaris. The sequence goes on from NC_141697.1 coordinate 540,271,188, forward strand.
TCAGCAGACACAGATAGTTGAGAAGTCTTTTCTCACATAGCTGGCACAAGCTTGCGCTTTTCCTTGCTGGTAGCGTGGAAATGACAGCTTGGTCCTTGGAAGTAAAATCAAGCAAAATTAGCAGAGGATGGTTTCGATCCATCGACCTCTGGGTTATGGGCCCAGCACGCTTCCGCTGTGCCACTCTGCTCCGTTGTGAAAGTGTTCTTTTTATGCAGATAAGGAGCATTAGGCAGAGTAGCATGGGATTGGTCTGGCTCTCACCTCATTTGCATAAGTATATCCCAAGGCATGCTGGGTGCAGAAAAACTTCATCTTCCCCTCTCACAATCAGTCATAACTGAAAGTCAGACACTCTTAGGCACTAGCCGTTTCAGGCCTTTATCAAGACAGTAGCTCTTGAACCATCTCTCTCTCGCTCTGTGATCCTAGCACTAGCATGCTCAGGATTTGGCTTTACCTTGGAGCCAGAGATATACCCGGTGAGGGCTTGCCCGGTGTGAGGCTTTTGAGCGTTTGGGAGCGTTTGGGAGCGTTGTGGACGTTGGACAGGAAACTATGCGAATATGAAGCCTCCAACATTCCTGCTTCAGTGAGTGGTTCTTTCCATGGACATCTGACTCTTGGATTCCTCTCAACTTGCCTTCTGATAAAACATTTTGTGAGCAGCAGTTTCCTTCGACAGCTACAAGGTGGCGCTACATTCAGGTGAGAGCACAAGTATGCACAAAATGTTAGGGACTTTTGCCAGATTTATCGGTGGATCTTGCATATTTTTTCAGAGGCTAGATATTGCCTAGAAATGCTTTTTAACATAGAGATGCTGGAGTTACAATGTCTGGTCGGGCCTCAGCCCTTCCATTGTTTGCCCACTGTAACAAATTTATTACCAGCACATGTGTGTTGTGACTCTGCTTTATGAAACTTATCATATATTAGGACAATGTATGTAGCAGAAGGTGCGATTGAGATGTTTGCCCACGTATTTGTTTATTTTTTTATATATGGCTGATTAATCTGTTCGTGAAATTTCCATTTTGTGACATGTTGCATTACAATATATCCTGCTTGCAGAATATATAAGTATTTTCAGTGCGTTGGCCGGGAATCGAACCCGGGTCAACTGCTTGGGAAGCAGCTATGCTCACCACTATACCACCAACGCCCTCTGATGTGTTAGCTCTCGGTTCTAAATATTACGTTGCAGAAATCAATGACTATCTTGCACCAGCTTCAATGGTGCATTTGGTTTAGATACCAACATGAGAAGCAGTAGAACGTTTTTTGCAGAGGGTAAGGAACTGGGGATTGAAACCAAGGACAAAGTTGTGCAGAAGAGAAGAAATGAAAAGCAACAGTACAAATAGTAGAAATGAGCATATATAGGCAGCATGGGAAGCAAAGCAGGGAAGAGAAAGAGAACATTCCATGAAATGCCCAGGAGATAGATAAGAGCAGAACAAAAAGGGAAGAATGAAATTCAAAGCATGCCCAGAAAGTTGTGTGAAGCTCCCACCAGTCATTTATGGTTATAATTGTGTGTCTTTACTTTCAAAGTACAGGGTTGTACCTTTCACGATCACTCTTGTATTACACAGACACGAATAGTTGAGAAGTCTTTTCTCACATAGCTGGTACAAGCTTGCACTTTTCCTTTCTGGCTATGTGGAAATGACAGCTTGGTCCTTGGAAGGAAAATCAAGCAAAATTAGCAGAGGATGGTTTCGATCCATCGACCTCTGGGTTATGGGCCCAGCACGCTTCCGCTGCGCCACTCTGCTCCTTTGTGAAAGTGTTCTGTTTATGCAGATGAGGAGGCATTCAGAGAAGTGACGTGGGATTGGTCGGGCTCTCACCTCATTTGCCTAAGTATATCGCAAGGCATGCTGGGTGCAGAAAATCTTTATCTTCCCCTCTCACAATCAGTCACAACTGAAAGTCCAGACCCTCTTATTCACTAGCCGTTTCAGGCCTTTAACAAGACAACAGCTCTCCGACGCTCTCTGTCTCTCTCTCTCTCTGTGATCCTAGTGCTTGCATGCTCAGTATTTGGCTTTACCTGGGAGCCAGAGATCTACCCGGTGAGGGCTTGCCGGTATAAGGCTTTAGAGCGTTTGGGAGCGTTCGGTACATGAGAGGACGTTGGACTGGAAGCTATGCAAATTTGAAGCATCCAAACTTCCTGCTGCAGTCGGAGGCTCTTTCCATGGACATCTGCCTTTTGGATTCCTCTAAACTTGCCCTCTGATGAAACATTTTGTGAGCTGCAGTTATCTCCGACGGCTACAAGGTGGTGCTACATTCAGGTGAGGGCACAAGTATGCACAAAATGTTGGGGACTTTTGCCAGATTTATTGCTGGATCTTGCATATTTTTTTCAGAGGCTAAATATTGCCTAGGAAATGCTTTTTAACATAGAGATGCTGGAGTTAAAATGTCTGGTCGGGCCTCAGCCCTTTCATTGTCTGCCCACTGTAACATATTTTTTTACCAGTACATGTGAGTGGTGACTCTGCTTTATGAAACTTATCATATATTAGGACAATGAATATAGCAGAAGGGGCGATCGAAATGCTTGCCTACATATTTGTTTATTTTTTATATAATGGCTGATTAACCTCTTAATTATATTACCATTTTGTGAAATGTTGCTTTAAAATATATCCTGCTTGCAGAATATATAAGTATTTGTACTGCGTTGGCCGGGAATCGAACCCGGGTCAACTGCTTGGAAGGCAGCTATGCTCACCACTATACCACCAACGCCCTCTGATCTTTGCGCTCTCGGTTCTAAACATTAGGACCCTGAGTTCAATGACTATCATGCACCAGCTTCAATGGTGCATTTGGTTTAGATACCAACATGAAAAGCAATAGAAAGTTTTTGTAGAGGGTAAGGAACTGGGATTGAAACCAAGGACAAAGCTGTGCAGAAGAGAAGAATGGAAAGCAGCAATACAAATAATAGATATGAACACATAGAGGCAGCATGGGAAGCAAAGCAGGGAAGAGAAATAGAGAACATTCCATGAAATGCCCAGGAGATAGATAAGAGCAGAACAAAAAAGGGAAGATTGAAATTCAAAGCCTCCACATAAAAGTGTTTGAAGGTCCCACCAGTCATTCATGCTTATTATTGTGTGCCTTTACTTTCAAAGTACAGTGTGGAGCTTTTGACGATCCCTCTCTTGTATTTCAGCAGACACAGATAGTTGAGAAGTCTTTTCTCACATAGCTGGCACAAGCTTGCGCTTTTCCTTGCTGGTAGCGTGGAAATGACAGCTTGGTCCTTGGAAGTAAAATCAAGCAAAATTAGCAGAGGATGGTTTCGATCCATCGACCTCTGGGTTATGGGCCCAGCACGCTTCCGCTGTGCCACTCTGCTCCGTTGTGAAAGTGTTCTTTTTATGCAGATAAGGAGCATTAGGCAGAGTAGCATGGGATTGGTCTGGCTCTCACCTCATTTGCATAAGTATATCCCAAGGCATGCTGGGTGCAGAAAAACTTCATCTTCCCCTCTCACAATCAGTCATAACTGAAAGTCAGACACTCTTAGGCACTAGCCGTTTCAGGCCTTTATCAAGACAGTAGCTCTTGAACCATCTCTCTCTCGCTCTGTGATCCTAGCACTAGCATGCTCAGGATTTGGCTTTACCTTGGAGCCAGAGATATACCCGGTGAGGGCTTGCCCGGTGTGAGGCTTTTGAGCGTTTGGGAGCGTTTGGGAGCGTTGTGGACGTTGGACAGGAAACTATGCGAATATGAAGCCTCCAACATTCCTGCTTCAGTGAGTGGTTCTTTCCATGGACATCTGACTCTTGGATTCCTCTCAACTTGCCTTCTGATAAAACATTTTGTGAGCAGCAGTTTCCTTCGACAGCTACAAGGTGGCGCTACATTCAGGTGAGAGCACAAGTATGCACAAAATGTTAGGGACTTTTGCCAGATTTATCGGTGGATCTTGCATATTTTTTCAGAGGCTAGATATTGCCTAGAAATGCTTTTTAACATAGAGATGCTGGAGTTACAATGTCTGGTCGGGCCTCAGCCCTTCCATTGTTTGCCCACTGTAACAAATTTATTACCAGCACATGTGTGTTGTGACTCTGCTTTATGAAACTTATCATATATTAGGACAATGTATGTAGCAGAAGGTGCGATTGAGATGTTTGCCCACGTATTTGTTTATTTTTTTATATATGGCTGATTAATCTGTTCGTGAAATTTCCATTTTGTGACATGTTGCATTACAATATATCCTGCTTGCAGAATATATAAGTATTTTCAGTGCGTTGGCCGGGAATCGAACCCGGGTCAACTGCTTGGGAAGCAGCTATGCTCACCACTATACCACCAACGCCCTCTGATGTGTTAGCTCTCGGTTCTAAATATTACGTTGCAGAAATCAATGACTATCTTGCACCAGCTTCAATGGTGCATTTGGTTTAGATACCAACATGAGAAGCAGTAGAACGTTTTTTGCAGAGGGTAAGGAACTGGGGATTGAAACCAAGGACAAAGTTGTGCAGAAGAGAAGAAATGAAAAGCAACAGTACAAATAGTAGAAATGAGCATATATAGGCAGCATGGGAAGCAAAGCAGGGAAGAGAAAGAGAACATTCCATGAAATGCCCAGGAGATAGATAAGAGCAGAACAAAAAGGGAAGAATGAAATTCAAAGCATGCCCAGAAAGTTGTGTGAAGCTCCCACCAGTCATTTATGGTTATAATTGTGTGTCTTTACTTTCAAAGTACAGGGTTGTACCTTTCACGATCACTCTTGTATTACACAGACACGAATAGTTGAGAAGTCTTTTCTCACATAGCTGGTACAAGCTTGCACTTTTCCTTTCTGGCTATGTGGAAATGACAGCTTGGTCCTTGGAAGGAAAATCAAGCAAAATTAGCAGAGGATGGTTTCGATCCATCGACCTCTGGGTTATGGGCCCAGCACGCTTCCGCTGCGCCACTCTGCTCCTTTGTGAAAGTGTTCTGTTTATGCAGATGAGGAGGCATTCAGAGAAGTGACGTGGGATTGGTCGGGCTCTCACCTCATTTGCCTAAGTATATCGCAAGGCATGCTGGGTGCAGAAAATCTTTATCTTCCCCTCTCACAATCAGTCACAACTGAAAGTCCAGACCCTCTTATTCACTAGCCGTTTCAGGCCTTTAACAAGACAACAGCTCTCCGACGCTCTCTGTCTCTCTCTCTCTCTGTGATCCTAGTGCTTGCATGCTCAGTATTTGGCTTTACCTGGGAGCCAGAGATCTACCCGGTGAGGGCTTGCCGGTATAAGGCTTTAGAGCGTTTGGGAGCGTTCGGTACATGAGAGGACGTTGGACTGGAAGCTATGCAAATTTGAAGCATCCAAACTTCCTGCTGCAGTCGGAGGCTCTTTCCATGGACATCTGCCTTTTGGATTCCTCTAAACTTGCCCTCTGATGAAACATTTTGTGAGCTGCAGTTATCTCCGACGGCTACAAGGTGGTGCTACATTCAGGTGAGGGCACAAGTATGCACAAAATGTTGGGGACTTTTGCCAGATTTATTGCTGGATCTTGCATATTTTTTTCAGAGGCTAAATATTGCCTAGGAAATGCTTTTTAACATAGAGATGCTGGAGTTAAAATGTCTGGTCGGGCCTCAGCCCTTTCATTGTCTGCCCACTGTAACATATTTTTTTACCAGTACATGTGAGTGGTGACTCTGCTTTATGAAACTTATCATATATTAGGACAATGAATATAGCAGAAGGGGCGATCGAAATGCTTGCCTACATATTTGTTTATTTTTTATATAATGGCTGATTAACCTCTTAATTATATTACCATTTTGTGAAATGTTGCTTTAAAATATATCCTGCTTGCAGAATATATAAGTATTTGTACTGCGTTGGCCGGGAATCGAACCCGGGTCAACTGCTTGGAAGGCAGCTATGCTCACCACTATACCACCAACGCCCTCTGATCTTTGCGCTCTCGGTTCTAAACATTAGGACCCTGAGTTCAATGACTATCATGCACCAGCTTCAATGGTGCATTTGGTTTAGATACCAACATGAAAAGCAATAGAAAGTTTTTGTAGAGGGTAAGGAACTGGGATTGAAACCAAGGACAAAGCTGTGCAGAAGAGAAGAATGGAAAGCAGCAATACAAATAATAGATATGAACACATAGAGGCAGCATGGGAAGCAAAGCAGGGAAGAGAAATAGAGAACATTCCATGAAATGCCCAGGAGATAGATAAGAGCAGAACAAAAAAGGGAAGAATGAAATTCAAAGCCTCCACATAAAAGTGTTTGAAGGTCCCACCAGTCATTCATGCTTATTATTGTGTGCCTTTACTTTCAAAGTACAGTGTGGAGCTTTTGACGATCCCTCTCTTGTATTTCAGCAGACACAGATAGTTGAGAAGTCTTTTCTCACATAGCTGGCACAAGCTTGCGCTTTTCCTTGCTGGTAGCGTGGAAATGACAGCTTGGTCCTTGGAAGTAAAATCAAGCAAAATTAGCAGAGGATGGTTTCGATCCATCGACCTCTGGGTTATGGGCCCAGCACGCTTCCGCTGCGCCACTTTGCTCCATTGTGAAAGTGTTCTTTTTATGCAGATAAGGAGCATTAGGCAGAGTAGCATGGGATTGGTCTGGCTCTCACCTCATTTGCATAAGTATATCCCAAGGCATGCTGGGTGCAGAAAAACTTCATCTTCCCCTCTCACAATCAGTCATAACTGAAAGTCAGACACTCTTAGGCACTAGCCGTTTCAGGCCTTTATCAAGACAGTAGCTCTTGAACCATCTCTCTCTCGCTCTGTGATCCTAGCACTAGCATGCTCAGGATTTGGCTTTACCTTGGAGCCAGAGATATACCCGGTGAGGGCTTGCCCGGTGTGAGGCTTTTGAGCGTTTGGGAGCGTTCGGGACGTGAGTGGACGTTGGACAGGAAACTATGCGAATATGAAGCCTCCAACATTCCTGCTTCAGTGAGTGGTTCTTTCCATGGACATCTGACTCTTGGATTCCTCTCAACTTGCCTTCTGATAAAACATTTTGTGAGCAGCAGTTTCCTTCGACAGCTACAAGGTGGCGCTACATTCAGGTGAGAGCACAAGTATGCACAAAATGTTAGGGACTTTTGCCAGATTTATCGGTGGATCTTGCATATTTTTTCAGAGACTAGATATTGCCTAGAAATGCTTTTTAACATAGAGATGCTGGAGTTACAATGTCTGGTCGGGCCTCAGCCCTTCCATTGTTTGCCCACTGTAACAAATTTATTACCAGCACATGTGTGTTGTGACTCTGCTTTATGAAACTTATCATATATTAGGACAATGTATGTAGCAGAAGGTGCGATTGAGATGTTTTCCCACGTATTTGTTTATTTTTTTATATATGGCTGATTAATCTGTTCGTGAAATTTCCATTTTGTGACATGTTGCATTACAATATATCCTGCTTGCAGAATATATAAGTATTTTCAGTGCGTTGGCCGGGAATCGAACCCGGGTCAACTGCTTGGGAAGCAGCTATGCTCACCACTATACCACCAACGCCCTCTGATGTGTTAGCTCTCGGTTCTAAATATTACGTTGCAGAAATCAATGACTATCTTGCACCAGCTTCAATGGTGCATTTGGTTTAGATACCAACATGAGAAGCAGTAGAACGTTTTTTGCAGAGGGTAAGGAACTGGGGATTGAAACCAAGGACAAAGTTGTGCAGAAGAGAAGAAATGAAAAGCAACAGTACAAATAGTAGAAATGAGCATATATAGGCAGCATGGGAAGCAAAGCAGGGAAGAGAAAGAGAACATTCCATGAAATGCCCAGGAGATAGATAAGAGCAGAACAAAAAGGGAAGAATGAAATTCAAAGCATGCCCAGAAAGTTGTGTGAAGCTCCCACCAGTCAGTCATTTATGGTTATAATTGTGTGTCTTTACTTTCAAAGTACAGGGTTGTACCTTTCACGATCACTCTTGTATTACACAGACACGAATAGTTGAGAAGTCTTTTCTCACATAGCTGGCACAAGCTTGCACTTTTCCTTTCTGGCTATGTGGAAATGACAGCTTGGTCCTTGGAAGGAAAATCAAGCAAAATTAGCAGAGGATGGTTTCGATCCATCGACCTCTGGGTTATGGGCCCAGCACGCTTCCGCTGCGCCACTCTGCTCCTTTGTGAAAGTGTTCTCTTTATGCAGATGAGGAGGCATTCAGAGAAGTGACGTGGGATTGGTCGGGCTCTCACCTCATTTGCCTAAGTATATCGCAAGGCATGCTGGGTGCAGAAAATCTTTATCTTCCCCTCTCACAATCAGTCACAACTGAAAGTCCAGACCCTCTTAGGCACTAGCCGTTTCAGGCCTTTAACAAGACAACAGCTCTCCGACGCTCTCTGTCTCTCTCTCTCTCTGTGATCCTAGTGCTTGCATGCTCAGTATTTGGCTTTTCCTGGGAGCCAGAGATCTACCCGGTGAGGGCTTGCCGGTATAAGGATTTAGAGCGTTTGGGAGCGTTCGGTACATGAGAGGACGTTGGACTGGAAGCTATGCAAATTTGAAGCATCCAAACTTCCTGCTGCAGTCGGAGGCTCTTTCCATGGACATCTGCCTTTTGGATTCCTCTAAACTTGCCCTCTGATGAAACATTTTGTGAGCTGCAGTTACCTCCGACGGCTACAAGGTGGTGCTACATTCAGGTGAGGGCACAAGTATGCACAAAATGTTGGGGACTTTTGCCAGATTTATTGCTGGACCTTGCATATTTTTTTCAGAGGCTAAATATTGCCTAGGAAATGCTTTTTAACATAGAGATGCTGGAGTTAAAATGTCTGGTCGGGCCTCAGCCCTTTCATTGTCTGCCCACTGTAACATATTTTTTTACCAGTACATGTGAGTGGTGACTCTGCTTTATGAAACTTATCATATATTAGGACAATGAATATAGCAGAAGGGGCGATCGAAATGCTTGCCTACATATTTGTTTATTTTTTATATAATGGCTGATTAACCTCTTAATTATATTACCATTTTGTGAAATGTTGCTTTAAAATATATCCTGCTTGCAGAATATATAAGTATTTGTACTGCGTTGGCCGGGAATCGAACCCGGGTCAACTGCTTGGAAGGCAGCTATGCTCACCACTATACCACCAACGCCCTCTGATCTTTGCGCTCTCGGTTCTAAACATTAGGACCCTGAGTTCAATGACTATCATGCACCAGCTTCAATGGTGCATTTGGTTTAGATACCAACATGAAAAGCAATAGAAAGTTTTTGTAGAGGGTAAGGAACTGGGATTGAAACCAAGGACAAAGCTGTGCAGAAGAGAAGAATGGAAAGCAGCAATACAAATAATAGATATGAACACATAGAGGCAGCATGGGAAGCAAAGCAGGGAAGAGAAATAGAGAACATTCCATGAAATGCCCAGGAGATAGATAAGAGCAGAACAAAAAAGGGAAGAATGAAATTCAAAGCCTCCACATAAAAGTGTTTGAAGGTCCCACCAGTCATTCATGCTTATTATTGTGTGCCTTTACTTTCAAAGTACAGTGTGGAGCTTTTGACGATCCCTCTCTTGTATTTCAGCAGACACAGATAGTTGAGAAGTCTTTTCTCACATAGCTGGCACAAGCTTGCGCTTTTCCTTGCTGGTAGCGTGGAAATGACAGCTTGGTCCTTGGAAGTAAAATCAAGCAAAATTAGCAGAGGATGGTTTCGATCCATCGACCTCTGGGTTATGGGCCCAGCACGCTTCCGCTGCGCCACTCTGCTCCGTTGTGAAAGTGTTCTTTTTATGCAGATAAGGAGCATTAGGCAGAGTAGCATGGGATTGGTCTGGCTCTCACCTCATTTGCATAAGTATATCCCAAGGCATGCTGGGTGCAGAAAAACTTCATATTCCCCTCTCACAATCAGTCATAACTGAAAGTCAGACACTCTTAGGCACTAGCCGTTTCAGGCCTTTATCAAGACAGTAGCTCTTGAACCATCTCTCTCTCGCTCTGTGATCCTAGCACTAGCATGCTCAGGATTTGGCTTTACCTTGGAGCCAGAGATATACCCGGTGAGGGCTTGCCCGGTGTGAGGCTTTTGAGCGTTTGGGAGCGTTGTGGACGTTGGACAGGAAACTATGCGAATATGAAGCCTCCAACATTCCTGCTTCAGTGAGTGGTTCTTTCCATGGACATCTGACTCTTGGATTCCTCTCAACTTGCCTTCTGATAAAACATTTTGTGAGCAGCAGTTTCCTTCGACAGCTACAAGGTGGCGCTACATTCAGGTGAGAGCACAAGTATGCACAAAATGTTAGGGACTTTTGCCAGATTTATCGGTGGATCTTGCATATTTTTTCAGAGGCTAGATATTGCCTAGAAATGCTTTTTAACATAGAGATGCTGGAGTTACAATGTCTGGTCGGGCCTCAGCCCTTCCATTGTTTGCCCACTGTAACAAATTTATTACCAGCACATGTGTGTTGTGACTCTGCTTTATGAAACTTATCATATATTAGGACAATGTATGTAGCAGAAGGTGCGATTGAGATGTTTGCCCACGTATTTGTTTATTTTTTTATATATGGCTGATTAATCTGTTCGTGAAATTTCCATTTTGTGACATGTTGCATTACAATATATCCTGCTTGCAGAATATATAAGTATTTTCAGTGCGTTGGCCGGGAATTGAACCCGGGTCAACTGCTTGGGAAGCAGCTATGCTCACCACTATACCACCAACGCCCTCTGATGTGTTAGCTCTCGGTTCTAAATATTACGTTGCAGAAATCAATGACTATCTTGCACCAGCTTCAATGGTGCATTTGGTTTAGATACCAACATGAGAAGCAGTAGAACGTTTTTTGCAGAGGGTAAGGAACTGGGGATTGAAACCAAGGACAAAGTTGTGCAGAAGAGAAGAAATGAAAAGCAACAGTACAAATAGTAGAAATGAGCATATATAGGCAGCATGGGAAGCAAAGCAGGGAAGAGAAAGAGAACATTCCATGAAATGCCCAGGAGATATATAAGAGCAGAACAAAAAGGGAAGAATGAAATTCAAAGCATGCCCAGAAAGTTGTGTGAAGCTCCCACCAGTCAGTCATTTATGGTTATAATTGTGTGTCTTTACTTTCAAAGTACAGGGTTGTACCTTTCACGATCACTCTTGTATTACACAGACATGAATAGTTGAGAAGTCTTTTCTCACATAGCTGGCACAAGCTTGCACTTTTCCTTTCTGGCTATGTGGAAATGACAGCTTGGTCCTTGGAAGGAAAATCAAGCAAAATTAGCAGAGGATGGTTTCGATCCATCGACCTCTGGGTTATGGGCCCAGCACGCTTCCGCTGCGCCACTCTGCTCCTTTGTGAAAGTGTTCTCTTTATGCAGATGAGGAGGCATTCAGAGAAGTGACGTGGGATTGGTCGGGCTCTCACCTCATTTGCCTAAGTATATCGCAAGGCATGCTGGGTGCAGAAAATCTTTATCTTCCCCTCTCACAATCAGTCACAACTGAAAGTCCAGACCCTCTTAGGCACTAGCCGTTTCAGGCCTTTAACAAGACAACAGCTCTCCGACGCTCTCTGTCTCTCTCTCTCTCTGTGATCCTAGTGCTTGCATGCTCAGTATTTGGCTTTTCCTGGGAGCCAGAGATCTACCCGGTGAGGGCTTGCCGGTATAAGGCTTTAGAGCGTTTGGGAGCGTTCGGTACATGAGAGGACGTTGGACTGGAAGCTATGCAAATTTGAAGCATCCAAACTTCCTGCTGCAGTCGGAGGCTCTTTCCATGGACATCTGCCTTTTGGATTCCTCTAAACTTGCCCTCTGATGAAACATTTTGTGAGCTGCAGTTACCTCCGACGGCTACAAGGTGGTGCTACATTCAGGTGAGGGCACAAGTATGCACAAAATGTTGGGGACTTTTGCCAGATTTATTGCTGGATCTTGCATATTTTTTTCAGAGGCTAAATATTGCCTAGGAAATGCTTTTTAACATAGAGATGCTGGAGTTAAAATGTCTGGTTGGGCCTCAGCCCTTTCATTGTCTGCCCACTGTAACATATTTTTTTACCAGTACATGTGAGTGGTGACTCTGCTTTATGAAACTTATCATATATTAGGACAATGAATATAGCAGAAGGGGCGATCGAAATGCTTGCCTACATATTTGTTTATTTTTTATATAATGGCTGATTAACCTCTTAATTATATTACCATTTTGTGAAATGTTGCTTTAAAATATATCCTGCTTGCAGAATATATAAGTATTTGTACTGCGTTGGCCGGGAATCGAACCCGGGTCAACTGCTTGGAAGGCAGCTATGCTCACCACTATACCACCAACGCCCTCTGATCTTTGCGCTCTCTGTTGTAAACATTAGGACCCTGAGTTCAATGACTATCATGCACCAGCTTCAATGGTGCATTTGGTTTAGATACCAACATGAAAAGCAATAGAAAGTTTTTGTAGAGGGTAAGGAACTGGGATTGAAACCAAGGACAAAGCTGTGCAGAAGAGAAGAATGGAAAGCAGCAATACAAATAATAGATATGAACACATAGAGGCAGCATGGGAAGCAAAGCAGGGAAGAGAAATAGAGAACATTCCATGAAATGCCCAGGAGATAGATAAGAGCAGAACAAAAAAGGGAAGAATGAAATTCAAAGCCTCCACATAAAAGTGTTTGAAGGTCCCACCAGTCATTCATGCTTATTATTGTGTGCCTTTACTTTCAAAGTACAGTGTGGAGCTTTTGACGATCCCTCTCTTGTATTTCAGCAGACACAGATAGTTGAGAAGTCTTTTCTCACATAGCTGGCACAAGCTTGCGCTTTTCCTTGCTGGTAGCGTGGAAATGACAGCTTGGTCCTTGGAAGTAAAATCAAGCAAAATTAGCAGAGGATGGTTTCGATCCATCGACCTCTGGGTTATGGGCCCAGCACGCTTCCGCTGCGCCACTCTGCTCCGTTGTGAAAGTGTTCTTTTTATGCAGATAAGGAGCATTAGGCAGAGTAGCATGGGATTGGTCTGGCTCTCACCTCATTTGCATAAGTATATCCCAAGGCATGCTGGGTGCAGAAAAACTTCATATTCCCCTCTCACAATCAGTCATAACTGAAAGTCAGACACTCTTAGGCACTAGCCGTTTCAGGCCTTTATCAAGACAGTAGCTCTTGAACCATCTCTCTCTCGCTCTGTGATCCTAGCACTAGCATGCTCAGGATTTGGCTTTACCTTGGAGCCAGAGATATACCCGGTGAGGGGAGGCTTTTGAGCGTTTGGGAGCGTTGTGGACGTTGGACAGGAAACTATGCGAATATGAAGCCTCCAACATTCCTGCTTCAGTGAGTGGTTCTTTCCATGGACATCTGACTCTTGGATTCCTCTCAACTTGCCTTCTGATAAAACATTTTGTGAGCAGCAGTTTCCTTCGACAGCTACAAGGTGGCGCTACATTCAGGTGAGAGCACAAGTATGCACAAAATGTTAGGGACTTTTGCCAGATTTATCGGTGGATCTTGCATATTTTTTCAGAGGCTAGATATTGCCTAGAAATGCTTTTTAACATAGAGATGCTGGAGTTACAATGTCTGGTCGGGCCTCAGCCCTTCCATTGTTTGCCCACTGTAACAAATTTATTACCAGCACATGTGTGTTGTGACTCTGCTTTATGAAACTTATCATATATTAGGACAATGTATGTAGCAGAAGGTGCGATTGAGATGTTTGCCCACGTATTTGTTTATTTTTTTATATATGGCTGATTAATCTGTTCGTGAAATTTCCATTTTGTGACATGTTGCATTACAATATATCCTGCTTGCAGAATATATAAGTATTTTCAGTGCGTTGGCCGGGAATCGAACCCGGGTCAACTGCTTGGGAAGCAGCTATGCTCACCACTATACCACCAACGCCCTCTGATGTGTTAGCTCTCGGTTCTAAATATTACGTTGCAGAAATCAATGACTATCTTGCACCAGCTTCAATGGTGCATTTGGTTTAGATACCAACATGAGAAGCAGTAGAACGTTTTTTGCAGAGGGTAAGGAACTGGGGATTGAAACCAAGGACAAAGTTGTGCAGAAGAGAAGAAATGAAAAGCAACAGTACAAATAGTAGAAATGAGCATATATAGGCAGCATGGGAAGCAAAGCAGGGAAGAGAAAGAGAACATTCCATGAAATGCCCAGGAGATAGATAAGAGCAGAACAAAAAGGGAAGAATGAAATTCAAAGCATGCCCAGAAAGTTGTGTGAAGCTCCCACCAGTCAGTCATTTATGGTTATAATTGTGTGTCTTTACTTTCAAAGTACAGGGTTGTACCTTTCACGATCACTCTTGTATTACACAGACACGAATAGTTGAGAAGTCTTTTCTCACATAGCTGGCACAAGCTTGCACTTTTCCTTTCTGGCTATGTGGAAATGACAGCTTGGTCCTTGGAAGGAAAATCAAGCAAAATTAGCAGAGGATGGTTTCGATCCATCGACCTCTGGGTTATGGGCCCAGCACGCTTCCGCTGCGCCACTCTGCTCCTTTGTGAAAGTGTTCTCTTTATGCAGATGAGGAGGCATTCAGAGAAGTGACGTGGGATTGGTCGGGCTCTCACCTCATTTGCCTAAGTATATCGCAAGGCATGCTGGGTGCAGAAAATCTTTATCTTCCCCTCTCACAATCAGTCACAACTGAAAGTCCAGACCCTCTTAGGCACTAGCCGTTTCAGGCCTTTAACAAGACAACAGCTCTCCGACGCTCTCTGTCTCTCTCTCTCTCTGTGATCCTAGTGCTTGCATGCTCAGTATTTGGCTTTTCCTGGGAGCCAGAGATCTACCCGGTGAGGGCTTGCCGGTATAAGGCTTTAGAGCGTTTGGGAGCGTTCGGTACATGAGAGGACGTTGGACTGGAAGCTATGCAAATTTGAAGCATCCAAACTTCCTGCTGCAGTCGGAGGCTCTTTCCATGGACATCTGCCTTTTGGATTCCTCTAAACTTGCCCTCTGATGAAACATTTTGTGAGCTGCAGTTACCTCCGACGGCTACAAGGTGGTGCTACATTCAGGTGAGGGCACAAGTATGCACAAAATGTTGGGGACTTTTGCCAGATTTATTGCTGGATCTTGCATATTTTTTTCAGAGGCTAAATATTGCCTAGGAAATGCTTTTTAACATAGAGATGCTGGAGTTAAAATGTCTGGTCGGGCCTCAGCCCTTTCATTGTCTGCCCACTGTAACATATTTTTTTACCAGTACATGTGAGTGGTGACTCTGCTTTATGAAACTTATCATATATTAGGACAATGAATATAGCAGAAGGGGCGATCGAAATGCTTGCCTACATATTTGTTTATTTTTTATATAATGGCTGATTAACCTCTTAATTATATTACCATTTTGTGAAATGTTGCTTTAAAATATATCCTGCTTGCAGAATATATAAGTATTTGTACTGCGTTGGCCGGGAATCGAACCCGGGTCAACTGCTTGGAAGGCAGCTATGCTCACCACTATACCACCAACGCCCTCTGATCTTTGCGCTCTCGGTTCTAAACATTAGGACCCTGAGTTCAATGACTATCATGCACCAGCTTCAATGGTGCATTTGGTTTAGATACCAACATGAAAAGCAATAGAAAGTTTTTGTAGAGGGTAAGGAACTGGGATTGAAACCAAGGACAAAGCTGTGCAGAAGAGAAGAATGGAAAGCAGCAATACAAATAATAGATATGAACACATAGAGGCAGCATGGGAAGCAAAGCAGGGAAGAGAAATAGAGAACATTCCATGAAATGCCCAGGAGATAGATAAGAGCAGAACAAAAAAGGGAAGAATGAAATTCAAAGCCTCCACATAAAAGTGTTTGAAGGTCCCACCAGTCATTCATGCTTATTATTGTGTGCCTTTACTTTCAAAGTACAGTGTGGAGCTTTTGACGATCCCTCTCTTGTATTTCAGCAGACACAGATAGTTGAGAAGTCTTTTCTCACATAGCTGGCACAAGCTTGCGCTTTTCCTTGCTGGTAGCGTGGAAATGACAGCTTGGTCCTTGGAAGTAAAATCAAGCAAAATTAGCAGAGGATGGTTTCGATCCATCGACCTCTGGGTTATGGGCCCAGCACGCTTCCGCTGCGCCACTTTGCTCCGTTGTGAAAGTGTTCTTTTTATGCAGATAAGGAGCATTAGGCAGAGTAGCATGGGATTGGTCTGGCTCTCACCTCATTTGCATAAGTATATCCCAAGGCATGCTGGGTGCAGAAAAACTTCATCTTCCCCTCTCACAATCAGTCATAACTGAAAGTCAGACACTCTTAGGCACTAGCCGTTTCAGGCCTTTATCAAGACAGTAGCTCTTGAACCATCTCTCTCTCGCTCTGTGATCCTAGCACTAGCATGCTCAGGATTTGGCTTTACCTTGGAGCCAGAGATATACCCGGTGAGGGCTTGCCCGGTGTGAGGCTTTTGAGCGTTTGGGAGCGTTGTGGACGTTGGACAGGAAACTATGCGAATATGAAGCCTCCAACATTCCTGCTTCAGTGAGTGGTTCTTTCCATGGACATCTGACTCTTGGATTCCTCTCAACTTGCCTTCTGATAAAACATTTTGTGAGCAGCAGTTTCCTTCGACAGCTACAAGGTGGCGCTACATTCAGGTGAGAGCACAAGTATGCACAAAATGTTAGGGACTTTTGCCAGATTTATCGGTGGATCTTGCATATTTTTTCAGAGGCTAGATATTGCCTAGAAATGCTTTTTAACATAGAGATGCTGGAGTTACAATGTCTGGTCGGGCCTCAGCCCTTCCATTGTTTGCCCACTGTAACAAATTTATTACCAGCACATGTGTGTTGTGACTCTGCTTTATGAAACTTATCATATATTAGGACAATGTATGTAGCAGAAGGTGCGATTGAGATGTTTGCCCACGTATTTGTTTATTTTTTTATATATGGCTGATTAATCTGTTCGTGAAATTTCCATTTTGTGACATGTTGCATTACAATATATCCTGCTTGCAGAATATATAAGTATTTTCAGTGCGTTGGCCGGGAATCGAACCCGGGTCAACTGCTTGGGAAGCAGCTATGCTCACCACTATACCACCAACGCCCTCTGATGTGTTAGCTCTCGGTTCTAAATATTACGTTGCAGAAATCAATGACTATCTTGCACCAGCTTCAATGGTGCATTTGGTTTAGATACCAACATGAGAAGCAGTAGAACGTTTTTTGCAGAGGGTAAGGAACTGGGGATTGAAACCAAGGACAAAGTTGTGCAGAAGAGAAGAAATGAAAAGCAACAGTACAAATAGTAGAAATGAGCATATATAGGCAGCATGGGAAGCAAAGCAGGGAAGAGAAAGAGAACATTCCATGAAATGCCCAGGAGATAGATAAGAGCAGAACAAAAAGGGAAGAATGAAATTCAAAGCATGCCCAGAAAGTTGTGTGAAGCTCCCACCAGTCAGTCATTTATGGTTATAATTGTGTGTCTTTACTTTCAAAGTACAGGGTTGTACCTTTCACGATCACTCTTGTATTACACAGACACGAATAGTTGAGAAGTCTTTTCTCACATAGCTGGCACAAGCTTGCACTTTTCCTTTCTGGCTATGTGGAAATGACAGCTTGGTCCTTGGAAGGAAAATCAAGCAAAATTAGCAGAGGATGGTTTCGATCCATCGACCTCTGGGTTATGGGCCCAGCACGCTTCCGCTGCGCCACTCTGCTCCTTTGTGAAAGTGTTCTCTTTATGCAGATGAGGAGGCATTCAGAGAAGTGACGTGGGATTGGTCGGGCTCTCACCTCATTTGCCTAAGTATATCGCAAGGCATGCTGGGTGCAGAAAATCTTTATCTTCCCCTCTCACAATCAGTCACAACTGAAAGTCCAGACCCTCTTAGGCACTAGCCGTTTCAGGCCTTTAACAAGACAACAGCTCTCCGACGCTCTCTGTCTCTCTCTCTCTCTGTGATCCTAGTGCTTGCATGCTCAGTATTTGGCTTTTCCTGGGAGCCAGAGATCTACCCGGTGAGGGCTTGCCGGTATAAGGCTTTAGAGCGTTTGGGAGCGTTCGGTACATGAGAGGACGTTGGACTGGAAGCTATGCAAATTTGAAGCATCCAAACTTCCTGCTGCAGTCGGAGGCTCTTTCCATGGACATCTGCCTTTTGGATTCCTCTAAACTTGCCCTCTGATGAAACATTTTGTGAGCTGCAGTTACCTCCGACGGCTACAAGGTGGTGCTACATTCAGGTGAGGGCACAAGTATGCACAAAATGTTGGGGACTTTTGCCAGATTTATTGCTGGATCTTGCATATTTTTTTCAGAGGCTAAATATTGCCTAGGAAATGCTTTTTAACATAGAGATGCTGGAGTTAAAATGTCTGGTCGGGCCTCAGCCCTTTCATTATCTGCCCACTGTAACATATTTTTTTACCAGTACATGTGAGTGGTGACTCTGCTTTATGAAACTTATCATATATTAGGACAATGAATATAGCAGAAGGGGCGATCGAAATGCTTGCCTACATATTTGTTTATTTTTTATATAATGGCTGATTAACCTCTTAATTATATTACCATTTTGTGAAATGTTGCTTTAAAATATATCCTGCTTGCAGAATATATAAGTATTTGTACTGCGTTGGCCGGGAATCGAACCCGGGTCAACTGCTTGGAAGGCAGCTATGCTCACCACTATACCACCAACGCCCTCTGATCTTTGCGCTCTCGGTTCTAAACATTAGGACCCTGAGTTCAATGACTATCATGCACCAGCTTCAATGGTGCATTTGGTTTAGATACCAACATGAAAAGCAATAGAAAGTTTTTGTAGAGGGTAAGGAACTGGGATTGAAACCAAGGACAAAGCTGTGCAGAAGAGAAGAATGGAAAGCAGCAATACAAATAATAGATATGAACACATAGAGGCAGCATGGGAAGCAAAGCAGGGAAGAGAAATAGAGAACATTCCATGAAATGCCCAGGAGATAGATAAGAGCAGAACAAAAAAGGGAAGAATGAAATTCAAAGCCTCCACATAAAAGTGTTTGAAGGTCCCACCAGTCATTCATGCTTATTATTGTGTGCCTTTACTTTCAAAGTACAGTGTGGAGCTTTTGACGATCCCTCTCTTGTATTTCAGCAGACACAGATAGTTGAGAAGTCTTTTCTCACATAGCTGGCACAAGCTTGCGCTTTTCCTTGCTGGTAGCGTGGAAATGACAGCTTGGTCCTTGGAAGTAAAATCAAGCAAAATTAGCAGAGGATGGTTTCGATCCATCGACCTCTGGGTTATGGGCCCAGCACGCTTCCGCTGCGCCACTTTGCTCCGTTGTGAAAGTGTTCTTTTTATGCAGATAAGGAGCATTAGGCAGAGTAGCATGGGATTGGTCTGGCTCTCACCTCATTTGCATAAGTATATCCCAAGGCATGCTGGGTGCAGAAAAACTTCATCTTCCCCTCTCACAATCAGTCATAACTGAAAGTCAGACACTCTTAGGCACTAGCCGTTTCAGGCCTTTATCAAGACAGTAGCTCTTGAACCATCTCTCTCTCGCTCTGTGATCCTAGCACTAGCATGCTCAGGATTTGGCTTTACCTTGGAGCCAGAGATATACCCGGTGAGGGCTTGCCCGGTGTGAGGCTTTTGAGCGTTTGGGAGCGTTGTGGACGTTGGACAGGAAACTATGCGAATATGAAGCCTCCAACATTCCTGCTTCAGTGAGTGGTTCTTTCCATGGACATCTGACTCTTGGATTCCTCTCAACTTGCCTTCTGATAAAACATTTTGTGAGCAGCAGTTTCCTTCGACAGCTACAAGGTGGCGCTACATTCAGGTGAGAGCACAAGTATGCACAAAATGTTAGGGACTTTTGCCAGATTTATCGGTGGATCTTGCATATTTTTTCAGAGGCTAGATATTGCCTAGAAATGCTTTTTAACATAGAGATGCTGGAGTTACAATGTCTGGTCGGGCCTCAGCCCTTCCATTGTTTGCCCACTGTAACAAATTTATTACCAGCACATGTGTGTTGTGACTCTGCTTTATGAAACTTATCATATATTAGGACAATGTATGTAGCAGAAGGTGCGATTGAGATGTTTGCCCACGTATTTGTTTATTTTTTTATATATGGCTGATTAATCTGTTCGTGAAATTTCCATTTTGTGACATGTTGCATTACAATATATCCTGCTTGCAGAATATATAAGTATTTTCAGTGCGTTGGCCGGGAATCGAACCCGGGTCAACTGCTTGGGAAGCAGCTATGCTCACCACTATACCACCAACGCCCTCTGATGTGTTAGCTCTCGGTTCTAAATATTACGTTGCAGAAATCAATGACTATCTTGCACCAGCTTCAATGGTGCATTTGGTTTAGATACCAACATGAGAAGCAGTAGAACGTTTTTTGCAGAGGGTAAGGAACTGGGGATTGAAACCAAGGACAAAGTTGTGCAGAAGAGAAGAAATGAAAAGCAACAGTACAAATAGTAGAAATGAGCATATATAGGCAGCATGGGAAGCAAAGCAGGGAAGAGAAAGAGAACATTCCATGAAATGCCCAGGAGATAGATAAGAGCAGAACAAAAAGGGAAGAATGAAATTCAAAGCATGCCCAGAAAGTTGTGTGAAGCTCCCACCAGTCAGTCATTTATGGTTATAATTGTGTGTCTTTACTTTCAAAGTACAGGGTTGTACCTTTCACGATCACTCTTGTATTACACAGACACGAATAGTTGAGAAGTCTTTTCTCACATAGCTGGCACAAGCTTGCACTTTTCCTTTCTGGCTATGTGGAAATGACAGCTTGGTCCTTGGAAGGAAAATCAAGCAAAATTAGCAGAGGATGGTTTCGATCCATCGACCTCTGGGTTATGGGCCCAGCACGCTTCCGCTGCGCCACTCTGCTCCTTTGTGAAAGTGTTCTCTTTATGCAGATGAGGAGGCATTCAGAGAAGTGACGTGGGATTGGTCGGGCTCTCACCTCATTTGCCTAAGTATATCGCAAGGCATGCTGGGTGCAGAAAATCTTTATCTTCCCCTCTCACAATCAGTCACAACTGAAAGTCCAGACCCTCTTAGGCACTAGCCGTTTCAGGCCTTTAACAAGACAACAGCTCTCCGACGCTCTCTGTCTCTCTCTCTCTCTGTGATCCTAGTGCTTGCATGCTCAGTATTTGGCTTTTCCTGGGAGCCAGAGATCTACCCGGTGAGGGCTTGCCGGTATAAGGCTTTAGAGCGTTTGGGAGCGTTCGGTACATGAGAGGACGTTGGACTGGAAGCTATGCAAATTTGAAGCATCCAAACTTCCTGCTGCAGTCGGAGGCTCTTTCCATGGACATCTGCCTTTTGGATTCCTCTAAACTTGCCCTCTGATGAAACATTTTGTGAGCTGCAGTTACCTCCGACGGCTACAAGGTGGTGCTACATTCAGGTGAGGGCACAAGTATGCACAAAATGTTGGGGACTTTTGCCAGATTTATTGCTGGATCTTGCATATTTTTTTCAGAGGCTAAATATTGCCTAGGAAATGCTTTTTAACATAGAGATGCTGGAGTTAAAATGTCTGGTCGGGCCTCAGCCCTTTCATTGTCTGCCCACTGTAACATATTTTTTTACCAGTACATGTGAGTGGTGACTCTGCTTTATGAAACTTATCATATATTAGGACAATGAATATAGCAGAAGGGGCGATCGAAATGCTTGCCTACATATTTGTTTATTTTTTATATAATGGCTGATTAACCTCTTAATTATATTACCATTTTGTGAAATGTTGCTTTAAAATATATCCTGCTTGCAGAATATATAAGTATTTGTACTGCGTTGGCCGGGAATCGAACCCGGGTCAACTGCTTGGAAGGCAGCTATGCTCACCACTATACCACCAACGCCCTCTGATCTTTGCGCTCTCGGTTCTAAACATTAGGACCCTGAGTTCAATGACTATCATGCACCAGCTTCAATGGTGCATTTGGTTTAGATACCAACATGAAAAGCAATAGAAAGTTTTTGTAGAGGGTAAGGAACTGGGATTGAAACCAAGGACAAAGCTGTGCAGAAGAGAAGAATGGAAAGCAGCAATACAAATAATAGATATGAACACATAGAGGCAGCATGGGAAGCAAAGCAGGGAAGAGAAATAGAGAACATTCCATGAAATGCCCAGGAGATAGATAAGAGCAGAACAAAAAAGGGAAGAATGAAATTCAAAGCCTCCACATAAAAGTGTTTGAAGGTCCCACCAGTCATTCATGCTTATTATTGTGTGCCTTTACTTTCAAAGTACAGTGTGGAGCTTTTGACGATCCCTCTCTTGTATTTCAGCAGACACAGATAGTTGAGAAGTCTTTTCTCACATAGCTGGCACAAGCTTGCGCTTTTCCTTGCTGGTAGCGTGGAAATGACAGCTTGGTCCTTGGAAGTAAAATCAAGCAAAATTAGCAGAGGATGGTTTCGATCCATCGACCTCTGGGTTATGGGCCCAGCACGCTTCCGCTGCGCCACTTTGCTCCGTTGTGAAAGTGTTCTTTTTATGCAGATAAGGAGCATTAGGCAGAGTAGCATGGGATTGGTCTGGCTCTCACCTCATTTGCATAAGTATATCCCAAGGCATGCTGGGTGCAGAAAAACTTCATCTTCCCCTCTCACAATCAGTCATAACTGAAAGTCAGACACTCTTAGGCACTAGCCGTTTCAGGCCTTTATCAAGACAGTAGCTCTTGAACCATCTCTCTCTCGCTCTGTGATCCTAGCACTAGCATGCTCAGGATTTGGCTTTACCTTGGAGCCAGAGATATACCCGGTGAGGGCTTGCCCGGTGTGAGGCTTTTGAGCGTTTGGGAGCGTTCGGGACGTGAGTGGACGTTGGACAGGAAACTATGCGAATATGAAGCCTCCAACATTCCTGCTTCAGTGAGTGGTTCTTTCCATGGACATCTGACTCTTGGATTCCTCTCAACTTGCCTTCTGATAAAACATTTTGTGAGCAGCAGTTTCCTTCGACAGCTACAAGGTGGCGCTACATTCAGGTGAGAGCACAAGTATGCACAAAATGTTAGGGACTTTTGCCAGATTTATCGGTGGATCTTGCATATTTTTTCAGAGGCTAGATATTGCGGAGAAATGCTTTTTAACATAGAGATGCTGGAGTTACAATGTCTGGTCGGGCCTCAGCCCTTCCATTGTTTGCCCACTGTAACAAATTTATTACCAGCACATGTGTGTTGTGACTCTGCTTTATGAAACTTATCATATATTAGGACAATGTATGTAGCAGAAGGTGCGATTGAGATGTTTGCCCACGTATTTGTTTATTTTTTTATATATGGCTGATTAATCTGTTCGTGAAATTTCCATTTTGTGACATGTTGCATTACAATATATCCTGCTTGCAGAATATATAAGTATTTTCAGTGCGTTGGCCGGGAATCGAACCCGGGTCAACTGCTTGGGAAGCAGCTATGCTCACCACTATACCACCAACGCCCTCTGATGTGTTAGCTCTCGGTTCTAAATATTACGTTGCAGAAATCAATGACTATCTTGCACCAGCTTCAATGGTGCATTTGGTTTAGATACCAACATGAGAAGCAGTAGAACGTTTTTTGCAGAGGGTAAGGAACTGGGGATTGAAACCAAGGACAAAGTTGTGCAGAAGAGAAGAAATGAAAAGCAACAGTACAAATAGTAGAAATGAGCATATATAGGCAGCATGGGAAGCAAAGCAGGGAAGAGAAAGAGAACATTCCATGAAATGCCCAGGAGATATATAAGAGCAGAACAAAAAGGGAAGAATGAAATTCAAAGCATGCCCAGAAAGTTGTGTGAAGCTCCCACCAGTCAGTCATTTATGGTTATAATTGTGTGTCTTTACTTTCAAAGTACAGGGTTGTACCTTTCACGATCACTCTTGTATTACACAGACATGAATAGTTGAGAAGTCTTTTCTCACATAGCTGGCACAAGCTTGCACTTTTCCTTTCTGGCTATGTGGAAATGACAGCTTGGTCCTTGGAAGGAAAATCAAGCAAAATTAGCAGAGGATGGTTTCGATCCATCGACCTCTGGGTTATGGGCCCAGCACGCTTCCGCTGCGCCACTCTGCTCCTTTGTGAAAGTGTTCTCTTTATGCAGATGAGGAGGCATTCAGAGAAGTGACGTGGGATTGGTCGGGCTCTCACCTCATTTGCCTAAGTATATCGCAAGGCATGCTGGGTGCAGAAAATCTTTATCTTCCCCTCTCACAATCAGTCACAACTGAAAGTCCAGACCCTCTTAGGCACTAGCCGTTTCAGGCCTTTAACAAGACAACAGCTCTCCGACGCTCTCTGTCTCTCTCTCTCTCTGTGATCCTAGTGCTTGCATGCTCAGTATTTGGCTTTTCCTGGGAGCCAGAGATCTACCCGGTGAGGGCTTGCCGGTATAAGGCTTTAGAGCGTTTGGGAGCGTTCGGTACATGAGAGGACGTTGGACTGGAAGCTATGCAAATTTGAAGCATCCAAACTTCCTGCTGCAGTCGGAGGCTCTTTCCATGGACATCTGCCTTTTGGATTCCTCTAAACTTGCCCTCTGATGAAACATTTTGTGAGCTGCAGTTACCTCCGACGGCTACAAGGTGGTGCTACATTCAGGTGAGGGCACAAGTATGCACAAAATGTTGGGGACTTTTGCCAGATTTATTGCTGGATCTTGCATATTTTTTTCAGAGGCTAAATATTGCCTAGGAAATGCTTTTTAACATAGAGATGCTGGAGTTAAAATGTCTGGTCGGGCCTCAGCCCTTTCATTGTCTGCCCACTGTAACATATTTTTTTACCAGTACATGTGAGTGGTGACTCTGCTTTATGAAACTTATCATATATTAGGACAATGAATATAGCAGAAGGGGTGATCAAAATGCTTGCCTACATATTTGTTTATTTTTTATATAATGGCTGATTAACCTCTTAATTATATTACCATTTTGTGAAATGTTGCTTTAAAATATATCCTGCTTGCAGAATATATAAGTATTTGTACTGCGTTGGCCGGGAATCGAACCCGGGTCAACTGCTTGGAAGGCAGCTATGCTCACCACTATACCACCAACGCCCTCTGATCTTTGCGCTCTCGGTTCTAAACATTAGGACCCTGAGTTCAATGACTATCATGCACCAGCTTCAAAGGTGCATTTGGTTTAGATACCAACATGAAAAGCAATAGAAAGTTTTTGTAGAGGGTAAGGAACTGGGATTGAAACCAAGGACAAAGCTGTGCAGAAGAGAAGAATGGAAAGCAGCAATACAAATAATAGATATGAACACATAGAGGCAGCATGGGAAGCAAAGCAGGGAAGAGAAATAGAGAACATTCCATGAAATGCCCAGGAGATAGATAAGAGCAGAACAAAAAAGGGAAGAATGAAATTCAAAGCCTCCACATAAAAGTGTTTGAAGGTCCCACCAGTCATTCATGCTTATTATTGTGTGCCTTTACTTTCAAAGTACAGTGTGGAGCTTTTGACGATCCCTCTCTTGTATTTCAGCAGACACAGATAGTTGAGAAGTCTTTTCTCACATAGCTGGCACAAGCTTGCGCTTTTCCTTGCTGGTAGCGTGGAAATGACAGCTTGGTCCTTGGAAGTAAAATCAAGCAAAATTAGCAGAGGATGGTTTCGATCCATCGACCTCTGGGTTATGGGCCCAGCACGCTTCCGCTGCGCCACTCTGCTCCGTTGTGAAAGTGTTCTTTTTATGCAGATAAGGAGCATTAGGCAGAGTAGCATGGGATTGGTCTGGCTCTCACCTCATTTGCATAAGTATATCCCAAGGCATGCTGGGTGCAGAAAAACTTCATCTTCCCCTCTCACAATCAGTCATAACTGAAAGTCAGACACTCTTAGGCACTAGCCGTTTCAGGCCTTTATCAAGACAGTAGCTCTTGAACCATCTCTCTCTCGCTCTGTGATCCTAGCACTAGCATGCTCAGGATTTGGCTTTACCTTGGAGCCAGAGATATACCCGGTGAGGGCTTGCCCGGTGTGAGGCTTTTGAGCGTTTGGGAGCGTTGTGGACGTTGGACAGGAAACTATGCGAATATGAAGCCTCCAACATTCCTGCTTCAGTGAGTGGTTCTTTCCATTGACATCTGACTCTTGGATTCCTCTCAACTTGCCTTCTGATAAAACATTTTGTGAGCAGCAGTTTCCTTCGACAGCTACAAGGTGGCGCTACATTCAGGTGAGAGCACAAGTATGCACAAAATGTTAGGGACTTTTGCCAGATTTATCGGTGGATCTTGCATATTTTTTCAGAGGCTAGATATTGCCTAGAAATGCTTTTTAACATAGAGATGCTGGAGTTACAATGTCTGGTCGGGCCTCAGCCCTTCCATTGTTTGCCCACTGTAACAAATTTATTACCAGCACATGTGTGTTGTGACTCTGCTTTATGAAACTTATCATATATTAGGACAATGTATGTAGCAGAAGGTGCGATTGAGATGTTTGCCCACGTATTTGTTTATTTTTTTATATATGGCTGATTAATCTGTTCGTGAAATTTCCATTTTGTGACATGTTGCATTACAATATATCCTGCTTGCAGAATATATAAGTATTTTCAGTGCGTTGGCCGGGAATCGAACCCGGGTCAACTGCTTGGGAAGCAGCTATGCTCACCACTATACCACCAACGCCCTCTGATGTGTTAGCTCTCGGTTCTAAATATTACGTTGCAGAAATCAATGACTATCTTGCACCAGCTTCAATGGTGCATTTGGTTTAGATACCAACATGAGAAGCAGTAGAACGTTTTTTGCAGAGGGTAAGGAACTGGGGATTGAAACCAAGGACAAAGTTGTGCAGAAGAGAAGAAATGAAAAGCAACAGTACAAATAGTAGAAATGAGCATATATAGGCAGCATGGGAAGCAAAGCAGGGAAGAGAAAGAGAACATTCCATGAAATGCCCAGGAGATAGATAAGAGCAGAACAAAAAGGGAAGAATGAAATTCAAAGCATGCCCAGAAAGTTGTGTGAAGCTCCCACCAGTCAGTCATTTATGGTTATAATTGTGTGTCTTTACTTTCAAAGTACAGGGTTGTACCTTTCACGATCACTCTTGTATTACACAGACACGAATAGTTGAGAAGTCTTTTCTCACATAGCTGGCACAAGCTTGCACTTTTCCTTTCTGGCTATGTGGAAATGACAGCTTGGTCCTTGGAAGGAAAATCAAGCAAAATTAGCAGAGGATGGTTTCGATCCATCGACCTCTGGGTTATGGGCCCAGCACGCTTCCGCTGCGCCACTCTGCTCCTTTGTGAAAGTGTTCTCTTTATGCAGATGAGGAGGCATTCAGAGAAGTGACGTGGGATTGGTCGGGCTCTCACCTCATTTGCCTAAGTATATCGCAAGGCATGCTGGGTGCAGAAAATCTTTATCTTCCCCTCTCACAATCAGTCACAACTGAAAGTCCAGACCCTCTTAGGCACTAGCCGTTTCAGGCCTTTAACAAGACAACAGCTCTCCGACGCTCTCTGTCTCTCTCTCTCTCTGTGATCCTAGTGCTTGCATGCTCAGTATTTGGCTTTTCCTGGGAGCCAGAGATCTACCCGGTGAGGGCTTGCCGGTATAAGGCTTTAGAGCGTTTGGGAGCGTTCGGTACATGAGAGGACGTTGGACTGGAAGCTATGCAAATTTGAAGCATCCAAACTTCCTGCTGCAGTCGGAGGCTCTTTCCATGGACATCTGCCTTTTGGATTCCTCTAAACTTGCCCTCTGATGAAACATTTTGTGAGCTGCAGTTACCTCCGACGGCTACAAGGTGGTGCTACATTCAGGTGAGGGCACAAGTATGCACAAAATGTTGGGGACTTTTGCCAGATTTATTGCTGGACCTTGCATATTTTTTTCAGAGGCTAAATATTGCCTAGGAAATGCTTTTTAACATAGAGATGCTGGAGTTAAAATGTCTGGTCGGGCCTCAGCCCTTTCATTGTCTGCCCACTGTAACATATTTTTTTACCAGTACATGTGAGTGGTGACTCTGCTTTATGAAACTTATCATATATTAGGACAATGAATATAGCAGAAGGGGCGATCGAAATGCTTGCCTACATATTTGTTTATTTTTTATATAATGGCTGATTAACCTCTTAATTATATTACCATTTTGTGAAATGTTGCTTTAAAATATATCCTGCTTGCAGAATATATAAGTATTTGTACTGCGTTGGCCGGGAATCGAACCCGGGTCAACTGCTTGGAAGGCAGCTATGCTCACCACTATACCACCAACGCCCTCTGATCTTTGCGCTCTCGGTTCTAAACATTAGGACCCTGAGTTCAATGACTATCATGCACCAGCTTCAATGGTGCATTTGGTTTAGATACCAACATGAAAAGCAATAGAAAGTTTTTGTAGAGGGTAAGGAACTGGGATTGAAACCAAGGACAAAGCTGTGCAGAAGAGAAGAATGGAAAGCAGCAATACAAATAATAGATATGAACACATAGAGGCAGCATGGGAAGCAAAGCAGGGAAGAGAAATAGAGAACATTCCATGAAATGCCCAGGAGATAGATAAGAGCAGAACAAAAAAGGGAAGAATGAAATTCAAAGCCTCCACATAAAAGTGTTTGAAGGTCCCACCAGTCATTCATGCTTATTATTGTGTGCCTTTACTTTCAAAGTACAGTGTGGAGCTTTTGACGATCCCTCTCTTGTATTTCAGCAGACACAGATAGTTGAGAAGTCTTTTCTCACATAGCTGGCACAAGCTTGCGCTTTTCCTTGCTGGTAGCGTGGAAATGACAGCTTGGTCCTTGGAAGTAAAATCAAGCAAAATTAGCAGAGGATGGTTTCGATCCATCGACCTCTGGGTTATGGGCCCAGCACGCTTCCGCTGCGCCACTCTGCTCCGTTGTGAAAGTGTTCTTTTTATGCAGATAAGGAGCATTAGGCAGAGTAGCATGGGATTGGTCTGGCTCTCACCTCATTTGCATAAGTATATCCCAAGGCATGCTGGGTGCAGAAAAACTTCATATTCCCCTCTCACAATCAGTCATAACTGAAAGTCAGACACTCTTAGGCACTAGCCGTTTCAGGCCTTTATCAAGACAGTAGCTCTTGAACCATCTCTCTCTCGCTCTGTGATCCTAGCACTAGCATGCTCAGGATTTGGCTTTACCTTGGAGCCAGAGATATACCCGGTGAGGGCGAGGCTTTTGAGCGTTTGGGAGCGTTGTGGACGTTGGACAGGAAACTATGCGAATATGAAGCCTCCAACATTCCTGCTTCAGTGAGTGGTTCTTTCCATGGACATCTGACTCTTGGATTCCTCTCAACTTGCCTTCTGATAAAACATTTTGTGAGCAGCAGTTTCCTTCGACAGCTACAAGGTGGCGCTACATTCAGGTGAGGGCACAAGTATGCACAAAATGTTAGGGACTTTTGCCAGATTTATCGGTGGATCTTGCATATTTTTTCAGAGGCTAGATATTGCCTAGAAATGCTTTTTAACATAGAGATGCTGGAGTTACAATGTCTGGTCGGGCCTCAGCCCTTCCATTGTTTGCCCACTGTAACAAATTTATTACCAGCACATGTGTGTTGTGACTCTGCTTTATGAAACTTATCATATATTAGGACAATGTATGTAGCAGAAGGTGCGATTGAGATGTTTGCCCACGTATTTGTTTATTTTTTTATATATGGCTGATTAATCTGTTCGTGAAATTTCCATTTTGTGACATGTTGCATTACAATATATCCTGCTTGCAGAATATATAAGTATTTTCAGTGCGTTGGCCGGGAATCGAACCCGGGTCAACTGCTTGGGAAGCAGCTATGCTCACCACTATACCACCAACGCCCTCTGATGTGTTAGCTCTCGGTTCTAAATATTACGTTGCAGAAATCAATGACTATCTTGCACCAGCTTCAATGGTGCATTTGGTTTAGATACCAACATGAGAAGCAGTAGAACGTTTTTTGCAGAGGGTAAGGAACTGGGGATTGAAACCAAGGACAAAGTTGTGCAGAAGAGAAGAAATGAAAAGCAACAGTACAAATAGTAGAAATGAGCATATATAGGCAGCATGGGAAGCAAAGCAGGGAAGAGAAAGAGAACATTCCATGAAATGCCCAGGAGATAGATAAGAGCAGAACAAAAAGGGAAGAATGAAATTCAAAGCATGCCCAGAAAGTTGTGTGAAGCTCCCACCAGTCAGTCATTTATGGTTATAATTGTGTGTCTTTACTTTCAAAGTACAGGGTTGTACCTTTCACGATCACTCTTGTATTACACAGACACGAATAGTTGAGAAGTCTTTTCTCACATAGCTGGCACAAGCTTGCACTTTTCCTTTCTGGCTATGTGGAAATGACAGCTTGGTCCTTGGAAGGAAAATCAAGCAAAATTAGCAGAGGATGGTTTCGATCCATCGACCTCTGGGTTATGGGCCCAGCACGCTTCCGCTGCGCCACTCTGCTCCTTTGTGAAAGTGTTCTCTTTATGCAGATGAGGAGGCATTCAGAGAAGTGACGTGGGATTGGTCGGGCTCTCACCTCATTTGCCTAAGTATATCGCAAGGCATGCTGGGTGCAGAAAATCTTTATCTTCCCCTCTCACAATCAGTCACAACTGAAAGTCCAGACCCTCTTAGGCACTAGCCGTTTCAGGCCTTTAACAAGACAACAGCTCTCCGACGCTCTCTGTCTCTCTCTCTCTCTGTGATCCTAGTGCTTGCATGCTCAGTATTTGGCTTTTCCTGGGAGCCAGAGATCTACCCGGTGAGGGCTTGCCGGTATAAGGCTTTAGAGCGTTTGGGAGCGTTCGGTACATGAGAGGACGTTGGACTGGAAGCTATGCAAATTTGAAGCATCCAAACTTCCTGCTGCAGTCGGAGGCTCTTTCCATGGACATCTGCCTTTTGGATTCCTCTAAACTTGCCCTCTGATGAAACATTTTGTGAGCTGCAGTTACCTCCGACGGCTACAAGGTGGTGCTACATTCAGGTGAGGGCACAAGTATGCACAAAATGTTGGGGACTTTTGCCAGATTTATTGCTGGATCTTGCATATTTT
The DNA here is from genome assembly GCF_964263255.1 of Lissotriton vulgaris. NCBI lineage: Eukaryota > Metazoa > Chordata > Amphibia > Caudata > Salamandridae > Lissotriton > Lissotriton vulgaris. The sequence goes on from NC_141697.1 coordinate 540,302,267, forward strand.
TTTCAGAGGCTAAATATTGCCTAGGAAATGCTTTTTAACATAGAGATGCTGGAGTTAAAATGTCTGGTCGGGCCTCAGCCCTTTCATTGTCTGCCCACTGTAACATATTTTTTTACCAGTACATGTGAGTGGTGACTCTGCTTTATGAAACTTATCATATATTAGGACAATGAATATAGCAGAAGGGGTGATCAAAATGCTTGCCTACATATTTGTTTATTTTTTATATAATGGCTGATTAACCTCTTAATTATATTACCATTTTGTGAAATGTTGCTTTAAAATATATCCTGCTTGCAGAATATATAAGTATTTGTACTGCGTTGGCCGGGAATCGAACCCGGGTCAACTGCTTGGAAGGCAGCTATGCTCACCACTATACCACCAACGCCCTCTGATCTTTGCGCTCTCGGTTCTAAACATTAGGACCCTGAGTTCAATGACTATCATGCACCAGCTTCAAAGGTGCATTTGGTTTAGATACCAACATGAAAAGCAATAGAAAGTTTTTGTAGAGGGTAAGGAACTGGGATTGAAACCAAGGACAAAGCTGTGCAGAAGAGAAGAATGGAAAGCAGCAATACAAATAATAGATATGAACACATAGAGGCAGCATGGGAAGCAAAGCAGGGAAGAGAAATAGAGAACATTCCATGAAATGCCCAGGAGATAGATAAGAGCAGAACAAAAAAGGGAAGAATGAAATTCAAAGCCTCCACATAAAAGTGTTTGAAGGTCCCACCAGTCATTCATGCTTATTATTGTGTGCCTTTACTTTCAAAGTACAGTGTGGAGCTTTTGACGATCCCTCTCTTGTATTTCAGCAGACACAGATAGTTGAGAAGTCTTTTCTCACATAGCTGGCACAAGCTTGCGCTTTTCCTTGCTGGTAGCGTGGAAATGACAGCTTGGTCCTTGGAAGTAAAATCAAGCAAAATTAGCAGAGGATGGTTTCGATCCATCGACCTCTGGGTTATGGGCCCAGCACGCTTCCGCTGCGCCACTTTGCTCCGTTGTGAAAGTGTTCTTTTTATGCAGATAAGGAGCATTAGGCAGAGTAGCATGGGATTGGTCTGGCTCTCACCTCATTTGCATAAGTATATCCCAAGGCATGCTGGGTGCAGAAAAACTTCATCTTCCCCTCTCACAATCAGTCATAACTGAAAGTCAGACACTATTAGGCACTAGCCGTTTCAGGCCTTTATCAAGACAGTAGCTCTTGAACCATCTCTCTCTCGCTCTGTGATCCTAGCACTAGCATGCTCAGGATTTGGCTTTACCTTGGAGCCAGAGATATACCCGGTGAGGGCTTGCCCGGTGTGAGGCTTTTGAGCGTTTGGGAGCGTTGTGGACGTTGGACAGGAAACTATGCGAATATGAAGCCTCCAACATTCCTGCTTCAGTGAGTGGTTCTTTCCATGGACATCTGACTCTTGGATTCCTCTCAACTTGCCTTCTGATAAAACATTTTGTGAGCAGCAGTTTCCTTCGACAGCTACAAGGTGGCGCTACATTCAGGTGAGAGCACAAGTATGCACAAAATGTTAGGGACTTTTGCCAGATTTATCGGTGGATCTTGCATATTTTTTCAGAGGCTAGATATTGCCTAGAAATGCTTTTTAACATAGAGATGCTGGAGTTACAATGTCTGGTCGGGCCTCAGCCCTTCCATTGTTTGCCCACTGTAACAAATTTATTACCAGCACATGTGTGTTGTGACTCTGCTTTATGAAACTTATCATATATTAGGACAATGTATGTAGCAGAAGGTGCGATTGAGATGTTTGCCCACGTATTTGTTTATTTTTTTATATATGGCTGATTAATCTGTTCGTGAAATTTCCATTTTGTGACATGTTGCATTACAATATATCCTGCTTGCAGAATATATAAGTATTTTCAGTGCGTTGGCCGAGAATCGAACCCGGGTCAACTGCTTGGGAAGCAGCTATGCTCACCACTATACCACCAACGCCCTCTGATGTGTTAGCTCTCGGTTCTAAATATTACGTTGCAGAAATCAATGACTATCTTGCACCAGCTTCAATGGTGCATTTGGTTTAGATACCAACATGAGAAGCAGTAGAACGTTTTTTGCAGAGGGTAAGGAACTGGGGATTGAAACCAAGGACAAAGTTGTGCAGAAGAGAAGAAATGAAAAGCAACAGTACAAATAGTAGAAATGAGCATATATAGGCAGCATGGGAAGCAAAGCAGGGAAGAGAAAGAGAACATTCCATGAAATGCCCAGGAGATATATAAGAGCAGAACAAAAAGGGAAGAATGAAATTCAAAGCATGCCCAGAAAGTTGTGTGAAGCTCCCACCAGTCAGTCATTTATGGTTATAATTGTGTGTCTTTACTTTCAAAGTACAGGGTTGTACCTTTCACGATCACTCTTGTATTACACAGACATGAATAGTTGAGAAGTCTTTTCTCACATAGCTGGCACAAGCTTGCACTTTTCCTTTCTGGCTATGTGGAAATGACAGCTTGGTCCTTGGAAGGAAAATCAAGCAAAATTAGCAGAGGATGGTTTCGATCCATCGACCTCTGGGTTATGGGCCCAGCACGCTTCCGCTGCGCCACTCTGCTCCTTTGTGAAAGTGTTCTCTTTATGCAGATGAGGAGGCATTCAGAGAAGTGACGTGGGATTGGTCGGGCTCTCACCTCATTTGCCTAAGTATATCGCAAGGCATGCTGGGTGCAGAAAATCTTTATCTTCCCCTCTCACAATCAGTCACAACTGAAAGTCCAGACCCTCTTAGGCACTAGCCGTTTCAGGCCTTTAACAAGACAACAGCTCTCCGACGCTCTCTGTCTCTCTCTCTCTCTGTGATCCTAGTGCTTGCATGCTCAGTATTTGGCTTTTCCTGGGAGCCAGAGATCTACCCGGTGAGGGCTTGCCGGTATAAGGCTTTAGAGCGTTTGGGAGCGTTCGGTACATGAGAGGACGTTGGACTGGAAGCTATGCAAATTTGAAGCATCCAAACTTCCTGCTGCAGTCGGAGGCTCTTTCCATGGACATCTGCCTTTTGGATTCCTCTAAACTTGCCCTCTGATGAAACATTTTGTGAGCTGCAGTTACCTCCGACGGCTACAAGGTGGTGCTACATTCAGGTGAGGGCACAAGTATGCACAAAATGTTGGGGACTTTTGCCAGATTTATTGCTGGATCTTGCATATTTTTTTCAGAGGCTAAATATTGCCTAGGAAATGCTTTTTAACATAGAGATGCTGGAGTTAAAATGTCTGGTTGGGCCTCAGCCCTTTCATTGTCTGCCCACTGTAACATATTTTTTTACCAGTACATGTGAGTGGTGACTCTGCTTTATGAAACTTATCATATATTAGGACAATGAATATAGCAGAAGGGGCGATCGAAATGCTTGCCTACATATTTGTTTATTTTTTATATAATGGCTGATTAACCTCTTAATTATATTACCATTTTGTGAAATGTTGCTTTAAAATATATCCTGCTTGCAGAATATATAAGTATTTGTACTGCGTTGGCCGGGAATCGAACCCGGGTCAACTGCTTGGAAGGCAGCTATGCTCACCACTATACCACCAACGCCCTCTGATGTTTGCGCTCTCGGTTCTAAACATTAGGACCCTGAGTTCAATGACTATCATGCACCAGCTTCAATGGTGCATTTGGTTTAGATACCAACATGAAAAGCAATAGAAAGTTTTTGTAGAGGGTAAGGAACTGGGATTGAAACCAAGGACAAAGCTGTGCAGAAGAGAAGAATGGAAAGCAGCAATACAAATAATAGATATGAACACATAGAGGCAGCATGGGAAGCAAAGCAGGGAAGAGAAATAGAGAACATTCCATGAAATGCCCAGGAGATAGATAAGAGCAGAACAAAAAAGGGAAGAATGAAATTCAAAGCCTCCACATAAAAGTGTTTGAAGGTCCCACCAGTCATTCATGCTTATTATTGTGTGCCTTTACTTTCAAAGTACAGTGTGGAGCCTTTGACGATCCCTCTCTTGTATTTCAGCAGACACAGATAGTTGAGAAGTCTTTTCTCACATAGCTGGCACAAGCTTGCGCTTTTCCTTGCTGGTAGCGTGGAAATGACAGCTTGGTCCTTGGAAGTAAAATCAAGCAAAATTAGCAGAGGATGGTTTCGATCCATCGACCTCTGGGTTATGGGCCCAGCACGCTTCCGCTGCGCCACTCTGCTCCGTTGTGAAAGTGTTCTTTTTATGCAGATAAGGAGCATTAGGCAGAGTAGCATGGGATTGGTCTGGCTCTCACCTCATTTGCATAAGTATATCCCAAGGCATGCTGGGTGCAGAAAAACTTCATCTTCCCCTCTCACAATCAGTCATAACTGAAAGTCAGACACTCTTAGGCACTAGCCGTTTCAGGCCTTTATCAAGACAGTAGCTCTTGAACCATCTCTCTCTCGCTCTGTGATCCTAGCACTAGCATGCTCAGGATTTGGCTTTACCTTGGAGCCAGAGATATACCCGGTGAGGGCTTGCCCGGTGTGAGGCTTTTGAGCGTTTGGGAGCGTTGTGGACGTTGGACAGGAAACTATGCGAATATGAAGCCTCCAACATTCCTGCTTCAGTGAGTGGTTCTTTCCATGGACATCTGACTCTTGGATTCCTCTCAACTTGCCTTCTGATAAAACATTTTGTGAGCAGCAGTTTCCTTCGACAGCTACAAGGTGGCGCTACATTCAGGTGAGAGCACAAGTATGCACAAAATGTTAGGGACTTTTGCCAGATTTATCGGTGGATCTTGCATATTTTTTTCAGAGGCTAGATATTGCCTAGAAATGCTTTTTAACATAGAGATGCTGGAGTTACAATGTCTGGTCGGGCCTCAGCCCTTCCATTGTTTGCCCACTGTAACAAATTTATTACCAGCACATGTGTGTTGTGACTCTGCTTTATGAAACTTATCATATATTAGGACAATGTATGTAGCAGAAGGTGCGATTGAGATGTTTGCCCACGTATTTGTTTATTTTTTTATATATGGCTGATTAATCTGTTCGTGAAATTTCCATTTTGTGACATGTTGCATTACAATATATCCTGCTTGCAGAATATATAAGTATTTTCAGTGCGTTGGCCGGGAATCGAACCCGGGTCAACTGCTTGGGAAGCAGCTATGCTCACCACTATACCACCAACGCCCTCTGATGTGTTAGCTCTCGGTTCTAAATATTACGTTGCAGAAATCAATGACTATCTTGCACCAGCTTCAATGGTGCATTTGGTTTAGATACCAACATGAGAAGCAGTAGAACGTTTTTTGCAGAGGGTAAGGAACTGGGGATTGAAACCAAGGACAAAGTTGTGCAGAAGAGAAGAAATGAAAAGCAACAGTACAAATAGTAGAAATGAGCATATATAGGCAGCATGGGAAGCAAAGCAGGGAAGAGAAAGAGAACATTCCATGAAATGCCCAGGAGATAGATAAGAGCAGAACAAAAAGGGAAGAATGAAATTCAAAGCATGCCCAGAAAGTTGTGTGAAGCTCCCACCAGTCATTTATGGTTATAATTGTGTGTCTTTACTTTCAAAGTACAGGGTTGTACCTTTCACGATCACTCTTGTATTACACAGACACGAATAGTTGAGAAGTCTTTTCTCACATAGCTGGTACATGCTTGCACTTTTCCTTTCTGGCTATGTGGAAATGACAGCTTGGTCCTTGGAAGGAAAATCAAGCAAAATTAGCAGAGGATGGTTTCGATCCATCGACCTCTGGGGTATGGGCCCAGCACGCTTCCGCTGCGCCACTCTGCTCCTTTGTGAAAGTGTTCTGTTTATGCAGATGAGGAGGCATTCAGAGAAGTGACGTGGGATTGGTCGGGCTCTCACCTCATTTGCCTAAGTATATCGCAAGGCATGCTGGGTGCAGAAAATCTTTATCTTCCCCTCTCACAATCAGTCACAACTGAAAGTCCAGACCCTCTTATTCACTAGCCGTTTCAGGCCTTTAACAAGACAACAGCTCTCCGACGCTCTCTGTCTCTCTCTCTCTCTGTGATCCTAGTGCTTGCATGCTCAGTATTTGGCTTTACCTGGGAGCCAGAGATCTACCCGGTGAGGGCTTGCCGGTATAAGGCTTTAGAGCGTTTGGGAGCGTTCGGTACATGAGAGGACGTTGGACTGGAAGCTATGCAAATTTGAAGCATCCAAACTTCCTGCTGCAGTCGGAGGCTCTTTCCATGGACATCTGCCTTTTGGATTCCTCTAAACTTGCCCTCTGATGAAACATTTTGTGAGCTGCAGTTACCTCCGACGGCTACAAGGTGGTGCTACATTCAGGTGAGGGCACAAGTATGCACAAAATGTTGGGGACTTTTGCCAGATTTATTGCTGGATCTTGCATATTTTTTTCAGAGGCTAAATATTGCCTAGGAAATGCTTTTTAACATAGAGATGCTGGAGTTAAAATGTCTGGTCGGGCCTCAGCCCTTTCATTGTCTGCCCACTGTAACATATTTTTTTACCAGTACATGTGAGTGGTGACTCTGCTTTATGAAACTTATCATATATTAGGACAATGAATAAAGCAGAAGGGGCGATCGAAATGCTTGCCTACATATTTGTTTATTTTTTATATAATGGCTGATTAACCTCTTAATTATATTACCATTTTGTGAAATGTTGCTTTAAAATATATCCTGCTTGCAGAATATATAAGTATTTGTACTGCGTTGGCCGGGAATCGAACCCGGGTAACCTGCTTGGAAGGCAGCTATGCTCACCACTATACCACCAACGCCCTCTGATCTTTGCGCTCTCGGTTCTAAACATTAGGACCCTGAGTTCAATGACTATCATGCACCAGCTTCAATGGTGCATTTGGTTTAGATACCAACATGAAAAGCAATAGAAAGTTTTTGTAGAGGGTAAGGAACTGGGATTGAAACCAAGGACAAAGCTGTGCAGAAGAGAAGAATGGAAAGCAGCAATACAAATAATAGATATGAACACATAGAGGCAGCATGGGAAGCAAAGCAGGGAAGAGAAATAGAGAACATTCCATGAAATGCCCAGGAGATAGATAAGAGCAGAACAAAAAAGGGAAGAATGAAATTCAAAGCCTCCACATAAAAGTGTTTGAAGGTCCCACCAGTCATTCATGCTTATTATTGTGTGCCTTTACTTTCAAAGTACAGTGTGGAGCTTTTGACGATCCCTCTCTTGTATTTCAGCAGACACAGATAGTTGAGAAGTCTTTTCTCACATAGCTGGCACAAGCTTGCGCTTTTCCTTGCTGGTAGCGTGGAAATGACAGCTTGGTCCTTGGAAGTAAAATCAAGCAAAATTAGCAGAGGATGGTTTCGATCCATCGACCTCTGGGTTATGGGCCCAGCACGCTTCCGCTGCGCCACTTTGCTCCGTTGTGAAAGTGTTCTTTTTATGCAGATAAGGAGCATTAGGCAGAGTAGCATGGGATTGGTCTGGCTCTCACCTCATTTGCATAAGTATATCCCAAGGCATGCTGGGTGCAGAAAAACTTCATCTTCCCCTCTCACAATCAGTCATAACTGAAAGTCAGACACTCTTAGGCACTAGCCGTTTCAGGCCTTTATCAAGACAGTAGCTCTTGAACCATCTCTCTCTCGCTCTGTGATCCTAGCACTAGCATGCTCAGGATTTGGCTTTACCTTGGAGCCAGAGATATACCCGGTGAGGGCTTGCCCGGTGTGAGGCTTTTGAGCGTTTGGGAGCGTTCGGGACGTGAGTGGACGTTGGACAGGAAACTATGCGAATATGAAGCCTCCAACATTCCTGCTTCAGTGAGTGGTTCTTTCCATGGACATCTGACTCTTGGATTCCTCTCAACTTGCCTTCTGATAAAACATTTTGTGAGCAGCAGTTTCCTTCGACAGCTACAAGGTGGCGCTACATTCAGGTGAGAGCACAAGTATGCACAAAATGTTAGGGACTTTTGCCAGATTTATCGGTGGATCTTGCATATTTTTTCAGAGGCTAGATATTGCCTAGAAATGCTTTTTAACATAGAGATGCTGGAGTTACAATGTCTGGTCGGGCCTCAGCCCTTCCATTGTTTGCCCACTGTAACAAATTTATTACCAGCACATGTGTGTTGTGACTCTGCTTTATGAAACTTATCATATATTAGGACAATGTATGTAGCAGAAGGTGCGATTGAGATGTTTGCCCACGTATTTGTTTATTTTTTTATATATGGCTGATTAATCTGTTCGTGAAATTTCCATTTCGTGACATGTTGCATTACAATATATCCTGCTTGCAGAATATATAAGTATTTTCAGTGCGTTGGCCGGGAATCGAACCCGGGTCAACTGCTTGGGAAGCAGCTATGCTCACCACTATACCACCAACGCCCTCTGATGTGTTAGCTCTCGGTTCTAAATATTACGTTGCAGAAATCAATGACTATCTTGCACCAGCTTCAATGGTGCATTTGGTTTAGATACCAACATGAGAAGCAGTAGAACGTTTTTTGCAGAGGGTAAGGAACTGGGGATTGAAACCAAGGACAAAGTTGTGCAGAAGAGAAGAAATGAAAAGCAACAGTACAAATAGTAGAAATGAGCATATATAGGCAGCATGGGAAGCAAAGCAGGGAAGAGAAAGAGAACATTCCATGAAATGCCCAGGAGATATATAAGAGCAGAACAAAAAGGGAAGAATGAAATTCAAAGCATGCCCAGAAAGTTGTGTGAAGCTCCCACCAGTCAGTCATTTATGGTTATAATTGTGTGTCTTTACTTTCAAAGTACAGGGTTGTACCTTTCACGATCACTCTTGTATTACACAGACACGAATAGTTGAGAAGTCTTTTCTCACATAGCTGGCACAAGCTTGCACTTTTCCTTTCTGGCTATGTGGAAATGACAGCTTGGTCCTTGGAAGGAAAATCAAGCAAAATTAGCAGAGGATGGTTTCGATCCATCGACCTCTGGGTTATGGGCCCAGCACGCTTCCGCTGCGCCACTCTGCTCCTTTGTGAAAGTGTTCTCTTTATGCAGATGAGGAGGCATTCAGAGAAGTGACGTGGGATTGGTCGGGCTCTCACCTCATTTGCCTAAGTATATCGCAAGGCATGCTGGGTGCAGAAAATCTTTATCTTCCCCTCTCACAATCAGTCACAACTGAAAGTCCAGACCCTCTTAGGCACTAGCCGTTTCAGGCCTTTAACAAGACAACAGCTCTCCGACGCTCTCTGTCTCTCTCTCTCTCTGTGATCCTAGTGCTTGCATGCTCAGTATTTGGCTTTTCCTGGGAGCCAGAGATCTACCCGGTGAGGGCTTGCCGGTATAAGGCTTTAGAGCGTTTGGGAGCGTTCGGTACATGAGAGGACGTTGGACTGGAAGCTATGCAAATTTGAAGCATCCAAACTTCCTGCTGCAGTCGGAGGCTCTTTCCATGGACATCTGCCTTTTGGATTCCTCTAAACTTGCCCTCTGATGAAACATTTTGTGAGCTGCAGTTACCTCCGACGGCTACAAGGTGGTGCTACATTCAGGTGAGGGCACAAGTATGCACAAAATGTTGGGGACTTTTGCCAGATTTATTGCTGGATCTTGCATATTTTTTTCAGAGGCTAAATATTGCCTAGGAAATGCTTTTTAACATAGAGATGCTGGAGTTAAAATGTCTGGTTGGGCCTCAGCCCTTTCATTGTCTGCCCACTGTAACATATTTTTTTACCAGTACATGTGAGTGGTGACTCTGCTTTATGAAACTTATCATATATTAGGACAATGAATATAGCAGAAGGGGCGATCGAAATGCTTGCCTACATATTTGTTTATTTTTTATATAATGGCTGATTAACCTCTTAATTATATTACCATTTTGTGAAATGTTGCTTTAAAATATATCCTGCTTGCAGAATATATAAGTATTTGTACTGCGTTGGCCGGGAATCGAACCCGGGTCAACTGCTTGGAAGGCAGCTATGCTCACCACTATACCACCAACGCCCTCTGATCTTTGCGCTCTCGGTTCTAAACATTAGGACCCTGAGTTCAATGACTATCATGCACCAGCTTCAATGGTGCATTTGGTTTAGATACCAACATGAAAAGCAATAGAAAGTTTTTGTAGAGGGTAAGGAACTGGGATTGAAACCAAGGACAAAGCTGTGCAGAAGAGAAGAATGGAAAGCAGCAATACAAATAATAGATATGAACACATAGAGGCAGCATGGGAAGCAAAGCAGGGAAGAGAAATAGAGAACATTCCATGAAATGCCCAGGAGATAGATAAGAGCAGAACAAAAAAGGGAAGAATGAAATTCAAAGCCTCCACATAAAAGTGTTTGAAGGTCCCACCAGTCATTCATGCTTATTATTGTGTGCCTTTACTTTCAAAGTACAGTGTGGAGCCTTTGACGATCCCTCTCTTGTATTTCAGCAGACACAGATAGTTGAGAAGTCTTTTCTCACATAGCTGGCACAAGCTTGCGCTTTTCCTTGCTGGTAGCGTGGAAATGACAGCTTGGTCCTTGGAAGTAAAATCAAGCAAAATTAGCAGAGGATGGTTTCGATCCATCGACCTCTGGGTTATGGGCCCAGCACGCTTCCGCTGCGCCACTCTGCTCCGTTGTGAAAGTGTTCTTTTTATGCAGATAAGGAGCATTAGGCAGAGTAGCATGGGATTGGTCTGGCTCTCACCTCATTTGCACAAGTATATCCCAAGGCATGCTGGGTGCAGAAAAACTTCATCTTCCCCTCTCACAATCAGTCATAACTGAAAGTCAGACACTCTTAGGCACTAGCCGTTTCAGGCCTTTATCAAGACAGTAGCTCTTGAACCATCTCTCTCTCGCTCTGTGATCCTAGCACTAGCATGCTCAGGATTTGGCTTTACCTTGGAGCCAGAGATATACCCGGTGAGGGCTTGCCCGGTGTGAGGCTTTTGAGCGTTTGGGAGCGTTGTGGACGTTGGACAGGAAACTATGCGAATATGAAGCCTCCAACATTCCTGCTTCAGTGAGTGGTTCTTTCCATGGACATCTGACTCTTGGATTCCTCTCAACTTGCCTTCTGATAAAACATTTTGTGAGCAGCAGTTTCCTTCGACAGCTACAAGGTGGCGCTACATTCAGGTGAGAGCACAAGTATGCACAAAATGTTAGGGACTTTTGCCAGATTTATCGGTGGATCTTGCATATTTTTTTCAGAGGCTAGATATTGCCTAGAAATGCTTTTTAACATAGAGATGCTGGAGTTACAATGTCTGGTCGGGCCTCAGCCCTTCCATTGTTTGCCCACTGTAACAAATGTATTACCAGCACATGTGTGTTGTGACTCTGCTTTATGAAACTTATCATATATTAGGACAATGTATGTAGCAGAAGGTGCGATTGAGATGTTTGCCCACGTATTTGTTTATTTTTTTATATATGGCTGATTAATCTGTTCGTGAAATTTCCATTTTGTGACATGTTGCATTACAATATATCCTGCTTGCAGAATATATAAGTATTTTCAGTGCGTTGGCCAGGAATCGAACCCGGGTCAACTGCTTGGGAAGCAGCTATGCTCACCACTATACCACCAACGCCCTCTGATGTGTTAGCTCTCGGTTCTAAATATTACGTTGCAGAAATCAATGACTATCTTGCACCAGCTTCAATGGTGCATTTGGTTTAGATACCAACATGAGAAGCAGTAGAACGTTTTTTGCAGAGGGTAAGGAACTGGGGATTGAAACCAAGGACAAAGTTGTGCAGAAGAGAAGAAATGAAAAGCAACAGTACAAATAGTAGAAATGAGCATATATAGGCAGCATGGGAAGCAAAGCAGGGAAGAGAAAGAGAACATTCCATGAAATGCCCAGGAGATAGATAAGAGCAGAACAAAAAGGGAAGAATGAAATTCAAAGCATGCCCAGAAAGTTGTGTGAAGCTCCCACCAGTCATTTATGGTTATAATTGTGTGTCTTTACTTTCAAAGTACAGGGTTGTACCTTTCACGATCACTCTTGTATTACACAGACACGAATAGTTGAGAAGTCTTTTCTCACATAGCTGGTACAAGCTTGCACTTTTCCTTTCTGGCTATGTGGAAATGACAGCTTGGTCCTTGGAAGGAAAATCAAGCAAAATTAGCAGAGGATGGTTTCGATCCATCGACCTCTGGGTTATAGGCCCAGCACGCTTCCGCTGCGCCACTCTGATCCTTTGTGAAAGTGTTCTCTTTATGCAGATGAGGAGGCATTCAGAGAAGTGACGTGGGATTGGTCGGGCTCTCACCTCATTTGCCTAAGTATATCGCAAGGCATGCTGGGTGCAGAAAATCTTTATCTTCCCCTCTCACAATCAGTCACAACTGAAAGTCCAGACCCTCTTATTCACTAGCCGTTTCAGGCCTTTAACAAGACAACAGCTCTCCGACGCTCTCTGTCTCTCTCTCTCTCTGTGATCCTAGTGCTTGCATGCTCAGTATTTGGCTTTACCTGGGAGCCAGAGATCTACCCGGTGAGGGCTTGCCGGTATAAGGCTTTAGAGCGTTTGGGAGCGTTCGGTACATGAGAGGACGTTGGACTGGAAGCTATGCAAATTTGAAGCATCCAAACTTCCTGCTGCAGTCGGAGGCTCTTTCCATGGACATCTGCCTTTTGGATTCCTCTAAACTTGCCCTCTGATGAAACATTTTGTGAGCTGCAGTTACCTCCGACGGCTACAAGGTGGTGCTACATTCAGGTGAGGGCACAAGTATGCACAAAATGTTGGGGACTTTTGCCAGATTTATTGCTGGATCTTGCATATTTTTTTCAGAGGCTAAATATTGCCTAGGAAATGCTTTTTAACATAGAGATGCTGGAGTTAAAATGTCTGGTCGGGCCTCAGCCCTTTCATTGTCTGCCCACTGTAACATATTTTTTTACCAGTACATGTGAGTGGTGACTCTGCTTTATGAAACTTATCATATATTAGGACAATGAATATAGCAGAAGGGGTGATCAAAATGCTTGCCTACATATTTGTTTATTTTTTATATAATGGCTGATTAACCTCTTAATTATATTACCATTTTGTGAAATGTTGCTTTAAAATATATCCTGCTTGCAGAATATATAAGTATTTGTACTGCGTTGGCCGGGAATCGAACCCGGGTCAACTGCTTGGAAGGCAGCTATGCTCACCACTATACCACCAACGCCCTCTGATCTTTGCGCTCTCGGTTCTAAACATTAGGACCCTGAGTTCAATGACTATCATGCACCAGCTTCAAAGGTGCATTTGGTTTAGATACCAACATGAAAAGCAATAGAAAGTTTTTGTAGAGGGTAAGGAACTGGGATTGAAACCAAGGACAAAGCTGTGCAGAAGAGAAGAATGGAAAGCAGCAATACAAATAATAGATATGAACACATAGAGGCAGCATGGGAAGCAAAGCAGGGAAGAGAAATAGAGAACATTCCATGAAATGCCCAGGAGATAGATAAGAGCAGAACAAAAAAGGGAAGAATGAAATTCAAAGCCTCCACATAAAAGTGTTTGAAGGTCCCACCAGTCATTCATGCTTATTATTGTGTGCCTTTACTTTCAAAGTACAGTGTGGAGCTTTTGACGATCCCTCTCTTGTATTTCAGCAGACACAGATAGTTGAGAAGTCTTTTCTCACATAGCTGGCACAAGCTTGCGCTTTTCCTTGCTGGTAGCGTGGAAATGACAGCTTGGTCCTTGGAAGTAAAATCAAGCAAAATTAGCAGAGGATGGTTTCGATCCATCGACCTCTGGGTTATGGGCCCAGCACGCTTCCGCTGCGCCACTTTGCTCCGTTGTGAAAGTGTTCTTTTTATGCAGATAAGGAGCATTAGGCAGAGTAGCATGGGATTGGTCTGGCTCTCACCTCATTTGCATAAGTATATCCCAAGGCATGCTGGGTGCAGAAAAACTTCATCTTCCCCTCTCACAATCAGTCATAACTGAAAGTCAGACACTATTAGGCACTAGCCGTTTCAGGCCTTTATCAAGACAGTAGCTCTTGAACCATCTCTCTCTCGCTCTGTGATCCTAGCACTAGCATGCTCAGGATTTGGCTTTACCTTGGAGCCAGAGATATACCCGGTGAGGGCTTGCCCGGTGTGAGGCTTTTGAGCGTTTGGGAGCGTTGTGGACGTTGGACAGGAAACTATGCGAATATGAAGCCTCCAACATTCCTGCTTCAGTGAGTGGTTCTTTCCATGGACATCTGACTCTTGGATTCCTCTCAACTTGCCTTCTGATAAAACATTTTGTGAGCAGCAGTTTCCTTCGACAGCTACAAGGTGGCGCTACATTCAGGTGAGAGCACAAGTATGCACAAAATGTTAGGGACTTTTGCCAGATTTATCGGTGGATCTTGCATATTTTTTCAGAGGCTAGATATTGCCTAGAAATGCTTTTTAACATAGAGATGCTGGAGTTACAATGTCTGGTCGGGCCTCAGCCCTTCCATTGTTTGCCCACTGTAACAAATTTATTACCAGCACATGTGTGTTGTGACTCTGCTTTATGAAACTTATCATATATTAGGACAATGTATGTAGCAGAAGGTGCGATTGAGATGTTTGCCCACGTATTTGTTTATTTTTTTATATATGGCTGATTAATCTGTTCGTGAAATTTCCATTTTGTGACATGTTGCATTACAATATATCCTGCTTGCAGAATATATAAGTATTTTCAGTGCGTTGGCCGGGAATCAAACCCGGGTCAACTGCTTGGGAAGCAGCTATGCTCACCACTATACCACCAACGCCCTCTGATGTGTTAGCTCTCGGTTCTAAATATTACGTTGCAGAAATCAATGACTATCTTGCACCAGCTTCAATGGTGCATTTGGTTTAGATACCAACATGAGAAGCAGTAGAACGTTTTTTGCAGAGGGTAAGGAACTGGGGATTGAAACCAAGGACAAAGTTGTGCAGAAGAGAAGAAATGAAAAGCAACAGTACAAATAGTAGAAATGAGCATATATAGGCAGCATGGGAAGCAAAGCAGGGAAGAGAAAGAGAACATTCCATGAAATGCCCAGGAGATATATAAGAGCAGAACAAAAAGGGAAGAATGAAATTCAAAGCATGCCCAGAAAGTTGTGTGAAGCTCCCACCAGTCAGTCATTTATGGTTATAATTGTGTGTCTTTACTTTCAAAGTACAGGGTTGTACCTTTCACGATCACTCTTGTATTACACAGACACGAATAGTTGAGAAGTCTTTTCTCACATAGCTGGCACAAGCTTGCACTTTTCCTTTCTGGCTATGTGGAAATGACAGCTTGGTCCTTGGAAGGAAAATCAAGCAAAATTAGCAGAGGATAGTTTCGATCCATCGACCTCTGGGTTATGGGCCCAGCACGCTTCCGCTGCGCCACTCTGCTCCTTTGTGAAAGTGTTCTCTTTATGCAGATGAGGAGGCATTCAGAGAAGTGACGTGGGATTGGTCGGGCTCTCACCTCATTTGCCTAAGTATATCGCAAGGCATGCTGGGTGCAGAAAATCTTTATCTTCCCCTCTCACAATCAGTCACAACTGAAAGTCCAGACCCTCTTAGGCACTAGCCGTTTCAGGCCTTTAACAAGACAACAGCTCTCCGACGCTCTCTGTCTCTCTCTCTCTCTGTGATCCTAGTGCTTGCATGCTCAGTATTTGGCTTTTCCTGGGAGCCAGAGATCTACCCGGTGAGGGCTTGCCGGTATAAGGCTTTAGAGCGTTTGGGAGCGTTCGGTACATGAGAGGACGTTGGACTGGAAGCTATGCAAATTTGAAGCATCCAAACTTCCTGCTGCAGTCGGAGGCTCTTTCCATGGACATCTGCCTTTTGGATTCCTCTAAACTTGCCCTCTGATGAAACATTTTGTGAGCTGCAGTTACCTCCGACGGCTACAAGGTGGTGCTACATTCAGGTGAGGGCACAAGTATGCACAAAATGTTGGGGACTTTTGCCAGATTTATTGCTGGATCTTGCATATTTTTTTCAGAGGCTAAATATTGCCTAGGAAATGCTTTTTAACATAGAGATGCTGGAGTTAAAATGTCTGGTTGGGCCTCAGCCCTTTCATTGTCTGCCCACTGTAACATATTTTTTTACCAGTACATGTGAGTGGTGACTCTGCTTTATGAAACTTATCATATATTAGGACAATGAATATAGCAGAAGGGGCGATCGAAATGCTTGCCTACATATTTGTTTATTTTTTATATAATGGCTGATTAACCTCTTAATTATATTACCATTTTGTGAAATGTTGCTTTAAAATATATCCTGCTTGCAGAATATATAAGTATTTGTACTGCGTTGGCCGGGAATCGAACCCGGGTCAACTGCTTGGAAGGCAGCTATGCTCACCACTATACCACCAACGCCCTCTGATCTTTGCGCTCTCGGTTCTAAACATTAGGACCCTGAGTTCAATGACTATCATGCACCAGCTTCAATGGTGCATTTGGTTTAGATACCAACATGAAAAGCAATAGAAAGTTTTTGTAGAGGGTAAGGAACTGGGATTGAAACCAAGGACAAAGCTGTGCAGAAGAGAAGAATGGAAAGCAGCAATACAAATAATAGATATGAACACATAGAGGCAGCATGGGAAGCAAAGCAGGGAAGAGAAATAGAGAACATTCCATGAAATGCCCAGGAGATAGATAAGAGCAGAACAAAAAAGGGAAGAATGAAATTCAAAGCCTCCACATAAAAGTGTTTGAAGGTCCCACCAGTCATTCATGCTTATTATTGTGTGCCTTTACTTTCAAAGTACAGTGTGGAGCCTTTGACGATCCCTCTCTTGTATTTCAGCAGACACAGATAGTTGAGAAGTCTTTTCTCACATAGCTGGCACAAGCTTGCGCTTTTCCTTGCTGGTAGCGTGGAAATGACAGCTTGGTCCTTGGAAGTAAAATCAAGCAAAATTAGCAGAGGATGGTTTCGATCCATCGACCTCTGGGTTATGGGCCCAGCACGCTTCCGCTGCGCCACTCTGCTCCGTTGTGAACGTGTTCTTTTTATGCAGATAAGGAGCATTAGGCAGAGTAGCATGGGATTGGTCTGGCTCTCACCTCATTTGCATAAGTATATCCCAAGGCATGCTGGGTGCAGAAAAACTTCATCTTCCCCTCTCACAATCAGTCATAACTGAAAGTCAGACACTCTTAGGCACTAGCCGTTTCAGGCCTTTATCAAGACAGTAGCTCTTGAACCATCTCTCTCTCGCTCTGTGATCCTAGCACTAGCATGCTCAGGATTTGGCTTTACCTTGGAGCCAGAGATATACCCGGTGAGGGCTTGCCCGGTGTGAGGCTTTTGAGCGTTTGGGAGCGTTGTGGACGTTGGACAGGAAACTATGCGAATATGAAGCCTCCAACATTCCTGCTTCAGTGAGTGGTTCTTTCCATGGACATCTGACTCTTGGATTCCTCTCAACTTGCCTTCTGATAAAACATTTTGTGAGCAGCAGTTTCCTTCGACAGCTACAAGGTGGCGCTACATTCAGGTGAGAGCACAAGTATGCACAAAATGTTAGGGACTTTTGCCAGATTTATCGGTGGATCTTGCATATTTTTTTCAGAGGCTAGATATTGCCTAGAAATGCTTTTTAACATAGAGATGCTGGAGTTACAATGTCTGGTCGGGCCTCAGCCCTTCCATTGTTTGCCCACTGTAACAAATTTATTACCAGCACATGTGTGTTGTGACTCTGCTTTATGAAACTTATCATATATTAGGACAATGTATGTAGCAGAAGGTGCGATTGAGATGTTTGCCCACGTATTTGTTTATTTTTTTATATATGGCTGATTAATCTGTTCATGAAATTTCCATTTTGTGACATGTTGCATTACAATATATCCTGCTTGCAGAATATATAAGTATTTTCAGTGCGTTGGCCAGGAATCGAACCCGGGTCAACTGCCTGGGAAGCAGCTATGCTCACCACTATACCACCAACGCCCTCTGATGTGTTAGCTCTCGGTTCTAAATATTACGTTGCAGAAATCAATGACTATCTTGCACCAGCTTCAATGGTGCATTTGGTTTAGATACCAACATGAGAAGCAGTAGAACGTTTTTTGCAGAGGGTAAGGAACTGGGGATTGAAACCAAGGACAAAGTTGTGCAGAAGAGAAGAAATGAAAAGCAACAGTACAAATAGTAGAAATGAGCATATATAGGCAGCATGTGAAGCAAAGCAGGGAAGAGAAAGAGAACATTCCATGAAATGCCCAGGAGATAGATAAGAGCAGAACAAAAAGGGAAGAATGAAATTCAAAGCATGCCCAGAAAGTTGTGTGAAGCTCCCACCAGTCATTTATGGTTATAATTGTGTGTCTTTACTTTCAAAGTACAGGGTTGTACCTTTCACGATCACTCTTGTATTACACAGACACGAATAGTTGAGAAGTCTTTTCTCACATAGCTGGTACAAGCTTGCACTTTTCCTTTCTGGCTATGTGGAAATGACAGCTTGGTCCTTGGAAGGAAAATCAAGCAAAATTAGCAGAGGATGGTTTCGATCCATCGACCTCTGGGTTATGGGCCCAGCACGCTTCCGCTGCGCCACTCTGCTCCTTTGTGAAAGTGTTCTGTTTATGCAGATGAGGAGGCATTCAGAGAAGTGACGTGGGATTGGTCGGGCTCTCACCTCATTTGCCTAAGTATATCGCAAGGCATGCTGGGTGCAGAAAATCTTTATCTTCCCCTCTCACAATCAGTCACAACTGAAAGTCCAGACCCTCTTATTCACTAGCCGTTTCAGGCCTTTAACAAGACAACAGCTCTCCGACGCTCTCTGTCTCTCTCTCTCTCTGTGATCCTAGTGCTTGCATGCTCAGTATTTGGCTTTACCTGGGAGCCAGAGATCTACCCGGTGAGGGCTTGCCGGTATAAGGCTTTAGAGCGTTTGGGAGCGTTCGGTACATGAGAGGACGTTGGACTGGAAGCTATGCAAATTTGAAGCATCCAAACTTCCTGCTGCAGTCGGAGGCTCTTTCCATGGACATCTGCCTTTTGGATTCCTCTAAACTTGCCCTCTGATGAAACATTTTGTGAGCTGCAGTTACCTCCGACGGCTACAAGGTGGTGCTACATTCAGGTGAGGGCACAAGTATGCACAAAATGTTGGGGACTTTTGCCAGATTTATTGCTGGATCTTGCATATTTTTTTCAGAGGCTAAATATTGCCTAGGAAATGCTTTTTAACATAGAGATGCTGGAGTTAAAATGTCTGGTCGGGCCTCAGCCCTTTCATTGTCTGCCCACTGTAACATATTTTTTTACCAGTACATGTGAGTGGTGACTCTGCTTTATGAAACTTATCATATATTAGGACAATGAATATAGCAGAAGGGGCGATCGAAATGCTTGCCTACATATTTGTTTATTTTTTATATAATGGCTGATTAACCTCTTAATTATATTACCATTTTGTGAAATGTTGCTTTAAAATATATCCTGCTTGCAGAATATATAAGTATTTGTACTGCGTTGGCCGGGAATCGAACCCGGGTCAACTGCTTGGAAGGCAGCTATGCTCACCACTATACCACCAACGCCCTCTGATCTTTGCGCTCTCGGTTCTAAACATTAGGACCCTGAGTTCAATGACTATCATGCACCAGCTTCAATGGTGCATTTGGTTTAGATACCAACATGAAAAGCAATAGAAAGTTTTTGTAGAGGGTAAGGAACTGGGATTGAAACCAAGGACAAAGCTGTGCAGAAGAGAAGAATGGAAAGCAGCAATACAAATAATAGATATGAACACATAGAGGCAGCATGGGAAGCAAAGCAGGGAAGAGAAATAGAGAACATTCCATGAAATGCCCAGGAGATAGATAAGAGCAGAACAAAAAAGGGAAGAATGAAATTCAAAGCCTCCACATAAAAGTGTTTGAAGGTCCCACCAGTCATTCATGCTTATTATTGTGTGCCTTTACTTTCAAAGTACAGTGTGGAGCCTTTGACGATCCCTCTCTTGTATTTCAGCAGACACAGATAGTTGAGAAGTCTTTTCTCACATAGCTGGCACAAGCTTGCGCTTTTCCTTGCTGGTAGCGTGGAAATGACAGCTTGGTCCTTGGAAGTAAAATCAAGCAAAATTAGCAGAGGATGGTTTCGATCCATCGACCTCTGGGTTATGGGCCCAGCACGCTTCCGCTGCGCCACTCTGCTCCGTTGTGAACGTGTTCTTTTTATGCAGATAAGGAGCATTAGGCAGAGTAGCATGGGATTGGTCTGGCTCTCACCTCATTTGCATAAGTATATCCCAAGGCATGCTGGGTGCAGAAAAACTTCATCTTCCCCTCTCACAATCAGTCATAACTGAAAGTCAGACACTCTTAGGCACTAGCCGTTTCAGGCCTTTATCAAGACAGTAGCTCTTGAACCATCTCTCTCTCGCTCTGTGATCCTAGCACTAGCATGCTCAGGATTTGGCTTTACCTTGGAGCCAGAGATATACCCGGTGAGGGCTTGCCCGGTGTGAGGCTTTTGAGCGTTTGGGAGCGTTGTGGACGTTGGACAGGAAACTATGCGAATATGAAGCCTCCAACATTCCTGCTTCAGTGAGTGGTTCTTTCCATGGACATCTGACTCTTGGATTCCTCTCAACTTGCCTTCTGATAAAACATTTTGTGAGCAGCAGTTTCCTTCGACAGCTACAAGGTGGCGCTACATTCAGGTGAGAGCACAAGTATGCACAAAATGTTAGGGACTTTTGCCAGATTTATCGGTGGATCTTGCATATTTTTTTCAGAGGCTAGATATTGCCTAGAAATGCTTTTTAACATAGAGATGCTGGAGTTACAATGTCTGGTCGGGCCTCAGCCCTTCCATTGTTTGCCCACTGTAACAAATTTATTACCAGCACATGTGTGTTGTGACTCTGCTTTATGAAACTTATCATATATTAGGACAATGTATGTAGCAGAAGGTGCGATTGAGATGTTTGCCCACGTATTTGTTTATTTTTTTATATATGGCTGATTAATCTGTTCATGAAATTTCCATTTTGTGACATGTTGCATTACAATATATCCTGCTTGCAGAATATATAAGTATTTTCAGTGCGTTGGCCAGGAATCGAACCCGGGTCAACTGCCTGGGAAGCAGCTATGCTCACCACTATACCACCAACGCCCTCTGATGTGTTAGCTCTCGGTTCTAAATATTACGTTGCAGAAATCAATGACTATCTTGCACCAGCTTCAATGGTGCATTTGGTTTAGATACCAACATGAGAAGCAGTAGAACGTTTTTTGCAGAGGGTAAGGAACTGGGGATTGAAACCAAGGACAAAGTTGTGCAGAAGAGAAGAAATGAAAAGCAACAGTACAAATAGTAGAAATGAGCATATATAGGCAGCATGTGAAGCAAAGCAGGGAAGAGAAAGAGAACATTCCATGAAATGCCCAGGAGATAGATAAGAGCAGAACAAAAAGGGAAGAATGAAATTCAAAGCATGCCCAGAAAGTTGTGTGAAGCTCCCACCAGTCATTTATGGTTATAATTGTGTGTCTTTACTTTCAAAGTACAGGGTTGTACCTTTCACGATCACTCTTGTATTACACAGACACGAATAGTTGAGAAGTCTTTTCTCACATAGCTGGTACAAGCTTGCACTTTTCCTTTCTGGCTATGTGGAAATGACAGCTTGGTCCTTGGAAGGAAAATCAAGCAAAATTAGCAGAGGATGGTTTCGATCCATCGACCTCTGGGTTATGGGCCCAGCACGCTTCCGCTGCGCCACTCTGCTCCTTTGTGAAAGTGTTCTGTTTATGCAGATGAGGAGGCATTCAGAGAAGTGACGTGGGATTGGTCGGGCTCTCACCTCATTTGCCTAAGTATATCGCAAGGCATGCTGGGTGCAGAAAATCTTTATCTTCCCCTCTCACAATCAGTCACAACTGAAAGTCCAGACCCTCTTATTCACTAGCCGTTTCAGGCCTTTAACAAGACAACAGCTCTCCGACGCTCTCTGTCTCTCTCTCTCTCTGTGATCCTAGTGCTTGCATGCTCAGTATTTGGCTTTACCTGGGAGCCAGAGATCTACCCGGTGAGGGCTTGCCGGTATAAGGCTTTAGAGCGTTTGGGAGCGTTCGGTACATGAGAGGACGTTGGACTGGAAGCTATGCAAATTTGAAGCATCCAAACTTCCTGCTGCAGTCGGAGGCTCTTTCCATGGACATCTGCCTTTTGGATTCCTCTAAACTTGCCCTCTGATGAAACATTTTGTGAGCTGCAGTTACCTCCGACGGCTACAAGGTGGTGCTACATTCAGGTGAGGGCACAAGTATGCACAAAATGTTGGGGACTTTTGCCAGATTTATTGCTGGATCTTGCATATTTTTTTCAGAGGCTAAATATTGCCTAGGAAATGCTTTTTAACATAGAGATGCTGGAGTTAAAATGTCTGGTCGGGCCTCAGCCCTTTCATTGTCTGCCCACTGTAACATATTTTTTTACCAGTACATGTGAGTGGTGACTCTGCTTTATGAAACTTATCATATATTAGGACAATGAATATAGCAGAAGGGGCGATCGAAATGCTTGCCTACATATTTGTTTATTTTTTATATAATGGCTGATTAACCTCTTAATTATATTACCATTTTGTGAAATGTTGCTTTAAAATATATCCTGCTTGCAGAATATATAAGTATTTGTACTGCGTTGGCCGGGAATCGAACCCGGGTCAACTGCTTGGAAGGCAGCTATGCTCACCACTATACCACCAACGCCCTCTGATCTTTGCGCTCTCGGTTCTAAACATTAGGACCCTGAGTTCAATGACTATCATGCACCAGCTTCAATGGTGCATTTGGTTTAGATACCAACATGAAAAGCAATAGAAAGTTTTTGTAGAGGGTAAGGAACTGGGATTGAAACCAAGGACAAAGCTGTGCAGAAGAGAAGAATGGAAAGCAGCAATACAAATAATAGATATGAACACATAGAGGCAGCATGGGAAGCAAAGCAGGGAAGAGAAATAGAGAACATTCCATGAAATGCCCAGGAGATAGATAAGAGCAGAACAAAAAAGGGAAGAATGAAATTCAAAGCCTCCACATAAAAGTGTTTGAAGGTCCCACCAGTCATTCATGCTTATTATTGTGTGCCTTTACTTTCAAAGTACAGTGTGGAGCCTTTGACGATCCCTCTCTTGTATTTCAGCAGACACAGATAGTTGAGAAGTCTTTTCTCACATAGCTGGCACAAGCTTGCGCTTTTCCTTGCTGGTAGCGTGGAAATGACAGCTTGGTCCTTGGAAGTAAAATCAAGCAAAATTAGCAGAGGATGGTTTCGATCCATCGACCTCTGGGTTATGGGCCCAGCACGCTTCCGCTGCGCCACTCTGCTCCGTTGTGAAAGTGTTCTTTTTATGCAGATAAGGAGCATTAGGCAGAGTAGCATGGGATTGGTCTGGCTCTCACCTCATTTGCATAAGTATATCCCAAGGCATGCTGGGTGCAGAAAAACTTCATCTTCCCCTCTCACAATCAGTCATAACTGAAAGTCAGACACTCTTAGGCACTAGCCGTTTCAGGCCTTTATCAAGACAGTAGCTCTTGAACCATCTCTCTCTCGCTCTGTGATCCTAGCACTAGCATGCTCAGGATTTGGCTTTACCTTGGAGCCAGAGATATACCCGGTGAGGGCTTGCCCGGTGTGAGGCTTTTGAGCGTTTGGGAGCGTTGTGGACGTTGGACAGGAAACTATGCGAATATGAAGCCTCCAACATTCCTGCTTCAGTGAGTGGTTCTTTCCATGGACATCTGACTCTTGGATTCCTCTCAACTTGCCTTCTGATAAAACATTTTGTGAGCAGCAGTTTCCTTCGACAGCTACAAGGTGGCGCTACATTCAGGTGAGAGCACAAGTATGCACAAAATGTTAGGGACTTTTGCCAGATTTATCGGTGGATCTTGCATATTTTTTTCAGAGGCTAGATATTGCCTAGAAATGCTTTTTAACATAGAGATGCTGGAGTTACAATGTCTGGTCGGGCCTCAGCCCTTCCATTGTTTGCCCACTGTAACAAATTTATTACCAGCACATGTGTGTTGTGACTCTGCTTTATGAAACTTATCATATATTAGGACAATGTATGTAGCAGAAGGTGCGATTGAGATGTTTGCCCACGTATTTGTTTATTTTTTTATATATGGCTGATTAATCTGTTCGTGAAATTTCCATTTTGTGACATGTTGCATTACAATATATCCTGCTTGCAGAATATATAAGTATTTTCAGTGCGTTGGCCAGGAATCGAACCCGGGTCAACTGCTTGGGAAGCAGCTATGCTCACCACTATACCACCAACGCCCTCTGATGTGTTAGCTCTCGGTTCTAAATATTACGTTGCAGAAATCAATGACTATCTTGCACCAGCTTCAATGGTGCATTTGGTTTAGATACCAACATGAGAAGCAGTAGAACGTTTTTTGCAGAGGGTAAGGAACTGGGGATTGAAACCAAGGACAAAGTTGTGCAGAAGAGAAGAAATGAAAAGCAACAGTACAAATAGTAGAAATGAGCATATATAGGCAGCATGGGAAGCAAAGCAGGGAAGAGAAAGAGAACATTCCATGAAATGCCCAGGAGATAGATAAGAGCAGAACAAAAAGGGAAGAATGAAATTCAAAGCATGCCCAGAAAGTTGTGTGAAGCTCCCACCAGTCAGTCATTTATGGTTATAATTGTGTGTCTTTACTTTCAAAGTACAGGGTTGTACCTTTCACGATCACTCTTGTATTACACAGACACGAATAGTTGAGAAGTCTTTTCTCACATAGCTGGCACAAGCTTGCACTTTTCCTTTCTGGCTATGTGGAAATGACAGCTTGGTCCTTGGAAGGAAAATCAAGCAAAATTAGCAGAGGATGGTTTCGATCCATCGACCTCTGGGTTATGGGCCCAGCACGCTTCCGCTGCGCCACTCTGCTCCTTTGTGAAAGTGTTCTCTTTATGCAGATGAGGAGGCATTCAGAGAAGTGACGTGGGATTGGTCGGGCTCTCACCTCATTTGCCTAAGTATATCGCAAGGCATGCTGGGTGCAGAAAATCTTTATCTTCCCCTCTCACAATCAGTCACAACTGAAAGTCCAGACCCTCTTAGGCACTAGCCGTTTCAGGCCTTTAACAAGACAACAGCTCTCCGACGCTCTCTGTCTCTCTCTCTCTCTGTGATCCTAGTGCTTGCATGCTCAGTATTTGGCTTTTCCTGGGAGCCAGAGATCTACCCGGTGAGGGCTTGCCGGTATAAGGCTTTAGAGCGTTTGGGAGTGTTCGGTACATGAGAGGACGTTGGACTGGAAGCTATGCAAATTTGAAGCATCCAAACTTCCTGCTGCAGTCGGAGGCTCTTTCCATGGACATCTGCCTTTTGGATTCCTCTAAACTTGCCCTCTGATGAAACATTTTGTGAGCTGCAGTTACCTCCGACGGCTACAAGGTGGTGCTACATTCAGGTGAGGGCACAAGTATGCACAAAATGTTGGGGACTTTTGCCAGATTTATTGCTGGATCTTGCATATTTTTTTCAGAGGCTAAATATTGCCTAGGAAATGCTTTTTAACATAGAGATGCTGGAGTTAAAATGTCTGGTCGGGCCTCAGCCCTTTCATTGTCTGCCCACTGTAACATATTTTTTTACCAGTACATGTGAGTGGTGACTCTGCTTTATGAAACTTATCATATATTAGGACAATGAATATAGCAGAAGGGGCGATCGAAATGCTTGCCTACATATTTGTTTATTTTTTATATAATGGCTGATTAACCTCTTAATTATATTACCATTTTGTGAAATGTTGCTTTAAAATATATCCTGCTTGCAGAATATATAAGTATTTGTACTGCGTTGGCCGGGAATCGAACCCGGGTCAACTGCTTGGAAGGCAGCTATGCTCACCACTATACCACCAACGCCCTCTGATCTTTGCGCTCTCGGTTCTAAACATTAGGACCCTGAGTTCAATGACTATCATGCACCAGCTTCAATGGTGCATTTGGTTTAGATACCAAAATGAAAAGCAATAGAAAGTTTTTGTAGAGGGTAAGGAACTGGGATTGAAACCAAGGACAAAGCTGTGCAGAAGAGAAGAATGGAAAGCAGCAATACAAATAATAGATATGAACACATAGAGGCAGCATGGGAAGCAAAGCAGGGAAGAGAAATAGAGAACATTCCATGAAATGCCCAGGAGATAGATAAGAGCAGAACAAAAAAGGGAAGAATGAAATTCAAAGCCTCCACATAAAAGTGTTTGAAGGTCCCACCAGTCATTCATGCTTATTATTGTGTGCCTTTACTTTCAAAGTACAGTGTGGAGCCTTTGACGATCCCTCTCTTGTATTTCAGCAGACACAGATAGTTGAGAAGTCTTTTCTCACATAGCTGGCACAAGCTTGCGCTTTTCCTTGCTGGTAGCGTGGAAATGACAGCTTGGTCCTTGGAAGTAAAATCAAGCAAAATTAGCAGAGGATGGTTTCGATCCATCGACCTCTGGGTTATGGGCCCAGCACGCTTCCGCTGCGCCACTCTGCTCCGTTGTGAAAGTGTTCTTTTTATGCAGATAAGGAGCATTAGGCAGAGTAGCATGGGATTGGTCTGGCTCTCACCTCATTTGCATAAGTATATCCCAAGGCATGCTGGGTGCAGAAAAACTTCATCTTCCCCTCTCACAATCAGTCATAACTGAAAGTCAGACACTCTTAGGCACTAGCCGTTTCAGGCCTTTATCAAGACAGTAGCTCTTGAACCATCTCTCTCTCGCTCTGTGATCCTAGCACTAGCATGCTCAGGATTTGGCTTTACCTTGGAGCCAGAGATATACCCGGTGAGGGCTTGCCCGGTGTGAGGCTTTTGAGCGTTTGGGAGCGTTGTCGACGTTGGACAGGAAACTATGCGAATATGAAGCCTCCAACATTCCTGCTTCAGTGAGTGGTTCTTTCCATGGACATCTGACTCTTGGATTCCTCTCAACTTGCCTTCTGATAAAACATTTTGTGAGCAGCAGTTTCCTTCGACAGCTACAAGGTGGCGCTACATTCAGGTGAGAGCACAAGTATGCACAAAATGTTAGGGACTTTTGCCAGATTTATCGGTGGATCTTGCATATTTTTTTCAGAGGCTAGATATTGCCTAGAAATGCTTTTTAACATAGAGATGCTGGAGTTACAATGTCTGGTCGGGCCTCAGCCCTTCCATTGTTTGCCCACTGTAACAAATTTATTACCAGCACATGTGTGTTGTGACTCTGCTTTATGAAACTTATCATATATTAGGACAATGTATGTAGCAGAAGGTGCGATTGAGATGTTTGCCCACGTATTTGTTTATATATGGCTGATTAATCTGTTCGTGAAATTTCCATTTTGTGACATGTTGCATTACAATATATCCTGCTTGCAGAATATATAAGTATTTTCAGTGCGTTGGCCGGGAATCGAACCCGGGTCAACTGCTTGGGAAGCAGCTATGCTCACCACTATACCACCAACGCCCTCTGATGTGTTAGCTCTCGGTTCTAAATATTACGTTGCAGAAATCAATGACTATCTTGCACCAGCTTCAATGGTGCATTTGGTTTAGATACCAACATGAGAAGCAGTAGAACGTTTTTTGCAGAGGGTAAGGAACTGGGGATTGAAACCAAGGACAAAGTTGTGCAGAAGAGAAGAAATGAAAAGCAACAGTACAAATAGTAGAAATGAGCATATATAGGCAGCATGTGAAGCAAAGCAGGGAAGAGAAAGAGAACATTCCATGAAATGCCCAGGAGATAGATAAGAGCAGAACAAAAAGGGAAGAATGAAATTCAAAGCATGCCCAGAAAGTTGTGTGAAGCTCCCACCAGTCATTTATGGTTATAATTGTGTGTCTTTACTTTCAAAGTACAGGGTTGTACCTTTCACGATCACTCTTGTATTACACAGACACGAATAGTTGAGAAGTCTTTTCTCACATAGCTGGTACAAGCTTGCACTTTTCCTTTCTGGCTATGTGGAAATGACAGCTTGGTCCTTGGAAGGAAAATCAAGCAAAATTAGCAGAGGATGGTTTCGATCCATCGACCTCTGGGTTATGGGCCCAGCACGCTTCCGCTGCGCCACTCTGCTCCTTTGTGAAAGTGTTCTGTTTATGCAGATGAGGAGGCATTCAGAGAAGTGACGTGGGATTGGTCGGGCTCTCACCTCATTTGCCTAAGTATATCGCAAGGCATGCTGGGTGCAGAAAATCTTTATCTTCCCCTCTCACAATCAGTCACAACTGAAAGTCCAGACCCTCTTATTCACTAGCCGTTTCAGGCCTTTAACAAGACAACAGCTCTCCGACGCTCTCTGTCTCTCTCTCTCTCTGTGATCCTAGTGCTTGCATGCTCAGTATTTGGCTTTACCTGGGAGCCAGAGATCTACCCGGTGAGGGCTTGCCGGTATAAGGCTTTAGAGCGTTTGGGAGCGTTCGGTACATGAGAGGACGTTGGACTGGAAGCTATGCAAATTTGAAGCATCCAAACTTCCTGCTGCAGTCGGAGGCTCTTTCCATGGACATCTGCCTTTTGGATTCCTCTAAACTTGCCCTCTGATGAAACATTTTGTGAGCTGCAGTTACCTCCGACGGCTACAAGGTGGTGCTACATTCAGGTGAGGGCACAAGTATGCACAAAATGTTGGGGACTTTTGCCAGATTTATTGCTGGATCTTGCATATTTTTTTCAGAGGCTAAATATTGCCTAGGAAATGCTTTTTAACATAGAGATGCTGGAGTTAAAATGTCTGGTCGGGCCTCAGCCCTTTCATTGTCTGCCCACTGTAACATATTTTTTTACCAGTACATGTGAGTGGTGACTCTGCTTTATGAAACTTATCATATATTAGGACAATGAATATAGCAGAAGGGGCGATCGAAATGCTTGCCTACATATTTGTTTATTTTTTATATAATGGCTGATTAACCTCTTAATTATATTACCATTTTATGAAATGTTGCTTTAAAATATATCCTGCTTGCAGAATATATAAGTATTTGTACTGCGTTGGCCGGGAATCGAACCCGGGTCAACTGCTTGGAAGGCAGCTATGCTCACCACTATACCACCAACGCCCTCTGATCTTTGCACTCTCGGTTCTAAACATTAGGACCCTGAGTTCAATGACTATCATGCACCAGCTTCAATGGTGCATTTGGTTTAGATACCAACATGAAAAGCAATAGAAAGTTTTTGTAGAGGGTAAGGAACTGGGATTGAAACCAAGGACAAAGCTGTGCAGAAGAGAAGAATGGAAAGCAGCAATACAAATAATAGATATGAACACATAGAGGCAGCATGGGAAGCAAAGCAGGGAAGAGAAATAGAGAACATTCCATGAAATGCCCAGGAGATAGATAAGAGCAGAACAAAAAAGGGAAGAATGAAATTCAAAGCCTCCACATAAAAGTGTTTGAAGGTCCCACCAGTCATTCATGCTTATTATTGTGTGCCTTTACTTTCAAAGTACAGTGTGGAGCTTTTGACGATCCCTCTCTTGTATTTCAGCAGACACAGATAGTTGAGAAGTCTTTTCTCACATAGCTGGCACAAGCTTGCGCTTTTCCTTGCTGGTAGCGTGGAAATGACAGCTTGGTCCTTGGAAGTAAAATCAAGCAAAATTAGCAGAGGATGGTTTCGATCCATCGACCTCTGGGTTATGGGCCCAGCACGCTTCCGCTGCGCCACTCTGCTCCGTTGTGAAAGTGTTCTTTTTATGCAGATAAGGAGCATTAGGCAGAGTAGCATGGGATTGGTCTGGCTCTCACCTCATTTGCATAAGTATATCCCAAGGCATGCTGGGTGCAGAAAAACTTCATCTTCCCCTCTCACAATCAGTCATAACTGAAAGTCAGACACTCTTAGGCACTAGCCGTTTCAGGCCTTTATCAAGACAGTAGCTCTTGAACCATCTCTCTCTCGCTCTGTGATCCTAGCACTAGCATGCTCAGGATTTGGCTTTACCTTGGAGCCAGAGATATACCCGGTGAGGGCTTGCCCGGTGTGAGGCTTTTGAGCGTTTGGGAGCGTTCGGGACGTGAGTGGACGTTGGACAGGAAACTATGCGAATATGAAGCCTCCAACATTCCTGCTTCAGTGAGTGGTTCTTTCCATGGACATCTGACTCTTGGATTCCTCTCAACTTGCCTTCTGATAAAACATTTTGTGAGCAGCAGTTTCCTTCGACAGCTACAAGGTGGCGCTACATTCAGGTGAGAGCACAAGTATGCACAAAATGTTAGGGACTTTTGCCAGACTTATCGGTGGATCTTGCATATTTTTTCAGAGGCTAGATATTGCCTAGAAATGCTTTTTAACATAGAGATGCTGGAGTTACAATGTCTGGTCGGGCCTCAGCCCTTCCATTGTTTGCCCACTGTAACAAATTTATTACCAGCACATGTGTGTTGTGACTCTGCTTTATGAAACTTATCATATATTAGGACAATGTATGTAGCAGAAGGTGCGATTGAGATGTTTGCCCACGTATTTGTTTATTTTTTTATATATGGCTGATTAATCTGTTCGTGAAATTTCCATTTCGTGACATGTTGCATTACAATATATCCTGCTTGCAGAATATATAAGTATTTTCAGCGCGTTGGCCGGGAATCGAACCCGGGTCAACTGCTTGGGAAGCAGCTATGCTCACCACTATACCACCAACGCCCTCTGATGTGTTAGCTCTCGGTTCTAAATATTACGTTGCAGAAATCAATGACTATCTTGCACCAGCTTCAATGGTGCATTTGGTTTAGATACCAACATGAGAAGCAGTAGAACGTTTTTTGCAGAGGGTAAGGAACTGGGGATTGAAACCAAGGACAAAGTTGTGCAGAAGAGAAGAAATGAAAAGCAACAGTACAAATAGTAGAAATGAGCATATATAGGCAGCATGGGAAGCAAAGCAGGGAAGAGAAAGAGAACATTCCATGAAATGCCCAGGAGATATATAAGAGCAGAACAAAAAGGGAAGAATGAAATTCAAAGCATGCCCAGAAAGTTGTGTGAAGCTCCCACCAGTCAGTCATTTATGGTTATAATTGTGTGTCTTTACTTTCAAAGTACAGGGTTGTACCTTTCACGATCACTCTTGTATTACACAGACACGAATAGTTGAGAAGTCTTTTCTCACATAGCTGGCACAAGCTTGCACTTTTCCTTTCTGGCTATGTGGAAATGACAGCTTGGTCCTTGGAAGGAAAATCAAGCAAAATTAGCAGAGGATGGTTTCGATCCATCGACCTCTGGGTTATGGGCCCAGCACGCTTCCGCTGCGCCACTCTGCTCCTTTGTGAAAGTGTTCTCTTTATGCAGATGAGGAGGCATTCAGAGAAGTGACGTGGGATTGGTCGGGCTCTCACCTCATTTGCCTAAGTATATCGCAAGGCATGCTGGGTGCAGAAAATCTTTATCTTCCCCTCTCACAATCAGTCACAACTGAAAGTCCAGACCCTCTTAGGCACTAGCCGTTTCAGGCCTTTAACAAGACAACAGCTCTCCGACGCTCTCTGTCTCTCTCTCTCTCTGTGATCCTAGTGCTTGCATGCTCAGTATTTGGCTTTTCCTGGGAGCCAGAGATCTACCCGGTGAGGGCTTGCCGGTATAAGGCTTTAGAGCGTTTGGGAGCGTTCGGTACATGAGAGGACGTTGGACTGGAAGCTATGCAAATTTGAAGCATCCAAACTTCCTGCTGCAGTCGGAGGCTCTTTCCATGGACATCTGCCTTTTGGATTCCTCTAAACTTGCCCTCTGATGAAACATTTTGTGAGCTGCAGTTACCTCCGACGGCTACAAGGTGGTGCTACATTCAGGTGAGGGCACAAGTATGCACAAAATGTTGGGGACTTTTGCCAGATTTATTGCTGGATCTTGCATATTTTTTTCAGAGGCTAAATATTGCCTAGGAAATGCTTTTTAACATAGAGATGCTGGAGTTAAAATGTCTGGTTGGGCCTCAGCCCTTTCATTGTCTGCCCACTGTAACATATTTTTTTACCAGTACATGTGAGTGGTGACTCTGCTTTATGAAACTTATCATATATTAGGACAATGAATATAGCAGAAGGGGCGATCGAAATGCTTGCCTACATATTTGTTTATTTTTTATATAATGGCTGATTAACCTCTTAATTATATTACCATTTTGTGAAATGTTGCTTTAAAATATATCCTGCTTGCAGAATATATAAGTATTTGTACTGCGTTGGCCGGGAATCGAACCCGGGTCAACTGCTTGGAAGGCAGCTATGCTCACCACTATACCACCAACGCCCTCTGATCTTTGCGCTCTCGGTTCTAAACATTAGGACCCTGAGTTCAATGACTATCATGCACCAGCTTCAATGGTGCATTTGGTTTAGATACCAACATGAAAAGCAATAGAAAGTTTTTGTAGAGGGTAAGGAACTGGGATTGAAACCAAGGACAAAGCTGTGCAGAAGAGAAGAATGGAAAGCAGCAATACAAATAATAGATATGAACACATAGAGGCAGCATGGGAAGCAAAGCAGGGAAGAGAAATAGAGAACATTCCATGAAATGCCCAGGAGATAGATAAGAGCAGAACAAAAAAGGGAAGAATGAAATTCAAAGCCTCCACATAAAAGTGTTTGAAGGTCCCACCAGTCATTCATGCTTATTATTGTGTGCCTTTACTTTCAAAGTACAGTGTGGAGCCTTTGACGATCCCTCTCTTGTATTTCAGCAGACACAGATAGTTGAGAAGTCTTTTCTCACATAGCTGGCACAAGCTTGCGCTTTTCCTTGCTGGTAGCGTGGAAATGACAGCTTGGTCCTTGGAAGTAAAATCAAGCAAAATTAGCAGAGGATGGTTTCGCTCCATCGACCTCTGGGTTATGGGCCCAGCACGCTTCCGCTGCGCCACTCTGCTCCGTTGTGAAAGTGTTCTTTTTATGCAGATAAGGAGCATTAGGCAGAGTAGCATGGGATTGGTCTGGCTCTCACCTCATTTGCATAAGTATATCCCAAGGCATGCTGGGTGCAGAAAAACTTCATCTTCCCCTCTCACAATCAGTCATAACTGAAAGTCAGACACTCTTAGGCACTAGCCGTTTCAGGCCTTTATCAAGACAGTAGCTCTTGAACCATCTCTCTCTCGCTCTGTGATCCTAGCACTAGCATGCTCAGGATTTGGCTTTACCTTGGAGCCAGAGATATACCCGGTGAGGGCTTGCCCGGTGTGAGGCTTTTGAGCGTTTGGGAGCGTTGTCGACGTTGGACAGGAAACTATGCGAATATGAAGCCTCCAACATTCCTGCTTCAGTGAGTGGTTCTTTCCATGGACATCTGACTCTTGGATTCCTCTCAACTTGCCTTCTGATAAAACATTTTGTGAGCAGCAGTTTCCTTCGACAGCTACAAGGTGGCGCTACATTCAGGTGAGAGCACAAGTATGCACAAAATGTTAGGGACTTTTGCCAGATTTATCGGTGGATCTTGCATATTTTTTTCAGAGGCTAGATATTGCCTAGAAATGCTTTTTAACATAGAGATGCTGGAGTTACAATGTCTGGTCGGGCCTCAGCCCTTCCATTGTTTGCCCACTGTAACAAATTTATTACCAGCACATGTGTGTTGTGACTCTGCTTTATGAAACTTATCATATATTAGGACAATGTATGTAGCAGAAGGTGCGATTGAGATGTTTGCCCACGTATTTGTTTATTTTTTTATATATGGCTGATTAATCTGTTCGTGAAATTTCCATTTTGTGACATGTTGCATTACAATATATCCTGCTTGCAGAATATATAAGTATTTTCAGTGCGTTGGCCGGGAATCGAACCCGGGTCAACTGCTTGGGAAGCAGCTATGCTCACCACTATACCACCAACGCCCTCTGATGTGTTAGCTCTCGGTTCTAAATATTACGTTGCAGAAATCAATGACTATCTTGCACCAGCTTCAATGGTGCATTTGGTTTAGATACCAACATGAGAAGCAGTAGAACGTTTTTTGCAGAGGGTAAGGAACTGGGGATTGAAACCAAGGACAAAGTTGTGCAGAAGAGAAGAAATGAAAAGCAACAGTACAAATAGTAGAAATGAGCATATATAGGCAGCATGTGAAGCAAAGCAGGGAAGAGAAAGAGAACATTCCATGAAATGCCCAGGAGATAGATAAGAGCAGAACAAAAAGGGAAGAATGAAATTCAAAGCATGCCCAGAAAGTTGTGTGAAGCTCCCACCAGTCATTTATGGTTATAATTGTGTGTCTTTACTTTCAAAGTACAGGGTTGTACCTTTCACGATCACTCTTGTATTACACAGACACGAATAGTTGAGAAGTCTTTTCTCACATAGCTGGTACAAGCTTGCACTTTTCCTTTCTGGCTATGTGGAAATGACAGCTTGGTCCTTGGAAGGAAAATCAAGCAAAATTAGCAGAGGATGGTTTCGATCCATCGACCTCTGGGTTATGGGCCCAGCACGCTTCCGCTGCGCCACTCTGCTCCTTTGTGAAAGTGTTCTGTTTATGCAGATGAGGAGGCATTCAGAGAAGTGACGTGGGATTGGTCGGGCTCTCACCTCATTTGCCTAAGTATATCGCAAGGCATGCTGGGTGCAGAAAATCTTTATCTTCCCCTCTCACAATCAGTCACAACTGAAAGTCCAGACCCTCTTATTCACTAGCCGTTTCAGGCCTTTAACAAGACAACAGCTCTCCGACGCTCTCTGTCTCTCTCTCTCTCTGTGATCCTAGTGCTTGCATGCTCAGTATTTGGCTTTACCTGGGAGCCAGAGATCTACCCGGTGAGGGCTTGCCGGTATAAGGCTTTAGAGCGTTTGGGAGCGTTCGGTACATGAGAGGACGTTGGACTGGAAGCTATGCAAATTTGAAGCATCCAAACTTCCTGCTGCAGTCGGAGGCTCTTTCCATGGACATCTGCCTTTTGGATTCCTCTAAACTTGCCCTCTGATGAAACATTTTGTGAGCTGCAGTTACCTCCGACGGCTACAAGGTGGTGCTACATTCAGGTGAGGGCACAAGTATGCACAAAATGTTGGGGACTTTTGCCAGATTTATTGCTGGATCTTGCATATTTTTTTCAGAGGCTAAATATTGCCTAGGAAATGCTTTTTAACATAGAGATGCTGGAGTTAAAATGTCTGGTCGGGCCTCAGCCCTTTCATTGTCTGCCCACTGTAACATATTTTTTTACCAGTACATGTGAGTGGTGACTCTGCTTTATGAAACTTATCATATATTAGGACAATGAATATAGCAGAAGGGGCGATCGAAATGCTTGCCTACATATTTGTTTATTTTTTATATAATGGCTGATTAACCTCTTAATTATATTACCATTTTGTGAAATGTTGCTTTAAAATATATCCTGCTTGCAGAATATATAAGTATTTGTACTGCGTTGGCCGGGAATCGAACCCGGGTCAACTGCTTGGAAGGCAGCTATGCTCACCACTATACCACCAACGCCCTCTGATCTTTGCGCTCTCGGTTCTAAACATTAGGACCCTGAGTTCAATGACTATCATGCACCAGCTTCAATGGTGCATTTGGTTTAGATACCAACATGAAAAGCAATAGAAAGTTTTTGTAGAGGGTAAGGAACTGGGATTGAAACCAAGGACAAAGCTGTGCAGAAGAGAAGAATGGAAAGCAGCAATACAAATAATAGATATGAACACATAGAGGCAGCATGGGAAGCAAAGCAGGGAAGAGAAATAGAGAACATTCCATGAAATGCCCAGGAGATAGATAAGAGCAGAACAAAAAAGGGAAGAATGAAATTCAAAGCCTCCACATAAAAGTGTTTGAAGGTCCCACCAGTCATTCATGCTTATTATTGTGTGCCTTTACTTTCAAAGTACAGTGTGGAGCCTTTGACGATCCCTCTCTTGTATTTCAGCAGACACAGATAGTTGAGAAGTCTTTTCTCACATAGCTGGCACAAGCTTGCGCTTTTCCTTGCTGGTAGCGTGGAAATGACAGCTTGGTCCTTGGAAGTAAAATCAAGCAAAATTAGCAGAGGATGGTTTCGCTCCATCGACCTCTGGGTTATGGGCCCAGCACGCTTCCGCTGCGCCACTCTGCTCCGTTGTGAAAGTGTTCTTTTTATGCAGATAAGGAGCATTAGGCAGAGTAGCATGGGATTGGTCTGGCTCTCACCTCATTTGCATAAGTATATCCCAAGGCATGCTGGGTGCAGAAAAACTTCATCTTCCCCTCTCACAATCAGTCATAACTGAAAGTCAGACACTCTTAGGCACTAGCCGTTTCAGGCCTTTATCAAGACAGTAGCTCTTGAACCATCTCTCTCTCGCTCTGTGATCCTAGCACTAGCATGCTCAGGATTTGGCTTTACCTTGGAGCCAGAGATATACCCGGTGAGGGCTTGCCCGGTGTGAGGCTTTTGAGCGTTTGGGAGCGTTGTCGACGTTGGACAGGAAACTATGCGAATATGAAGCCTCCAACATTCCTGCTTCAGTGAGTGGTTCTTTCCATGGACATCTGACTCTTGGATTCCTCTCAACTTGCCTTCTGATAAAACATTTTGTGAGCAGCAGTTTCCTTCGACAGCTACAAGGTGGCGCTACATTCAGGTGAGAGCACAAGTATGCACAAAATGTTAGGGACTTTTGCCAGATTTATCGGTGGATCTTGCATATTTTTTTCAGAGGCTAGATATTGCCTAGAAATGCTTTTTAACATAGAGATGCTGGAGTTACAATGTCTGGTCGGGCCTCAGCCCTTCCATTGTTTGCCCACTGTAACAAATTTATTACCAGCACATGTGTGTTGTGACTCTGCTTTATGAAACTTATCATATATTAGGACAATGTATGTAGCAGAAGGTGCGATTGAGATGTTTGCCCACGTATTTGTTTATTTTTTTATATATGGCTGATTAATCTGTTCGTGAAATTTCCATTTTGTGACATGTTGCATTACAATATATCCTGCTTGCAGAATATATAAGTATTTTCAGTGCGTTGGCCGGGAATCGAACCCGGGTCAACTGCTTGGGAAGCAGCTATGCTCACCACTATACCACCAACGCCCTCTGATGTGTTAGCTCTCGGTTCTAAATATTACGTTGCAGAAATCAATGACTATCTTGCACCAGCTTCAATGGTGCATTTGGTTTAGATACCAACATGAGAAGCAGTAGAACGTTTTTTGCAGAGGGTAAGGAACTGGGGATTGAAACCAAGGACAAAGTTGTGCAGAAGAGAAGAAATGAAAAGCAACAGTACAAATAGTAGAAATGAGCATATATAGGCAGCATGTGAAGCAAAGCAGGGAAGAGAAAGAGAACATTCCATGAAATGCCCAGGAGATAGATAAGAGCAGAACAAAAAGGGAAGAATGAAATTCAAAGCATGCCCAGAAAGTTGTGTGAAGCTCCCACCAGTCATTTATGGTTATAATTGTGTGTCTTTACTTTCAAAGTACAGGGTTGTACCTTTCACGATCACTCTTGTATTACACAGACACGAATAGTTGAGAAGTCTTTTCTCACATAGCTGGTACAAGCTTGCACTTTTCCTTTCTGGCTATGTGGAAATGACAGCTTGGTCCTTGGAAGGAAAATCAAGCAAAATTAGCAGAGGATGGTTTCGATCCATCGACCTCTGGGTTATGGGCCCAGCACGCTTCCGCTGCGCCACTCTGCTCCTTTGTGAAAGTGTTCTGTTTATGCAGATGAGGAGGCATTCAGAGAAGTGACGTGGGATTGGTCGGGCTCTCACCTCATTTGCCTAAGTATATCGCAAGGCATGCTGGGTGCAGAAAATCTTTATCTTCCCCTCTCACAATCAGTCACAACTGAAAGTCCAGACCCTCTTATTCACTAGCCGTTTCAGGCCTTTAACAAGACAACAGCTCTCCGACGCTCTCTGTCTCTCTCTCTCTCTGTGATCCTAGTGCTTGCATGCTCAGTATTTGGCTTTACCTGGGAGCCAGAGATCTACCCGGTGAGGGCTTGCCGGTATAAGGCTTTAGAGCGTTTGGGAGCGTTCGGTACATGAGAGGACGTTGGACTGGAAGCTATGCAAATTTGAAGCATCCAAACTTCCTGCTGCAGTCGGAGGCTCTTTCCATGGACATCTGCCTTTTGGATTCCTCTAAACTTGCCCTCTGATGAAACATTTTGTGAGCTGCAGTTACCTCCGACGGCTACAAGGTGGTGCTACATTCAGGTGAGGGCACAAGTATGCACAAAATGTTGGGGACTTTTGCCAGATTTATTGCTGGATCTTGCATATTTTTTTCAGAGGCTAAATATTGCCTAGGAAATGCTTTTTAACATAGAGATGCTGGAGTTAAAATGTCTGGTCGGGCCTCAGCCCTTTCATTGTCTGCCCACTGTAACATATTTTTTTACCAGTACATGTGAGTGGTGACTCTGCTTTATGAAACTTATCATATATTAGGACAATGAATATAGCAGAAGGGGCGATCGAAATGCTTGCCTACATATTTGTTTATTTTTTATATAATGGCTGATTAACCTCTTAATTATATTACCATTTTGTGAAATGTTGCTTTAAAATATATCCTGCTTGCAGAATATATAAGTATTTGTACTGCGTTGGCCGGGAATCGAACCCGGGTCAACTGCTTGGAAGGCAGCTATGCTCACCACTATACCACCAACGCCCTCTGATATTTGCACTCTCGGTTCTAAACATTAGGACCCTGAGTTCAATGACTATCATGCACCAGCTTCAATGGTGCATTTGGTTTAGATACCAACATGAAAAGCAATAGAAAGTTTTTGTAGAGGGTAAGGAACTGGGATTGAAACCAAGGACAAAGCTGTGCAGAAGAGAAGAATGGAAAGCAGCAATACAAATAATAGATATGAACACATAGAGGCAGCATGGGAAGCAAAGCAGGGAAGAGAAATAGAGAACATTCCATGAAATGCCCAGGAGATAGATAAGAGCAGAACAAAAAAGGGAAGAATGAAATTCAAAGCCTCCACATAAAAGTGTTTGAAGGTCCCACCAGTCATTCATGCTTATTATTGTGTGCCTTTACTTTCAAAGTACAGTGTGGAGCTTTTGACGATCCCTCTCTTGTATTTCAGCAGACACAGATAGTTGAGAAGTCTTTTCTCACATAGCTGGCACAAGCTTGCGCTTTTCCTTGCTGGTAGCGTGGAAATGACAGCTTGGTCCTTGGAAGTAAAATCAAGCAAAATTAGCAGAGGATGGTTTCGATCCATCGACCTCTGGGTTATGGGCCCAGCACGCTTCCGCTGCGCCACTCTGCTCCGTTGTGAAAGTGTTCTTTTTATGCAGATAAGGAGCATTAGACAGAGTAGCATGGGATTGGTCTGGCTCTCACCTCATTTGCATAAGTATATCCCAAGGCATGCTGGGTGCAGAAAAACTTCATCTTCCCCTCTCACAATCAGTCATAACTGAAAGTCAGACACTCTTAGGCACTAGCCGTTTCAGGCCTTTATCAAGACAGTAGCTCTTGAACCATCTCTCTCTCGCTCTGTGATCCTAGCACTAGCATGCTCAGGATTTGGCTTTACCTTGGAGCCAGAGATATACCCGGTGAGGGCTTGCCCGGTGTGAGGCTTTTGAGCGTTTGGGAGCGTTGTCGACATTGGACAGGAAACTATGCGAATATGAAGCCTCCAACATTCCTGCTTCAGTGAGTGGTTCTTTCCATGGACATCTGACTCTTGGATTCCTCTCAACTTGCCTTCTGATAAAACATTTTGTGAGCAGCAGTTTCCTTCGACAGCTACAAGGTGGCGCTACATTCAGGTGAGAGCACAAGTATGCACAAAATGTTAGGGACTTTTGCCAGATTTATCGGTGGATCTTGCATATTTTTTTCAGAGGCTAGATATTGCCTAGAAATGCTTTTTAACATAGAGATGCTGGAGTTACAATGTCTGGTCGGGCCTCAGCCCTTCCATTGTTTGCCCACTGTAACAAATTTATTACCAGCACATGTGTGTTGTGACTCTGCTTTATGAAACTTATCATATATTAGGACAATGTATGTAGCAGAAGGTGCGATTGAGATGTTTGCCCACGTATTTGTTTATTTTTTTATATATGGCTGATTAATCTGTTCGTGAAATTTCCATTTTGTGACATGTTGCATTACAATATATCCTGCTTGCAGAATATATAAGTATTTTCAGTGCGTTGGCCGGGAATCGAACCCGGGTCAACTGCTTGGGAAGCAGCTATGCTCACCACTATACCACCAACGCCCTCTGATGTGTTAGCTCTCGGTTCTAAATATTACGTTGCAGAAATCAATGACTATCTTGCACCAGCTTCAATGGTGCATTTGGTTTAGATACCAACATGAGAAGCAGTAGAACGTTTTTTGCAGAGGGTAAGGAACTGGGGATTGAAACCAAGGACAAAGTTGTGCAGAAGAGAAGAAATGAAAAGCAACAGTACAAATAGTAGAAATGAGCATATATAGGCAGCATGTGAAGCAAAGCAGGGAAGAGAAAGAGAACATTCCATGAAATGCCCAGGAGATAGATAAGAGCAGAACAAAAAGGGAAGAATGAAATTCAAAGCATGCCCAGAAAGTTGTGTGAAGCTCCCACCAGTCATTTATGGTTATAATTGTGTGTCTTTACTTTCAAAGTACAGGGTTGTACCTTTCACGATCACTCTTGTATTATACAGACACGAATAGTTGAGAAGTCTTTTCTCACATAGCTGGTACAAGCTTGCACTTTTCCTTTCTGGCTATGTGGAAATGACAGCTTGGTCCTTGGAAGGAAAATCAAGCAAAATTAGCAGAGGATGGTTTCGATCCATCGACCTCTGGGTTATGGGCCCAGCACGCTTCCGCTGCGCCACTCTGCTCCTTTGTGAAAGTGTTCTGTTTATGCAGATGAGGAGGCATTCAGAGAAGTGACGTGGGATTGGTCGGGCTCTCACCTCATTTGCCTAAGTATATCGCAAGGCATGCTGGGTGCAGAAAATCTTTATCTTCCCCTCTCACAATCAGTCACAACTGAAAGTCCAGACCCTCTTATTCACTAGCCGTTTCAGGCCTTTAACAAGACAACAGCTCTCCGACGCTCTCTGTCTCTCTCTCTCTCTGTGATCCTAGTGCTTGCATGCTCAGTATTTGGCTTTACCTGGGAGCCAGAGATCTACCCGGTGAGGGCTTGCCGGTATAAGGCTTTAGAGCGTTTGGGAGCGTTCGGTACATGAGAGGACGTTGGACTGGAAGCTATGCAAATTTGAAGCATCCAAACTTCCTGCTGCAGTCGGAGGCTCTTTCCATGGACATCTGCCTTTTGGATTCCTCTAAACTTGCCCTCTGATGAAACATTTTGTGAGCTGCAGTTACCTCCGACGGCTACAAGGTGGTGCTACATTCAGGTGAGGGCACAAGTATGCACAAAATGTTGGGGACTTTTGCCAGATTTATTGCTGGATCTTGCATATTTTTTTCAGAGGCTAAATATTGCCTAGGAAATGCTTTTTAACATAGAGATGCTGGAGTTAAAATGTCTGGTCGGGCCTCAGCCCTTTCATTGTCTGCCCACTGTAACATATTTTTTTACCAGTACATGTGAGTGGTGACTCTGCTTTATGAAACTTATCATATATTAGGACAATGAATATAGCAGAAGGGGCGATCGAAATGCTTGCCTACATATTTGTTTATTTTTTATATAATGGCTGATTAACCTCTTAATTATATTACCATTTTGTGAAATGTTGCTTTAAAATATATCCTGCTTGCAGAATATATAAGTATTTGTACTGCGTTGGCCGGGAATCGAACCCGGGTCAACTGCTTGGAAGGCAGCTATGCTCACCACTATACCACCAACGCCCTCTGATCTTTGCACTCTCGGTTCTAAACATTAGGACCCTGAGTTCAATGACTATCATGCACCAGCTTCAATGGTGCATTTGGTTTAGATACCAACATGAAAAGCAATAGAAAGTTTTTGTAGAGGGTAAGGAACTGGGATTGAAACCAAGGACAAAGCTGTGCAGAAGAGAAGAATGGAAAGCAGCAATACAAATAATAGATATGAACACATAGAGGCAGCATGGGAAGCAAAGCAGGGAAGAGAAATAGAGAACATTCCATGAAATGCCCAGGAGATAGATAAGAGCAGAACAAAAAAGGGAAGAATGAAATTCAAAGCCTCCACATAAAAGTGTTTGAAGGTCCCACCAGTCATTCATGCTTATTATTGTGTGCCTTTACTTTCAAAGTACAGTGTGGAGCTTTTGACGATCCCTCTCTTGTATTTCAGCAGACACAGATAGTTGAGAAGTCTTTTCTCACATAGCTGGCACAAGCTTGCGCTTTTCCTTGCTGGTAGCGTGGAAATGACAGCTTGGTCCTTGGAAGTAAAATCAAGCAAAATTAGCAGAGGATGGTTTCGATCCATCGACCTCTGGGTTATGGGCCCAGCACGCTTCCGCTGCGCCACTCTGCTCCGTTGTGAAAGTGTTCTTTTTATGCAGATAAGGAGCATTAGGCAGAGTAGCATGGGATTGGTCTGGCTCTCACCTCATTTGCATAAGTATATCCCAAGGCATGCTGGGTGCAGAAAAACTTCATCTTCCCCTCTCACAATCAGTCATAACTGAAAGTCAGACACTCTTAGGCACTAGCCGTTTCAGGCCTTTATCAAGACAGTAGCTCTTGAACCATCTCTCTCTCGCTCTGTGATCCTAGCACTAGCATGCTCAGGATTTGGCTTTACCTTGGAGCCAGAGATATACCCGGTGAGGGCTTGCCCGGTGTGAGGCTTTTGAGCGTTTGGGAGCGTTCGGGACGTGAGTGGACGTTGGACAGGAAACTATGCGAATATGAAGCCTCCAACATTCCTGCTTCAGTGAGTGGTTCTTTCCATGGACATCTGACTCTTGGATTCCTCTCAACTTGCCTTCTGATAAAACATTTTGTGAGCAGCAGTTTCCTTCGACAGCTACAAGGTGGCGCTACATTCAGGTGAGAGCACAAGTATGCACAAAATGTTAGGGACTTTTGCCAGATTTATCGGTGGATCTTGCATATTTTTTCAGAGGCTAGATATTGCCTAGAAATGCTTTTTAACATAGAGATGCTGGAGTTACAATGTCTGGTCGGGCCTCAGCCCTTCCATTGTTTGCCCACTGTAACAAATTTATTACCAGCACATGTGTGTTGTGACTCTGCTTTATGAAACTTATCATATATTAGGACAATGTATGTAGCAGAAGGTGCGATTGAGATGTTTGCCCACGTATTTGTTTATTTTTTTATATATGGCTGATTAATCTGTTCGTGAAATTTCCATTTCGTGACATGTTGCATTACAATATATCCTGCTTGCAGAATATATAAGTATTTTCAGCGCGTTGGCCGGGAATCGAACCCGGGTCAACTGCTTGGGAAGCAGCTATGCTCACCACTATACCACCAACGCCCTCTGATGTGTTAGCTCTCGGTTCTAAATATTACGTTGCAGAAATCAATGACTATCTTGCACCAGCTTCAATGGTGCATTTGGTTTAGATACCAACATGAGAAGCAGTAGAACGTTTTTTGCAGAGGGTAAGGAACTGGGGATTGAAACCAAGGACAAAGTTGTGCAGAAGAGAAGAAATGAAAAGCAACAGTACAAATAGTAGAAATGAGCATATATAGGCAGCATGGGAAGCAAAGCAGGGAAGAGAAAGAGAACATTCCATGAAATGCCCAGGAGATATATAAGAGCAGAACAAAAAGGGAAGAA
Organism: Lissotriton vulgaris; assembly: GCF_964263255.1. Lineage (NCBI taxonomy): Eukaryota > Metazoa > Chordata > Amphibia > Caudata > Salamandridae > Lissotriton > Lissotriton vulgaris. The sequence continues at coordinate 540,346,007 of NC_141697.1, forward strand.
TGAAATTCAAAGCATGCCCAGAAAGTTGTGTGAAGCTCCCACCAGTCAGTCATTTATGGTTATAATTGTGTGTCTTTACTTTCAAAGTACAGGGTTGTACCTTTCACGATCACTCTTGTATTACACAGACACGAATAGTTGAGAAGTCTTTTCTCACATAGCTGGCACAAGCTTGCACTTTTCCTTTCTGGCTATGTGGAAATGACAGCTTGGTCCTTGGAAGGAAAATCAAGCAAAATTAGCAGAGGATGGTTTCGATCCATCGACCTCTGGGTTATGGGCCCAGCACGCTTCCGCTGCGCCACTCTGCTCCTTTGTGAAAGTGTTCTCTTTATGCAGATGAGGAGGCATTCAGAGAAGTGACGTGGGATTGGTCGGGCTCTCACCTCATTTGCCTAAGTATATCGCAAGGCATGCTGGGTGCAGAAAATCTTTATCTTCCCCTCTCACAATCAGTCACAACTGAAAGTCCAGACCCTCTTAGGCACTAGCCGTTTCAGGCCTTTAACAAGACAACAGCTCTCCGACGCTCTCTGTCTCTCTCTCTCTCTGTGATCCTAGTGCTTGCATGCTCAGTATTTGGCTTTTCCTGGGAGCCAGAGATCTACCCGGTGAGGGCTTGCCGGTATAAGGCTTTAGAGCGTTTGGGAGCGTTCGGTACATGAGAGGACGTTGGACTGGAAGCTATGCAAATTTGAAGCATCCAAACTTCCTGCTGCAGTCGGAGGCTCTTTCCATGGACATCTGCCTTTTGGATTCCTCTAAACTTGCCCTCTGATGAAACATTTTGTGAGCTGCAGTTACCTCCGACGGCTACAAGGTGGTGCTACATTCAGGTGAGGGCACAAGTATGCACAAAATGTTGGGGACTTTTGCCAGATTTATTGCTGGATCTTGCATATTTTTTTCAGAGGCTAAATATTGCCTAGGAAATGCTTTTTAACATAGAGATGCTGGAGTTAAAATGTCTGGTTGGGCCTCAGCCCTTTCATTGTCTGCCCACTGTAACATATTTTTTTACCAGTACATGTGAGTGGTGACTCTGCTTTATGAAACTTATCATATATTAGGACAATGAATATAGCAGAAGGGGCGATCGAAATGCTTGCCTACATATTTGTTTATTTTTTATATAATGGCTGATTAACCTCTTAATTATATTACCATTTTGTGAAATGTTGCTTTAAAATATATCCTGCTTGCAGAATATATAAGTATTTGTACTGCGTTGGCCGGGAATCGAACCCGGGTCAACTGCTTGGAAGGCAGCTATGCTCACCACTATACCACCAACGCCCTCTGATCTTTGCGCTCTCGGTTCTAAACATTAGGACCCTGAGTTCAATGACTATCATGCACCAGCTTCAATGGTGCATTTGGTTTAGATACCAACATGAAAAGCAATAGAAAGTTTTTGTAGAGGGTAAGGAACTGGGATTGAAACCAAGGACAAAGCTGTGCAGAAGAGAAGAATGGAAAGCAGCAATACAAATAATAGATATGAACACATAGAGGCAGCATGGGAAGCAAAGCAGGGAAGAGAAATAGAGAACATTCCATGAAATGCCCAGGAGATAGATAAGAGCAGAACAAAAAAGGGAAGAATGAAATTCAAAGCCTCCACATAAAAGTGTTTGAAGGTCCCACCAGTCATTCATGCTTATTATTGTGTGCCTTTACTTTCAAAGTACAGTGTGGAGCCTTTGACGATCCCTCTCTTGTATTTCAGCAGACACAGATAGTTGAGAAGTCTTTTCTCACATAGCTGGCACAAGCTTGCGCTTTTCCTTGCTGGTAGCGTGGAAATGACAGCTTGGTCCTTGGAAGTAAAATCAAGCAAAATTAGCAGAGGATGGTTTCGCTCCATCGACCTCTGGGTTATGGGCCCAGCACGCTTCCGCTGCGCCACTCTGCTCCGTTGTGAAAGTGTTCTTTTTATGCAGATAAGGAGCATTAGGCAGAGTAGCATGGGATTGGTCTGGCTCTCACCTCATTTGCATAAGTATATCCCAAGGCATGCTGGGTGCAGAAAAACTTCATCTTCCCCTCTCACAATCAGTCATAACTGAAAGTCAGACACTCTTAGGCACTAGCCGTTTCAGGCCTTTATCAAGACAGTAGCTCTTGAACCATCTCTCTCTCGCTCTGTGATCCTAGCACTAGCATGCTCAGGATTTGGCTTTACCTTGGAGCCAGAGATATACCCGGTGAGGGCTTGCCCGGTGTGAGGCTTTTGAGCGTTTGGGAGCGTTGTGGACGTTGGACAGGAAACTATGCGAATATGAAGCCTCCAACATTCCTGCTTCAGTGAGTGGTTCTTTCCATGGACATCTGACTCTTGGATTCCTCTCAACTTGCCTTCTGATAAAACATTTTGTGAGCAGCAGTTTCCTTCGACAGCTACAAGGTGGCGCTACATTCAGGTGAGAGCACAAGTATGCACAAAATGTTAGGGACTTTTGCCAGATTTATCGGTGGATCTTGCATATTTTTTTCAGAGGCTAGATATTGCCTAGAAATGCTTTTTAACATAGAGATGCTGGAGTTACAATGTCTGGTCGGGCCTCAGCCCTTCCATTGTTTGCCCACTGTAACAAATTTATTACCAGCACATGTGTGTTGTGACTCTGCTTTATGAAACTTATCATATATTAGGACAATGTATGTAGCAGAAGGTGCGATTGAGATGTTTGCCCACGTATTTGTTTATTTTTTTATATATGGCTGATTAATCTGTTCGTGAAATTTCCATTTTGTGACATGTTGCATTACAATATATCCTGCTTGCAGAATATATAAGTATTTTCAGTGCGTTGGCCGGGAATCGAACCCGGGTCAACTGCTTGGGAAGCAGCTATGCTCACCACTATACCACCAACGCCCTCTGATGTGTTAGCTCTCGGTTCTAAATATTACGTTGCAGAAATCAATGACTATCTTGCACCAGCTTCAATGGTGCATTTGGTTTAGATACCAACATGAGAAGCAGTAGAACGTTTTTTGCAGAGGGTAAGGAACTGGGGATTGAAACCAAGGACAAAGTTGTGCAGAAGAGAAGAAATGAAAAGCAACAGTACAAATAGTAGAAATGAGCATATATAGGCAGCATGGGAAGCAAAGCAGGGAAGAGAAAGAGAACATTCCATGAAATGCCCAGGAGATATATAAGAGCAGAACAAAAAGGGAAGAATGAAATTCAAAGCATGCCCAGAAAGTTGTGTGAAGCTCCCACCAGTCAGTCATTTATGGTTATAATTGTGTGTCTTTACTTTCAAAGTACAGGGTTGTACCTTTCACGATCACTCTTGTATTACACAGACACGAATAGTTGAGAAGTCTTTTCTCACATAGCTGGCACAAGCTTGCACTTTTCCTTTCTGGCTATGTGGAAATGACAGCTTGGTCCTTGGAAGGAAAATCAAGCAAAATTAGCAGAGGATGGTTTCGATCCATCGACCTCTGGGTTATGGGCCCAGCACGCTTCCGCTGCGCCACTCTGCTCCTTTGTGAAAGTGTTCTCTTTATGCAGATGAGGAGGCATTCAGAGAAGTGACGTGGGATTGGTCGGGCTCTCACCTCATTTGCCTAAGTATATCGCAAGGCATGCTGGGTGCAGAAAATCTTTATCTTCCCCTCTCACAATCAGTCACAACTGAAAGTCCAGACCCTCTTAGGCACTAGCCGTTTCAGGCCTTTAACAAGACAACAGCTCTCCGACGCTCTCTGTCTCTCTCTCTCTCTGTGATCCTAGTGCTTGCATGCTCAGTATTTGGCTTTTCCTGGGAGCCAGAGATCTACCCGGTGAGGGCTTGCCGGTATAAGGCTTTAGAGCGTTTGGGAGCGTTCGGTACATGAGAGGACGTTGGACTGGAAGCTATGCAAATTTGAAGCATCCAAACTTCCTGCTGCAGTCGGAGGCTCTTTCCATGGACATCTGCCTTTTGGATTCCTCTAAACTTGCCCTCTGATGAAACATTTTGTGAGCTGCAGTTACCTCCGACGGCTACAAGGTGGTGCTACATTCAGGTGAGGGCACAAGTATGCACAAAATGTTGGGGACTTTTGCCAGATTTATTGCTGGATCTTGCATATTTTTTTCAGAGGCTAAATATTGCCTAGGAAATGCTTTTTAACATAGAGATGCTGGAGTTAAAATGTCTGGTTGGGCCTCAGCCCTTTCATTGTCTGCCCACTGTAACATATTTTTTTACCAGTACATGTGAGTGGTGACTCTGCTTTATGAAACTTATCATATATTAGGACAATGAATATAGCAGAAGGGGCGATCGAAATGCTTGCCTACATATTTGTTTATTTTTTATATAATGGCTGATTAACCTCTTAATTATATTACCATTTTGTGAAATGTTGCTTTAAAATATATCCTGCTTGCAGAATATATAAGTATTTGTACTGCGTTGGCCGGGAATCGAACCCGGGTCAACTGCTTGGAAGGCAGCTATGCTCACCACTATACCACCAACGCCCTCTGATCTTTGCGCTCTCGGTTCTAAACATTAGGACCCTGAGTTCAATGACTATCATGCACCAGCTTCAATGGTGCATTTGGTTTAGATACCAACATGAAAAGCAATAGAAGGTTTTTTTAGAGGGTAAGGAACTGGGATTGAAACCAAGGACAAAGCTGTGCAGAAGAGAAGAATGGAAAGCAGCAATACAAATAATAGATATGAACACATAGAGGCAGCATGGGAAGCAAAGCAGGGAAGAGAAATAGAGAACATTCCATGAAATGCCCAGGAGATAGATAAGAGCAGAACAAAAAAGGGAAGAATGAAATTCAAAGCCTCCACATAAAAGTGTTTGAAGGTCCCACCAGTCATTCATGCTTATTATTGTGTGCCTTTACTTTCAAAGTACAGTGTGGAGCCTTTGACGATCCCTCTCTTGTATTTCAGCAGACACAGATAGTTGAGAAGTCTTTTCTCACATAGCTGGCACAAGCTTGCGCTTTTCCTTGCTGGTAGCGTGGAAATGACAGCTTGGTCCTTGGAAGTAAAATCAAGCAAAATTAGCAGAGGATGGTTTCGCTCCATCGACCTCTGGGTTATGGGCCCAGCACGCTTCCGCTGCGCCACTCTGCTCCGTTGTGAAAGTGTTCTTTTTATGCAGATAAGGAGCATTAGGCAGAGTAGCATGGGATTGGTCTGGCTCTCACCTCATTTGCATAAGTATATCCCAAGGCATGCTGGGTGCAGAAAAACTTCATCTTCCCCTCTCACAATCAGTCATAACTGAAAGTCAGACACTCTTAGGCACTAGCCGTTTCAGGCCTTTATCAAGACAGTAGCTCTTGAACCATCTCTCTCTCGCTCTGTGATCCTAGCACTAGCATGCTCAGGATTTGGCTTTACCTTGGAGCCAGAGATATACCCGGTGAGGGCTTGCCCGGTGTGAGGCTTTTGAGCGTTTGGGAGCGTTGTGGACGTTGGACAGGAAACTATGCGAATATGAAGCCTCCAACATTCCTGCTTCAGTGAGTGGTTCTTTCCATGGACATCTGACTCTTGGATTCCTCTCAACTTGCCTTCTGATAAAACATTTTGTGAGCAGCAGTTTCCTTCGACAGCTACAAGGTGGCGCTACATTCAGGTGAGAGCACAAGTATGCACAAAATGTTAGGGACTTTTGCCAGATTTATCGGTGGATCTTGCATATTTTTTTCAGAGGCTAGATATTGCCTAGAAATGCTTTTTAACATAGAGATGCTGGAGTTACAATGTCTGGTCGGGCCTCAGCCCTTCCATTGTTTGCCCACTGTAACAAATTTATTACCAGCACATGTGTGTTGTGACTCTGCTTTATGAAACTTATCATATATTAGGACAATGTATGTAGCAGAAGGTGCAATTGAGATGTTTGCCCACGTATTTGTTTATTTTTTTATATATGGCTGATTAATCTGTTCGTGAAATTTCCATTTTGTGACATGTTGCATTACAATATATCCTGCTTGCAGAATATATAAGTATTTTCAGTGCGTTGGCCGGGAATCGAACCCGGGTCAACTGCTTGGGAAGCAGCTATGCTCACCACTATACCACCAACGCCCTCTGATGTGTTAGCTCTCGGTTCTAAATATTACGTTGCAGAAATCAATGACTATCTTGCACCAGCTTCAATGGTGCATTTGGTTTAGATACCAACATGAGAAGCAGTAGAACGTTTTTTGCAGAGGGTAAGGAACTGGGGATTGAAACCAAGGACAAAGTTGTGCAGAAGAGAAGAAATGAAAAGCAACAGTACAAATAGTAGAAATGAGCATATATAGGCAGCATGGGAAGCAAAGCAGGGAAGAGAAAGAGAACATTCCATGAAATGCCCAGGAGATAGATAAGAGCAGAACAAAAAGGGAAGAATGAAATTCAAAGCATGCCCAGAAAGTTGTGTGAAGCTCCCACCAGTCATTTATGGTTATAATTGTGTGTCTTTACTTTCAAAGTACAGGGTTGTACCTTTCACGATCACTCTTGTATTACACAGACACGAATAGTTGAGAAGTCTTTTCTCACATAGCTGGTACAAGCTTGCACTTTTCCTTTCTGGCTATGTGGAAATGACAGCTTGGTCCTTGGAAGGAAAATCAAGCAAAATTAGCAGAGGATGGTTTCGATCCATCGACCTCTGGGTTATGGGCCCAGCACGCTTCCGCTGCGCCACTCTGCTCCTTTGTGAAAGTGTTCTGTTTATGCAGATGAGGAGGCATTCAGAGAAGTGACGTGGGATTGGTCGGGCTCTCACCTCATTTGCCTAAGTATATCGCAAGGCATGCTGGGTGCAGAAAATCTTTATCTTCCCCTCTCACAATCAGTCACAACTGAAAGTCCAGACCCTCTTATTCACTAGCCGTTTCAGGCCTTTAACAAGACAACAGCTCTCCGACGCTCTCTGTCTCTCTCTCTCTCTGTGATCCTAGTGCTTGCATGCTCAGTATTTGGCTTTACCTGGGAGCCAGAGATCTACCCGGTGAGGGCTTGCCGGTATAAGGCTTTAGAGCGTTTGGGAGCGTTCGGTACATGAGAGGACGTTGGACTGGAAGCTATGCAAATTTGAAGCATCCAAACTTCCTGCTGCAGTCGGAGGCTCTTTCCATGGACATCTGCCTTTTGGATTCCTCTAAACTTGCCCTCTGATGAAACATTTTGTGAGCTGCAGTTACCTCCGACGGCTACAAGGTGGTGCTACATTCAGGTGAGGGCACAAGTATGCACAAAATGTTGGGGACTTTTGCCAGATTTATTGCTGGATCTTGCATATTTTTTTCAGAGGCTAAATATTGCCTAGGAAATGCTTTTTAACATAGAGATGCTGGAGTTAAAATGTCTGGTCGGGCCTCAGCCCTTTCATTGTCTGCCCACTGTAACATATTTTTTTACCAGTACATGTGAGTGGTGACTCTGCTTTATGAAACTTATCATATATTAGGACAATGAATATAGCAGAAGGGGCGATCGAAATGCTTGCCTACATATTTGTTTATTTTTTATATAATGGCTGATTAACCTCTTAATTATATTACCATTTTGTGAAATGTTGCTTTAAAATATATCCTGCTTGCAGAATATATATGTATTTGTACTGCGTTGGCCGGGAATCGAACCCGGGTCAACTGCTTGGAAGGCAGCTATGCTCACCACTATACCACCAACGCCCTCTGATCTTTGCGCTCTCGGTTCTAAACATTAGGACCCTGAGTTCAATGACTATCATGCACCAGCTTCAATGGTGCATTTGGTTTAGATACCAACATGAAAAGCAATAGAAAGTTTTTGTAGAGGGTAAGGAACTGGGATTGAAACCAAGGACAAAGCTGTGCAGAAGAGAAGAATGGAAAGCAGCAATACAAATAATAGATATGAACACATAGAGGCAGCATGGGAAGCAAAGCAGGGAAGAGAAATAGAGAACATTCCATGAAATGCCCAGGAGATAGATAAGAGCAGAACAAAAAAGGGAAGAATGAAATTCAAAGCCTCCACATAAAAGTGTTTGAAGGTCCCACCAGTCATTCATGCTTATTATTGTGTGCCTTTACTTTCAAAGTACAGTGTGGAGCCTTTGACGATCCCTCTCTTGTATTTCAGCAGACACAGATAGTTGAGAAGTCTTTTCTCACATAGCTGGCACAAGCTTGCGCTTTTCCTTGCTGGTAGCGTGGAAATGACAGCTTGGTCCTTGGAAGTAAAATCAAGCAAAATTAGCAGAGGATGGTTTCGATCCATCGACCTCTGGGTTATGGGCCCAGCACGCTTCCGCTGCGCCACTCTGCTCCGTTGTGAAAGTGTTCTTTTTATGCAGATAAGGAGCATTAGGCAGAGTAGCATGGGATTGGTCTGGCTCTCACCTCATTTGCATAAGTATATCCCAAGGCATGCTGGGTGCAGAAAAACTTCATCTTCCCCTCTCACAATCAGTCATAACTGAAAGTCAGACACTCTTAGGCACTAGCCGTTTCAGGCCTTTATCAAGACAGTAGCTCTTGAACCATCTCTCTCTCGCTCTGTGATCCTAGCACTAGCATGCTCAGGATTTGGCTTTACCTTGGAGCCAGAGATATACCCGGTGAGGGCTTGCCCGGTGTGAGGCTTTTGAGCGTTTGGGAGCGTTGTCGACGTTGGACAGGAAACTATGCGAATATGAAGCCTCCAACATTCCTGCTTCAGTGAGTGGTTCTTTCCATGGACATCTGACTCTTGGATTCCTCTCAACTTGCCTTCTGATAAAACATTTTGTGAGCAGCAGTTTCCTTCGACAGCTACAAGGTGGCGCTACATTCAGGTGAGAGCACAAGTATGCACAAAATGTTAGGGACTTTTGCCAGATTTATCGGTGGATCTTGCATATTTTTTTCAGAGGCTAGATATTGCCTAGAAATGCTTTTTAACATAGAGATGCTGGAGTTACAATGTCTGGTCGGGCCTCAGCCCTTCCATTGTTTGCCCACTGTAACAAATTTATTACCAGCACATGTGTGTTGTGACTCTGCTTTATGAAACTTATCATATATTAGGACAATGTATGTAGCAGAAGGTGCGATTGAGATGTTTGCCCACGTATTTGTTTATTTTTTTATATATGGCTGATTAATCTGTTCGTGAAATTTCCATTTTGTGACATGTTGCATTACAATATATCCTGCTTGCAGAATATATAAGTATTTTCAGTGCGTTGGCCGGGAATCGAACCCGGGTCAACTGCTTGGGAAGCAGCTATGCTCACCACTATACCACCAACGCCCTCTGATGTGTTAGCTCTCGGTTCTAAATATTACGTTGCAGAAATCAATGACTATCTTGCACCAGCTTCAATGGTGCATTTGGTTTAGATACCAACATGAGAAGCAGTAGAACGTTTTTTGCAGAGGGTAAGGAACTGGGGATTGAAACCAAGGACAAAGTTGTGCAGAAGAGAAGAAATGAAAAGCAACAGTACAAATAGTAGAAATGAGCATATATAGGCAGCATGTGAAGCAAAGCAGGGAAGAGAAAGAGAACATTCCATGAAATGCCCAGGAGATAGATAAGAGCAGAACAAAAAGGGAAGAATGAAATTCAAAGCATGCCCAGAAAGTTGTGTGAAGCTCCCACCAGTCATTTATGGTTATAATTGTGTGTCTTTACTTTCAAAGTACAGGGTTGTACCTTTCACGATCACTCTTGTATTACACAGACACGAATAGTTGAGAAGTCTTTTCTCACATAGCTGGTACAAGCTTGCACTTTTCCTTTCTGGCTATGTGGAAATGACAGCTTGGTCCTTGGAAGGAAAATCAAGCAAAATTAGCAGAGGATGGTTTCGATCCATCGACCTCTGGGTTATGGGCCCAGCACGCTTCCGCTGCGCCACTCTGCTCCTTTGTGAAAGTGTTCTGTTTATGCAGATGAGGAGGCATTCAGAGAAGTGACGTGGGATTGGTCGGGCTCTCACCTCATTTGCCTAAGTATATCGCAAGGCATGCTGGGTGCAGAAAATCTTTATCTTCCCCTCTCACAATCAGTCACAACTGAAAGTCCAGACCCTCTTATTCACTAGCCGTTTCAGGCCTTTAACAAGACAACAGCTCTCCGACGCTCTCTGTCTCTCTCTCTCTCTGTGATCCTAGTGCTTGCATGCTCAGTATTTGGCTTTACCTGGGAGCCAGAGATCTACCCGGTGAGGGCTTGCCGGTATAAGGCTTTAGAGCGTTTGGGAGCGTTCGGTACATGAGAGGACGTTGGACTGGAAGCTATGCAAATTTGAAGCATCCAAACTTCCTGCTGCAGTCGGAGGCTCTTTCCATGGACATCTGCCTTTTGGATTCCTCTAAACTTGCCCTCTGATGAAACATTTTGTGAGCTGCAGTTACCTCCGACGGCTACAAGGTGGTGCTACATTCAGGTGAGGGCACAAGTATGCACAAAATGTTGGGGACTTTTGCCAGATTTATTGCTGGATCTTGCATATTTTTTTCAGAGGCTAAATATTGCCTAGGAAATGCTTTTTAACATAGAGATGCTGGAGTTAAAATGTCTGGTCGGGCCTCAGCCCTTTCATTGTCTGCCCACTGTAACATATTTTTTTACCAGTACATGTGAGTGGTGACTCTGCTTTATGAAACTTATCATATATTAGGACAATGAATATAGCAGAAGGGGCGATCGAAATGCTTGCCTACATATTTGTTTATTTTTTATATAATGGCTGATTAACCTCTTAATTATATTACCATTTTGTGAAATGTTGCTTTAAAATATATCCTGCTTGCAGAATATATAAGTATTTGTACTGCGTTGGCCGGGAATCGAACCCGGGTCAACTGCTTGGAAGGCAGCTATGCTCACCACTATACCACCAACGCCCTCTGATCTTTGCACTCTCGGTTCTAAACATTAGGACCCTGAGTTCAATGACTATCATGCACCAGCTTCAATGGTGCATTTGGTTTAGATACCAACATGAAAAGCAATAGAAAGTTTTTGTAGAGGGTAAGGAACTGGGATTGAAACCAAGGACAAAGCTGTGCAGAAGAGAAGAATGGAAAGCAGCAATACAAATAATAGATATGAACACATAGAGGCAGCATGGGAAGCAAAGCAGGGAAGAGAAATAGAGAACATTCCATGAAATGCCCAGGAGATAGATAAGAGCAGAACAAAAAAGGGAAGAATGAAATTCAAAGCCTCCACATAAAAGTGTTTGAAGGTCCCACCAGTCATTCATGCTTATTATTGTGTGCCTTTACTTTCAAAGTACAGTGTGGAGCTTTTGACGATCCCTCTCTTGTATTTCAGCAGACACAGATAGTTGAGAAGTCTTTTCTCACATAGCTGGCACAAGCTTGCGCTTTTCCTTGCTGGTAGCGTGGAAATGACAGCTTGGTCCTTGGAAGTAAAATCAAGCAAAATTAGCAGAGGATGGTTTCGATCCATCGACCTCTGGGTTATGGGCCCAGCACGCTTCCGCTGCGCCACTCTGCTCCGTTGTGAAAGTGTTCTTTTTATGCAGATAAGGAGCATTAGGCAGAGTAGCATGGGATTGGTCTGGCTCTCACCTCATTTGCATAAGTATATCCCAAGGCATGCTGGGTGCAGAAAAACTTCATCTTCCCCTCTCACAATCAGTCATAACTGAAAGTCAGACACTCTTAGGCACTAGCCGTTTCAGGCCTTTATCAAGACAGTAGCTCTTGAACCATCTCTCTCTCGCTCTGTGATCCTAGCACTAGCATGCTCAGGATTTGGCTTTACCTTGGAGCCAGAGATATACCCGGTGAGGGCTTGCCCGGTGTGAGGCTTTTGAGCGTTTGGGAGCGTTCGGGACGTGAGTGGACGTTGGACAGGAAACTATGCGAATATGAAGCCTCCAACATTCCTGCTTCAGTGAGTGGTTCTTTCCATGGACATCTGACTCTTGGATTCCTCTCAACTTGCCTTCTGATAAAACATTTTGTGAGCAGCAGTTTCCTTCGACAGCTACAAGGTGGCGCTACATTCAGGTGAGAGCACAAGTATGCACAAAATGTTAGGGACTTTTGCCAGATTTATCGGTGGATCTTGCATATTTTTTCAGAGGCTAGATATTGCCTAGAAATGCTTTTTAACATAGAGATGCTGGAGTTACAATGTCTGGTCGGGCCTCAGCCCTTCCATTGTTTGCCCACTGTAACAAATTTATTACCAGCACATGTGTGTTGTGACTCTGCTTTATGAAACTTATCATATATTAGGACAATGTATGTAGCAGAAGGTGCGATTGAGATGTTTGCCCACGTATTTGTTTATTTTTTTATATATGGCTGATTAATCTGTTCGTGAAATTTCCATTTCGTGACATGTTGCATTACAATATATCCTGCTTGCAGAATATATAAGTATTTTCAGCGCGTTGGCCGGGAATCGAACCCGGGTCAACTGCTTGGGAAGCAGCTATGCTCACCACTATACCACCAACGCCCTCTGATGTGTTAGCTCTCGGTTCTAAATATTACGTTGCAGAAATCAATGACTATCTTGCACCAGCTTCAATGGTGCATTTGGTTTAGATACCAACATGAGAAGCAGTAGAACGTTTTTTGCAGAGGGTAAGGAACTGGGGATTGAAACCAAGGACAAAGTTGTGCAGAAGAGAAGAAATGAAAAGCAACAGTACAAATAGTAGAAATGAGCATATATAGGCAGCATGGGAAGCAAAGCAGGGAAGAGAAAGAGAACATTCCATGAAATGCCCAGGAGATATATAAGAGCAGAACAAAAAGGGAAGAATGAAATTCAAAGCATGCCCAGAAAGTTGTGTGAAGCTCCCACCAGTCAGTCATTTATGGTTATAATTGTGTGTCTTTACTTTCAAAGTACAGGGTTGTACCTTTCACGATCACTCTTGTATTACACAGACACGAATAGTTGAGAAGTCTTTTCTCACATAGCTGGCACAAGCTTGCACTTTTCCTTTCTGGCTATGTGGAAATGACAGCTTGGTCCTTGGAAGGAAAATCAAGCAAAATTAGCAGAGGATGGTTTCGATCCATCGACCTCTGGGTTATGGGCCCAGCACGCTTCCGCTGCGCCACTCTGCTCCTTTGTGAAAGTGTTCTCTTTATGCAGATGAGGAGGCATTCAGAGAAGTGACGTGGGATTGGTCGGGCTCTCACCTCATTTGCCTAAGTATATCGCAAGGCATGCTGGGTGCAGAAAATCTTTATCTTCCCCTCTCACAATCAGTCACAACTGAAAGTCCAGACCCTCTTAGGCACTAGCCGTTTCAGGCCTTTAACAAGACAACAGCTCTCCGACGCTCTCTGTCTCTCTCTCTCTCTGTGATCCTAGTGCTTGCATGCTCAGTATTTGGCTTTTCCTGGGAGCCAGAGATCTACCCGGTGAGGGCTTGCCGGTATAAGGCTTTAGAGCGTTTGGGAGCGTTCGGTACATGAGAGGACGTTGGACTGGAAGCTATGCAAATTTGAAGCATCCAAACTTCCTGCTGCAGTCGGAGGCTCTTTCCATGGACATCTGCCTTTTGGATTCCTCTAAACTTGCCCTCTGATGAAACATTTTGTGAGCTGCAGTTACCTCCGACGGCTACAAGGTGGTGCTACATTCAGGTGAGGGCACAAGTATGCACAAAATGTTGGGGACTTTTGCCAGATTTATTGCTGGATCTTGCATATTTTTTTCAGAGGCTAAATATTGCCTAGGAAATGCTTTTTAACATAGAGATGCTGGAGTTAAAATGTCTGGTTGGGCCTCAGCCCTTTCATTGTCTGCCCACTGTAACATATTTTTTTACCAGTACATGTGAGTGGTGACTCTGCTTTATGAAACTTATCATATATTAGGACAATGAATATAGCAGAAGGGGCGATCGAAATGCTTGCCTACATATTTGTTTATTTTTTATATAATGGCTGATTAACCTCTTAATTATATTACCATTTTGTGAAATGTTGCTTTAAAATATATCCTGCTTGCAGAATATATAAGTATTTGTACTGCGTTGGCCGGGAATCGAACCCGGGTCAACTGCTTGGAAGGCAGCTATGCTCACCACTATACCACCAACGCCCTCTGATCTTTGCGCTCTCGGTTCTAAACATTAGGACCCTGAGTTCAATGACTATCATGCACCAGCTTCAATGGTGCATTTGGTTTAGATACCAACATGAAAAGCAATAGAAAGTTTTTGTAGAGGGTAAGGAACTGGGATTGAAACCAAGGACAAAGCTGTGCAGAAGAGAAGAATGGAAAGCAGCAATACAAATAATAGATATGAACACATAGAGGCAGCATGGGAAGCAAAGCAGGGAAGAGAAATAGAGAACATTCCATGAAATGCCCAGGAGATAGATAAGAGCAGAACAAAAAAGGGAAGAATGAAATTCAAAGCCTCCACATAAAAGTGTTTGAAGGTCCCACCAGTCATTCATGCTTATTATTGTGTGCCTTTACTTTCAAAGTACAGTGTGGAGCCTTTGACGATCCCTCTCTTGTATTTCAGCAGACACAGATAGTTGAGAAGTCTTTTCTCACATAGCTGGCACAAGCTTGCGCTTTTCCTTGCTGGTAGCGTGGAAATGACAGCTTGGTCCTTGGAAGTAAAATCAAGCAAAATTAGCAGAGGATGGTTTCGCTCCATCGACCTCTGGGTTATGGGCCCAGCACGCTTCCGCTGCGCCACTCTGCTCCGTTGTGAAAGTGTTCTTTTTATGCAGATAAGGAGCATTAGGCAGAGTAGCATGGGATTGGTCTGGCTCTCACCTCATTTGCATAAGTATATCCCAAGGCATGCTGGGTGCAGAAAAACTTCATCTTCCCCTCTCACAATCAGTCATAACTGAAAGTCAGACACTCTTAGGCACTAGCCGTTTCAGGCCTTTATCAAGACAGTAGCTCTTGAACCATCTCTCTCTCGCTCTGTGATCCTAGCACTAGCATGCTCAGGATTTGGCTTTACCTTGGAGCCAGAGATATACCCGGTGAGGGCTTGCCCGGTGTGAGGCTTTTGAGCGTTTGGGAGCGTTGTGGACGTTGGACAGGAAACTATGCGAATATGAAGCCTCCAACATTCCTGCTTCAGTGAGTGGTTCTTTCCATGGACATCTGACTCTTGGATTCCTCTCAACTTGCCTTCTGATAAAACATTTTGTGAGCAGCAGTTTCCTTCGACAGCTACAAGGTGGCGCTACATTCAGGTGAGAGCACAAGTATGCACAAAATGTTAGGGACTTTTGCCAGATTTATCGGTGGATCTTGCATATTTTTTTCAGAGGCTAGATATTGCCTAGAAATGCTTTTTAACATAGAGATGCTGGAGTTACAATGTCTGGTCGGGCCTCAGCCCTTCCATTGTTTGCCCACTGTAACAAATTTATTACCAGCACATGTGTGTTGTGACTCTGCTTTATGAAACTTATCATATATTAGGACAATGTATGTAGCAGAAGGTGCGATTGAGATGTTTGCCCACGTATTTGTTTATTTTTTTATATATGGCTGATTAATCTGTTCGTGAAATTTCCATTTTGTGACATGTTGCATTACAATATATCCTGCTTGCAGAATATATAAGTATTTTCAGTGCGTTGGCCGGGAATCGAACCCGGGTCAACTGCTTGGGAAGCAGCTATGCTCACCACTATACCACCAACGCCCTCTGATGTGTTAGCTCTCGGTTCTAAATATTACGTTGCAGAAATCAATGACTATCTTGCACCAGCTTCAATGGTGCATTTGGTTTAGATACCAACATGAGAAGCAGTAGAACGTTTTTTGCAGAGGGTAAGGAACTGGGGATTGAAACCAAGGACAAAGTTGTGCAGAAGAGAAGAAATGAAAAGCAACAGTACAAATAGTAGAAATGAGCATATATAGGCAGCATGGGAAGCAAAGCAGGGAAGAGAAAGAGAACATTCCATGAAATGCCCAGGAGATATATAAGAGCAGAACAAAAAGGGAAGAATGAAATTCAAAGCATGCCCAGAAAGTTGTGTGAAGCTCCCACCAGTCAGTCATTTATGGTTATAATTGTGTGTCTTTACTTTCAAAGTACAGGGTTGTACCTTTCACGATCACTCTTGTATTACACAGACACGAATAGTTGAGAAGTCTTTTCTCACATAGCTGGCACAAGCTTGCACTTTTCCTTTCTGGCTATGTGGAAATGACAGCTTGGTCCTTGGAAGGAAAATCAAGCAAAATTAGCAGAGGATGGTTTCGATCCATCGACCTCTGGGTTATGGGCCCAGCACGCTTCCGCTGCGCCACTCTGCTCCTTTGTGAAAGTGTTCTCTTTATGCAGATGAGGAGGCATTCAGAGAAGTGACGTGGGATTGGTCGGGCTCTCACCTCATTTGCCTAAGTATATCGCAAGGCATGCTGGGTGCAGAAAATCTTTATCTTCCCCTCTCACAATCAGTCACAACTGAAAGTCCAGACCCTCTTAGGCACTAGCCGTTTCAGGCCTTTAACAAGACAACAGCTCTCCGACGCTCTCTGTCTCTCTCTCTCTCTGTGATCCTAGTGCTTGCATGCTCAGTATTTGGCTTTTCCTGGGAGCCAGAGATCTACCCGGTGAGGGCTTGCCGGTATAAGGCTTTAGAGCGTTTGGGAGCGTTCGGTACATGAGAGGACGTTGGACTGGAAGCTATGCAAATTTGAAGCATCCAAACTTCCTGCTGCAGTCGGAGGCTCTTTCCATGGACATCTGCCTTTTGGATTCCTCTAAACTTGCCCTCTGATGAAACATTTTGTGAGCTGCAGTTACCTCCGACGGCTACAAGGTGGTGCTACATTCAGGTGAGGGCACAAGTATGCACAAAATGTTGGGGACTTTTGCCAGATTTATTGCTGGATCTTGCATATTTTTTTCAGAGGCTAAATATTGCCTAGGAAATGCTTTTTAACATAGAGATGCTGGAGTTAAAATGTCTGGTTGGGCCTCAGCCCTTTCATTGTCTGCCCACTGTAACATATTTTTTTACCAGTACATGTGAGTGGTGACTCTGCTTTATGAAACTTATCATATATTAGGACAATGAATATAGCAGAAGGGGCGATCGAAATGCTTGCCTACATATTTGTTTATTTTTTATATAATGGCTGATTAACCTCTTAATTATATTACCATTTTGTGAAATGTTGCTTTAAAATATATCCTGCTTGCAGAATATATAAGTATTTGTACTGCGTTGGCCGGGAATCGAACCCGGGTCAACTGCTTGGAAGGCAGCTATGCTCACCACTATACCACCAACGCCCTCTGATCTTTGCGCTCTCGGTTCTAAACATTAGGACCCTGAGTTCAATGACTATCATGCACCAGCTTCAATGGTGCATTTGGTTTAGATACCAACATGAAAAGCAATAGAAGGTTTTTTTAGAGGGTAAGGAACTGGGATTGAAACCAAGGACAAAGCTGTGCAGAAGAGAAGAATGGAAAGCAGCAATACAAATAATAGATATGAACACATAGAGGCAGCATGGGAAGCAAAGCAGGGAAGAGAAATAGAGAACATTCCATGAAATGCCCAGGAGATAGATAAGAGCAGAACAAAAAAGGGAAGAATGAAATTCAAAGCCTCCACATAAAAGTGTTTGAAGGTCCCACCAGTCATTCATGCTTATTATTGTGTGCCTTTACTTTCAAAGTACAGTGTGGAGCCTTTGACGATCCCTCTCTTGTATTTCAGCAGACACAGATAGTTGAGAAGTCTTTTCTCACATAGCTGGCACAAGCTTGCGCTTTTCCTTGCTGGTAGCGTGGAAATGACAGCTTGGTCCTTGGAAGTAAAATCAAGCAAAATTAGCAGAGGATGGTTTCGCTCCATCGACCTCTGGGTTATGGGCCCAGCACGCTTCCGCTGCGCCACTCTGCTCCGTTGTGAAAGTGTTCTTTTTATGCAGATAAGGAGCATTAGGCAGAGTAGCATGGGATTGGTCTGGCTCTCACCTCATTTGCATAAGTATATCCCAAGGCATGCTGGGTGCAGAAAAACTTCATCTTCCCCTCTCACAATCAGTCATAACTGAAAGTCAGACACTCTTAGGCACTAGCCGTTTCAGGCCTTTATCAAGACAGTAGCTCTTGAACCATCTCTCTCTCGCTCTGTGATCCTAGCACTAGCATGCTCAGGATTTGGCTTTACCTTGGAGCCAGAGATATACCCGGTGAGGGCTTGCCCGGTGTGAGGCTTTTGAGCGTTTGGGAGCGTTGTGGACGTTGGACAGGAAACTATGCGAATATGAAGCCTCCAACATTCCTGCTTCAGTGAGTGGTTCTTTCCATGGACATCTGACTCTTGGATTCCTCTCAACTTGCCTTCTGATAAAACATTTTGTGAGCAGCAGTTTCCTTCGACAGCTACAAGGTGGCGCTACATTCAGGTGAGAGCACAAGTATGCACAAAATGTTAGGGACTTTTGCCAGATTTATCGGTGGATCTTGCATATTTTTTTCAGAGGCTAGATATTGCCTAGAAATGCTTTTTAACATAGAGATGCTGGAGTTACAATGTCTGGTCGGGCCTCAGCCCTTCCATTGTTTGCCCACTGTAACAAATTTATTACCAGCACATGTGTGTTGTGACTCTGCTTTATGAAACTTATCATATATTAGGACAATGTATGTAGCAGAAGGTGCAATTGAGATGTTTGCCCACGTATTTGTTTATTTTTTTATATATGGCTGATTAATCTGTTCGTGAAATTTCCATTTTGTGACATGTTGCATTACAATATATCCTGCTTGCAGAATATATAAGTATTTTCAGTGCGTTGGCCGGGAATCGAACCCGGGTCAACTGCTTGGGAAGCAGCTATGCTCACCACTATACCACCAACGCCCTCTGATGTGTTAGCTCTCGGTTCTAAATATTACGTTGCAGAAATCAATGACTATCTTGCACCAGCTTCAATGGTGCATTTGGTTTAGATACCAACATGAGAAGCAGTAGAACGTTTTTTGCAGAGGGTAAGGAACTGGGGATTGAAACCAAGGACAAAGTTGTGCAGAAGAGAAGAAATGAAAAGCAACAGTACAAATAGTAGAAATGAGCATATATAGGCAGCATGGGAAGCAAAGCAGGGAAGAGAAAGAGAACATTCCATGAAATGCCCAGGAGATAGATAAGAGCAGAACAAAAAGGGAAGAATGAAATTCAAAGCATGCCCAGAAAGTTGTGTGAAGCTCCCACCAGTCATTTATGGTTATAATTGTGTGTCTTTACTTTCAAAGTACAGGGTTGTACCTTTCACGATCACTCTTGTATTACACAGACACGAATAGTTGAGAAGTCTTTTCTCACATAGCTGGTACAAGCTTGCACTTTTCCTTTCTGGCTATGTGGAAATGACAGCTTGGTCCTTGGAAGGAAAATCAAGCAAAATTAGCAGAGGATGGTTTCGATCCATCGACCTCTGGGTTATGGGCCCAGCACGCTTCCGCTGCGCCACTCTGCTCCTTTGTGAAAGTGTTCTGTTTATGCAGATGAGGAGGCATTCAGAGAAGTGACGTGGGATTGGTCGGGCTCTCACCTCATTTGCCTAAGTATATCGCAAGGCATGCTGGGTGCAGAAAATCTTTATCTTCCCCTCTCACAATCAGTCACAACTGAAAGTCCAGACCCTCTTATTCACTAGCCGTTTCAGGCCTTTAACAAGACAACAGCTCTCCGACGCTCTCTGTCTCTCTCTCTCTCTGTGATCCTAGTGCTTGCATGCTCAGTATTTGGCTTTACCTGGGAGCCAGAGATCTACCCGGTGAGGGCTTGCCGGTATAAGGCTTTAGAGCGTTTGGGAGCGTTCGGTACATGAGAGGACGTTGGACTGGAAGCTATGCAAATTTGAAGCATCCAAACTTCCTGCTGCAGTCGGAGGCTCTTTCCATGGACATCTGCCTTTTGGATTCCTCTAAACTTGCCCTCTGATGAAACATTTTGTGAGCTGCAGTTACCTCCGACGGCTACAAGGTGGTGCTACATTCAGGTGAGGGCACAAGTATGCACAAAATGTTGGGGACTTTTGCCAGATTTATTGCTGGATCTTGCATATTTTTTTCAGAGGCTAAATATTGCCTAGGAAATGCTTTTTAACATAGAGATGCTGGAGTTAAAATGTCTGGTCGGGCCTCAGCCCTTTCATTGTCTGCCCACTGTAACATATTTTTTTACCAGTACATGTGAGTGGTGACTCTGCTTTATGAAACTTATCATATATTAGGACAATGAATATAGCAGAAGGGGCGATCGAAATGCTTGCCTACATATTTGTTTATTTTTTATATAATGGCTGATTAACCTCTTAATTATATTACCATTTTGTGAAATGTTGCTTTAAAATATATCCTGCTTGCAGAATATATATGTATTTGTACTGCGTTGGCCGGGAATCGAACCCGGGTCAACTGCTTGGAAGGCAGCTATGCTCACCACTATACCACCAACGCCCTCTGATCTTTGCGCTCTCGGTTCTAAACATTAGGACCCTGAGTTCAATGACTATCATGCACCAGCTTCAATGGTGCATTTGGTTTAGATACCAACATGAAAAGCAATAGAAAGTTTTTGTAGAGGGTAAGGAACTGGGATTGAAACCAAGGACAAAGCTGTGCAGAAGAGAAGAATGGAAAGCAGCAATACAAATAATAGATATGAACACATAGAGGCAGCATGGGAAGCAAAGCAGGGAAGAGAAATAGAGAACATTCCATGAAATGCCCAGGAGATAGATAAGAGCAGAACAAAAAAGGGAAGAATGAAATTCAAAGCCTCCACATAAAAGTGTTTGAAGGTCCCACCAGTCATTCATGCTTATTATTGTGTGCCTTTACTTTCAAAGTACAGTGTGGAGCCTTTGACGATCCCTCTCTTGTATTTCAGCAGACACAGATAGTTGAGAAGTCTTTTCTCACATAGCTGGCACAAGCTTGCGCTTTTCCTTGCTGGTAGCGTGGAAATGACAGCTTGGTCCTTGGAAGTAAAATCAAGCAAAATTAGCAGAGGATGGTTTCGATCCATCGACCTCTGGGTTATGGGCCCAGCACGCTTCCGCTGCGCCACTCTGCTCCGTTGTGAAAGTGTTCTTTTTATGCAGATAAGGAGCATTAGGCAGAGTAGCATGGGATTGGTCTGGCTCTCACCTCATTTGCATAAGTATATCCCAAGGCATGCTGGGTGCAGAAAAACTTCATCTTCCCCTCTCACAATCAGTCATAACTGAAAGTCAGACACTCTTAGGCACTAGCCGTTTCAGGCCTTTATCAAGACAGTAGCTCTTGAACCATCTCTCTCTCGCTCTGTGATCCTAGCACTAGCATGCTCAGGATTTGGCTTTACCTTGGAGCCAGAGATATACCCGGTGAGGGCTTGCCCGGTGTGAGGCTTTTGAGCGTTTGGGAGCGTTGTCGACGTTGGACAGGAAACTATGCGAATATGAAGCCTCCAACATTCCTGCTTCAGTGAGTGGTTCTTTCCATGGACATCTGACTCTTGGATTCCTCTCAACTTGCCTTCTGATAAAACATTTTGTGAGCAGCAGTTTCCTTCGACAGCTACAAGGTGGCGCTACATTCAGGTGAGAGCACAAGTATGCACAAAATGTTAGGGACTTTTGCCAGATTTATCGGTGGATCTTGCATATTTTTTTCAGAGGCTAGATATTGCCTAGAAATGCTTTTTAACATAGAGATGCTGGAGTTACAATGTCTGGTCGGGCCTCAGCCCTTCCATTGTTTGCCCACTGTAACAAATTTATTACCAGCACATGTGTGTTGTGACTCTGCTTTATGAAACTTATCATATATTAGGACAATGTATGTAGCAGAAGGTGCGATTGAGATGTTTGCCCACGTATTTGTTTATTTTTTTATATATGGCTGATTAATCTGTTCGTGAAATTTCCATTTTGTGACATGTTGCATTACAATATATCCTGCTTGCAGAATATATAAGTATTTTCAGTGCGTTGGCCGGGAATCGAACCCGGGTCAACTGCTTGGGAAGCAGCTATGCTCACCACTATACCACCAACGCCCTCTGATGTGTTAGCTCTCGGTTCTAAATATTACGTTGCAGAAATCAATGACTATCTTGCACCAGCTTCAATGGTGCATTTGGTTTAGATACCAACATGAGAAGCAGTAGAACGTTTTTTGCAGAGGGTAAGGAACTGGGGATTGAAACCAAGGACAAAGTTGTGCAGAAGAGAAGAAATGAAAAGCAACAGTACAAATAGTAGAAATGAGCATATATAGGCAGCATGTGAAGCAAAGCAGGGAAGAGAAAGAGAACATTCCATGAAATGCCCAGGAGATAGATAAGAGCAGAACAAAAAGGGAAGAATGAAATTCAAAGCATGCCCAGAAAGTTGTGTGAAGCTCCCACCAGTCATTTATGGTTATAATTGTGTGTCTTTACTTTCAAAGTACAGGGTTGTACCTTTCACGATCACTCTTGTATTACACAGACACGAATAGTTGAGAAGTCTTTTCTCACATAGCTGGTACAAGCTTGCACTTTTCCTTTCTGGCTATGTGGAAATGACAGCTTGGTCCTTGGAAGGAAAATCAAGCAAAATTAGCAGAGGATGGTTTCGATCCATCGACCTCTGGGTTATGGGCCCAGCACGCTTCCGCTGCGCCACTCTGCTCCTTTGTGAAAGTGTTCTGTTTATGCAGATGAGGAGGCATTCAGAGAAGTGACGTGGGATTGGTCGGGCTCTCACCTCATTTGCCTAAGTATATCGCAAGGCATGCTGGGTGCAGAAAATCTTTATCTTCCCCTCTCACAATCAGTCACAACTGAAAGTCCAGACCCTCTTATTCACTAGCCGTTTCAGGCCTTTAACAAGACAACAGCTCTCCGACGCTCTCTGTCTCTCTCTCTCTCTGTGATCCTAGTGCTTGCATGCTCAGTATTTGGCTTTACCTGGGAGCCAGAGATCTACCCGGTGAGGGCTTGCCGGTATAAGGCTTTAGAGCGTTTGGGAGCGTTCGGTACATGAGAGGACGTTGGACTGGAAGCTATGCAAATTTGAAGCATCCAAACTTCCTGCTGCAGTCGGAGGCTCTTTCCATGGACATCTGCCTTTTGGATTCCTCTAAACTTGCCCTCTGATGAAACATTTTGTGAGCTGCAGTTACCTCCGACGGCTACAAGGTGGTGCTACATTCAGGTGAGGGCACAAGTATGCACAAAATGTTGGGGACTTTTGCCAGATTTATTGCTGGATCTTGCATATTTTTTTCAGAGGCTAAATATTGCCTAGGAAATGCTTTTTAACATAGAGATGCTGGAGTTAAAATGTCTGGTCGGGCCTCAGCCCTTTCATTGTCTGCCCACTGTAACATATTTTTTTACCAGTACATGTGAGTGGTGACTCTGCTTTATGAAACTTATCATATATTAGGACAATGAATATAGCAGAAGGGGCGATCGAAATGCTTGCCTACATATTTGTTTATTTTTTATATAATGGCTGATTAACCTCTTAATTATATTACCATTTTGTGAAATGTTGCTTTAAAATATATCCTGCTTGCAGAATATATAAGTATTTGTACTGCGTTGGCCGGGAATCGAACCCGGGTCAACTGCTTGGAAGGCAGCTATGCTCACCACTATACCACCAACGCCCTCTGATCTTTGCACTCTCGGTTCTAAACATTAGGACCCTGAGTTCAATGACTATCATGCACCAGCTTCAATGGTGCATTTGGTTTAGATACCAACATGAAAAGCAATAGAAAGTTTTTGTAGAGGGTAAGGAACTGGGATTGAAACCAAGGACAAAGCTGTGCAGAAGAGAAGAATGGAAAGCAGCAATACAAATAATAGATATGAACACATAGAGGCAGCATGGGAAGCAAAGCAGGGAAGAGAAATAGAGAACATTCCATGAAATGCCCAGGAGATAGATAAGAGCAGAACAAAAAAGGGAAGAATGAAATTCAAAGCCTCCACATAAAAGTGTTTGAAGGTCCCACCAGTCATTCATGCTTATTATTGTGTGCCTTTACTTTCAAAGTACAGTGTGGAGCTTTTGACGATCCCTCTCTTGTATTTCAGCAGACACAGATAGTTGAGAAGTCTTTTCTCACATAGCTGGCACAAGCTTGCGCTTTTCCTTGCTGGTAGCGTGGAAATGACAGCTTGGTCCTTGGAAGTAAAATCAAGCAAAATTAGCAGAGGATGGTTTCGATCCATCGACCTCTGGGTTATGGGCCCAGCACGCTTCCGCTGCGCCACTCTGCTCCGTTGTGAAAGTGTTCTTTTTATGCAGATAAGGAGCATTAGGCAGAGTAGCATGGGATTGGTCTGGCTCTCACCTCATTTGCATAAGTATATCCCAAGGCATGCTGGGTGCAGAAAAACTTCATCTTCCCCTCTCACAATCAGTCATAACTGAAAGTCAGACACTCTTAGGCACTAGCCGTTTCAGGCCTTTATCAAGACAGTAGCTCTTGAACCATCTCTCTCTCGCTCTGTGATCCTAGCACTAGCATGCTCAGGATTTGGCTTTACCTTGGAGCCAGAGATATACCCGGTGAGGGCTTGCCCGGTGTGAGGCTTTTGAGCGTTTGGGAGCGTTCGGGACGTGAGTGGACGTTGGACAGGAAACTATGCGAATATGAAGCCTCCAACATTCCTGCTTCAGTGAGTGGTTCTTTCCATGGACATCTGACTCTTGGATTCCTCTCAACTTGCCTTCTGATAAAACATTTTGTGAGCAGCAGTTTCCTTCGACAGCTACAAGGTGGCGCTACATTCAGGTGAGAGCACAAGTATGCACAAAATGTTAGGGACTTTTGCCAGATTTATCGGTGGATCTTGCATATTTTTTCAGAGGCTAGATATTGCCTAGAAATGCTTTTTAACATAGAGATGCTGAAGTTACAATGTCTGGTCGGGCCTCAGCCCTTCCATTGTTTGCCCACTGTAACAAATTTATTACCAGCACATGTGTGTTGTGACTCTGCTTTATGAAACTTATCATATATTAGGACAATGTATGTAGCAGAAGGTGCGATTGAGATGTTTGCCCACGTATTTGTTTATTTTTTTATATATGGCTGATTAATCTGTTCGTGAAATTTCCATTTTGTGACATGTTGCATTACAATATATCCTGCTTGCAGAATATATAAGTATTTTCAGTGCGTTGGCCGGGAATCGAACCCGGGTCAACTGCTTGGGAAGCAGCTATGCTCACCACTATACCACCAACGCCCTCTGATGTGTTAGCTCTCGGTTCTAAATATTACGTTGCAGAAATCAATGACTATCTTGCACCAGCTTCAATGGTGCATTTGGTTTAGATACCAACATGAGAAGCAGTAGAACGTTTTTTGCAGAGGGTAAGGAACTGGGGATTGAAACCAAGGACAAAGTTGTGCAGAAGAGAAGAAATGAAAAGCAACAGTACAAATAGTAGAAATGAGCATATATAGGCAGCATGGGAAGCAAAGCAGGGAAGAGAAAGAGAACATTCCATGAAATGCCCAGGAGATAGATAAGAGCAGAACAAAAAGGGAAGAATGAAATTCAAAGCATGCCCAGAAAGTTGTGTGAAGCTCCCACCAGTCAGTCATTTATGGTTATAATTGTGTGTCTTTACTTTCAAAGTACAGGGTTGTACCTTTCACGATCACTCTTGTATTACACAGACACGAATAGTTGAGAAGTCTTTTCTCACATAGCTGGCACAAGCTTGCACTTTTCCTTTCTGGCTATGTGGAAATGACAGCTTGGTCCTTGGAAGGAAAATCAAGCAAAATTAGCAGAGGATGGTTTCGATCCATCGACCTCTGGGTTATGGGCCCAGCACGCTTCCGCTGCGCCACTCTGCTCCTTTGTGAAAGTGTTCTCTTTATGCAGATGAGGAGGCATTCAGAGAAGTGACGTGGGATTGGTCGGGCTCTCACCTCATTTGCCTAAGTATATCGCAAGGCATGCTGGGTGCAGAAAATCTTTATCTTCCCCTCTCACAATCAGTCACAACTGAAAGTCCAGACCCTCTTAGGCACTAGCCGTTTCAGGCCTTTAACAAGACAACAGCTCTCCGACGCTCTCTGTCTCTCTCTCTCTCTGTGATCCTAGTGCTTGCATGCTCAGTATTTGGCTTTTCCTGGGAGCCAGAGATCTACCCGGTGAGGGCTTGCCAGTATAAGGCTTTAGAGCGTTTGGGAGCGTTCGGTACATGAGAGGACGTTGGACTGGAAGCTATGCAAATTTGAAGCATCCAAACTTCCTGCTGCAGTCGGAGGCTCTTTCCATGGACATCTGCCTTTTGGATTCCTCTAAACTTGCCCTCTGATGAAACATTTTGTGAGCTGCAGTTACCTCCGACGGCTACAAGGTGGTGCTACATTCAGGTGAGGGCACAAGTATGCACAAAATGTTGGGGACTTTTGCCAGATTTATTGCTGGACCTTGCATATTTTTTTCAGAGGCTAAATATTGCCTAGGAAATGCTTTTTAACATAGAGATGCTGGAGTTAAAATGTCTGGTCGGGCCTCAGCCCTTTCATTGTCTGCCCACTGTAACATATTTTTTTACCAGTACATGTGAGTGGTGACTCTGCTTTATGAAACTTATCATATATTAGGACAATGAATATAGCAGAAGGGGCGATCGAAATGCTTGCCTACATATTTGTTTATTTTTTATATAATGGCTGATTAACCTCTTAATTATATTACCATTTTGTGAAATGTTGCTTTAAAATATATCCTGCTTGCAGAATATATAAGTATTTGTACTGCGTTGGCCGGGAATCGAACCCGGGTCAACTGCTTGGAAGGCAGCTATGCTCACCACTATACCACCAACGCCCTCTGATCTTTGTGCTCTCGGTTCTAAACATTAGGACCCTGAGTTCAATGACTATCATGCACCAGCTTCAATGGTGCATTTGGTTTAGATACCAACATGAAAAGCAATAGAAAGTTTTTGTAGAGGGTAAGGAACTGGGATTGAAACCAAGGACAAAGCTGTGCAGAAGAGAAGAATGGAAAGCAGCAATACAAATAATAGATATGAACACATAGAGGCAGCATGGGAAGCAAAGCAGGGAAGAGAAATAGAGAACATTCCATGAAATGCCCAGGAGATAGATAAGAGCAGAACAAAAAAGGGAAGAATGAAATTCAAAGCCTCCACATAAAAGTGTTTGAAGGTCCCACCAGTCATTCATGCTTATTATTGTGTGCCTTTACTTTCAAAGTACAGTGTGGAGCTTTTGACGATCCCTCTCTTGTATTTCAGCAGACACAGATAGTTGAGAAGTCTTTTCTCACATAGCTGGCACAAGCTTGCGCTTTTCCTTGCTGGTAGCGTGGAAATGACAGCTTGGTCCTTGGAAGTAAAATCAAGCAAAATTAGCAGAGGATGGTTTCGATCCATCGACCTCTGGGTTATGGGCCCAGCACGCTTCCGCTGCGCCACTCTGCTCCGTTGTGAAAGTGTTCTTTTTATGCAGATAAGGAGCATTAGGCAGAGTAGCATGGGATTGGTCTGGCTCTCACCTCATTTGCATAAGTATATCCCAAGGCATGCTGGGTGCAGAAAAACTTCATCTTCCCCTCTCACAATCAGTCATAACTGAAAGTCAGACACTCTTAGGCACTAGCCGTTTCAGGCCTTTATCAAGACAGTAGCTCTTGAACCATCTCTCTCTCGCTCTGTGATCCTAGCACTAGCATGCTCAGGATTTGGCTTTACCTTGGAGCCAGAGATATACCCGGTGAGGGCTTGCCCGGTGTGAGGCTTTTGAGCGTTTGGGAGCGTTGTGGACGTTGGACAGGAAACTATGCGAATATGAAGCCTCCAACATTCCTGCTTCAGTGAGTGGTTCTTTCCATGGACATCTGACTCTTGGATTCCTCTCAACTTGCCTTCTGATAAAACATTTTGTGAGCAGCAGTTTCCTTCGACAGCTACAAGGTGGCGCTACATTCAGGTGAGAGCACAAGTATGCACAAAATGTTAGGGACTTTTGCCAGATTTATCGGTGGATCTTGCATATTTTTTCAGAGGCTAGATATTGCCTAGAAATGCTTTTTAACATAGAGATGCTGGAGTTACAATGTCTGGTCGGGCCTCAGCCCTTCCATTGTTTGCCCACTGTAACAAATTTATTACCAGCACATGTGTGTTGTGACTCTGCTTTATGAAACTTATCATATATTAGGACAATGTATGTAGCAGAAGGTGCGATTGAGATGTTTGCCCACGTATTTGTTTATTTTTTTATATATGGCTGATTAATCTGTTCGTGAAATTTCCATTTCGTGACATGTTGCATTACAATATATCCTGCTTGCAGAATATATAAGTATTTTCAGTGCGTTGGCCGGGAATCGAACCCGGGTCAACTGCTTGGGAAGCAGCTATGCTCACCACTATACCACCAACGCCCTCTGATGTGTTAGCTCTCGGTTCTAAATATTACGTTGCAGAAATCAATGACTATCTTGCACCAGCTTCAATGGTGCATTTGGTTTAGATACCAACATGAGAAGCAGTAGAACGTTTTTTGCAGAGGGTAAGGAACTGGGGATTGAAACCAAGGACAAAGTTGTGCAGAAGAGAAGAAATGAAAAGCAACAGTACAAATAGTAGAAATGAGCATATATAGGCAGCATGGGAAGCAAAGCAGGGAAGAGAAAGAGAACATTCCATGAAATGCCCAGGAGATATATAAGAGCAGAACAAAAAGGGAAGAATGAAATTCAAAGCATGCCCAGAAAGTTGTGTGAAGCTCCCACCAGTCAGTCATTTATGGTTATAATTGTGTGTCTTTACTTTCAAAGTACAGGGTTGTACCTTTCACGATCACTCTTGTATTACACAGACACGAATAGTTGAGAAGTCTTTTCTCACATAGCTGGCACAAGCTTGCACTTTTCCTTTCTGGCTATGTGGAAATGACAGCTTGGTCCTTGGAAGGAAAATCAAGCAAAATTAGCAGAGGATGGTTTCGATCCATCGACCTCTGGGTTATGGGCCCAGCACGCTTCCGCTGCGCCACTCTGCTCCTTTGTGAAAGTGTTCTCTTTATGCAGATGAGGAGGCATTCAGAGAAGTGACGTGGGATTGGTCGGGCTCTCACCTCATTTGCCTAAGTATATCGCAAGGCATGCTGGGTGCAGAAAATCTTTATCTTCCCCTCTCACAATCAGTCACAACTGAAAGTCCAGACCCTCTTAGGCACTAGCCGTTTCAGGCCTTTAACAAGACAACAGCTCTCCGACGCTCTCTGTCTCTCTCTCTCTCTGTGATCCTAGTGCTTGCATGCTCAGTATTTGGCTTTTCCTGGGAGCCAGAGATCTACCCGGTGAGGGCTTGCCGGTATAAGGCTTTAGAGCGTTTGGGAGCGTTCGGTACATGAGAGGACGTTGGACTGGAAGCTATGCAAATTTGAAGCATCCAAACTTCCTGCTGCAGTCGGAGGCTCTTTCCATGGACATCTGCCTTTTGGATTCCTCTAAACTTGCCCTCTGATGAAACATTTTGTGAGCTGCAGTTACCTCCGACGGCTACAAGGTGGTGCTACATTCAGGTGAGGGCACAAGTATGCACAAAATGTTGGGGACTTTTGCCAGATTTATTGCTGGATCTTGCATATTTTTTTCAGAGGCTAAATATTGCCTAGGAAATGCTTTTTAACATAGAGATGCTGGAGTTAAAATGTCTGGTTGGGCCTCAGCCCTTTCATTGTCTGCCCACTGTAACATATTTTTTTACCAGTACATGTGAGTGGTGACTCTGCTTTATGAAACTTATCATATATTAGGACAATGAATATAGCAGAAGGGGCGATCGAAATGCTTGCCTACATATTTGTTTATTTTTTATATAATGGCTGATTAACCTCTTAATTATATTACCATTTTGTGAAATGTTGCTTTAAAATATATCCTGCTTGCAGAATATATAAGTATTTGTACTGCGTTGGCCGGGAATCGAACCCGGGTCAACTGCTTGGAAGGCAGCTATGCTCACCACTATACCACCAACGCCCTCTGATCTTTGCGCTCTCGGTTCTAAACATTAGGACCCTGAGTTCAATGACTATCATGCACCAGCTTCAATGGTGCATTTGGTTTAGATACCAACATGAAAAGCAATAGAAAGTTTTTGTAGAGGGTAAGGAACTGGGATTGAAACCAAGGACAAAGCTGTGCAGAAGAGAAGAATGGAAAGCAGCAATACAAATAATAGATATGAACACATAGAGGCAGCATGGGAAGCAAAGCAGGGAAGAGAAATAGAGAACATTCCATGAAATGCCCAGGAGATAGATAAGAGCAGAACAAAAAAGGGAAGAATGAAATTCAAAGCCTCCACATAAAAGTGTTTGAAGGTCCCACCAGTCATTCATGCTTATTATTGTGTGCCTTTACTTTCAAAGTACAGTGTGGAGCCTTTGACGATCCCTCTCTTGTATTTCAGCAGACACAGATAGTTGAGAAGTCTTTTCTCACATAGCTGGCACAAGCTTGCGCTTTTCCTTGCTGGTAGCGTGGAAATGACAGCTTGGTCCTTGGAAGTAAAATCAAGCAAAATTAGCAGAGGATGGTTTCGCTCCATCGACCTCTGGGTTATGGGCCCAGCACGCTTCCGCTGCGCCACTCTGCTCCGTTGTGAAAGTGTTCTTTTTATGCAGATAAGGAGCATTAGGCAGAGTAGCATGGGATTGGTCTGGCTCTCACCTCATTTGCATAAGTATATCCCAAGGCATGCTGGGTGCAGAAAAACTTCATCTTCCCCTCTCACAATCAGTCATAACTGAAAGTCAGACACTCTTAGGCACTAGCCGTTTCAGGCCTTTATCAAGACAGTAGCTCTTGAACCATCTCTCTCTCGCTCTGTGATCCTAGCACTAGCATGCTCAGGATTTGGCTTTACCTTGGAGCCAGAGATATACCCGGTGAGGGCTTGCCCGGTGTGAGGCTTTTGAGCGTTTGGGAGCGTTGTGGACGTTGGACAGGAAACTATGCGAATATGAAGCCTCCAACATTCCTGCTTCAGTGAGTGGTTCTTTCCATGGACATCTGACTCTTGGATTCCTCTCAACTTGCCTTCTGATAAAACATTTTGTGAGCAGCAGTTTCCTTCGACAGCTACAAGGTGGCGCTACATTCAGGTGAGAGCACAAGTATGCACAAAATGTTAGGGACTTTTGCCAGATTTATCGGTGGATCTTGCATATTTTTTTCAGAGGCTAGATATTGCCTAGAAATGCTTTTTAACATAGA
The DNA here is from genome assembly GCF_964263255.1 of Lissotriton vulgaris. NCBI lineage: Eukaryota > Metazoa > Chordata > Amphibia > Caudata > Salamandridae > Lissotriton > Lissotriton vulgaris. Next base: position 540,377,253 of record NC_141697.1, read on the forward strand.
GATGCTGGAGTTACAATGTCTGGTCGGGCCTCAGCCCTTCCATTGTTTGCCCACTGTAACAAATTTATTACCAGCACATGTGTGTTGTGACTCTGCTTTATGAAACTTATCATATATTAGGACAATGTATGTAGCAGAAGGTGCGATTGAGATGTTTGCCCACGTATTTGTTTATTTTTTTATATATGGCTGATTAATCTGTTCGTGAAATTTCCATTTTGTGACATGTTGCATTACAATATATCCTGCTTGCAGAATATATAAGTATTTTCAGTGCGTTGGCCGGGAATCGAACCCGGGTCAACTGCTTGGGAAGCAGCTATGCTCACCACTATACCACCAACGCCCTCTGATGTGTTAGCTCTCGGTTCTAAATATTACGTTGCAGAAATCAATGACTATCTTGCACCAGCTTCAATGGTGCATTTGGTTTAGATACCAACATGAGAAGCAGTAGAACGTTTTTTGCAGAGGGTAAGGAACTGGGGATTGAAACCAAGGACAAAGTTGTGCAGAAGAGAAGAAATGAAAAGCAACAGTACAAATAGTAGAAATGAGCATATATAGGCAGCATGGGAAGCAAAGCAGGGAAGAGAAAGAGAACATTCCATGAAATGCCCAGGAGATAGATAAGAGCAGAACAAAAAGGGAAGAATGAAATTCAAAGCATGCCCAGAAAGTTGTGTGAAGCTCCCACCAGTCATTTATGGTTATAATTGTGTGTCTTTACTTTCAAAGTACAGGGTTGTACCTTTCATGATCACTCTTGTATTACACAGACACGAATAGTTGAGAAGTCTTTTCTCACATAGCTGGTACAAGCTTGCACTTTTCCTTTCTGGCTATGTGGAAATGACAGCTTGGTCCTTGGAAGGAAAATCAAGCAAAATTAGCAGAGGATGGTTTCGATCCATCGACCTCTGGGTTATGGGCCCAGCACGCTTCCGCTGCGCCACTCTGCTCCTTTGTGAAAGTGTTCTGTTTATGCAGATGAGGAGGCATTCAGAGAAGTGACGTGGGATTGGTCGGGCTCTCACCTCATTTGCCTAAGTATATCGCAAGGCATGCTGGGTGCAGAAAATCTTTATCTTCCCCTCTCACAATCAGTCACAACTGAAAGTCCAGACCCTCTTATTCACTAGCCGTTTCAGGCCTTTAACAAGACAACAGCTCTCCGACGCTCTCTGTCTCTCTCTCTCTCTGTGATCCTAGTGCTTGCATGCTCAGTATTTGGCTTTACCTGGGAGCCAGAGATCTACCCGGTGAGGGCTTGCCGGTATAAGGCTTTAGAGCGTTTGGGAGCGTTCGGTACATGAGAGGACGTTGGACTGGAAGCTATGCAAATTTGAAGCATCCAAACTTCCTGCTGCAGTCGGAGGCTCTTTCCATGGACATCTGCCTTTTGGATTCCTCTAAACTTGCCCTCTGATGAAACATTTTGTGAGCTGCAGTTACCTCCGACGGCTACAAGGTGGTGCTACATTCAGGTGAGGGCACAAGTATGCACAAAATGTTGGGGACTTTTGCCAGATTTATTGCTGGATCTTGCATATTTTTTTCAGAGGCTAAATATTGCCTAGGAAATGCTTTTTAACATAGAGATGCTGGAGTTAAAATGTCTGGTCGGGCCTCAGCCCTTTCATTGTCTGCCCACTGTAACATATTTTTTTACCAGTACATGTGAGTGGTGACTCTGCTTTATGAAACTTATCATATATTAGGACAATGAATATAGCAGAAGGGGCGATCGAAATGCTTGCCTACATATTTGTTTATTTTTTATATAATGGCTGATTAACCTCTTAATTATATTACCATTTTGTGAAATGTTGCTTTAAAATATATCCTGCTTGCAGAATATATAAGTATTTGTACTGCGTTGGCCGGGAATCGAACCCGGGTCAACTGCTTGGAAGGCAGCTATGCTCACCACTATACCACCAACGCCCTCTGATCTTTGTGCTCTCGGTTCTAAACATTAGGACCCTGAGTTCAATGACTATCATGCACCAGCTTCAATGGTGCATTTGGTTTAGATACCAACATGAAAAGCAATAGAAAGTTTTTGTAGAGGGTAAGGAACTGGGATTGAAACCAAGGACAAAGCTGTGCAGAAGAGAAGAATGGAAAGCAGCAATACAAATAATAGATATGAACACATAGAGGCAGCATGGGAAGCAAAGCAGGGAAGAGAAATAGAGAACATTCCATGAAATGCCCAGGAGATAGATAAGAGCAGAACAAAAAAGGGAAGAATGAAATTCAAAGCCTCCACATAAAAGTGTTTGAAGGTCCCACCAGTCATTCATGCTTATTATTGTGTGCCTTTACTTTCAAAGTACAGTGTGGAGCTTTTGACGATCCCTCTCTTGTATTTCAGCAGACACAGATAGTTGAGAAGTCTTTTCTCACATAGCTGGCACAAGCTTGCGCTTTTCCTTGCTGGTAGCGTGGAAATGACAGCTTGGTCCTTGGAAGTAAAATCAAGCAAAATTAGCAGAGGATGGTTTCGATCCATCGACCTCTGGGTTATGGGCCCAGCACGCTTCCGCTGCGCCACTCTGCTCCGTTGTGAAAGTGTTCTTTTTATGCAGATAAGGAGCATTAGGCAGAGTAGCATGGGATTGGTCTGGCTCTCACCTCATTTGCATAAGTATATCCCAAGGCATGCTGGGTGCAGAAAAACTTCATCTTCCCCTCTCACAATCAGTCATAACTGAAAGTCAGACACTCTTAGGCACTAGCCGTTTCAGGCCTTTATCAAGACAGTAGCTCTTGAACCATCTCTCTCTCGCTCTGTGATCCTAGCACTAGCATGCTCAGGATTTGGCTTTACCTTGGAGCCAGAGATATACCCGGTGAGGGCTTGCCCGGTGTGAGGCTTTTGAGCGTTTGGGAGCGTTGTGGACGTTGGACAGGAAACTATGCGAATATGAAGCCTCCAACATTCCTGCTTCAGTGAGTGGTTCTTTCCATGGACATCTGACTCTTGGATTCCTCTCAACTTGCCTTCTGATAAAACATTTTGTGAGCAGCAGTTTCCTTCGACAGCTACAAGGTGGCGCTACATTCAGGTGAGAGCACAAGTATGCACAAAATGTTAGGGACTTTTGCCAGATTTATCGGTGGATCTTGCATATTTTTTCAGAGGCTAGATATTGCCTAGAAATGCTTTTTAACATAGAGATGCTGGAGTTACAATGTCTGGTCGGGCCTCAGCCCTTCCATTGTTTGCCCACTGTAACAAATTTATTACCAGCACATGTGTGTTGTGACTCTGCTTTATGAAACTTATCATATATTAGGACAATGTATGTAGCAGAAGGTGCGATTGAGATGTTTGCCCACGTATTTGTTTATTTTTTTATATATGGCTGATTAATCTGTTCGTGAAATTTCCATTTCGTGACATGTTGCATTACAATATATCCTGCTTGCAGAATATATAAGTATTTTCAGTGCGTTGGCCGGGAATCGAACCCGGGTCAACTGCTTGGGAAGCAGCTATGCTCACCACTATACCACCAACGCCCTCTGATGTGTTAGCTCTCGGTTCTAAATATTACGTTGCAGAAATCAATGACTATCTTGCACCAGCTTCAATGGTGCATTTGGTTTAGATACCAACATGAGAAGCAGTAGAACGTTTTTTGCAGAGGGTAAGGAACTGGGGATTGAAACCAAGGACAAAGTTGTGCAGAAGAGAAGAAATGAAAAGCAACAGTACAAATAGTAGAAATGAGCATATATAGGCAGCATGGGAAGCAAAGCAGGGAAGAGAAAGAGAACATTCCATGAAATGCCCAGGAGATATATAAGAGCAGAACAAAAAGGGAAGAATGAAATTCAAAGCATGCCCAGAAAGTTGTGTGAAGCTCCCACCAGTCAGTCATTTATGGTTATAATTGTGTGTCTTTACTTTCAAAGTACAGGGTTGTACCTTTCACGATCACTCTTGTATTACACAGACACGAATAGTTGAGAAGTCTTTTCTCACATAGCTGGCACAAGCTTGCACTTTTCCTTTCTGGCTATGTGGAAATGACAGCTTGGTCCTTGGAAGGAAAATCAAGCAAAATTAGCAGAGGATGGTTTCGATCCATCGACCTCTGGGTTATGGGCCCAGCACGCTTCCGCTGCGCCACTCTGCTCCTTTGTGAAAGTGTTCTCTTTATGCAGATGAGGAGGCATTCAGAGAAGTGACGTGGGATTGGTCGGGCTCTCACCTCATTTGCCTAAGTATATCGCAAGGCATGCTGGGTGCAGAAAATCTTTATCTTCCCCTCTCACAATCAGTCACAACTGAAAGTCCAGACCCTCTTAGGCACTAGCCGTTTCAGGCCTTTAACAAGACAACAGCTCTCCGACGCTCTCTGTCTCTCTCTCTCTCTGTGATCCTAGTGCTTGCATGCTCAGTATTTGGCTTTTCCTGGGAGCCAGAGATCTACCCGGTGAGGGCTTGCCGGTATAAGGCTTTAGAGCGTTTGGGAGCGTTCGGTACATGAGAGGACGTTGGACTGGAAGCTATGCAAATTTGAAGCATCCAAACTTCCTGCTGCAGTCGGAGGCTCTTTCCATGGACATCTGCCTTTTGGATTCCTCTAAACTTGCCCTCTGATGAAACATTTTGTGAGCTGCAGTTACCTCCGACGGCTACAAGGTGGTGCTACATTCAGGTGAGGGCACAAGTATGCACAAAATGTTGGGGACTTTTGCCAGATTTATTGCTGGATCTTGCATATTTTTTTCAGAGGCTAAATATTGCCTAGGAAATGCTTTTTAACATAGAGATGCTGGAGTTAAAATGTCTGGTTGGGCCTCAGCCCTTTCATTGTCTGCCCACTGTAACATATTTTTTTACCAGTACATGTGAGTGGTGACTCTGCTTTATGAAACTTATCATATATTAGGACAATGAATATAGCAGAAGGGGCGATCGAAATGCTTGCCTACATATTTGTTTATTTTTTATATAATGGCTGATTAACCTCTTAATTATATTACCATTTTGTGAAATGTTGCTTTAAAATATATCCTGCTTGCAGAATATATAAGTATTTGTACTGCGTTGGCCGGGAATCGAACCCGGGTCAACTGCTTGGAAGGCAGCTATGCTCACCACTATACCACCAACGCCCTCTGATCTTTGCGCTCTCGGTTCTAAACATTAGGACCCTGAGTTCAATGACTATCATGCACCAGCTTCAATGGTGCATTTGGTTTAGATACCAACATGAAAAGCAATAGAAAGTTTTTGTAGAGGGTAAGGAACTGGGATTGAAACCAAGGACAAAGCTGTGCAGAAGAGAAGAATGGAAAGCAGCAATACAAATAATAGATATGAACACATAGAGGCAGCATGGGAAGCAAAGCAGGGAAGAGAAATAGAGAACATTCCATGAAATGCCCAGGAGATAGATAAGAGCAGAACAAAAAAGGGAAGAATGAAATTCAAAGCCTCCACATAAAAGTGTTTGAAGGTCCCACCAGTCATTCATGCTTATTATTGTGTGCCTTTACTTTCAAAGTACAGTGTGGAGCCTTTGACGATCCCTCTCTTGTATTTCAGCAGACACAGATAGTTGAGAAGTCTTTTCTCACATAGCTGGCACAAGCTTGCGCTTTTCCTTGCTGGTAGCGTGGAAATGACAGCTTGGTCCTTGGAAGTAAAATCAAGCAAAATTAGCAGAGGATGGTTTCGATCCATCGACCTCTGGGTTATGGGCCCAGCACGCTTCCGCTGCGCCACTCTGCTCCGTTGTGAACGTGTTCTTTTTATGCAGATAAGGAGCATTAGGCAGAGTAGCATGGGATTGGTCTGGCTCTCACCTCATTTGCATAAGTATATCCCAAGGCATGCTGGGTGCAGAAAAACTTCATCTTCCCCTCTCACAATCAGTCATAACTGAAAGTCAGACACTCTTAGGCACTAGCCGTTTCAGGCCTTTATCAAGACAGTAGCTCTTGAACCATCTCTCTCTCGCTCTGTGATCCTAGCACTAGCATGCTCAGGATTTGGCTTTACCTTGGAGCCAGAGATATACCCGGTGAGGGCTTGCCCGGTGTGAGGCTTTTGAGCGTTTGGGAGCGTTGTGGACGTTGGACAGGAAACTATGCGAATATGAAGCCTCCAACATTCCTGCTTCAGTGAGTGGTTCTTTCCATGGACATCTGACTCTTGGATTCCTCTCAACTTGCCTTCTGATAAAACATTTTGTGAGCAGCAGTTTCCTTCGACAGCTACAAGGTGGCGCTACATTCAGGTGAGAGCACAAGTATGCACAAAATGTTAGGGACTTTTGCCAGATTTATCGGTGGATCTTGCATATTTTTTTCAGAGGCTAGATATTGCCTAGAAATGCTTTTTAACATAGAGATGCTGGAGTTACAATGTCTGGTCGGGCCTCAGCCCTTCCATTGTTTGCCCACTGTAACAAATTTATTACCAGCACATGTGTGTTGTGACTCTGCTTTATGAAACTTATCATATATTAGGACAATGTATGTAGCAGAAGGTGCGATTGAGATGTTTGCCCACGTATTTGTTTATTTTTTTATATATGGCTGATTAATCTGTTCATGAAATTTCCATTTTGTGACATGTTGCATTACAATATATCCTGCTTGCAGAATATATAAGTATTTTCAGTGCGTTGGCCAGGAATCGAACCCGGGTCAACTGCCTGGGAAGCAGCTATGCTCACCACTATACCACCAACGCCCTCTGATGTGTTAGCTCTCGGTTCTAAATATTACGTTGCAGAAATCAATGACTATCTTGCACCAGCTTCAATGGTGCATTTGGTTTAGATACCAACATGAGAAGCAGTAGAACGTTTTTTGCAGAGGGTAAGGAACTGGGGATTGAAACCAAGGACAAAGTTGTGCAGAAGAGAAGAAATGAAAAGCAACAGTACAAATAGTAGAAATGAGCATATATAGGCAGCATGTGAAGCAAAGCAGGGAAGAGAAAGAGAACATTCCATGAAATGCCCAGGAGATAGATAAGAGCAGAACAAAAAGGGAAGAATGAAATTCAAAGCATGCCCAGAAAGTTGTGTGAAGCTCCCACCAGTCATTTATGGTTATAATTGTGTGTCTTTACTTTCAAAGTACAGGGTTGTACCTTTCACGATCACTCTTGTATTACACAGACACGAATAGTTGAGAAGTCTTTTCTCACATAGCTGGTACAAGCTTGCACTTTTCCTTTCTGGCTATGTGGAAATGACAGCTTGGTCCTTGGAAGGAAAATCAAGCAAAATTAGCAGAGGATGGTTTCGATCCATCGACCTCTGGGTTATGGGCCCAGCACGCTTCCGCTGCGCCACTCTGCTCCTTTGTGAAAGTGTTCTGTTTATGCAGATGAGGAGGCATTCAGAGAAGTGACGTGGGATTGGTCGGGCTCTCACCTCATTTGCCTAAGTATATCGCAAGGCATGCTGGGTGCAGAAAATCTTTATCTTCCCCTCTCACAATCAGTCACAACTGAAAGTCCAGACCCTCTTATTCACTAGCCGTTTCAGGCCTTTAACAAGACAACAGCTCTCCGACGCTCTCTGTCTCTCTCTCTCTCTGTGATCCTAGTGCTTGCATGCTCAGTATTTGGCTTTACCTGGGAGCCAGAGATCTACCCGGTGAGGGCTTGCCGGTATAAGGCTTTAGAGCGTTTGGGAGCGTTCGGTACATGAGAGGACGTTGGACTGGAAGCTATGCAAATTTGAAGCATCCAAACTTCCTGCTGCAGTCGGAGGCTCTTTCCATGGACATCTGCCTTTTGGATTCCTCTAAACTTGCCCTCTGATGAAACATTTTGTGAGCTGCAGTTACCTCCGACGGCTACAAGGTGGTGCTACATTCAGGTGAGGGCACAAGTATGCACAAAATGTTGGGGACTTTTGCCAGATTTATTGCTGGATCTTGCATATTTTTTTCAGAGGCTAAATATTGCCTAGGAAATGCTTTTTAACATAGAGATGCTGGAGTTAAAATGTCTGGTCGGGCCTCAGCCCTTTCATTGTCTGCCCACTGTAACATATTTTTTTACCAGTACATGTGAGTGGTGACTCTGCTTTATGAAACTTATCATATATTAGGACAATGAATATAGCAGAAGGGGCGATCGAAATGCTTGCCTACATATTTGTTTATTTTTTATATAATGGCTGATTAACCTCTTAATTATATTACCATTTTGTGAAATGTTGCTTTAAAATATATCCTGCTTGCAGAATATATAAGTATTTGTACTGCGTTGGCCGGGAATCGAACCCGGGTCAACTGCTTGGAAGGCAGCTATGCTCACCACTATACCACCAACGCCCTCTGATCTTTGTGCTCTCGGTTCTAAACATTAGGACCCTGAGTTCAATGACTATCATGCACCAGCTTCAATGGTGCATTTGGTTTAGATACCAACATGAAAAGCAATAGAAAGTTTTTGTAGAGGGTAAGGAACTGGGATTGAAACCAAGGACAAAGCTGTGCAGAAGAGAAGAATGGAAAGCAGCAATACAAATAATAGATATGAACACATAGAGGCAGCATGGGAAGCAAAGCAGGGAAGAGAAATAGAGAACATTCCATGAAATGCCCAGGAGATAGATAAGAGCAGAACAAAAAAGGGAAGAATGAAATTCAAAGCCTCCACATAAAAGTGTTTGAAGGTCCCACCAGTCATTCATGCTTATTATTGTGTGCCTTTACTTTCAAAGTACAGTGTGGAGCTTTTGACGATCCCTCTCTTGTATTTCAGCAGACACAGATAGTTGAGAAGTCTTTTCTCACATAGCTGGCACAAGCTTGCGCTTTTCCTTGCTGGTAGCGTGGAAATGACAGCTTGGTCCTTGGAAGTAAAATCAAGCAAAATTAGCAGAGGATGGTTTCGATCCATCGACCTCTGGGTTATGGGCCCAGCACGCTTCCGCTGCGCCACTCTGCTCCGTTGTGAAAGTGTTCTTTTTATGCAGATAAGGAGCATTAGGCAGAGTAGCATGGGATTGGTCTGGCTCTCACCTCATTTGCATAAGTATATCCCAAGGCATGCTGGGTGCAGAAAAACTTCATCTTCCCCTCTCACAATCAGTCATAACTGAAAGTCAGACACTCTTAGGCACTAGCCGTTTCAGGCCTTTATCAAGACAGTAGCTCTTGAACCATCTCTCTCTCGCTCTGTGATCCTAGCACTAGCATGCTCAGGATTTGGCTTTACCTTGGAGCCAGAGATATACCCGGTGAGGGCTTGCCCGGTGTGAGGCTTTTGAGCGTTTGGGAGCGTTGTGGACGTTGGACAGGAAACTATGCGAATATGAAGCCTCCAACATTCCTGCTTCAGTGAGTGGTTCTTTCCATGGACATCTGACTCTTGGATTCCTCTCAACTTGCCTTCTGATAAAACATTTTGTGAGCAGCAGTTTCCTTCGACAGCTACAAGGTGGCGCTACATTCAGGTGAGAGCACAAGTATGCACAAAATGTTAGGGACTTTTGCCAGATTTATCGGTGGATCTTGCATATTTTTTCAGAGGCTAGATATTGCCTAGAAATGCTTTTTAACATAGAGATGCTGGAGTTACAATGTCTGGTCGGGCCTCAGCCCTTCCATTGTTTGCCCACTGTAACAAATTTATTACCAGCACATGTGTGTTGTGACTCTGCTTTATGAAACTTATCATATATTAGGACAATGTATGTAGCAGAAGGTGCGATTGAGATGTTTGCCCACGTATTTGTTTATTTTTTTATATATGGCTGATTAATCTGTTCGTGAAATTTCCATTTCGTGACATGTTGCATTACAATATATCCTGCTTGCAGAATATATAAGTATTTTCAGTGCGTTGGCCGGGAATCGAACCCGGGTCAACTGCTTGGGAAGCAGCTATGCTCACCACTATACCACCAACGCCCTCTGATGTGTTAGCTCTCGGTTCTAAATATTACGTTGCAGAAATCAATGACTATCTTGCACCAGCTTCAATGGTGCATTTGGTTTAGATACCAACATGAGAAGCAGTAGAACGTTTTTTGCAGAGGGTAAGGAACTGGGGATTGAAACCAAGGACAAAGTTGTGCAGAAGAGAAGAAATGAAAAGCAACAGTACAAATAGTAGAAATGAGCATATATAGGCAGCATGGGAAGCAAAGCAGGGAAGAGAAAGAGAACATTCCATGAAATGCCCAGGAGATATATAAGAGCAGAACAAAAAGGGAAGAATGAAATTCAAAGCATGCCCAGAAAGTTGTGTGAAGCTCCCACCAGTCAGTCATTTATGGTTATAATTGTGTGTCTTTACTTTCAAAGTACAGGGTTGTACCTTTCACGATCACTCTTGTATTACACAGACACGAATAGTTGAGAAGTCTTTTCTCACATAGCTGGCACAAGCTTGCACTTTTCCTTTCTGGCTATGTGGAAATGACAGCTTGGTCCTTGGAAGGAAAATCAAGCAAAATTAGCAGAGGATGGTTTCGATCCATCGACCTCTGGGTTATGGGCCCAGCACGCTTCCGCTGCGCCACTCTGCTCCTTTGTGAAAGTGTTCTCTTTATGCAGATGAGGAGGCATTCAGAGAAGTGACGTGGGATTGGTCGGGCTCTCACCTCATTTGCCTAAGTATATCGCAAGGCATGCTGGGTGCAGAAAATCTTTATCTTCCCCTCTCACAATCAGTCACAACTGAAAGTCCAGACCCTCTTAGGCACTAGCCGTTTCAGGCCTTTAACAAGACAACAGCTCTCCGACGCTCTCTGTCTCTCTCTCTCTCTGTGATCCTAGTGCTTGCATGCTCAGTATTTGGCTTTTCCTGGGAGCCAGAGATCTACCCGGTGAGGGCTTGCCGGTATAAGGCTTTAGAGCGTTTGGGAGCGTTCGGTACATGAGAGGACGTTGGACTGGAAGCTATGCAAATTTGAAGCATCCAAACTTCCTGCTGCAGTCGGAGGCTCTTTCCATGGACATCTGCCTTTTGGATTCCTCTAAACTTGCCCTCTGATGAAACATTTTGTGAGCTGCAGTTACCTCCGACGGCTACAAGGTGGTGCTACATTCAGGTGAGGGCACAAGTATGCACAAAATGTTGGGGACTTTTGCCAGATTTATTGCTGGATCTTGCATATTTTTTTCAGAGGCTAAATATTGCCTAGGAAATGCTTTTTAACATAGAGATGCTGGAGTTAAAATGTCTGGTTGGGCCTCAGCCCTTTCATTGTCTGCCCACTGTAACATATTTTTTTACCAGTACATGTGAGTGGTGACTCTGCTTTATGAAACTTATCATATATTAGGACAATGAATATAGCAGAAGGGGCGATCGAAATGCTTGCCTACATATTTGTTTATTTTTTATATAATGGCTGATTAACCTCTTAATTATATTACCATTTTGTGAAATGTTGCTTTAAAATATATCCTGCTTGCAGAATATATAAGTATTTGTACTGCGTTGGCCGGGAATCGAACCCGGGTCAACTGCTTGGAAGGCAGCTATGCTCACCACTATACCACCAACGCCCTCTGATCTTTGCGCTCTCGGTTCTAAACATTAGGACCCTGAGTTCAATGACTATCATGCACCAGCTTCAATGGTGCATTTGGTTTAGATACCAACATGAAAAGCAATAGAAAGTTTTTGTAGAGGGTAAGGAACTGGGATTGAAACCAAGGACAAAGCTGTGCAGAAGAGAAGAATGGAAAGCAGCAATACAAATAATAGATATGAACACATAGAGGCAGCATGGGAAGCAAAGCAGGGAAGAGAAATAGAGAACATTCCATGAAATGCCCAGGAGATAGATAAGAGCAGAACAAAAAAGGGAAGAATGAAATTCAAAGCCTCCACATAAAAGTGTTTGAAGGTCCCACCAGTCATTCATGCTTATTATTGTGTGCCTTTACTTTCAAAGTACAGTGTGGAGCCTTTGACGATCCCTCTCTTGTATTTCAGCAGACACAGATAGTTGAGAAGTCTTTTCTCACATAGCTGGCACAAGCTTGCGCTTTTCCTTGCTGGTAGCGTGGAAATGACAGCTTGGTCCTTGGAAGTAAAATCAAGCAAAATTAGCAGAGGATGGTTTCGCTCCATCGACCTCTGGGTTATGGGCCCAGCACGCTTCCGCTGCGCCACTCTGCTCCGTTGTGAAAGTGTTCTTTTTATGCAGATAAGGAGCATTAGGCAGAGTAGCATGGGATTGGTCTGGCTCTCACCTCATTTGCATAAGTATATCCCAAGGCATGCTGGGTGCAGAAAAACTTCATCTTCCCCTCTCACAATCAGTCATAACTGAAAGTCAGACACTCTTAGGCACTAGCCGTTTCAGGCCTTTATCAAGACAGTAGCTCTTGAACCATCTCTCTCTCGCTCTGTGATCCTAGCACTAGCATGCTCAGGATTTGGCTTTACCTTGGAGCCAGAGATATACCCGGTGAGGGCTTGCCCGGTGTGAGGCTTTTGAGCGTTTGGGAGCGTTGTGGACGTTGGACAGGAAACTATGCGAATATGAAGCCTCCAACATTCCTGCTTCAGTGAGTGGTTCTTTCCATGGACATCTGACTCTTGGATTCCTCTCAACTTGCCTTCTGATAAAACATTTTGTGAGCAGCAGTTTCCTTCGACAGCTACAAGGTGGCGCTACATTCAGGTGAGAGCACAAGTATGCACAAAATGTTAGGGACTTTTGCCAGATTTATCGGTGGATCTTGCATATTTTTTTCAGAGGCTAGATATTGCCTAGAAATGCTTTTTAACATAGAGATGCTGGAGTTACAATGTCTGGTCGGGCCTCAGCCCTTCCATTGTTTGCCCACTGTAACAAATTTATTACCAGCACATGTGTGTTGTGACTCTGCTTTATGAAACTTATCATATATTAGGACAATGTATGTAGCAGAAGGTGCGATTGAGATGTTTGCCCACGTATTTGTTTATTTTTTTATATATGGCTGATTAATCTGTTCGTGAAATTTCCATTTTGTGACATGTTGCATTACAATATATCCTGCTTGCAGAATATATAAGTATTTTCAGTGCGTTGGCCGGGAATCGAACCCGGGTCAACTGCTTGGGAAGCAGCTATGCTCACCACTTTACCACCAACGCCCTCTGATGTGTTAGCTCTCGGTTCTAAATATTACGTTGCAGAAATCAATGACTATCTTGCACCAGCTTCAATGGTGCATTTGGTTTAGATACCAACATGAGAAGCAGTAGAACGTTTTTTGCAGAGGGTAAGGAACTGGGGATTGAAACCAAGGACAAAGTTGTGCAGAAGAGAAGAAATGAAAAGCAACAGTACAAATAGTAGAAATGAGCATATATAGGCAGCATGGGAAGCAAAGCAGGGAAGAGAAAGAGAACATTCCATGAAATGCCCAGGAGATAGATAAGAGCAGAACAAAAAGGGAAGAATGAAATTCAAAGCATGCCCAGAAAGTTGTGTGAAGCTCCCACCAGTCATTTATGGTTATAATTGTGTGTCTTTACTTTCAAAGTACAGGGTTGTACCTTTCATGATCACTCTTGTATTACACAGACACGAATAGTTGAGAAGTCTTTTCTCACATAGCTGGTACAAGCTTGCACTTTTCCTTTCTGGCTATGTGGAAATGACAGCTTGGTCCTTGGAAGGAAAATCAAGCAAAATTAGCAGAGGATGGTTTCGATCCATCGACCTCTGGGTTATGGGCCCAGCACGCTTCCGCTGCGCCACTCTGCTCCTTTGTGAAAGTGTTCTGTTTATGCAGATGAGGAGGCATTCAGAGAAGTGACGTGGGATTGGTCGGGCTCTCACCTCATTTGCCTAAGTATATCGCAAGGCATGCTGGGTGCAGAAAATCTTTATCTTCCCCTCTCACAATCAGTCACAACTGAAAGTCCAGACCCTCTTATTCACTAGCCGTTTCAGGCCTTTAACAAGACAACAGCTCTCCGACGCTCTCTGTCTCTCTCTCTCTCTGTGATCCTAGTGCTTGCATGCTCAGTATTTGGCTTTACCTGGGAGCCAGAGATCTACCCGGTGAGGGCTTGCCGGTATAAGGCTTTAGAGCGTTTGGGAGCGTTCGGTACATGAGAGGACGTTGGACTGGAAGCTATGCAAATTTGAAGCATCCAAACTTCCTGCTGCAGTCGGAGGCTCTTTCCATGGACATCTGCCTTTTGGATTCCTCTAAACTTGCCCTCTGATGAAACATTTTGTGAGCTGCAGTTACCTCCGACGGCTACAAGGTGGTGCTACATTCAGGTGAGGGCACAAGTATGCACAAAATGTTGGGGACTTTTGCCAGATTTATTGCTGGATCTTGCATATTTTTTTCAGAGGCTAAATATTGCCTAGGAAATGCTTTTTAACATAGAGATGCTGGAGTTAAAATGTCTGGTCGGGCCTCAGCCCTTTCATTGTCTGCCCACTGTAACATATTTTTTTACCAGTACATGTGAGTGGTGACTCTGCTTTATGAAACTTATCATATATTAGGACAATGAATATAGCAGAAGGGGCGATCGAAATGCTTGCCTACATATTTGTTTATTTTTTATATAATGGCTGATTAACCTCTTAATTATATTACCATTTTGTGAAATGTTGCTTTAAAATATATCCTGCTTGCAGAATATATAAGTATTTGTACTGCGTTGGCCGGGAATCGAACCCGGGTCAACTGCTTGGAAGGCAGCTATGCTCACCACTATACCACCAACGCCCTCTGATCTTTGCGCTCTCGGTTCTAAACATTAGGACCCTGAGTTCAATGACTATCATGCACCAGCTTCAATGGTGCATTTGGTTTAGATACCAACATGAAAAGCAATAGAAAGTTTTTGTAGAGGGTAAGGAACTGGGATTGAAACCAAGGACAAAGCTGTGCAGAAGAGAAGAATGGAAAGCAGCAATACAAATAATAGATATGAACACATAGAGGCAGCATGGGAAGCAAAGCAGGGAAGAGAAATAGAGAACATTCCATGAAATGCCCAGGAGATAGATAAGAGCAGAACAAAAAAGGGAAGAATGAAATTCAAAGCCTCCACATAAAAGTGTTTGAAGGTCCCACCAGTCATTCATGCTTATTATTGTGTGCCTTTACTTTCAAAGTACAGTGTGGAGCTTTTGACGATCCCTCTCTTGTATTTCAGCAGACACAGATAGTTGAGAAGTCTTTTCTCACATAGCTGGCACAAGCTTGCGCTTTTCCTTGCTGGTAGCGTGGAAATGACAGCTTGGTCCTTGGAAGTAAAATCAAGCAAAATTAGCAGAGGATGGTTTCGATCCATCGACCTCTGGGTTATGGGCCCAGCACGCTTCCGCTGCGCCACTCTGCTCCGTTGTGAAAGTGTTCTTTTTATGCAGATAAGGAGCATTAGGCAGAGTAGCATGGGATTGGTCTGGCTCTCACCTCATTTGCATAAGTATATCCCAAGGCATGCTGGGTGCAGAAAAACTTCATCTTCCCCTCTCACAATCAGTAATAACTGAAAGTCAGACACTCTTAGGCACTAGCCGTTTCAGGCCTTTATCAAGACAGTAGCTCTTGAACCATCTCTCTCTCGCTCTGTGATCCTAGCACTAGCATGCTCAGGATTTGGCTTTACCTTGGAGCCAGAGATATACCCGGTGAGGGCTTGCCCGGTGTGAGGCTTTTGAGCGTTTGGGAGCGTTGTGGACGTTGGACAGGAAACTATGCGAATATGAAGCCTCCAACATTCCTGCTTCAGTGAGTGGTTCTTTCCATGGACATCTGACTCTTGGATTCCTCTCAACTTGCCTTCTGATAAAACATTTTGTGAGCAGCAGTTTCCTTCGACAGCTACAAGGTGGCGCTACATTCAGGTGAGAGCACAAGTATGCACAAAATGTTAGGGACTTTTGCCAGATTTATCGGTGGATCTTGCATATTTTTTTCAGAGGCTAGATATTGCCTAGAAATGCTTTTTAACATAGAGATGCTGGAGTTACAATGTCTGGTCGGGCCTCAGCCCTTCCATTGTTTGCCCACTGTAACAAATTTATTACCAGCACATGTGTGTTGTGACTCTGCTTTATGAAACTTATCATATATTAGGACAATGTATGTAGCAGAAGGTGCGATTGAGATGTTTGCCCACGTATTTGTTTATTTTTTTATATATGGTTGATTAATCTGTTCGTGAAATTTCCATTTTGTGACATGTTGCATTACAATATATCCTGCTTGCAGAATATATAAGTATTTTCAGTGCGTTGGCCGGGAATCGAACCCGGGTCAACTGCTTGGGAAGCAGCTATGCTCACCACTATACCACCAACGCCCTCTGATGTGTTAGCTCTCGGTTCTAAATATTACGTTGCAGAAATCAATGACTATCTTGCACCAGCTTCAATGGTGCATTTGGTTTAGATACCAACATGAGAAGCAGTAGAACGTTTTTTGCAGAGGGTAAGGAACTGGGGATTGAAACCAAGGACAAAGTTGTGCAGAAGAGAAGAAATGAAAAGCAACAGTACAAATAGTAGAAATGAGCATATATAGGCAGCATGGGAAGCAAAGCAGGGAAGAGAAAGAGAACATTCCATGAAATGCCCAGGAGATAGATAAGAGCAGAACAAAAAGGGAAGAATGAAATTCAAAGCATGCCCAGAAAGTTGTGTGAAGCTCCCACCAGTCATTTATGGTTATAATTGTGTGTCTTTACTTTCAAAGTACAGGGTTGTACCTTTCACGATCACTCTTGTATTACACAGACACGAATAGTTGAGAAGTCTTTTCTCACATAGCTGGTACAAGCTTGCACTTTTCCTTTCTGGCTATGTGGAAATGACAGCTTGGTCCTTGGAAGGAAAATCAAGCAAAATTAGCAGAGGATGGTTTCGATCCATCGACCTCTGGGTTATGGGCCCAGCACGCTTCCGCTGCGCCACTCTGCTCCTTTGTGAAAGTGTTCTGTTTATGCAGATGAGGAGGCATTCAGAGAAGTGACGTGGGATTGGTCGGGCTCTCACCTCATTTGCCTAAGTATATCGCAAGGCATGCTGGGTGCAGAAAATCTTTATCTTCCCCTCTCACAATCAGTCACAACTGAAAGTCCAGACCCTCTTATTCACTAGCCGTTTCAGGCCTTTAACAAGACAACAGCTCTCCGACGCTCTCTGTCTCTCTCTCTCTCTGTGATCCTAGTGCTTGCATGCTCAGTATTTGGCTTTACCTGGGAGCCAGAGATCTACCCGGTGAGGGCTTGCCGGTATAAGGCTTTAGAGCGTTTGGGAGCGTTCGGTACATGAGAGGACGTTGGACTGGAAGCTATGCAAATTTGAAGCATCCAAACTTCCTGCTGCAGTCGGAGGCTCTTTCCATGGACATCTGCCTTTTGGATTCCTCTAAACTTGCCCTCTGATGAAACATTTTGTGAGCTGCAGTTACCTCCGACGGCTACAAGGTGGTGCTACATTCAGGTGAGGGCACAAGTATGCACAAAATGTTGGGGACTTTTGCCAGATTTATTGCTGGATCTTGCATATTTTTTTCAGAGGCTAAATATTGCCTAGGAAATGCTTTTTAACATAGAGATGCTGGAGTTAAAATGTCTGGTCGGGCCTCAGCCCTTTCATTGTCTGCCCACTGTAACATATTTTTTTACCAGTACATGTGAGTGGTGACTCTGCTTTATGAAACTTATCATATATTAGGACAATGAATATAGCAGAAGGGGCGATCGAAATGCTTGCCTACATATTTGTTTATTTTTTATATAATGGCTGATTAACCTCTTAATTATATTACCATTTTGTGAAATGTTGCTTTAAAATATATCCTGCTTGCAGAATATATAAGTATTTGTACTGCGTTGGCCGGGAATCGAACCCGGGTCAACTGCTTGGAAGGCAGCTATGCTCACCACTATACCACCAACGCCCTCTGATCTTTGCGCTCTCGGTTCTAAACATTAGGACCCTGAGTTCAATGACTATCATGCACCAGCTTCAATGGTGCATTTGGTTTAGATACCAACATGAAAAGCAATAGAAAGTTTTTGTAGAGGGTAAGGAACTGGGATTGAAACCAAGGACAAAGCTGTGCAGAAGAGAAGAATGGAAAGCAGCAATACAAATAATAGATATGAACACATAGAGGCAGCATGGGAAGCAAAGCAGGGAAGAGAAATAGAGAACATTCCATGAAATGCCCAGGAGATAGATAAGAGCAGAACAAAAAAGGGAAGAATGAAATTCAAAGCCTCCACATAAAAGTGTTTGAAGGTCCCACCAGTCATTCATGCTTATTATTGTGTGCCTTTACTTTCAAAGTACAGTGTGGAGCTTTTGACGATCCCTCTCTTGTATTTCAGCAGACACAGATAGTTGAGAAGTCTTTTCTCACATAGCTGGCACAAGCTT
Source organism: Lissotriton vulgaris (assembly GCF_964263255.1). Taxonomy (NCBI): domain Eukaryota; kingdom Metazoa; phylum Chordata; class Amphibia; order Caudata; family Salamandridae; genus Lissotriton; species Lissotriton vulgaris. Next base: position 540,395,618 of record NC_141697.1, read on the forward strand.
GCGCTATTCCTTGCTGGTAGCGTGGAAATGACAGCTTGGTCCTTGGAAGTAAAATCAAGCAAAATTAGCAGAGGATGGTTTCGATCCATCGACCTCTGGGTTATGGGCCCAGCACGCTTCCGCTGCGCCACTCTGCTCCGTTGTGAAAGTGTTCTTTTTATGCAGATAAGGAGCATTAGGCAGAGTAGCATGGGATTGGTCTGGCTCTCACCTCATTTGCATAAGTATATCCCAAGGCATGCTGGGTGCAGAAAAACTTCATCTTCCCCTCTCACAATCAGTCATAACTGAAAGTCAGACACTCTTAGGCACTAGCCGTTTCAGGCCTTTATCAAGACAGTAGCTCTTGAACCATCTCTCTCTCGCTCTGTGATCCTAGCACTAGCATGCTCAGGATTTGGCTTTACCTTGGAGCCAGAGATATACCCGGTGAGGGCTTGCCCGGTGTGAGGCTTTTGAGCGTTTGGGAGCGTTCGGGACGTGAGTGGACGTTGGACAGGAAACTATGCGAATATGAAGCCTCCAACATTCCTGCTTCAGTGAGTGGTTCTTTCCATGGACATCTGACTCTTGGATTCCTCTCAACTTGCCTTCTGATAAAACATTTTGTGAGCAGCAGTTTCCTTCGACAGCTACAAGGTGGCGCTACATTCAGGTGAGAGCACAAGTATGCACAAAATGTTAGGGACTTTTGCCAGATTTATCGGTGGATCTTGCATATTTTTTCAGAGGCTAGATATTGCCTAGAAATGCTTTTTAACATAGAGATGCTGGAGTTACAATGTCTGGTCGGGCCTCAGCCCTTCCATTGTTTGCCCACTGTAACAAATTTATTACCAGCACATGTGTGTTGTGACTCTGCTTTATGAAACTTATCATATATTAGGACAATGTATGTAGCAGAAGGTGCGATTGAGATGTTTGCCCACGTATTTGTTTATTTTTTTATATATGGCTGATTAATCTGTTCGTGAAATTTCCATTTTGTGACATGTTGCATTACAATATATCCTGCTTGCAGAATATATAAGTATTTTCAGTGCGTTGGCCGGGAATCGAACCCGGGTCAACTGCTTGGGAAGCAGCTATGCTCACCACTATACCACCAACGCCCTCTGATGTGTTAGCTCTCGGTTCTAAATATTACGTTGCAGAAATCAATGACTATCTTGCACCAGCTTCAATGGTGCATTTGGTTTAGATACCAACATGAGAAGCAGTAGAACGTTTTTTGCAGAGGGTAAGGAACTGGGGATTGAAACCAAGGACAAAGTTGTGCAGAAGAGAAGAAATGAAAAGCAACAGTACAAATAGTAGAAATGAGCATATATAGGCAGCATGGGAAGCAAAGCAGGGAAGAGAAAGAGAACATTCCATGAAATGCCCAGGAGATAGATAAGAGCAGAACAAAAAGGGAAGAATGAAATTCAAAGCATGCCCAGAAAGTTGTGTGAAGCTCCCACCAGTCAGTCATTTATGGTTATAATTGTGTGTCTTTACTTTCAAAGTACAGGGTTGTACCTTTCACGATCACTCTTGTATTACACAGACACGAATAGTTGAGAAGTCTTTTCTCACATAGCTGGCACAAGCTTGCACTTTTCCTTTCTGGCTATGTGGAAATGACAGCTTGGTCCTTGGAAGGAAAATCAAGCAAAATTAGCAGAGGATGGTTTCGATCCATCGACCTCTGGGTTATGGGCCCAGCACGCTTCCGCTGCGCCACTCTGCTCCTTTGTGAAAGTGTTCTCTTTATGCAGATGAGGAGGCATTCAGAGAAGTGACGTGGGATTGGTCGGGCTCTCACCTCATTTGCCTAAGTATATCGCAAGGCATGCTGGGTGCAGAAAATCTTTATCTTCCCCTCTCACAATCAGTCACAACTGAAAGTCCAGACCCTCTTAGGCACTAGCCGTTTCAGGCCTTTAACAAGACAACAGCTCTCTGACGCTCTCTGTCTCTCTCTCTCTCTGTGATCCTAGTGCTTGCATGCTCAGTATTTGGCTTTTCCTGGGAGCCAGAGATCTACCCGGTGAGGGCTTGCCGGTATAAGGCTTTAGAGCGTTTGGGAGCGTTCGGTACATGAGAGGACGTTGGACTGGAAGCTATGCAAATTTGAAGCATCCAAACTTCCTGCTGCAGTCGGAGGCTCTTTCCATGGACATCTGCCTTTTGGATTCCTCTAAACTTGCCCTCTGATGAAACATTTTGTGAGCTGCAGTTACCTCCGACGGCTACAAGGTGGTGCTACATTCAGGTGAGGGCACAAGTATGCACAAAATGTTGGGGACTTTTGCCAGATTTATTGCTGGACCTTGCATATTTTTTTCAGAGGCTAAATATTGCCTAGGAAATGCTTTTTAACATAGAGATGCTGGAGTTAAAATGTCTGGTCGGGCCTCAGCCCTTTCATTGTCTGCCCACTGTAACATATTTTTTTACCAGTACATGTGAGTGGTGACTCTGCTTTATGAAACTTATCATATATTAGGACAATGAATATAGCAGAAGGGGCGATCGAAATGCTTGCCTACATATTTGTTTATTTTTTATATAATGGCTGATTAACCTCTTAATTATATTACCATTTTGTGAAATGTTGCTTTAAAATATATCCTGCTTGCAGAATATATAAGTATTTGTACTGCGTTGGCCGGGAATCGAACCCGGGTCAACTGCTTGGAAGGCAGCTATGCTCACCACTATACCACCAACGCCCTCTGATCTTTGTGCTCTCGGTTCTAAACATTAGGACCCTGAGTTCAATGACTATCATGCACCAGCTTCAATGGTGCATTTGGTTTAGATACCAACATGAAAAGCAATAGAAAGTTTTTGTAGAGGGTAAGGAACTGGGATTGAAACCAAGGACAAAGCTGTGCAGAAGAGAAGAATGGAAAGCAGCAATACAAATAATAGATATGAACACATAGAGGCAGCATGGGAAGCAAAGCAGGGAAGAGAAATAGAGAACATTCCATGAAATGCCCAGGAGATAGATAAGAGCAGAACAAAAAAGGGAAGAATGAAATTCAAAGCCTCCACATAAAAGTGTTTGAAGGTCCCACCAGTCATTCATGCTTATTATTGTGTGCCTTTACTTTCAAAGTACAGTGTGGAGCTTTTGACGATCCCTCTCTTGTATTTCAGCAGACACAGATAGTTGAGAAGTCTTTTCTCACATAGCTGGCACAAGCTTGCGCTTTTCCTTGCTGGTAGCGTGGAAATGACAGCTTGGTCCTTGGAAGTAAAATCAAGCAAAATTAGCAGAGGATGGTTTCGATCCATCGACCTCTGGGTTATGGGCCCAGCACGCTTCCGCTGCGCCACTCTGCTCCGTTGTGAAAGTGTTCTTTTTATGCAGATAAGGAGCATTAGGCAGAGTAGCATGGGATTGGTCTGGCTCTCACCTCATTTGCATAAGTATATCCCAAGGCATGCTGGGTGCAGAAAAACTTCATCTTCCCCTCTCACAATCAGTCATAACTGAAAGTCAGACACTCTTAGGCACTAGCCGTTTCAGGCCTTTATCAAGACAGTAGCTCTTGAACCATCTCTCTCTCGCTCTGTGATCCTAGCACTAGCATGCTCAGGATTTGGCTTTACCTTGGAGCCAGAGATATACCCGGTGAGGGCTTGCCCGGTGTGAGGCTTTTGAGCGTTTGGGAGCGTTGTGGACGTTGGACAGGAAACTATGCGAATATGAAGCCTCCAACATTCCTGCTTCAGTGAGTGGTTCTTTCCATGGACATCTGACTCTTGGATTCCTCTCAACTTGCCTTCTGATAAAACATTTTGTGAGCAGCAGTTTCCTTCGACAGCTACAAGGTGGCGCTACATTCAGGTGAGAGCACAAGTATGCACAAAATGTTAGGGACTTTTGCCAGATTTATCGGTGGATCTTGCATATTTTTTTCAGAGGCTAGATATTGCCTAGAAATGCTTTTTAACATAGAGATGCTGGAGTTACAATGTCTGGTCGGGCCTCAGCCCTTCCATTGTTTGCCCACTGTAACAAATTTATTACCAGCACATGTGTGTTGTGACTCTGCTTTATGAAACTTATCATATATTAGGACAATGTATGTAGCAGAAGGTGCGATTGAGATGTTTGCCCACGTATTTGTTTATTTTTTTATATATGGCTGATTAATCTGTTCGTGAAATTTCCATTTTGTGACATGTTGCATTACAATATATCCTGCTTGCAGAATATATAAGTATTTTCAGTGCGTTGGCCGGGAATCGAACCCGGGTCAACTGCTTGGGAAGCAGCTATGCTCACCACTATACCACCAACGCCCTCTGATGTGTTAGCTCTCGGTTCTAAATATTACGTTGCAGAAATCAATGACTATCTTGCACCAGCTTCAATGGTGCATTTGGTTTAGATACCAACATGAGAAGCAGTAGAACGTTTTTTGCAGAGGGTAAGGAACTGGGGATTGAAACCAAGGACAAAGTTGTGCAGAAGAGAAGAAATGAAAAGCAACAGTACAAATAGTAGAAATGAGCATATATAGGCAGCATGGGAAGCAAAGCAGGGAAGAGAAAGAGAACATTCCATGAAATGCCCAGGAGATAGATAAGAGCAGAACAAAAAGGGAAGAATGAAATTCAAAGCATGCCCAGAAAGTTGTGTGAAGCTCCCACCAGTCATTTATGGTTATAATTGTGTGTCTTTACTTTCAAAGTACAGGGTTGTACCTTTCACGATCACTCTTGTATTACACAGACATGAATAGTTGAGAAGTCTTTTCTCACATAGCTGGTACAAGCTTGCACTTTTCCTTTCTGGCTATGTGGAAATGACAGCTTGGTCCTTGGAAGGAAAATCAAGCAAAATTAGCAGAGGATGGTTTCGATCCATCGACCTCTGGGTTATGGGCCCAGCACGCTTCCGCTGCGCCACTCTGCTCCTTTATGAAAGTGTTCTGTTTATGCAGATGAGGAGGCATTCAGAGAAGTGACGTGGGATTGGTCGGGCTCTCACCTCATTTGCCTAAGTATATCGCAAGGCATGCTGGGTGCAGAAAATCTTTATCTTCCCCTCTCACAATCAGTCACAACTGAAAGTCCAGACCCTCTTATTCACTAGCCGTTTCAGGCCTTTAACAAGACAACAGCTCTCCGACGCTCTCTGTCTCTCTCTCTCTCTCTGTGATCCTAGTGCTTGCATGCTCAGTATTTGGCTTTACCTGGGAGCCAGAGATCTACCCGGTGAGGGCTTGCCGGTATAAGGCTTTAGAGCGTTTGGGAGCGTTCGGTACATGAGAGGACGTTGGACTGGAAGCTATGCAAATTTGAAGCATCCAAACTTCCTGCTGCAGTCGGAGGCTCTTTCCATGGACATCTGCCTTTTGGATTCCTCTAAACTTGCCCTCTGATGAAACATTTTGTGAGCTGCAGTTACCTCCGACGGCTACAAGGTGGTGCTACATTCAGGTGAGGGCACAAGTATGCACAAAATGTTGGGGACTTTTGCCAGATTTATTGCTGGATCTTGCATATTTTTTTCAGAGGCTAAATATTGCCTAGGAAATGCTTTTTAACATAGAGATGCTGGAGTTAAAATGTCTGGTCGGGCCTCAGCCCTTTCATTGTCTGCCCACTGTAACATATTTTTTTACCAGTACATGTGAGTGGTGACTCTGCTTTATGAAACTTATCATATATTAGGACAATGAATATAGCAGAAGGGGCGATCGAAATGCTTGCCTACATATTTGTTTATTTTTTATATAATGGCTGATTAACCTCTTAATTATATTACCATTTTGTGAAATGTTGCTTTAAAATATATCCTGCTTGCAGAATATATAAGTATTTGTACTGCGTTGGCCGGGAATCGAACCCGGGTCAACTGCTTGGAAGGCAGCTATGCTCACCAGTATACCACCAACGCCCTCTGATCTTTGCGCTCTCGGTTCTAAACATTAGGACCCTGAGTTCAATGACTATCATGCACCAGCTTCAATGGTGCATTTGGTTTAGATACCAACATGAAAAGCAATAGAAAGTTTTTGTAGAGGGTAAGGAACTGGGATTGAAACCAAGGACAAAGCTGTGCAGAAGAGAAGAATGGAAAGCAGCAATACAAATAATAGATATGAACACATAGAGGCAGCATGGGAAGCAAAGCAGGGAAGAGAAATAGAGAACATTCCATGAAATGCCCAGGAGATAGATAAGAGCAGAACAAAAAAGGGAAGAATGAAATTCAAAGCCTCCACATAAAAGTGTTTGAAGGTCCCACCAGTCATTCATGCTTATTATTGTGTGCCTTTACTTTCAAAGTACAGTGTGGAGCTTTTGACGATCCCTCTCTTGTATTTCAGCAGACACAGATAGTTGAGAAGTCTTTTCTCACATAGCTGGCACAAGCTTGCGCTTTTCCTTGCTGGTAGCGTGGAAATGACAGCTTGGTCCTTGGAAGTAAAATCAAGCAAAATTAGCAGAGGATGGTTTCGATCCATCGACCTCTGGGTTATGGGCCCAGCACGCTTCCGCTGCGCCACTCTGCTCCGTTGTGAAAGTGTTCTTTTTATGCAGATAAGGAGCATTAGGCAGAGTAGCATGGGATTGGTCTGGCTCTCACCTCATTTGCATAAGTATATCCCAAGGCATGCTGGGTGCAGAAAAACTTCATCTTCCCCTCTCACAATCAGTCATAACTGAAAGTCAGACACTCTTAGGCACTAGCCGTTTCAGGCCTTTATCAAGACAGTAGCTCTTGAACCATCTCTCTCTCGCTCTGTGATCCTAGCACTAGCATGCTCAGGATTTGGCTTTACCTTGGAGCCAGAGATATACCCGGTGAGGGCTTGCCCGGTGTGAGGCTTTTGAGCGTTTGGGAGCGTTGTGGACGTTGGACAGGAAACTATGCGAATATGAAGCCTCCAACATTCCTGCTTCAGTGAGTGGTTCTTTCCATGGACATCTGACTCTTGGATTCCTCTCAACTTGCCTTCTGATAAAACATTTTGTGAGCAGCAGTTTCCTTCGACAGCTACAAGGTGGCGCTACATTCAGGTGAGAGCACAAGTATGCACAAAATGTTAGGGACTTTTGCCAGATTTATCGGTGGATCTTGCATATTTTTTTCAGAGGCTAGATATTGCCTAGAAATGCTTTTTAACATAGAGATGCTGGAGTTACAATGTCTGGTCGGGCCTCAGCCCTTCCATTGTTTGCCCACTGTAACAAATTTATTACCAGCACATGTGTGTTGTGACTCTGCTTTATGAAACTTATCATATATTAGGACAATGTATGTAGCAGAAGGTGCGATTGAGATGTTTGCCCACGTATTTGTTTATTTTTTTATATATGGCTGATTAATCTGTTCGTGAAATTTCCATTTTGTGACATGTTGCATTACAATATATCCTGCTTGCAGAATATATAAGTATTTTCAGTGCGTTGGCCGGGAATCGAACCCGGGTCAACTGCTTGGGAAGCAGCTATGCTCACCACTATACCACCAACGCCCTCTGATGTGTTAGCTCTCGGTTCTAAATATTACGTTGCAGAAATCAATGACTATCTTGCACCAGCTTCAATGGTGCATTTGGTTTAGATACCAACATGAGAAGCAGTAGAACGTTTTTTGCAGAGGGTAAGGAACTGGGGATTGAAACCAAGGACAAAGTTGTGCAGAAGAGAAGAAATGAAAAGCAACAGTACAAATAGTAGAAATGAGCATATATAGGCAGCATGGGAAGCAAAGCAGGGAAGAGAAAGAGAACATTCCATGAAATGCCCAGGAGATAGATAAGAGCAGAACAAAAAGGGAAGAATGAAATTCAAAGCATGCCCAGAAAGTTGTGTGAAGCTCCCACCAGTCATTTATGGTTATAATTGTGTGTCTTTACTTTCAAAGTACAGGGTTGTACCTTTCACGATCACTCTTGTATTACACAGACACGAATAGTTGAGAAGTCTTTTCTCACATAGCTGGTACAAGCTTGCACTTTTCCTTTCTGGCTATGTGGAAATGACAGCTTGGTCCTTGGAAGGAAAATCAAGCAAAATTAGCAGAGGATGGTTTCGATCCATCGACCTCTGGGTTATGGGCCCAGCACGCTTCCGCTGCGCCACTCTGCTCCTTTGTGAAAGTGTTCTGTTTATGCAGATGAGGAGGCATTCAGAGAAGTGACGTGGGATTGGTCGGGCTCTCACCTCATTTGCCTAAGTATATCGCAAGGCATGCTGGGTGCAGAAAATCTTTATCTTCCCCTCTCACAATCAGTCACAACTGAAAGTCCAGACCCTCTTATTCACTAGCCGTTTCAGGCCTTTAACAAGACAACAGCTCTCCGACGCTCTCTGTCTCTCTCTCTCTCTGTGATCCTAGTGCTTGCATGCTCAGTATTTGGCTTTACCTGGGAGCCAGAGATCTACCCGGTGAGGGCTTGCCGGTATAAGGCTTTAGAGCGTTTGGGAGCGTTCGGTACATGAGAGGACGTTGGACTGGAAGCTATGCAAATTTGAAGCATCCAAACTTCCTGCTGCAGTCGGAGGCTCTTTCCATGGACATCTGCCTTTTGGATTCCTCTAAACTTGCCCTCTGATGAAACATTTTGTGAGCTGCAGTTACCTCCGACGGCTACAAGGTGGTGCTACATTCAGGTGAGGGCACAAGTATGCACAAAATGTTGGGGACTTTTGCCAGATTTATTGCTGGATCTTGCATATTTTTTTCAGAGGCTAAATATTGCCTAGGAAATGCTTTTTAACATAGAGATGCTGGAGTTAAAATGTCTGGTCGGGCCTCAGCCCTTTCATTGTCTGCCCACTGTAACATATTTTTTTACCAGTACATGTGAGTGGTGACTCTGCTTTATGAAACTTATCATATATTAGGACAATGAATATAGCAGAAGGGGCGATCGAAATGCTTGCCTACATATTTGTTTATTTTTTATATAATGGCTGATTAACCTCTTAATTATATTACCATTTTGTGAAATGTTGCTTTAAAATATATCCTGCTTGCAGAATATATAAGTATTTGTACTGCGTTGGCCGGGAATCGAACCCGGGTCAACTGCTTGGAAGGCAGCTATGCTCACCACTATACCACCAACGCCCTCTGATCTTTGCGCTCTCGGTTCTAAACATTAGGACCCTGAGTTCAATGACTATCATGCACCAGCTTCAATGGTGCATTTGGTTTAGATACCAACATGAAAAGCAATAGAAAGTTTTTGTAGAGGGTAAGGAACTGGGATTGAAACCAAGGACAAAGCTGTGCAGAAGAGAAGAATGGAAAGCAGCAATACAAATAATAGATATGAACACATAGAGGCAGCATGGGAAGCAAAGCAGGGAAGAGAAATAGAGAACATTCCATGAAATGCCCAGGAGATAGATAAGAGCAGAACAAAAAAGGGAAGAATGAAATTCAAAGCCTCCACATAAAAGTGTTTGAAGGTCCCACCAGTCATTCATGCTTATTATTGTGTGCCTTTACTTTCAAAGTACAGTGTGGAGCTTTTGACGATCCCTCTCTTGTATTTCAGCAGACACAGATAGTTGAGAAGTCTTTTCTCACATAGCTGGCACAAGCTTGCGCTTTTCCTTGCTGGTAGCGTGGAAATGACAGCTTGGTCCTTGGAAGTAAAATCAAGCAAAATTAGCAGAGGATGGTTTCGATCCATCGACCTCTGGGTTATGGGCCCAGCACGCTTCCGCTGCGCCACTCTGCTCCGTTGTGAAAGTGTTCTTTTTATGCAGATAAGGAGCATTAGGCAGAGTAGCATGGGATTGGTCTGGCTCTCACCTCATTTGCATAAGTATATCCCAAGGCATGCTGGGTGCAGAAAAACTTCATCTTCCCCTCTCACAATCAGTCATAACTGAAAGTCAGACACTCTTAGGCACTAGCCGTTTCAGGCCTTTATCAAGACAGTAGCTCTTGAACCATCTCTCTCTCGCTCTGTGATCCTAGCACTAGCATGCTCAGGATTTGGCTTTACCTTGGAGCCAGAGATATACCCGGTGAGGGCTTGCCCGGTGTGAGGCTTTTGAGCGTTTGGGAGCGTTGTGGACGTTGGACAGGAAACTATGCGAATATGAAGCCTCCAACATTCCTGCTTCAGTGAGTGGTTCTTTCCATGGACATCTGACTCTTGGATTCCTCTCAACTTGCCTTCTGATAAAACATTTTGTGAGCAGCAGTTTCCTTCGACAGCTACAAGGTGGCGCTACATTCAGGTGAGAGCACAAGTATGCACAAAATGTTAGGGACTTTTGCCAGATTTATCGGTGGATCTTGCATATTTTTTTCAGAGGCTAGATATTGCCTAGAAATGCTTTTTAACATAGAGATGCTGGAGTTACAATGTCTGGTCGGGCCTCAGCCCTTCCATTGTTTGCCCACTGTAACAAATTTATTACCAGCACATGTGTGTTGTGACTCTGCTTTATGAAACTTATCATATATTAGGACAATGTATGTAGCAGAAGGTGCGATTGAGATGTTTGCCCACGTATTTGTTTATTTTTTTATATATGGCTGATTAATCTGTTCGTGAAATTTCCATTTTGTGACATGTTGCATTACAATATATCCTGCTTGCAGAATATATAAGTATTTTCAGTGCGTTGGCCGGGAATCGAACCCGGGTCAACTGCTTGGGAAGCAGCTATGCTCACCACTATACCACCAACGCCCTCTGATGTGTTAGCTCTCGGTTCTAAATATTACGTTGCAGAAATCAATGACTATCTTGCACCAGCTTCAATGGTGCATTTGGTTTAGATACCAACATGAGAAGCAGTAGAACGTTTTTTGCAGAGGGTAAGGAACTGGGGATTGAAACCAAGGACAAAGTTGTGCAGAAGAGAAGAAATGAAAAGCAACAGTACAAATAGTAGAAATGAGCATATATAGGCAGCATGGGAAGCAAAGCAGGGAAGAGAAAGAGAACATTCCATGAAATGCCCAGGAGATAGATAAGAGCAGAACAAAAAGGGAAGAATGAAATTCAAAGCATGCCCAGAAAGTTGTGTGAAGCTCCCACCAGTCAGTCATTTATGGTTATAATTGTGTGTCTTTACTTTCAAAGTACAGGGTTGTACCTTTCACGATCACTCTTGTATTACACAGACACGAATAGTTGAGAAGTCTTTTCTCACATAGCTGGCACAAGCTTGCACTTTTCCTTTCTGGCTATGTGGAAATGACAGCTTGGTCCTTGGAAGGAAAATCAAGCAAAATTAGCAGAGGATGGTTTCGATCCATCGACCTCTGGGTTATGGGCCCAGCACGCTTCCGCTGCGCCACTCTGCTCCTTTGTGAAAGTGTTCTCTTTATGCAGATGAGGAGGCATTCAGAGAAGTGACGTGGGATTGGTCGGGCTCTCACCTCATTTGCCTAAGTATATCGCAAGGCATGCTGGGTGCAGAAAATCTTTATCTTCCCCTCTCACAATCAGTCACAACTGAAAGTCCAGACCCTCTTAGGCACTAGCCGTTTCAGGCCTTTAACAAGACAACAGCTCTCTGACGCTCTCTGTCTCTCTCTCTCTCTGTGATCCTAGTGCTTGCATGCTCAGTATTTGGCTTTTCCTGGGAGCCAGAGATCTACCCGGTGAGGGCTTGCCGGTATAAGGCTTTAGAGCGTTTGGGAGCGTTCGGTACATGAGAGGACGTTGGACTGGAAGCTATGCAAATTTGAAGCATCCAAACTTCCTGCTGCAGTCGGAGGCTCTTTCCATGGACATCTGCCTTTTGGATTCCTCTAAACTTGCCCTCTGATGAAACATTTTGTGAGCTGCAGTTACCTCCGACGGCTACAAGGTGGTGCTACATTCAGGTGAGGGCACAAGTATGCACAAAATGTTGGGGACTTTTGCCATATTTATTGCTGGACCTTGCATATTTTTTTCAGAGGCTAAATATTGCCTAGGAAATGCTTTTTAACATAGAGATGCTGGAGTTAAAATGTCTGGTCGGGCCTCAGCCCTTTCATTGTCTGCCCACTGTAACATATTTTTTTACCAGTACATGTGAGTGGTGACTCTGCTTTATGAAACTTATCATATATTAGGACAATGAATATAGCAGAAGGGGCGATCGAAATGCTTGCCTACATATTTGTTTATTTTTTATATAATGGCTGATTAACCTCTTAATTATATTACCATTTTGTGAAATGTTGCTTTAAAATATATCCTGCTTGCAGAATATATAAGTATTTGTACTGCGTTGGCCGGGAATCGAACCCGGGTCAACTGCTTGGAAGGCAGCTATGCTCACCACTATACCACCAACGCCCTCTGATCTTTGTGCTCTCGGTTCTAAACATTAGGACCCTGAGTTCAATGACTATCATGCACCAGCTTCAATGGTGCATTTGGTTTAGATACCAACATGAAAAGCAATAGAAAGTTTTTGTAGAGGGTAAGGAACTGGGATTGAAACCAAGGACAAAGCTGTGCAGAAGAGAAGAATGGAAAGCAGCAATACAAATAATAGATATGAACACATAGAGGCAGCATGGGAAGCAAAGCAGGGAAGAGAAATAGAGAACATTCCATGAAATGCCCAGGAGATAGATAAGAGCAGAACAAAAAAGGGAAGAATGAAATTCAAAGCCTCCACATAAAAGTGTTTGAAGGTCCCACCAGTCATTCATGCTTATTATTGTGTGCCTTTACTTTCAAAGTACAGTGTGGAGCTTTTGACGATCCCTCTCTTGTATTTCAGCAGACACAGATAGTTGAGAAGTCTTTTCTCACATAGCTGGCACAAGCTTGCGCTTTTCCTTGCTGGTAGCGTGGAAATGACAGCTTGGTCCTTGGAAGTAAAATCAAGCAAAATTAGCAGAGGATGGTTTCGATCCATCGACCTCTGGGTTATGGGCCCAGCACGCTTCCGCTGCGCCACTCTGCTCCGTTGTGAAAGTGTTCTTTTTATGCAGATAAGGAGCATTAGGCAGAGTAGCATGGGATTGGTCTGGCTCTCACCTCATTTGCATAAGTATATCCCAAGGCATGCTGGGTGCAGAAAAACTTCATCTTCCCCTCTCACAATCAGTCATAACTGAAAGTCAGACACTCTTAGGCACTAGCCGTTTCAGGCCTTTATCAAGACAGTAGCTCTTGAACCATCTCTCTCTCGCTCTGTGATCCTAGCACTAGCATGCTCAGGATTTGGCTTTACCTTGGAGCCAGAGATATACCCGGTGAGGGCTTGCCCGGTGTGAGGCTTTTGAGCGTTTGGGAGCGTTGTGGACGTTGGACAGGAAACTATGCGAATATGAAGCCTCCAACATTCCTGCTTCAGTGAGTGGTTCTTTCCATGGACATCTGACTCTTGGATTCCTCTCAACTTGCCTTCTGATAAAACATTTTGTGAGCAGCAGTTTCCTTCGACAGCTACAAGGTGGCGCTACATTCAGGTGAGAGCACAAGTATGCACAAAATGTTAGGGACTTTTGCCAGATTTATCGGTGGATCTTGCATATTTTTTTCAGAGGCTAGATATTGCCTAGAAATGCTTTTTAACATAGAGATGCTGGAGTTACAATGTCTGGTCGGGCCTCAGCCCTTCCATTGTTTGCCCACTGTAACAAATTTATTACCAGCACATGTGTGTTGTGACTCTGCTTTATGAAACTTATCATATATTAGGACAATGTATGTAGCAGAAGGTGCGATTGAGATGTTTGCCCACGTATTTGTTTATTTTTTTATATATGGCTGATTAATCTGTTCGTGAAATTTCCATTTTGTGACATGTTGCATTACAATATATCCTGCTTGCAGAATATATAAGTATTTTCAGTGCGTTGGCCGGGAATCGAACCCGGGTCAACTGCTTGGGAAGCAGCTATGCTCACCACTATACCACCAACGCCCTCTGATGTGTTAGCTCTCGGTTCTAAATATTACGTTGCAGAAATCAATGACTATCTTGCACCAGCTTCAATGGTGCATTTGGTTTAGATACCAACATGAGAAGCAGTAGAACGTTTTTTGCAGAGGGTAAGGAACTGGGGATTGAAACCAAGGACAAAGTTGTGCAGAAGAGAAGAAATGAAAAGCAACAGTACAAATAGTAGAAATGAGCATATATAGGCAGCATGGGAAGCAAAGCAGGGAAGAGAAAGAGAACATTCCATGAAATGCCCAGGAGATAGATAAGAGCAGAACAAAAAGGGAAGAATGAAATTCAAAGCATGCCCAGAAAGTTGTGTGAAGCTCCCACCAGTCATTTATGGTTATAATTGTGTGTCTTTACTTTCAAAGTACAGGGTTGTACCTTTCACGATCACTCTTGTATTACACAGACACGAATAGTTGAGAAGTCTTTTCTCACATAGCTGGTACAAGCTTGCACTTTTCCTTTCTGGCTATGTGGAAATGACAGCTTGGTCCTTGGAAGGAAAATCAAGCAAAATTAGCAGAGGATGGTTTCGATCCATCGACCTCTGGGTTATGGGCCCAGCACGCTTCCGCTGCGCCACTCTGCTCCTTTGTGAAAGTGTTCTGTTTATGCAGATGAGGAGGCATTCAGAGAAGTGACGTGGGATTGGTCGGGCTCTCACCTCATTTGCCTAAGTATATCGCAAGGCATGCTGGGTGCAGAAAATCTTTATCTTCCCCTCTCACAATCAGTCACAACTGAAAGTCCAGACCCTCTTATTCACTAGCCGTTTCAGGCCTTTAACAAGACAACAGCTCTCCGACGCTCTCTGTCTCTCTCTCTCTCTGTGATCCTAGTGCTTGCATGCTCAGTATTTGGCTTTACCTGGGAGCCAGAGATCTACCCGGTGAGGGCTTGCCGGTATAAGGCTTTAGAGCGTTTGGGAGCGTTCGGTACATGAGAGGACGTTGGACTGGAAGCTATGCAAATTTGAAGCATCCAAACTTCCTGCTGCAGTCGGAGGCTCTTTCCATGGACATCTGCCTTTTGGATTCCTCTAAACTTGCCCTCTGATGAAACATTTTGTGAGCTGCAGTTACCTCCGACGGCTACAAGGTGGTGCTACATTCAGGTGAGGGCACAAGTATGCACAAAATGTTGGGGACTTTTGCCAGATTTATTGCTGGATCTTGCATATTTTTTTCAGAGGCTAAATATTGCCTAGGAAATGCTTTTTAACATAGAGATGCTGGAGTTAAAATGTCTGGTCGGGCCTCAGCCCTTTCATTGTCTGCCCACTGTAACATATTTTTTTACCAGTACATGTGAGTGGTGACTCTGCTTTATGAAACTTATCATATATTAGGACAATGAATATAGCAGAAGGGGCGATCGAAATGCTTGCCTACATATTTGTTTATTTTTTATATAATGGCTGATTAACCTCTTAATTATATTACCATTTTGTGAAATGTTGCTTTAAAATATATCCTGCTTGCAGAATATATAAGTATTTGTACTGCGTTGGCCGGGAATCGAACCCGGGTCAACTGCTTGGAAGGCAGCTATGCTCACCACTATACCACCAACGCCCTCTGATCTTTGCGCTCTCGGTTCTAAACATTAGGACCCTGAGTTCAATGACTATCATGCACCAGCTTCAATGGTGCATTTGGTTTAGATACCAACATGAAAAGCAATAGAAAGTTTTTGTAGAGGGTAAGGAACTGGGATTGAAACCAAGGACAAAGCTGTGCAGAAGAGAAGAATGGAAAGCAGCAATACAAATAATAGATATGAACACATAGAGGCAGCATGGGAAGCAAAGCAGGGAAGAGAAATAGAGAACATTCCATGAAATGCCCAGGAGATAGATAAGAGCAGAACAAAAAAGGGAAGAATGAAATTCAAAGCCTCCACATAAAAGTGTTTGAAGGTCCCACCAGTCATTCATGCTTATTATTGTGTGCCTTTACTTTCAAAGTACAGTGTGGAGCTTTTGACGATCCCTCTCTTGTATTTCAGCAGACACAGATAGTTGAGAAGTCTTTTCTCACATAGCTGGCACAAGCTTGCGCTTTTCCTTGCTGGTAGCGTGGAAATGACAGCTTGGTCCTTGGAAGTAAAATCAAGCAAAATTAGCAGAGGATGGTTTCGATCCATCGACCTCTGGGTTATGGGCCCAGCACGCTTCCGCTGCGCCACTCTGCTCCGTTGTGAAAGTGTTCTTTTTATGCAGATAAGGAGCATTAGGCAGAGTAGCATGGGATTGGTCTGGCTCTCACCTCATTTGCATAAGTATATCCCAAGGCATGCTGGGTGCAGAAAAACTTCATCTTCCCCTCTCACAATCAGTCATAACTGAAAGTCAGACACTCTTAGGCACTAGCCGTTTCAGGCCTTTATCAAGACAGTAGCTCTTGAACCATCTCTCTCTCGCTCTGTGATCCTAGCACTAGCATGCTCAGGATTTGGCTTTACCTTGGAGCCAGAGATATACCCGGTGAGGGCTTGCCCGGTGTGAGGCTTTTGAGCGTTTGGGAGCGTTCGGGACGTGAGTGGACGTTGGACAGGAAACTATGCGAATATGAAGCCTCCAACATTCCTGCTTCAGTGAGTGGTTCTTTCCATGGACATCTGACTCTTGGATTCCTCTCAACTTGCCTTCTGATAAAACATTTTGTGAGCAGCAGTTTCCTTCGACAGCTACAAGGTGGCGCTACATTCAGGTGAGAGCACAAGTATGCACAAAATGTTAGGGACTTTTGCCAGATTTATCGGTGGATCTTGCATATTTTTTCAGAGGCTAGATATTGCCTAGAAATGCTTTTTAACATAGAGATGCTGGAGTTACAATGTCTGGTCGGGCATCAGCCCTTCCATTGTTTGCCCACTGTAACAAATTTATTACCAGCACATGTGTGTTGTGACTCTGCTTTATGAAACTTATCATATATTAGGACAATGTATGTAGCAGAAGGTGCGATTGAGATGTTTGCCCACGTATTTGTTTATTTTTTTATATATGGCTGATTAATCTGTTCGTGAAATTTCCATTTTGTGACATGTTGCATTACAATATATCCTGCTTGCAGAATATATAAGTATTTTCAGTGCGTTGGCCGGGAATCGAACCCGGGTCAACTGCTTGGGAAGCAGCTATGCTCACCACTATACCACCAACGCCCTCTGATGTGTTAGCTCTCGGTTCTAAATATTACGTTGCAGAAATCAATGACTATCTTGCACCAGCTTCAATGGTGCATTTGGTTTAGATACCAACATGAGAAGCAGTAGAACGTTTTTTGCAGAGGGTAAGGAACTGGGGATTGAAACCAAGGACAAAGTTGTGCAGAAGAGAAGAAATGAAAAGCAACAGTACAAATAGTAGAAATGAGCATATATAGGCAGCATGGGAAGCAAAGCAGGGAAGAGAAAGAGAACATTCCATGAAATGCCCAGGAGATAGATAAGAGCAGAACAAAAAGGGAAGAATGAAATTCAAAGCATGCCCAGAAAGTTGTGTGAAGCTCCCACCAGTCAGTCATTTATGGTTATAATTGTGTGTCTTTACTTTCAAAGTACAGGGTTGTACCTTTCACGATCACTCTTGTATTACACAGACACGAATAGTTGAGAAGTCTTTTCTCACATAGCTGGCACAAGCTTGCACTTTTCCTTTCTGGCTATGTGGAAATGACAGCTTGGTCCTTGGAAGGAAAATCAAGCAAAATTAGCAGAGGATGGTTTCGATCCATCGACCTCTGGGTTATGGGCCCAGCACGCTTCCGCTGCGCCACTCTGCTCCTTTGTGAAAGTGTTCTCTTTATGCAGATGAGGAGGCATTCAGAGAAGTGACGTGGGATTGGTCGGGCTCTCACCTCATTTGCCTAAGTATATCGCAAGGCATGCTGGGTGCAGAAAATCTTTATCTTCCCCTCTCACAATCAGTCACAACTGAAAGTCCAGACCCTCTTAGGCACTAGCCGTTTCAGGCCTTTAACAAGACAACAGCTCTCTGACGCTCTCTGTCTCTCTCTCTCTCTGTGATCCTAGTGCTTGCATGCTCAGTATTTGGCTTTTCCTGGGAGCCAGAGATCTACCCGGTGAGGGCTTGCCGGTATAAGGCTTTAGAGCGTTTGGGAGCGTTCGGTACATGAGAGGACGTTGGACTGGAAGCTATGCAAATTTGAAGCATCCAAACTTCCTGCTGCAGTCGGAGGCTCTTTCCATGGACATCTGCCTTTTGGATTCCTCTAAACTTGCCCTCTGATGAAACATTTTGTGAGCTGCAGTTACCTCCGACGGCTACAAGGTGGTGCTACATTCAGGTGAGGGCACAAGTATGCACAAAATGTTGGGGACTTTTGCCAGATTTATTGCTGGACCTTGCATATTTTTTTCAGAGGCTAAATATTGCCTAGGAAATGCTTTTTAACATAGAGATGCTGGAGTTAAAATGTCTGGTCGGGCCTCAGCCCTTTCATTGTCTGCCCACTGTAACATATTTTTTTACCAGTACATGTGAGTGGTGACTCTGCTTTATGAAACTTATCATATATTAGGACAATGAATATAGCAGAAGGGGCGATCGAAATGCTTGCCTACATATTTGTTTATTTTTTATATAATGGCTGATTAACCTCTTAATTATATTACCATTTTGTGAAATGTTGCTTTAAAATATATCCTGCTTGCAGAATATATAAGTATTTGTACTGCGTTGGCCGGGAATCGAACCCGGGTCAACTGCTTGGAAGGCAGCTATGCTCACCACTATACCACCAACGCCCTCTGATCTTTGTGCTCTCGGTTCTAAACATTAGGACCCTGAGTTCAATGACTATCATGCACCAGCTTCAATGGTGCATTTGGTTTAGATACCAACATGAAAAGCAATAGAAAGTTTTTGTAGAGGGTAAGGAACTGGGATTGAAACCAAGGACAAAGCTGTGCAGAAGAGAAGAATGGAAAGCAGCAATACAAATAATAGATATGAACACATAGAGGCAGCATGGGAAGCAAAGCAGGGAAGAGAAATAGAGAACATTCCATGAAATGCCCAGGAGATAGATAAGAGCAGAACAAAAAAGGGAAGAATGAAATTCAAAGCCTCCACATAAAAGTGTTTGAAGGTCCCACCAGTCATTCATGCTTATTATTGTGTGCCTTTACTTTCAAAGTACAGTGTGGAGCTTTTGACGATCCCTCTCTTGTATTTCAGCAGACACAGATAGTTGAGAAGTCTTTTCTCACATAGCTGGCACAAGCTTGCGCTTTTCCTTGCTGGTAGCGTGGAAATGACAGCTTGGTCCTTGGAAGTAAAATCAAGCAAAATTAGCAGAGGATGGTTTCGATCCATCGACCTCTGGGTTATGGGCCCAGCACGCTTCCGCTGCGCCACTCTGCTCCGTTGTGAAAGTGTTCTTTTTATGCAGATAAGGAGCATTAGGCAGAGTAGCATGGGATTGGTCTGGCTCTCACCTCATTTGCATAAGTATATCCCAAGGCATGCTGGGTGCAGAAAAACTTCATCTTCCCCTCTCACAATCAGTCATAACTGAAAGTCAGACACTCTTAGGCACTAGCCGTTTCAGGCCTTTATCAAGACAGTAGCTCTTGAACCATCTCTCTCTCGCTCTGTGATCCTAGCACTAGCATGCTCAGGATTTGGCTTTACCTTGGAGCCAGAGATATACCCGGTGAGGGCTTGCCCGGTGTGAGGCTTTTGAGCGTTTGGGAGCGTTGTGGACGTTGGACAGGAAACTATGCGAATATGAAGCCTCCAACATTCCTGCTTCAGTGAGTGGTTCTTTCCATGGACATCTGACTCTTGGATTCCTCTCAACTTGCCTTCTGATAAAACATTTTGTGAGCAGCAGTTTCCTTCGACAGCTACAAGGTGGCGCTACATTCAGGTGAGAGCACAAGTATGCACAAAATGTTAGGGACTTTTGCCAGATTTATCGGTGGATCTTGCATATTTTTTTCAGAGGCTAGATATTGCCTAGAAATGCTTTTTAACATAGAGATGCTGGAGTTACAATGTCTGGTCGGGCCTCAGCCCTTCCATTGTTTGCCCACTGTAACAAATTTATTACCAGCACATGTGTGTTGTGACTCTGCTTTATGAAACTTATCATATATTAGGACAATGTATGTAGCAGAAGGTGCGATTGAGATGTTTGCCCACGTATTTGTTTATTTTTTTATATATGGCTGATTAATCTGTTCGTGAAATTTCCATTTTGTGACATGTTGCATTACAATATATCCTGCTTGCAGAATATATAAGTATTTTCAGTGCGTTGGCCGGGAATCGAACCCGGGTCAACTGCTTGGGAAGCAGCTATGCTCACCACTATACCACCAACGCCCTCTGATGTGTTAGCTCTCGGTTCTAAATATTACGTTGCAGAAATCAATGACTATCTTGCACCAGCTTCAATGGTGCATTTGGTTTAGATACCAACATGAGAAGCAGTAGAACGTTTTTTGCAGAGGGTAAGGAACTGGGGATTGAAACCAAGGACAAAGTTGTGCAGAAGAGAAGAAATGAAAAGCAACAGTACAAATAGTAGAAATGAGCATATATAGGCAGCATGGGAAGCAAAGCAGGGAAGAGAAAGAGAACATTCCATGAAATGCCCAGGAGATAGATAAGAGCAGAACAAAAAGGGAAGAATGAAATTCAAAGCATGCCCAGAAAGTTGTGTGAAGCTCCCACCAGTCATTTATGGTTATAATTGTGTGTCTTTACTTTCAAAGTACAGGGTTGTACCTTTCACGATCACTCTTGTATTACACAGACACGAATAGTTGAGAAGTCTTTTCTCACATAGCTGGTACAAGCTTGCACTTTTCCTTTCTGGCTATGTGGAAATGACAGCTTGGTCCTTGGAAGGAAAATCAAGCAAAATTAGCAGAGGATGGTTTCGATCCATCGACCTCTGGGTTATGGGCCCAGCACGCTTCCGCTGCGCCACTCTGCTCCTTTGTGAAAGTGTTCTGTTTATGCAGATGAGGAGGCATTCAGAGAAGTGACGTGGGATTGGTCGGGCTCTCACCTCATTTGCCTAAGTATATCGCAAGGCATGCTGGGTGCAGAAAATCTTTATCTTCCCCTCTCACAATCAGTCACAACTGAAAGTCCAGACCCTCTTATTCACTAGCCGTTTCAGGCCTTTAACAAGACAACAGCTCTCCGACGCTCTCTGTCTCTCTCTCTCTCTGTGATCCTAGTGCTTGCATGCTCAGTATTTGGCTTTACCTGGGAGCCAGAGATCTACCCGGTGAGGGCTTGCCGGTATAAGGCTTTAGAGCGTTTGGGAGCGTTCGGTACATGAGAGGACGTTGGACTGGAAGCTATGCAAATTTGAAGCATCCAAACTTCCTGCTGCAGTCGGAGGCTCTTTCCATGGACATCTGCCTTTTGGATTCCTCTAAACTTGCCCTCTGATGAAACATTTTGTGAGCTGCAGTTACCTCCGACGGCTACAAGGTGGTGCTACATTCAGGTGAGGGCACAAGTATGCACAAAATGTTGGGGACTTTTGCCAGATTTATTGCTGGATCTTGCATATTTTTTTCAGAGGCTAAATATTGCCTAGGAAATGCTTTTTAACATAGAGATGCTGGAGTTAAAATGTCTGGTCGGGCCTCAGCCCTTTCATTGTCTGCCCACTGTAACATATTTTTTTACCAGTACATGTGAGTGGTGACTCTGCTTTATGAAACTTATCATATATTAGGACAATGAATATAGCAGAAGGGGCGATCGAAATGCTTGCCTACATATTTGTTTATTTTTTATATAATGGCTGATTAACCTCTTAATTATATTACCATTTTGTGAAATGTTGCTTTAAAATATATCCTGCTTGCAGAATATATAAGTATTTGTACTGCGTTGGCCGGGAATCGAACCCGGGTCAACTGCTTGGAAGGCAGCTATGCTCACCACTATACCACCAACGCCCTCTGATCTTTGCGCTCTCGGTTCTAAACATTAGGACCCTGAGTTCAATGACTATCATGCACCAGCTTCAATGGTGCATTTGGTTTAGATACCAACATGAAAAGCAATAGAAAGTTTTTGTAGAGGGTAAGGAACTGGGATTGAAACCAAGGACAAAGCTGTGCAGAAGAGAAGAATGGAAAGCAGCAATACAAATAATAGATATGAACACATAGAGGCAGCATGGGAAGCAAAGCAGGGAAGAGAAATAGAGAACATTCCATGAAATGCCCAGGAGATAGATAAGAGCAGAACAAAAAAGGGAAGAATGAAATTCAAAGCCTCCACATAAAAGTGTTTGAAGGTCCCACCAGTCATTCATGCTTATTATTGTGTGCCTTTACTTTCAAAGTACAGTGTGGAGCTTTTGACGATCCCTCTCTTGTATTTCAGCAGATACAGATAGTTGAGAAGTCTTTTCTCACATAGCTGGCACAAGCTTGCGCTTTTCCTTGCTGGTAGCGTGGAAATGACAGCTTGGTCCTTGGAAGTAAAATCAAGCAAAATTAGCAGAGGATGGTTTCGATCCATCGACCTCTGGGTTATGGGCCCAGCACGCTTCCGCTGCGCCACTCTGCTCCGTTGTGAAAGTGTTCTTTTTATGCAGATAAGGAGCATTAGGCAGAGTAGCATGGGATTGGTCTGGCTCTCACCTCATTTGCATAAGTATATCCCAAGGCATGCTGGGTGCAGAAAAACTTCATCTTCCCCTCTCACAATCAGTAATAACTGAAAGTCAGACACTCTTAGGCACTAGCCGTTTCAGGCCTTTATCAAGACAGTAGCTCTTGAACCATCTCTCTCTCGCTCTGTGATCCTAGCACTAGCATGCTCAGGATTTGGCTTTACCTTGGAGCCAGAGATATACCCGGTGAGGGCTTGCCCGGTGTGAGGCTTTTGAGCGTTTGGGAGCGTTCGGGACGTGAGTGGACGTTGGACAGGAAACTATGCGAATATGAAGCCTCCAACATTCCTGCTTCAGTGAGTGGTTCTTTCCATGGACATCTGACTCTTGGATTCCTCTCAACTTGCCTTCTGATAAAACATTTTGTGAGCAGCAGTTTCCTTCGACAGCTACAAGGTGGCGCTACATTCAGGTGAGAGCACAAGTATGCACAAAATGTTAGGGACTTTTGCCAGATTTATCGGTGGATCTTGCATATTTTTTCAGAGGCTAGATATTGCCTAGAAATGCTTTTTAACATAGAGATGCTGGAGTTACAATGTCTGGTCGGGCCTCAGCCCTTCCATTGTTTGCCCACTGTAACAAATTTATTACCAGCACATGTGTGTTGTGACTCTGCTTTATGAAACTTATCATATATTAGGACAATGTATGTAGCAGAAGGTGCGATTGAGATGTTTGCCCACGTATTTGTTTATTTTTTTATATATGGCTGATTAATCTGTTCGTGAAATTTCCATTTTGTGACATGTTGCATTACAATATATCCTGCTTGCAGAATATATAAGTATTTTCAGTGCGTTGGCCGGGAATCGAACCCGGGTCAACTGCTTGGGAAGCAGCTATGCTCACCACTATACCACCAACGCCCTCTGATGTGTTAGCTCTCGGTTCTAAATATTACGTTGCAGAAATCAATGACTATCTTGCACCAGCTTCAATGGTGCATTTGGTTTAGATACCAACATGAGAAGCAGTAGAACGTTTTTTGCAGAGGGTAAGGAACTGGGGATTGAAACCAAGGACAAAGTTGTGCAGAAGAGAAGAAATGAAAAGCAACAGTACAAATAGTAGAAATGAGCATATATAGGCAGCATGGGAAGCAAAGCAGGGAAGAGAAAGAGAACATTCCATGAAATGCCCAGGAGATAGATAAGAGCAGAACAAAAAGGGAAGAATGAAATTCAAAGCATGCCCAGAAAGTTGTGTGAAGCTCCCACCAGTCAGTCATTTATGGTTATAATTGTGTGTCTTTACTTTCAAAGTACAGGGTTGTACCTTTCACGATCACTCTTGTATTACACAGACACGAATAGTTGAGAAGTCTTTTCTCACATAGCTGGCACAAGCTTGCACTTTTCCTTTCTGGCTATGTGGAAATGACAGCTTGGTCCTTGGAAGGAAAATCAAGCAAAATTAGCAGAGGATGGTTTCGATCCATCGACCTCTGGGTTATGGGCCCAGCACGCTTCCGCTGCGCCACTCTGCTCCTTTGTGAAAGTGTTCTCTTTATGCAGATGAGGAGGCATTCAGAGAAGTGACGTGGGATTGGTCGGGCTCTCACCTCATTTGCCTAAGTATATCGCAAGGCATGCTGGGTGCAGAAAATCTTTATCTTCCCCTCTCACAATCAGTCACAACTGAAAGTCCAGACCCTCTTAGGCACTAGCCGTTTCAGGCCTTTAACAAGACAACAGCTCTCTGACGCTCTCTGTCTCTCTCTCTCTCTCTGTGATCCTAGTGCTTGCATGCTCAGTATTTGGCTTTTCCTGGGAGCCAGAGATCTACCCGGTGAGGGCTTGCCGGTATAAGGCTTTAGAGCGTTTGGGAGCGTTCGGTACATGAGAGGACGTTGGACTGGAAGCTATGCAAATTTGAAGCATCCAAACTTCCTGCTGCAGTCGGAGGCTCTTTCCATGGACATCTGCCTTTTGGATTCCTCTAAACTTGCCCTCTGATGAAACATTTTGTGAGCTGCAGTTACCTCCGATGGCTACAAGGTGGTGCTACATTCAGGTGAGGGCACAAGTATGCACAAAATGTTGGGGACTTTTGCCAGATTTATTGCTGGACCTTGCATATTTTTTTCAGAGGCTAAATATTGCCTAGGAAATGCTTTATAACATAGAGATGCTGGAGTTAAAATGTCTGGTCGGGCCTCAGCCCTTTCATTGTCTGCCCACTGTAACATATTTTTTTACCAGTACATGTGAGTGGTGACTCTGCTTTATGAAACTTATCATATATTAGGACAATGAATATAGCAGAAGGGGCGATCGAAATGCTTGCCTACATATTTGTTTATTTTTTATATAATGGCTGATTAACCTCTTAATTATATTACCATTTTGTGAAATGTTGCTTTAAAATATATCCTGCTTGCAGAATATATAAGTATTTGTACTGCGTTGGCCGGGAATCGAACCCGGGTCAACTGCTTGGAAGGCAGCTATGCTCACCACTATACCACCAACGCCCTCTGATCTTTGTGCTCTCGGTTCTAAACATTAGGACCCTGAGTTCAATGACTATCATGCACCAGCTTCAATGGTGCATTTGGTTTAGATACCAACATGAAAAGCAATAGAAAGTTTTTGTAGAGGGTAAGGAACTGGGATTGAAACCAAGGACAAAGCTGTGCAGAAGAGAAGAATGGAAAGCAGCAATACAAATAATAGATATGAACACATAGAGGCAGCATGGGAAGCAAAGCAGGGAAGAGAAATAGAGAACATTCCATGAAATGCCCAGGAGATAGATAAGAGCAGAACAAAAAAGGGAAGAATGAAATTCAAAGCCTCCACATAAAAGTGTTTGAAGGTCCCACCAGTCATTCATGCTTATTATTGTGTGCCTTTACTTTCAAAGTACAGTGTGGAGCTTTTGACGATCCCTCTCTTGTATTTCAGCAGACACAGATAGTTGAGAAGTCTTTTCTCACATAGCTGGCACAAGCTTGCGCTTTTCCTTGCTGGTAGCGTGGAAATGACAGCTTGGTCCTTGGAAGTAAAATCAAGCAAAATTAGCAGAGGATGGTTTCGATCCATCGACCTCTGGGTTATGGGCCCAGCACGCTTCCGCTGCGCCACTCTGCTCCGTTGTGAAAGTGTTCTTTTTATGCAGATAAGGAGCATTAGGCAGAGTAGCATGGGATTGGTCTGGCTCTCACCTCATTTGCATAAGTATATCCCAAGGCATGCTGGGTGCAGAAAAACTTCATCTTCCCCTCTCACAATCAGTCATAACTGAAAGTCAGACACTCTTAGGCACTAGCCGTTTCAGGCCTTTATCAAGACAGTAGCTCTTGAACCATCTCTCTCTCGCTCTGTGATCCTAGCACTAGCATGCTCAGGATTTGGCTTTACCTTGGAGCCAGAGATATACCCGGTGAGGGCTTGCCCGGTGTGAGGCTTTTGAGCGTTTGGGAGCGTTGTGGACGTTGGACAGGAAACTATGCGAATATGAAGCCTCCAACATTCCTGCTTCAGTGAGTGGTTCTTTCCATGGACATCTGACTCTTGGATTCCTCTCAACTTGCCTTCTGATAAAACATTTTGTGAGCAGCAGTTTCCTTCGACAGCTACAAGGTGGCGCTACATTCAGGTGAGAGCACAAGTATGCACAAAATGTTAGGGACTTTTGCCAGATTTATCGGTGGATCTTGCATATTTTTTTCAGAGGCTAGATATTGCCTAGAAATGCTTTTTAACATAGAGATGCTGGAGTTACAATGTCTGGTCGGGCCTCAGCCCTTCCATTGTTTGCCCACTGTAACAAATTTATTACCAGCACATGTGTGTTGTGACTCTGCTTTATGAAACTTATCATATATTAGGACAATGTATGTAGCAGAAGGTGCGATTGAGATGTTTGCCCACGTATTTGTTTATTTTTTTATATATGGCTGATTAATCTGTTCGTGAAATTTCCATTTTGTGACATGTTGCATTACAATATATCCTGCTTGCAGAATATATAAGTATTTTCAGTGCGTTGGCCGGGAATCGAACCCGGGTCAACTGCTTGGGAAGCAGCTATGCTCACCACTATACCACCAACGCCCTCTGATGTGTTAGCTCTCGGTTCTAAATATTACGTTGCAGAAATCAATGACTATCTTGCACCAGCTTCAATGGTGCATTTGGTTTAGATACCAACATGAGAAGCAGTAGAACGTTTTTTGCAGAGGGTAAGGAACTGGGGATTGAAACCAAGGACAAAGTTGTGCAGAAGAGAAGAAATGAAAAGCAACAGTACAAATAGTAGAAATGAGCATATATAGGCAGCATGGGAAGCAAAGCAGGGAAGAGAAAGAGAACATTCCATGAAATGCCCAGGAGATAGATAAGAGCAGAACAAAAAGGGAAGAATGAAATTCAAAGCATGCCCAGAAAGTTGTGTGAAGCTCCCACCAGTCATTTATGGTTATAATTGTGTGTCTTTACTTTCAAAGTACAGGGTTGTACCTTTCACGATCACTCTTGTATTACACAGACACGAATAGTTGAGAAGTCTTTTCTCACATAGCTGGTACAAGCTTGCACTTTTCCTTTCTGGCTATGTGGAAATGACAGCTTGGTCCTTGGAAGGAAAATCAAGCAAAATTAGCAGAGGATGGTTTCGATCCATCGACCTCTGGGTTATGGGCCCAGCACGCTTCCGCTGCGCCACTCTGCTCCTTTGTGAAAGTGTTCTGTTTATGCAGATGAGGAGGCATTCAGAGAAGTGACGTGGGATTGGTCGGGCTCTCACCTCATTTGCCTAAGTATATCGCAAGGCATGCTGGGTGCAGAAAATCTTTATCTTCCCCTCTCACAATCAGTCACAACTGAAAGTCCAGACCCTCTTATTCACTAGCCGTTTCAGGCCTTTAACAAGACAACAGCTCTCCGACGCTCTCTGTCTCTCTCTCTCTCTGTGATCCTAGTGCTTGCATGCTCAGTATTTGGCTTTACCTGGGAGCCAGAGATCTACCCGGTGAGGGCTTGCCGGTATAAGGCTTTAGAGCGTTTGGGAGCGTTCGGTACATGAGAGGACGTTGGACTGGAAGCTATGCAAATTTGAAGCATCCAAACTTCCTGCTGCAGTCGGAGGCTCTTTCCATGGACATCTGCCTTTTGGATTCCTCTAAACTTGCCCTCTGATGAAACATTTTGTGAGCTGCAGTTACCTCCGACGGCTACAAGGTGGTGCTACATTCAGGTGAGGGCACAAGTATGCACAAAATGTTGGGGACTTTTGCCAGATTTATTGCTGGATCTTGCATATTTTTTTCAGAGGCTAAATATTGCCTAGGAAATGCTTTTTAACATAGAGATGCTGGAGTTAAAATGTCTGGTCGGGCCTCAGCCCTTTCATTGTCTGCCCACTGTAACATATTTTTTTACCAGTACATGTGAGTGGTGACTCTGCTTTATGAAACTTATCATATATTAGGACAATGAATATAGCAGAAGGGGCGATCGAAATGCTTGCCTACATATTTGTTTATTTTTTATATAATGGCTGATTAACCTCTTAATTATATTACCATTTTGTGAAATGTTGCTTTAAAATATATCCTGCTTGCAGAATATATAAGTATTTGTACTGCGTTGGCCGGGAATCGAACCCGGGTCAACTGCTTGGAAGGCAGCTATGCTCACCACTATACCACCAACGCCCTCTGATCTTTGCGCTCTCGGTTCTAAACATTAGGACCCTGAGTTCAATGACTATCATGCACCAGCTTCAATGGTGCATTTGGTTTAGATACCAACATGAAAAGCAATAGAAAGTTTTTGTAGAGGGTAAGGAACTGGGATTGAAACCAAGGACAAAGCTGTGCAGAAGAGAAGAATGGAAAGCAGCAATACAAATAATAGATATGAACACATAGAGGCAGCATGGGAAGCAAAGCAGGGAAGAGAAATAGAGAACATTCCATGAAATGCCCAGGAGATAGATAAGAGCAGAACAAAAAAGGGAAGAATGAAATTCAAAGCCTCCACATAAAAGTGTTTGAAGGTCCCACCAGTCATTCATGCTTATTATTGTGTGCCTTTACTTTCAAAGTACAGTGTGGAGCTTTTGACGATCCCTCTCTTGTATTTCAGCAGACACAGATAGTTGAGAAGTCTTTTCTCACATAGCTGGCACAAGCTTGCGCTTTTCCTTGCTGGTAGCGTGGAAATGACAGCTTGGTCCTTGGAAGTAAAATCAAGCAAAATTAGCAGAGGATGGTTTCGATCCATCGACCTCTGGGTTATGGGCCCAGCACGCTTCCGCTGCGCCACTCTGCTCCGTTGTGAAAGTGTTCTTTTTATGCAGATAAGGAGCATTAGGCAGAGTAGCATGGGATTGGTCTGGCTCTCACCTCATTTGCATAAGTATATCCCAAGGCATGCTGGGTGCAGAAAAACTTCATCTTCCCCTCTCACAATCAGTAATAACTGAAAGTCAGACACTCTTAGGCACTAGCCGTTTCAGGCCTTTATCAAGACAGTAGCTCTTGAACCATCTCTCTCTCGCTCTGTGATCCTAGCACTAGCATGCTCAGGATTTGGCTTTACCTTGGAGCCAGAGATATACCCGGTGAGGGCTTGCCCGGTGTGAGGCTTTTGAGCGTTTGGGAGCGTTCGGGACGTGAGTGGACGTTGGACAGGAAACTATGCGAATATGAAGCCTCCAACATTCCTGCTTCAGTGAGTGGTTCTTTCCATGGACATCTGACTCTTGGATTCCTCTCAACTTGCCTTCTGATAAAACATTTTGTGAGCAGCAGTTTCCTTCGACAGCTACAAGGTGGCGCTACATTCAGGTGAGAGCACAAGTATGCACAAAATGTTAGGGACTTTTGCCAGATTTATCGGTGGATCTTGCATATTTTTTCAGAGGCTAGATATTGCCTAGAAATGCTTTTTAACATAGAGATGCTGGAGTTACAATGTCTGGTCGGGCCTCAGCCCTTCCATTGTTTGCCCACTGTAACAAATTTATTACCAGCACATGTGTGTTGTGACTCTGCTTTATGAAACTTATCATATATTAGGACAATGTATGTAGCAGAAGGTGCGATTGAGATGTTTGCCCACGTATTTGTTTATTTTTTTATATATGGCTGATTAATCTGTTCGTGAAATTTCCATTTTGTGACATGTTGCATTACAATATATCCTGCTTGCAGAATATATAAGTATTTTCAGTGCGTTGGCTGGGAATCGAACCCGGGTCAACTGCTTGGGAAGCAGCTATGCTCACCACTATACCACCAACGCCCTCTGATGTGTTAGCTCTCGGTTCTAAATATTACGTTGCAGAAATCAATGACTATCTTGCACCAGCTTCAATGGTGCATTTGGTTTAGATACCAACATGAGAAGCAGTAGAACGTTTTTTGCAGAGGGTAAGGAACTGGGGATTGAAACCAAGGACAAAGTTGTGCAGAAGAGAAGAAATGAAAAGCAACAGTACAAATAGTAGAAATGAGCATATATAGGCAGCATGGGAAGCAAAGCAGGGAAGAGAAAGAGAACATTCCATGAAATGCCCAGGAGATAGATAAGAGCAGAACAAAAAGGGAAGAATGAAATTCAAAGCATGCCCAGAAAGTTGTGTGAAGCTCCCACCAGTCAGTCATTTATGGTTATAATTGTGTGTCTTTACTTTCAAAGTACAGGGTTGTACCTTTCACGATCACTCTTGTATTACACAGACACGAATAGTTGAGAAGTCTTTTCTCACATAGCTGGCACAAGCTTGCACTTTTCCTTTCTGGCTATGTGGAAATGACAGCTTGGTCCTTGGAAGGAAAATCAAGCAAAATTAGCAGAGGATGGTTTCGATCCATCGACCTCTGGGTTATGGGCCCAGCACGCTTCCGCTGCGCCACTCTGCTCCTTTGTGAAAGTGTTCTCTTTATGCAGATGAGGAGGCATTCAGAGAAGTGACGTGGGATTGGTCGGGCTCTCACCTCATTTGCCTAAGTATATCGCAAGGCATGCTGGGTGCAGAAAATCTTTATCTTCCCCTCTCACAATCAGTCACAACTGAAAGTCCAGACCCTCTTAGGCACTAGCCGTTTCAGGCCTTTAACAAGACAACAGCTCTCTGACGCTCTCTGTCTCTCTCTCTCTCTCTGTGATCCTAGTGCTTGCATGCTCAGTATTTGGCTTTTCCTGGGAGCCAGAGATCTACCCGGTGAGGGCTTGCCGGTATAAGGCTTTAGAGCGTTTGGGAGCGTTCGGTACATGAGAGGACGTTGGACTGGAAGCTATGCAAATTTGAAGCATCCAAACTTCCTGCTGCAGTCGGAGGCTCTTTCCATGGACATCTGCCTTTTGGATTCCTCTAAACTTGCCCTCTGATGAAACATTTTGTGAGCTGCAGTTACCTCCGACGGCTACAAGGTGGTGCTACATTCAGGTGAGGGCACAAGTATGCACAAAATGTTGGGGACTTTTGCCAGATTTATTGCTGGACCTTGCATATTTTTTTCAGAGGCTAAATATTGCCTAGGAAATGCTTTTTAACATAGAGATGCTGGAGTTAAAATGTCTGGTCGGGCCTCAGCCCTTTCATTGTCTGCCCACTGTAACATATTTTTTTACCAGTACATGTGAGTGGTGACTCTGCTTTATGAAACTTATCATATATTAGGACAATGAATATAGCAGAAGGGGCGATCGAAATGCTTGCCTACATATTTGTTTATTTTTTATATAATGGCTGATTAACCTCTTAATTATATTACCATTTTGTGAAATGTTGCTTTAAAATATATCCTGCTTGCAGAATATATAAGTATTTGTACTGCGTTGGCCGGGAATCGAACCCGGGTCAACTGCTTGGAAGGCAGCTATGCTCACCACTATACCACCAACGCCCTCTGATCTTTGTGCTCTCGGTTCTAAACATTAGGACCCTGAGTTCAATGACTATCATGCACCAGCTTCAATGGTGCATTTGGTTTAGATACCAACATGAAAAGCAATAGAAAGTTTTTGTAGAGGGTAAGGAACTGGGATTGAAACCAAGGACAAAGCTGTGCAGAAGAGAAGAATGGAAAGCAGCAATACAAATAATAGATATGAACACATAGAGGCAGCATGGGAAGCAAAGCAGGGAAGAGAAATAGAGAACATTCCATGAAATGCCCAGGAGATAGATAAGAGCAGAACAAAAAAGGGAAGAATGAAATTCAAAGCCTCCACATAAAAGTGTTTGAAGGTCCCACCAGTCATTCATGCTTATTATTGTGTGCCTTTACTTTCAAAGTACAGTGTGGAGCTTTTGACGATCCCTCTCTTGTATTTCAGCAGACACAGATAGTTGAGAAGTCTTTTCTCACATAGCTGGCACAAGCTTGCGCTTTTCCTTGCTGGTAGCGTGGAAATGACAGCTTGGTCCTTGGAAGTAAAATCAAGCAAAATTAGCAGAGGATGGTTTCGATCCATCGACCTCTGGGTTATGGGCCCAGCACGCTTCCGCTGCGCCACTCTGCTCCGTTGTGAAAGTGTTCTTTTTATGCAGATAAGGAGCATTAGGCAGAGTAGCATGGGATTGGTCTGGCTCTCACCTCATTTGCATAAGTATATCCCAAGGCATGCTGGGTGCAGAAAAACTTCATCTTCCCCTCTCACAATCAGTAATAACTGAAAGTCAGACACTCTTAGGCACTAGCCGTTTCAGGCCTTTATCAAGACAGTAGCTCTTGAACCATCTCTCTCTCGCTCTGTGATCCTAGCACTAGCATGCTCAGGATTTGGCTTTACCTTGGAGCCAGAGATATACCCGGTGAGGGCTTGCCCGGTGTGAGGCTTTTGAGCGTTTGGGAGCGTTCGGGACGTGAGTGGACGTTGGACAGGAAACTATGCGAATATGAAGCCTCCAACATTCCTGCTTCAGTGAGTGGTTCTTTCCATGGACATCTGACTCTTGGATTCCTCTCAACTTGCCTTCTGATAAAACATTTTGTGAGCAGCAGTTTCCTTCGACAGCTACAAGGTGGCGCTACATTCAGGTGAGAGCACAAGTATGCACAAAATGTTAGGGACTTTTGCCAGATTTATCGGTGGATCTTGCATATTTTTTCAGAGGCTAGATATTGCCTAGAAATGCTTTTTAACATAGAGATGCTGGAGTTACAATGTCTGGTCGGGCCTCAGCCCTTCCATTGTTTGCCCACTGTAACAAATTTATTACCAGCACATGTGTGTTGTGACTCTGCTTTATGAAACTTATCATATATTAGGACAATGTATGTAGCAGAAGGTGCGATTGAGATGTTTGCCCACGTATTTGTTTATTTTTTTATATATGGCTGATTAATCTGTTCGTGAAATTTCCATTTTGTGACATGTTGCATTACAATATATCCTGCTTGCAGAATATATAAGTATTTTCAGTGCGTTGGCCGGGAATCGAACCCGGGTCAACTGCTTGGGAAGCAGCTATGCTCACCACTATACCACCAACGCCCTCTGATGTGTTAGCTCTCGGTTCTAAATATTACGTTGCAGAAATCAATGACTATCTTGCACCAGCTTCAATGGTGCATTTGGTTTAGATACCAACATGAGAAGCAGTAGAACGTTTTTTGCAGAGGGTAAGGAACTGGGGATTGAAACCAAGGACAAAGTTGTGCAGAAGAGAAGAAATGAAAAGCAACAGTACAAATAGTAGAAATGAGCATATATAGGCAGCATGGGAAGCAAAGCAGGGAAGAGAAAGAGAACATTCCATGAAATGCCCAGGAGATAGATAAGAGCAGAACAAAAAGGGAAGAATGAAATTCAAAGCATGCCCAGAAAGTTGTGTGAAGCTCCCACCAGTCAGTCATTTATGGTTATAATTGTGTGTCTTTACTTTCAAAGTACAGGGTTGTACCTTTCACGATCACTCTTGTATTACACAGACACGAATAGTTGAGAAGTCTTTTCTCACATAGCTGGCACAAGCTTGCACTTTTCCTTTCTGGCTATGTGGAAATGACAGCTTGGTCCTTGGAAGGAAAATCAAGCAAAATTAGCAGAGGATGGTTTCGATCCATCGACCTCTGGGTTATGGGCCCAGCACGCTTCCGCTGCGCCACTCTGCTCCTTTGTGAAAGTGTTCTCTTTATGCAGATGAGGAGGCATTCAGAGAAGTGACGTGGGATTGGTCGGGCTCTCACCTCATTTGCCTAAGTATATCGCAAGGCATGCTGGGTGCAGAAAATCTTTATCTTCCCCTCTCACAATCAGTCACAACTGAAAGTCCAGACCCTCTTAGGCACTAGCCGTTTCAGGCCTTTAACAAGACAACAGCTCTCTGACGCTCTCTGTCTCTCTCTCTCTCTCTGTGATCCTAGTGCTTGCATGCTCAGTATTTGGCTTTTCCTGGGAGCCAGAGATCTACCCGGTGAGGGCTTGCCGGTATAAGGCTTTAGAGCGTTTGGGAGCGTTCGGTACATGAGAGGACGTTGGACTGGAAGCTATGCAAATTTGAAGCATCCAAACTTCCTGCTGCAGTCGGAGGCTCTTTCCATGGACATCTGCCTTTTGGATTCCTCTAAACTTGCCCTCTGATGAAACATTTTGTGAGCTGCAGTTACCTCCGATGGCTACAAGGTGGTGCTACATTCAGGTGAGGGCACAAGTATGCACAAAATGTTGGGGACTTTTGCCAGATTTATTGCTGGACCTTGCATATTTTTTTCAGAGGCTAAATATTGCCTAGGAAATGCTTTTTAACATAGAGATGCTGGAGTTAAAATGTCTGGTCGGGCCTCAGCCCTTTCATTGTCTGCCCACTGTAACATATTTTTTTACCAGTACATGTGAGTGGTGACTCTGCTTTATGAAACTTATCATATATTAGGACAATGAATATAGCAGAAGGGGCGATCGAAATGCTTGCCTACATATTTGTTTATTTTTTATATAATGGCTGATTAACCTCTTAATTATATTACCATTTTGTGAAATGTTGCTTTAAAATATATCCTGCTTGCAGAATATATAAGTATTTGTACTGCGTTGGCCGGGAATCGAACCCGGGTCAACTGCTTGGAAGGCAGCTATGCTCACCACTATACCACCAACGCCCTCTGATCTTTGTGCTCTCGGTTCTAAACATTAGGACCCTGAGTTCAATGACTATCATGCACCAGCTTCAATGGTGCATTTGGTTTAGATACCAACATGAAAAGCAATAGAAAGTTTTTGTAGAGGGTAAGGAACTGGGATTGAAACCAAGGACAAAGCTGTGCAGAAGAGAAGAATGGAAAGCAGCAATACAAATAATAGATATGAACACATAGAGGCAGCATGGGAAGCAAAGCAGGGAAGAGAAATAGAGAACATTCCATGAAATGCCCAGGAGATAGATAAGAGCAGAACAAAAAAGGGAAGAATGAAATTCAAAGCCTCCACATAAAAGTGTTTGAAGGTCCCACCAGTCATTCATGCTTATTATTGTGTGCCTTTACTTTCAAAGTACAGTGTGGAGCTTTTGACGATCCCTCTCTTGTATTTCAGCAGACACAGATAGTTGAGAAGTCTTTTCTCACATAGCTGGCACAAGCTTGCGCTTTTCCTTGCTGGTAGCGTGGAAATGACAGCTTGGTCCTTGGAAGTAAAATCAAGCAAAATTAGCAGAGGATGGTTTCGATCCATCGACCTCTGGGTTATGGGCCCAGCACGCTTCCGCTGCGCCACTCTGCTCCGTTGTGAAAGTGTTCTTTTTATGCAGATAAGGAGCATTAGGCAGAGTAGCATGGGATTGGTCTGGCTCTCACCTCATTTGCATAAGTATATCCCAAGGCATGCTGGGTGCAGAAAAACTTCATCTTCCCCTCTCACAATCAGTCATAACTGAAAGTCAGACACTCTTAGGCACTAGCCGTTTCAGGCCTTTATCAAGACAGTAGCTCTTGAACCATCTCTCTCTCGCTCTGTGATCCTAGCACTAGCATGCTCAGGATTTGGCTTTACCTTGGAGCCAGAGATATACCCGGTGAGGGCTTGCCCGGTGTGAGGCTTTTGAGCGTTTGGGAGCGTTGTGGACGTTGGACAGGAAACTATGCGAATATGAAGCCTCCAACATTCCTGCTTCAGTGAGTGGTTCTTTCCATGGACATCTGACTCTTGGATTCCTCTCAACTTGCCTTCTGATAAAACATTTTGTGAGCAGCAGTTTCCTTCGACAGCTACAAGGTGGCGCTACATTCAGGTGAGAGCACAAGTATGCACAAAATGTTAGGGACTTTTGCCAGATTTATCGGTGGATCTTGCATATTTTTTTCAGAGGCTAGATATTGCCTAGAAATGCTTTTTAACATAGAGATGCTGGAGTTACAATGTCTGGTCGGGCCTCAGCCCTTCCATTGTTTGCCCACTGTAACAAATTTATTACCAGCACATGTGTGTTGTGACTCTGCTTTATGAAACTTATCATATATTAGGACAATGTATGTAGCAGAAGGTGCGATTGAGATGTTTGCCCACGTATTTGTTTATTTTTTTATATATGGCTGATTAATCTGTTCGTGAAATTTCCATTTTGTGACATGTTGCATTACAATATATCCTGCTTGCAGAATATATAAGTATTTTCAGTGCGTTGGCCGGGAATCGAACCCGGGTCAACTGCTTGGGAAGCAGCTATGCTCACCACTATACCACCAACGCCCTCTGATGTGTTAGCTCTCGGTTCTAAATATTACGTTGCAGAAATCAATGACTATCTTGCACCAGCTTCAATGGTGCATTTGGTTTAGATACCAACATGAGAAGCAGTAGAACGTTTTTTGCAGAGGGTAAGGAACTGGGGATTGAAACCAAGGACAAAGTTGTGCAGAAGAGAAGAAATGAAAAGCAACAGTACAAATAGTAGAAATGAGCATATATAGGCAGCATGGGAAGCAAAGCAGGGAAGAGAAAGAGAACATTCCATGAAATGCCCAGGAGATAGATAAGAGCAGAACAAAAAGGGAAGAATGAAATTCAAAGCATGCCCAGAAAGTTGTGTGAAGCTCCCACCAGTCATTTATGGTTATAATTGTGTGTCTTTACTTTCAAAGTACAGGGTTGTACCTTTCACGATCACTCTTGTATTACACAGACACGAATAGTTGAGAAGTCTTTTCTCACATAGCTGGTACAAGCTTGCACTTTTCCTTTCTGGCTATGTGGAAATGACAGCTTGGTCCTTGGAAGGAAAATCAAGCAAAATTAGCAGAGGATGGTTTCGATCCATCGACCTCTGGGTTATGGGCCCAGCACGCTTCCGCTGCGCCACTCTGCTCCTTTGTGAAAGTGTTCTGTTTATGCAGATGAGGAGGCATTCAGAGAAGTGACGTGGGATTGGTCGGGCTCTCACCTCATTTGCCTAAGTATATCGCAAGGCATGCTGGGTGCAGAAAATCTTTATCTTCCCCTCTCACAATCAGTCACAACTGAAAGTCCAGACCCTCTTATTCACTAGCCGTTTCAGGCCTTTAACAAGACAACAGCTCTCCGACGCTCTCTGTCTCTCTCTCTCTCTGTGATCCTAGTGCTTGCATGCTCAGTATTTGGCTTTACCTGGGAGCCAGAGATCTACCCGGTGAGGGCTTGCCGGTATAAGGCTTTAGAGCGTTTGGGAGCGTTCGGTACATGAGAGGACGTTGGACTGGAAGCTATGCAAATTTGAAGCATCCAAACTTCCTGCTGCAGTCGGAGGCTCTTTCCATGGACATCTGCCTTTTGGATTCCTCTAAACTTGCCCTCTGATGAAACATTTTGTGAGCTGCAGTTACCTCCGACGGCTACAAGGTGGTGCTACATTCAGGTGAGGGCACAAGTATGCACAAAATGTTGGGGACTTTTGCCAGATTTATTGCTGGATCTTGCATATTTTTTTCAGAGGCTAAATATTGCCTAGGAAATGCTTTTTAACATAGAGATGCTGGAGTTAAAATGTCTGGTCGGGCCTCAGCCCTTTCATTGTCTGCCCACTGTAACATATTTTTTTACCAGTACATGTGAGTGGTGACTCTGCTTTATGAAACTTATCATATATTAGGACAATGAATATAGCAGAAGGGGCGATCGAAATGCTTGCCTACATATTTGTTTATTTTTTATATAATGGCTGATTAACCTCTTAATTATATTACCATTTTGTGAAATGTTGCTTTAAAATATATCCTGCTTGCAGAATATATAAGTATTTGTACTGCGTTGGCCGGGAATCGAACCCGGGTCAACTGCTTGGAAGGCAGCTATGCTCACCACTATACCACCAACGCCCTCTGATCTTTGCGCTCTCGGTTCTAAACATTAGGACCCTGAGTTCAATGACTATCATGCACCAGCTTCAATGGTGCATTTGGTTTAGATACCAACATGAAAAGCAATAGAAAGTTTTTGTAGAGGGTAAGGAACTGGGATTGAAACCAAGGACAAAGCTGTGCAGAAGAGAAGAATGGAAAGCAGCAATACAAATAATAGATATGAACACATAGAGGCAGCATGGGAAGCAAAGCAGGGAAGAGAAATAGAGAACATTCCATGAAATGCCCAGGAGATAGATAAGAGCAGAACAAAAAAGGGAAGAATGAAATTCAAAGCCTCCACATAAAAGTGTTTGAAGGTCCCACCAGTCATTCATGCTTATTATTGTGTGCCTTTACTTTCAAAGTACAGTGTGGAGCTTTTGACGATCCCTCTCTTGTATTTCAGCAGACACAGATAGTTGAGAAGTCTTTTCTCACATAGCTGGCACAAGCTTGCGCTTTTCCTTGCTGGTAGCGTGGAAATGACAGCTTGGTCCTTGGAAGTAAAATCAAGCAAAATTAGCAGAGGATGGTTTCGATCCATCGACCTCTGGGTTATGGGCCCAGCACGCTTCCGCTGCGCCACTCTGCTCCGTTGTGAAAGTGTTCTTTTTATGCAGATAAGGAGCATTAGGCAGAGTAGCATGGGATTGGTCTGGCTCTCACCTCATTTGCATAAGTATATCCCAAGGCATGCTGGGTGCAGAAAAACTTCATCTTCCCCTCTCACAATCAGTAATAACTGAAAGTCAGACACTCTTAGGCACTAGCCGTTTCAGGCCTTTATCAAGACAGTAGCTCTTGAACCATCTCTCTCTCGCTCTGTGATCCTAGCACTAGCATGCTCAGGATTTGGCTTTACCTTGGAGCCAGAGATATACCCGGTGAGGGCTTGCCCGGTGTGAGGCTTTTGAGCGTTTGGGAGCGTTCGGGACGTGAGTGGACGTTGGACAGGAAACTATGCGAATATGAAGCCTCCAACATTCCTGCTTCAGTGAGTGGTTCTTTCCATGGACATCTGACTCTTGGATTCCTCTCAACTTGCCTTCTGATAAAACATTTTGTGAGCAGCAGTTTCCTTCGACAGCTACAAGGTGGCGCTACATTCAGGTGAGAGCACAAGTATGCACAAAATGTTAGGGACTTTTGCCAGATTTATCGGTGGATCTTGCATATTTTTTCAGAGGCTAGATATTGCCTAGAAATGCTTTTTAACATAGAGATGCTGGAGTTACAATGTCTGGTCGGGCCTCAGCCCTTCCATTGTTTGCCCACTGTAACAAATTTATTACCAGCACATGTGTGTTGTGACTCTGCTTTATGAAACTTATCATATATTAGGACAATGTATGTAGCAGAAGGTGCGATTGAGATGTTTGCCCACGTATTTGTTTATTTTTTTATATATGGCTGATTAATCTGTTCGTGAAATTTCCATTTTGTGACATGTTGCATTACAATATATCCTGCTTGCAGAATATATAAGTATTTTCAGTGCGTTGGCTGGGAATCGAACCCGGGTCAACTGCTTGGGAAGCAGCTATGCTCACCACTATACCACCAACGCCCTCTGATGTGTTAGCTCTCGGTTCTAAATATTACGTTGCAGAAATCAATGACTATCTTGCACCAGCTTCAATGGTGCATTTGGTTTAGATACCAACATGAGAAGCAGTAGAACGTTTTTTGCAGAGGGTAAGGAACTGGGGATTGAAACCAAGGACAAAGTTGTGCAGAAGAGAAGAAATGAAAAGCAACAGTACAAATAGTAGAAATGAGCATATATAGGCAGCATGGGAAGCAAAGCAGGGAAGAGAAAGAGAACATTCCATGAAATGCCCAGGAGATAGATAAGAGCAGAACAAAAAGGGAAGAATGAAATTCAAAGCATGCCCAGAAAGTTGTGTGAAGCTCCCACCAGTCAGTCATTTATGGTTATAATTGTGTGTCTTTACTTTCAAAGTACAGGGTTGTACCTTTCACGATCACTCTTGTATTACACAGACACGAATAGTTGAGAAGTCTTTTCTCACATAGCTGGCACAAGCTTGCACTTTTCCTTTCTGGCTATGTGGAAATGACAGCTTGGTCCTTGGAAGGAAAATCAAGCAAAATTAGCAGAGGATGGTTTCGATCCATCGACCTCTGGGTTATGGGCCCAGCACGCTTCCGCTGCGCCACTCTGCTCCTTTGTGAAAGTGTTCTCTTTATGCAGATGAGGAGGCATTCAGAGAAGTGACGTGGGATTGGTCGGGCTCTCACCTCATTTGCCTAAGTATATCGCAAGGCATGCTGGGTGCAGAAAATCTTTATCTTCCCCTCTCACAATCAGTCACAACTGAAAGTCCAGACCCTCTTAGGCACTAGCCGTTTCAGGCCTTTAACAAGACAACAGCTCTCTGACGCTCTCTGTCTCTCTCTCTCTCTCTGTGATCCTAGTGCTTGCATGCTCAGTATTTGGCTTTTCCTGGGAGCCAGAGATCTACCCGGTGAGGGCTTGCCGGTATAAGGCTTTAGAGCGTTTGGGAGCGTTCGGTACATGAGAGGACGTTGGACTGGAAGCTATGCAAATTTGAAGCATCCAAACTTCCTGCTGCAGTCGGAGGCTCTTTCCATGGACATCTGCCTTTTGGATTCCTCTAAACTTGCCCTCTGATGAAACATTTTGTGAGCTGCAGTTACCTCCGACGGCTACAAGGTGGTGCTACATTCAGGTGAGGGCACAAGTATGCACAAAATGTTGGGGACTTTTGCCAGATTTATTGCTGGACCTTGCATATTTTTTTCAGAGGCTAAATATTGCCTAGGAAATGCTTTTTAACATAGAGATGCTGGAGTTAAAATGTCTGGTCGGGCCTCAGCCCTTTCATTGTCTGCCCACTGTAACATATTTTTTTACCAGTACATGTGAGTGGTGACTCTGCTTTATGAAACTTATCATATATTAGGACAATGAATATAGCAGAAGGGGCGATCGAAATGCTTGCCTACATATTTGTTTATTTTTTATATAATGGCTGATTAACCTCTTAATTATATTACCATTTTGTGAAATGTTGCTTTAAAATATATCCTGCTTGCAGAATATATAAGTATTTGTACTGCGTTGGCCGGGAATCGAACCCGGGTCAACTGCTTGGAAGGCAGCTATGCTCACCACTATACCACCAACGCCCTCTGATCTTTGCGCTCTCGGTTCTAAACATTAGGACCCTGAGTTCAATGACTATCATGCACCAGCTTCAATGGTGCATTTGGTTTAGATACCAACATGAAAAGCAATAGAAAGTTTTTGTAGAGGGTAAGGAACTGGGATTGAAACCAAGGACAAAGCTGTGCAGAAGAGAAGAATGGAAAGCAGCAATACAAATAATAGATATGAACACATAGAGGCAGCATGGGAAGCAAAGCAGGGAAGAGAAATAGAGAACATTCCATGAAATGCCCAGGAGATAGATAAGAGCAGAACAAAAAAGGGAAGAATGAAATTCAAAGCCTCCACATAAAAGTGTTTGAAGGTCCCACCAGTCATTCATGCTTATTATTGTGTGCCTTTACTTTCAAAGTACAGTGTGGAGCTTTTGACGATCCCTCTCTTGTATTTCAGCAGACACAGATAGTTGAGAAGTCTTTTCTCACATAGCTGGCACAAGCTTGCGCTTTTCCTTGCTGGTAGCGTGGAAATGACAGCTTGGTCCTTGGAAGTAAAATCAAGCAAAATTAGCAGAGGATGGTTTCGATCCATCGACCTCTGGGTTATGGGCCCAGCACGCTTCCGCTGCGCCACTCTGCTCCGTTGTGAAAGTGTTCTTTTTATGCAGATAAGGAGCATTAGGCAGAGTAGCATGGGATTGGTCTGGCTCTCACCTCATTTGCATAAGTATATCCCAAGGCATGCTGGGTGCAGAAAAACTTCATCTTCCCCTCTCACAATCAGTAATAACTGAAAGTCAGACACTCTTAGGCACTAGCCGTTTCAGGCCTTTATCAAGACAGTAGCTCTTGAACCATCTCTCTCTCGCTCTGTGATCCTAGCACTAGCATGCTCAGGATTTGGCTTTACCTTGGAGCCAGAGATATACCCGGTGAGGGCTTGCCCGGTGTGAGGCTTTTGAGCGTTTGGGAGCGTTCGGGACGTGAGTGGACGTTGGACAGGAAACTATGCGAATATGAAGCCTCCAACATTCCTGCTTCAGTGAGTGGTTCTTTCCATGGACATCTGACTCTTGGATTCCTCTCAACTTGCCTTCTGATAAAACATTTTGTGAGCAGCAGTTTCCTTCGACAGCTACAAGGTGGCGCTACATTCAGGTGAGAGCACAAGTATGCACAAAATGTTAGGGACTTTTGCCAGATTTATCGGTGGATCTTGCATATTTTTTCAGAGGCTAGATATTGCCTAGAAATGCTTTTTAACATAGAGATGCTGGAGTTACAATGTCTGGTCGGGCCTCAGCCCTTCCATTGTTTGCCCACTGTAACAAATTTATTACCAGCACATGTGTGTTGTGACTCTGCTTTATGAAACTTATCATATATTAGGACAATGTATGTAGCAGAAGGTGCGATTGAGATGTTTGCCCACGTATTTGTTTATTTTTTTATATATGGCTGATTAATCTGTTCGTGAAATTTCCATTTTGTGACATGTTGCATTACAATATATCCTGCTTGCAGAATATATAAGTATTTTCAGTGCGTTGGCTGGGAATCGAACCCGGGTCAACTGCTTGGGAAGCAGCTATGCTCACCACTATACCACCAACGCCCTCTGATGTGTTAGCTCTCGGTTCTAAATATTACGTTGCAGAAATCAATGACTATCTTGCACCAGCTTCAATGGTGCATTTGGTTTAGATACCAACATGAGAAGCAGTAGAACGTTTTTTGCAGAGGGTAAGGAACTGGGGATTGAAACCAAGGACAAAGTTGTGCAGAAGAGAAGAAATGAAAAGCAACAGTACAAATAGTAGAAATGAGCATATATAGGCAGCATGGGAAGCAAAGCAGGGAAGAGAAAGAGAACATTCCATGAAATGCCCAGGAGATAGATAAGAGCAGAACAAAAAGGGAAGAATGAAATTCAAAGCATGCCCAGAAAGTTGTGTGAAGCTCCCACCAGTCAGTCATTTATGGTTATAATTGTGTGTCTTTACTTTCAAAGTACAGGGTTGTACCTTTCACGATCACTCTTGTATTACACAGACACGAATAGTTGAGAAGTCTTTTCTCACATAGCTGGCACAAGCTTGCACTTTTCCTTTCTGGCTATGTGGAAATGACAGCTTGGTCCTTGGAAGGAAAATCAAGCAAAATTAGCAGAGGATGGTTTCGATCCATCGACCTCTGGGTTATGGGCCCAGCACGCTTCCGCTGCGCCACTCTGCTCCTTTGTGAAAGTGTTCTCTTTATGCAGATGAGGAGGCATTCAGAGAAGTGACGTGGGATTGGTCGGGCTCTCACCTCATTTGCCTAAGTATATCGCAAGGCATGCTGGGTGCAGAAAATCTTTATCTTCCCCTCTCACAATCAGTCACAACTGAAAGTCCAGACCCTCTTAGGCACTAGCCGTTTCAGGCCTTTAACAAGACAACAGCTCTCTGACGCTCTCTGTCTCTCTCTCTCTCTCTGTGATCCTAGTGCTTGCATGCTCAGTATTTGGCTTTTCCTGGGAGCCAGAGATCTACCCGGTGAGGGCTTGCCGGTATAAGGCTTTAGAGCGTTTGGGAGCGTTCGGTACATGAGAGGACGTTGGACTGGAAGCTATGCAAATTTGAAGCATCCAAACTTCCTGCTGCAGTCGGAGGCTCTTTCCATGGACATCTGCCTTTTGGATTCCTCTAAACTTGCCCTCTGATGAAACATTTTGTGAGCTGCAGTTACCTCCGACGGCTACAAGGTGGTGCTACATTCAGGTGAGGGCACAAGTATGCACAAAATGTTGGGGACTTTTGCCAGATTTATTGCTGGACCTTGCATATTTTTTTCAGAGGCTAAATATTGCCTAGGAAATGCTTTTTAACATAGAGATGCTGGAGTTAAAATGTCTGGTCGGGCCTCAGCCCTTTCATTGTCTGCCCACTGTAACATATTTTTTTACCAGTACATGTGAGTGGTGACTCTGCTTTATGAAACTTATCATATATTAGGACAATGAATATAGCAGAAGGGGCGATCGAAATGCTTGCCTACATATTTGTTTATTTTTTATATAATGGCTGATTAACCTCTTAATTATATTACCATTTTGTGAAATGTTGCTTTAAAATATATCCTGCTTGCAGAATATATAAGTATTTG
Organism: Lissotriton vulgaris; assembly: GCF_964263255.1. Lineage (NCBI taxonomy): Eukaryota > Metazoa > Chordata > Amphibia > Caudata > Salamandridae > Lissotriton > Lissotriton vulgaris. Next base: position 540,439,772 of record NC_141697.1, read on the forward strand.
TACTGCGTTGGCCGGGAATCGAACCCGGGTCAACTGCTTGGAAGGCAGCTATGCTCACCACTATACCACCAACGCCCTCTGATCTTTGTGCTCTCGGTTCTAAACATTAGGACCCTGAGTTCAATGACTATCATGCACCAGCTTCAATGGTGCATTTGGTTTAGATACCAACATGAAAAGCAATAGAAAGTTTTTGTAGAGGGTAAGGAACTGGGATTGAAACCAAGGACAAAGCTGTGCAGAAGAGAAGAATGGAAAGCAGCAATACAAATAATAGATATGAACACATAGAGGCAGCATGGGAAGCAAAGCAGGGAAGAGAAATAGAGAACATTCCATGAAATGCCCAGGAGATAGATAAGAGCAGAACAAAAAAGGGAAGAATGAAATTCAAAGCCTCCACATAAAAGTGTTTGAAGGTCCCACCAGTCATTCATGCTTATTATTGTGTGCCTTTACTTTCAAAGTACAGTGTGGAGCTTTTGACGATCCCTCTCTTGTATTTCAGCAGACACAGATAGTTGAGAAGTCTTTTCTCACATAGCTGGCACAAGCTTGCGCTTTTCCTTGCTGGTAGCGTGGAAATGACAGCTTGGTCCTTGGAAGTAAAATCAAGCAAAATTAGCAGAGGATGGTTTTGATCCATCGACCTCTGGGTTATGGGCCCAGCACGCTTCCGCTGCGCCACTCTGCTCCGTTGTGAAAGTGTTCTTTTTATGCAGATAAGGAGCATTAGGCAGAGTAGCATGGGATTGGTCTGGCTCTCACCTCATTTGCATAAGTATATCCCAAGGCATGCTGGGTGCAGAAAAACTTCATCTTCCCCTCTCACAATCAGTCATAACTGAAAGTCAGACACTCTTAGGCACTAGCCGTTTCAGGCCTTTATCAAGACAGTAGCTCTTGAACCATCTCTCTCTCGCTCTGTGATCCTAGCACTAGCATGCTCAGGATTTGGCTTTACCTTGGAGCCAGAGATATACCCGGTGAGGGCTTGCCCGGTGTGAGGCTTTTGAGCGTTTGGGAGCGTTCGGGACGTGAGTGGACGTTGGACAGGAAACTATGCGAATATGAAGCCTCCAACATTCCTGCTTCAGTGAGTGGTTCTTTCCATGGACATCTGACTCTTGGATTCCTCTCAACTTGCCTTCTGATAAAACATTTTGTGAGCAGCAGTTTCCTTCGACAGCTACAAGGTGGCGCTACATTCAGGTGAGAGCACAAGTATGCACAAAATGTTAGGGACTTTTGCCAGATTTATCGGTGGATCTTGCATATTTTTTTCAGAGGCTAGATATTGCCTAGAAATGCTTTTTAACATAGAGATGCTGGAGTTACAATGTCTGGTCGGGCCTCAGCCCTTCCATTGTTTGCCCACTGTAACAAATTTATTACCAGCACATGTGTGTTGTGACTCTGCTTTATGAAACTTATCATATATTAGGACAATGTATGTAGCAGAAGGTGCGATTGAGATGTTTGCCCACGTATTTGTTTATTTTTTTATATATGGCTGATTAATCTGTTCGTGAAATTTCCATTTTGTGACATGTTGCATTACAATATATCCTGCTTGCAGAATATATAAGTATTTTCAGTGCGTTGGCCGGGAATCGAACCCGGGTCAACTGCTTGGGAAGCAGCTATGCTCACCACTATACCACCAACGCCCTCTGATGTGTTAGCTCTCGGTTCTAAATATTACGTTGCAGAAATCAATGACTATCTTGCACCAGCTTCAATGGTGCATTTGGTTTAGATACCAACATGAGAAGCAGTAGAACGTTTTTTGCAGAGGGTAAGGAACTGGGGATTGAAACCAAGGACAAAGTTGTGCAGAAGAGAAGAAATGAAAAGCAACAGTACAAATAGTAGAAATGAGCATATATAGGCAGCATGGGAAGCAAAGCAGGGAAGAGAAAGAGAACATTCCATGAAATGCCCAGGAGATAGATAAGAGCAGAACAAAAAGGGAAGAATGAAATTCAAAGCATGCCCAGAAAGTTGTGTGAAGCTCCCACCAGTCATTTATGGTTATAATTGTGTGTCTTTACTTTCAAAGTACAGGGTTGTACCTTTCACGATCACTCTTGTATTACACAGACACGAATAGTTGAGAAGTCTTTTCTCACATAGCTGGTACAAGCTTGCACTTTTCCTTTCTGGCTATGTGGAAATGACAGCTTGGTCCTTGGAAGGAAAATCAAGCAAAATTAGCAGAGGATGGTTTCGATCCATCGACCTCTGGGTTATGGGCCCAGCACGCTTCCGCTGCGCCACTCTGCTCCTTTGTGAAAGTGTTCTGTTTATGCAGATGAGGAGGCATTCAGAGAAGTGACGTGGGATTGGTCGGGCTCTCACCTCATTTGCCTAAGTATATCGCAAGGCATGCTGGGTGCAGAAAATCTTTATCTTCCCCTCTCACAATCAGTCACAACTGAAAGTCCAGACCCTCTTATTCACTAGCCGTTTCAGGCCTTTAACAAGACAACAGCTCTCCGACGCTCTCTGTCTCTCTCTCTCTCTGTGATCCTAGTGCTTGCATGCTCAGTATTTGGCTTTACCTGGGAGCCAGAGATCTACCCGGTGAGGGCTTGCCGGTATAAGGCTTTAGAGCGTTTGGGAGCGTTCGGTACATGAGAGGACGTTGGACTGGAAGCTATGCAAATTTGAAGCATCCAAACTTCCTGCTGCAGTCGGAGGCTCTTTCCATGGACATCTGCCTTTTGGATTCCTCTAAACTTGCCCTCTGATGAAACATTTTGTGAGCTGCAGTTACCTCCGACGGCTACAAGGTGGTGCTACATTCAGGTGAGGGCACAAGTATGCACAAAATGTTGGGGACTTTTGCCAGATTTATTGCTGGATCTTGCATATTTTTTTCAGAGGCTAAATATTGCCTAGGAAATGCTTTTTAACATAGAGATGCTGGAGTTAAAATGTCTGGTCGGGCCTCAGCCCTTTCATTGTCTGCCCACTGTAACATATTTTTTTACCAGTACATGTGAGTGGTGACTCTGCTTTATGAAACTTATCATATATTAGGACAATGAATATAGCAGAAGGGGCGATCGAAATGCTTGCCTACATATTTGTTTATTTTTTATATAATGGCTGATTAACCTCTTAATTATATTACCATTTTGTGAAATGTTGCTTTAAAATATATCCTGCTTGCAGAATATATAAGTATTTGTACTGCGTTGGCCGGGAATCGAACCCGGGTCAACTGCTTGGAAGGCAGCTATGCTCACCACTATACCACCAACGCCCTCTGATCTTTGCGCTCTCGGTTCTAAACATTAGGACCCTGAGTTCAATGACTATCATGCACCAGCTTCAATGGTGCATTTGGTTTAGATACCAACATGAAAAGCAATAGAAAGTTTTTGTAGAGGGTAAGGAACTGGGATTGAAACCAAGGACAAAGCTGTGCAGAAGAGAAGAATGGAAAGCAGCAATACAAATAATAGATATGAACACATAGAGGCAGCATGGGAAGCAAAGCAGGGAAGAGAAATAGAGAACATTCCATGAAATGCCCAGGAGATAGATAAGAGCAGAACAAAAAAGGGAAGAATGAAATTCAAAGCCTCCACATAAAAGTGTTTGAAGGTCCCACCAGTCATTCATGCTTATTATTGTGTGCCTTTACTTTCAAAGTACAGTGTGGAGCTTTTGACGATCCCTCTCTTGTATTTCAGCAGACACAGATAGTTGAGAAGTCTTTTCTCACATAGCTGGCACAAGCTTGCGCTTTTCCTTGCTGGTAGCGTGGAAATGACAGCTTGGTCCTTGGAAGTAAAATCAAGCAAAATTAGCAGAGGATGGTTTCGATCCATCGACCTCTGGGTTATGGGCCCAGCACGCTTCCGCTGCGCCACTCTGCTCCGTTGTGAAAGTGTTCTTTTTATGCAGATAAGGAGCATTAGGCAGAGTAGCATGGGATTGGTCTGGCTCTCACCTCATTTGCATAAGTATATCCCAAGGCATGCTGGGTGCAGAAAAACTTCATCTTCCCCTCTCACAATCAGTAATAACTGAAAGTCAGACACTCTTAGGCACTAGCCGTTTCAGGCCTTTATCAAGACAGTAGCTCTTGAACCATCTCTCTCTCGCTCTGTGATCCTAGCACTAGCATGCTCAGGATTTGGCTTTACCTTGGAGCCAGAGATATACCCGGTGAGGGCTTGCCCGGTGTGAGGCTTTTGAGCGTTTGGGAGCGTTCGGGACGTGAGTGGACGTTGGACAGGAAACTATGCGAATATGAAGCCTCCAACATTCCTGCTTCAGTGAGTGGTTCTTTCCATGGACATCTGACTCTTGGATTCCTCTCAACTTGCCTTCTGATAAAACATTTTGTGAGCAGCAGTTTCCTTCGACAGCTACAAGGTGGCGCTACATTCAGGTGAGAGCACAAGTATGCACAAAATGTTAGGGACTTTTGCCAGATTTATCGGTGGATCTTGCATATTTTTTCAGAGGCTAGATATTGCCTAGAAATGCTTTTTAACATAGAGATGCTGGAGTTACAATGTCTGGTCGGGCCTCAGCCCTTCCATTGTTTGCCCACTGTAACAAATTTATTACCAGCACATGTGTGTTGTGACTCTGCTTTATGAAACTTATCATATATTAGGACAATGTATGTAGCAGAAGGTGCGATTGAGATGTTTGCCCACGTATTTGTTTATTTTTTTATATATGGCTGATTAATCTGTTCGTGAAATTTCCATTTTGTGACATGTTGCATTACAATATATCCTGCTTGCAGAATATATAAGTATTTTCAGTGCGTTGGCTGGGAATCGAACCCGGGTCAACTGCTTGGGAAGCAGCTATGCTCACCACTATACCACCAACGCCCTCTGATGTGTTAGCTCTCGGTTCTAAATATTACGTTGCAGAAATCAATGACTATCTTGCACCAGCTTCAATGGTGCATTTGGTTTAGATACCAACATGAGAAGCAGTAGAACGTTTTTTGCAGAGGGTAAGGAACTGGGGATTGAAACCAAGGACAAAGTTGTGCAGAAGAGAAGAAATGAAAAGCAACAGTACAAATAGTAGAAATGAGCATATATAGGCAGCATGGGAAGCAAAGCAGGGAAGAGAAAGAGAACATTCCATGAAATGCCCAGGAGATAGATAAGAGCAGAACAAAAAGGGAAGAATGAAATTCAAAGCATGCCCAGAAAGTTGTGTGAAGCTCCCACCAGTCAGTCATTTATGGTTATAATTGTGTGTCTTTACTTTCAAAGTACAGGGTTGTACCTTTCACGATCACTCTTGTATTACACAGACACGAATAGTTGAGAAGTCTTTTCTCACATAGCTGGCACAAGCTTGCACTTTTCCTTTCTGGCTATGTGGAAATGACAGCTTGGTCCTTGGAAGGAAAATCAAGCAAAATTAGCAGAGGATGGTTTCGATCCATCGACCTCTGGGTTATGGGCCCAGCACGCTTCCGCTGCGCCACTCTGCTCCTTTGTGAAAGTGTTCTCTTTATGCAGATGAGGAGGCATTCAGAGAAGTGACGTGGGATTGGTCGGGCTCTCACCTCATTTGCCTAAGTATATCGCAAGGCATGCTGGGTGCAGAAAATCTTTATCTTCCCCTCTCACAATCAGTCACAACTGAAAGTCCAGACCCTCTTAGGCACTAGCCGTTTCAGGCCTTTAACAAGACAACAGCTCTCTGACGCTCTCTGTCTCTCTCTCTCTCTCTGTGATCCTAGTGCTTGCATGCTCAGTATTTGGCTTTTCCTGGGAGCCAGAGATCTACCCGGTGAGGGCTTGCCGGTATAAGGCTTTAGAGCGTTTGGGAGCGTTCGGTACATGAGAGGACGTTGGACTGGAAGCTATGCAAATTTGAAGCATCCAAACTTCCTGCTGCAGTCGGAGGCTCTTTCCATGGACATCTGCCTTTTGGATTCCTCTAAACTTGCCCTCTGATGAAACATTTTGTGAGCTGCAGTTACCTCCGACGGCTACAAGGTGGTGCTACATTCAGGTGAGGGCACAAGTATGCACAAAATGTTGGGGACTTTTGCCAGATTTATTGCTGGACCTTGCATATTTTTTTCAGAGGCTAAATATTGCCTAGGAAATGCTTTTTAACATAGAGATGCTGGAGTTAAAATGTCTGGTCGGGCCTCAGCCCTTTCATTGTCTGCCCACTGTAACATATTTTTTTACCAGTACATGTGAGTGGTGACTCTGCTTTATGAAACTTATCATATATTAGGACAATGAATATAGCAGAAGGGGCGATCGAAATGCTTGCCTACATATTTGTTTATTTTTTATATAATGGCTGATTAACCTCTTAATTATATTACCATTTTGTGAAATGTTGCTTTAAAATATATCCTGCTTGCAGAATATATAAGTATTTGTACTGCGTTGGCCGGGAATCGAACCCGGGTCAACTGCTTGGAAGGCAGCTATGCTCACCACTATACCACCAACGCCCTCTGATCTTTGTGCTCTCGGTTCTAAACATTAGGACCCTGAGTTCAATGACTATCATGCACCAGCTTCAATGGTGCATTTGGTTTAGATACCAACATGAAAAGCAATAGAAAGTTTTTGTAGAGGGTAAGGAACTGGGATTGAAACCAAGGACAAAGCTGTGCAGAAGAGAAGAATGGAAAGCAGCAATACAAATAATAGATATGAACACATAGAGGCAGCATGGGAAGCAAAGCAGGGAAGAGAAATAGAGAACATTCCATGAAATGCCCAGGAGATAGATAAGAGCAGAACAAAAAAGGGAAGAATGAAATTCAAAGCCTCCACATAAAAGTGTTTGAAGGTCCCACCAGTCATTCATGCTTATTATTGTGTGCCTTTACTTTCAAAGTACAGTGTGGAGCTTTTGACGATCCCTCTCTTGTATTTCAGCAGACACAGATAGTTGAGAAGTCTTTTCTCACATAGCTGGCACAAGCTTGCGCTTTTCCTTGCTGGTAGCGTGGAAATGACAGCTTGGTCCTTGGAAGTAAAATCAAGCAAAATTAGCAGAGGATGGTTTTGATCCATCGACCTCTGGGTTATGGGCCCAGCACGCTTCCGCTGCGCCACTCTGCTCCGTTGTGAAAGTGTTCTTTTTATGCAGATAAGGAGCATTAGGCAGAGTAGCATGGGATTGGTCTGGCTCTCACCTCATTTGCATAAGTATATCCCAAGGCATGCTGGGTGCAGAAAAACTTCATCTTCCCCTCTCACAATCAGTCATAACTGAAAGTCAGACACTCTTAGGCACTAGCCGTTTCAGGCCTTTATCAAGACAGTAGCTCTTGAACCATCTCTCTCTCGCTCTGTGATCCTAGCACTAGCATGCTCAGGATTTGGCTTTACCTTGGAGCCAGAGATATACCCGGTGAGGGCTTGCCCGGTGTGAGGCTTTTGAGCGTTTGGGAGCGTTCGGGACGTGAGTGGACGTTGGACAGGAAACTATGCGAATATGAAGCCTCCAACATTCCTGCTTCAGTGAGTGGTTCTTTCCATGGACATCTGACTCTTGGATTCCTCTCAACTTGCCTTCTGATAAAACATTTTGTGAGCAGCAGTTTCCTTCGACAGCTACAAGGTGGCGCTACATTCAGGTGAGAGCACAAGTATGCACAAAATGTTAGGGACTTTTGCCAGATTTATCGGTGGATCTTGCATATTTTTTTCAGAGGCTAGATATTGCCTAGAAATGCTTTTTAACATAGAGATGCTGGAGTTACAATGTCTGGTCGGGCCTCAGCCCTTCCATTGTTTGCCCACTGTAACAAATTTATTACCAGCACATGTGTGTTGTGACTCTGCTTTATGAAACTTATCATATATTAGGACAATGTATGTAGCAGAAGGTGCGATTGAGATGTTTGCCCACGTATTTGTTTATTTTTTTATATATGGCTGATTAATCTGTTCGTGAAATTTCCATTTTGTGACATGTTGCATTACAATATATCCTGCTTGCAGAATATATAAGTATTTTCAGTGCGTTGGCCGGGAATCGAACCCGGGTCAACTGCTTGGGAAGCAGCTATGCTCACCACTATACCACCAACGCCCTCTGATGTGTTAGCTCTCGGTTCTAAATATTACGTTGCAGAAATCAATGACTATCTTGCACCAGCTTCAATGGTGCATTTGGTTTAGATACCAACATGAGAAGCAGTAGAACGTTTTTTGCAGAGGGTAAGGAACTGGGGATTGAAACCAAGGACAAAGTTGTGCAGAAGAGAAGAAATGAAAAGCAACAGTACAAATAGTAGAAATGAGCATATATAGGCAGCATGGGAAGCAAAGCAGGGAAGAGAAAGAGAACATTCCATGAAATGCCCAGGAGATAGATAAGAGCAGAACAAAAAGGGAAGAATGAAATTCAAAGCATGCCCAGAAAGTTGTGTGAAGCTCCCACCAGTCATTTATGGTTATAATTGTGTGTCTTTACTTTCAAAGTACAGGGTTGTACCTTTCACGATCACTCTTGTATTACACAGACACGAATAGTTGAGAAGTCTTTTCTCACATAGCTGGTACAAGCTTGCACTTTTCCTTTCTGGCTATGTGGAAATGACAGCTTGGTCCTTGGAAGGAAAATCAAGCAAAATTAGCAGAGGATGGTTTCGATCCATCGACCTCTGGGTTATGGGCCCAGCACGCTTCCGCTGCGCCACTCTGCTCCTTTGTGAAAGTGTTCTGTTTATGCAGATGAGGAGGCATTCAGAGAAGTGACGTGGGATTGGTCGGGCTCTCACCTCATTTGCCTAAGTATATCGCAAGGCATGCTGGGTGCAGAAAATCTTTATCTTCCCCTCTCACAATCAGTCACAACTGAAAGTCCAGACCCTCTTATTCACTAGCCGTTTCAGGCCTTTAACAAGACAACAGCTCTCCGACGCTCTCTGTCTCTCTCTCTCTCTGTGATCCTAGTGCTTGCATGCTCAGTATTTGGCTTTACCTGGGAGCCAGAGATCTACCCGGTGAGGGCTTGCCGGTATAAGGCTTTAGAGCGTTTGGGAGCGTTCGGTACATGAGAGGACGTTGGACTGGAAGCTATGCAAATTTGAAGCATCCAAACTTCCTGCTGCAGTCGGAGGCTCTTTCCATGGACATCTGCCTTTTGGATTCCTCTAAACTTGCCCTCTGATGAAACATTTTGTGAGCTGCAGTTACCTCCGACGGCTACAAGGTGGTGCTACATTCAGGTGAGGGCACAAGTATGCACAAAATGTTGGGGACTTTTGCCAGATTTATTGCTGGATCTTGCATATTTTTTTCAGAGGCTAAATATTGCCTAGGAAATGCTTTTTAACATAGAGATGCTGGAGTTAAAATGTCTGGTCGGGCCTCAGCCCTTTCATTGTCTGCCCACTGTAACATATTTTTTTACCAGTACATGTGAGTGGTGACTCTGCTTTATGAAACTTATCATATATTAGGACAATGAATATAGCAGAAGGGGCGATCGAAATGCTTGCCTACATATTTGTTTATTTTTTATATAATGGCTGATTAACCTCTTAATTATATTACCATTTTGTGAAATGTTGCTTTAAAATATATCCTGCTTGCAGAATATATAAGTATTTGTACTGCGTTGGCCGGGAATCGAACCCGGGTCAACTGCTTGGAAGGCAGCTATGCTCACCACTATACCACCAACGCCCTCTGATCTTTGCGCTCTCGGTTCTAAACATTAGGACCCTGAGTTCAATGACTATCATGCACCAGCTTCAATGGTGCATTTGGTTTAGATACCAACATGAAAAGCAATAGAAAGTTTTTGTAGAGGGTAAGGAACTGGGATTGAAACCAAGGACAAAGCTGTGCAGAAGAGAAGAATGGAAAGCAGCAATACAAATAATAGATATGAACACATAGAGGCAGCATGGGAAGCAAAGCAGGGAAGAGAAATAGAGAACATTCCATGAAATGCCCAGGAGATAGATAAGAGCAGAACAAAAAAGGGAAGAATGAAATTCAAAGCCTCCACATAAAAGTGTTTGAAGGTCCCACCAGTCATTCATGCTTATTATTGTGTGCCTTTACTTTCAAAGTACAGTGTGGAGCTTTTGACGATCCCTCTCTTGTATTTCAGCAGACACAGATAGTTGAGAAGTCTTTTCTCACATAGCTGGCACAAGCTTGCGCTTTTCCTTGCTGGTAGCGTGGAAATGACAGCTTGGTCCTTGGAAGTAAAATCAAGCAAAATTAGCAGAGGATGGTTTCGATCCATCGACCTCTGGGTTATGGGCCCAGCACGCTTCCGCTGCGCCACTCTGCTCCGTTGTGAAAGTGTTCTTTTTATGCAGATAAGGAGCATTAGGCAGAGTAGCATGGGATTGGTCTGGCTCTCACCTCATTTGCATAAGTATATCCCAAGGCATGCTGGGTGCAGAAAAACTTCATCTTCCCCTCTCACAATCAGTAATAACTGAAAGTCAGACACTCTTAGGCACTAGCCGTTTCAGGCCTTTATCAAGACAGTAGCTCTTGAACCATCTCTCTCTCGCTCTGTGATCCTAGCACTAGCATGCTCAGGATTTGGCTTTACCTTGGAGCCAGAGATATACCCGGTGAGGGCTTGCCCGGTGTGAGGCTTTTGAGCGTTTGGGAGCGTTCGGGACGTGAGTGGACGTTGGACAGGAAACTATGCGAATATGAAGCCTCCAACATTCCTGCTTCAGTGAGTGGTTCTTTCCATGGACATCTGACTCTTGGATTCCTCTCAACTTGCCTTCTGATAAAACATTTTGTGAGCAGCAGTTTCCTTCGACAGCTACAAGGTGGCGCTACATTCAGGTGAGAGCACAAGTATGCACAAAATGTTAGGGACTTTTGCCAGATTTATCGGTGGATCTTGCATATTTTTTCAGAGGCTAGATATTGCCTAGAAATGCTTTTTAACATAGAGATGCTGGAGTTACAATGTCTGGTCGGGCCTCAGCCCTTCCATTGTTTGCCCACTGTAACAAATTTATTACCAGCACATGTGTGTTGTGACTCTGCTTTATGAAACTTATCATATATTAGGACAATGTATGTAGCAGAAGGTGCGATTGAGATGTTTGCCCACGTATTTGTTTATTTTTTTATATATGGCTGATTAATCTGTTCGTGAAATTTCCATTTTGTGACATGTTGCATTACAATATATCCTGCTTGCAGAATATATAAGTATTTTCAGTGCGTTGGCTGGGAATCGAACCCGGGTCAACTGCTTGGGAAGCAGCTATGCTCACCACTATACCACCAACGCCCTCTGATGTGTTAGCTCTCGGTTCTAAATATTACGTTGCAGAAATCAATGACTATCTTGCACCAGCTTCAATGGTGCATTTGGTTTAGATACCAACATGAGAAGCAGTAGAACGTTTTTTGCAGAGGGTAAGGAACTGGGGATTGAAACCAAGGACAAAGTTGTGCAGAAGAGAAGAAATGAAAAGCAACAGTACAAATAGTAGAAATGAGCATATATAGGCAGCATGGGAAGCAAAGCAGGGAAGAGAAAGAGAACATTCCATGAAATGCCCAGGAGATAGATAAGAGCAGAACAAAAAGGGAAGAATGAAATTCAAAGCATGCCCAGAAAGTTGTGTGAAGCTCCCACCAGTCAGTCATTTATGGTTATAATTGTGTGTCTTTACTTTCAAAGTACAGGGTTGTACCTTTCACGATCACTCTTGTATTACACAGACACGAATAGTTGAGAAGTCTTTTCTCACATAGCTGGCACAAGCTTGCACTTTTCCTTTCTGGCTATGTGGAAATGACAGCTTGGTCCTTGGAAGGAAAATCAAGCAAAATTAGCAGAGGATGGTTTCGATCCATCGACCTCTGGGTTATGGGCCCAGCACGCTTCCGCTGCGCCACTCTGCTCCTTTGTGAAAGTGTTCTCTTTATGCAGATGAGGAGGCATTCAGAGAAGTGACGTGGGATTGGTCGGGCTCTCACCTCATTTGCCTAAGTATATCGCAAGGCATGCTGGGTGCAGAAAATCTTTATCTTCCCCTCTCACAATCAGTCACAACTGAAAGTCCAGACCCTCTTAGGCACTAGCCGTTTCAGGCCTTTAACAAGACAACAGCTCTCTGACGCTCTCTGTCTCTCTCTCTCTCTCTGTGATCCTAGTGCTTGCATGCTCAGTATTTGGCTTTTCCTGGGAGCCAGAGATCTACCCGGTGAGGGCTTGCCGGTATAAGGCTTTAGAGCGTTTGGGAGCGTTCGGTACATGAGAGGACGTTGGACTGGAAGCTATGCAAATTTGAAGCATCCAAACTTCCTGCTGCAGTCGGAGGCTCTTTCCATGGACATCTGCCTTTTGGATTCCTCTAAACTTGCCCTCTGATGAAACATTTTGTGAGCTGCAGTTACCTCCGACGGCTACAAGGTGGTGCTACATTCAGGTGAGGGCACAAGTATGCACAAAATGTTGGGGACTTTTGCCAGATTTATTGCTGGACCTTGCATATTTTTTTCAGAGGCTAAATATTGCCTAGGAAATGCTTTTTAACATAGAGATGCTGGAGTTAAAATGTCTGGTCGGGCCTCAGCCCTTTCATTGTCTGCCCACTGTAACATATTTTTTTACCAGTACATGTGAGTGGTGACTCTGCTTTATGAAACTTATCATATATTAGGACAATGAATATAGCAGAAGGGGCGATCGAAATGCTTGCCTACATATTTGTTTATTTTTTATATAATGGCTGATTAACCTCTTAATTATATTACCATTTTGTGAAATGTTGCTTTAAAATATATCCTGCTTGCAGAATATATAAGTATTTGTACTGCGTTGGCCGGGAATCGAACCCGGGTCAACTGCTTGGAAGGCAGCTATGCTCACCACTATACCACCAACGCCCTCTGATCTTTGTGCTCTCGGTTCTAAACATTAGGACCCTGAGTTCAATGACTATCATGCACCAGCTTCAATGGTGCATTTGGTTTAGATACCAACATGAAAAGCAATAGAAAGTTTTTGTAGAGGGTAAGGAACTGGGATTGAAACCAAGGACAAAGCTGTGCAGAAGAGAAGAATGGAAAGCAGCAATACAAATAATAGATATGAACACATAGAGGCAGCATGGGAAGCAAAGCAGGGAAGAGAAATAGAGAACATTCCATGAAATGCCCAGGAGATAGATAAGAGCAGAACAAAAAAGGGAAGAATGAAATTCAAAGCCTCCACATAAAAGTGTTTGAAGGTCCCACCAGTCATTCATGCTTATTATTGTGTGCCTTTACTTTCAAAGTACAGTGTGGAGCTTTTGACGATCCCTCTCTTGTATTTCAGCAGACACAGATAGTTGAGAAGTCTTTTCTCACATAGCTGGCACAAGCTTGCGCTTTTCCTTGCTGGTAGCGTGGAAATGACAGCTTGGTCCTTGGAAGTAAAATCAAGCAAAATTAGCAGAGGATGGTTTTGATCCATCGACCTCTGGGTTATGGGCCCAGCACGCTTCCGCTGCGCCACTCTGCTCCGTTGTGAAAGTGTTCTTTTTATGCAGATAAGGAGCATTAGGCAGAGTAGCATGGGATTGGTCTGGCTCTCACCTCATTTGCATAAGTATATCCCAAGGCATGCTGGGTGCAGAAAAACTTCATCTTCCCCTCTCACAATCAGTCATAACTGAAAGTCAGACACTCTTAGGCACTAGCCGTTTCAGGCCTTTATCAAGACAGTAGCTCTTGAACCATCTCTCTCTCGCTCTGTGATCCTAGCACTAGCATGCTCAGGATTTGGCTTTACCTTGGAGCCAGAGATATACCCGGTGAGGGCTTGCCCGGTGTGAGGCTTTTGAGCGTTTGGGAGCGTTCGGGACGTGAGTGGACGTTGGACAGGAAACTATGCGAATATGAAGCCTCCAACATTCCTGCTTCAGTGAGTGGTTCTTTCCATGGACATCTGACTCTTGGATTCCTCTCAACTTGCCTTCTGATAAAACATTTTGTGAGCAGCAGTTTCCTTCGACAGCTACAAGGTGGCGCTACATTCAGGTGAGAGCACAAGTATGCACAAAATGTTAGGGACTTTTGCCAGATTTATCGGTGGATCTTGCATATTTTTTTCAGAGGCTAGATATTGCCTAGAAATGCTTTTTAACATAGAGATGCTGGAGTTACAATGTCTGGTCGGGCCTCAGCCCTTCCATTGTTTGCCCACTGTAACAAATTTATTACCAGCACATGTGTGTTGTGACTCTGCTTTATGAAACTTATCATATATTAGGACAATGTATGTAGCAGAAGGTGCGATTGAGATGTTTGCCCACGTATTTGTTTATTTTTTTATATATGGCTGATTAATCTGTTCGTGAAATTTCCATTTTGTGACATGTTGCATTACAATATATCCTGCTTGCAGAATATATAAGTATTTTCAGTGCGTTGGCCGGGAATCGAACCCGGGTCAACTGCTTGGGAAGCAGCTATGCTCACCACTATACCACCAACGCCCTCTGATGTGTTAGCTCTCGGTTCTAAATATTACGTTGCAGAAATCAATGACTATCTTGCACCAGCTTCAATGGTGCATTTGGTTTAGATACCAACATGAGAAGCAGTAGAACGTTTTTTGCAGAGGGTAAGGAACTGGGGATTGAAACCAAGGACAAAGTTGTGCAGAAGAGAAGAAATGAAAAGCAACAGTACAAATAGTAGAAATGAGCATATATAGGCAGCATGGGAAGCAAAGCAGGGAAGAGAAAGAGAACATTCCATGAAATGCCCAGGAGATAGATAAGAGCAGAACAAAAAGGGAAGAATGAAATTCAAAGCATGCCCAGAAAGTTGTGTGAAGCTCCCACCAGTCATTTATGGTTATAATTGTGTGTCTTTACTTTCAAAGTACAGGGTTGTACCTTTCACGATCACTCTTGTATTACACAGACACGAATAGTTGAGAAGTCTTTTCTCACATAGCTGGTACAAGCTTGCACTTTTCCTTTCTGGCTATGTGGAAATGACAGCTTGGTCCTTGGAAGGAAAATCAAGCAAAATTAGCAGAGGATGGTTTCGATCCATCGACCTCTGGGTTATGGGCCCAGCACGCTTCCGCTGCGCCACTCTGCTCCTTTGTGAAAGTGTTCTGTTTATGCAGATGAGGAGGCATTCAGAGAAGTGACGTGGGATTGGTCGGGCTCTCACCTCATTTGCCTAAGTATATCGCAAGGCATGCTGGGTGCAGAAAATCTTTATCTTCCCCTCTCACAATCAGTCACAACTGAAAGTCCAGACCCTCTTATTCACTAGCCGTTTCAGGCCTTTAACAAGACAACAGCTCTCCGACGCTCTCTGTCTCTCTCTCTCTCTGTGATCCTAGTGCTTGCATGCTCAGTATTTGGCTTTACCTGGGAGCCAGAGATCTACCCGGTGAGGGCTTGCCGGTATAAGGCTTTAGAGCGTTTGGGAGCGTTCGGTACATGAGAGGACGTTGGACTGGAAGCTATGCAAATTTGAAGCATCCAAACTTCCTGCTGCAGTCGGAGGCTCTTTCCATGGACATCTGCCTTTTGGATTCCTCTAAACTTGCCCTCTGATGAAACATTTTGTGAGCTGCAGTTACCTCCGACGGCTACAAGGTGGTGCTACATTCAGGTGAGGGCACAAGTATGCACAAAATGTTGGGGACTTTTGCCAGATTTATTGCTGGATCTTGCATATTTTTTTCAGAGGCTAAATATTGCCTAGGAAATGCTTTTTAACATAGAGATGCTGGAGTTAAAATGTCTGGTCGGGCCTCAGCCCTTTCATTGTCTGCCCACTGTAACATATTTTTTTACCAGTACATGTGAGTGGTGACTCTGCTTTATGAAACTTATCATATATTAGGACAATGAATATAGCAGAAGGGGCGATCGAAATGCTTGCCTACATATTTGTTTATTTTTTATATAATGGCTGATTAACCTCTTAATTATATTACCATTTTGTGAAATGTTGCTTTAAAATATATCCTGCTTGCAGAATATATAAGTATTTGTACTGCGTTGGCCGGGAATCGAACCCGGGTCAACTGCTTGGAAGGCAGCTATGCTCACCACTATACCACCAACGCCCTCTGATCTTTGCGCTCTCGGTTCTAAACATTAGGACCCTGAGTTCAATGACTATCATGCACCAGCTTCAATGGTGCATTTGGTTTAGATACCAACATGAAAAGCAATAGAAAGTTTTTGTAGAGGGTAAGGAACTGGGATTGAAACCAAGGACAAAGCTGTGCAGAAGAGAAGAATGGAAAGCAGCAATACAAATAATAGATATGAACACATAGAGGCAGCATGGGAAGCAAAGCAGGGAAGAGAAATAGAGAACATTCCATGAAATGCCCAGGAGATAGATAAGAGCAGAACAAAAAAGGGAAGAATGAAATTCAAAGCCTCCACATAAAAGTGTTTGAAGGTCCCACCAGTCATTCATGCTTATTATTGTGTGCCTTTACTTTCAAAGTACAGTGTGGAGCTTTTGACGATCCCTCTCTTGTATTTCAGCAGACACAGATAGTTGAGAAGTCTTTTCTCACATAGCTGGCACAAGCTTGCGCTTTTCCTTGCTGGTAGCGTGGAAATGACAGCTTGGTCCTTGGAAGTAAAATCAAGCAAAATTAGCAGAGGATGGTTTCGATCCATCGACCTCTGGGTTATGGGCCCAGCACGCTTCCGCTGCGCCACTCTGCTCCGTTGTGAAAGTGTTCTTTTTATGCAGATAAGGAGCATTAGGCAGAGTAGCATGGGATTGGTCTGGCTCTCACCTCATTTGCATAAGTATATCCCAAGGCATGCTGGGTGCAGAAAAACTTCATCTTCCCCTCTCACAATCAGTAATAACTGAAAGTCAGACACTCTTAGGCACTAGCCGTTTCAGGCCTTTATCAAGACAGTAGCTCTTGAACCATCTCTCTCTCGCTCTGTGATCCTAGCACTAGCATGCTCAGGATTTGGCTTTACCTTGGAGCCAGAGATATACCCGGTGAGGGCTTGCCCGGTGTGAGGCTTTTGAGCGTTTGGGAGCGTTCGGGACGTGAGTGGACGTTGGACAGGAAACTATGCGAATATGAAGCCTCCAACATTCCTGCTTCAGTGAGTGGTTCTTTCCATGGACATCTGACTCTTGGATTCCTCTCAACTTGCCTTCTGATAAAACATTTTGTGAGCAGCAGTTTCCTTCGACAGCTACAAGGTGGCGCTACATTCAGGTGAGAGCACAAGTATGCACAAAATGTTAGGGACTTTTGCCAGATTTATCGGTGGATCTTGCATATTTTTTCAGAGGCTAGATATTGCCTAGAAATGCTTTTTAACATAGAGATGCTGGAGTTACAATGTCTGGTCGGGCCTCAGCCCTTCCATTGTTTGCCCACTGTAACAAATTTATTACCAGCACATGTGTGTTGTGACTCTGCTTTATGAAACTTATCATATATTAGGACAATGTATGTAGCAGAAGGTGCGATTGAGATGTTTGCCCACGTATTTGTTTATTTTTTTATATATGGCTGATTAATCTGTTCGTGAAATTTCCATTTTGTGACATGTTGCATTACAATATATCCTGCTTGCAGAATATATAAGTATTTTCAGTGCGTTGGCTGGGAATCGAACCCGGGTCAACTGCTTGGGAAGCAGCTATGCTCACCACTATACCACCAACGCCCTCTGATGTGTTAGCTCTCGGTTCTAAATATTACGTTGCAGAAATCAATGACTATCTTGCACCAGCTTCAATGGTGCATTTGGTTTAGATACCAACATGAGAAGCAGTAGAACGTTTTTTGCAGAGGGTAAGGAACTGGGGATTGAAACCAAGGACAAAGTTGTGCAGAAGAGAAGAAATGAAAAGCAACAGTACAAATAGTAGAAATGAGCATATATAGGCAGCATGGGAAGCAAAGCAGGGAAGAGAAAGAGAACATTCCATGAAATGCCCAGGAGATAGATAAGAGCAGAACAAAAAGGGAAGAATGAAATTCAAAGCATGCCCAGAAAGTTGTGTGAAGCTCCCACCAGTCAGTCATTTATGGTTATAATTGTGTGTCTTTACTTTCAAAGTACAGGGTTGTACCTTTCACGATCACTCTTGTATTACACAGACACGAATAGTTGAGAAGTCTTTTCTCACATAGCTGGCACAAGCTTGCACTTTTCCTTTCTGGCTATGTGGAAATGACAGCTTGGTCCTTGGAAGGAAAATCAAGCAAAATTAGCAGAGGATGGTTTCGATCCATCGACCTCTGGGTTATGGGCCCAGCACGCTTCCGCTGCGCCACTCTGCTCCTTTGTGAAAGTGTTCTCTTTATGCAGATGAGGAGGCATTCAGAGAAGTGACGTGGGATTGGTCGGGCTCTCACCTCATTTGCCTAAGTATATCGCAAGGCATGCTGGGTGCAGAAAATCTTTATCTTCCCCTCTCACAATCAGTCACAACTGAAAGTCCAGACCCTCTTAGGCACTAGCCGTTTCAGGCCTTTAACAAGACAACAGCTCTCTGACGCTCTCTGTCTCTCTCTCTCTCTCTGTGATCCTAGTGCTTGCATGCTCAGTATTTGGCTTTTCCTGGGAGCCAGAGATCTACCCGGTGAGGGCTTGCCGGTATAAGGCTTTAGAGCGTTTGGGAGCGTTCGGTACATGAGAGGACGTTGGACTGGAAGCTATGCAAATTTGAAGCATCCAAACTTCCTGCTGCAGTCGGAGGCTCTTTCCATGGACATCTGCCTTTTGGATTCCTCTAAACTTGCCCTCTGATGAAACATTTTGTGAGCTGCAGTTACCTCCGACGGCTACAAGGTGGTGCTACATTCAGGTGAGGGCACAAGTATGCACAAAATGTTGGGGACTTTTGCCAGATTTATTGCTGGACCTTGCATATTTTTTTCAGAGGCTAAATATTGCCTAGGAAATGCTTTTTAACATAGAGATGCTGGAGTTAAAATGTCTGGTCGGGCCTCAGCCCTTTCATTGTCTGCCCACTGTAACATATTTTTTTACCAGTACATGTGAGTGGTGACTCTGCTTTATGAAACTTATCATATATTAGGACAATGAATATAGCAGAAGGGGCGATCGAAATGCTTGCCTACATATTTGTTTATTTTTTATATAATGGCTGATTAACCTCTTAATTATATTACCATTTTGTGAAATGTTGCTTTAAAATATATCCTGCTTGCAGAATATATAAGTATTTGTACTGCGTTGGCCGGGAATCGAACCCGGGTCAACTGCTTGGAAGGCAGCTATGCTCACCACTATACCACCAACGCCCTCTGATCTTTGTGCTCTCGGTTCTAAACATTAGGACCCTGAGTTCAATGACTATCATGCACCAGCTTCAATGGTGCATTTGGTTTAGATACCAACATGAAAAGCAATAGAAAGTTTTTGTAGAGGGTAAGGAACTGGGATTGAAACCAAGGACAAAGCTGTGCAGAAGAGAAGAATGGAAAGCAGCAATACAAATAATAGATATGAACACATAGAGGCAGCATGGGAAGCAAAGCAGGGAAGAGAAATAGAGAACATTCCATGAAATGCCCAGGAGATAGATAAGAGCAGAACAAAAAAGGGAAGAATGAAATTCAAAGCCTCCACATAAAAGTGTTTGAAGGTCCCACCAGTCATTCATGCTTATTATTGTGTGCCTTTACTTTCAAAGTACAGTGTGGAGCTTTTGACGATCCCTCTCTTGTATTTCAGCAGACACAGATAGTTGAGAAGTCTTTTCTCACATAGCTGGCACAAGCTTGCGCTTTTCCTTGCTGGTAGCGTGGAAATGACAGCTTGGTCCTTGGAAGTAAAATCAAGCAAAATTAGCAGAGGATGGTTTCGATCCATCGACCTCTGGGTTATGGGCCCAGCACGCTTCCGCTGCGCCACTCTGCTCCGTTGTGAAAGTGTTCTTTTTATGCAGATAAGGAGCATTAGGCAGAGTAGCATGGGATTGGTCTGGCTCTCACCTCATTTGCATAAGTATATCCCAAGGCATGCTGGGTGCAGAAAAACTTCATCTTCCCCTCTCACAATCAGTAATAACTGAAAGTCAGACACTCTTAGGCACTAGCCGTTTCAGGCCTTTATCAAGACAGTAGCTCTTGAACCATCTCTCTCTCGCTCTGTGATCCTAGCACTAGCATGCTCAGGATTTGGCTTTACCTTGGAGCCAGAGATATACCCGGTGAGGGCTTGCCCGGTGTGAGGCTTTTGAGCGTTTGGGAGCGTTCGGGACGTGAGTGGACGTTGGACAGGAAACTATGCGAATATGAAGCCTCCAACATTCCTGCTTCAGTGAGTGGTTCTTTCCATGGACATCTGACTCTTGGATTCCTCTCAACTTGCCTTCTGATAAAACATTTTGTGAGCAGCAGTTTCCTTCGACAGCTACAAGGTGGCGCTACATTCAGGTGAGAGCACAAGTATGCACAAAATGTTAGGGACTTTTGCCAGATTTATCGGTGGATCTTGCATATTTTTTCAGAGGCTAGATATTGCCTAGAAATGCTTTTTAACATAGAGATGCTGGAGTTACAATGTCTGGTCGGGCCTCAGCCCTTCCATTGTTTGCCCACTGTAACAAATTTATTACCAGCACATGTGTGTTGTGACTCTGCTTTATGAAACTTATCATATATTAGGACAATGTATGTAGCAGAAGGTGCGATTGAGATGTTTGCCCACGTATTTGTTTATTTTTTTATATATGGCTGATTAATCTGTTCGTGAAATTTCCATTTTGTGACATGTTGCATTACAATATATCCTGCTTGCAGAATATATAAGTATTTTCAGTGCGTTGGCTGGGAATCGAACCCGGGTCAACTGCTTGGGAAGCAGCTATGCTCACCACTATACCACCAACGCCCTCTGATGTGTTAGCTCTCGGTTCTAAATATTACGTTGCAGAAATCAATGACTATCTTGCACCAGCTTCAATGGTGCATTTGGTTTAGATACCAACATGAGAAGCAGTAGAACGTTTTTTGCAGAGGGTAAGGAACTGGGGATTGAAACCAAGGACAAAGTTGTGCAGAAGAGAAGAAATGAAAAGCAACAGTACAAATAGTAGAAATGAGCATATATAGGCAGCATGGGAAGCAAAGCAGGGAAGAGAAAGAGAACATTCCATGAAATGCCCAGGAGATAGATAAGAGCAGAACAAAAAGGGAAGAATGAAATTCAAAGCATGCCCAGAAAGTTGTGTGAAGCTCCCACCAGTCAGTCATTTATGGTTATAATTGTGTGTCTTTACTTTCAAAGTACAGGGTTGTACCTTTCACGATCACTCTTGTATTACACAGACACGAATAGTTGAGAAGTCTTTTCTCACATAGCTGGCACAAGCTTGCACTTTTCCTTTCTGGCTATGTGGAAATGACAGCTTGGTCCTTGGAAGGAAAATCAAGCAAAATTAGCAGAGGATGGTTTTGATCCATCGACCTCTGGGTTATGGGCCCAGCACGCTTCCGCTGCGCCACTCTGCTCCTTTGTGAAAGTGTTCTCTTTATGCAGATGAGGAGGCATTCAGAGAAGTGACGTGGGATTGGTCGGGCTCTCACCTCATTTGCCTAAGTATATCGCAAGGCATGCTGGGTGCAGAAAATCTTTATCTTCCCCTCTCACAATCAGTCACAACTGAAAGTCCAGACCCTCTTAGGCACTAGCCGTTTCAGGCCTTTAACAAGACAACAGCTCTCTGACGCTCTCTGTCTCTCTCTCTCTCTCTGTGATCCTAGTGCTTGCATGCTCAGTATTTGGCTTTTCCTGGGAGCCAGAGATCTACCCGGTGAGGGCTTGCCGGTATAAGGCTTTAGAGCGTTTGGGAGCGTTCGGTACATGAGAGGACGTTGGACTGGAAGCTATGCAAATTTGAAGCATCCAAACTTCCTGCTGCAGTCGGAGGCTCTTTCCATGGACATCTGCCTTTTGGATTCCTCTAAACTTGCCCTCTGATGAAACATTTTGTGAGCTGCAGTTACCTCCGACGGCTACAAGGTGGTGCTACATTCAGGTGAGGGCACAAGTATGCACAAAATGTTGGGGACTTTTGCCAGATTTATTGCTGGACCTTGCATATTTTTTTCAGAGGCTAAATATTGCCTAGGAAATGCTTTTTAACATAGAGATGCTGGAGTTAAAATGTCTGGTCGGGCCTCAGCCCTTTCATTGTCTGCCCACTGTAACATATTTTTTTACCAGTACATGTGAGTGGTGACTCTGCTTTATGAAACTTATCATATATTAGGACAATGAATATAGCAGAAGGGGCGATCGAAATGCTTGCCTACATATTTGTTTATTTTTTATATAATGGCTGATTAACCTCTTAATTATATTACCATTTTGTGAAATGTTGCTTTAAAATATATCCTGCTTGCAGAATATATAAGTATTTGTACTGCGTTGGCCGGGAATCGAACCCGGGTCAACTGCTTGGAAGGCAGCTATGCTCACCACTATACCACCAACGCCCTCTGATCTTTGTGCTCTCGGTTCTAAACATTAGGACCCTGAGTTCAATGACTATCATGCACCAGCTTCAATGGTGCATTTGGTTTAGATACCAACATGAAAAGCAATAGAAAGTTTTTGTAGAGGGTAAGGAACTGGGATTGAAACCAAGGACAAAGCTGTGCAGAAGAGAAGAATGGAAAGCAGCAATACAAATAATAGATATGAACACATAGAGGCAGCATGGGAAGCAAAGCAGGGAAGAGAAATAGAGAACATTCCATGAAATGCCCAGGAGATAGATAAGAGCAGAACAAAAAAGGGAAGAATGAAATTCAAAGCCTCCACATAAAAGTGTTTGAAGGTCCCACCAGTCATTCATGCTTATTATTGTGTGCCTTTACTTTCAAAGTACAGTGTGGAGCTTTTGACGATCCCTCTCTTGTATTTCAGCAGACACAGATAGTTGAGAAGTCTTTTCTCACATAGCTGGCACAAGCTTGCGCTTTTCCTTGCTGGTAGCGTGGAAATGACAGCTTGGTCCTTGGAAGTAAAATCAAGCAAAATTAGCAGAGGATGGTTTTGATCCATCGACCTCTGGGTTATGGGCCCAGCACGCTTCCGCTGCGCCACTCTGCTCCGTTGTGAAAGTGTTCTTTTTATGCAGATAAGGAGCATTAGGCAGAGTAGCATGGGATTGGTCTGGCTCTCACCTCATTTGCATAAGTATATCCCAAGGCATGCTGGGTGCAGAAAAACTTCATCTTCCCCTCTCACAATCAGTCATAACTGAAAGTCAGACACTCTTAGGCACTAGCCGTTTCAGGCCTTTATCAAGACAGTAGCTCTTGAACCATCTCTCTCTCGCTCTGTGATCCTAGCACTAGCATGCTCAGGATTTGGCTTTACCTTGGAGCCAGAGATATACCCGGTGAGGGCTTGCCCGGTGTGAGGCTTTTGAGCGTTTGGGAGCGTTCGGGACGTGAGTGGACGTTGGACAGGAAACTATGCGAATATGAAGCCTCCAACATTCCTGCTTCAGTGAGTGGTTCTTTCCATGGACATCTGACTCTTGGATTCCTCTCAACTTGCCTTCTGATAAAACATTTTGTGAGCAGCAGTTTCCTTCGACAGCTACAAGGTGGCGCTACATTCAGGTGAGAGCACAAGTATGCACAAAATGTTAGGGACTTTTGCCAGATTTATCGGTGGATCTTGCATATTTTTTCAGAGGCTAGATATTGCCTAGAAATGCTTTTTAACATAGAGATGCTGGAGTTACAATGTCTGGTCGGGCCTCAGCCCTTCCATTGTTTGCCCACTGTAACAAATTTATTACCAGCACATGTGTGTTGTGACTCTGCTTTATGAAACTTATCATATATTAGGACAATGTATGTAGCAGAAGGTGCGATTGAGATGTTTGCCCACATATTTGTTTATTTTTTTATATATGGCTGATTAATCTGTTCGTGAAATTTCCATTTTGTGACATGTTGCATTACAATATATCCTGCTTGCAGAATATATAAGTATTTTCAGTGCGTTGGCCGGGAATCGAACCCGGGTCAACTGCTTGGGAAGCAGCTATGCTCACCACTATACCACCAACGCCCTCTGATGTGTTAGCTCTCGGTTCTAAATATTACGTTGCAGAAATCAATGACTATCTTGCACCAGCTTCAATGGTGCATTTGGTTTAGATACCAACATGAGAAGCAGTAGAACGTTTTTTGCAGAGGGTAAGGAACTGGGGATTGAAACCAAGGACAAAGTTGTGCAGAAGAGAAGAAATGAAAAGCAACAGTACAAATAGTAGAAATGAGCATATATAGGCAGCATGGGAAGCAAAGCAGGGAAGAGAAAGAGAACATTCCATGAAATGCCCAGGAGATAGATAAGAGCAGAACAAAAAGGGAAGAATGAAATTCAAAGCATGCCCAGAAAGTTGTGTGAAGCTCCCACCAGTCATTTATGGTTATAATTGTGTGTCTTTACTTTCAAAGTACAGGGTTGTACCTTTCACGATCACTCTTGTATTACACAGACACGAATAGTTGAGAAGTCTTTTCTCACATAGCTGGTACAAGCTTGCACTTTTCCTTTCTGGCTATGTGGAAATGACAGCTTGGTCCTTGGAAGGAAAATCAAGCAAAATTAGCAGAGGATGGTTTCGATCCATCGACCTCTGGGTTATGGGCCCAGCACGCTTCCGCTGCGCCACTCTGCTCCTTTGTGAAAGTGTTCTGTTTATGCAGATGAGGAGGCATTCAGAGAAGTGACGTGGGATTGGTCGGGCTCTCACCTCATTTGCCTAAGTATATCGCAAGGCATGCTGGGTGCAGAAAATCTTTATCTTCCCCTCTCACAATCAGTCACAACTGAAAGTCCAGACCCTCTTATTCACTAGCCGTTTCAGGCCTTTAACAAGACAACAGCTCTCCGACGCTCTCTGTCTCTCTCTCTCTCTGTGATCCTAGTGCTTGCATGCTCAGTATTTGGCTTTACCTGGGAGCCAGAGATCTACCCGGTGAGGGCTTGCCGGTATAAGGCTTTAGAGCGTTTGGGAGCGTTCGGTACATGAGAGGACGTTGGACTGGAAGCTATGCAAATTTGAAGCATCCAAACTTCCTGCTGCAGTCGGAGGCTCTTTCCATGGACATCTGCCTTTTGGATTCCTCTAAACTTGCCCTCTGATGAAACATTTTGTGAGCTGCAGTTACCTCCGACGGCTACAAGGTGGTGCTACATTCAGGTGAGGGCACAAGTATGCACAAAATGTTGGGGACTTTTGCCAGATTTATTGCTGGATCTTGCATATTTTTTTCAGAGGCTAAATATTGCCTAGGAAATGCTTTTTAACATAGAGATGCTGGAGTTAAAATGTCTGGTCGGGCCTCAGCCCTTTCATTGTCTGCCCACTGTAACATATTTTTTTACCAGTACATGTGAGTGGTGACTCTGCTTTATGAAACTTATCATATATTAGGACAATGAATATAGCAGAAGGGGCGATCGAAATGCTTGCCTACATATTTGTTTATTTTTTATATAATGGCTGATTAACCTCTTAATTATATTACCATTTTGTGAAATGTTGCTTTAAAATATATCCTGCTTGCAGAATATATAAGTATTTGTACTGCGTTGGCCGGGAATCGAACCCGGGTCAACTGCTTGGAAGGCAGCTATGCTCACCACTATACCACCAACGCCCTCTGATCTTTGCGCTCTCGGTTCTAAACATTAGGACCCTGAGTTCAATGACTATCATGCACCAGCTTCAATGGTGCATTTGGTTTAGATACCAACATGAAAAGCAATAGAAAGTTTTTGTAGAGGGTAAGGAACTGGGATTGAAACCAAGGACAAAGCTGTGCAGAAGAGAAGAATGGAAAGCAGCAATACAAATAATAGATATGAACACATAGAGGCAGCATGGGAAGCAAAGCAGGGAAGAGAAATAGAGAACATTCCATGAAATGCCCAGGAGATAGATAAGAGCAGAACAAAAAAGGGAAGAATGAAATTCAAAGCCTCCACATAAAAGTGTTTGAAGGTCCCACCAGTCATTCATGCTTATTATTGTGTGCCTTTACTTTCAAAGTACAGTGTGGAGCTTTTGACGATCCCTCTCTTGTATTTCAGCAGACACAGATAGTTGAGAAGTCTTTTCTCACATAGCTGGCACAAGCTTGCGCTTTTCCTTGCTGGTAGCGTGGAAATGACAGCTTGGTCCTTGGAAGTAAAATCAAGCAAAATTAGCAGAGGATGGTTTCGATCCATCGACCTCTGGGTTATGGGCCCAGCACGCTTCCGCTGCGCCACTCTGCTCCGTTGTGAAAGTGTTCTTTTTATGCAGATAAGGAGCATTAGGCAGAGTAGCATGGGATTGGTCTGGCTCTCACCTCATTTGCATAAGTATATCCCAAGGCATGCTGGGTGCAGAAAAACTTCATCTTCCCCTCTCACAATCAGTAATAACTGAAAGTCAGACACTCTTAGGCACTAGCCGTTTCAGGCCTTTATCAAGACAGTAGCTCTTGAACCATCTCTCTCTCGCTCTGTGATCCTAGCACTAGCATGCTCAGGATTTGGCTTTACCTTGGAGCCAGAGATATACCCGGTGAGGGCTTGCCTGGTGTGAGGCTTTTGAGCGTTTGGGAGCGTTCGGGACGTGAGTGGACGTTGGACAGGAAACTATGCGAATATGAAGCCTCCAACATTCCTGCTTCAGTGAGTGGTTCTTTCCATGGACATCTGACTCTTGGATTCCTCTCAACTTGCCTTCTGATAAAACATTTTGTGAGCAGCAGTTTCCTTCGACAGCTACAAGGTGGCGCTACATTCAGGTGAGAGCACAAGTATGCACAAAATGTTAGGGACTTTTGCCAGATTTATCGGTGGATCTTGCATATTTTTTCAGAGGCTAGATATTGCCTAGAAATGCTTTTTAACATAGAGATGCTGGAGTTACAATGTCTGGTCGGGCCTCAGCCCTTCCATTGTTTGCCCACTGTAACAAATTTATTACCAGCACATGTGTGTTGTGACTCTGCTTTATGAAACTTATCATATATTAGGACAATGTATGTAGCAGAAGGTGCGATTGAGATGTTTGCCCACGTATTTGTTTATTTTTTTATATATGGCTGATTAATCTGTTCGTGAAATTTCCATTTTGTGACATGTTGCATTACAATATATCCTGCTTGCAGAATATATAAGTATTTTCAGTGCGTTGGCCGGGAATCGAACCCGGGTCAACTGCTTGGGAAGCAGCTATGCTCACCACTATACCACCAACGCCCTCTGATGTGTTAGCTCTCGGTTCTAAATATTACGTTGCAGAAATCAATGACTATCTTGCACCAGCTTCAATGGTGCATTTGGTTTAGATACCAACATGAGAAGCAGTAGAACGTTTTTTGCAGAGGGTAAGGAACTGGGGATTGAAACCAAGGACAAAGTTGTGCAGAAGAGAAGAAATGAAAAGCAACAGTACAAATAGTAGAAATGAGCATATATAGGCAGCATGGGAAGCAAAGCAGGGAAGAGAAAGAGAACATTCCATGAAATGCCCAGGAGATAGATAAGAGCAGAACAAAAAGGGAAGAATGAAATTCAAAGCATGCCCAGAAAGTTGTGTGAAGCTCCCACCAGTCAGTCATTTATGGTTATAATTGTGTGTCTTTACTTTCAAAGTACAGGGTTGTACCTTTCACGATCACTCTTGTATTACACAGACACGAATAGTTGAGAAGTCTTTTCTCACATAGCTGGCACAAGCTTGCACTTTTCCTTTCTGGCTATGTGGAAATGACAGCTTGGTCCTTGGAAGGAAAATCAAGCAAAATTAGCAGAGGATGGTTTCGATCCATCGACCTCTGGGTTATGGGCCCAGCACGCTTCCGCTGCGCCACTCTGCTCCTTTGTGAAAGTGTTCTCTTTATGCAGATGAGGAGGCATTCAGAGAAGTGACGTGGGATTGGTCGGGCTCTCACCTCATTTGCCTAAGTATATCGCAAGGCATGCTGGGTGCAGAAAATCTTTATCTTCCCCTCTCACAATCAGTCACAACTGAAAGTCCAGACCCTCTTAGGCACTAGCCGTTTCAGGCCTTTAACAAGACAACAGCTCTCTGACGCTCTCTGTCTCTCTCTCTCTCTGTGATCCTAGTGCTTGCATGCTCAGTATTTGGCTTTTCCTGGGAGCCAGAGATCTACCCGGTGAGGGCTTGCCGGTATAAGGCTTTAGAGCGTTTGGGAGCGTTCGGTACATGAGAGGACGTTGGACTGGAAGCTATGCAAATTTGAAGCATCCAAACTTCCTGCTGCAGTCGGAGGCTCTTTCCATGGACATCTGCCTTTTGGATTCCTCTAAACTTGCCCTCTGATGAAACATTTTGTGAGCTGCAGTTACCTCCGACGGCTACAAGGTGGTGCTACATTCAGGTGAGGGCACAAGTATGCACAAAATGTTGGGGACTTTTGCCAGATTTATTGCTGGACCTTGCATATTTTTTTCAGAGGCTAAATATTGCCTAGGAAATGCTTTTTAACATAGAGATGCTGGAGTTAAAATGTCTGGTCGGGCCTCAGCCCTTTCATTGTCTGCCCACTGTAACATATTTTTTTACCAGTACATGTGAGTGGTGACTCTGCTTTATGAAACTTATCATATATTAGGACAATGAATATAGCAGAAGGGGCGATCGAAATGCTTGCCTACATATTTGTTTATTTTTTATATAATGGCTGATTAACCTCTTAATTATATTACCATTTTGTGAAATGTTGCTTTAAAATATATCCTGCTTGCAGAATATATAAGTATTTGTACTGCGTTGGCCGGGAATCGAACCCGGGTCAACTGCTTGGAAGGCAGCTATGCTCACCACTATACCACCAACGCCCTCTGATCTTTGTGCTCTCGGTTCTAAACATTAGGACCCTGAGTTCAATGACTATCATGCACCAGCTTCAATGGTGCATTTGGTTTAGATACCAACATGAAAAGCAATAGAAAGTTTTTGTAGAGGGTAAGGAACTGGGATTGAAACCAAGGACAAAGCTGTGCAGAAGAGAAGAATGGAAAGCAGCAATACAAATAATAGATATGAACACATAGAGGCAGCATGGGAAGCAAAGCAGGGAAGAGAAATAGAGAACATTCCATGAAATGCCCAGGAGATAGATAAGAGCAGAACAAAAAAGGGAAGAATGAAATTCAAAGCCTCCACATAAAAGTGTTTGAAGGTCCCACCAGTCATTCATGCTTATTATTGTGTGCCTTTACTTCCAAAGTACAGTGTGGAGCTTTTGACGATCCCTCTCTTGTATTTCAGCAGACACAGATAGTTGAGAAGTCTTTTCTCACATAGCTGGCACAAGCTTGCGCTTTTCCTTGCTGGTAGCGTGGAAATGACAGCTTGGTCCTTGGAAGTAAAATCAAGCAAAATTAGCAGAGGATGGTTTCGATCCATCGACCTCTGGGTTATGGGCCCAGCACGCTTCCGCTGCGCCACTCTGCTCCGTTGTGAAAGTGTTCTTTTTATGCAGATAAGGAGCATTAGGCAGAGTAGCATGGGATTGGTCTGGCTCTCAGCTCATTTGCATAAGTATATCCCAAGGCATGCTGGGTGCAGAAAAACTTCATCTTCCCCTCTCACAATCAGTCATAACTGAAAGTCAGACACTCTTAGGCACTAGCCGTTTCAGGCCTTTATCAAGACAGTAGCTCTTGAACCATCTCTCTCTCGCTCTGTGATCCTAGCACTAGCATGCTCAGGATTTGGCTTTACCTTGGAGCCAGAGATATACCCGGTGAGGGCTTGCCCGGTGTGAGGCTTTTGAGCGTTTGGGAGCGTTGTGGACGTTGGACAGGAAACTATGCGAATATGAAGCCTCCAACATTCCTGCTTCAGTGAGTGGTTCTTTCCATGGACATCTGACTCTTGGATTCCTCTCAACTTGCCTTCTGATAAAACATTTTGTGAGCAGCAGTTTCCTTCGACAGCTACAAGGTGGCGCTACATTCAGGTGAGAGCACAAGTATGCACAAAATGTTAGGGACTTTTGCCAGATTTATCGGTGGATCTTGCATATTTTTTTCAGAGGCTAGATATTGCCTAGAAATGCTTTTTAACATAGAGATGCTGGAGTTACAATGTCTGGTCGGGCCTCAGCCCTTCCATTGTTTGCCCACTGTAACAAATTTATTACCAGCACATGTGTGTTGTGACTCTGCTTTATGAAACTTATCATATATTAGGACAATGTATGTAGCAGAAGGTGCGATTGAGATGTTTGCCCACGTATTTGTTTATTTTTTTATATATGGCTGATTAATCTGTTCGTGAAATTTCCATTTTGTGACATGTTGCATTACAATATATCCTGCTTGCAGAATATATAAGTATTTTCAGTGCGTTGGCCGGGAATCGAACCCGGGTCAACTGCTTGGGAAGCAGCTATGCTCACCACTATACCACCAACGCCCTCTGATGTGTTAGCTCTCGGTTCTAAATATTACGTTGCAGAAATCAATGACTATCTTGCACCAGCTTCAATGGTGCATTTGGTTTAGATACCAACATGAGAAGCAGTAGAACGTTTTTTGCAGAGGGTAAGGAACTGGGGATTGAAACCAAGGACAAAGTTGTGCAGAAGAGAAGAAATGAAAAGCAACAGTACAAATAGTAGAAATGAGCATATATAGGCAGCATGGGAAGCAAAGCAGGGAAGAGAAAGAGAACATTCCATGAAATGCCCAGGAGATAGATAAGAGCAGAACAAAAAGGGAAGAATGAAATTCAAAGCATGCCCAGAAAGTTGTGTGAAGCTCCCACCAGTCATTTATGGTTATAATTGTGTGTCTTTACTTTCAAAGTACAGGGTTGTACCTTTCACGATCACTCTTGTATTACACAGACACGAATAGTTGAGAAGTCTTTTCTCACATAGCTGGTACAAGCTTGCACTTTTCCTTTCTGGCTATGTGGAAATGACAGCTTGGTCCTTGGAAGGAAAATCAAGCAAAATTAGCAGAGGATGGTTTCGATCCATCGACCTCTGGGTTATGGGCCCAGCACGCTTCCGCTGCGCCACTCTGCTCCTTTGTGAAAGTGTTCTGTTTATGCAGATGAGGAGGCATTCAGAGAAGTGACGTGGGATTGGTCGGGCTCTCACCTCATTTGCCTAAGTATATCGCAAGGCATGCTGGGTGCAGAAAATCTTTATCTTCCCCTCTCACAATCAGTCACAACTGAAAGTCCAGACCCTCTTATTCACTAGCCGTTTCAGGCCTTTAACAAGACAACAGCTCTCCGACGCTCTCTGTCTCTCTCTCTCTCTGTGATCCTAGTGCTTGCATGCTCAGTATTTGGCTTTACCTGGGAGCCAGAGATCTACCCGGTGAGGGCTTGCCGGTATAAGGCTTTAGAGCGTTTGGGAGCGTTCGGTACATGAGAGGACGTTGGACTGGAAGCTATGCAAATTTGAAGCATCCAAACTTCCTGCTGCAGTCGGAGGCTCTTTCCATGGACATCTGCCTTTTGGATTCCTCTAAACTTGCCCTCTGATGAAACATTTTGTGAGCTGCAGTTACCTCCGACGGCTACAAGGTGGTGCTACATTCAGGTGAGGGCACAAGTATGCACAAAATGTTGGGGACTTTTGCCAGATTTATTGCTGGATCTTGCATATTTTTTTCAGAGGCTAAATATTGCCTAGGAAATGCTTTTTAACATAGAGATGCTGGAGTTAAAATGTCTGGTCGGGCCTCAGCCCTTTCATTGTCTGCCCACTGTAACATATTTTTTTACCAGTACATGTGAGTGGTGACTCTGCTTTATGAAACTTATCATATATTAGGACAATGAATATAGCAGAAGGGGCGATCGAAATGCTTGCCTACATATTTGTTTATTTTTTATATAATGGCTGATTAACCTCTTAATTATATTACCATTTTGTGAAATGTTGCTTTAAAATATATCCTGCTTGCAGAATATATAAGTATTTGTACTGCGTTGGCCGGGAATCGAACCCGGGTCAACTGCTTGGAAGGCAGCTATGCTCACCACTATACCACCAACGCCCTCTGATCTTTGCGCTCTCGGTTCTAAACATTAGGACCCTGAGTTCAATGACTATCATGCACCAGCTTCAATGGTGCATTTGGTTTAGATACCAACATGAAAAGCAATAGAAAGTTTTTGTAGAGGGTAAGGAACTGGGATTGAAACCAAGGACAAAGCTGTGCAGAAGAGAAGAATGGAAAGCAGCAATACAAATAATAGATATGAACACATAGAGGCAGCATGGGAAGCAAAGCAGGGAAGAGAAATAGAGAACATTCCATGAAATGCCCAGGAGATAGATAAGAGCAGAACAAAAAAGGGAAGAATGAAATTCAAAGCCTCCACATAAAAGTGTTTGAAGGTCCCACCAGTCATTCATGCTTATTATTGTGTGCCTTTACTTTCAAAGTACAGTGTGGAGCTTTTGACGATCCCTCTCTTGTATTTCAGCAGATACAGATAGTTGAGAAGTCTTTTCTCACATAGCTGGCACAAGCTTGCGCTTTTCCTTGCTGGTAGCGTGGAAATGACAGCTTGGTCCTTGGAAGTAAAATCAAGCAAAATTAGCAGAGGATGGTTTCGATCCATCGACCTCTGGGTTATGGGCCCAGCACGCTTCCGCTGCGCCACTCTGCTCCGTTGTGAAAGTGTTCTTTTTATGCAGATAAGGAGCATTAGGCAGAGTAGCATGGGATTGGTCTGGCTCTCACCTCATTTGCATAAGTATATCCCAAGGCATGCTGGGTGCAGAAAAACTTCATCTTCCCCTCTCACAATCAGTAATAACTGAAAGTCAGACACTCTTAGGCACTAGCCGTTTCAGGCCTTTATCAAGACAGTAGCTCTTGAACCATCTCTCTCTCGCTCTGTGATCCTAGCACTAGCATGCTCAGGATTTGGCTTTACCTTGGAGCCAGAGATATACCCGGTGAGGGCTTGCCCGGTGTGAGGCTTTTGAGCGTTTGGGAGCGTTCGGGACGTGAGTGGACGTTGGACAGGAAACTATGCGAATATGAAGCCTCCAACATTCCTGCTTCAGTGAGTGGTTCTTTCCATGGACATCTGACTCTTGGATTCCTCTCAACTTGCCTTCTGATAAAACATTTTGTGAGCAGCAGTTTCCTTCGACAGCTACAAGGTGGCGCTACATTCAGGTGAGAGCACAAGTATGCACAAAATGTTAGGGACTTTTGCCAGATTTATCGGTGGATCTTGCATATTTTTTCAGAGGCTAGATATTGCCTAGAAATGCTTTTTAACATAGAGATGCTGGAGTTACAATGTCTGGTCGGGCCTCAGCCCTTCCATTGTTTGCCCACTGTAACAAATTTATTACCAGCACATGTGTGTTGTGACTCTGCTTTATGAAACTTATCATATATTAGGACAATGTATGTAGCAGAAGGTGCGATTGAGATGTTTGCCCACGTATTTGTTTATTTTTTTATATATGGCTGATTAATCTGTTCGTGAAATTTCCATTTTGTGACATGTTGCATTACAATATATCCTGCTTGCAGAATATATAAGTATTTTCAGTGCGTTGGCTGGGAATCGAACCCGGGTCAACTGCTTGGGAAGCAGCTATGCTCACCACTATACCACCAACGCCCTCTGATGTGTTAGCTCTCGGTTCTAAATATTACGTTGCAGAAATCAATGACTATCTTGCACCAGCTTCAATGGTGCATTTGGTTTAGATACCAACATGAGAAGCAGTAGAACGTTTTTTGCAGAGGGTAAGGAACTGGGGATTGAAACCAAGGACAAAGTTGTGCAGAAGAGAAGAAATGAAAAGCAACAGTACAAATAGTAGAAATGAGCATATATAGGCAGCATGGGAAGCAAAGCAGGGAAGAGAAAGAGAACATTCCATGAAATGCCCAGGAGATAGATAAGAGCAGAACAAAAAGGGAAGAATGAAATTCAAAGCATGCCCAGAAAGTTGTGTGAAGCTCCCACCAGTCAGTCATTTATGGTTATAATTGTGTGTCTTTACTTTCAAAGTACAGGGTTGTACCTTTCACGATCACTCTTGTATTACACAGACACGAATAGTTGAGAAGTCTTTTCTCACATAGCTGGCACAAGCTTGCACTTTTCCTTTCTGGCTATGTGGAAATGACAGCTTGGTCCTTGGAAGGAAAATCAAGCAAAATTAGCAGAGGATGGTTTCGATCCATCGACCTCTGGGTTATGGGCCCAGCACGCTTCCGCTGCGCCACTCTGCTCCTTTGTGAAAGTGTTCTCTTTATGCAGATGAGGAGGCATTCAGAGAAGTGACGTGGGATTGGTCGGGCTCTCACCTCATTTGCCTAAGTATATCGCAAGGCATGCTGGGTGCAGAAAATCTTTATCTTCCCCTCTCACAATCAGTCACAACTGAAAGTCCAGACCCTCTTAGGCACTAGCCGTTTCAGGCCTTTAACAAGACAACAGCTCTCTGACGCTCTCTGTCTCTCTCTCTCTCTCTGTGATCCTAGTGCTTGCATGCTCAGTATTTGGCTTTTCCTGGGAGCCAGAGATCTACCCGGTGAGGGCTTGCCGGTATAAGGCTTTAGAGCGTTTGGGAGCGTTCGGTACATGAGAGGACGTTGGACTGGAAGCTATGCAAATTTGAAGCATCCAAACTTCCTGCTGCAGTCGGAGGCTCTTTCCATGGACATCTGCCTTTTGGATTCCTCTAAACTTGCCCTCTGATGAAACATTTTGTGAGCTGCAGTTACCTCCGACGGCTACAAGGTGGTGCTACATTCAGGTGAGGGCACAAGTATGCACAAAATGTTGGGGACTTTTGCCAGATTTATTGCTGGACCTTGCATATTTTTTTCAGAGGCTAAATATTGCCTAGGAAATGCTTTTTAACATAGAGATGCTGGAGTTAAAATGTCTGGTCGGGCCTCAGCCCTTTCATTGTCTGCCCACTGTAACATATTTTTTTACCAGTACATGTGAGTGGTGACTCTGCTTTATGAAACTTATCATATATTAGGACAATGAATATAGCAGAAGGGGCGATCGAAATGCTTGCCTACATATTTGTTTATTTTTTATATAATGGCTGATTAACCTCTTAATTATATTACCATTTTGTGAAATGTTGCTTTAAAATATATCCTGCTTGCAGAATATATAAGTATTTGTACTGCGTTGGCCGGGAATCGAACCCGGGTCAACTGCTTGGAAGGCAGCTATGCTCACCACTATACCACCAACGCCCTCTGATCTTTGTGCTCTCGGTTCTAAACATTAGGACCCTGAGTTCAATGACTATCATGCACCAGCTTCAATGGTGCATTTGGTTTAGATACCAACATGAAAAGCAATAGAAAGTTTTTGTAGAGGGTAAGGAACTGGGATTGAAACCAAGGACAAAGCTGTGCAGAAGAGAAGAATGGAAAGCAGCAATACAAATAATAGATATGAACACATAGAGGCAGCATGGGAAGCAAAGCAGGGAAGAGAAATAGAGAACATTCCATGAAATGCCCAGGAGATAGATAAGAGCAGAACAAAAAAGGGAAGAATGAAATTCAAAGCCTCCACATAAAAGTGTTTGAAGGTCCCACCAGTCATTCATGCTTATTATTGTGTGCCTTTACTTTCAAAGTACAGTGTGGAGCTTTTGACGATCCCTCTCTTGTATTTCAGCAGACACAGATAGTTGAGAAGTCTTTTCTCACATAGCTGGCACAAGCTTGCGCTTTTCCTTGCTGGTAGCGTGGAAATGACAGCTTGGTCCTTGGAAGTAAAATCAAGCAAAATTAGCAGAGGATGGTTTTGATCCATCGACCTCTGGGTTATGGGCCCAGCACGCTTCCGCTGCGCCACTCTGCTCCGTTGTGAAAGTGTTCTTTTTATGCAGATAAGGAGCATTAGGCAGAGTAGCATGGGATTGGTCTGGCTCTCACCTCATTTGCATAAGTATATCCCAAGGCATGCTGGGTGCAGAAAAACTTCATCTTCCCCTCTCACAATCAGTCATAACTGAAAGTCAGACACTCTTAGGCACTAGCCGTTTCAGGCCTTTATCAAGACAGTAGCTCTTGAACCATCTCTCTCTCGCTCTGTGATCCTAGCACTAGCATGCTCAGGATTTGGCTTTACCTTGGAGCCAGAGATATACCCGGTGAGGGCTTGCCCGGTGTGAGGCTTTTGAGCGTTTGGGAGCGTTCGGGACGTGAGTGGACGTTGGACAGGAAACTATGCGAATATGAAGCCTCCAACATTCCTGCTTCAGTGAGTGGTTCTTTCCATGGACATCTGACTCTTGGATTCCTCTCAACTTGCCTTCTGATAAAACATTTTGTGAGCAGCAGTTTCCTTCGACAGCTACAAGGTGGCGCTACATTCAGGTGAGAGCACAAGTATGCACAAAATGTTAGGGACTTTTGCCAGATTTATCGGTGGATCTTGCATATTTTTTCAGAGGCTAGATATTGCCTAGAAATGCTTTTTAACATAGAGATGCTGGAGTTACAATGTCTGGTCGGGCCTCAGCCCTTCCATTGTTTGCCCACTGTAACAAATTTATTACCAGCACATGTGTGTTGTGACTCTGCTTTATGAAACTTATCATATATTAGGACAATGTATGTAGCAGAAGGTGCGATTGAGATGTTTGCCCACATATTTGTTTATTTTTTTATATATGGCTGATTAATCTGTTCGTGAAATTTCCATTTTGTGACATGTTGCATTACAATATATCCTGCTTGCAGAATATATAAGTATTTTCAGTGCGTTGGCCGGGAATCGAACCCGGGTCAACTGCTTGGGAAGCAGCTATGCTCACCACTATACCACCAACGCCCTCTGATGTGTTAGCTCTCGGTTCTAAATATTACGTTGCAGAAATCAATGACTATCTTGCACCAGCTTCAATGGTGCATTTGGTTTAGATACCAACATGAGAAGCAGTAGAACGTTTTTTGCAGAGGGTAAGGAACTGGGGATTGAAACCAAGGACAAAGTTGTGCAGAAGAGAAGAAATGAAAAGCAACAGTACAAATAGTAGAAATGAGCATATATAGGCAGCATGGGAAGCAAAGCAGGGAAGAGAAAGAGAACATTCCATGAAATGCCCAGGAGATAGATAAGAGCAGAACAAAAAGGGAAGAATGAAATTCAAAGCATGCCCAGAAAGTTGTGTGAAGCTCCCACCAGTCATTTATGGTTATAATTGTGTGTCTTTACTTTCAAAGTACAGGGTTGTACCTTTCACGATCACTCTTGTATTACACAGACACGAATAGTTGAGAAGTCTTTTCTCACATAGCTGGTACAAGCTTGCACTTTTCCTTTCTGGCTATGTGGAAATGACAGCTTGGTCCTTGGAAGGAAAATCAAGCAAAATTAGCAGAGGATGGTTTCGATCCATCGACCTCTGGGTTATGGGCCCAGCACGCTTCCGCTGCGCCACTCTGCTCCTTTGTGAAAGTGTTCTGTTTATGCAGATGAGGAGGCATTCAGAGAAGTGACGTGGGATTGGTCGGGCTCTCACCTCATTTGCCTAAGTATATCGCAAGGCATGCTGGGTGCAGAAAATCTTTATCTTCCCCTCTCACAATCAGTCACAACTGAAAGTCCAGACCCTCTTATTCACTAGCCGTTTCAGGCCTTTAACAAGACAACAGCTCTCCGACGCTCTCTGTCTCTCTCTCTCTCTGTGATCCTAGTGCTTGCATGCTCAGTATTTGGCTTTACCTGGGAGCCAGAGATCTACCCGGTGAGGGCTTGCCGGTATAAGGCTTTAGAGCGTTTGGGAGCGTTCGGTACATGAGAGGACGTTGGACTGGAAGCTATGCAAATTTGAAGCATCCAAACTTCCTGCTGCAGTCGGAGGCTCTTTCCATGGACATCTGCCTTTTGGATTCCTCTAAACTTGCCCTCTGATGAAACATTTTGTGAGCTGCAGTTACCTCCGACGGCTACAAGGTGGTGCTACATTCAGGTGAGGGCACAAGTATGCACAAAATGTTGGGGACTTTTGCCAGATTTATTGCTGGATCTTGCATATTTTTTTCAGAGGCTAAATATTGCCTAGGAAATGCTTTTTAACATAGAGATGCTGGAGTTAAAATGTCTGGTCGGGCCTCAGCCCTTTCATTGTCTGCCCACTGTAACATATTTTTTTACCAGTACATGTGAGTGGTGACTCTGCTTTATGAAACTTATCATATATTAGGACAATGAATATAGCAGAAGGGGCGATCGAAATGCTTGCCTACATATTTGTTTATTTTTTATATAATGGCTGATTAACCTCTTAATTATATTACCATTTTGTGAAATGTTGCTTTAAAATATATCCTGCTTGCAGAATATATAAGTATTTGTACTGCGTTGGCCGGGAATCGAACCCGGGTCAACTGCTTGGAAGGCAGCTATGCTCACCACTATACCACCAACGCCCTCTGATCTTTGCGCTCTCGGTTCTAAACATTAGGACCCTGAGTTCAATGACTATCATGCACCAGCTTCAATGGTGCATTTGGTTTAGATACCAACATGAAAAGCAATAGAAAGTTTTTGTAGAGGGTAAGGAACTGGGATTGAAACCAAGGACAAAGCTGTGCAGAAGAGAAGAATGGAAAGCAGCAATACAAATAATAGATATGAACACATAGAGGCAGCATGGGAAGCAAAGCAGGGAAGAGAAATAGAGAACATTCCATGAAATGCCCAGGAGATAGATAAGAGCAGAACAAAAAAGGGAAGAATGAAATTCAAAGCCTCCACATAAAAGTGTTTGAAGGTCCCACCAGTCATTCATGCTTATTATTGTGTGCCTTTACTTTCAAAGTACAGTGTGGAGCTTTTGACGATCCCTCTCTTGTATTTCAGCAGACACAGATAGTTGAGAAGTCTTTTCTCACATAGCTGGCACAAGCTTGCGCTTTTCCTTGCTGGTAGCGTGGAAATGACAGCTTGGTCCTTGGAAGTAAAATCAAGCAAAATTAGCAGAGGATGGTTTCGATCCATCGACCTCTGGGTTATGGGCCCAGCACGCTTCCGCTGCGCCACTCTGCTCCGTTGTGAAAGTGTTCTTTTTATGCAGATAAGGAGCATTAGGCAGAGTAGCATGGGATTGGTCTGGCTCTCACCTCATTTGCATAAGTATATCCCAAGGCATGCTGGGTGCAGAAAAACTTCATCTTCCCCTCTCACAATCAGTAATAACTGAAAGTCAGACACTCTTAGGCACTAGCCGTTTCAGGCCTTTATCAAGACAGTAGCTCTTGAACCATCTCTCTCTCGCTCTGTGATCCTAGCACTAGCATGCTCAGGATTTGGCTTTACCTTGGAGCCAGAGATATACCCGGTGAGGGCTTGCCTGGTGTGAGGCTTTTGAGCGTTTGGGAGCGTTCGGGACGTGAGTGGACGTTGGACAGGAAACTATGCGAATATGAAGCCTCCAACATTCCTGCTTCAGTGAGTGGTTCTTTCCATGGACATCTGACTCTTGGATTCCTCTCAACTTGCCTTCTGATAAAACATTTTGTGAGCAGCAGTTTCCTTCGACAGCTACAAGGTGGCGCTACATTCAGGTGAGAGCACAAGTATGCACAAAATGTTAGGGACTTTTGCCAGATTTATCGGTGGATCTTGCATATTTTTTCAGAGGCTAGATATTGCCTAGAAATGCTTTTTAACATAGAGATGCTGGAGTTACAATGTCTGGTCGGGCCTCAGCCCTTCCATTGTTTGCCCACTGTAACAAATTTATTACCAGCACATGTGTGTTGTGACTCTGCTTTATGAAACTTATCATATATTAGGACAATGTATGTAGCAGAAGGTGCGATTGAGATGTTTGCCCACGTATTTGTTTATTTTTTTATATATGGCTGATTAATCTGTTCGTGAAATTTCCATTTTGTGACATGTTGCATTACAATATATCCTGCTTGCAGAATATATAAGTATTTTCAGTGCGTTGGCCGGGAATCGAACCCGGGTCAACTGCTTGGGAAGCAGCTATGCTCACCACTATACCACCAACGCCCTCTGATGTGTTAGCTCTCGGTTCTAAATATTACGTTGCAGAAATCAATGACTATCTTGCACCAGCTTCAATGGTGCATTTGGTTTAGATACCAACATGAGAAGCAGTAGAACGTTTTTTGCAGAGGGTAAGGAACTGGGGATTGAAACCAAGGACAAAGTTGTGCAGAAGAGAAGAAATGAAAAGCAACAGTACAAATAGTAGAAATGAGCATATATAGGCAGCATGGGAAGCAAAGCAGGGAAGAGAAAGAGAACATTCCATGAAATGCCCAGGAGATAGATAAGAGCAGAACAAAAAGGGAAGAATGAAATTCAAAGCATGCCCAGAAAGTTGTGTGAAGCTCCCACCAGTCAGTCATTTATGGTTATAATTGTGTGTCTTTACTTTCAAAGTACAGGGTTGTACCTTTCACGATCACTCTTGTATTACACAGACACGAATAGTTGAGAAGTCTTTTCTCACATAGCTGGCACAAGCTTGCACTTTTCCTTTCTGGCTATGTGGAAATGACAGCTTGGTCCTTGGAAGGAAAATCAAGCAAAATTAGCAGAGGATGGTTTCGATCCATCGACCTCTGGGTTATGGGCCCAGCACGCTTCCGCTGCGCCACTCTGCTCCTTTGTGAAAGTGTTCTCTTTATGCAGATGAGGAGGCATTCAGAGAAGTGACGTGGGATTGGTCGGGCTCTCACCTCATTTGCCTAAGTATATCGCAAGGCATGCTGGGTGCAGAAAATCTTTATCTTCCCCTCTCACAATCAGTCACAACTGAAAGTCCAGACCCTCTTAGGCACTAGCCGTTTCAGGCCTTTAACAAGACAACAGCTCTCTGACGCTCTCTGTCTCTCTCTCTCTCTGTGATCCTAGTGCTTGCATGCTCAGTATTTGGCTTTTCCTGGGAGCCAGAGATCTACCCGGTGAGGGCTTGCCGGTATAAGGCTTTAGAGCGTTTGGGAGCGTTCGGTACATGAGAGGACGTTGGACTGGAAGCTATGCAAATTTGAAGCATCCAAACTTCCTGCTGCAGTCGGAGGCTCTTTCCATGGACATCTGCCTTTTGGATTCCTCTAAACTTGCCCTCTGATGAAACATTTTGTGAGCTGCAGTTACCTCCGACGGCTACAAGGTGGTGCTACATTCAGGTGAGGGCACAAGTATGCACAAAATGTTGGGGACTTTTGCCAGATTTATTGCTGGACCTTGCATATTTTTTTCAGAGGCTAAATATTGCCTAGGAAATGCTTTTTAACATAGAGATGCTGGAGTTAAAATGTCTGGTCGGGCCTCAGCCCTTTCATTGTCTGCCCACTGTAACATATTTTTTTACCAGTACATGTGAGTGGTGACTCTGCTTTATGAAACTTATCATATATTAGGACAATGAATATAGCAGAAGGGGCGATCGAAATGCTTGCCTACATATTTGTTTATTTTTTATATAATGGCTGATTAACCTCTTAATTATATTACCATTTTGTGAAATGTTGCTTTAAAATATATCCTGCTTGCAGAATATATAAGTATTTGTACTGCGTTGGCCGGGAATCGAACCCGGGTCAACTGCTTGGAAGGCAGCTATGCTCACCACTATACCACCAACGCCCTCTGATCTTTGTGCTCTCGGTTCTAAACATTAGGACCCTGAGTTCAATGACTATCATGCACCAGCTTCAATGGTGCATTTGGTTTAGATACCAACATGAAAAGCAATAGAAAGTTTTTGTAGAGGGTAAGGAACTGGGATTGAAACCAAGGACAAAGCTGTGCAGAAGAGAAGAATGGAAAGCAGCAATACAAATAATAGATATGAACACATAGAGGCAGCATGGGAAGCAAAGCAGGGAAGAGAAATAGAGAACATTCCATGAAATGCCCAGGAGATAGATAAGAGCAGAACAAAAAAGGGAAGAATGAAATTCAAAGCCTCCACATAAAAGTGTTTGAAGGTCCCACCAGTCATTCATGCTTATTATTGTGTGCCTTTACTTCCAAAGTACAGTGTGGAGCTTTTGACGATCCCTCTCTTGTATTTCAGCAGACACAGATAGTTGAGAAGTCTTTTCTCACATAGCTGGCACAAGCTTGCGCTTTTCCTTGCTGGTAGCGTGGAAATGACAGCTTGGTCCTTGGAAGTAAAATCAAGCAAAATTAGCAGAGGATGGTTTCGATCCATCGACCTCTGGGTTATGGGCCCAGCACGCTTCCGCTGCGCCACTCTGCTCCGTTGTGAAAGTGTTCTTTTTATGCAGATAAGGAGCATTAGGCAGAGTAGCATGGGATTGGTCTGGCTCTCAGCTCATTTGCATAAGTATATCCCAAGGCATGCTGGGTGCAGAAAAACTTCATCTTCCCCTCTCACAATCAGTCATAACTGAAAGTCAGACACTCTTAGGCACTAGCCGTTTCAGGCCTTTATCAAGACAGTAGCTCTTGAACCATCTCTCTCTCGCTCTGTGATCCTAGCACTAGCATGCTCAGGATTTGGCTTTACCTTGGAGCCAGAGATATACCCGGTGAGGGCTTGCCCGGTGTGAGGCTTTTGAGCGTTTGGGAGCGTTGTGGACGTTGGACAGGAAACTATGCGAATATGAAGCCTCCAACATTCCTGCTTCAGTGAGTGGTTCTTTCCATGGACATCTGACTCTTGGATTCCTCTCAACTTGCCTTCTGATAAAACATTTTGTGAGCAGCAGTTTCCTTCGACAGCTACAAGGTGGCGCTACATTCAGGTGAGAGCACAAGTATGCACAAAATGTTAGGGACTTTTGCCAGATTTATCGGTGGATCTTGCATATTTTTTTCAGAGGCTAGATATTGCCTAGAAATGCTTTTTAACATAGAGATGCTGGAGTTACAATGTCTGGTCGGGCCTCAGCCCTTCCATTGTTTGCCCACTGTAACAAATTTATTACCAGCACATGTGTGTTGTGACTCTGCTTTATGAAACTTATCATATATTAGGACAATGTATGTAGCAGAAGGTGCGATTGAGATGTTTGCCCACGTATTTGTTTATTTTTTTATATATGGCTGATTAATCTGTTCGTGAAATTTCCATTTTGTGACATGTTGCATTACAATATATCCTGCTTGCAGAATATATAAGTATTTTCAGTGCGTTGGCCGGGAATCGAACCCGGGTCAACTGCTTGGGAAGCAGCTATGCTCACCACTATACCACCAACGCCCTCTGATGTGTTAGCTCTCGGTTCTAAATATTACGTTGCAGAAATCAATGACTATCTTGCACCAGCTTCAATGGTGCATTTGGTTTAGATACCAACATGAGAAGCAGTAGAACGTTTTTTGCAGAGGGTAAGGAACTGGGGATTGAAACCAAGGACAAAGTTGTGCAGAAGAGAAGAAATGAAAAGCAACAGTACAAATAGTAGAAATGAGCATATATAGGCAGCATGGGAAGCAAAGCAGGGAAGAGAAAGAGAACATTCCATGAAATGC
Organism: Lissotriton vulgaris; assembly: GCF_964263255.1. NCBI lineage: Eukaryota > Metazoa > Chordata > Amphibia > Caudata > Salamandridae > Lissotriton > Lissotriton vulgaris. The sequence continues at coordinate 540,483,271 of NC_141697.1, forward strand.
CCAGGAGATAGATAAGAGCAGAACAAAAAGGGAAGAATGAAATTCAAAGCATGCCCAGAAAGTTGTGTGAAGCTCCCACCAGTCATTTATGGTTATAATTGTGTGTCTTTACTTTCAAAGTACAGGGTTGTACCTTTCACGATCACTCTTGTATTACACAGACACGAATAGTTGAGAAGTCTTTTCTCACATAGCTGGTACAAGCTTGCACTTTTCCTTTCTGGCTATGTGGAAATGACAGCTTGGTCCTTGGAAGGAAAATCAAGCAAAATTAGCAGAGGATGGTTTCGATCCATCGACCTCTGGGTTATGGGCCCAGCACGCTTCCGCTGCGCCACTCTGCTCCTTTGTGAAAGTGTTCTGTTTATGCAGATGAGGAGGCATTCAGAGAAGTGACGTGGGATTGGTCGGGCTCTCACCTCATTTGCCTAAGTATATCGCAAGGCATGCTGGGTGCAGAAAATCTTTATCTTCCCCTCTCACAATCAGTCACAACTGAAAGTCCAGACCCTCTTATTCACTAGCCGTTTCAGGCCTTTAACAAGACAACAGCTCTCCGACGCTCTCTGTCTCTCTCTCTCTCTGTGATCCTAGTGCTTGCATGCTCAGTATTTGGCTTTACCTGGGAGCCAGAGATCTACCCGGTGAGGGCTTGCCGGTATAAGGCTTTAGAGCGTTTGGGAGCGTTCGGTACATGAGAGGACGTTGGACTGGAAGCTATGCAAATTTGAAGCATCCAAACTTCCTGCTGCAGTCGGAGGCTCTTTCCATGGACATCTGCCTTTTGGATTCCTCTAAACTTGCCCTCTGATGAAACATTTTGTGAGCTGCAGTTACCTCCGACGGCTACAAGGTGGTGCTACATTCAGGTGAGGGCACAAGTATGCACAAAATGTTGGGGACTTTTGCCAGATTTATTGCTGGATCTTGCATATTTTTTTCAGAGGCTAAATATTGCCTAGGAAATGCTTTTTAACATAGAGATGCTGGAGTTAAAATGTCTGGTCGGGCCTCAGCCCTTTCATTGTCTGCCCACTGTAACATATTTTTTTACCAGTACATGTGAGTGGTGACTCTGCTTTATGAAACTTATCATATATTAGGACAATGAATATAGCAGAAGGGGCGATCGAAATGCTTGCCTACATATTTGTTTATTTTTTATATAATGGCTGATTAACCTCTTAATTATATTACCATTTTGTGAAATGTTGCTTTAAAATATATCCTGCTTGCAGAATATATAAGTATTTGTACTGCGTTGGCCGGGAATCGAACCCGGGTCAACTGCTTGGAAGGCAGCTATGCTCACCACTATACCACCATCACCACTATACCACCAACGCCCTCTGATCTTTGCGCTCTCGGTTCTAAACATTAGGACCCTGAGTTCAATGACTATCATGCACCAGCTTCAATGGTGCATTTGGTTTAGATACCAACATGAAAAGCAATAGAAAGTTTTTGTAGAGGGTAAGGAACTGGGATTGAAACCAAGGACAAAGCTGTGCAGAAGAGAAGAATGGAAAGCAGCAATACAAATAATAGATATGAACACATAGAGGCAGCATGGGAAGCAAAGCAGGGAAGAGAAATAGAGAACATTCCATGAAATGCCCAGGAGATAGATAAGAGCAGAACAAAAAAGGGAAGAATGAAATTCAAAGCCTCCACATAAAAGTGTTTGAAGGTCCCACCAGTCATTCATGCTTATTATTGTGTGCCTTTACTTTCAAAGTACAGTGTGGAGCTTTTGACGATCCCTCTCTTGTATTTCAGCAGATACAGATAGTTGAGAAGTCTTTTCTCACATAGCTGGCACAAGCTTGCGCTTTTCCTTGCTGGTAGCGTGGAAATGACAGCTTGGTCCTTGGAAGTAAAATCAAGCAAAATTAGCAGAGGATGGTTTCGATCCATCGACCTCTGGGTTATGGGCCCAGCACGCTTCCGCTGCGCCACTCTGCTCCGTTGTGAAAGTGTTCTTTTTATGCAGATAAGGAGCATTAGGCAGAGTAGCATGGGATTGGTCTGGCTCTCACCTCATTTGCATAAGTATATCCCAAGGCATGCTGGGTGCAGAAAAACTTCATCTTCCCCTCTCACAATCAGTAATAACTGAAAGTCAGACACTCTTAGGCACTAGCCGTTTCAGGCCTTTATCAAGACAGTAGCTCTTGAACCATCTCTCTCTCGCTCTGTGATCCTAGCACTAGCATGCTCAGGATTTGGCTTTACCTTGGAGCCAGAGATATACCCGGTGAGGGCTTGCCCGGTGTGAGGCTTTTGAGCGTTTGGGAGCGTTCGGGACGTGAGTGGACGTTGGACAGGAAACTATGCGAATATGAAGCCTCCAACATTCCTGCTTCAGTGAGTGGTTCTTTCCATGGACATCTGACTCTTGGATTCCTCTCAACTTGCCTTCTGATAAAACATTTTGTGAGCAGCAGTTTCCTTCGACAGCTACAAGGTGGCGCTACATTCAGGTGAGAGCACAAGTATGCACAAAATGTTAGGGACTTTTGCCAGATTTATCGGTGGATCTTGCATATTTTTTCAGAGGCTAGATATTGCCTAGAAATGCTTTTTAACATAGAGATGCTGGAGTTACAATGTCTGGTCGGGCCTCAGCCCTTCCATTGTTTGCCCACTGTAACAAATTTATTACCAGCACATGTGTGTTGTGACTCTGCTTTATGAAACTTATCATATATTAGGACAATGTATGTAGCAGAAGGTGCGATTGAGATGTTTGCCCACGTATTTGTTTATTTTTTTATATATGGCTGATTAATCTGTTCGTGAAATTTCCATTTTGTGACATGTTGCATTACAATATATCCTGCTTGCAGAATATATAAGTATTTTCAGTGCATTGGCCGGGAATCGAACCCCGGTCAACTGCTTGGGAAGCAGCTATGCTCACCACTATACCACCAACGCCCTCTGATGTGTTAGCTCTCGGTTCTAAATATTACGTTGCAGAAATCAATGACTATCTTGCACCAGCTTCAATGGTGCATTTGGTTTAGATACCAACATGAGAAGCAGTAGAACGTTTTTTGCAGAGGGTAAGGAACTGGGGATTGAAACCAAGGACAAAGTTGTGCAGAAGAGAAGAAATGAAAAGCAACAGTACAAATAGTAGAAATGAGCATATATAGGCAGCATGGGAAGCAAAGCAGGGAAGAGAAAGAGAACATTCCATGAAATGCCCAGGAGATAGATAAGAGCAGAACAAAAAGGGAAGAATGAAATTCAAAGCATGCCCAGAAAGTTGTGTGAAGCTCCCACCAGTCAGTCATTTATGGTTATAATTGTGTGTCTTTACTTTCAAAGTACAGGGTTGTACCTTTCACGATCACTCTTGTATTACACAGACACGAATAGTTGAGAAGTCTTTTCTCACATAGCTGGCACAAGCTTGCACTTTTCCTTTCTGGCTATGTGGAAATGACAGCTTGGTCCTTGGAAGGAAAATCAAGCAAAATTAGCAGAGGATGGTTTCGATCCATCGACCTCTGGGTTATGGGCCCAGCACGCTTCCGCTGCGCCACTCTGCTCCTTTGTGAAAGTGTTCTCTTTATGCAGATGAGGAGGCATTCAGAGAAGTGACGTGGGATTGGTCGGGCTCTCACCTCATTTGCCTAAGTATATCGCAAGGCATGCTGGGTGCAGAAAATCTTTATCTTCCCCTCTCACAATCAGTCACAACTGAAAGTCCAGACCCTCTTAGGCACTAGCCGTTTCAGGCCTTTAACAAGACAACAGCTCTCTGACGCTCTCTGTCTCTCTCTCTCTCTCTGTGATCCTAGTGCTTGCATGCTCAGTATTTGGCTTTTCCTGGGAGCCAGAGATCTACCCGGTGAGGGCTTGCCGGTATAAGGCTTTAGAGCGTTTGGGAGCGTTCGGTACATGAGAGGACGTTGGACTGGAAGCTATGCAAATTTGAAGCATCCAAACTTCCTGCTGCAGTCGGAGGCTCTTTCCATGGACATCTGCCTTTTGGATTCCTCTAAACTTGCCCTCTGATGAAACATTTTGTGAGCTGCAGTTACCTCCGACGGCTACAAGGTGGTGCTACATTCAGGTGAGGGCACAAGTATGCACAAAATGTTGGGGACTTTTGCCAGATTTATTGCTGGACCTTGCATATTTTTTTCAGAGGCTAAATATTGCCTAGGAAATGCTTTTTAACATAGAGATGCTGGAGTTAAAATGTCTGGTCGGGCCTCAGCCCTTTCATTGTCTGCCCACTGTAACATATTTTTTTACCAGTACATGTGAGTGGTGACTCTGCTTTATGAAACTTATCATATATTAGGACAATGAATATAGCAGAAGGGGCGATCGAAATGCTTGCCTACATATTTGTTTATTTTTTATATAATGGCTGATTAACCTCTTAATTATATTACCATTTTGTGAAATGTTGCTTTAAAATATATCCTGCTTGCAGAATATATAAGTATTTGTACTGCGTTGGCCGGGAATCGAACCCAGGTCAACTGCTTGGAAGGCAGCTATGCTCACCACTATACCACCAACGCCCTCTGATCTTTGTGCTCTCGGTTCTAAACATTAGGACCCTGAGTTCAATGACTATCATGCACCAGCTTCAATGGTGCATTTGGTTTAGATACCAACATGAAAAGCAATAGAAAGTTTTTGTAGAGGGTAAGGAACTGGGATTGAAACCAAGGACAAAGCTGTGCAGAAGAGAAGAATGGAAAGCAGCAATACAAATAATAGATATGAACACATAGAGGCAGCATGGGAAGCAAAGCAGGGAAGAGAAATAGAGAACATTCCATGAAATGCCCAGGAGATAGATAAGAGCAGAACAAAAAAGGGAAGAATGAAATTCAAAGCCTCCACATAAAAGTGTTTGAAGGTCCCACCAGTCATTCATGCTTATTATTGTGTGCCTTTACTTTCAAAGTACAGTGTGGAGCTTTTGACGATCCCTCTCTTGTATTTCAGCAGACACAGATAGTTGAGAAGTCTTTTCTCACATAGCTGGCACAAGCTTGCGCTTTTCCTTGCTGGTAGCGTGGAAATGACAGCTTGGTCCTTGGAAGTAAAATCAAGCAAAATTAGCAGAGGATGGTTTCGATCCATCGACCTCTGGGTTATGGGCCCAGCACGCTTCCGCTGCGCCACTCTGCTCCGTTGTGAAAGTGTTCTTTTTATGCAGATAAGGAGCATTAGGCAGAGTAGCATGGGATTGGTCTGGCTCTCACCTCATTTGCATAAGTATATCCCAAGGCATGCTGGGTGCAGAAAAACTTCATCTTCCCCTCTCACAATCAGTCATAACTGAAAGTCAGACACTCTTAGGCACTAGCCGTTTCAGGCCTTTATCAAGACAGTAGCTCTTGAACCATCTCTCTCTCGCTCTGTGATCCTAGCACTAGCATGCTCAGGATTTGGCTTTACCTTGGAGCCAGAGATATACCCGGTGAGGGCTTGCCCGGTGTGAGGCTTTTGAGCGTTTGGGAGCGTTGTGGACGTTGGACAGGAAACTATGCGAATATGAAGCCTCCAACATTCCTGCTTCAGTGAGTGGTTCTTTCCATGGACATCTGACTCTTGGATTCCTCTCAACTTGCCTTCTGATAAAACATTTTGTGAGCAGCAGTTTCCTTCGACAGCTACAAGGTGGCGCTACATTCAGGTGAGAGCACAAGTATGCACAAAATGTTAGGGACTTTTGCCAGATTTATCGGTGGATCTTGCATATTTTTTTCAGAGGCTAGATATTGCCTAGAAATGCTTTTTAACATAGAGATGCTGGAGTTACAATGTCTGGTCGGGCCTCAGCCCTTCCATTGTTTGCCCACTGTAACAAATTTATTACCAGCACATGTGTGTTGTGACTCTGCTTTATGAAACTTATCATATATTAGGACAATGTATGTAGCAGAAGGTGCGATTGAGATGTTTGCCCACGTATTTGTTTATTTTTTTATATATGGCTGATTAATCTGTTCGTGAAATTTCCATTTTGTGACATGTTGCATTACAATATATCCTGCTTGCAGAATATATAAGTATTTTCAGTGCGTTGGCCGGGAATCGAACCCGGGTCAACTGCTTGGGAAGCAGCTATGCTCACCACTATACCACCAACGCCCTCTGATGTGTTAGCTCTCGGTTCTAAATATTACGTTGCAGAAATCAATGACTATCTTGCACCAGCTTCAATGGTGCATTTGGTTTAGATACCAACATGAGAAGCAGTAGAACGTTTTTTGCAGAGGGTAAGGAACTGGGGATTGAAACCAAGGACAAAGTTGTGCAGAAGAGAAGAAATGAAAAGCAACAGTACAAATAGTAGAAATGAGCATATATAGGCAGCATGGGAAGCAAAGCAGGGAAGAGAAAGAGAACATTCCATGAAATGCCCAGGAGATAGATAAGAGCAGAACAAAAAGGGAAGAATGAAATTCAAAGCATGCCCAGAAAGTTGTGTGAAGCTCCCACCAGTCATTTATGGTTATAATTGTGTGTCTTTACTTTCAAAGTACAGGGTTGTACCTTTCACGATCACTCTTGTATTACACAGACACGAATAGTTGAGAAGTCTTTTCTCACATAGCTGGTACAAGCTTGCACTTTTCCTTTCTGGCTATGTGGAAATGACAGCTTGGTCCTTGGAAGGAAAATCAAGCAAAATTAGCAGAGGATGGTTTCGATCCATCGACCTCTGGGTTATGGGCCCAGCACGCTTCCGCTGCGCCACTCTGCTCCTTTGTGAAAGTGTTCTGTTTATGCAGATGAGGAGGCATTCAGAGAAGTGACGTGGGATTGGTCGGGCTCTCACCTCATTTGCCTAAGTATATCGCAAGGCATGCTGGGTGCAGAAAATCTTTATCTTCCCCTCTCACAATCAGTCACAACTGAAAGTCCAGACCCTCTTATTCACTAGCCGTTTCAGGCCTTTAACAAGACAACAGCTCTCCGACGCTCTCTGTCTCTCTCTCTCTCTGTGATCCTAGTGCTTGCATGCTCAGTATTTGGCTTTACCTGGGAGCCAGAGATCTACCCGGTGAGGGCTTGCCGGTATAAGGCTTTAGAGCGTTTGGGAGCGTTCGGTACATGAGAGGACGTTGGACTGGAAGCTATGCAAATTTGAAGCATCCAAACTTCCTGCTGCAGTCGGAGGCTCTTTCCATGGACATCTGCCTTTTGGATTCCTCTAAACTTGCCCTCTGATGAAACATTTTGTGAGCTGCAGTTACCTCCGACGGCTACAAGGTGGTGCTACATTCAGGTGAGGGCACAAGTATGCACAAAATGTTGGGGACTTTTGCCAGATTTATTGCTGGACCTTGCATATTTTTTTCAGAGGCTAAATATTGCCTAGGAAATGCTTTTTAACATAGAGATGCTGGAGTTAAAATGTCTGGTCGGGCCTCAGCCCTTTCATTGTCTGCCCACTGTAACATATTTTTTTACCAGTACATGTGAGTGGTGACTCTGCTTTATGAAACTTATCATATATTAGGACAATGAATATAGCAGAAGGGGCGATCGAAATGCTTGCCTACATATTTGTTTATTTTTTATATAATGGCTGATTAACCTCTTAATTATATTACCATTTTGTGAAATGTTGCTTTAAAATATATCCTGCTTGCAGAATATATAAGTATTTGTACTGCGTTGGCCGGGAATCGAACCCGGGTCAACTGCTTGGAAGGCAGCTATGCTCACCACTATACCACCAACGCCCTCTGATCTTTGTGCTCTCGGTTCTAAACATTAGGACCCTGAGGTCAATGACTATCATGCACCAGCTTCAATGGTGCATTTGGTTTAGATACCAACATGAAAAGCAATAGAAAGTTTTTGTAGAGGGTAAGGAACTGGGATTGAAACCAAGGACAAAGCTGTGCAGAAGAGAAGAATGGAAAGCAGCAATACAAATAATAGATATGAACACATAGAGGCAGCATGGGAAGCAAAGCAGGGAAGAGAAATAGAGAACATTCCATGAAATGCCCAGGAGATAGATAAGAGCAGAACAAAAAAGGGAAGAATGAAATTCAAAGCCTCCACATAAAAGTGTTTGAAGGTCCCACCAGTCATTCATGCTTATTATTGTGTGCCTTTACTTTCAAAGTACAGTGTGGAGCTTTTGACGATCCCTCTCTTGTATTTCAGCAGACACAGATAGTTGAGAAGTCTTTTCTCACATAGCTGGCACAAGCTTGCGCTTTTCCTTGCTGGTAGCGTGGAAATGACAGCTTGGTCCTTGGAAGTAAAATCAAGCAAAATTAGCAGAGGATGGTTTCGATCCATCGACCTCTGGGTTATGGGCCCAGCACGCTTCCGCTGCGCCACTCTGCTCCGTTGTGAAAGTGTTCTTTTTATGCAGATAAGGAGCATTAGGCAGAGTAGCATGGGATTGGTCTGGCTCTCACCTCATTTGCATAAGTATATCCCAAGGCATGCTGGGTGCAGAAAAACTTCATCTTCCCCTCTCACAATCAGTCATAACTGAAAGTCAGACACTCTTAGGCACTAGCCGTTTCAGGCCTTTATCAAGACAGTAGCTCTTGAACCATCTCTCTCTCGCTCTGTGATCCTAGCACTAGCATGCTCAGGATTTGGCTTTACCTTGGAGCCAGAGATATACCCGGTGAGGGCTTGCCCGGTGTGAGGCTTTTGAGCGTTTGGGAGCGTTCGGGACGTGAGTGGACGTTGGACAGGAAACTATGCGAATATGAAGCCTCCAACATTCCTGCTTCAGTGAGTGGTTCTTTCCATGGACATCTGACTCTTGGATTCCTCTCAACTTGCCTTCTGATAAAACATTTTGTGAGCAGCAGTTTCCTTCGACAGCTACAAGGTGGCGCTACATTCAGGTGAGAGCACAAGTATGCACAAAATGTTAGGGACTTTTGCCAGATTTATCGGTGGATCTTGCATATTTTTTCAGAGGCTAGATATTGCCTAGAAATGCTTTTTAACATAGAGATGCTGGAGTTACAATGTCTGGTCGGGCCTCAGCCCTTCCATTGTTTGCCCACTGTAACAAATTTATTACCAGCACATGTGTGTTGTGACTCTGCTTTATGAAACTTATCATATATTAGGACAATGTATGTAGCAGAAGGTGCGATTGAGATGTTTGCCCACGTATTTGTTTATTTTTTTATATATGGCTGATTAATCTGTTCGTGAAATTTCCATTTTGTGACATGTTGCATTACAATATATCCTGCTTGCAGAATATATAAGTATTTTCAGTGCGTTGGCCGGGAATCGAACCCGGGTCAACTGCTTGGGAAGCAGCTATGCTCACCACTATACCACCAACGCCCTCTGATGTGTTAGCTCTCGGTTCTAAATATTACGTTGCAGAAATCAATGACTATCTTGCACCAGCTTCAATGGTGCATTTGGTTTAGATACCAACATGAGAAGCAGTAGAACGTTTTTTGCAGAGGGTAAGGAACTGGGGATTGAAACCAAGGACAAAGTTGTGCAGAAGAGAAGAAATGAAAAGCAACAGTACAAATAGTAGAAATGAGCATATATAGGCAGCATGGGAAGCAAAGCAGGGAAGAGAAAGAGAACATTCCATGAAATGCCCAGGAGATAGATAAGAGCAGAACAAAAAGGGAAGAATGAAATTCAAAGCATGCCCAGAAAGTTGTGTGAAGCTCCCACCAGTCAGTCATTTATGGTTATAATTGTGTGTCTTTACTTTCAAAGTACAGGGTTGTACCTTTCACGATCACTCTTGTATTACACAGACACGAATAGTTGAGAAGTCTTTTCTCACATAGCTGGCACAAGCTTGCACTTTTCCTTTCTGGCTATGTGGAAATGACAGCTTGGTCCTTGGAAGGAAAATCAAGCAAAATTAGCAGAGGATGGTTTCGATCCATCGACCTCTGGGTTATGGGCCCAGCACGCTTCCGCTGCGCCACTCTGCTCCTTTGTGAAAGTGTTCTCTTTATGCAGATGAGGAGGCATTCAGAGAAGTGACGTGGGATTGGTCGGGCTCTCACCTCATTTGCCTAAGTATATCGCAAGGCATGCTGGGTGCAGAAAATCTTTATCTTCCCCTCTCACAATCAGTCACAACTGAAAGTCCAGACCCTCTTAGGCACTAGCCGTTTCAGGCCTTTAACAAGACAACAGCTCTCTGACGCTCTCTGTCTCTCTCTCTCTCTCTGTGATCCTAGTGCTTGCATGCTCAGTATTTGGCTTTTCCTGGGAGCCAGAGATCTACCCGGTGAGGGCTTGCCGGTATAAGGCTTTAGAGCGTTTGGGAGCGTTCGGTACATGAGAGGACGTTGGACTGGAAGCTATGCAAATTTGAAGCATCCAAACTTCCTGCTGCAGTCGGAGGCTCTTTCCATGGACATCTGCCTTTTGGATTCCTCTAAACTTGCCCTCTGATGAAACATTTTGTGAGCTGCAGTTACCTCCGACGGCTACAAGGTGGTGCTACATTCAGGTGAGGGCACAAGTATGCACAAAATGTTGGGGACTTTTGCCAGATTTATTGCTGGACCTTGCATATTTTTTTCAGAGGCTAAATATTGCCTAGGAAATGCTTTTTAACATAGAGATGCTGGAGTTAAAATGTCTGGTCGGGCCTCAGCCCTTTCATTGTCTGCCCACTGTAACATATTTTTTTACCAGTACATGTGAGTGGTGACTCTGCTTTATGAAACTTATCATATATTAGGACAATGAATATAGCAGAAGGGGCGATCGAAATGCTTGCCTACATATTTGTTTATTTTTTATATAATGGCTGATTAACCTCTTAATTATATTACCATTTTGTGAAATGTTGCTTTAAAATATATCCTGCTTGCAGAATATATAAGTATTTGTACTGCGTTGGCCGGGAATCGAACCCGGGTCAACTGCTTGGAAGGCAGCTATGCTCACCACTATACCACCAACGCCCTCTGATCTTTGTGCTCTCGGTTCTAAACATTAGGACCCTGAGTTCAATGACTATCATGCACCAGCTTCAATGGTGCATTTGGTTTAGATACCAACATGAAAAGCAATAGAAAGTTTTTGTAGAGGGTAAGGAACTGGGATTGAAACCAAGGACAAAGCTGTGCAGAAGAGAAGAATGGAAAGCAGCAATACAAATAATAGATATGAACACATAGAGGCAGCATGGGAAGCAAAGCAGGGAAGAGAAATAGAGAACATTCCATGAAATGCCCAGGAGATAGATAAGAGCAGAACAAAAAAGGGAAGAATGAAATTCAAAGCCTCCACATAAAAGTGTTTGAAGGTCCCACCAGTCATTCATGCTTATTATTGTGTGCCTTTACTTTCAAAGTACAGTGTGGAGCTTTTGACGATCCCTCTCTTGTATTTCAGCAGACACAGATAGTTGAGAAGTCTTTTCTCACATAGCTGGCACAAGCTTGCGCTTTTCCTTGCTGGTAGCGTGGAAATGACAGCTTGGTCCTTGGAAGTAAAATCAAGCAAAATTAGCAGAGGATGGTTTCGATCCATCGACCTCTGGGTTATGGGCCCAGCACGCTTCCGCTGCGCCACTCTGCTCCGTTGTGAAAGTGTTCTTTTTATGCAGATAAGGAGCATTAGGCAGAGTAGCATGGGATTGGTCTGGCTCTCACCTCATTTGCATAAGTATATCCCAAGGCATGCTGGGTGCAGAAAAACTTCATCTTCCCCTCTCACAATCAGTCATAACTGAAAGTCAGACACTCTTAGGCACTAGCCGTTTCAGGCCTTTATCAAGACAGTAGCTCTTGAACCATCTCTCTCTCGCTCTGTGATCCTAGCACTAGCATGCTCAGGATTTGGCTTTACCTTGGAGCCAGAGATATACCCGGTGAGGGCTTGCCCGGTGTGAGGCTTTTGAGCGTTTGGGAGCGTTGTGGACGTTGGACAGGAAACTATGCGAATATGAAGCCTCCAACATTCCTGCTTCAGTGAGTGGTTCTTTCCATGGACATCTGACTCTTGGATTCCTCTCAACTTGCCTTCTGATAAAACATTTTGTGAGCAGCAGTTTCCTTCGACAGCTACAAGGTGGCGCTACATTCAGGTGAGAGCACAAGTATGCACAAAATGTTAGGGACTTTTGCCAGATTTATCGGTGGATCTTGCATATTTTTTTCAGAGGCTAGATATTGCCTAGAAATGCTTTTTAACATAGAGATGCTGGAGTTACAATGTCTGGTCGGGCCTCAGCCCTTCCATTGTTTGCCCACTGTAACAAATTTATTACCAGCACATGTGTGTTGTGACTCTGCTTTATGAAACTTATCATATATTAGGACAATGTATGTAGCAGAAGGTGCGATTGAGATGTTTGCCCACGTATTTGTTTATTTTTTTATATATGGCTGATTAATCTGTTTGTGAAATTTCCATTTTGTGACATGTTGCATTACAATATATCCTGCTTGCAGAATATATAAGTATTTTCAGTGCGTTGGCCGGGAATCGAACCCGGGTCAACTGCTTGGGAAGCAGCTATGCTCACCACTATACCACCAACGCCCTCTGATGTGTTAGCTCTCGGTTCTAAATATTACGTTGCAGAAATCAATGACTATCTTGCACCAGCTTCAATGGTGCATTTGGTTTAGATACCAACATGAGAAGCAGTAGAACGTTTTTTGCAGAGGGTAAGGAACTGGGGATTGAAACCAAGGACAAAGTTGTGCAGAAGAGAAGAAATGAAAAGCAACAGTACAAATAGTAGAAATGAGCATATATAGGCAGCATGGGAAGCAAAGCAGGGAAGAGAAAGAGAACATTCCATGAAATGCCCAGGAGATAGATAAGAGCAGAACAAAAAGGGAAGAATGAAATTCAAAGCATGCCCAGAAAGTTGTGTGAAGCTCCCACCAGTCATTTATGGTTATAATTGTGTGTCTTTACTTTCAAAGTACAGGGTTGTACCTTTCACGATCACTCTTGTATTACACAGACACGAATAGTTGAGAAGTCTTTTCTCACATAGCTGGTACAAGCTTGCACTTTTCCTTTCTGGCTATGTGGAAATGACAGCTTGGTCCTTGGAAGGAAAATCAAGCAAAATTAGCAGAGGATGGTTTCGATCCATCGACCTCTGGGTTATGGGCCCAGCACGCTTCCGCTGCGCCACTCTGCTCCTTTGTGAAAGTGTTCTGTTTATGCAGATGAGGAGGCATTCAGAGAAGTGACGTGGGATTGGTCGGGCTCTCACCTCATTTGCCTAAGTATATCGCAAGGCATGCTGGGTGCAGAAAATCTTTATCTTCCCCTCTCACAATCAGTCACAACTGAAAGTCCAGACCCTCTTATTCACTAGCCGTTTCAGGCCTTTAACAAGACAACAGCTCTCCGACGCTCTCTGTCTCTCTCTCTCTCTGTGATCCTAGTGCTTGCATGCTCAGTATTTGGCTTTACCTGGGAGCCAGAGATCTACCCGGTGAGGGCTTGCCGGTATAAGGCTTTAGAGCGTTTGGGAGCGTTTGGTACATGAGAGGACGTTGGACTGGAAGCTATGCAAATTTGAAGCATCCAAACTTCCTGCTGCAGTCGGAGGCTCTTTCCATGGACATCTGCCTTTTGGATTCCTCTAAACTTGCCCTCTGATGAAACATTTTGTGAGCTGCAGTTACCTCCGACGGCTACAAGGTGGTGCTACATTCAGGTGAGGGCACAAGTATGCACAAAATGTTGGGGACTTTTGCCAGATTTATTGCTGGATCTTGCATATTTTTTTCAGAGGCTAAATATTGCCTAGGAAATGCTTTTTAACATAGAGATGCTGGAGTTAAAATGTCTGGTCGGGCCTCAGCCCTTTCATTGTCTGCCCACTGTAACATATTTTTTTACCAGTACATGTGAGTGGTGACTCTGCTTTATGAAACTTATCATATATTAGGACAATGAATATAGCAGAAGGGGCGATCGAAATGCTTGCCTACATATTTGTTTATTTTTTATATAATGGCTGATTAACCTCTTAATTATATTACCATTTTGTGAAATGTTGCTTTAAAATATATCCTGCTTGCAGAATATATAAGTATTTGTACTGCGTTGGCCGGGAATCGAACCCGGGTCAACTGCTTGGAAGGCAGCTATGCTCACCACTATACCACCAACGCCCTCTGATCTTTGCGCTCTCGGTTCTAAACATTAGGACCCTGAGTTCAATGACTATCATGCACCAGCTTCAATGGTGCATTTGGTTTAGATACCAACATGAAAAGCAATAGAAAGTTTTTGTAGAGGGTAAGGAACTGGGATTGAAACCAAGGACAAAGCTGTGCAGAAGAGAAGAATGGAAAGCAGCAATACAAATAATAGATATGAACACATAGAGGCAGCATGGGAAGCAAAGCAGGGAAGAGAAATAGAGAACATTCCATGAAATGCCCAGGAGATAGATAAGAGCAGAACAAAAAAGGGAAGAATGAAATTCAAAGCCTCCACATAAAAGTGTTTGAAGGTCCCACCAGTCATTCATGCTTATTATTGTGTGCCTTTACTTTCAAAGTACAGTGTGGAGCTTTTGACGATCCCTCTCTTGTATTTCAGCAGACACAGATAGTTGAGAAGTCTTTTCTCACATAGCTGGCACAAGCTTGCGCTTTTCCTTGCTGGTAGCGTGGAAATGACAGCTTGGTCCTTGGAAGTAAAATCAAGCAAAATTAGCAGAGGATGGTTTCGATCCATCGACCTCTGGGTTATGGGCCCAGCACGCTTCCGCTGCGCCACTCTGCTCCGTTGTGAAAGTGTTCTTTTTATGCAGATAAGGAGCATTAGGCAGAGTAGCATGGGATTGGTCTGGCTCTCACCTCATTTGCATAAGTATATCCCAAGGCATGCTGGGTGCAGAAAAACTTCATCTTCCCCTCTCACAATCAGTAATAACTGAAAGTCAGACACTCTTAGGCACTAGCCGTTTCAGGCCTTTATCAAGACAGTAGCTCTTGAACCATCTCTCTCTCGCTCTGTGATCCTAGCACTAGCATGCTCAGGATTTGGCTTTACCTTGGAGCCAGAGATATACCCGGTGAGGGCTTGCCTGGTGTGAGGCTTTTGAGCGTTTGGGAGCGTTCGGGACGTGAGTGGACGTTGGACAGGAAACTATGCGAATATGAAGCCTCCAACATTCCTGCTTCAGTGAGTGGTTCTTTCCATGGACATCTGACTCTTGGATTCCTCTCAACTTGCCTTCTGATAAAACATTTTGTGAGCAGCAGTTTCCTTCGACAGCTACAAGGTGGCGCTACATTCAGGTGAGAGCACAAGTATGCACAAAATGTTAGGGACTTTTGCCAGATTTATCGGTGGATCTTGCATATTTTTTCAGAGGCTAGATATTGCCTAGAAATGCTTTTTAACATAGAGATGCTGGAGTTACAATGTCTGGTCGGGCCTCAGCCCTTCCATTGTTTGCCCACTGTAACAAATTTATTACCAGCACATGTGTGTTGTGACTCTGCTTTATGAAACTTATCATATATTAGGACAATGTATGTAGCAGAAGGTGCGATTGAGATGTTTGCCCACGTATTTGTTTATTTTTTTATATATGGCTGATTAATCTGTTCGTGAAATTTCCATTTTGTGACATGTTGCATTACAATATATCCTGCTTGCAGAATATATAAGTATTTTCAGTGCGTTGGCTGGGAATCGAACCCGGGTCAACTGCTTGGGAAGCAGCTATGCTCACCACTATACCACCAACGCCCTCTGATGTGTTAGCTCTCGGTTCTAAATATTACGTTGCAGAAATCAATGACTATCTTGCACCAGCTTCAATGGTGCATTTGGTTTAGATACCAACATGAGAAGCAGTAGAACGTTTTTTGCAGAGGGTAAGGAACTGGGGATTGAAACCAAGGACAAAGTTGTGCAGAAGAGAAGAAATGAAAAGCAACAGTACAAATAGTAGAAATGAGCATATATAGGCAGCATGGGAAGCAAAGCAGGGAAGAGAAAGAGAACATTCCATGAAATGCCCAGGAGATAGATAAGAGCAGAACAAAAAGGGAAGAATGAAATTCAAAGCATGCCCAGAAAGTTGTGTGAAGCTCCCACCAGTCAGTCATTTATGGTTATAATTGTGTGTCTTTACTTTCAAAGTACAGGGTTGTACCTTTCACGATCACTCTTGTATTACACAGACACGAATAGTTGAGAAGTCTTTTCTCACATAGCTGGCACAAGCTTGCACTTTTCCTTTCTGGCTATGTGGAAATGACAGCTTGGTCCTTGGAAGGAAAATCAAGCAAAATTAGCAGAGGATGGTTTCGATCCATCGACCTCTGGGTTATGGGCCCAGCACGCTTCCGCTGCGCCACTCTGCTCCTTTGTGAAAGTGTTCTCTTTATGCAGATGAGGAGGCATTCAGAGAAGTGACGTGGGATTGGTCGGGCTCTCACCTCATTTGCCTAAGTATATCGCAAGGCATGCTGGGTGCAGAAAATCTTTATCTTCCCCTCTCACAATCAGTCACAACTGAAAGTCCAGACCCTCTTAGGCACTAGCCGTTTCAGGCCTTTAACAAGACAACAGCTCTCTGACGCTCTCTGTCTCTCTCTCTCTCTCTGTGATCCTAGTGCTTGCATGCTCAGTATTTGGCTTTTCCTGGGAGCCAGAGATCTACCCGGTGAGGGCTTGCCGGTATAAGGCTTTAGAGCGTTTGGGAGCGTTCGGTACATGAGAGGACGTTGGACTGGAAGCTATGCAAATTTGAAGCATCCAAACTTCCTGCTGCAGTCGGAGGCTCTTTCCATGGACATCTGCCTTTTGGATTCCTCTAAACTTGCCCTCTGATGAAACATTTTGTGAGCTGCAGTTACCTCCGACGGCTACAAGGTGGTGCTACATTCAGGTGAGGGCACAAGTATGCACAAAATGTTGGGGACTTTTGCCAGATTTATTGCTGGACCTTGCATATTTTTTTCAGAGGCTAAATATTGCCTAGGAAATGCTTTTTAACATAGAGATGCTGGAGTTAAAATGTCTGGTCGGGCCTCAGCCCTTTCATTGTCTGCCCACTGTAACATATTTTTTTACCAGTACATGTGAGTGGTGACTCTGCTTTATGAAACTTATCATATATTAGGACAATGAATATAGCAGAAGGGGCGATCGAAATGCTTGCCTACATATTTGTTTATTTTTTATATAATGGCTGATTAACCTCTTAATTATATTACCATTTTGTGAAATGTTGCTTTAAAATATATCCTGCTTGCAGAATATATAAGTATTTGTACTGCGTTGGCCGGGAATCGAACCCGGGTCAACTGCTTGGAAGGCAGCTATGCTCACCACTATACCACCAACGCCCTCTGATCTTTGCGCTCTCGGTTCTAAACATTAGGACCCTGAGTTCAATGACTATCATGCACCAGCTTCAATGGTGCATTTGGTTTAGATACCAACATGAAAAGCAATAGAAAGTTTTTGTAGAGGGTAAGGAACTGGGATTGAAACCAAGGACAAAGCTGTGCAGAAGAGAAGAATGGAAAGCAGCAATACAAATAATAGATATGAACACATAGAGGCAGCATGGGAAGCAAAGCAGGGAAGAGAAATAGAGAACATTCCATGAAATGCCCAGGAGATAGATAAGAGCAGAACAAAAAAGGGAAGAATGAAATTCAAAGCCTCCACATAAAAGTGTTTGAAGGTCCCACCAGTCATTCATGCTTATTATTGTGTGCCTTTACTTTCAAAGTACAGTGTGGAGCTTTTGACGATCCCTCTCTTGTATTTCAGCAGACACAGATAGTTGAGAAGTCTTTTCTCACATAGCTGGCACAAGCTTGCGCTTTTCCTTGCTGGTAGCGTGGAAATGACAGCTTGGTCCTTGGAAGTAAAATCAAGCAAAATTAGCAGAGGATGGTTTCGATCCATCGACCTCTGGGTTATGGGCCCAGCACGCTTCCGCTGCGCCACTCTGCTCCGTTGTGAAAGTGTTCTTTTTATGCAGATAAGGAGCATTAGGCAGAGTAGCATGGGATTGGTCTGGCTCTCACCTCATTTGCATAAGTATATCCCAAGGCATGCTGGGTGCAGAAAAACTTCATCTTCCCCTCTCACAATCAGTAATAACTGAAAGTCAGACACTCTTAGGCACTAGCCGTTTCAGGCCTTTATCAAGACAGTAGCTCTTGAACCATCTCTCTCTCGCTCTGTGATCCTAGCACTAGCATGCTCAGGATTTGGCTTTAACTTGGAGCCAGAGATATACCCGGTGAGGGCTTGCCCGGTGTGAGGCTTTTGAGCGTTCGGGACGTGAGTGGACGTTGGACAGGAAACTATGCGAATATGAAGCCTCCAACATTCCTGCTTCAGTGAGTGGTTCTTTCCATGGACATCTGACTCTTGGATTCCTCTCAACTTGCCTTCTGATAAAACATTTTGTGAGCAGCAGTTTCCTTCGACAGCTACAAGGTGGCGCTACATTCAGGTGAGAGCACAAGTATGCACAAAATGTTAGGGACTTTTGCCAGATTTATCGGTGGATCTTGCATATTTTTTCAGAGGCTAGATATTGCCTAGAAATGCTTTTTAACATAGAGATGCTGGAGTTACAATGTCTGGTCGGGCCTCAGCCCTTCCATTGTTTGCCCACTGTAACAAATTTATTACCAGCACATGTGTGTTGTGACTCTGCTTTATGAAACTTATCATATATTAGGACAATGTATGTAGCAGAAGGTGCGATTGAGATGTTTGCCCACGTATTTGTTTATTTTTTTATATATGGCTGATTAATCTGTTCGTGAAATTTCCATTTTGTGACATGTTGCATTACAATATATCCTGCTTGCAGAATATATAAGTATTTTCAGTGCGTTGGCTGGGAATCGAACCCGGGTCAACTGCTTGGGAAGCAGCTATGCTCACCACTATACCACCAACGCCCTCTGATGTGTTAGCTCTCGGTTCTAAATATTACGTTGCAGAAATCAATGACTATCTTGCACCAGCTTCAATGGTGCATTTGGTTTAGATACCAACATGAGAAGCAGTAGAACGTTTTTTGCAGAGGGTAAGGAACTGGGGATTGAAACCAAGGACAAAGTTGTGCAGAAGAGAAGAAATGAAAAGCAACAGTACAAATAGTAGAAATGAGCATATATAGGCAGCATGGGAAGCAAAGCAGGGAAGAGAAAGAGAACATTCCATGAAATGCCCAGGAGATAGATAAGAGCAGAACAAAAAGGGAAGAATGAAATTCAAAGCATGCCCAGAAAGTTGTGTGAAGCTCCCACCAGTCAGTCATTTATGGTTATAATTGTGTGTCTTTACTTTCAAAGTACAGGGTTGTACCTTTCACGATCACTCTTGTATTACACAGACACGAATAGTTGAGAAGTCTTTTCTCACATAGCTGGCACAAGCTTGCACTTTTCCTTTCTGGCTATGTGGAAATGACAGCTTGGTCCTTGGAAGGAAAATCAAGCAAAATTAGCAGAGGATGGTTTCGATCCATCGACCTCTGGGTTATGGGCCCAGCACGCTTCCGCTGCGCCACTCTGCTCCTTTGTGAAAGTGTTCTCTTTATGCAGATGAGGAGGCATTCAGAGAAGTGACGTGGGATTGGTCGGGCTCTCACCTCATTTGCCTAAGTATATCGCAAGGCATGCTGGGTGCAGAAAATCTTTATCTTCCCCTCTCACAATCAGTCACAACTGAAAGTCCAGACCCTCTTAGGCACTAGCCGTTTCAGGCCTTTAACAAGACAACAGCTCTCTGACGCTCTCTGTCTCTCTCTCTCTCTCTGTGATCCTAGTGCTTGCATGCTCAGTATTTGGCTTTTCCTGGGAGCCAGAGATCTACCCGGTGAGGGCTTGCCGGTATAAGGCTTTAGAGCGTTTGGGAGCGTTCGGTACATGAGAGGACGTTGGACTGGAAGCTATGCAAATTTGAAGCATCCAAACTTCCTGCTGCAGTCGGAGGCTCTTTCCATGGACATCTGCCTTTTGGATTCCTCTAAACTTGCCCTCTGATGAAACATTTTGTGAGCTGCAGTTACCTCCGACGGCTACAAGGTGGTGCTACATTCAGGTGAGGGCACAAGTATGCACAAAATGTTGGGGACTTTTGCCAGATTTATTGCTGGACCTTGCATATTTTTTTCAGAGGCTAAATATTGCCTAGGAAATGCTTTTTAACATAGAGATGCTGGAGTTAAAATGTCTGGTCGGGCCTCAGCCCTTTCATTGTCTGCCCACTGTAACATATTTTTTTACCAGTACATGTGAGTGGTGACTCTGCTTTATGAAACTTATCATATATTAGGACAATGAATATAGCAGAAGGGGCGATCGAAATGCTTGCCTACATATTTGTTTATTTTTTATATAATGGCTGATTAACCTCTTAATTATATTACCATTTTGTGAAATGTTGCTTTAAAATATATCCTGCTTGCAGAATATATAAGTATTTGTACTGCGTTGGCCGGGAATCGAACCCGGGTCAACTGCTTGGAAGGCAGCTATGCTCACCACTATACCACCAACGCCCTCTGATCTTTGTGCTCTCGGTTCTAAACATTAGGACCCTGAGTTCAATGACTATCATGCACCAGCTTCAATGGTGCATTTGGTTTAGATACCAACATGAAAAGCAATAGAAAGTTTTTGTAGAGGGTAAGGAACTGGGATTGAAACCAAGGACAAAGCTGTGCAGAAGAGAAGAATGGAAAGCAGCAATACAAATAATAGATATGAACACATAGAGGCAGCATGGGAAGCAAAGCAGGGAAGAGAAATAGAGAACATTCCATGAAATGCCCAGGAGATAGATAAGAGCAGAACAAAAAAGGGAAGAATGAAATTCAAAGCCTCCACATAAAAGTGTTTGAAGGTCCCACCAGTCATTCATGCTTATTATTGTGTGCCTTTACTTTCAAAGTACAGTGTGGAGCTTTTGACGATCCCTCTCTTGTATTTCAGCAGACACAGATAGTTGAGAAGTCTTTTCTCACATAGCTGGCACAAGCTTGCGCTTTTCCTTGCTGGTAGCGTGGAAATGACAGCTTGGTCCTTGGAAGTAAAATCAAGCAAAATTAGCAGAGGATGGTTTCGATCCATCGACCTCTGGGTTATGGGCCCAGCACGCTTCCGCTGCGCCACTCTGCTCCGTTGTGAAAGTGTTCTTTTTATGCAGATAAGGAGCATTAGGCAGAGTAGCATGGGATTGGTCTGGCTCTCACCTCATTTGCATAAGTATATCCCAAGGCATGCTGGGTGCAGAAAAACTTCATCTTCCCCTCTCACAATCAGTCATAACTGAAAGTCAGACACTCTTAGGCACTAGCCGTTTCAGGCCTTTATCAAGACAGTAGCTCTTGAACCATCTCTCTCTCGCTCTGTGATCCTAGCACTAGCATGCTCAGGATTTGGCTTTACCTTGGAGCCAGAGATATACCCGGTGAGGGCTTGCCCGGTGTGAGGCTTTTGAGCGTTTGGGAGCGTTCGGGACGTGAGTGGACGTTGGACAGGAAACTATGCGAATATGAAGCCTCCAACATTCCTGCTTCAGTGAGTGGTTCTTTCCATGGACATCTGACTCTTGGATTCCTCTCAACTTGCCTTCTGATAAAACATTTTGTGAGCAGCAGTTTCCTTCGACAGCTACAAGGTGGCGCTACATTCAGGTGAGAGCACAAGTATGCACAAAATGTTAGGGACTTTTGCCAGATTTATCGGTGGATCTTGCATATTTTTTCAGAGGCTAGATATTGCCTAGAAATGCTTTTTAACATAGAGATGCTGGAGTTACAATGTCTGGTCGGGCCTCAGCCCTTCCATTGTTTGCCCACTGTAACAAATTTATTACCAGCACATGTGTGTTGTGACTCTGCTTTATGAAACTTATCATATATTAGGACAATGTATGTAGCAGAAGGTGCGATTGAGATGTTTGCCCACGTATTTGTTTATTTTTTTATATATGGCTGATTAATCTGTTCGTGAAATTTCCATTTTGTGACATGTTGCATTACAATATATCCTGCTTGCAGAATATATAAGTATTTTCAGTGCGTTGGCCGGGAATCGAACCCGGGTCAACTGCTTGGGAAGCAGCTATGCTCACCACTATACCACCAACGCCCTCTGATGTGTTAGCTCTCGGTTCTAAATATTACGTTGCAGAAATCAATGACTATCTTGCACCAGCTTCAATGGTGCATTTGGTTTAGATACCAACATGAGAAGCAGTAGAACGTTTTTTGCAGAGGGTAAGGAACTGGGGATTGAAACCAAGGACAAAGTTGTGCAGAAGAGAAGAAATGAAAAGCAACAGTACAAATAGTAGAAATGAGCATATATAGGCAGCATGGGAAGCAAAGCAGGGAAGAGAAAGAGAACATTCCATGAAATGCCCAGGAGATATATAAGAGCAGAACAAAAAGGGAAGAATGAAATTCAAAGCATGCCCAGAAAGTTGTGTGAAGCTCCCACCAGTCAGTCATTTATGGTTATAATTGTGTGTCTTTACTTTCAAAGTACAGGGTTGTACCTTTCACGATCACTCTTGTATTACACAGACACGAATAGTTGAGAAGTCTTTTCTCACATAGCTGGCACAAGCTTGCACTTTTCCTTTCTGGCTATGTGGAAATGACAGCTTGGTCCTTGGAAGGAAAATCAAGCAAAATTAGCAGAGGATGGTTTCGATCCATCGACCTCTGGGTTATGGGCCCAGCACGCTTCCGCTGCGCCACTCTGCTCCTTTGTGAAAGTGTTCTCTTTATGCAGATGAGGAGGCATTCAGAGAAGTGACGTGGGATTGGTCGGGCTCTCACCTCATTTGCCTAAGTATATCGCAAGGCATGCTGGGTGCAGAAAATCTTTATCTTCCCCTCTCACAATCAGTCACAACTGAAAGTCCAGACCCTCTTAGGCACTAGCCGTTTCAGGCCTTTAACAAGACAACAGCTCTCCGACGCTCTCTGTCTCTCTCTCTCTCTGTGATCCTAGTGCTTGCATGCTCAGTATTTGGCTTTTCCTGGGAGCCAGAGATCTACCCGGCGAGGGCTTGCCGGTATAAGGCTTTAGAGCGTTTGGGAGCGTTCGGTACATGAGAGGACGTTGGACTGGAAGCTATGCAAATTTGAAGCATCCAAACTTCCTGCTGCAGTCGGAGGCTCTTTCCATGGACATCTGCCTTTTGGATTCCTCTAAACTTGCCCTCTGATGAAACATTTTGTGAGCTGCAGTTACCTCCGACGGCTACAAGGTGGTGCTACATTCAGGTGAGGGCACAAGTATGCACAAAATGTTGGGGACTTTTGCCAGATTTATTGCTGGACCTTGCATATTTTTTTCAGAGGCTAAATATTGCCTAGGAAATGCTTTTTAACATAGAGATGCTGGAGTTAAAATGTCTGGTCGGGCCTCAGCCCTTTCATTGTCTGCCCACTGTAACATATTTTTTTACCAGTACATGTGAGTGGTGACTCTGCTTTATGAAACTTATCATATATTAGGACAATGAATATAGCAGAAGGGGCGATCGAAATGCTTGCCTACATATTTGTTTATTTTTTATATAATGGCTGATTAACCTCTTAATTATATTACCATTTTGTGAAATGTTGCTTTAAAATATATCCTGCTTGCAGAATATATAAGTATTTGTACTGCGTTGGCCGGGAATCGAACCCGGGTCAACTGCTTGGAAGGCAGCTATGCTCACCACTATACCACCAACGCCCTCTGATCTTTGTGCTCTCGGTTCTAAACATTAGGACCCTGAGTTCAATGACTATCATGCACCAGCTTCAATGGTGCATTTGGTTTAGATACCAACATGAAAAGCAATAGAAAGTTTTTGTAGAGGGTAAGGAACTGGGATTGAAACCAAGGACAAAGCTGTGCAGAAGAGAAGAATGGAAAGCAGTAATACAAATAATAGATATGAACACATAGAGGCAGCATGGGAAGCAAAGCAGGGAAGAGAAATAGAGAACATTCCATGAAATGCCCAGGAGATAGATAAGAGCAGAACAAAAAAGGGAAGAATGAAATTCAAAGCCTCCACATAAAAGTGTTTGAAGGTCCCACCAGTCATTCATGCTTATTATTGTGTGCCTTTACTTTCAAAGTACAGTGTGGAGCTTTTGACGATCCCTCTCTTGTATTTCAGCAGACACAGATAGTTGAGAAGTCTTTTCTCACATAGCTGGCACAAGCTTGCGCTTTTCCTTGCTGGTAGCGTGGAAATGACAGCTTGGTCCTTGGAAGTAAAATCAAGCAAAATTAGCAGAGGATGGTTTCGATCCATCGACCTCTGGGTTATGGGCCCAGCACGCTTCCGCTGCGCCACTCTGCTCCGTTGTGAAAGTGTTCTTTTTATGCAGATAAGGAGCATTAGGCAGAGTAGCATGGGATTGGTCTGGCTCTCACCTCATTTGCATAAGTATATCCCAAGGCATGCTTGGGTGCAGAAAAACTTCATCTTCCCCTCTCACAATCAGTCATAACTGAAAGTCAGACACTCTTAGGCACTAGCCGTTTCAGGCCTTTATCAAGACAGTAGCTCTTGAACCATCTCTCTCTCGCTCTGTGATCCTAGCACTAGCATGCTCAGGATTTGGCTTTACCTTGGAGCCAGAGATATACCCGGTGAGGGCTTGCCCGGTGTGAGGCTTTTGAGCGTTCGGGACGTGAGTGGACGTTGGACAGGAAACTATGCGAATATGAAGCCTCCAACATTCCTGCTTCAGTGAGTGGTTCTTTCCATGGACATCTGACTCTTGGATTCCTCTCAACTTGCCTTCTGATAAAACATTTTGTGAGCAGCAGTTTCCTTCGACAGCTACAAGGTGGCGCTACATTCAGGTGAGAGCACAAGTATGCACAAAATGTTAGGGACTTTTGCCAGATTTATCGGTGGATCTTGCATATTTTTTCAGAGGCTAGATATTGCCTAGAAATGCTTTTTAACATAGAGATGCTGGAGTTACAATGTCTGGTCGGGCCTCAGCCCTTCCATTGTTTGCCCACTGTAACAAATTTATTACCAGCACATGTGTGTTGTGACTCTGCTTTATGAAACTTATCATATATTAGGACAATGTATGTAGCAGAAGGTGCGATTGAGATGTTTGCCCACGTATTTGTTTATTTTTTTATATATGGCTGATTAATCTGTTCGTGAAATTTCCATTTCGTGACATGTTGCATTACAATATATCCTGCTTGCAGAATATATAAGTATTTTCAGTGCGTTGGCCGGGAATCGAACCCGGGTCAACTGCTTGGGAAGCAGCTATGCTCACCACTATACCACCAACGCCCTCTGATGTGTTAGCTCTCGGTTCTAAATATTACGTTGCAGAAATCAATGACTATCTTGCACCAGCTTCAATGGTGCATTTGGTTTAGATACCAACATGAGAAGCAGTAGAACGTTTTTTGCAGAGGGTAAGGAACTGGGGATTGAAACCAAGGACAAAGTTGTGCAGAAGAGAAGAAATGAAAAGCAACAGTACAAATAGTAGAAATGAGCATATATAGGCAGCATGGGAAGCAAAGCAGGGAAGAGAAAGAGAACATTCCATGAAATGCCCAGGAGATATATAAGAGCAGAACAAAAAGGGAAGAATGAAATTCAAATCATGCCCAGAAAGTTGTGTGAAGCTCCCACCAGTCAGTCATTTATGGTTATAATTGTGTGTCTTTACTTTCAAAGTACAGGGTTGTACCTTTCACGATCACTCTTGTATTACACAGACACGAATAGTTGAGAAGTCTTTTCTCACATAGCTGGCACAAGCTTGCACTTTTCCTTTCTGGCTATGTGGAAATGACAGCTTGGTCCTTGGAAGGAAAATCAAGCAAAATTAGCAGAGGATGGTTTCGATCCATCGACCTCTGGGTTATGGGCCCAGCACGCTTCCGCTGCGCCACTCTGCTCCTTTGTGAAAGTGTTCTCTTTATGCAGATGAGGAGGCATTCAGAGAAGTGACGTGGGATTGGTCGGGCTCTCACCTCATTTGCCTAAGTATATCGCAAGGCATGCTGGGTGCAGAAAATCTTTATCTTCCCCTCTCACAATCAGTCACAACTGAAAGTCCAGACCCTCTTATTCACTAGCCGTTTCAGGCCTTTAACAAGACAACAGCTCTCCGACGCTCTCTGTCTCTCTCTCTCTCTGTGATCCTAGTGCTTGCATGCTCAGTATTTGGCTTTTCCTGGGAGCCAGAGATCTACCCGGTGAGGGCTTGCCGGTATAAGGCTTTAGAGCGTTTGGGAGCGTTCGGTACATGAGAGGACGTTGGACTGGAAGCTATGCAAATTTGAAGCATCCAAACTTCCTGCTGCAGTCGGAGGCTCTTTCCATGGACATCTGCCTTTTGGATTCCTCTAAACTTGCCCTCTGATGAAACATTTTGTGAGCTGCAGTTACCTCCGACGGCTACAAGGTGGTGCTACATTCAGGTGAGGGCACAAGTATGCACAAAATGTTGGGGACTTTTGCCAGATTTATTGCTGGATCTTGCATATTTTTTTCAGAGGCTAAATATTGCCTAGGAAATGCTTTTTAACATAGAGATGCTGGAGTTAAAATGTCTGGTCGGGCCTCAGCCCTTTCATTGTCTGCCCACTGTAACATATTTTTTTACCAGTACATGTGAGTGGTGACTCTGCTTTATGAAACTTATCATATATTAGGACAATGAATATAGCAGAAGGGGCGATCGAAATGCTTGCCTACATATTTGTTTATTTTTTATATAATGGCTGATTAACCTCTTAATTATATTACCATTTTGTGAAATGTTGCTTTAAAATATATCCTGCTTGCAGAATATATAAGTATTTGTACTGCGTTGGCCGGGAATCGAACCCGGGTCAACTGCTTGGAAGGCAGCTATGCTCACCACTATACCACCAACGCCCTCTGATCTTTGCGCTCTCGGTTCTAAACATTAGGACCCTGAGTTCAATGACTATCATGCACCAGCTTCAATGGTGCATTTGGTTTAGATACCAACATGAAAAGCAATAGAAAGTTTTTGTAGAGGGTAAGGAACTGGGATTGAAACCAAGGACAAAGCTGTGCAGAAGAGAAGAATGGAAAGCAGCAATACAAATAATAGATATGAACACATAGAGGCAGCATGGGAAGCAAAGCAGGGAAGAGAAATAGAGAACATTCCATGAAATGCCCAGGAGATAGATAAGAGCAGAACAAAAAAGGGAAGAATGAAATTCAAAGCCTCCACATAAAAGTGTTTGAAGGTCCCACCAGTCATTCATGCTTATTATTGTGTGCCTTTACTTTCAAAGTACAGTGTGGAGCCTTTGACGATCCCTCTCTTGTATTTCAGCAGACACAGATAGTTGAGAAGTCTTTTCTCACATAGCTGGCACAAGCTTGCGCTTTTCCTTGCTGGTAGCGTGGAAATGACAGCTTGGTCCTTGGAAGTAAAATCAAGCAAAATTAGCAGAGGATGGTTTCGCTCCATCGACCTCTGGGTTATGGGCCCAGCACGCTTCCGCTGCGCCACTCTGCTCCGTTGTGAAAGTGTTCTTTTTATGCAGATAAGGAGCATTAGGCAGAGTAGCATGGGATTGGTCTGGCTCTCACCTCATTTGCATAAGTATATCCCAAGGCATGCTGGGTGCAGAAAAACTTCATCTTCCCCTCTCACAATCAGTCATAACTGAAAGTCAGACACTCTTAGGCACTAGCCGTTTCAGGCCTTTATCAAGACAGTAGCTCTTGAACCATCTCTCTCTCGCTCTGTGATCCTAGCACTAGCATGCTCAGGATTTGGCTTTACCTTGGAGCCAGAGATATACCCGGTGAGGGCTTGCCCGGTGTGAGGCTTTTGAGCGTTTGGGAGCGTTGTGGACGTTGGACAGGAAACTATGCGAATATGAAGCCTCCAACATTCCTGCTTCAGTGAGTGGTTCTTTCCATGGACATCTGACTCTTGGATTCCTCTCAACTTGCCTTCTGATAAAACATTTTGTGAGCAGCAGTTTCCTTCGACAGCTACAAGGTGGCGCTACATTCAGGTGAGAGCACAAGTATGCACAAAATGTTAGGGACTTTTGCCAGATTTATCGGTGGATCTTGCATATTTTTTTCAGAGGCTAGATATTGCCTAGAAATGCTTTTTAACATAGAGATGCTGGAGTTACAATGTCTGGTCGGGCCTCAGCCCTTCCATTGTTTGCCCACTGTAACAAATTTATTACCAGCACATGTGTGTTGTGACTCTGCTTTATGAAACTTATCATATATTAGGACAATGTATGTAGCAGAAGGTGCGATTGAGATGTTTGCCCACGTATTTGTTTATTTTTTTATATATGGCTGATTAATCTGTTCGTGAAATTTCCATTTTGTGACATGTTGCATTACAATATATCCTGCTTGCAGAATATATAAGTATTTTCAGTGCGTTGGCCGGGAATCGAACCCGGGTCAAGTGCTTGGGAAGCAGCTATGCTCACCACTATACCACCAACACCCTCTGATGTGTTAGCTCTCGGTTCTAAATATTACGTTGCAGAAATCAATGACTATCTTGCACCAGCTTCAATGGTGCATTTGGTTTAGATACCAACATGAGAAGCAGTAGAACGTTTTTTGCAGAGGGTAAGGAACTGGGGATTGAAACCAAGGACAAAGTTGTGCAGAAGAGAAGAAATGAAAAGCAACAGTACAAATAGTAGAAATGAGCATATATAGGCAGCATGGGAAGCAAAGCAGGGAAGAGAAAGAGAACATTCCATGAAATGCCCAGGAGATAGATAAGAGCAGAACAAAAAGGGAAGAATGAAATTCAAAGCATGCCCAGAAAGTTGTGTGAAGCTCCCACCAGTCATTTATGGTTATAATTGTGTGTCTTTACTTTCAAAGTACAGGGTTGTACCTTTCACGATCACTCTTGTATTACACAGACACGAATAGTTGAGAAGTCTTTTCTCACATAGCTGGTACAAGCTTGCACTTTTCCTTTCTGGCTATGTGGAAATGACAGCTTGGTCCTTGGAAGGAAAATCAAGCAAAATTAGCAGAGGATGGTTTCGATCCATCGACCTCTGGGTTAAGGGCCCAGCACGCTTCCGCTGCGCCACTCTGCTCCTTTGTGAAAGTGTTCTGTTTATGCAGATGAGGAGGCATTCAGAGAAGTGACGTGGGATTGGTCGGGCTCTCACCTCATTTGCCTAAGTATATCGCAAGGCATGCTGGGTGCAGAAAATCTTTATCTTCCCCTCTCACAATCAGTCACAACTGAAAGTCCAGACCCTCTTATTCACTAGCCGTTTCAGGCCTTTAACAAGACAACAGCTCTCCGACGCTCTCTGTCTCTCTCTCTCTCTGTGATCCTAGTGCTTGCATGCTCAGTATTTGGCTTTACCTGGGAGCCAGAGATCTACCCGGTGAGGGCTTGCCGGTATAAGGCTTTAGAGCGTTTGGGAGCGTTCGGTACATGAGAGGACGTTGGACTGGAAGCTATGCAAATTTGAAGCATCCAAACTTCCTGCTGCAGTCGGAGGCTCTTTCCATGGACATCTGCCTTTTGGATTCCTCTAAACTTGCCCTCTGATGAAACATTTTGTGAGCTGCAGTTACCTCCGACGGCTACAAGGTGGTGCTACATTCAGGTGAGGGCACAAGTATGCACAAAATGTTGGGGACTTTTGCCAGATTTATTGCTGGATCTTGCATATTTTTTTCAGAGGCTAAATATTGCCTAGGAAATGCTTTTTAACATAGAGATGCTGGAGTTAAAATGTCTGGTCGGGCCTCAGCCCTTTCATTGTCTGCCCACTGTAACATATTTTTTTACCAGTACATGTGAGTGGTGACTCTGCTTTATGAAACTTATCATATATTAGGACAATGAATATAGCAGAAGGGGCGATCGAAATGCTTGCCTACATATTTGTTTATTTTTTATATAATGGCTGATTAACCTCTTAATTATATTACCATTTTGTGAAATGTTGCTTTAAAATATATCCTGCTTGCAGAATATATAAGTATTTGTACTGCGTTGGCCGGGAATCGAACCCGGGTCAACTGCTTGGAAGGCAGCTATGCTCACCACTATACCACCAACGCCCTCTGATCTTTGCGCTCTCAGTTCTAAACATTAGGACCCTGAGTTCAATGACTATCATGCACCAGCTTCAATGGTGCATTTGGTTTAGATACCAACATGAAAAGCAATAGAAAGTTTTTGTAGAGGGTAAGGAACTGGGATTGAAACCAAGGACAAAGCTGTGCAGAAGAGAAGAATGGAAAGCAGCAATACAAATAATAGATATGAACACATAGAGGCAGCATGGGAAGCAAAGCAGGGAAGAGAAATAGAGAACATTCCATGAAATGCCCAGGAGATAGATAAGAGCAGAACAAAAAAGGGAAGAATGAAATTCAAAGCCTCCACATAAAAGTGTTTGAAGGTCCCACCAGTCATTCATGCTTATTATTGTGTGCCTTTACTTTCAAAGTACAGTGTGGAGCTTTTGACGATCCCTCTCTTGTATTTCAGCAGACACAGATAGTTGAGAAGTCTTTTCTCACATAGCTGGCACAAGCTTGCGCTTTTCCTTGCTGGTAGCGTGGAAATGACAGCTTGGTCCTTGGAAGTAAAATCAAGCAAAATTAGCAGAGGATGGTTTCGATCCATCGACCTCTGGGTTATGGGCCCAGCACGCTTCCGCTGCGCCACTCTGCTCCGTTGTGAAAGTGTTCTTTTTATGCAGATAAGGAGCATTAGGCAGAGTAGCATGGGATTGGTCTGGCTCTCACCTCATTTGCATAAGTATATCCCAAGGCATGCTGGGTGCAGAAAAACTTCATCTTCCCCTCTCACAATCAGTAATAACTGAAAGTCAGACACTCTTAGGCACTAGCCGTTTCAGGCCTTTATCAAGACAGTAGCTCTTGAACCATCTCTCTCTCGCTCTGTGATCCTAGCACTAGCATGCTCAGGATTTGGCTTTACCTTGGAGCCAGAGATATACCCGGTGAGGGCTTGCCCGGTGTGAGGCTTTTGAGCGTTTGGGAGCGTTCGGGACGTGAGTGGACGTTGGACAGGAAACTATGCGAATATGAAGCCTCCAACATTCCTGCTTCAGTGAGTGGTTCTTTCCATGGACATCTGACTCTTGGATTCCTCTCAACTTGCCTTCTGATAAAACATTTTGTGAGCAGCAGTTTCCTTCGACAGCTACAAGGTGGCGCTACATTCAGGTGAGAGCACAAGTATGCACAAAATGTTAGGGACTTTTGCCAGATTTATCGGTGGATCTTGCATATTTTTTCAGAGGCTAGATATTGCCTAGAAATGCTTTTTAACATAGAGATGCTGGAGTTACAATGTCTGGTCGGGCCTCAGCCCTTCCATTGTTTGCCCACTGTAACAAATTTATTACCAGCACATGTGTGTTGTGACTCTGCTTTATGAAACTTATCATATATTAGGACAATGTATGTAGCAGAAGGTGCGATTGAGATGTTTGCCCACGTATTTGTTTATTTTTTTATATATGGCTGATTAATCTGTTCGTGAAATTTCCATTTTGTGACATGTTGCATTACAATATATCCTGCTTGCAGAATATATAAGTATTTTCAGTGCGTTGGCTGGGAATCGAACCCGGGTCAACTGCTTGGGAAGCAGCTATGCTCACCACTATACCACCAACGCCCTCTGATGTGTTAGCTCTCGGTTCTAAATATTACGTTGCAGAAATCAATGACTATCTTGCACCAGCTTCAATGGTGCATTTGGTTTAGATACCAACATGAGAAGCAGTAGAACGTTTTTTGCAGAGGGTAAGGAACTGGGGATTGAAACCAAGGACAAAGTTGTGCAGAAGAGAAGAAATGAAAAGCAACAGTACAAATAGTAGAAATGAGCATATATAGGCAGCATGGGAAGCAAAGCAGGGAAGAGAAAGAGAACATTCCATGAAATGCCCAGGAGATAGATAAGAGCAGAACAAAAAGGGAAGAATGAAATTCAAAGCATGCCCAGAAAGTTGTGTGAAGCTCCCACCAGTCAGTCATTTATGGTTATAATTGTGTGTCTTTACTTTCAAAGTACAGGGTTGTACCTTTCACGATCACTCTTGTATTACACAGACACGAATAGTTGAGAAGTCTTTTCTCACATAGCTGGCACAAGCTTGCACTTTTCCTTTCTGGCTATGTGGAAATGACAGCTTGGTCCTTGGAAGGAAAATCAAGCAAAATTAGCAGAGGATGGTTTCGATCCATCGACCTCTGGGTTATGGGCCCAGCACGCTTCCGCTGCGCCACTCTGCTCCTTTGTGAAAGTGTTCTCTTTATGCAGATGAGGAGGCATTCAGAGAAGTGACGTGGGATTGGTCGGGCTCTCACCTCATTTGCCTAAGTATATCGCAAGGCATGCTGGGTGCAGAAAATCTTTATCTTCCCCTCTCACAATCAGTCACAACTGAAAGTCCAGACCCTCTTAGGCACTAGCCGTTTCAGGCCTTTAACAAGACAACAGCTCTCTGACGCTCTCTGTCTCTCTCTCTCTCTCTGTGATCCTAGTGCTTGCATGCTCAGTATTTGGCTTTTCCTGGGAGCCAGAGATCTACCCGGTGAGGGCTTGCCGGTATAAGGCTTTAGAGCGTTTGGGAGCGTTCGGTACATGAGAGGACGTTGGACTGGAAGCTATGCAAATTTGAAGCATCCAAACTTCCTGCTGCAGTCGGAGGCTCTTTCCATGGACATCTGCCTTTTGGATTCCTCTAAACTTGCCCTCTGATGAAACATTTTGTGAGCTGCAGTTACCTCCGACGGCTACAAGGTGGTGCTACATTCAGGTGAGGGCACAAGTATGCACAAAATGTTGGGGACTTTTGCCAGATTTATTGCTGGACCTTGCATATTTTTTTCAGAGGCTAAATATTGCCTAGGAAATGCTTTTTAACATAGAGATGCTGGAGTTAAAATGTCTGGTCGGGCCTCAGCCCTTTCATTGTCTGCCCACTGTAACATATTTTTTTACCAGTACATGTGAGTGGTGACTCTGCTTTATGAAACTTATCATATATTAGGACAATGAATATAGCAGAAGGGGCGATCGAAATGCTTGCCTACATATTTGTTTATTTTTTATATAATGGCTGATTAACCTCTTAATTATATTACCATTTTGTGAAATGTTGCTTTAAAATATATCCTGCTTGCAGAATATATAAGTATTTGTACTGCGTTGGCCGGGAATCGAACCCGGGTCAACTGCTTGGAAGGCAGCTATGCTCACCACTATACCACCAACGCCCTCTGATCTTTGTGCTCTCGGTTCTAAACATTAGGACCCTGAGTTCAATGACTATCATGCACCAGCTTCAATGGTGCATTTGGTTTAGATACCAACATGAAAAGCAATAGAAAGTTTTTGTAGAGGGTAAGGAACTGGGATTGAAACCAAGGACAAAGCTGTGCAGAAGAGAAGAATGGAAAGCAGCAATACAAATAATAGATATGAACACATAGAGGCAGCATGGGAAGCAAAGCAGGGAAGAGAAATAGAGAACATTCCATGAAATGCCCAGGAGATAGATAAGAGCAGAACAAAAAAGGGAAGAATGAAATTCAAAGCCTCCACATAAAAGTGTTTGAAGGTCCCACCAGTCATTCATGCTTATTATTGTGTGCCTTTACTTTCAAAGTACAGTGTGGAGCTTTTGACGATCCCTCTCTTGTATTTCAGCAGACACAGATAGTTGAGAAGTCTTTTCTCACATAGCTGGCACAAGCTTGCGCTTTTCCTTGCTGGTAGCGTGGAAATGACAGCTTGGTCCTTGGAAGTAAAATCAAGCAAAATTAGCAGAGGATGGTTTCGATCCATCGACCTCTGGGTTATGGGCCCAGCACGCTTCCGCTGCGCCACTCTGCTCCGTTGTGAAAGTGTTCTTTTTATGCAGATAAGGAGCATTAGGCAGAGTAGCATGGGATTGGTCTGGCTCTCACCTCATTTGCATAAGTATATCCCAAGGCATGCTGGGTGCAGAAAAACTTCATCTTCCCCTCTCACAATCAGTCATAACTGAAAGTCAGACACTCTTAGGCACTAGCCGTTTCAGGCCTTTATCAAGACAGTAGCTCTTGAACCATCTCTCTCTCGCTCTGTGATCCTAGCACTAGCATGCTCAGGATTTGGCTTTACCTTGGAGCCAGAGATATACCCGGTGAGGGCTTGCCCGGTGTGAGGCTTTTGAGCGTTTGGGAGCGTTCGGGACGTGAGTGGACGTTGGACAGGAAACTATGCGAATATGAAGCCTCCAACATTCCTGCTTCAGTGAGTGGTTCTTTCCATGGACATCTGACTCTTGGATTCCTCTCAACTTGCCTTCTGATAAAACATTTTGTGAGCAGCAGTTTCCTTCGACAGCTACAAGGTGGCGCTACATTCAGGTGAGAGCACAAGTATGCACAAAATGTTAGGGACTTTTGCCAGATTTATCGGTGGATCTTGCATATTTTTTCAGAGGCTAGATATTGCCTAGAAATGCTTTTTAACATAGAGATGCTGGAGTTACAATGTCTGGTCGGGCCTCAGCCCTTCCATTGTTTGCCCACTGTAACAAATTTATTACCAGCACATGTGTGTTGTGACTCTGCTTTATGAAACTTATCATATATTAGGACAATGTATGTAGCAGAAGGTGCGATTGAGATGTTTGCCCACGTATTTGTTTATTTTTTTATATATGGCTGATTAATCTGTTCGTGAAATTTCCATTTTGTGACATGTTGCATTACAATATATCCTGCTTGCAGAATATATAAGTATTTTCAGTGCGTTGGCCGGGAATCGAACCCGGGTCAACTGCTTGGGAAGCAGCTATGCTCACCACTATACCACCAACGCCCTCTGATGTGTTAGCTCTCGGTTCTAAATATTACGTTGCAGAAATCAATGACTATCTTGCACCAGCTTCAATGGTGCATTTGGTTTAGATACCAACATGAGAAGCAGTAGAACGTTTTTTGCAGAGGGTAAGGAACTGGGGATTGAAACCAAGGACAAAGTTGTGCAGAAGAGAAGAAATGAAAAGCAACAGTACAAATAGTAGAAATGAGCATATATAGGCAGCATGGGAAGCAAAGCAGGGAAGAGAAAGAGAACATTCCATGAAATGCCCAGGAGATAGATAAGAGCAGAACAAAAAGGGAAGAATGAAATTCAAAGCATGCCCAGAAAGTTGTGTGAAGCTCCCACCAGTCAGTCATTTATGGTTATAATTGTGTGTCTTTACTTTCAAAGTACAGGGTTGTACCTTTCACGATCACTCTTGTATTACACAGACACGAATAGTTGAGAAGTCTTTTCTCACATAGCTGGCACAAGCTTGCACTTTTCCTTTCTGGCTATGTGGAAATGACAGCTTGGTCCTTGGAAGGAAAATCAAGCAAAATTAGCAGAGGATGGTTTCGATCCATCGACCTCTGGGTTATGGGCCCAGCACGCTTCCGCTGCGCCACTCTGCTCCTTTGTGAAAGTGTTCTCTTTATGCAGATGAGGAGGCATTCAGAGAAGTGACGTGGGATTGGTCGGGCTCTCACCTCATTTGCCTAAGTATATCGCAAGGCATGCTGGGTGCAGAAAATCTTTATCTTCTCCTCTCACAATCAGTCACAACTGAAAGTCCAGACCCTCTTAGGCACTAGCCGTTTCAGGCCTTTAACAAGACAACAGCTCTCTGACGCTCTCTGTCTCTCTCTCTCTCTGTGATCCTAGTGCTTGCATGCTCAGTATTTGGCTTTTCCTGGGAGCCAGAGATCTACCCGGTGAGGGCTTGCCGGTATAAGGCTTTAGAGCGTTTGGGAGCGTTCGGTACATGAGAGGACGTTGGACTGGAAGCTATGCAAATTTGAAGCATCCAAACTTCCTGCTGCAGTCGGAGGCTCTTTCCATGGACATCTGCCTTTTGGATTCCTCTAAACTTGCCCTCTGATGAAACATTTTGTGAGCTGCAGTTACCTCCGACGGCTACAAGGTGGTGCTACATTCAGGTGAGGGCACAAGTATGCACAAAATGTTGGGGACTTTTGCCAGATTTATTGCTGGACCTTGCATATTTTTTTCAGAGGCTAAATATTGCCTAGGAAATGCTTTTTAACATAGAGATGCTGGAGTTAAAATGTCTGGTCGGGCCTCAGCCCTTTCATTGTCTGCCCACTGTAACATATTTTTTTACCAGTACATGTGAGTGGTGACTCTGCTTTATGAAACTTATCATATATTAGGACAATGAATATAGCAGAAGGGGCGATCGAAATGCTTGCCTACATATTTGTTTATTTTTTATATAATGGCTGATTAACCTCTTAATTATATTACCATTTTGTGAAATGTTGCTTTAAAATATATCCTGCTTGCAGAATATATAAGTATTTGTACTGCGTTGGCCGGGAATTGAACCCGGGTCAACTGCTTGGAAGGCAGCTATGCTCACCACTATACCACCAACGCCCTCTGATCTTTGTGCTCTCGGTTCTAAACATTAGGACCCTGAGTTCAATGACTATCATGCACCAGCTTCAATGGTGCATTTGGTTTAGATACCAACATGAAAAGCAATAGAAAGTTTTTGTAGAGGGTAAGGAACTGGGATTGAAACCAAGGACAAAGCTGTGCAGAAGAGAAGAATGGAAAGCAGCAATACAAATAATAGATATGAACACATAGAGGCAGCATGGGAAGCAAAGCAGGGAAGAGAAATAGAGAACATTCCATGAAATGCCCAGGAGATAGATAAGAGCAGAACAAAAAAGGGAAGAATGAAATTCAAAGCCTCCACATAAAAGTGTTTGAAGGTCCCACCAGTCATTCATGCTTATTATTGTGTGCCTTTACTTTCAAAGTACAGTGTGGAGCTTTTGACGATCCCTCTCTTGTATTTCAGCAGACACAGATAGTTGAGAAGTCTTTTCTCACATAGCTGGCACAAGCTTGCGCTTTTCCTTGCTGGTAGCGTGGAAATGACAGCTTGGTCCTTGGAAGTAAAATCAAGCAAAATTAGCAGAGGATGGTTTCGATCCATCGACCTCTGGGTTATGGGCCCAGCACGCTTCCGCTGCGCCACTCTGCTCCGTTGTGAAAGTGTTCTTTTTATGCAGATAAGGAGCATTAGGCAGAGTAGCATGGGATTGGTCTGGCTCTCACCTCATTTGCATAAGTATATCCCAAGGCATGCTGGGTGCAGAAAAACTTCATCTTCCCCTCTCACAATCAGTCATAACTGAAAGTCAGACACTCTTAGGCACTAGCCGTTTCAGGCCTTTATCAAGACAGTAGCTCTTGAACCATCTCTCTCTCGCTCTGTGATCCTAGCACTAGCATGCTCAGGATTTGGCTTTACCTTGGAGCCAGAGATATACCCGGTGAGGGCTTGCCCGGTGTGAGGCTTTTGAGCGTTTGGGAGCGTTGTGGACGTTGGACAGGAAACTATGCGAATATGAAGCCTCCAACATTCCTGCTTCAGTGAGTGGTTCTTTCCATGGACATCTGACTCTTGGATTCCTCTCAACTTGCCTTCTGATAAAACATTTTGTGAGCAGCAGTTTCCTTCGACAGCTACAAGGTGGCGCTACATTCAGGTGAGAGCACAAGTATGCACAAAATGTTAGGGACTTTTGCCAGATTTATCGGTGGATCTTGCATATTTTTTTCAGAGGCTAGATATTGCCTAGAAATGCTTTTTAACATAGAGATGCTGGAGTTACAATGTCTGGTCGGGCCTCAGCCCTTCCATTGTTTGCCCACTGTAACAAATTTATTACCAGCACATGTGTGTTGTGACTCTGCTTTATGAAACTTATCATATATTAGGACAATGTATGTAGCAGAAGGTGCAATTGAGATGTTTGCCCACGTATTTGTTTATTTTTTTATATATGGCTGATTAATCTGTTCGTGAAATTTCCATTTTGTGACATGTTGCATTACAATATATCCTGCTTGCAGAATATATAAGTATTTTCAGTGCGTTGGCCGGGAATCGAACCCGGGTCAACTGCTTGGGAAGCAGCTATGCTCACCACTATATCACCAACGCCCTCTGATGTGTTAGCTCTCGGTTCTAAATATTACGTTGCAGAAATCAATGACTATCTTGCACCAGCTTCAATGGTGCATTTGGTTTAGATACCAACATGAGAAGCAGTAGAACGTTTTTTGCAGAGGGTAAGGAACTGGGGATTGAAACCAAGGACAAAGTTGTGCAGAAGAGAAGAAATGAAAAGCAACAATACAAATAGTAGAAATGAGCATATATAGGCAGCATGGGAAGCAAAGCAGGGAAGAGAAAGAGAACATTCCATGAAATGCCCAGGAGATAGATAAGAGCAGAACAAAAAGGGAAGAATGAAATTCAAAGCATGCCCAGAAAGTTGTGTGAAGCTCCCACCAGTCATTTATGGTTATAATTGTGTGTCTTTACTTTCAAAGTACAGGGTTGTACCTTTCACGATCACTCTTGTATTACACAGACACGAATAGTTGAGAAGTCTTTTCTCACATAGCTGGTACAAGCTTGCACTTTTCCTTTCTGGCTATGTGGAAATGACAGCTTGGTCCTTGGAAGGAAAATCAAGCAAAATTAGCAGAGGATGGTTTCGATCCATCGACCTCTGGGTTATGGGCCCAGCACGCTTCCGCTGCGCCACTCTGCTCCTTTGTGAAAGTGTTCTGTTTATGCAGATGAGGAGGCATTCAGAGAAGTGACGTGGGATTGGTCGGGCTCTCACCTCATTTGCCTAAGTATATCGCAAGGCATGCTGGGTGCAGAAAATCTTTATCTTCCCCTCTCACAATCAGTCACAACTGAAAGTCCAGACCCTCTTATTCACTAGCCGTTTCAGGCCTTTAACAAGACAACAGCTCTCCGACGCTCTCTGTCTCTCTCTCTCTCTGTGATCCTAGTGCTTGCATGCTCAGTATTTGGCTTTACCTGGGAGCCAGAGATCTACCCGGTGAGGGCTTGCCGGTATAAGGCTTTAGAGCGTTTGGGAGCGTTCGGTACATGAGAGGACGTTGGACTGGAAGCTATGCAAATTTGAAGCATCCAAACTTCCTGCTGCAGTCGGAGGCTCTTTCCATGGACATCTGCCTTTTGGATTCCTCTAAACTTGCCCTCTGATGAAACATTTTGTGAGCTGCAGTTACCTCCGACGGCTACAAGGTGGTGCTACATTCAGGTGAGGGCACAAGTATGCACAAAATGTTGGGGACTTTTGCCAGATTTATTGCTGGATCTTGCATATTTTTTTCAGAGGCTAAATATTGCCTAGGAAATGCTTTTTAACATAGAGATGCTGGAGTTAAAATGTCTGGTCGGGCCTCAGCCCTTTCATTGTCTGCCCACTGTAACATATTTTTTTACCAGTACATGTGAGTGGTGACTCTGCTTTATGAAACTTATCATATATTAGGACAATGAATATAGCAGAAGGGGCGATCGAAATGCTTGCCTACATATTTGTTTATTTTTTATATAATGGCTGATTAACCTCTTAATTATATTACCATTTTGTGAAATGTTGCTTTAAAATATATCCTGCTTGCAGAATATATAAGTATTTGTACTGCGTTGGCCGGGAATCGAACCCGGGTCAACTGCTTGGAAGGCAGCTATGCTCACCACTATACCACCAACGCCCTCTGATCTTTGCGCTCTCGGTTCTAAACATTAGGACCCTGAGTTCAATGACTATCATGCACCAGCTTCAATGGTGCATTTGGTTTAGATACCAACATGAAAAGCAATAGAAAGTTTTTGTAGAGGGTAAGGAACTGGGATTGAAACCAAGGACAAAGCTGTGCAGAAGAGAAGAATGGAAAGCAGCAATACAAATAATAGATATGAACACATAGAGGCAGCATGGGAAGCAAAGCAGGGAAGAGAAATAGAGAACATTCCATGAAATGCCCAGGAGATAGATAAGAGCAGAACAAAAAAGGGAAGAATGAAATTCAAAGCCTCCACATAAAAGTGTTTGAAGGTCCCACCAGTCATTCATGCTTATTATTGTGTGCCTTTACTTTCAAAGTACAGTGTGGAGCTTTTGACGATCCCTCTCTTGTATTTCAGCAGACACAGATAGTTGAGAAGTCTTTTCTCACATAGCTGGCACAAGCTTGCGCTTTTCCTTGCTGGTAGCGTGGAAATGACAGCTTGGTCCTTGGAAGTAAAATCAAGCAAAATTAGCAGAGGATGGTTTCGATCCATCGACCTCTGGGTTATGGGCCCAGCACGCTTCCGCTGCGCCACTCTGCTCCGTTGTGAAAGTGTTCTTTTTATGCAGATAAGGAGCATTAGGCAGAGTAGCATGGGATTGGTCTGGCTCTCACCTCATTTGCATAAGTATATCCCAAGGCATGCTGGGTGCAGAAAAACTTCATCTTCCCCTCTCACAATCAGTAATAACTGAAAGTCAGACACTCTTAGGCACTAGCCGTTTCAGGCCTTTATCAAGACAGTAGCTCTTGAACCATCTCTCTCTCGCTCTGTGATCCTAGCACTAGCATGCTCAGGATTTGGCTTTACCTTGGAGCCAGAGATATACCCGGTGAGGGCTTGCCTGGTGTGAGGCTTTTGAGCGTTTGGGAGCGTTCGGGACGTGAGTGGACGTTGGACAGGAAACTATGCGAATATGAAGCCTCCAACATTCCTGCTTCAGTGAGTGGTTCTTTCCATGGACATCTGACTCTTGGATTCCTCTCAACTTGCCTTCTGATAAAACATTTTGTGAGCAGCAGTTTCCTTCGACAGCTACAAGGTGGCGCTACATTCAGGTGAGAGCACAAGTATGCACAAAATGTTAGGGACTTTTGCCAGATTTATCGGTGGATCTTGCATATTTTTTCAGAGGCTAGATATTGCCTAGAAATGCTTTTTAACATAGAGATGCTGGAGTTACAATGTCTGGTCGGGCCTCAGCCCTTCCATTGTTTGCCCACTGTAACAAATTTATTACCAGCACATGTGTGTTGTGACTCTGCTTTATGAAACTTATCATATATTAGGACAATGTATGTAGCAGAAGGTGCGATTGAGATGTTTGCCCACGTATTTGTTTATTTTTTTATATATGGCTGATTAATCTGTTCGTGAAATTTCCATTTTGTGACATGTTGCATTACAATATATCCTGCTTGCAGAATATATAAGTATTTTCAGTGCGTTGGCTGGGAATCGAACCCGGGTCAACTGCTTGGGAAGCAGCTATGCTCACCACTATACCACCAACGCCCTCTGATGTGTTAGCTCTCGGTTCTAAATATTACGTTGCAGAAATCAATGACTATCTTGCACCAGCTTCAATGGTGCATTTGGTTTAGATACCAACATGAGAAGCAGTAGAACGTTTTTTGCAGAGGGTAAGGAACTGGGGATTGAAACCAAGGACAAAGTTGTGCAGAAGAGAAGAAATGAAAAGCAACAGTACAAATAGTAGAAATGAGCATATATAGGCAGCATGGGAAGCAAAGCAGGGAAGAGAAAGAGAACATTCCATGAAATGCCCAGGAGATAGATAAGAGCAGAACAAAAAGGGAAGAATGAAATTCAAAGCATGCCCAGAAAGTTGTGTGAAGCTCCCACCAGTCAGTCATTTATGGTTATAATTGTGTGTCTTTACTTTCAAAGTACAGGGTTGTACCTTTCACGATCACTCTTGTATTACACAGACACGAATAGTTGAGAAGTCTTTTCTCACATAGCTGGCACAAGCTTGCACTTTTCCTTTCTGGCTATGTGGAAATGACAGCTTGGTCCTTGGAAGGAAAATCAAGCAAAATTAGCAGAGGATGGTTTCGATCCATCGACCTCTGGGTTATGGGCCCAGCACGCTTCCGCTGCGCCACTCTGCTCCTTTGTGAAAGTGTTCTCTTTATGCAGATGAGGAGGCATTCAGAGAAGTGACGTGGGATTGGTCGGGCTCTCACCTCATTTGCCTAAGTATATCGCAAGGCATGCTGGGTGCAGAAAATCTTTATCTTCCCCTCTCACAATCAGTCACAACTGAAAGTCCAGACCCTCTTAGGCACTAGCCGTTTCAGGCCTTTAACAAGACAACAGCTCTCTGACGCTCTCTGTCTCTCTCTCTCTCTCTGTGATCCTAGTGCTTGCATGCTCAGTATTTGGCTTTTCCTGGGAGCCAGAGATCTACCCGGTGAGGCCTTGCCGGTATAAGGCTTTAGAGCGTTTGGGAGCGTTCGGTACATGAGAGGACGTTGGACTGGAAGCTATGCAAATTTGAAGCATCCAAACTTCCTGCTGCAGTCGGAGGCTCTTTCCATGGACATCTGCCTTTTGGATTCCTCTAAACTTGCCCTCTGATGAAACATTTTGTGAGCTGCAGTTACCTCCGACGGCTACAAGGTGGTGCTACATTCAGGTGAGGGCACAAGTATGCACAAAATGTTGGGGACTTTTGCCAGATTTATTGCTGGACCTTGCATATTTTTTTCAGAGGCTAAATATTGCCTAGGAAATGCTTTTTAACATAGAGATGCTGGAGTTAAAATGTCTGGTCGGGCCTCAGCCCTTTCATTGTCTGCCCACTGTAACATATTTTTTTACCAGTACATGTGAGTGGTGACTCTGCTTTATGAAACTTATCATATATTAGGACAATGAATATAGCAGAAGGGGCGATCGAAATGCTTGCCTACATATTTGTTTATTTTTTATATAATGGCTGATTAACCTCTTAATTATATTACCATTTTGTGAAATGTTGCTTTAAAATATATCCTGCTTGCAGAATATATAAGTATTTGTACTGCGTTGGCCGGGAATCGAACCCGGGTCAACTGCTTGGAAGGCAGCTATGCTCACCACTATACCACCAACGCCCTCTGATCTTTGTGCTCTCGGTTCTAAACATTA
The DNA here is from genome assembly GCF_964263255.1 of Lissotriton vulgaris. Classification (NCBI taxonomy): domain Eukaryota; kingdom Metazoa; phylum Chordata; class Amphibia; order Caudata; family Salamandridae; genus Lissotriton; species Lissotriton vulgaris. The sequence goes on from NC_141697.1 coordinate 540,526,179, forward strand.
GGACCCTGAGTTCAATGACTATCATGCACCAGCTTCAATGGTGCATTTGGTTTAGATACCAACATGAAAAGCAATAGAAAGTTTTTGTAGAGGGTAAGGAACTGGGATTGAAACCAAGGACAAAGCTGTGCAGAAGAGAAGAATGGAAAGCAGCAATACAAATAATAGATATGAACACATAGAGGCAGCATGGGAAGCAAAGCAGGGAAGAGAAATAGAGAACATTCCATGAAATGCCCAGGAGATAGATAAGAGCAGAACAAAAAAGGGAAGAATGAAATTCAAAGCCTCCACATAAAAGTGTTTGAAGGTCCCACCAGTCATTCATGCTTATTATTGTGTGCCTTTACTTTCAAAGTACAGTGTGGAGCTTTTGACGATCCCTCTCTTGTATTTCAGCAGACACAGATAGTTGAGAAGTCTTTTCTCACATAGCTGGCACAAGCTTGCGCTTTTCCTTGCTGGTAGCGTGGAAATGACAGCTTGGTCCTTGGAAGTAAAATCAAGCAAAATTAGCAGAGGATGGTTTCGATCCATCGACCTCTGGGTTATGGGCCCAGCACGCTTCCGCTGCGCCACTCTGCTCCGTTGTGAAAGTGTTCTTTTTATGCAGATAAGGAGCATTAGGCAGAGTAGCATGGGATTGGTCTGGCTCTCACCTCATTTGCATAAGTATATCCCAAGGCATGCTGGGTGCAGAAAAACTTCATCTTCCCCTCTCACAATCAGTCATAACTGAAAGTCAGACACTCTTAGGCACTAGCCGTTTCAGGCCTTTATCAAGACAGTAGCTCTTGAACCATCTCTCTCTCGCTCTGTGATCCTAGCACTAGCATGCTCAGGATTTGGCTTTACCTTGGAGCCAGAGATATACCCGGTGAGGGCTTGCCCGGTGTGAGGCTTTTGAGCGTTTGGGAGCGTTGTGGACGTTGGACAGGAAACTATGCGAATATGAAGCCTCCAACATTCCTGCTTCAGTGAGTGGTCCTTTCCATGGACATCTGACTCTTGGATTCCTCTCAACTTGCCTTCTGATAAAACATTTTGTGAGCAGCAGTTTCCTTCGACAGCTACAAGGTGGCGCTACATTCAGGTGAGAGCACAAGTATGCACAAAATGTTAGGGACTTTTGCCAGATTTATCGGTGGATCTTGCATATTTTTTCAGAGGCTAGATATTGCCTAGAAATGCTTTTTAACATAGAGATGCTGGAGTTACAATGTCTGGTCGGGCCTCAGCCCTTCCATTGTTTGCCCACTGTAACAAATTTATTACCAGCACATGTGTGTTGTGACTCTGCTTTATGAAACTTATCATATATTAGGACAATGTATGTAGCAGAAGGTGCGATTGAGATGTTTGCCCACGTATTTGTTTATTTTTTTATATATGGCTGATTAATCTGTTCGTGAAATTTCCATTTTGTGACATGTTGCATTACAATATATCCTGCTTGCAGAATATATAAGTATTTTCAGTGCGTTGGCTGGGAATCGAACCCGGGTCAACTGCTTGGGAAGCAGCTATGCTCACCACTATACCACCAACGCCCTCTGATGTGTTAGCTCTCGGTTCTAAATATTACGTTGCAGAAATCAATGACTATCTTGCACCAGCTTCAATGGTGCATTTGGTTTAGATACCAACATGAGAAGCAGTAGAACGTTTTTTGCAGAGGGTAAGGAACTGGGGATTGAAACCAAGGACAAAGTTGTGCAGAAGAGAAGAAATGAAAAGCAACAGTACAAATAGTAGAAATGAGCATATATAGGCAGCATGGGAAGCAAAGCAGGGAAGAGAAAGAGAACATTCCATGAAATGCCCAGGAGATAGATAAGAGCAGAACAAAAAGGGAAGAATGAAATTCAAAGCATGCCCAGAAAGTTGTGTGAAGCTCCCACCAGTCAGTCATTTATGGTTATAATTGTGTGTCTTTACTTTCAAAGTACAGGGTTGTACCTTTCACGATCACTCTTGTATTACACAGACACGAATAGTTGAGAAGTCTTTTCTCACATAGCTGGCACAAGCTTGCACTTTTCCTTTCTGGCTATGTGGAAATGACAGCTTGGTCCTTGGAAGGAAAATCAAGCAAAATTAGCAGAGGATGGTTTCGATCCATCGACCTCTGGGTTATGGGCCCAGCACGCTTCCGCTGCGCCACTCTGCTCCTTTGTGAAAGTGTTCTCTTTATGCAGATGAGGAGGCATTCAGAGAAGTGACGTGGGATTGGTCGGGCTCTCACCTCATTTGCCTAAGTATATCGCAAGGCATGCTGGGTGCAGAAAATCTTTATCTTCCCCTCTCACAATCAGTCACAACTGAAAGTCCAGACCCTCTTAGGCACTAGCCGTTTCAGGCCTTTAACAAGACAACAGCTCTCTGACGCTCTCTGTCTCTCTCTCTCTCTCTGTGATCCTAGTGCTTGCATGCTCAGTATTTGGCTTTTCCTGGGAGCCAGAGATCTACCCGGTGAGGGCTTGCCGGTATAAGGCTTTAGAGCGTTTGGGAGCGTTCGGTACATGAGAGGACGTTGGACTGGAAGCTATGCAAATTTGAAGCATCCAAACTTCCTGCTGCAGTCGGAGGCTCTTTCCATGGACATCTGCCTTTTGGATTCCTCTAAACTTGCCCTCTGATGAAACATTTTGTGAGCTGCAGTTACCTCCGACGGCTACAAGGTGGTGCTACATTCAGGTGAGGGCACAAGTATGCACAAAATGTTGGGGACTTTTGCCAGATTTATTGCTGGACCTTGCATATTTTTTTCAGAGGCTAAATATTGCCTAGGAAATGCTTTTTAACATAGAGATGCTGGAGTTAAAATGTCTGGTCGGGCCTCAGCCCTTTCATTGTCTGCCCACTGTAACATATTTTTTTACCAGTACATGTGAGTGGTGACTCTGCTTTATGAAACTTATCATATATTAGGACAATGAATATAGCAGAAGGGGCGATCGAAATGCTTGCCTACATATTTGTTTATTTTTTATATAATGGCTGATTAACCTCTTAATTATATTACCATTTTGTGAAATGTTGCTTTAAAATATATCCTGCTTGCAGAATATATAAGTATTTGTACTGCGTTGGCCGGGAATCGAACCCGGGTCAACTGCTTGGAAGGCAGCTATGCTCACCACTATACCACCAACGCCCTCTGATCTTTGTGCTCTCGGTTCTAAACATTAGGACCCTGAGTTCAATGACTATCATGCACCAGCTTCAATGGTGCATTTGGTTTAGATACCAACATGAAAAGCAATAGAAAGTTTTTGTAGAGGGTAAGGAACTGGGATTGAAACCAAGGACAAAGCTGTGCAGAAGAGAAGAATGGAAAGCAGCAATACAAATAATAGATATGAACACATAGAGGCAGCATGGGAAGCAAAGCAGGGAAGAGAAATAGAGAACATTCCATGAAATGCCCAGGAGATAGATAAGAGCAGAACAAAAAAGGGAAGAATGAAATTCAAAGCCTCCACATAAAAGTGTTTGAAGGTCCCACCAGTCATTCATGCTTATTATTGTGTGCCTTTACTTTCAAAGTACAGTGTGGAGCTTTTGACGATCCCTCTCTTGTATTTCAGCAGACACAGATAGTTGAGAAGTCTTTTCTCACATAGCTGGCACAAGCTTGCGCTTTTCCTTGCTGGTAGCGTGGAAATGACAGCTTGGTCCTTGGAAGTAAAATCAAGCAAAATTAGCAGAGGATGGTTTCGATCCATCGACCTCTGGGTTATGGGCCCAGCACGCTTCCGCTGCGCCACTCTGCTCCGTTGTGAAAGTGTTCTTTTTATGCAGATAAGGAGCATTAGGCAGAGTAGCATGGGATTGGTCTGGCTCTCACCTCATTTGCATAAGTATATCCCAAGGCATGCTGGGTGCAGAAAAACTTCATCTTCCCCTCTCACAATCAGTCATAACTGAAAGTCAGACACTCTTAGGCACTAGCCGTTTCAGGCCTTTATCAAGACAGTAGCTCTTGAACCATCTCTCTCTCGCTCTGTGATCCTAGCACTAGCATGCTCAGGATTTGGCTTTACCTTGGAGCCAGAGATATACCCGGTGAGGGCTTGCCCGGTGTGAGGCTTTTGAGCGTTTGGGAGCGTTCGGGACGTGAGTGGACGTTGGACAGGAAACTATGCGAATATGAAGCCTCCAACATTCCTGCTTCAGTGAGTGGTTCTTTCCATGGACATCTGACTCTTGGATTCCTCTCAACTTGCCTTCTGATAAAACATTTTGTGAGCAGCAGTTTCCTTCGACAGCTACAAGGTGGCGCTACATTCAGGTGAGAGCACAAGTATGCACAAAATGTTAGGGACTTTTGCCAGATTTATCGGTGGATCTTGCATATTTTTTCAGAGGCTAGATATTGCCTAGAAATGCTTTTTAACATAGAGATGCTGGAGTTACAATGTCTGGTCGGGCCTCAGCCCTTCCATTGTTTGCCCACTGTAACAAATTTATTACCAGCACATGTGTGTTGTGACTCTGCTTTATGAAACTTATCATATATTAGGACAATGTATGTAGCAGAAGGTGCGATTGAGATGTTTGCCCACGTATTTGTTTATTTTTTTATATATGGCTGATTAATCTGTTCGTGAAATTTCCATTTTGTGACATGTTGCATTACAATATATCCTGCTTGCAGAATATATAAGTATTTTCAGTGCGTTGGCCGGGAATCGAACCTGGGTCAACTGCTTGGGAAGCAGCTATGCTCACCACTATACCACCAACGCCCTCTGATGTGTTAGCTCACGGTTCTAAATATTACGTTGCAGAAATCAATGACTATCTTGCACCAGCTTCAATGGTGCATTTGGTTTAGATACCAACATGAGAAGCAGTAGAACGTTTTTTGCAGAGGGTAAGGAACTGGGGATTGAAACCAAGGACAAAGTTGTGCAGAAGAGAAGAAATGAAAAGCAACAGTACAAATAGTAGAAATGAGCATATATAGGCAGCATGGGAAGCAAAGCAGGGAAGAGAAAGAGAACATTCCATGAAATGCCCAGGAGATAGATAAGAGCAGAACAAAAAGGGAAGAATGAAATTCAAAGCATGCCCAGAAAGTTGTGTGAAGCTCCCACCAGTCAGTCATTTATGGTTATAATTGTGTGTCTTTACTTTCAAAGTACAGGGTTGTACCTTTCACGATCACTCTTGTATTACACAGACACGAATAGTTGAGAAGTCTTTTCTCACATAGCTGGCACAAGCTTGCACTTTTCCTTTCTGGCTATGTGGAAATGACAGCTTGGTCCTTGGAAGGAAAATCAAGCAAAATTAGCAGAGGATGGTTTCGATCCATCGACCTCTGGGTTATGGGCCCAGCACGCTTCCGCTGCGCCACTCTGCTCCTTTGTGAAAGTGTTCTCTTTATGCAGATGAGGAGGCATTCAGAGAAGTGACGTGGGATTGGTCGGGCTCTCACCTCATTTGCCTAAGTATATCGCAAGGCATGCTGGGTGCAGAAAATCTTTATCTTCCCCTCTCACAATCAGTCACAACTGAAAGTCCAGACCCTCTTAGGCACTAGCCGTTTCAGGCCTTTAACAAGACAACAGCTCTCTGACGCTCTCTGTCTCTCTCTCTCTCTGTGATCCTAGTGCTTGCATGCTCAGTATTTGGCTTTTCCTGGGAGCCAGAGATCTACCCGGTGAGGGCTTGCCGGTATAAGGCTTTAGAGCGTTTGGGAGCGTTCGGTACATGAGAGGACGTTGGACTGGAAGCTATGCAAATTTGAAGCATCCAAACTTCCTGCTGCAGTCGGAGGCTCTTTCCATGGACATCTGCCTTTTGGATTCCTCTAAACTTGCCCTCTGATGAAACATTTTGTGAGCTGCAGTTACCTCCGACGGCTACAAGGTGGTGCTACATTCAGGTGAGGGCACAAGTATGCACAAAATGTTGGGGACTTTTGCCAGATTTATTGCTGGACCTTGCATATTTTTTTCAGAGGCTAAATATTGCCTAGGAAATGCTTTTTAACATAGAGATGCTGGAGTTAAAATGTCTGGTCGGGCCTCAGCCCTTTCATTGTCTGCCCACTGTAACATATTTTTTTACCAGTACATGTGAGTGGTGACTCTGCTTTATGAAACTTATCATATATTAGGACAATGAATATAGCAGAAGGGGCGATCGAAATGCTTGCCTACATATTTGTTTATTTTTTATATAATGGCTGATTAACCTCTTAATTATATTACCATTTTGTGAAATGTTGCTTTAAAATATATCCTGCTTGCAGAATATATAAGTATTTGTACTGCGTTGGCCGGGAATCGAACCCGGGTCAACTGCTTGGAAGGCAGCTATGCTCACCACTATACCACCAACGCCCTCTGATCTTTGTGCTCTCGGTTCTAAACATTAGGACCCTGAGTTCAATGACTATCATGCACCAGCTTCAATGGTGCATTTGGTTTAGATACCAACATGAAAAGCAATAGAAAGTTTTTGTAGAGGGTAAGGAACTGGGATTGAAACCAAGGACAAAGCTGTGCAGAAGAGAAGAATGGAAAGCAGCAATACAAATAATAGATATGAACACATAGAGGCAGCATGGGAAGCAAAGCAGGGAAGAGAAATAGAGAACATTCCATGAAATGCCCAGGAGATAGATAAGAGCAGAACAAAAAAGGGAAGAATGAAATTCAAAGCCTCCACATAAAAGTGTTTGAAGGTCCCACCAGTCATTCATGCTTATTATTGTGTGCCTTTACTTTCAAAGTACAGTGTGGAGCTTTTGACGATCCCTCTCTTGTATTTCAGCAGACACAGATAGTTGAGAAGTCTTTTCTCACATAGCTGGCACAAGCTTGCGCTTTTCCTTGCTGGTAGCGTGGAAATGACAGCTTGGTCCTTGGAAGTAAAATCAAGCAAAATTAGCAGAGGATGGTTTCGATCCATCGACCTCTGGGTTATGGGCCCAGCACGCTTCCGCTGCGCCACTCTGCTCCGTTGTGAAAGTGTTCTTTTTATGCAGATAAGGAGCATTAGGCAGAGTAGCATGGGATTGGTCTGGCTCTCACCTCATTTGCATAAGTATATCCCAAGGCATGCTGGGTGCAGAAAAACTTCATCTTCCCCTCTCACAATCAGTCATAACTGAAAGTCAGACACTCTTAGGCACTAGCCGTTTCAGGCCTTTATCAAGACAGTAGCTCTTGAACCATCTCTCTCTCGCTCTGTGATCCTAGCACTAGCATGCTCAGGATTTGGCTTTACCTTGGAGCCAGAGATATACCCGGTGAGGGCTTGCCCGGTGTGAGGCTTTTGAGCGTTTGGGAGCGTCGTGGACGTTGGACAGGAAACTATGCGAATATGAAGCCTCCAACATTCCTGCTTCAGTGAGTGGTTCTTTCCATGGACATCTGACTCTTGGATTCCTCTCAACTTGCCTTCTGATAAAACATTTTGTGAGCAGCAGTTTCCTTCGACAGCTACAAGGTGGCGCTACATTCAGGTGAGAGCACAAGTATGCACAAAATGTTAGGGACTTTTGCCAGATTTATCGGTGGATCTTGCATATTTTTTTCAGAGGCTAGATATTGCCTAGAAATGCTTTTTAACATAGAGATGCTGGAGTTACAATGTCTGGTCGGGCCTCAGCCCTTCCATTGTTTGCCCACTGTAACAAATTTATTACCAGCACATGTGTGTTGTGACTCTGCTTTATGAAACTTATCATATATTAGGACAATGTATGTAGCAGAAGGTGCAATTGAGATGTTTGCCCACGTATTTGTTTATTTTTTTATATATGGCTGATTAATCTGTTCGTGAAATTTCCATTTTGTGACATGTTGCATTACAATATATCCTGCTTGCAGAATATATAAGTATTTTCAGTGCGTTGGCCGGGAATCGAACCCGGGTCAACTGCTTGGGAAGCAGCTATGCTCACCACTATATCACCAACGCCCTCTGATGTGTTAGCTCTCGGTTCTAAATATTACGTTGCAGAAATCAATGACTATCTTGCACCAGCTTCAATGGTGCATTTGGTTTAGATACCAACATGAGAAGCAGTAGAACGTTTTTTGCAGAGGGTAAGGAACTGGGGATTGAAACCAAGGACAAAGTTGTGCAGAAGAGAAGAAATGAAAAGCAACAGTACAAATAGTAGAAATGAGCATATATAGGCAGCATGGGAAGCAAAGCAGGGAAGAGAAAGAGAACATTCCATGAAATGCCCAGGAGATAGATAAGAGCAGAACAAAAAGGGAAGAATGAAATTCAAAGCATGCCCAGAAAGTTGTGTGAAGCTCCCACCAGTCATTTATGGTTATAATTGTGTGTCTTTACTTTCAAAGTACAGGGTTGTACCTTTCACGATCACTCTTGTATTACACAGACACGAATAGTTGAGAAGTCTTTTCTCACATAGCTGGTACAAGCTTGCACTTTTCCTTTCTGGCTATGTGGAAATGACAGCTTGGTCCTTGGAAGGAAAATCAAGCAAAATTAGCAGAGGATGGTTTCGATCCATCGACCTCTGGGTTATGGGCCCAGCACGCTTCCGCTGCGCCACTCTGCTCCTTTGTGAAAGTGTTCTGTTTATGCAGATGAGGAGGCATTCAGAGAAGTGACGTGGGATTGGTCGGGCTCTCACCTCATTTGCCTAAGTATATCGCAAGGCATGCTGGGTGCAGAAAATCTTTATCTTCCCCTCTCACAATCAGTCACAACTGAAAGTCCAGACCCTCTTATTCACTAGCCGTTTCAGGCCTTTAACAAGACAACAGCTCTCCGACGCTCTCTGTCTCTCTCTCTCTCTGTGATCCTAGTGCTTGCATGCTCAGTATTTGGCTTTACCTGGGAGCCAGAGATCTACCCGGTGAGGGCTTGCCGGTATAAGGCTTTAGAGCGTTTGGGAGCGTTCGGTACATGAGAGGACGTTGGACTGGAAGCTATGCAAATTTGAAGCATCCAAACTTCCTGCTGCAGTCGGAGGCTCTTTCCATGGACATCTGCCTTTTGGATTCCTCTAAACTTGCCCTCTGATGAAACATTTTGTGAGCTGCAGTTACCTCCGACGGCTACAAGGTGGTGCTACATTCAGGTGAGGGCACAAGTATGCACAAAATGTTGGGGACTTTTGCCAGATTTATTGCTGGATCTTGCATATTTTTTTCAGAGGCTAAATATTGCCTAGGAAATGCTTTTTAACATAGAGATGCTGGAGTTAAAATGTCTGGTCGGGCCTCAGCCCTTTCATTGTCTGCCCACTGTAACATATTTTTTTACCAGTACATGTGAGTGGTGACTCTGCTTTATGAAACTTATCATATATTAGGACAATGAATATAGCAGAAGGGGCGATCGAAATGCTTGCCTACATATTTGTTTATTTTTTATATAATGGCTGATTAACCTCTTAATTATATTACCATTTTGTGAAATGTTGCTTTAAAATATATCCTGCTTGCAGAATATATAAGTATTTGTACTGCGTTGGCCGGGAATCGAACCCGGGTCAACTGCTTGGAAGGCAGCTATGCTCACCACTATACCACCAACGCCCTCTGATCTTTGCGCTCTCGGTTCTAAACATTAGGACCCTGAGTTCAATGACTATCATGCACCAGCTTCAATGGTGCATTTGGTTTAGATACCAACATGAAAAGCAATAGAAAGTTTTTGTAGAGGGTAAGGAACTGGGATTGAAACCAAGGACAAAGCTGTGCAGAAGAGAAGAATGGAAAGCAGCAATACAAATAATAGATATGAACACATAGAGGCAGCATGGGAAGCAAAGCAGGGAAGAGAAATAGAGAACATTCCATGAAATGCCCAGGAGATAGATAAGAGCAGAACAAAAAAGGGAAGAATGAAATTCAAAGCCTCCACATAAAAGTGTTTGAAGGTCCCACCAGTCATTCATGCTTATTATTGTGTGCCTTTACTTTCAAAGTACAGTGTGGAGCTTTTGACGATCCCTCTCTTGTATTTCAGCAGACACAGATAGTTGAGAAGTCTTTTCTCACATAGCTGGCACAAGCTTGCGCTTTTCCTTGCTGGTAGCGTGGAAATGACAGCTTGGTCCTTGGAAGTAAAATCAAGCAAAATTAGCAGAGGATGGTTTCGATCCATCGACCTCTGGGTTATGGGCCCAGCACGCTTCCGCTGCGCCACTCTGCTCCGTTGTGAAAGTGTTCTTTTTATGCAGATAAGGAGCATTAGGCAGAGTAGCATGGGATTGGTCTGGCTCTCACCTCATTTGCATAAGTATATCCCAAGGCATGCTGGGTGCAGAAAAACTTCATCTTCCCCTCTCACAATCAGTAATAACTGAAAGTCAGACACTCTTAGGCACTAGCCGTTTCAGGCCTTTATCAAGACAGTAGCTCTTGAACCATCTCTCTCTCGCTCTGTGATCCTAGCACTAGCATGCTCAGGATTTGGCTTTACCTTGGAGCCAGAGATATACCCGGTGAGGGCTTGCCTGGTGTGAGGCTTTTGAGCGTTTGGGAGCGTTCGGGACGTGAGTGGACGTTGGACAGGAAACTATGCGAATATGAAGCCTCCAACATTCCTGCTTCAGTGAGTGGTTCTTTCCATGGACATCTGACTCTTGGATTCCTCTCAACTTGCCTTCTGATAAAACATTTTGTGAGCAGCAGTTTCCTTCGACAGCTACAAGGTGGCGCTACATTCAGGTGAGAGCACAAGTATGCACAAAATGTTAGGGACTTTTGCCAGATTTATCGGTGGATCTTGCATATTTTTTCAGAGGCTAGATATTGCCTAGAAATGCTTTTTAACATAGAGATGCTGGAGTTACAATGTCTGGTCGGGCCTCAGCCCTTCCATTGTTTGCCCACTGTAACAAATTTATTACCAGCACATGTGTGTTGTGACTCTGCTTTATGAAACTTATCATATATTAGGACAATGTATGTAGCAGAAGGTGCGATTGAGATGTTTGCCCACGTATTTGTTTATTTTTTTATATATGGCTGATTAATCTGTTCGTGAAATTTCCATTTTGTGACATGTTGCATTACAATATATCCTGCTTGCAGAATATATAAGTATTTTCAGTGCGTTGGCTGGGAATCGAACCCGGGTCAACTGCTTGGGAAGCAGCTATGCTCACCACTATACCACCAACGCCCTCTGATGTGTTAGCTCTCGGTTCTAAATATTACGTTGCAGAAATCAATGACTATCTTGCACCAGCTTCAATGGTGCATTTGGTTTAGATACCAACATGAGAAGCAGTAGAACGTTTTTTGCAGAGGGTAAGGAACTGGGGATTGAAACCAAGGACAAAGTTGTGCAGAAGAGAAGAAATGAAAAGCAACAGTACAAATAGTAGAAATGAGCATATATAGGCAGCATGGGAAGCAAAGCAGGGAAGAGAAAGAGAACATTCCATGAAATGCCCAGGAGATAGATAAGAGCAGAACAAAAAGGGAAGAATGAAATTCAAAGCATGCCCAGAAAGTTGTGTGAAGCTCCCACCAGTCAGTCATTTATGGTTATAATTGTGTGTCTTTACTTTCAAAGTACAGGGTTGTACCTTTCACGATCACTCTTGTATTACACAGACACGAATAGTTGAGAAGTCTTTTCTCACATAGCTGGCACAAGCTTGCACTTTTCCTTTCTGGCTATGTGGAAATGACAGCTTGGTCCTTGGAAGGAAAATCAAGCAAAATTAGCAGAGGATGGTTTCGATCCATCGACCTCTGGGTTATGGGCCCAGCACGCTTCCGCTGCGCCACTCTGCTCCTTTGTGAAAGTGTTCTCTTTATGCAGATGAGGAGGCATTCAGAGAAGTGACGTGGGATTGGTCGGGCTCTCACCTCATTTGCCTAAGTATATCGCAAGGCATGCTGGGTGCAGAAAATCTTTATCTTCCCCTCTCACAATCAGTCACAACTGAAAGTCCAGACCCTCTTAGGCACTAGCCGTTTCAGGCCTTTAACAAGACAACAGCTCTCTGACGCTCTCTGTCTCTCTCTCTCTCTCTGTGATCCTAGTGCTTGCATGCTCAGTATTTGGCTTTTCCTGGGAGCCAGAGATCTACCCGGTGAGGGCTTGCCGGTATAAGGCTTTAGAGCGTTTGGGAGCGTTCGGTACATGAGAGGACGTTGGACTGGAAGCTATGCAAATTTGAAGCATCCAAACTTCCTGCTGCAGTCGGAGGCTCTTTCCATGGACATCTGCCTTTTGGATTCCTCTAAACTTGCCCTCTGATGAAACATTTTGTGAGCTGCAGTTACCTCCGACGGCTACAAGGTGGTGCTACATTCAGGTGAGGGCACAAGTATGCACAAAATGTTGGGGACTTTTGCCAGATTTATTGCTGGACCTTGCATATTTTTTTCAGAGGCTAAATATTGCCTAGGAAATGCTTTTTAACATAGAGATGCTGGAGTTAAAATGTCTGGTCGGGCCTCAGCCCTTTCATTGTCTGCCCACTGTAACATATTTTTTTACCAGTACATGTGAGTGGTGACTCTGCTTTATGAAACTTATCATATATTAGGACAATGAATATAGCAGAAGGGGCGATCGAAATGCTTGCCTACATATTTGTTTATTTTTTATATAATGGCTGATTAACCTCTTAATTATATTACCATTTTGTGAAATGTTGCTTTAAAATATATCCTGCTTGCAGAATATATAAGTATTTGTACTGCGTTGGCCGGGAATCGAACCCGGGTCAACTGCTTGGAAGGCAGCTATGCTCACCACTATACCACCAACGCCCTCTGATCTTTGTGCTCTCGGTTCTAAACATTAGGACCCTGAGTTCAATGACTATCATGCACCAGCTTCAATGGTGCATTTGGTTTAGATACCAACATGAAAAGCAATAGAAAGTTTTTGTAGAGGGTAAGGAACTGGGATTGAAACCAAGGACAAAGCTGTGCAGAAGAGAAGAATGGAAAGCAGCAATACAAATAATAGATATGAACACATAGAGGCAGCATGGGAAGCAAAGCAGGGAAGAGAAATAGAGAACATTCCATGAAATGCCCAGGAGATAGATAAGAGCAGAACAAAAAAGGGAAGAATGAAATTCAAAGCCTCCACATAAAAGTGTTTGAAGGTCCCACCAGTCATTCATGCTTATTATTGTGTGCCTTTACTTTCAAAGTACAGTGTGGAGCTTTTGACGATCCCTCTCTTGTATTTCAGCAGACACAGATAGTTGAGAAGTCTTTTCTCACATAGCTGGCACAAGCTTGCGCTTTTCCTTGCTGGTAGCGTGGAAATGACAGCTTGGTCCTTGGAAGTAAAATCAAGCAAAATTAGCAGAGGATGGTTTCGATCCATCGACCTCTGGGTTATGGGCCCAGCACGCTTCCGCTGCGCCACTCTGCTCCGTTGTGAAAGTGTTCTTTTTATGCAGATAAGGAGCATTAGGCAGAGTAGCATGGGATTGGTCTGGCTCTCACCTCATTTGCATAAGTATATCCCAAGGCATGCTGGGTGCAGAAAAACTTCATCTTCCCCTCTCACAATCAGTCATAACTGAAAGTCAGACACTCTTAGGCACTAGCCGTTTCAGGCCTTTATCAAGACAGTAGCTCTTGAACCATCTCTCTCTCGCTCTGTGATCCTAGCACTAGCATGCTCAGGATTTGGCTTTACCTTGGAGCCAGAGATATACCCGGTGAGGGCTTGCCCGGTGTGAGGCTTTTGAGCGTTTGGGAGCGTTCGGGACGTGAGTGGACGTTGGACAGGAAACTATGCGAATATGAAGCCTCCAACATTCCTGCTTCAGTGAGTGGTTCTTTCCATGGACATCTGACTCTTGGATTCCTCTCAACTTGCCTTCTGATAAAACATTTTGTGAGCAGCAGTTTCCTTCGACAGCTACAAGGTGGCGCTACATTCAGGTGAGAGCACAAGTATGCACAAAATGTTAGGGACTTTTGCCAGATTTATCGGTGGATCTTGCATATTTTTTTCAGAGGCTAGATATTGCCTAGAAATGCTTTTTAACATAGAGATGCTGGAGTTACAATGTCTGGTCGGGCCTCAGCCCTTCCATTGTTTGCCCACTGTAACAAATTTATTACCAGCACATGTGTGTTGTGACTCTGCTTTATGAAACTTATCATATATTAGGACAATGTATGTAGCAGAAGGAGCAATTGAGATGTTTGCCCACGTATTTGTTTATTTTTTTATATATGGCTGATTAATCTGTTCGTGAAATTTCCATTTTGTGACATGTTGCATTACAATATATCCTGCTTGCAGAATATATAAGTATTTTCAGTGCGTTGGCCGGGAATCGAACCCGGGTCAACTGCTTGGGAAGCAGCTATGCTCACCACTATATCACCAACGCCCTCTGATGTGTTAGCTCTCGGTTCTAAATATTACGTTGCAGAAATCAATGACTATCTTGCACCAGCTTCAATGGTGCATTTGGTTTAGATACCAACATGAGAAGCAGTAGAACGTTTTTTGCAGAGGGTAAGGAACTGGGGATTGAAACCAAGGACAAAGTTGTGCAGAAGAGAAGAAATGAAAAGCAACAATACAAATAGTAGAAATGAGCATATATAGGCAGCATGGGAAGCAAAGCAGGGAAGAGAAAGAGAACATTCCATGAAATGCCCAGGAGATAGATAAGAGCAGAACAAAAAGGGAAGAATGAAATTCAAAGCATGCCCAGAAAGTTGTGTGAAGCTCCCACCAGTCATTTATGGTTATAATTGTGTGTCTTTACTTTCAAAGTACAGGGTTGTACCTTTCACGATCACTCTTGTATTACACAGACACGAATAGTTGAGAAGTCTTTTCTCACATAGCTGGTACAAGCTTGCACTTTTCCTTTCTGGCTATGTGGAAATGACAGCTTGGTCCTTGGAAGGAAAATCAAGCAAAATTAGCAGAGGATGGTTTCGATCCATCGACCTCTGGGTTATGGGCCCAGCACGCTTCCGCTGCGCCACTCTGCTCCTTTGTGAAAGTGTTCTGTTTATGCAGATGAGGAGGCATTCAGAGAAGTGACGTGGGATTGGTCGGGCTCTCACCTCATTTGCCTAAGTATATCGCAAGGCATGCTGGGTGCAGAAAATCTTTATCTTCCCCTCTCACAATCAGTCACAACTGAAAGTCCAGACCCTCTTATTCACTAGCCGTTTCAGGCCTTTAACAAGACAACAGCTCTCCGACGCTCTCTGTCTCTCTCTCTCTCTGTGATCCTAGTGCTTGCATGCTCAGTATTTGGCTTTACCTGGGAGCCAGAGATCTACCCGGTGAGGGCTTGCCGGTATAAGGCTTTAGAGCGTTTGGGAGCGTTCGGTACATGAGAGGACGTTGGACTGGAAGCTATGCAAATTTGAAGCATCCAAACTTCCTGCTGCAGTCGGAGGCTCTTTCCATGGACATCTGCCTTTTGGATTCCTCTAAACTTGCCCTCTGATGAAACATTTTGTGAGCTGCAGTTACCTCCGACGGCTACAAGGTGGTGCTACATTCAGGTGAGGGCACAAGTATGCACAAAATGTTGGGGACTTTTGCCAGATTTATTGCTGGATCTTGCATATTTTTTTCAGAGGCTAAATATTGCCTAGGAAATGCTTTTTAACATAGAGATGCTGGAGTTAAAATGTCTGGTCGGGCCTCAGCCCTTTCATTGTCTGCCCACTGTAACATATTTTTTTACCAGTACATGTGAGTGGTGACTCTGCTTTATGAAACTTATCATATATTAGGACAATGAATATAGCAGAAGGGGCGATCGAAATGCTTGCCTACATATTTGTTTATTTTTTATATAATGGCTGATTAACCTCTTAATTATATTACCATTTTGTGAAATGTTGCTTTAAAATATATCCTGCTTGCAGAATATATAAGTATTTGTACTGCGTTGGCCGGGAATCGAACCCGGGTCAACTGCTTGGAAGGCAGCTATGCTCACCACTATACCACCAACGCCCTCTGATCTTTGCGCTCTCGGTTCTAAACATTAGGACCCTGAGTTCAATGACTATCATGCACCAGCTTCAATGGTGCATTTGGTTTAGATACCAACATGAAAAGCAATAGAAAGTTTTTGTAGAGGGTAAGGAACTGGGATTGAAACCAAGGACAAAGCTGTGCAGAAGAGAAGAATGGAAAGCAGCAATACAAATAATAGATATGAACACATAGAGGCAGCATGGGAAGCAAAGCAGGGAAGAGAAATAGAGAACATTCCATGAAATGCCCAGGAGATAGATAAGAGCAGAACAAAAAAGGGAAGAATGAAATTCAAAGCCTCCACATAAAAGTGTTTGAAGGTCCCACCAGTCATTCATGCTTATTATTGTGTGCCTTTACTTTCAAAGTACAGTGTGGAGCTTTTGACGATCCCTCTCTTGTATTTCAGCAGACACAGATAGTTGAGAAGTCTTTTCTCACATAGCTGGCACAAGCTTGCGCTTTTCCTTGCTGGTAGCGTGGAAATGACAGCTTGGTCCTTGGAAGTAAAATCAAGCAAAATTAGCAGAGGATGGTTTCGATCCATCGACCTCTGGGTTATGGGCCCAGCACGCTTCCGCTGCGCCACTCTGCTCCGTTGTGAAAGTGTTCTTTTTATGCAGATAAGGAGCATTAGGCAGAGTAGCATGGGATTGGTCTGGCTCTCACCTCATTTGCATAAGTATATCCCAAGGCATGCTGGGTGCAGAAAAACTTCATCTTCCCCTCTCACAATCAGTAATAACTGAAAGTCAGACACTCTTAGGCACTAGCCGTTTCAGGCCTTTATCAAGACAGTAGCTCTTGAACCATCTCTCTCTCGCTCTGTGATCCTAGCACTAGCATGCTCAGGATTTGGCTTTACCTTGGAGCCAGAGATATACCCGGTGAGGGCTTGCCTGGTGTGAGGCTTTTGAGCGTTTGGGAGCGTTCGGGACGTGAGTGGACGTTGGACAGGAAACTATGCGAATATGAAGCCTCCAACATTCCTGCTTCAGTGAGTGGTTCTTTCCATGGACATCTGACTCTTGGATTCCTCTCAACTTGCCTTCTGATAAAACATTTTGTGAGCAGCAGTTTCCTTCGACAGCTACAAGGTGGCGCTACATTCAGGTGAGAGCACAAGTATGCACAAAATGTTAGGGACTTTTGCCAGATTTATCGGTGGATCTTGCATATTTTTTCAGAGGCTAGATATTGCCTAGAAATGCTTTTTAACATAGAGATGCTGGAGTTACAATGTCTGGTCGGGCCTCAGCCCTTCCATTGTTTGCCCACTGTAACAAATTTATTACCAGCACATGTGTGTTGTGACTCTGCTTTATGAAACTTATCATATATTAGGACAATGTATGTAGCAGAAGGTGCGATTGAGATGTTTGCCCACGTATTTGTTTATTTTTTTATATATGGCTGATTAATCTGTTCGTGAAATTTCCATTTTGTGACATGTTGCATTACAATATATCCTGCTTGCAGAATATATAAGTATTTTCAGTGCGTTGGCTGGGAATCGAACCCGGGTCAACTGCTTGGGAAGCAGCTATGCTCACCACTATACCACCAACGCCCTCTGATGTGTTAGCTCTCGGTTCTAAATATTACGTTGCAGAAATCAATGACTATCTTGCACCAGCTTCAATGGTGCATTTGGTTTAGATACCAACATGAGAAGCAGTAGAACGTTTTTTGCAGAGGGTAAGGAACTGGGGATTGAAACCAAGGACAAAGTTGTGCAGAAGAGAAGAAATGAAAAGCAACAGTACAAATAGTAGAAATGAGCATATATAGGCAGCATGGGAAGCAAAGCAGGGAAGAGAAAGAGAACATTCCATGAAATGCCCAGGAGATAGATAAGAGCAGAACAAAAAGGGAAGAATGAAATTCAAAGCATGCCCAGAAAGTTGTGTGAAGCTCCCACCAGTCAGTCATTTATGGTTATAATTGTGTGTCTTTACTTTCAAAGTACAGGGTTGTACCTTTCACGATCACTCTTGTATTACACAGACACGAATAGTTGAGAAGTCTTTTCTCACATAGCTGGCACAAGCTTGCACTTTTCCTTTCTGGCTATGTGGAAATGACAGCTTGGTCCTTGGAAGGAAAATCAAGCAAAATTAGCAGAGGATGGTTTCGATCCATCGACCTCTGGGTTATGGGCCCAGCACGCTTCCGCTGCGCCACTCTGCTCCTTTGTGAAAGTGTTCTCTTTATGCAGATGAGGAGGCATTCAGAGAAGTGACGTGGGATTGGTCGGGCTCTCACCTCATTTGCCTAAGTATATCGCAAGGCATGCTGGGTGCAGAAAATCTTTATCTTCCCCTCTCACAATCAGTCACAACTGAAAGTCCAGACCCTCTTAGGCACTAGCCGTTTCAGGCCTTTAACAAGACAACAGCTCTCTGACGCTCTCTGTCTCTCTCTCTCTCTCTGTGATCCTAGTGCTTGCATGCTCAGTATTTGGCTTTTCCTGGGAGCCAGAGATCTACCCGGTGAGGCCTTGCCGGTATAAGGCTTTAGAGCGTTTGGGAGCGTTCGGTACATGAGAGGACGTTGGACTGGAAGCTATGCAAATTTGAAGCATCCAAACTTCCTGCTGCAGTCGGAGGCTCTTTCCATGGACATCTGCCTTTTGGATTCCTCTAAACTTGCCCTCTGATGAAACATTTTGTGAGCTGCAGTTACCTCCGACGGCTACAAGGTGGTGCTACATTCAGGTGAGGGCACAAGTATGCACAAAATGTTGGGGACTTTTGCCAGATTTATTGCTGGACCTTGCATATTTTTTTCAGAGGCTAAATATTGCCTAGGAAATGCTTTTTAACATAGAGATGCTGGAGTTAAAATGTCTGGTCGGGCCTCAGCCCTTTCATTGTCTGCCCACTGTAACATATTTTTTTACCAGTACATGTGAGTGGTGACTCTGCTTTATGAAACTTATCATATATTAGGACAATGAATATAGCAGAAGGGGCGATCGAAATGCTTGCCTACATATTTGTTTATTTTTTATATAATGGCTGATTAACCTCTTAATTATATTACCATTTTGTGAAATGTTGCTTTAAAATATATCCTGCTTGCAGAATATATAAGTATTTGTACTGCGTTGGCCGGGAATCGAACCCGGGTCAACTGCTTGGAAGGCAGCTATGCTCACCACTATACCACCAACGCCCTCTGATCTTTGTGCTCTCGGTTCTAAACATTAGGACCCTGAGTTCAATGACTATCATGCACCAGCTTCAATGGTGCATTTGGTTTAGATACCAACATGAAAAGCAATAGAAAGTTTTTGTAGAGGGTAAGGAACTGGGATTGAAACCAAGGACAAAGCTGTGCAGAAGAGAAGAATGGAAAGCAGCAATACAAATAATAGATATGAACACATAGAGGCAGCATGGGAAGCAAAGCAGGGAAGAGAAATAGAGAACATTCCATGAAATGCCCAGGAGATAGATAAGAGCAGAACAAAAAAGGGAAGAATGAAATTCAAAGCCTCCACATAAAAGTGTTTGAAGGTCCCACCAGTCATTCATGCTTATTATTGTGTGCCTTTACTTTCAAAGTACAGTGTGGAGCTTTTGACGATCCCTCTCTTGTATTTCAGCAGACACAGATAGTTGAGAAGTCTTTTCTCACATAGCTGGCACAAGCTTGCGCTTTTCCTTGCTGGTAGCGTGGAAATGACAGCTTGGTCCTTGGAAGTAAAATCAAGCAAAATTAGCAGAGGATGGTTTCGATCCATCGACCTCTGGGTTATGGGCCCAGCACGCTTCCGCTGCGCCACTCTGCTCCGTTGTGAAAGTGTTCTTTTTATGCAGATAAGGAGCATTAGGCAGAGTAGCATGGGATTGGTCTGGCTCTCACCTCATTTGCATAAGTATATCCCAAGGCATGCTGGGTGCAGAAAAACTTCATCTTCCCCTCTCACAATCAGTCATAACTGAAAGTCAGACACTCTTAGGCACTAGCCGTTTCAGGCCTTTATCAAGACAGTAGCTCTTGAACCATCTCTCTCTCGCTCTGTGATCCTAGCACTAGCATGCTCAGGATTTGGCTTTACCTTGGAGCCAGAGATATACCCGGTGAGGGCTTGCCCGGTGTGAGGCTTTTGAGCGTTTGGGAGCGTTGTGGACGTTGGACAGGAAACTATGCGAATATGAAGCCTCCAACATTCCTGCTTCAGTGAGTGGTCCTTTCCATGGACATCTGACTCTTGGATTCCTCTCAACTTGCCTTCTGATAAAACATTTTGTGAGCAGCAGTTTCCTTCGACAGCTACAAGGTGGCGCTACATTCAGGTGAGAGCACAAGTATGCACAAAATGTTAGGGACTTTTGCCAGATTTATCGGTGGATCTTGCATATTTTTTCAGAGGCTAGATATTGCCTAGAAATGCTTTTTAACATAGAGATGCTGGAGTTACAATGTCTGGTCGGGCCTCAGCCCTTCCATTGTTTGCCCACTGTAACAAATTTATTACCAGCACATGTGTGTTGTGACTCTGCTTTATGAAACTTATCATATATTAGGACAATGTATGTAGCAGAAGGTGCGATTGAGATGTTTGCCCACGTATTTGTTTATTTTTTTATATATGGCTGATTAATCTGTTCGTGAAATTTCCATTTTGTGACATGTTGCATTACAATATATCCTGCTTGCAGAATATATAAGTATTTTCAGTGCGTTGGCTGGGAATCGAACCCGGGTCAACTGCTTGGGAAGCAGCTATGCTCACCACTATACCACCAACGCCCTCTGATGTGTTAGCTCTCGGTTCTAAATATTACGTTGCAGAAATCAATGACTATCTTGCACCAGCTTCAATGGTGCATTTGGTTTAGATACCAACATGAGAAGCAGTAGAACGTTTTTTGCAGAGGGTAAGGAACTGGGGATTGAAACCAAGGACAAAGTTGTGCAGAAGAGAAGAAATGAAAAGCAACAGTACAAATAGTAGAAATGAGCATATATAGGCAGCATGGGAAGCAAAGCAGGGAAGAGAAAGAGAACATTCCATGAAATGCCCAGGAGATAGATAAGAGCAGAACAAAAAGGGAAGAATGAAATTCAAAGCATGCCCAGAAAGTTGTGTGAAGCTCCCACCAGTCAGTCATTTATGGTTATAATTGTGTGTCTTTACTTTCAAAGTACAGGGTTGTACCTTTCACGATCACTCTTGTATTACACAGACACGAATAGTTGAGAAGTCTTTTCTCACATAGCTGGCACAAGCTTGCACTTTTCCTTTCTGGCTATGTGGAAATGACAGCTTGGTCCTTGGAAGGAAAATCAAGCAAAATTAGCAGAGGATGGTTTCGATCCATCGACCTCTGGGTTATGGGCCCAGCACGCTTCCGCTGCGCCACTCTGCTCCTTTGTGAAAGTGTTCTCTTTATGCAGATGAGGAGGCATTCAGAGAAGTGACGTGGGATTGGTCGGGCTCTCACCTCATTTGCCTAAGTATATCGCAAGGCATGCTGGGTGCAGAAAATCTTTATCTTCCCCTCTCACAATCAGTCACAACTGAAAGTCCAGACCCTCTTAGGCACTAGCCGTTTCAGGCCTTTAACAAGACAACAGCTCTCTGACGCTCTCTGTCTCTCTCTCTCTCTCTGTGATCCTAGTGCTTGCATGCTCAGTATTTGGCTTTTCCTGGGAGCCAGAGATCTACCCGGTGAGGGCTTGCCGGTATAAGGCTTTAGAGCGTTTGGGAGCGTTCGGTACATGAGAGGACGTTGGACTGGAAGCTATGCAAATTTGAAGCATCCAAACTTCCTGCTGCAGTCGGAGGCTCTTTCCATGGACATCTGCCTTTTGGATTCCTCTAAACTTGCCCTCTGATGAAACATTTTGTGAGCTGCAGTTACCTCCGACGGCTACAAGGTGGTGCTACATTCAGGTGAGGGCACAAGTATGCACAAAATGTTGGGGACTTTTGCCAGATTTATTGCTGGACCTTGCATATTTTTTTCAGAGGCTAAATATTGCCTAGGAAATGCTTTTTAACATAGAGATGCTGGAGTTAAAATGTCTGGTCGGGCCTCAGCCCTTTCATTGTCTGCCCACTGTAACATATTTTTTTACCAGTACATGTGAGTGGTGACTCTGCTTTATGAAACTTATCATATATTAGGACAATGAATATAGCAGAAGGGGCGATCGAAATGCTTGCCTACATATTTGTTTATTTTTTATATAATGGCTGATTAACCTCTTAATTATATTACCATTTTGTGAAATGTTGCTTTAAAATATATCCTGCTTGCAGAATATATAAGTATTTGTACTGCGTTGGCCGGGAATCGAACCCGGGTCAACTGCTTGGAAGGCAGCTATGCTCACCACTATACCACCAACGCCCTCTGATCTTTGTGCTCTCGGTTCTAAACATTAGGACCCTGAGTTCAATGACTATCATGCACCAGCTTCAATGGTGCATTTGGTTTAGATACCAACATGAAAAGCAATAGAAAGTTTTTGTAGAGGGTAAGGAACTGGGATTGAAACCAAGGACAAAGCTGTGCAGAAGAGAAGAATGGAAAGCAGCAATACAAATAATAGATATGAACACATAGAGGCAGCATGGGAAGCAAAGCAGGGAAGAGAAATAGAGAACATTCCATGAAATGCCCAGGAGATAGATAAGAGCAGAACAAAAAAGGGAAGAATGAAATTCAAAGCCTCCACATAAAAGTGTTTGAAGGTCCCACCAGTCATTCATGCTTATTATTGTGTGCCTTTACTTTCAAAGTACAGTGTGGAGCTTTTGACGATCCCTCTCTTGTATTTCAGCAGACACAGATAGTTGAGAAGTCTTTTCTCACATAGCTGGCACAAGCTTGCGCTTTTCCTTGCTGGTAGCGTGGAAATGACAGCTTGGTCCTTGGAAGTAAAATCAAGCAAAATTAGCAGAGGATGGTTTCGATCCATCGACCTCTGGGTTATGGGCCCAGCACGCTTCCGCTGCGCCACTCTGCTCCGTTGTGAAAGTGTTCTTTTTATGCAGATAAGGAGCATTAGGCAGAGTAGCATGGGATTGGTCTGGCTCTCACCTCATTTGCATAAGTATATCCCAAGGCATGCTGGGTGCAGAAAAACTTCATCTTCCCCTCTCACAATCAGTCATAACTGAAAGTCAGACACTCTTAGGCACTAGCCGTTTCAGGCCTTTATCAAGACAGTAGCTCTTGAACCATCTCTCTCTCGCTCTGTGATCCTAGCACTAGCATGCTCAGGATTTGGCTTTACCTTGGAGCCAGAGATATACCCGGTGAGGGCTTGCCCGGTGTGAGGCTTTTGAGCGTTTGGGAGCGTTCGGGACGTGAGTGGACGTTGGACAGGAAACTATGCGAATATGAAGCCTCCAACATTCCTGCTTCAGTGAGTGGTTCTTTCCATGGACATCTGACTCTTGGATTCCTCTCAACTTGCCTTCTGATAAAACATTTTGTGAGCAGCAGTTTCCTTCGACAGCTACAAGGTGGCGCTACATTCAGGTGAGAGCACAAGTATGCACAAAATGTTAGGGACTTTTGCCAGATTTATCGGTGGATCTTGCATATTTTTTCAGAGGCTAGATATTGCCTAGAAATGCTTTTTAACATAGAGATGCTGGAGTTACAATGTCTGGTCGGGCCTCAGCCCTTCCATTGTTTGCCCACTGTAACAAATTTATTACCAGCACATGTGTGTTGTGACTCTGCTTTATGAAACTTATCATATATTAGGACAATGTATGTAGCAGAAGGTGCGATTGAGATGTTTGCCCACGTATTTGTTTATTTTTTTATATATGGCTGATTAATCTGTTCGTGAAATTTCCATTTTGTGACATGTTGCATTACAATATATCCTGCTTGCAGAATATATAAGTATTTTCAGTGCGTTGGCCGGGAATCGAACCTGGGTCAACTGCTTGGGAAGCAGCTATGCTCACCACTATACCACCAACGCCCTCTGATGTGTTAGC
This sequence comes from Lissotriton vulgaris, assembly GCF_964263255.1. Classification (NCBI taxonomy): domain Eukaryota; kingdom Metazoa; phylum Chordata; class Amphibia; order Caudata; family Salamandridae; genus Lissotriton; species Lissotriton vulgaris. Next base: position 540,550,120 of record NC_141697.1, read on the forward strand.
TCACGGTTCTAAATATTACGTTGCAGAAATCAATGACTATCTTGCACCAGCTTCAATGGTGCATTTGGTTTAGATACCAACATGAGAAGCAGTAGAACGTTTTTTGCAGAGGGTAAGGAACTGGGGATTGAAACCAAGGACAAAGTTGTGCAGAAGAGAAGAAATGAAAAGCAACAGTACAAATAGTAGAAATGAGCATATATAGGCAGCATGGGAAGCAAAGCAGGGAAGAGAAAGAGAACATTCCATGAAATGCCCAGGAGATAGATAAGAGCAGAACAAAAAGGGAAGAATGAAATTCAAAGCATGCCCAGAAAGTTGTGTGAAGCTCCCACCAGTCAGTCATTTATGGTTATAATTGTGTGTCTTTACTTTCAAAGTACAGGGTTGTACCTTTCACGATCACTCTTGTATTACACAGACACGAATAGTTGAGAAGTCTTTTCTCACATAGCTGGCACAAGCTTGCACTTTTCCTTTCTGGCTATGTGGAAATGACAGCTTGGTCCTTGGAAGGAAAATCAAGCAAAATTAGCAGAGGATGGTTTCGATCCATCGACCTCTGGGTTATGGGCCCAGCACGCTTCCGCTGCGCCACTCTGCTCCTTTGTGAAAGTGTTCTCTTTATGCAGATGAGGAGGCATTCAGAGAAGTGACGTGGGATTGGTCGGGCTCTCACCTCATTTGCCTAAGTATATCGCAAGGCATGCTGGGTGCAGAAAATCTTTATCTTCCCCTCTCACAATCAGTCACAACTGAAAGTCCAGACCCTCTTAGGCACTAGCCGTTTCAGGCCTTTAACAAGACAACAGCTCTCTGACGCTCTCTGTCTCTCTCTCTCTCTGTGATCCTAGTGCTTGCATGCTCAGTATTTGGCTTTTCCTGGGAGCCAGAGATCTACCCGGTGAGGGCTTGCCGGTATAAGGCTTTAGAGCGTTTGGGAGCGTTCGGTACATGAGAGGACGTTGGACTGGAAGCTATGCAAATTTGAAGCATCCAAACTTCCTGCTGCAGTCGGAGGCTCTTTCCATGGACATCTGCCTTTTGGATTCCTCTAAACTTGCCCTCTGATGAAACATTTTGTGAGCTGCAGTTACCTCCGACGGCTACAAGGTGGTGCTACATTCAGGTGAGGGCACAAGTATGCACAAAATGTTGGGGACTTTTGCCAGATTTATTGCTGGACCTTGCATATTTTTTTCAGAGGCTAAATATTGCCTAGGAAATGCTTTTTAACATAGAGATGCTGGAGTTAAAATGTCTGGTCGGGCCTCAGCCCTTTCATTGTCTGCCCACTGTAACATATTTTTTTACCAGTACATGTGAGTGGTGACTCTGCTTTATGAAACTTATCATATATTAGGACAATGAATATAGCAGAAGGGGCGATCGAAATGCTTGCCTACATATTTGTTTATTTTTTATATAATGGCTGATTAACCTCTTAATTATATTACCATTTTGTGAAATGTTGCTTTAAAATATATCCTGCTTGCAGAATATATAAGTATTTGTACTGCGTTGGCCGGGAATCGAACCCGGGTCAACTGCTTGGAAGGCAGCTATGCTCACCACTATACCACCAACGCCCTCTGATCTTTGTGCTCTCGGTTCTAAACATTAGGACCCTGAGTTCAATGACTATCATGCACCAGCTTCAATGGTGCATTTGGTTTAGATACCAACATGAAAAGCAATAGAAAGTTTTTGTAGAGGGTAAGGAACTGGGATTGAAACCAAGGACAAAGCTGTGCAGAAGAGAAGAATGGAAAGCAGCAATACAAATAATAGATATGAACACATAGAGGCAGCATGGGAAGCAAAGCAGGGAAGAGAAATAGAGAACATTCCATGAAATGCCCAGGAGATAGATAAGAGCAGAACAAAAAAGGGAAGAATGAAATTCAAAGCCTCCACATAAAAGTGTTTGAAGGTCCCACCAGTCATTCATGCTTATTATTGTGTGCCTTTACTTTCAAAGTACAGTGTGGAGCTTTTGACGATCCCTCTCTTGTATTTCAGCAGACACAGATAGTTGAGAAGTCTTTTCTCACATAGCTGGCACAAGCTTGCGCTTTTCCTTGCTGGTAGCGTGGAAATGACAGCTTGGTCCTTGGAAGTAAAATCAAGCAAAATTAGCAGAGGATGGTTTCGATCCATCGACCTCTGGGTTATGGGCCCAGCACGCTTCCGCTGCGCCACTCTGCTCCGTTGTGAAAGTGTTCTTTTTATGCAGATAAGGAGCATTAGGCAGAGTAGCATGGGATTGGTCTGGCTCTCACCTCATTTGCATAAGTATATCCCAAGGCATGCTGGGTGCAGAAAAACTTCATCTTCCCCTCTCACAATCAGTCATAACTGAAAGTCAGACACTCTTAGGCACTAGCCGTTTCAGGCCTTTATCAAGACAGTAGCTCTTGAACCATCTCTCTCTCGCTCTGTGATCCTAGCACTAGCATGCTCAGGATTTGGCTTTACCTTGGAGCCAGAGATATACCCGGTGAGGGCTTGCCCGGTGTGAGGCTTTTGAGCGTTTGGGAGCGTCGTGGACGTTGGACAGGAAACTATGCGAATATGAAGCCTCCAACATTCCTGCTTCAGTGAGTGGTTCTTTCCATGGACATCTGACTCTTGGATTCCTCTCAACTTGCCTTCTGATAAAACATTTTGTGAGCAGCAGTTTCCTTCGACAGCTACAAGGTGGCGCTACATTCAGGTGAGAGCACAAGTATGCACAAAATGTTAGGGACTTTTGCCAGATTTATCGGTGGATCTTGCATATTTTTTTCAGAGGCTAGATATTGCCTAGAAATGCTTTTTAACATAGAGATGCTGGAGTTACAATGTCTGGTCGGGCCTCAGCCCTTCCATTGTTTGCCCACTGTAACAAATTTATTACCAGCACATGTGTGTTGTGACTCTGCTTTATGAAACTTATCATATATTAGGACAATGTATGTAGCAGAAGGTGCGATTGAGATGTTTGCCCACGTATTTGTTTATTTTTTTATATATGGCTGATTAATCTGTTCGTGAAATTTCCATTTTGTGACATGTTGCATTACAATATATCCTGCTTGCAGAATATATAAGTATTTTCAGTGCGTTGGCTGGGAATCGAACCCGGGTCAACTGCTTGGGAAGCAGCTATGCTCACCACTATACCACCAACGCCCTCTGATGTGTTAGCTCTCGGTTCTAAATATTACGTTGCAGAAATCAATGACTATCTTGCACCAGCTTCAATGGTGCATTTGGTTTAGATACCAACATGAGAAGCAGTAGAACGTTTTTTGCAGAGGGTAAGGAACTGGGGATTGAAACCAAGGACAAAGTTGTGCAGAAGAGAAGAAATGAAAAGCAACAGTACAAATAGTAGAAATGAGCATATATAGGCAGCATGGGAAGCAAAGCAGGGAAGAGAAAGAGAACATTCCATGAAATGCCCAGGAGATAGATAAGAGCAGAACAAAAAGGGAAGAATGAAATTCAAAGCATGCCCAGAAAGTTGTGTGAAGCTCCCACCAGTCAGTCATTTATGGTTATAATTGTGTGTCTTTACTTTCAAAGTACAGGGTTGTACCTTTCACGATCACTCTTGTATTACACAGACACGAATAGTTGAGAAGTCTTTTCTCACATAGCTGGCACAAGCTTGCACTTTTCCTTTCTGGCTATGTGGAAATGACAGCTTGGTCCTTGGAAGGAAAATCAAGCAAAATTAGCAGAGGATGGTTTCGATCCATCGACCTCTGGGTTATGGGCCCAGCACGCTTCCGCTGCGCCACTCTGCTCCTTTGTGAAAGTGTTCTCTTTATGCAGATGAGGAGGCATTCAGAGAAGTGACGTGGGATTGGTCGGGCTCTCACCTCATTTGCCTAAGTATATCGCAAGGCATGCTGGGTGCAGAAAATCTTTATCTTCCCCTCTCACAATCAGTCACAACTGAAAGTCCAGACCCTCTTAGGCACTAGCCGTTTCAGGCCTTTAACAAGACAACAGCTCTCTGACGCTCTCTGTCTCTCTCTCTCTCTCTGTGATCCTAGTGCTTGCATGCTCAGTATTTGGCTTTTCCTGGGAGCCAGAGATCTACCCGGTGAGGGCTTGCCGGTATAAGGCTTTAGAGCGTTTGGGAGCGTTCGGTACATGAGAGGACGTTGGACTGGAAGCTATGCAAATTTGAAGCATCCAAACTTCCTGCTGCAGTCGGAGGCTCTTTCCATGGACATCTGCCTTTTGGATTCCTCTAAACTTGCCCTCTGATGAAACATTTTGTGAGCTGCAGTTACCTCCGACGGCTACAAGGTGGTGCTACATTCAGGTGAGGGCACAAGTATGCACAAAATGTTGGGGACTTTTGCCAGATTTATTGCTGGACCTTGCATATTTTTTTCAGAGGCTAAATATTGCCTAGGAAATGCTTTTTAACATAGAGATGCTGGAGTTAAAATGTCTGGTCGGGCCTCAGCCCTTTCATTGTCTGCCCACTGTAACATATTTTTTTACCAGTACATGTGAGTGGTGACTCTGCTTTATGAAACTTATCATATATTAGGACAATGAATATAGCAGAAGGGGCGATCGAAATGCTTGCCTACATATTTGTTTATTTTTTATATAATGGCTGATTAACCTCTTAATTATATTACCATTTTGTGAAATGTTGCTTTAAAATATATCCTGCTTGCAGAATATATAAGTATTTGTACTGCGTTGGCCGGGAATCGAACCCGGGTCAACTGCTTGGAAGGCAGCTATGCTCACCACTATACCACCAACGCCCTCTGATCTTTGTGCTCTCGGTTCTAAACATTAGGACCCTGAGTTCAATGACTATCATGCACCAGCTTCAATGGTGCATTTGGTTTAGATACCAACATGAAAAGCAATAGAAAGTTTTTGTAGAGGGTAAGGAACTGGGATTGAAACCAAGGACAAAGCTGTGCAGAAGAGAAGAATGGAAAGCAGCAATACAAATAATAGATATGAACACATAGAGGCAGCATGGGAAGCAAAGCAGGGAAGAGAAATAGAGAACATTCCATGAAATGCCCAGGAGATAGATAAGAGCAGAACAAAAAAGGGAAGAATGAAATTCAAAGCCTCCACATAAAAGTGTTTGAAGGTCCCACCAGTCATTCATGCTTATTATTGTGTGCCTTTACTTTCAAAGTACAGTGTGGAGCTTTTGACGATCCCTCTCTTGTATTTCAGCAGACACAGATAGTTGAGAAGTCTTTTCTCACATAGCTGGCACAAGCTTGCGCTTTTCCTTGCTGGTAGCGTGGAAATGACAGCTTGGTCCTTGGAAGTAAAATCAAGCAAAATTAGCAGAGGATGGTTTCGATCCATCGACCTCTGGGTTATGGGCCCAGCACGCTTCCGCTGCGCCACTCTGCTCCGTTGTGAAAGTGTTCTTTTTATGCAGATAAGGAGCATTAGGCAGAGTAGCATGGGATTGGTCTGGCTCTCACCTCATTTGCATAAGTATATCCCAAGGCATGCTGGGTGCAGAAAAACTTCATCTTCCCCTCTCACAATCAGTCATAACTGAAAGTCAGACACTCTTAGGCACTAGCCGTTTCAGGCCTTTATCAAGACAGTAGCTCTTGAACCATCTCTCTCTCGCTCTGTGATCCTAGCACTAGCATGCTCAGGATTTGGCTTTACCTTGGAGCCAGAGATATACCCGGTGAGGGCTTGCCCGGTGTGAGGCTTTTGAGCGTTTGGGAGCGTTCGGGACGTGAGTGGACGTTGGACAGGAAACTATGCGAATATGAAGCCTCCAACATTCCTGCTTCAGTGAGTGGTTCTTTCCATGGACATCTGACTCTTGGATTCCTCTCAACTTGCCTTCTGATAAAACATTTTGTGAGCAGCAGTTTCCTTCGACAGCTACAAGGTGGCGCTACATTCAGGTGAGAGCACAAGTATGCACAAAATGTTAGGGACTTTTGCCAGATTTATCGGTGGATCTTGCATATTTTTTCAGAGGCTAGATATTGCCTAGAAATGCTTTTTAACATAGAGATGCTGGAGTTACAATGTCTGGTCGGGCCTCAGCCCTTCCATTGTTTGCCCACTGTAACAAATTTATTACCAGCACATGTGTGTTGTGACTCTGCTTTATGAAACTTATCATATATTAGGACAATGTATGTAGCAGAAGGTGCGATTGAGATGTTTGCCCACGTATTTGTTTATTTTTTTATATATGGCTGATTAATCTGTTCGTGAAATTTCCATTTTGTGACATGTTGCATTACAATATATCCTGCTTGCAGAATATATAAGTATTTTCAGTGCGTTGGCCGGGAATCGAACCCGGGTCAACTGCTTGGGAAGCAGCTATGCTCACCACTATACCACCAACGCCCTCTGATGTGTTAGCTCTCGGTTCTAAATATTACGTTGCAGAAATCAATGACTATCTTGCACCAGCTTCAATGGTGCATTTGGTTTAGATACCAACATGAGAAGCAGTAGAACGTTTTTTGCAGAGGGTAAGGAACTGGGGATTGAAACCAAGGACAAAGTTGTGCAGAAGAGAAGAAATGAAAAGCAACAGTACAAATAGTAGAAATGAGCATATATAGGCAGCATGGGAAGCAAAGCAGGGAAGAGAAAGAGAACATTCCATGAAATGCCCAGGAGATATATAAGAGCAGAACAAAAAGGGAAGAATGAAATTCAAAGCATGCCCAGAAAGTTGTGTGAAGCTCCCACCAGTCAGTCATTTATGGTTATAATTGTGTGTCTTTACTTTCAAAGTACAGGGTTGTACCTTTCACGATCACTCTTGTATTACACAGACACGAATAGTTGAGAAGTCTTTTCTCACATAGCTGGCACAAGCTTGCACTTTTCCTTTCTGGCTATGTGGAAATGACAGCTTGGTCCTTGGAAGGAAAATCAAGCAAAATTAGCAGAGGATGGTTTCGATCCATCGACCTCTGGGTTATGGGCCCAGCACGCTTCCACTGCGCCACTCTGCTCCTTTGTGAAAGTGTTCTCTTTATGCAGATGAGGAGGCATTCAGAGAAGTGACGTGGGATTGGTCGGGCTCTCACCTCATTTGCCTAAGTATATCGCAAGGCATGCTGGGTGCAGAAAATCTTTATCTTCCCCTCTCACAATCAGTCACAACTGAAAGTCCAGACCCTCTTAGGCACTAGCCGTTTCAGGCCTTTAACAAGACAACAGCTCTCCGACGCTCTCTGTCTCTCTCTCTCTCTGTGATCCTAGTGCTTGCATGCTCAGTATTTGGCTTTTCCTGGGAGCCAGAGATCTACCCGGCGAGGGCTTGCCGGTATAAGGCTTTAGAGCGTTTGGGAGCGTTCGGTACATGAGAGGACGTTGGACTGGAAGCTATGCAAATTTGAAGCATCCAAACTTCCTGCTGCAGTCGGAGGCTCTTTCCATGGACATCTGCCTTTTGGATTCCTCTAAACTTGCCCTCTGATGAAACATTTTGTGAGCTGCAGTTACCTCCGACGGCTACAAGGTGGTGCTACATTCAGGTGAGGGCACAAGTATGCACAAAATGTTGGGGACTTTTGCCAGATTTATTGCTGGACCTTGCATATTTTTTTCAGAGGCTAAATATTGCCTAGGAAATGCTTTTTAACATAGAGATGCTGGAGTTAAAATGTCTGGTCGGGCCTCAGCCCTTTCATTGTCTGCCCACTGTAACATATTTTTTTACCAGTACATGTGAGTGGTGACTCTGCTTTATGAAACTTATCATATATTAGGACAATGAATATAGCAGAAGGGGCGATCGAAATGCTTGCCTACATATTTGTTTATTTTTTATATAATGGCTGATTAACCTCTTAATTATATTACCATTTTGTGAAATGTTGCTTTAAAATATATCCTGCTTGCAGAATATATAAGTATTTGTACTGCGTTGGCCGGGAATCGAACCCGGGTCAACTGCTTGGAAGGCAGCTATGCTCACCACTATACCACCAACGCCCTCTGATCTTTGTGCTCTCGGTTCTAAACATTAGGACCCTGAGTTCAATGACTATCATGCACCAGCTTCAATGGTGCATTTGGTTTAGATACCAACATGAAAAGCAATAGAAAGTTTTTGTAGAGGGTAAGGAACTGGGATTGAAACCAAGGACAAAGCTGTGCAGAAGAGAAGAATGGAAAGCAGTAATACAAATAATAGATATGAACACATAGAGGCAGCATGGGAAGCAAAGCAGGGAAGAGAAATAGAGAACATTCCATGAAATGCCCAGGAGATAGATAAGAGCAGAACAAAAAAGGGAAGAATGAAATTCAAAGCCTCCACATAAAAGTGTTTGAAGGTCCCACCAGTCATTCATGCTTATTATTGTGTGCCTTTACTTTCAAAGTACAGTGTGGAGCTTTTGACGATCCCTCTCTTGTATTTCAGCAGACACAGATAGTTGAGAAGTCTTTTCTCACATAGCTGGCACAAGCTTGCGCTTTTCCTTGCTGGTAGCGTGGAAATGACAGCTTGGTCCTTGGAAGTAAAATCAAGCAAAATTAGCAGAGGATGGTTTCGATCCATCGACCTCTGGGTTATGGGCCCAGCACGCTTCCGCTGCGCCACTCTGCTCCGTTGTGAAAGTGTTCTTTTTATGCAGATAAGGAGCATTAGGCAGAGTAGCATGGGATTGGTCTGGCTCTCACCTCATTTGCATAAGTATATCCCAAGGCATGCTTGGGTGCAGAAAAACTTCATCTTCCCCTCTCACAATCAGTCATAACAGAAAGTCAGACACTCTTAGGCACTAGCCGTTTCAGGCCTTTATCAAGACAGTAGCTCTTGAACCATCTCTCTCTCGCTCTGTGATCCTAGCACTAGCATGCTCAGGATTTGGCTTTACCTTGGAGCCAGAGATATACCCGGTGAGGGCTTGCCCGGTGTGAGGCTTTTGAGCGTTTGGGAGCGTTCGGGACGTGAGTGGACGTTGGACAGGAAACTATGCGAATATGAAGCCTCCAACATTCCTGCTTCAGTGAGTGGTTCTTTCCATGGACATCTGACTCTTGGATTCCTCTCAACTTGCCTTCTGATAAAACATTTTGTGAGCAGCAGTTTCCTTCGACAGCTACAAGGTGGCGCTACATTCAGGTGAGAGCACAAGTATGCACAAAATGTTAGGGACTTTTGCCAGATTTATCGGTGGATCTTGCATATTTTTTCAGAGGCTAGATATTGCCTAGAAATGCTTTTTAACATAGAGATGCTGGAGTTACAATGTCTGGTCGGGCCTCAGCCCTTCCATTGTTTGCCCACTGTAACAAATTTATTACCAGCACATGTGTGTTGTGACTCTGCTTTATGAAACTTATCATATATTAGGACAATGTATGTAGCAGAAGGTGCGATTGAGATGTTTGCCCACGTATTTGTTTATTTTTTTATATATGGCTGATTAATCTGTTCGTGAAATTTCCATTTTGTGACATGTTGCATTACAATATATCCTGCTTGCAGAATATATAAGTATTTTCAGTGCGTTGGCCGGGAATCGAACCTGGGTCAACTGCTTGGGAAGCAGCTATGCTCACCACTATACCACCAACGCCCTCTGATGTGTTAGCTCACGGTTCTAAATATTACGTTGCAGAAATCAATGACTATCTTGCACCAGCTTCAATGGTGCATTTGGTTTAGATACCAACATGAGAAGCAGTAGAACGTTTTTTGCAGAGGGTAAGGAACTGGGGATTGAAACCAAGGACAAAGTTGTGCAGAAGAGAAGAAATGAAAAGCAACAGTACAAATAGTAGAAATGAGCATATATAGGCAGCATGGGAAGCAAAGCAGGGAAGAGAAAGAGAACATTCCATGAAATGCCCAGGAGATAGATAAGAGCAGAACAAAAAGGGAAGAATGAAATTCAAAGCATGCCCAGAAAGTTGTGTGAAGCTCCCACCAGTCAGTCATTTATGGTTATAATTGTGTGTCTTTACTTTCAAAGTACAGGGTTGTACCTTTCACGATCACTCTTGTATTACACAGACACGAATAGTTGAGAAGTCTTTTCTCACATAGCTGGCACAAGCTTGCACTTTTCCTTTCTGGCTATGTGGAAATGACAGCTTGGTCCTTGGAAGGAAAATCAAGCAAAATTAGCAGAGGATGGTTTCGATCCATCGACCTCTGGGTTATGGGCCCAGCACGCTTCCGCTGCGCCACTCTGCTCCTTTGTGAAAGTGTTCTCTTTATGCAGATGAGGAGGCATTCAGAGAAGTGACGTGGGATTGGTCGGGCTCTCACCTCATTTGCCTAAGTATATCGCAAGGCATGCTGGGTGCAGAAAATCTTTATCTTCCCCTCTCACAATCAGTCACAACTGAAAGTCCAGACCCTCTTAGGCACTAGCCGTTTCAGGCCTTTAACAAGACAACAGCTCTCTGACGCTCTCTGTCTCTCTCTCTCTCTGTGATCCTAGTGCTTGCATGCTCAGTATTTGGCTTTTCCTGGGAGCCAGAGATCTACCCGGTGAGGGCTTGCCGGTATAAGGCTTTAGAGCGTTTGGGAGCGTTCGGTACATGAGAGGACGTTGGACTGGAAGCTATGCAAATTTGAAGCATCCAAACTTCCTGCTGCAGTCGGAGGCTCTTTCCATGGACATCTGCCTTTTGGATTCCTCTAAACTTGCCCTCTGATGAAACATTTTGTGAGCTGCAGTTACCTCCGACGGCTACAAGGTGGTGCTACATTCAGGTGAGGGCACAAGTATGCACAAAATGTTGGGGACTTTTGCCAGATTTATTGCTGGACCTTGCATATTTTTTTCAGAGGCTAAATATTGCCTAGGAAATGCTTTTTAACATAGAGATGCTGGAGTTAAAATGTCTGGTCGGGCCTCAGCCCTTTCATTGTCTGCCCACTGTAACATATTTTTTTACCAGTACATGTGAGTGGTGACTCTGCTTTATGAAACTTATCATATATTAGGACAATGAATATAGCAGAAGGGGCGATCGAAATGCTTGCCTACATATTTGTTTATTTTTTATATAATGGCTGATTAACCTCTTAATTATATTACCATTTTGTGAAATGTTGCTTTAAAATATATCCTGCTTGCAGAATATATAAGTATTTGTACTGCGTTGGCCGGGAATCGAACCCGGGTCAACTGCTTGGAAGGCAGCTATGCTCACCACTATACCACCAACGCCCTCTGATCTTTGTGCTCTCGGTTCTAAACATTAGGACCCTGAGTTCAATGACTATCATGCACCAGCTTCAATGGTGCATTTGGTTTAGATACCAACATGAAAAGCAATAGAAAGTTTTTGTAGAGGGTAAGGAACTGGGATTGAAACCAAGGACAAAGCTGTGCAGAAGAGAAGAATGGAAAGCAGCAATACAAATAATAGATATGAACACATAGAGGCAGCATGGGAAGCAAAGCAGGGAAGAGAAATAGAGAACATTCCATGAAATGCCCAGGAGATAGATAAGAGCAGAACAAAAAAGGGAAGAATGAAATTCAAAGCCTCCACATAAAAGTGTTTGAAGGTCCCACCAGTCATTCATGCTTATTATTGTGTGCCTTTACTTTCAAAGTACAGTGTGGAGCTTTTGACGATCCCTCTCTTGTATTTCAGCAGACACAGATAGTTGAGAAGTCTTTTCTCACATAGCTGGCACAAGCTTGCGCTTTTCCTTGCTGGTAGCGTGGAAATGACAGCTTGGTCCTTGGAAGTAAAATCAAGCAAAATTAGCAGAGGATGGTTTCGATCCATCGACCTCTGGGTTATGGGCCCAGCACGCTTCCGCTGCGCCACTCTGCTCCGTTGTGAAAGTGTTCTTTTTATGCAGATAAGGAGCATTAGGCAGAGTAGCATGGGATTGGTCTGGCTCTCACCTCATTTGCATAAGTATATCCCAAGGCATGCTGGGTGCAGAAAAACTTCATCTTCCCCTCTCACAATCAGTCATAACTGAAAGTCAGACACTCTTAGGCACTAGCCGTTTCAGGCCTTTATCAAGACAGTAGCTCTTGAACCATCTCTCTCTCGCTCTGTGATCCTAGCACTAGCATGCTCAGGATTTGGCTTTACCTTGGAGCCAGAGATATACCCGGTGAGGGCTTGCCCGGTGTGAGGCTTTTGAGCGTTTGGGAGCGTCGTGGACGTTGGACAGGAAACTATGCGAATATGAAGCCTCCAACATTCCTGCTTCAGTGAGTGGTTCTTTCCATGGACATCTGACTCTTGGATTCCTCTCAACTTGCCTTCTGATAAAACATTTTGTGAGCAGCAGTTTCCTTCGACAGCTACAAGGTGGCGCTACATTCAGGTGAGAGCACAAGTATGCACAAAATGTTAGGGACTTTTGCCAGATTTATCGGTGGATCTTGCATATTTTTTTCAGAGGCTAGATATTGCCTAGAAATGCTTTTTAACATAGAGATGCTGGAGTTACAATGTCTGGTCGGGCCTCAGCCCTTCCATTGTTTGCCCACTGTAACAAATTTATTACCAGCACATGTGTGTTGTGACTCTGCTTTATGAAACTTATCATATATTAGGACAATGTATGTAGCAGAAGGTGCAATTGAGATGTTTGCCCACGTATTTGTTTATTTTTTTATATATGGCTGATTAATCTGTTCGTGAAATTTCCATTTTGTGACATGTTGCATTACAATATATCCTGCTTGCAGAATATATAAGTATTTTCAGTGCGTTGGCCGGGAATCGAACCCGGGTCAACTGCTTGGGAAGCAGCTATGCTCACCACTATATCACCAACGCCCTCTGATGTGTTAGCTCTCGGTTCTAAATATTACGTTGCAGAAATCAATGACTATCTTGCACCAGCTTCAATGGTGCATTTGGTTTAGATACCAACATGAGAAGCAGTAGAACGTTTTTTGCAGAGGGTAAGGAACTGGGGATTGAAACCAAGGACAAAGTTGTGCAGAAGAGAAGAAATGAAAAGCAACAGTACAAATAGTAGAAATGAGCATATATAGGCAGCATGGGAAGCAAAGCAGGGAAGAGAAAGAGAACATTCCATGAAATGCCCAGGAGATAGATAAGAGCAGAACAAAAAGGGAAGAATGAAATTCAAAGCATGCCCAGAAAGTTGTGTGAAGCTCCCACCAGTCATTTATGGTTATAATTGTGTGTCTTTACTTTCAAAGTACAGGGTTGTACCTTTCACGATCACTCTTGTATTACACAGACACGAATAGTTGAGAAGTCTTTTCTCACATAGCTGGTACAAGCTTGCACTTTTCCTTTCTGGCTATGTGGAAATGACAGCTTGGTCCTTGGAAGGAAAATCAAGCAAAATTAGCAGAGGATGGTTTCGATCCATCGACCTCTGGGTTATGGGCCCAGCACGCTTCCGCTGCGCCACTCTGCTCCTTTGTGAAAGTGTTCTGTTTATGCAGATGAGGAGGCATTCAGAGAAGTGACGTGGGATTGGTCGGGCTCTCACCTCATTTGCCTAAGTATATCGCAAGGCATGCTGGGTGCAGAAAATCTTTATCTTCCCCTCTCACAATCAGTCACAACTGAAAGTCCAGACCCTCTTATTCACTAGCCGTTTCAGGCCTTTAACAAGACAACAGCTCTCCGACGCTCTCTGTCTCTCTCTCTCTCTGTGATCCTAGTGCTTGCATGCTCAGTATTTGGCTTTACCTGGGAGCCAGAGATCTACCCGGTGAGGGCTTGCCGGTATAAGGCTTTAGAGCGTTTGGGAGCGTTCGGTACATGAGAGGACGTTGGACTGGAAGCTATGCAAATTTGAAGCATCCAAACTTCCTGCTGCAGTCGGAGGCTCTTTCCATGGACATCTGCCTTTTGGATTCCTCTAAACTTGCCCTCTGATGAAACATTTTGTGAGCTGCAGTTACCTCCGACGGCTACAAGGTGGTGCTACATTCAGGTGAGGGCACAAGTATGCACAAAATGTTGGGGACTTTTGCCAGATTTATTGCTGGATCTTGCATATTTTTTTCAGAGGCTAAATATTGCCTAGGAAATGCTTTTTAACATAGAGATGCTGGAGTTAAAATGTCTGGTCGGGCCTCAGCCCTTTCATTGTCTGCCCACTGTAACATATTTTTTTACCAGTACATGTGAGTGGTGACTCTGCTTTATGAAACTTATCATATATTAGGACAATGAATATAGCAGAAGGGGCGATCGAAATGCTTGCCTACATATTTGTTTATTTTTTATATAATGGCTGATTAACCTCTTAATTATATTACCATTTTGTGAAATGTTGCTTTAAAATATATCCTGCTTGCAGAATATATAAGTATTTGTACTGCGTTGGCCGGGAATCGAACCCGGGTCAACTGCTTGGAAGGCAGCTATGCTCACCACTATACCACCAACGCCCTCTGATCTTTGCGCTCTCGGTTCTAAACATTAGGACCCTGAGTTCAATGACTATCATGCACCAGCTTCAATGGTGCATTTGGTTTAGATACCAACATGAAAAGCAATAGAAAGTTTTTGTAGAGGGTAAGGAACTGGGATTGAAACCAAGGACAAAGCTGTGCAGAAGAGAAGAATGGAAAGCAGCAATACAAATAATAGATATGAACACATAGAGGCAGCATGGGAAGCAAAGCAGGGAAGAGAAATAGAGAACATTCCATGAAATGCCCAGGAGATAGATAAGAGCAGAACAAAAAAGGGAAGAATGAAATTCAAAGCCTCCACATAAAAGTGTTTGAAGGTCCCACCAGTCATTCATGCTTATTATTGTGTGCCTTTACTTTCAAAGTACAGTGTGGAGCTTTTGACGATCCCTCTCTTGTATTTCAGCAGACACAGATAGTTGAGAAGTCTTTTCTCACATAGCTGGCACAAGCTTGCGCTTTTCCTTGCTGGTAGCGTGGAAATGACAGCTTGGTCCTTGGAAGTAAAATCAAGCAAAATTAGCAGAGGATGGTTTCGATCCATCGACCTCTGGGTTATGGGCCCAGCACGCTTCCGCTGCGCCACTCTGCTCCGTTGTGAAAGTGTTCTTTTTATGCAGATAAGGAGCATTAGGCAGAGTAGCATGGGATTGGTCTGGCTCTCACCTCATTTGCATAAGTATATCCCAAGGCATGCTGGGTGCAGAAAAACTTCATCTTCCCCTCTCACAATCAGTAATAACTGAAAGTCAGACACTCTTAGGCACTAGCCGTTTCAGGCCTTTATCAAGACAGTAGCTCTTGAACCATCTCTCTCTCGCTCTGTGATCCTAGCACTAGCATGCTCAGGATTTGGCTTTACCTTGGAGCCAGAGATATACCCGGTGAGGGCTTGCCTGGTGTGAGGCTTTTGAGCGTTTGGGAGCGTTCGGGACGTGAGTGGACGTTGGACAGGAAACTATGCGAATATGAAGCCTCCAACATTCCTGCTTCAGTGAGTGGTTCTTTCCATGGACATCTGACTCTTGGATTCCTCTCAACTTGCCTTCTGATAAAACATTTTGTGAGCAGCAGTTTCCTTCGACAGCTACAAGGTGGCGCTACATTCAGGTGAGAGCACAAGTATGCACAAAATGTTAGGGACTTTTGCCAGATTTATCGGTGGATCTTGCATATTTTTTCAGAGGCTAGATATTGCCTAGAAATGCTTTTTAACATAGAGATGCTGGAGTTACAATGTCTGGTCGGGCCTCAGCCCTTCCATTGTTTGCCCACTGTAACAAATTTATTACCAGCACATGTGTGTTGTGACTCTGCTTTATGAAACTTATCATATATTAGGACAATGTATGTAGCAGAAGGTGCGATTGAGATGTTTGCCCACGTATTTGTTTATTTTTTTATATATGGCTGATTAATCTGTTCGTGAAATTTCCATTTTGTGACATGTTGCATTACAATATATCCTGCTTGCAGAATATATAAGTATTTTCAGTGCGTTGGCTGGGAATCGAACCCGGGTCAACTGCTTGGGAAGCAGCTATGCTCACCACTATACCACCAACGCCCTCTGATGTGTTAGCTCTCGGTTCTAAATATTACGTTGCAGAAATCAATGACTATCTTGCACCAGCTTCAATGGTGCATTTGGTTTAGATACCAACATGAGAAGCAGTAGAACGTTTTTTGCAGAGGGTAAGGAACTGGGGATTGAAACCAAGGACAAAGTTGTGCAGAAGAGAAGAAATGAAAAGCAACAGTACAAATAGTAGAAATGAGCATATATAGGCAGCATGGGAAGCAAAGCAGGGAAGAGAAAGAGAACATTCCATGAAATGCCCAGGAGATAGATAAGAGCAGAACAAAAAGGGAAGAATGAAATTCAAAGCATGCCCAGAAAGTTGTGTGAAGCTCCCACCAGTCAGTCATTTATGGTTATAATTGTGTGTCTTTACTTTCAAAGTACAGGGTTGTACCTTTCACGATCACTCTTGTATTACACAGACACGAATAGTTGAGAAGTCTTTTCTCACATAGCTGGCACAAGCTTGCACTTTTCCTTTCTGGCTATGTGGAAATGACAGCTTGGTCCTTGGAAGGAAAATCAAGCAAAATTAGCAGAGGATGGTTTCGATCCATCGACCTCTGGGTTATGGGCCCAGCACGCTTCCGCTGCGCCACTCTGCTCCTTTGTGAAAGTGTTCTCTTT
The DNA here is from genome assembly GCF_964263255.1 of Lissotriton vulgaris. Classification (NCBI taxonomy): domain Eukaryota; kingdom Metazoa; phylum Chordata; class Amphibia; order Caudata; family Salamandridae; genus Lissotriton; species Lissotriton vulgaris. Next base: position 540,566,722 of record NC_141697.1, read on the forward strand.
ATGCAGATGAGGAGGCATTCAGAGAAGTGACGTGGGATTGGTCGGGCTCTCACCTCATTTGCCTAAGTATATCGCAAGGCATGCTGGGTGCAGAAAATCTTTATCTTCCCCTCTCACAATCAGTCACAACTGAAAGTCCAGACCCTCTTAGGCACTAGCCGTTTCAGGCCTTTAACAAGACAACAGCTCTCTGACGCTCTCTGTCTCTCTCTCTCTCTCTGTGATCCTAGTGCTTGCATGCTCAGTATTTGGCTTTTCCTGGGAGCCAGAGATCTACCCGGTGAGGGCTTGCCGGTATAAGGCTTTAGAGCGTTTGGGAGCGTTCGGTACATGAGAGGACGTTGGACTGGAAGCTATGCAAATTTGAAGCATCCAAACTTCCTGCTGCAGTCGGAGGCTCTTTCCATGGACATCTGCCTTTTGGATTCCTCTAAACTTGCCCTCTGATGAAACATTTTGTGAGCTGCAGTTACCTCCGACGGCTACAAGGTGGTGCTACATTCAGGTGAGGGCACAAGTATGCACAAAATGTTGGGGACTTTTGCCAGATTTATTGCTGGACCTTGCATATTTTTTTCAGAGGCTAAATATTGCCTAGGAAATGCTTTTTAACATAGAGATGCTGGAGTTAAAATGTCTGGTCGGGCCTCAGCCCTTTCATTGTCTGCCCACTGTAACATATTTTTTTACCAGTACATGTGAGTGGTGACTCTGCTTTATGAAACTTATCATATATTAGGACAATGAATATAGCAGAAGGGGCGATCGAAATGCTTGCCTACATATTTGTTTATTTTTTATATAATGGCTGATTAACCTCTTAATTATATTACCATTTTGTGAAATGTTGCTTTAAAATATATCCTGCTTGCAGAATATATAAGTATTTGTACTGCGTTGGCCGGGAATCGAACCCGGGTCAACTGCTTGGAAGGCAGCTATGCTCACCACTATACCACCAACGCCCTCTGATCTTTGTGCTCTCGGTTCTAAACATTAGGACCCTGAGTTCAATGACTATCATGCACCAGCTTCAATGGTGCATTTGGTTTAGATACCAACATGAAAAGCAATAGAAAGTTTTTGTAGAGGGTAAGGAACTGGGATTGAAACCAAGGACAAAGCTGTGCAGAAGAGAAGAATGGAAAGCAGCAATACAAATAATAGATATGAACACATAGAGGCAGCATGGGAAGCAAAGCAGGGAAGAGAAATAGAGAACATTCCATGAAATGCCCAGGAGATAGATAAGAGCAGAACAAAAAAGGGAAGAATGAAATTCAAAGCCTCCACATAAAAGTGTTTGAAGGTCCCACCAGTCATTCATGCTTATTATTGTGTGCCTTTACTTTCAAAGTACAGTGTGGAGCTTTTGACGATCCCTCTCTTGTATTTCAGCAGACACAGATAGTTGAGAAGTCTTTTCTCACATAGCTGGCACAAGCTTGCGCTTTTCCTTGCTGGTAGCGTGGAAATGACAGCTTGGTCCTTGGAAGTAAAATCAAGCAAAATTAGCAGAGGATGGTTTCGATCCATCGACCTCTGGGTTATGGGCCCAGCACGCTTCCGCTGCGCCACTCTGCTCCGTTGTGAAAGTGTTCTTTTTATGCAGATAAGGAGCATTAGGCAGAGTAGCATGGGATTGGTCTGGCTCTCACCTCATTTGCATAAGTATATCCCAAGGCATGCTGGGTGCAGAAAAACTTCATCTTCCCCTCTCACAATCAGTCATAACTGAAAGTCAGACACTCTTAGGCACTAGCCGTTTCAGGCCTTTATCAAGACAGTAGCTCTTGAACCATCTCTCTCTCGCTCTGTGATCCTAGCACTAGCATGCTCAGGATTTGGCTTTACCTTGGAGCCAGAGATATACCCGGTGAGGGCTTGCCCGGTGTGAGGCTTTTGAGCGTTTGGGAGCGTTCGGGACGTGAGTGGACGTTGGACAGGAAACTATGCGAATATGAAGCCTCCAACATTCCTGCTTCAGTGAGTGGTTCTTTCCATGGACATCTGACTCTTGGATTCCTCTCAACTTGCCTTCTGATAAAACATTTTGTGAGCAGCAGTTTCCTTCGACAGCTACAAGGTGGCGCTACATTCAGGTGAGAGCACAAGTATGCACAAAATGTTAGGGACTTTTGCCAGATTTATCGGTGGATCTTGCATATTTTTTCAGAGGCTAGATATTGCCTAGAAATGCTTTTTAACATAGAGATGCTGGAGTTACAATGTCTGGTCGGGCCTCAGCCCTTCCATTGTTTGCCCACTGTAACAAATTTATTACCAGCACATGTGTGTTGTGACTCTGCTTTATGAAACTTATCATATATTAGGACAATGTATGTAGCAGAAGGTGCGATTGAGATGTTTGCCCACGTATTTGTTTATTTTTTTATATATGGCTGATTAATCTGTTCGTGAAATTTCCATTTTGTGACATGTTGCATTACAATATATCCTGCTTGCAGAATATATAAGTATTTTCAGTGCGTTGGCCGGGAATCGAACCCGGGTCAACTGCTTGGGAAGCAGCTATGCTCACCACTATACCACCAACGCCCTCTGATGTGTTAGCTCTCGGTTCTAAATATTACGTTGCAGAAATCAATGACTATCTTGCACCAGCTTCAATGGTGCATTTGGTTTAGATACCAACATGAGAAGCAGTAGAACGTTTTTTGCAGAGGGTAAGGAACTGGGGATTGAAACCAAGGACAAAGTTGTGCAGAAGAGAAGAAATGAAAAGCAACAGTACAAATAGTAGAAATGAGCATATATAGGCAGCATGGGAAGCAAAGCAGGGAAGAGAAAGAGAACATTCCATGAAATGCCCAGGAGATATATAAGAGCAGAACAAAAAGGGAAGAATGAAATTCAAAGCATGCCCAGAAAGTTGTGTGAAGCTCCCACCAGTCAGTCATTTATGGTTATAATTGTGTGTCTTTACTTTCAAAGTACAGGGTTGTACCTTTCACGATCACTCTTGTATTACACAGACACGAATAGTTGAGAAGTCTTTTCTCACATAGCTGGCACAAGCTTGCACTTTTCCTTTCTGGCTATGTGGAAATGACAGCTTGGTCCTTGGAAGGAAAATCAAGCAAAATTAGCAGAGGATGGTTTCGATCCATCGACCTCTGGGTTATGGGCCCAGCACGCTTCCACTGCGCCACTCTGCTCCTTTGTGAAAGTGTTCTCTTTATGCAGATGAGGAGGCATTCAGAGAAGTGACGTGGGATTGGTCGGGCTCTCACCTCATTTGCCTAAGTATATCGCAAGGCATGCTGGGTGCAGAAAATCTTTATCTTCCCCTCTCACAATCAGTCACAACTGAAAGTCCAGACCCTCTTAGGCACTAGCCGTTTCAGGCCTTTAACAAGACAACAGCTCTCCGACGCTCTCTGTCTCTCTCTCTCTCTGTGATCCTAGTGCTTGCATGCTCAGTATTTGGCTTTTCCTGGGAGCCAGAGATCTACCCGGCGAGGGCTTGCCGGTATAAGGCTTTAGAGCGTTTGGGAGCGTTCGGTACATGAGAGGACGTTGGACTGGAAGCTATGCAAATTTGAAGCATCCAAACTTCCTGCTGCAGTCGGAGGCTCTTTCCATGGACATCTGCCTTTTGGATTCCTCTAAACTTGCCCTCTGATGAAACATTTTGTGAGCTGCAGTTACCTCCGACGGCTACAAGGTGGTGCTACATTCAGGTGAGGGCACAAGTATGCACAAAATGTTGGGGACTTTTGCCAGATTTATTGCTGGACCTTGCATATTTTTTTCAGAGGCTAAATATTGCCTAGGAAATGCTTTTTAACATAGAGATGCTGGAGTTAAAATGTCTGGTCGGGCCTCAGCCCTTTCATTGTCTGCCCACTGTAACATATTTTTTTACCAGTACATGTGAGTGGTGACTCTGCTTTATGAAACTTATCATATATTAGGACAATGAATATAGCAGAAGGGGCGATCGAAATGCTTGCCTACATATTTGTTTATTTTTTATATAATGGCTGATTAACCTCTTAATTATATTACCATTTTGTGAAATGTTGCTTTAAAATATATCCTGCTTGCAGAATATATAAGTATTTGTACTGCGTTGGCCGGGAATCGAACCCGGGTCAACTGCTTGGAAGGCAGCTATGCTCACCACTATACCACCAACGCCCTCTGATCTTTGTGCTCTCGGTTCTAAACATTAGGACCCTGAGTTCAATGACTATCATGCACCAGCTTCAATGGTGCATTTGGTTTAGATACCAACATGAAAAGCAATAGAAAGTTTTTGTAGAGGGTAAGGAACTGGGATTGAAACCAAGGACAAAGCTGTGCAGAAGAGAAGAATGGAAAGCAGTAATACAAATAATAGATATGAACACATAGAGGCAGCATGGGAAGCAAAGCAGGGAAGAGAAATAGAGAACATTCCATGAAATGCCCAGGAGATAGATAAGAGCAGAACAAAAAAGGGAAGAATGAAATTCAAAGCCTCCACATAAAAGTGTTTGAAGGTCCCACCAGTCATTCATGCTTATTATTGTGTGCCTTTACTTTCAAAGTACAGTGTGGAGCTTTTGACGATCCCTCTCTTGTATTTCAGCAGACACAGATAGTTGAGAAGTCTTTTCTCACATAGCTGGCACAAGCTTGCGCTTTTCCTTGCTGGTAGCGTGGAAATGACAGCTTGGTCCTTGGAAGTAAAATCAAGCAAAATTAGCAGAGGATGGTTTCGATCCATCGACCTCTGGGTTATGGGCCCAGCACGCTTCCGCTGCGCCACTCTGCTCCGTTGTGAAAGTGTTCTTTTTATGCAGATAAGGAGCATTAGGCAGAGTAGCATGGGATTGGTCTGGCTCTCACCTCATTTGCATAAGTATATCCCAAGGCATGCTTGGGTGCAGAAAAACTTCATCTTCCCCTCTCACAATCAGTCATAACAGAAAGTCAGACACTCTTAGGCACTAGCCGTTTCAGGCCTTTATCAAGACAGTAGCTCTTGAACCATCTCTCTCTCGCTCTGTGATCCTAGCACTAGCATGCTCAGGATTTGGCTTTACCTTGGAGCCAGAGATATACCCGGTGAGGGCTTGCCCGGTGTGAGGCTTTTGAGCGTTCGGGACGTGAGTGGACGTTGGACAGGAAACTATGCGAATATGAAGCCTCCAACATTCCTGCTTCAGTGAGTGGTTCTTTCCATGGACATCTGACTCTTGGATTCCTCTCAACTTGCCTTCTGATAAAACATTTTGTGAGCAGCAGTTTCCTTCGACAGCTACAAGGTGGCGCTACATTCAGGTGAGAGCACAAGTATGCACAAAATGTTAGGGACTTTTGCCAGATTTATCGGTGGATCTTGCATATTTTTTCAGAGGCTAGATATTGCCTAGAAATGCTTTTTAACATAGAGATGCTGGAGTTACAATGTCTGGTCGGGCCTCAGCCCTTCCATTGTTTGCCCACTGTAACAAATTTATTACCAGCACATGTGTGTTGTGACTCTGCTTTATGAAACTTATCATATATTAGGACAATGTATGTAGCAGAAGGTGCGATTGAGATGTTTGCCCACGTATTTGTTTATTTTTTTATATATGGCTGATTAATCTGTTCGTGAAATTTCCATTTCGTGACATGTTGCATTACAATATATCCTGCTTGCAGAATATATAAGTATTTTCAGTGCGTTGGCCGGGAATCGAACCCGGGTCAACTGCTTGGGAAGCAGCTATGCTCACCACTATACCACCAACGCCCTCTGATGTGTTAGCTCTCGGTTCTAAATATTACGTTGCAGAAATCAATGACTATCTTGCACCAGCTTCAATGGTGCATTTGGTTTAGATACCAACATGAGAAGCAGTAGAACGTTTTTTGCAGAGGGTAAGGAACTGGGGATTGAAACCAAGGACAAAGTTGTGCAGAAGAGAAGAAATGAAAAGCAACAGTACAAATAGTAGAAATGAGCATATATAGGCAGCATGGGAAGCAAAGCAGGGAAGAGAAAGAGAACATTCCATGAAATGCCCAGGAGATATATAAGAGCAGAACAAAAAGGGAAGAATGAAATTCAAATCATGCCCAGAAAGTTGTGTGAAGCTCCCACCAGTCAGTCATTTATGGTTATAATTGTGTGTCTTTACTTTCAAAGTACAGGGTTGTACCTTTCACGATCACTCTTGTATTACACAGACACGAATAGTTGAGAAGTCTTTTCTCACATAGCTGGCACAAGCTTGCACTTTTCCTTTCTGGCTATGTGGAAATGACAGCTTGGTCCTTGGAAGGAAAATCAAGCAAAATTAGCAGAGGATGGTTTCGATCCATCGACCTCTGGGTTATGGGCCCAGCACGCTTCCGCTGCGCCACTCTGCTCCTTTGTGAAAGTGTTCTCTTTATGCAGATGAGGAGGCATTCAGAGAAGTGACGTGGGATTGGTCGGGCTCTCACCTCATTTGCCTAAGTATATCGCAAGGCATGCTGGGTGCAGAAAATCTTTATCTTCCCCTCTCACAATCAGTCACAACTGAAAGTCCAGACCCTCTTATTCACTAGCCGTTTCAGGCCTTTAACAAGACAACAGCTCTCCGACGCTCTCTGTCTCTCTCTCTCTCTGTGATCCTAGTGCTTGCATGCTCAGTATTTGGCTTTTCCTGGGAGCCAGAGATCTACCCGGTGAGGGCTTGCCGGTATAAGGCTTTAGAGCGTTTGGGAGCGTTCGGTACATGAGAGGACGTTGGACTGGAAGCTATGCAAATTTGAAGCATCCAAACTTCCTGCTGCAGTCGGAGGCTCTTTCCATGGACATCTGCCTTTTGGATTCCTCTAAACTTGCCCTCTGATGAAACATTTTGTGAGCTGCAGTTACCTCCGACGGCTACAAGGTGGTGCTACATTCAGGTGAGGGCACAAGTATGCACAAAATGTTGGGGACTTTTGCCAGATTTATTGCTGGATCTTGCATATTTTTTTCAGAGGCTAAATATTGCCTAGGAAATGCTTTTTAACATAGAGATGCTGGAGTTAAAATGTCTGGTTGGGCCTCAGCCCTTTCATTGTCTGCCCACTGTAACATATTTTTTTACCAGTACATGTGAGTGGTGACTCTGCTTTATGAAACTTATCATATATTAGGACAATGAATATAGCAGAAGGGGCGATCGAAATGCTTGCCTACATATTTGTTTATTTTTTATATAATGGCTGATTAACCTCTTAATTATATTACCATTTTGTGAAATGTTGCTTTAAAATATATCCTGCTTGCAGAATATATAAGTATTTGTACTGCGTTGGCCGGGAATCGAACCCGGGTCAACTGCTTGGAAGGCAGCTATGCTCACCACTATACCACCAACGCCCTCTGATCTTTGCGCTCTCGGTTCTAAACATTAGGACCCTGAGTTCAATGACTATCATGCACCAGCTTCAATGGTGCATTTGGTTTAGATACCAACATGAAAAGCAATAGAAAGTTTTTGTAGAGGGTAAGGAACTGGGATTGAAACCAAGGACAAAGCTGTGCAGAAGAGAAGAATGGAAAGCAGTAATACAAATAATAGATATGAACACATAGAGGCAGCATGGGAAGCAAAGCAGGGAAGAGAAATAGAGAACATTCCATGAAATGCCCAGGAGATAGATAAGAGCAGAACAAAAAAGGGAAGAATGAAATTCAAAGCCTCCACATAAAAGTGTTTGAAGGTCCCACCAGTCATTCATGCTTATTATTGTGTGCCTTTACTTTCAAAGTACAGTGTGGAGCCTTTGACGATCCCTCTCTTGTATTTCAGCAGACACAGATAGTTGAGAAGTCTTTTCTCACATAGCTGGCACAAGCTTGCGCTTTTCCTTGCTGGTAGCGTGGAAATGACAGCTTGGTCCTTGGAAGTAAAATCAAGCAAAATTAGCAGAGGATGGTTTCGCTCCATCGACCTCTGGGTTATGGGCCCAGCACGCTTCCGCTGCGCCACTCTGCTCCGTTGTGAAAGTGTTCTTTTTATGCAGATAAGGAGCATTAGGCAGAGTAGCATGGGATTGGTCTGGCTCTCACCTCATTTGCATAAGTATATCCCAAGGCATGCTGAGTGCAGAAAAACTTCATCTTCCCCTCTCACAATCAGTCATAACTGAAAGTCAGACACTCTTAGGCACTAGCCGTTTCAGGCCTTTATCAAGACAGTAGCTCTTGAACCATCTCTCTCTCGCTCTGTGATCCTAGCACTAGCATGCTCAGGATTTGGCTTTACCTTGGAGCCAGAGATATACCCGGTGAGGGCTTGCCCGGTGTGAGGCTTTTGAGCGTTTGGGAGCGTTGTGGACGTTGGACAGGAAACTATGCGAATATGAAGCCTCCAACATTCCTGCTTCAGTGAGTGGTTCTTTCCATGGACATCTGACTCTTGGATTCCTCTCAACTTGCCTTCTGATAAAACATTTTGTGAGCAGCAGTTTCCTTCGACAGCTACAAGGTGGCGCTACATTCAGGTGAGAGCACAAGTATGCACAAAATGTTAGGGACTTTTGCCAGATTTATCGGTGGATCTTGCATATTTTTTTCAGAGGCTAGATATTGCCTAGAAATGCTTTTTAACATAGAGATGCTGGAGTTACAATGTCTGGTCGGGCCTCAGCCCTTCCATTGTTTGCCCACTGTAACAAATTTATTACCAGCACATGTGTGTTGTGACTCTGCTTTATGAAACTTATCATATATTAGGACAATGTATGTAGCAGAAGGTGCGATTGAGATGTTTGCCCACGTATTTGTTTATTTTTTTATATATGGCTGATTAATCTGTTCGTGAAATTTCCATTTTGTGACATGTTGCATTACAATATATCCTGCTTGCAGAATATATAAGTATTTTCAGTGCGTTGGCCGGGAATCGAACCCGGGTCAACTGCTTGGGAAGCAGCTATGCTCACCACTATACCACCAACGCCCTCTGATGTGTTAGCTCTCGGTTCTAAATATTACGTTGCAGAAATCAATGACTATCTTGCACCAGCTTCAATGGTGCATTTGGTTTAGATACCAACATGAGAAGCAGTAGAACGTTTTTTGCAGAGGGTAAGGAACTGGGGATTGAAACCAAGGACAAAGTTGTGCAGAAGAGAAGAAATGAAAAGCAACAGTACAAATAGTAGAAATGAGCATATATAGGCAGCATGGGAAGCAAAGCAGGGAAGAGAAAGAGAACATTCCATGAAATGCCCAGGAGATAGATAAGAGCAGAACAAAAAGGGAAGAATGAAATTCAAAGCATGCCCAGAAAGTTGTGTGAAGCTCCCACCAGTCATTTATGGTTATAATTGTGTGTCTTTACTTTCAAAGTACAGGGTTGTACCTTTCACGATCACTCTTGTATTACACAGACACGAATAGTTGAGAAGTCTTTTCTCACATAGCTGGTACAAGCTTGCACTTTTCCTTTCTGGCTATGTGGAAATGACAGCTTGGTCCTTGGAAGGAAAATCAAGCAAAATTAGCAGAGGATGGTTTCGATCCATCGACCTCTGGGTTATGGGCCCAGCACGCTTCCGCTGCGCCACTCTGCTCCTTTGTGAAAGTGTTCTGTTTATGCAGATGAGGAGGCATTCAGAGAAGTGACGTGGGATTGGTCGGGCTCTCACCTCATTTGCCTAAGTATATCGCAAGGCATGCTGGGTGCAGAAAATCTTTATCTTCCCCTCTCACAATCAGTCACAACTGAAAGTCCAGACCCTCTTATTCACTAGCCGTTTCAGGCCTTTAACAAGACAACAGCTCTCCGACGCTCTCTGTCTCTCTCTCTCTCTGTGATCCTAGTGCTTGCATGCTCAGTATTTGGCTTTACCTGGGAGCCAGAGATCTACCCGGTGAGGGCTTGCCGGTATAAGGCTTTAGAGCGTTTGGGAGCGTTCGGTACATGAGAGGACGTTGGACTGGAAGCTATGCAAATTTGAAGCATCCAAACTTCCTGCTGCAGTCGGAGGCTCTTTCCATGGACATCTGCCTTTTGGATTCCTCTAAACTTGCCCTCTGATGAAACATTTTGTGAGCTGCAGTTACCTCCGACGGCTACAAGGTGGTGCTACATTCAGGTGAGGGCACAAGTATGCACAAAATGTTGGGGACTTTTGCCAGATTTATTGCTGGATCTTGCATATTTTTTTCAGAGGCTAAATATTGCCTAGGAAATGCTTTTTAACATAGAGATGCTGGAGTTAAAATGTCTGGTCGGGCCTCAGCCCTTTCATTGTCTGCCCACTGTAACATATTTTTTTACCAGTACATGTGAGTGGTGACTCTGCTTTATGAAACTTATCATATATTAGGACAATGAATATAGCAGAAGGGGCGATCGAAATGCTTGCCTACATATTTGTTTATTTTTTATATAATGGCTGATTAACCTCTTAATTATATTACCATTTTGTGAAATGTTGCTTTAAAATATATCCTGCTTGCAGAATATATAAGTATTTGTACTGCGTTGGCCGGGAATCGAACCCGGGTCAACTGCTTGGAAGGCAGCTATGCTCACCACTATACCACCAACGCCCTCTGATCTTTGTGCTCTCGGTTCTAAACATTAGGACCCTGAGTTCAATGACTATCATGCACCAGCTTCAATGGTGCATTTGGTTTAGATACCAACATGAAAAGCAATAGAAAGTTTTTGTAGAGGGTAAGGAACTGGGATTGAAACCAAGGACAAAGCTGTGCAGAAGAGAAGAATGGAAAGCAGCAATACAAATAATAGATATGAACACATAGAGGCAGCATGGGAAGCAAAGCAGGGAAGAGAAATAGAGAACATTCCATGAAATGCCCAGGAGATAGATAAGAGCAGAACAAAAAAGGGAAGAATGAAATTCAAAGCCTCCACATAAAAGTGTTTGAAGGTCCCACCAGTCATTCATGCTTATTATTGTGTGCCTTTACTTTCAAAGTACAGTGTGGAGCTTTTGACGATCCCTCTCTTGTATTTCAGCAGACACAGATAGTTGAGAAGTCTTTTCTCACATAGCTGGCACAAGCTTGCGCTTTTCCTTGCTGGTAGCGTGGAAATGACAGCTTGGTCCTTGGAAGTAAAATCAAGCAAAATTAGCAGAGGATGGTTTCGATCCATCGACCTCTGGGTTATGGGCCCAGCACGCTTCCGCTGCGCCACTCTGCTCCGTTGTGAAAGTGTTCTTTTTATGCAGATAAGGAGCATTAGGCAGAGTAGCATGGGATTGGTCTGGCTCTCACCTCATTTGCATAAGTATATCCCAAGGCATGCTGGGTGCAGAAAAACTTCATCTTCCCCTCTCACAATCAGTCATAACTGAAAGTCAGACACTCTTAGGCACTAGCCGTTTCAGGCCTTTATCAAGACAGTAGCTCTTGAACCATCTCTCTCTCGCTCTGTGATCCTAGCACTAGCATGCTCAGGATTTGGCTTTACCTTGGAGCCAGAGATATACCCGGTGAGGGCTTGCCCGGTGTGAGGCTTTTGAGCGTTTGGGAGCGTTGTGGACGTTGGACAGGAAACTATGCGAATATGAAGCCTCCAACATTCCTGCTTCAGTGAGTGGTCCTTTCCATGGACATCTGACTCTTGGATTCCTCTCAACTTGCCTTCTGATAAAACATTTTGTGAGCAGCAGTTTCCTTCGACAGCTACAAGGTGGCGCTACATTCAGGTGAGAGCACAAGTATGCACAAAATGTTAGGGACTTTTGCCAGATTTATCGGTGGATCTTGCATATTTTTTCAGAGGCTAGATATTGCCTAGAAATGCTTTTTAACATAGAGATGCTGGAGTTACAATGTCTGGTCGGGCCTCAGCCCTTCCATTGTTTGCCCACTGTAACAAATTTATTACCAGCACATGTGTGTTGTGACTCTGCTTTATGAAACTTATCATATATTAGGACAATGTATGTAGCAGAAGGTGCGATTGAGATGTTTGCCCACGTATTTGTTTATTTTTTTATATATGGCTGATTAATCTGTTCGTGAAATTTCCATTTTGTGACATGTTGCATTACAATATATCCTGCTTGCAGAATATATAAGTATTTTCAGTGCGTTGGCTGGGAATCGAACCCGGGTCAACTGCTTGGGAAGCAGCTATGCTCACCACTATACCACCAACGCCCTCTGATGTGTTAGCTCTCGGTTCTAAATATTACGTTGCAGAAATCAATGACTATCTTGCACCAGCTTCAATGGTGCATTTGGTTTAGATACCAACATGAGAAGCAGTAGAACGTTTTTTGCAGAGGGTAAGGAACTGGGGATTGAAACCAAGGACAAAGTTGTGCAGAAGAGAAGAAATGAAAAGCAACAGTACAAATAGTAGAAATGAGCATATATAGGCAGCATGGGAAGCAAAGCAGGGAAGAGAAAGAGAACATTCCATGAAATGCCCAGGAGATAGATAAGAGCAGAACAAAAAGGGAAGAATGAAATTCAAAGCATGCCCAGAAAGTTGTGTGAAGCTCCCACCAGTCAGTCATTTATGGTTATAATTGTGTGTCTTTACTTTCAAAGTACAGGGTTGTACCTTTCACGATCACTCTTGTATTACACAGACACGAATAGTTGAGAAGTCTTTTCTCACATAGCTGGCACAAGCTTGCACTTTTCCTTTCTGGCTATGTGGAAATGACAGCTTGGTCCTTGGAAGGAAAATCAAGCAAAATTAGCAGAGGATGGTTTCGATCCATCGACCTCTGGGTTATGGGCCCAGCACGCTTCCGCTGCGCCACTCTGCTCCTTTGTGAAAGTGTTCTCTTTATGCAGATGAGGAGGCATTCAGAGAAGTGACGTGGGATTGGTCGGGCTCTCACCTCATTTGCCTAAGTATATCGCAAGGCATGCTGGGTGCAGAAAATCTTTATCTTCCCCTCTCACAATCAGTCACAACTGAAAGTCCAGACCCTCTTAGGCACTAGCCGTTTCAGGCCTTTAACAAGACAACAGCTCTCTGACGCTCTCTGTCTCTCTCTCTCTCTCTGTGATCCTAGTGCTTGCATGCTCAGTATTTGGCTTTTCCTGGGAGCCAGAGATCTACCCGGTGAGGGCTTGCCGGTATAAGGCTTTAGAGCGTTTGGGAGCGTTCGGTACATGAGAGGACGTTGGACTGGAAGCTATGCAAATTTGAAGCATCCAAACTTCCTGCTGCAGTCGGAGGCTCTTTCCATGGACATCTGCCTTTTGGATTCCTCTAAACTTGCCCTCTGATGAAACATTTTGTGAGCTGCAGTTACCTCCGACGGCTACAAGGTGGTGCTACATTCAGGTGAGGGCACAAGTATGCACAAAATGTTGGGGACTTTTGCCAGATTTATTGCTGGACCTTGCATATTTTTTTCAGAGGCTAAATATTGCCTAGGAAATGCTTTTTAACATAGAGATGCTGGAGTTAAAATGTCTGGTCGGGCCTCAGCCCTTTCATTGTCTGCCCACTGTAACATATTTTTTTACCAGTACATGTGAGTGGTGACTCTGCTTTATGAAACTTATCATATATTAGGACAATGAATATAGCAGAAGGGGCGATCGAAATGCTTGCCTACATATTTGTTTATTTTTTATATAATGGCTGATTAACCTCTTAATTATATTACCATTTTGTGAAATGTTGCTTTAAAATATATCCTGCTTGCAGAATATATAAGTATTTGTACTGCGTTGGCCGGGAATCGAACCCGGGTCAACTGCTTGGAAGGCAGCTATGCTCACCACTATACCACCAACGCCCTCTGATCTTTGTGCTCTCGGTTCTAAACATTAGGACCCTGAGTTCAATGACTATCATGCACCAGCTTCAATGGTGCATTTGGTTTAGATACCAACATGAAAAGCAATAGAAAGTTTTTGTAGAGGGTAAGGAACTGGGATTGAAACCAAGGACAAAGCTGTGCAGAAGAGAAGAATGGAAAGCAGCAATACAAATAATAGATATGAACACATAGAGGCAGCATGGGAAGCAAAGCAGGGAAGAGAAATAGAGAACATTCCATGAAATGCCCAGGAGATAGATAAGAGCAGAACAAAAAAGGGAAGAATGAAATTCAAAGCCTCCACATAAAAGTGTTTGAAGGTCCCACCAGTCATTCATGCTTATTATTGTGTGCCTTTACTTTCAAAGTACAGTGTGGAGCTTTTGACGATCCCTCTCTTGTATTTCAGCAGACACAGATAGTTGAGAAGTCTTTTCTCACATAGCTGGCACAAGCTTGCGCTTTTCCTTGCTGGTAGCGTGGAAATGACAGCTTGGTCCTTGGAAGTAAAATCAAGCAAAATTAGCAGAGGATGGTTTCGATCCATCGACCTCTGGGTTATGGGCCCAGCACGCTTCCGCTGCGCCACTCTGCTCCGTTGTGAAAGTGTTCTTTTTATGCAGATAAGGAGCATTAGGCAGAGTAGCATGGGATTGGTCTGGCTCTCACCTCATTTGCATAAGTATATCCCAAGGCATGCTGGGTGCAGAAAAACTTCATCTTCCCCTCTCACAATCAGTCATAACTGAAAGTCAGACACTCTTAGGCACTAGCCGTTTCAGGCCTTTATCAAGACAGTAGCTCTTGAACCATCTCTCTCTCGCTCTGTGATCCTAGCACTAGCATGCTCAGGATTTGGCTTTACCTTGGAGCCAGAGATATACCCGGTGAGGGCTTGCCCGGTGTGAGGCTTTTGAGCGTTTGGGAGCGTTCGGGACGTGAGTGGACGTTGGACAGGAAACTATGCGAATATGAAGCCTCCAACATTCCTGCTTCAGTGAGTGGTTCTTTCCATGGACATCTGACTCTTGGATTCCTCTCAACTTGCCTTCTGATAAAACATTTTGTGAGCAGCAGTTTCCTTCGACAGCTACAAGGTGGCGCTACATTCAGGTGAGAGCACAAGTATGCACAAAATGTTAGGGACTTTTGCCAGATTTATCGGTGGATCTTGCATATTTTTTCAGAGGCTAGATATTGCCTAGAAATGCTTTTTAACATAGAGATGCTGGAGTTACAATGTCTGGTCGGGCCTCAGCCCTTCCATTGTTTGCCCACTGTAACAAATTTATTACCAGCACATGTGTGTTGTGACTCTGCTTTATGAAACTTATCATATATTAGGACAATGTATGTAGCAGAAGGTGCGATTGAGATGTTTGCCCACGTATTTGTTTATTTTTTTATATATGGCTGATTAATCTGTTCGTGAAATTTCCATTTTGTGACATGTTGCATTACAATATATCCTGCTTGCAGAATATATAAGTATTTTCAGTGCGTTGGCCGGGAATCGAACCTGGGTCAACTGCTTGGGAAGCAGCTATGCTCACCACTATACCACCAACGCCCTCTGATGTGTTAGCTCACGGTTCTAAATATTACGTTGCAGAAATCAATGACTATCTTGCACCAGCTTCAATGGTGCATTTGGTTTAGATACCAACATGAGAAGCAGTAGAACGTTTTTTGCAGAGGGTAAGGAACTGGGGATTGAAACCAAGGACAAAGTTGTGCAGAAGAGAAGAAATGAAAAGCAACAGTACAAATAGTAGAAATGAGCATATATAGGCAGCATGGGAAGCAAAGCAGGGAAGAGAAAGAGAACATTCCATGAAATGCCCAGGAGATAGATAAGAGCAGAACAAAAAGGGAAGAATGAAATTCAAAGCATGCCCAGAAAGTTGTGTGAAGCTCCCACCAGTCAGTCATTTATGGTTATAATTGTGTGTCTTTACTTTCAAAGTACAGGGTTGTACCTTTCACGATCACTCTTGTATTACACAGACACGAATAGTTGAGAAGTCTTTTCTCACATAGCTGGCACAAGCTTGCACTTTTCCTTTCTGGCTATGTGGAAATGACAGCTTGGTCCTTGGAAGGAAAATCAAGCAAAATTAGCAGAGGATGGTTTCGATCCATCGACCTCTGGGTTATGGGCCCAGCACGCTTCCGCTGCGCCACTCTGCTCCTTTGTGAAAGTGTTCTCTTTATGCAGATGAGGAGGCATTCAGAGAAGTGACGTGGGATTGGTCGGGCTCTCACCTCATTTGCCTAAGTATATCGCAAGGCATGCTGGGTGCAGAAAATCTTTATCTTCCCCTCTCACAATCAGTCACAACTGAAAGTCCAGACCCTCTTAGGCACTAGCCGTTTCAGGCCTTTAACAAGACAACAGCTCTCTGACGCTCTCTGTCTCTCTCTCTCTCTGTGATCCTAGTGCTTGCATGCTCAGTATTTGGCTTTTCCTGGGAGCCAGAGATCTACCCGGTGAGGGCTTGCCGGTATAAGGCTTTAGAGCGTTTGGGAGCGTTCGGTACATGAGAGGACGTTGGACTGGAAGCTATGCAAATTTGAAGCATCCAAACTTCCTGCTGCAGTCGGAGGCTCTTTCCATGGACATCTGCCTTTTGGATTCCTCTAAACTTGCCCTCTGATGAAACATTTTGTGAGCTGCAGTTACCTCCGACGGCTACAAGGTGGTGCTACATTCAGGTGAGGGCACAAGTATGCACAAAATGTTGGGGACTTTTGCCAGATTTATTGCTGGACCTTGCATATTTTTTTCAGAGGCTAAATATTGCCTAGGAAATGCTTTTTAACATAGAGATGCTGGAGTTAAAATGTCTGGTCGGGCCTCAGCCCTTTCATTGTCTGCCCACTGTAACATATTTTTTTACCAGTACATGTGAGTGGTGACTCTGCTTTATGAAACTTATCATATATTAGGACAATGAATATAGCAGAAGGGGCGATCGAAATGCTTGCCTACATATTTGTTTATTTTTTATATAATGGCTGATTAACCTCTTAATTATATTACCATTTTGTGAAATGTTGCTTTAAAATATATCCTGCTTGCAGAATATATAAGTATTTGTACTGCGTTGGCCGGGAATCGAACCCGGGTCAACTGCTTGGAAGGCAGCTATGCTCACCACTATACCACCAACGCCCTCTGATCTTTGTGCTCTCGGTTCTAAACATTAGGACCCTGAGTTCAATGACTATCATGCACCAGCTTCAATGGTGCATTTGGTTTAGATACCAACATGAAAAGCAATAGAAAGTTTTTGTAGAGGGTAAGGAACTGGGATTGAAACCAAGGACAAAGCTGTGCAGAAGAGAAGAATGGAAAGCAGCAATACAAATAATAGATATGAACACATAGAGGCAGCATGGGAAGCAAAGCAGGGAAGAGAAATAGAGAACATTCCATGAAATGCCCAGGAGATAGATAAGAGCAGAACAAAAAAGGGAAGAATGAAATTCAAAGCCTCCACATAAAAGTGTTTGAAGGTCCCACCAGTCATTCATGCTTATTATTGTGTGCCTTTACTTTCAAAGTACAGTGTGGAGCTTTTGACGATCCCTCTCTTGTATTTCAGCAGACACAGATAGTTGAGAAGTCTTTTCTCACATAGCTGGCACAAGCTTGCGCTTTTCCTTGCTGGTAGCGTGGAAATGACAGCTTGGTCCTTGGAAGTAAAATCAAGCAAAATTAGCAGAGGATGGTTTCGATCCATCGACCTCTGGGTTATGGGCCCAGCACGCTTCCGCTGCGCCACTCTGCTCCGTTGTGAAAGTGTTCTTTTTATGCAGATAAGGAGCATTAGGCAGAGTAGCATGGGATTGGTCTGGCTCTCACCTCATTTGCATAAGTATATCCCAAGGCATGCTGGGTGCAGAAAAACTTCATCTTCCCCTCTCACAATCAGTCATAACTGAAAGTCAGACACTCTTAGGCACTAGCCGTTTCAGGCCTTTATCAAGACAGTAGCTCTTGAACCATCTCTCTCTCGCTCTGTGATCCTAGCACTAGCATGCTCAGGATTTGGCTTTACCTTGGAGCCAGAGATATACCCGGTGAGGGCTTGCCCGGTGTGAGGCTTTTGAGCGTTTGGGAGCGTCGTGGACGTTGGACAGGAAACTATGCGAATATGAAGCCTCCAACATTCCTGCTTCAGTGAGTGGTTCTTTCCATGGACATCTGACTCTTGGATTCCTCTCAACTTGCCTTCTGATAAAACATTTTGTGAGCAGCAGTTTCCTTCGACAGCTACAAGGTGGCGCTACATTCAGGTGAGAGCACAAGTATGCACAAAATGTTAGGGACTTTTGCCAGATTTATCGGTGGATCTTGCATATTTTTTTCAGAGGCTAGATATTGCCTAGAAATGCTTTTTAACATAGAGATGCTGGAGTTACAATGTCTGGTCGGGCCTCAGCCCTTCCATTGTTTGCCCACTGTAACAAATTTATTACCAGCACATGTGTGTTGTGACTCTGCTTTATGAAACTTATCAT
Source organism: Lissotriton vulgaris (assembly GCF_964263255.1). NCBI lineage: Eukaryota > Metazoa > Chordata > Amphibia > Caudata > Salamandridae > Lissotriton > Lissotriton vulgaris. The sequence goes on from NC_141697.1 coordinate 540,585,004, forward strand.
ATATTAGGACAATGTATGTAGCAGAAGGTGCAATTGAGATGTTTGCCCACGTATTTGTTTATTTTTTTATATATGGCTGATTAATCTGTTCGTGAAATTTCCATTTTGTGACATGTTGCATTACAATATATCCTGCTTGCAGAATATATAAGTATTTTCAGTGCGTTGGCCGGGAATCGAACCCGGGTCAACTGCTTGGGAAGCAGCTATGCTCACCACTATATCACCAACGCCCTCTGATGTGTTAGCTCTCGGTTCTAAATATTACGTTGCAGAAATCAATGACTATCTTGCACCAGCTTCAATGGTGCATTTGGTTTAGATACCAACATGAGAAGCAGTAGAACGTTTTTTGCAGAGGGTAAGGAACTGGGGATTGAAACCAAGGACAAAGTTGTGCAGAAGAGAAGAAATGAAAAGCAACAGTACAAATAGTAGAAATGAGCATATATAGGCAGCATGGGAAGCAAAGCAGGGAAGAGAAAGAGAACATTCCATGAAATGCCCAGGAGATAGATAAGAGCAGAACAAAAAGGGAAGAATGAAATTCAAAGCATGCCCAGAAAGTTGTGTGAAGCTCCCACCAGTCATTTATGGTTATAATTGTGTGTCTTTACTTTCAAAGTACAGGGTTGTACCTTTCACGATCACTCTTGTATTACACAGACACGAATAGTTGAGAAGTCTTTTCTCACATAGCTGGTACAAGCTTGCACTTTTCCTTTCTGGCTATGTGGAAATGACAGCTTGGTCCTTGGAAGGAAAATCAAGCAAAATTAGCAGAGGATGGTTTCGATCCATCGACCTCTGGGTTATGGGCCCAGCACGCTTCCGCTGCGCCACTCTGCTCCTTTGTGAAAGTGTTCTGTTTATGCAGATGAGGAGGCATTCAGAGAAGTGACGTGGGATTGGTCGGGCTCTCACCTCATTTGCCTAAGTATATCGCAAGGCATGCTGGGTGCAGAAAATCTTTATCTTCCCCTCTCACAATCAGTCACAACTGAAAGTCCAGACCCTCTTATTCACTAGCCGTTTCAGGCCTTTAACAAGACAACAGCTCTCCGACGCTCTCTGTCTCTCTCTCTCTCTGTGATCCTAGTGCTTGCATGCTCAGTATTTGGCTTTACCTGGGAGCCAGAGATCTACCCGGTGAGGGCTTGCCGGTATAAGGCTTTAGAGCGTTTGGGAGCGTTCGGTACATGAGAGGACGTTGGACTGGAAGCTATGCAAATTTGAAGCATCCAAACTTCCTGCTGCAGTCGGAGGCTCTTTCCATGGACATCTGCCTTTTGGATTCCTCTAAACTTGCCCTCTGATGAAACATTTTGTGAGCTGCAGTTACCTCCGACGGCTACAAGGTGGTGCTACATTCAGGTGAGGGCACAAGTATGCACAAAATGTTGGGGACTTTTGCCAGATTTATTGCTGGATCTTGCATATTTTTTTCAGAGGCTAAATATTGCCTAGGAAATGCTTTTTAACATAGAGATGCTGGAGTTAAAATGTCTGGTCGGGCCTCAGCCCTTTCATTGTCTGCCCACTGTAACATATTTTTTTACCAGTACATGTGAGTGGTGACTCTGCTTTATGAAACTTATCATATATTAGGACAATGAATATAGCAGAAGGGGCGATCGAAATGCTTGCCTACATATTTGTTTATTTTTTATATAATGGCTGATTAACCTCTTAATTATATTACCATTTTGTGAAATGTTGCTTTAAAATATATCCTGCTTGCAGAATATATAAGTATTTGTACTGCGTTGGCCGGGAATCGAACCCGGGTCAACTGCTTGGAAGGCAGCTATGCTCACCACTATACCACCAACGCCCTCTGATCTTTGCGCTCTCGGTTCTAAACATTAGGACCCTGAGTTCAATGACTATCATGCACCAGCTTCAATGGTGCATTTGGTTTAGATACCAACATGAAAAGCAATAGAAAGTTTTTGTAGAGGGTAAGGAACTGGGATTGAAACCAAGGACAAAGCTGTGCAGAAGAGAAGAATGGAAAGCAGCAATACAAATAATAGATATGAACACATAGAGGCAGCATGGGAAGCAAAGCAGGGAAGAGAAATAGAGAACATTCCATGAAATGCCCAGGAGATAGATAAGAGCAGAACAAAAAAGGGAAGAATGAAATTCAAAGCCTCCACATAAAAGTGTTTGAAGGTCCCACCAGTCATTCATGCTTATTATTGTGTGCCTTTACTTTCAAAGTACAGTGTGGAGCTTTTGACGATCCCTCTCTTGTATTTCAGCAGACACAGATAGTTGAGAAGTCTTTTCTCACATAGCTGGCACAAGCTTGCGCTTTTCCTTGCTGGTAGCGTGGAAATGACAGCTTGGTCCTTGGAAGTAAAATCAAGCAAAATTAGCAGAGGATGGTTTCGATCCATCGACCTCTGGGTTATGGGCCCAGCACGCTTCCGCTGCGCCACTCTGCTCCGTTGTGAAAGTGTTCTTTTTATGCAGATAAGGAGCATTAGGCAGAGTAGCATGGGATTGGTCTGGCTCTCACCTCATTTGCATAAGTATATCCCAAGGCATGCTGGGTGCAGAAAAACTTCATCTTCCCCTCTCACAATCAGTAATAACTGAAAGTCAGACACTCTTAGGCACTAGCCGTTTCAGGCCTTTATCAAGACAGTAGCTCTTGAACCATCTCTCTCTCGCTCTGTGATCCTAGCACTAGCATGCTCAGGATTTGGCTTTACCTTGGAGCCAGAGATATACCCGGTGAGGGCTTGCCTGGTGTGAGGCTTTTGAGCGTTTGGGAGCGTTCGGGACGTGAGTGGACGTTGGACAGGAAACTATGCGAATATGAAGCCTCCAACATTCCTGCTTCAGTGAGTGGTTCTTTCCATGGACATCTGACTCTTGGATTCCTCTCAACTTGCCTTCTGATAAAACATTTTGTGAGCAGCAGTTTCCTTCGACAGCTACAAGGTGGCGCTACATTCAGGTGAGAGCACAAGTATGCACAAAATGTTAGGGACTTTTGCCAGATTTATCGGTGGATCTTGCATATTTTTTCAGAGGCTAGATATTGCCTAGAAATGCTTTTTAACATAGAGATGCTGGAGTTACAATGTCTGGTCGGGCCTCAGCCCTTCCATTGTTTGCCCACTGTAACAAATTTATTACCAGCACATGTGTGTTGTGACTCTGCTTTATGAAACTTATCATATATTAGGACAATGTATGTAGCAGAAGGTGCGATTGAGATGTTTGCCCACGTATTTGTTTATTTTTTTATATATGGCTGATTAATCTGTTCGTGAAATTTCCATTTTGTGACATGTTGCATTACAATATATCCTGCTTGCAGAATATATAAGTATTTTCAGTGCGTTGGCTGGGAATCGAACCCGGGTCAACTGCTTGGGAAGCAGCTATGCTCACCACTATACCACCAACGCCCTCTGATGTGTTAGCTCTCGGTTCTAAATATTACGTTGCAGAAATCAATGACTATCTTGCACCAGCTTCAATGGTGCATTTGGTTTAGATACCAACATGAGAAGCAGTAGAACGTTTTTTGCAGAGGGTAAGGAACTGGGGATTGAAACCAAGGACAAAGTTGTGCAGAAGAGAAGAAATGAAAAGCAACAGTACAAATAGTAGAAATGAGCATATATAGGCAGCATGGGAAGCAAAGCAGGGAAGAGAAAGAGAACATTCCATGAAATGCCCAGGAGATAGATAAGAGCAGAACAAAAAGGGAAGAATGAAATTCAAAGCATGCCCAGAAAGTTGTGTGAAGCTCCCACCAGTCAGTCATTTATGGTTATAATTGTGTGTCTTTACTTTCAAAGTACAGGGTTGTACCTTTCACGATCACTCTTGTATTACACAGACACGAATAGTTGAGAAGTCTTTTCTCACATAGCTGGCACAAGCTTGCACTTTTCCTTTCTGGCTATGTGGAAATGACAGCTTGGTCCTTGGAAGGAAAATCAAGCAAAATTAGCAGAGGATGGTTTCGATCCATCGACCTCTGGGTTATGGGCCCAGCACGCTTCCGCTGCGCCACTCTGCTCCTTTGTGAAAGTGTTCTCTTTATGCAGATGAGGAGGCATTCAGAGAAGTGACGTGGGATTGGTCGGGCTCTCACCTCATTTGCCTAAGTATATCGCAAGGCATGCTGGGTGCAGAAAATCTTTATCTTCCCCTCTCACAATCAGTCACAACTGAAAGTCCAGACCCTCTTAGGCACTAGCCGTTTCAGGCCTTTAACAAGACAACAGCTCTCTGACGCTCTCTGTCTCTCTCTCTCTCTCTGTGATCCTAGTGCTTGCATGCTCAGTATTTGGCTTTTCCTGGGAGCCAGAGATCTACCCGGTGAGGGCTTGCCGGTATAAGGCTTTAGAGCGTTTGGGAGCGTTCGGTACATGAGAGGACGTTGGACTGGAAGCTATGCAAATTTGAAGCATCCAAACTTCCTGCTGCAGTCGGAGGCTCTTTCCATGGACATCTGCCTTTTGGATTCCTCTAAACTTGCCCTCTGATGAAACATTTTGTGAGCTGCAGTTACCTCCGACGGCTACAAGGTGGTGCTACATTCAGGTGAGGGCACAAGTATGCACAAAATGTTGGGGACTTTTGCCAGATTTATTGCTGGACCTTGCATATTTTTTTCAGAGGCTAAATATTGCCTAGGAAATGCTTTTTAACATAGAGATGCTGGAGTTAAAATGTCTGGTCGGGCCTCAGCCCTTTCATTGTCTGCCCACTGTAACATATTTTTTTACCAGTACATGTGAGTGGTGACTCTGCTTTATGAAACTTATCATATATTAGGACAATGAATATAGCAGAAGGGGCGATCGAAATGCTTGCCTACATATTTGTTTATTTTTTATATAATGGCTGATTAACCTCTTAATTATATTACCATTTTGTGAAATGTTGCTTTAAAATATATCCTGCTTGCAGAATATATAAGTATTTGTACTGCGTTGGCCGGGAATCGAACCCGGGTCAACTGCTTGGAAGGCAGCTATGCTCACCACTATACCACCAACGCCCTCTGATCTTTGTGCTCTCGGTTCTAAACATTAGGACCCTGAGTTCAATGACTATCATGCACCAGCTTCAATGGTGCATTTGGTTTAGATACCAACATGAAAAGCAATAGAAAGTTTTTGTAGAGGGTAAGGAACTGGGATTGAAACCAAGGACAAAGCTGTGCAGAAGAGAAGAATGGAAAGCAGCAATACAAATAATAGATATGAACACATAGAGGCAGCATGGGAAGCAAAGCAGGGAAGAGAAATAGAGAACATTCCATGAAATGCCCAGGAGATAGATAAGAGCAGAACAAAAAAGGGAAGAATGAAATTCAAAGCCTCCACATAAAAGTGTTTGAAGGTCCCACCAGTCATTCATGCTTATTATTGTGTGCCTTTACTTTCAAAGTACAGTGTGGAGCTTTTGACGATCCCTCTCTTGTATTTCAGCAGACACAGATAGTTGAGAAGTCTTTTCTCACATAGCTGGCACAAGCTTGCGCTTTTCCTTGCTGGTAGCGTGGAAATGACAGCTTGGTCCTTGGAAGTAAAATCAAGCAAAATTAGCAGAGGATGGTTTCGATCCATCGACCTCTGGGTTATGGGCCCAGCACGCTTCCGCTGCGCCACTCTGCTCCGTTGTGAAAGTGTTCTTTTTATGCAGATAAGGAGCATTAGGCAGAGTAGCATGGGATTGGTCTGGCTCTCACCTCATTTGCATAAGTATATCCCAAGGCATGCTGGGTGCAGAAAAACTTCATCTTCCCCTCTCACAATCAGTCATAACTGAAAGTCAGACACTCTTAGGCACTAGCCGTTTCAGGCCTTTATCAAGACAGTAGCTCTTGAACCATCTCTCTCTCGCTCTGTGATCCTAGCACTAGCATGCTCAGGATTTGGCTTTACCTTGGAGCCAGAGATATACCCGGTGAGGGCTTGCCCGGTGTGAGGCTTTTGAGCGTTTGGGAGCGTTCGGGACGTGAGTGGACGTTGGACAGGAAACTATGCGAATATGAAGCCTCCAACATTCCTGCTTCAGTGAGTGGTTCTTTCCATGGACATCTGACTCTTGGATTCCTCTCAACTTGCCTTCTGATAAAACATTTTGTGAGCAGCAGTTTCCTTCGACAGCTACAAGGTGGCGCTACATTCAGGTGAGAGCACAAGTATGCACAAAATGTTAGGGACTTTTGCCAGATTTATCGGTGGATCTTGCATATTTTTTCAGAGGCTAGATATTGCCTAGAAATGCTTTTTAACATAGAGATGCTGGAGTTACAATGTCTGGTCGGGCCTCAGCCCTTCCATTGTTTGCCCACTGTAACAAATTTATTACCAGCACATGTGTGTTGTGACTCTGCTTTATGAAACTTATCATATATTAGGACAATGTATGTAGCAGAAGGTGCGATTGAGATGTTTGCCCACGTATTTGTTTATTTTTTTATATATGGCTGATTAATCTGTTCGTGAAATTTCCATTTTGTGACATGTTGCATTACAATATATCCTGCTTGCAGAATATATAAGTATTTTCAGTGCGTTGGCCGGGAATCGAACCCGGGTCAACTGCTTGGGAAGCAGCTATGCTCACCACTATACCACCAACGCCCTCTGATGTGTTAGCTCTCGGTTCTAAATATTACGTTGCAGAAATCAATGACTATCTTGCACCAGCTTCAATGGTGCATTTGGTTTAGATACCAACATGAGAAGCAGTAGAACGTTTTTTGCAGAGGGTAAGGAACTGGGGATTGAAACCAAGGACAAAGTTGTGCAGAAGAGAAGAAATGAAAAGCAACAGTACAAATAGTAGAAATGAGCATATATAGGCAGCATGGGAAGCAAAGCAGGGAAGAGAAAGAGAACATTCCATGAAATGCCCAGGAGATATATAAGAGCAGAACAAAAAGGGAAGAATGAAATTCAAAGCATGCCCAGAAAGTTGTGTGAAGCTCCCACCAGTCAGTCATTTATGGTTATAATTGTGTGTCTTTACTTTCAAAGTACAGGGTTGTACCTTTCACGATCACTCTTGTATTACACAGACACGAATAGTTGAGAAGTCTTTTCTCACATAGCTGGCACAAGCTTGCACTTTTCCTTTCTGGCTATGTGGAAATGACAGCTTGGTCCTTGGAAGGAAAATCAAGCAAAATTAGCAGAGGATGGTTTCGATCCATCGACCTCTGGGTTATGGGCCCAGCACGCTTCCACTGCGCCACTCTGCTCCTTTGTGAAAGTGTTCTCTTTATGCAGATGAGGAGGCATTCAGAGAAGTGACGTGGGATTGGTCGGGCTCTCACCTCATTTGCCTAAGTATATCGCAAGGCATGCTGGGTGCAGAAAATCTTTATCTTCCCCTCTCACAATCAGTCACAACTGAAAGTCCAGACCCTCTTAGGCACTAGCCGTTTCAGGCCTTTAACAAGACAACAGCTCTCCGACGCTCTCTGTCTCTCTCTCTCTCTGTGATCCTAGTGCTTGCATGCTCAGTATTTGGCTTTTCCTGGGAGCCAGAGATCTACCCGGCGAGGGCTTGCCGGTATAAGGCTTTAGAGCGTTTGGGAGCGTTCGGTACATGAGAGGACGTTGGACTGGAAGCTATGCAAATTTGAAGCATCCAAACTTCCTGCTGCAGTCGGAGGCTCTTTCCATGGACATCTGCCTTTTGGATTCCTCTAAACTTGCCCTCTGATGAAACATTTTGTGAGCTGCAGTTACCTCCGACGGCTACAAGGTGGTGCTACATTCAGGTGAGGGCACAAGTATGCACAAAATGTTGGGGACTTTTGCCAGATTTATTGCTGGACCTTGCATATTTTTTTCAGAGGCTAAATATTGCCTAGGAAATGCTTTTTAACATAGAGATGCTGGAGTTAAAATGTCTGGTCGGGCCTCAGCCCTTTCATTGTCTGCCCACTGTAACATATTTTTTTACCAGTACATGTGAGTGGTGACTCTGCTTTATGAAACTTATCATATATTAGGACAATGAATATAGCAGAAGGGGCGATCGAAATGCTTGCCTACATATTTGTTTATTTTTTATATAATGGCTGATTAACCTCTTAATTATATTACCATTTTGTGAAATGTTGCTTTAAAATATATCCTGCTTGCAGAATATATAAGTATTTGTACTGCGTTGGCCGGGAATCGAACCCGGGTCAACTGCTTGGAAGGCAGCTATGCTCACCACTATACCACCAACGCCCTCTGATCTTTGTGCTCTCGGTTCTAAACATTAGGACCCTGAGTTCAATGACTATCATGCACCAGCTTCAATGGTGCATTTGGTTTAGATACCAACATGAAAAGCAATAGAAAGTTTTTGTAGAGGGTAAGGAACTGGGATTGAAACCAAGGACAAAGCTGTGCAGAAGAGAAGAATGGAAAGCAGTAATACAAATAATAGATATGAACACATAGAGGCAGCATGGGAAGCAAAGCAGGGAAGAGAAATAGAGAACATTCCATGAAATGCCCAGGAGATAGATAAGAGCAGAACAAAAAAGGGAAGAATGAAATTCAAAGCCTCCACATAAAAGTGTTTGAAGGTCCCACCAGTCATTCATGCTTATTATTGTGTGCCTTTACTTTCAAAGTACAGTGTGGAGCTTTTGACGATCCCTCTCTTGTATTTCAGCAGACACAGATAGTTGAGAAGTCTTTTCTCACATAGCTGGCACAAGCTTGCGCTTTTCCTTGCTGGTAGCGTGGAAATGACAGCTTGGTCCTTGGAAGTAAAATCAAGCAAAATTAGCAGAGGATGGTTTCGATCCATCGACCTCTGGGTTATGGGCCCAGCACGCTTCCGCTGCGCCACTCTGCTCCGTTGTGAAAGTGTTCTTTTTATGCAGATAAGGAGCATTAGGCAGAGTAGCATGGGATTGGTCTGGCTCTCACCTCATTTGCATAAGTATATCCCAAGGCATGCTTGGGTGCAGAAAAACTTCATCTTCCCCTCTCACAATCAGTCATAACAGAAAGTCAGACACTCTTAGGCACTAGCCGTTTCAGGCCTTTATCAAGACAGTAGCTCTTGAACCATCTCTCTCTCGCTCTGTGATCCTAGCACTAGCATGCTCAGGATTTGGCTTTACCTTGGAGCCAGAGATATACCCGGTGAGGGCTTGCCCGGTGTGAGGCTTTTGAGCGTTCGGGACGTGAGTGGACGTTGGACAGGAAACTATGCGAATATGAAGCCTCCAACATTCCTGCTTCAGTGAGTGGTTCTTTCCATGGACATCTGACTCTTGGATTCCTCTCAACTTGCCTTCTGATAAAACATTTTGTGAGCAGCAGTTTCCTTCGACAGCTACAAGGTGGCGCTACATTCAGGTGAGAGCACAAGTATGCACAAAATGTTAGGGACTTTTGCCAGATTTATCGGTGGATCTTGCATATTTTTTCAGAGGCTAGATATTGCCTAGAAATGCTTTTTAACATAGAGATGCTGGAGTTACAATGTCTGGTCGGGCCTCAGCCCTTCCATTGTTTGCCCACTGTAACAAATTTATTACCAGCACATGTGTGTTGTGACTCTGCTTTATGAAACTTATCATATATTAGGACAATGTATGTAGCAGAAGGTGCGATTGAGATGTTTGCCCACGTATTTGTTTATTTTTTTATATATGGCTGATTAATCTGTTCGTGAAATTTCCATTTCGTGACATGTTGCATTACAATATATCCTGCTTGCAGAATATATAAGTATTTTCAGTGCGTTGGCCGGGAATCGAACCCGGGTCAACTGCTTGGGAAGCAGCTATGCTCACCACTATACCACCAACGCCCTCTGATGTGTTAGCTCTCGGTTCTAAATATTACGTTGCAGAAATCAATGACTATCTTGCACCAGCTTCAATGGTGCATTTGGTTTAGATACCAACATGAGAAGCAGTAGAACGTTTTTTGCAGAGGGTAAGGAACTGGGGATTGAAACCAAGGACAAAGTTGTGCAGAAGAGAAGAAATGAAAAGCAACAGTACAAATAGTAGAAATGAGCATATATAGGCAGCATGGGAAGCAAAGCAGGGAAGAGAAAGAGAACATTCCATGAAATGCCCAGGAGATATATAAGAGCAGAACAAAAAGGGAAGAATGAAATTCAAATCATGCCCAGAAAGTTGTGTGAAGCTCCCACCAGTCAGTCATTTATGGTTATAATTGTGTGTCTTTACTTTCAAAGTACAGGGTTGTACCTTTCACGATCACTCTTGTATTACACAGACACGAATAGTTGAGAAGTCTTTTCTCACATAGCTGGCACAAGCTTGCACTTTTCCTTTCTGGCTATGTGGAAATGACAGCTTGGTCCTTGGAAGGAAAATCAAGCAAAATTAGCAGAGGATGGTTTCGATCCATCGACCTCTGGGTTATGGGCCCAGCACGCTTCCGCTGCGCCACTCTGCTCCTTTGTGAAAGTGTTCTCTTTATGCAGATGAGGAGGCATTCAGAGAAGTGACGTGGGATTGGTCGGGCTCTCACCTCATTTGCCTAAGTATATCGCAAGGCATGCTGGGTGCAGAAAATCTTTATCTTCCCCTCTCACAATCAGTCACAACTGAAAGTCCAGACCCTCTTATTCACTAGCCGTTTCAGGCCTTTAACAAGACAACAGCTCTCCGACGCTCTCTGTCTCTCTCTCTCTCTGTGATCCTAGTGCTTGCATGCTCAGTATTTGGCTTTTCCTGGGAGCCAGAGATCTACCCGGTGAGGGCTTGCCGGTATAAGGCTTTAGAGCGTTTGGGAGCGTTCGGTACATGAGAGGACGTTGGACTGGAAGCTATGCAAATTTGAAGCATCCAAACTTCCTGCTGCAGTCGGAGGCTCTTTCCATGGACATCTGCCTTTTGGATTCCTCTAAACTTGCCCTCTGATGAAACATTTTGTGAGCTGCAGTTACCTCCGACGGCTACAAGGTGGTGCTACATTCAGGTGAGGGCACAAGTATGCACAAAATGTTGGGGACTTTTGCCAGATTTATTGCTGGATCTTGCATATTTTTTTCAGAGGCTAAATATTGCCTAGGAAATGCTTTTTAACATAGAGATGCTGGAGTTAAAATGTCTGGTTGGGCCTCAGCCCTTTCATTGTCTGCCCACTGTAACATATTTTTTTACCAGTACATGTGAGTGGTGACTCTGCTTTATGAAACTTATCATATATTAGGACAATGAATATAGCAGAAGGGGCGATCGAAATGCTTGCCTACATATTTGTTTATTTTTTATATAATGGCTGATTAACCTCTTAATTATATTACCATTTTGTGAAATGTTGCTTTAAAATATATCCTGCTTGCAGAATATATAAGTATTTGTACTGCGTTGGCCGGGAATCGAACCCGGGTCAACTGCTTGGAAGGCAGCTATGCTCACCACTATACCACCAACGCCCTCTGATCTTTGCGCTCTCGGTTCTAAACATTAGGACCCTGAGTTCAATGACTATCATGCACCAGCTTCAATGGTGCATTTGGTTTAGATACCAACATGAAAAGCAATAGAAAGTTTTTGTAGAGGGTAAGGAACTGGGATTGAAACCAAGGACAAAGCTGTGCAGAAGAGAAGAATGGAAAGCAGTAATACAAATAATAGATATGAACACATAGAGGCAGCATGGGAAGCAAAGCAGGGAAGAGAAATAGAGAACATTCCATGAAATGCCCAGGAGATAGATAAGAGCAGAACAAAAAAGGGAAGAATGAAATTCAAAGCCTCCACATAAAAGTGTTTGAAGGTCCCACCAGTCATTCATGCTTATTATTGTGTGCCTTTACTTTCAAAGTACAGTGTGGAGCCTTTGACGATCCCTCTCTTGTATTTCAGCAGACACAGATAGTTGAGAAGTCTTTTCTCACATAGCTGGCACAAGCTTGCGCTTTTCCTTGCTGGTAGCGTGGAAATGACAGCTTGGTCCTTGGAAGTAAAATCAAGCAAAATTAGCAGAGGATGGTTTCGCTCCATCGACCTCTGGGTTATGGGCCCAGCACGCTTCCGCTGCGCCACTCTGCTCCGTTGTGAAAGTGTTCTTTTTATGCAGATAAGGAGCATTAGGCAGAGTAGCATGGGATTGGTCTGGCTCTCACCTCATTTGCATAAGTATATCCCAAGGCATGCTGAGTGCAGAAAAACTTCATCTTCCCCTCTCACAATCAGTCATAACTGAAAGTCAGACACTCTTAGGCACTAGCCGTTTCAGGCCTTTATCAAGACAGTAGCTCTTGAACCATCTCTCTCTCGCTCTGTGATCCTAGCACTAGCATGCTCAGGATTTGGCTTTACCTTGGAGCCAGAGATATACCCGGTGAGGGCTTGCCCGGTGTGAGGCTTTTGAGCGTTTGGGAGCGTTGTGGACGTTGGACAGGAAACTATGCGAATATGAAGCCTCCAACATTCCTGCTTCAGTGAGTGGTTCTTTCCATGGACATCTGACTCTTGGATTCCTCTCAACTTGCCTTCTGATAAAACATTTTGTGAGCAGCAGTTTCCTTCGACAGCTACAAGGTGGCGCTACATTCAGGTGAGAGCACAAGTATGCACAAAATGTTAGGGACTTTTGCCAGATTTATCGGTGGATCTTGCATATTTTTTTCAGAGGCTAGATATTGCCTAGAAATGCTTTTTAACATAGAGATGCTGGAGTTACAATGTCTGGTCGGGCCTCAGCCCTTCCATTGTTTGCCCACTGTAACAAATTTATTACCAGCACATGTGTGTTGTGACTCTGCTTTATGAAACTTATCATATATTAGGACAATGTATGTAGCAGAAGGTGCGATTGAGATGTTTGCCCACGTATTTGTTTATTTTTTTATATATGGCTGATTAATCTGTTCGTGAAATTTCCATTTTGTGACATGTTGCATTACAATATATCCTGCTTGCAGAATATATAAGTATTTTCAGTGCGTTGGCCGGGAATCGAACCCGGGTCAACTGCTTGGGAAGCAGCTATGCTCACCACTATACCACCAACGCCCTCTGATGTGTTAGCTCTCGGTTCTAAATATTACGTTGCAGAAATCAATGACTATCTTGCACCAGCTTCAATGGTGCATTTGGTTTAGATACCAACATGAGAAGCAGTAGAACGTTTTTTGCAGAGGGTAAGGAACTGGGGATTGAAACCAAGGACAAAGTTGTGCAGAAGAGAAGAAATGAAAAGCAACAGTACAAATAGTAGAAATGAGCATATATAGGCAGCATGGGAAGCAAAGCAGGGAAGAGAAAGAGAACATTCCATGAAATGCCCAGGAGATAGATAAGAGCAGAACAAAAAGGGAAGAATGAAATTCAAAGCATGCCCAGAAAGTTGTGTGAAGCTCCCACCAGTCATTTATGGTTATAATTGTGTGTCTTTACTTTCAAAGTACAGGGTTGTACCTTTCACGATCACTCTTGTATTACACAGACACGAATAGTTGAGAAGTCTTTTCTCACATAGCTGGTACAAGCTTGCACTTTTCCTTTCTGGCTATGTGGAAATGACAGCTTGGTCCTTGGAAGGAAAATCAAGCAAAATTAGCAGAGGATGGTTTCGATCCATCGACCTCTGGGTTATGGGCCCAGCACGCTTCCGCTGCGCCACTCTGCTCCTTTGTGAAAGTGTTCTGTTTATGCAGATGAGGAGGCATTCAGAGAAGTGACGTGGGATTGGTCGGGCTCTCACCTCATTTGCCTAAGTATATCGCAAGGCATGCTGGGTGCAGAAAATCTTTATCTTCCCCTCTCACAATCAGTCACAACTGAAAGTCCAGACCCTCTTATTCACTAGCCGTTTCAGGCCTTTAACAAGACAACAGCTCTCCGACGCTCTCTGTCTCTCTCTCTCTCTGTGATCCTAGTGCTTGCATGCTCAGTATTTGGCTTTACCTGGGAGCCAGAGATCTACCCGGTGAGGGCTTGCCGGTATAAGGCTTTAGAGCGTTTGGGAGCGTTCGGTACATGAGAGGACGTTGGACTGGAAGCTATGCAAATTTGAAGCATCCAAACTTCCTGCTGCAGTCGGAGGCTCTTTCCATGGACATCTGCCTTTTGGATTCCTCTAAACTTGCCCTCTGATGAAACATTTTGTGAGCTGCAGTTACCTCCGACGGCTACAAGGTGGTGCTACATTCAGGTGAGGGCACAAGTATGCACAAAATGTTGGGGACTTTTGCCAGATTTATTGCTGGATCTTGCATATTTTTTTCAGAGGCTAAATATTGCCTAGGAAATGCTTTTTAACATAGAGATGCTGGAGTTAAAATGTCTGGTCGGGCCTCAGCCCTTTCATTGTCTGCCCACTGTAACATATTTTTTTACCAGTACATGTGAGTGGTGACTCTGCTTTATGAAACTTATCATATATTAGGACAATGAATATAGCAGAAGGGGCGATCGAAATGCTTGCCTACATATTTGTTTATTTTTTATATAATGGCTGATTAACCTCTTAATTATATTACCATTTTGTGAAATGTTGCTTTAAAATATATCCTGCTTGCAGAATATATAAGTATTTGTACTGCGTTGGCCGGGAATCGAACCCGGGTCAACTGCTTGGAAGGCAGCTATGCTCACCACTATACCACCAACGCCCTCTGATCTTTGCGCTCTCGGTTCTAAACATTAGGACCCTGAGTTCAATGACTATCATGCACCAGCTTCAATGGTGCATTTGGTTTAGATACCAACATGAAAAGCAATAGAAAGTTTTTGTAGAGGGTAAGGAACTGGGATTGAAACCAAGGACAAAGCTGTGCAGAAGAGAAGAATGGAAAGCAGCAATACAAATAATAGATATGAACACATAGAGGCAGCATGGGAAGCAAAGCAGGGAAGAGAAATAGAGAACATTCCATGAAATGCCCAGGAGATAGATAAGAGCAGAACAAAAAAGGGAAGAATGAAATTCAAAGCCTCCACATAAAAGTGTTTGAAGGTCCCACCAGTCATTCATGCTTATTATTGTGTGCCTTTACTTTCAAAGTACAGTGTGGAGCTTTTGACGATCCCTCTCTTGTATTTCAGCAGACACAGATAGTTGAGAAGTCTTTTCTCACATAGCTGGCACAAGCTTGCGCTTTTCCTTGCTGGTAGCGTGGAAATGACAGCTTGGTCCTTGGAAGTAAAATCAAGCAAAATTAGCAGAGGATGGTTTCGATCCATCGACCTCTGGGTTATGGGCCCAGCACGCTTCCGCTGCGCCACTCTGCTCCGTTGTGAAAGTGTTCTTTTTATGCAGATAAGGAGCATTAGGCAGAGTAGCATGGGATTGGTCTGGCTCTCACCTCATTTGCATAAGTATATCCCAAGGCATGCTGGGTGCAGAAAAACTTCATCTTCCCCTCTCACAATCAGTAATAACTGAAAGTCAGACACTCTTAGGCACTAGCCGTTTCAGGCCTTTATCAAGACAGTAGCTCTTGAACCATCTCTCTCTCGCTCTGTGATCCTAGCACTAGCATGCTCAGGATTTGGCTTTACCTTGGAGCCAGAGATATACCCGGTGAGGGCTTGCCCGGTGTGAGGCTTTTGAGCGTTTGGGAGCGTTCGGGACGTGAGTGGACGTTGGACAGGAAACTATGCGAATATGAAGCCTCCAACATTCCTGCTTCAGTGAGTGGTTCTTTCCATGGACATCTGACTCTTGGATTCCTCTCAACTTGCCTTCTGATAAAACATTTTGTGAGCAGCAGTTTCCTTCGACAGCTACAAGGTGGCGCTACATTCAGGTGAGAGCACAAGTATGCACAAAATGTTAGGGACTTTTGCCAGATTTATCGGTGGATCTTGCATATTTTTTCAGAGGCTAGATATTGCCTAGAAATGCTTTTTAACATAGAGATGCTGGAGTTACAATGTCTGGTCGGGCCTCAGCCCTTCCATTGTTTGCCCACTGTAACAAATTTATTACCAGCACATGTGTGTTGTGACTCTGCTTTATGAAACTTATCATATATTAGGACAATGTATGTAGCAGAAGGTGCGATTGAGATGTTTGCCCACGTATTTGTTTATTTTTTTATATATGGCTGATTAATCTGTTCGTGAAATTTCCATTTTGTGACATGTTGCATTACAATATATCCTGCTTGCAGAATATATAAGTATTTTCAGTGCGTTGGCCGGGAATCGAACCCGGGTCAACTGCTTGGGAAGCAGCTATGCTCACCACTATACCACCAACGCCCTCTGATGTGTTAGCTCTCGGTTCTAAATATTACGTTGCAGAAATCAATGACTATCTTGCACCAGCTTCAATGGTGCATTTGGTTTAGATACCAACATGAGAAGCAGTAGAACGTTTTTTGCAGAGGGTAAGGAACTGGGGATTGAAACCAAGGACAAAGTTGTGCAGAAGAGAAGAAATGAAAAGCAACAGTACAAATAGTAGAAATGAGCATATATAGGCAGCATGGGAAGCAAAGCAGGGAAGAGAAAGAGAACATTCCATGAAATGCCCAGGAGATAGATAAGAGCAGAACAAAAAGGGAAGAATGAAATTCAAAGCATGCCCAGAAAGTTGTGTGAAGCTCCCACCAGTCAGTCATTTATGGTTATAATTGTGTGTCTTTACTTTCAAAGTACAGGGTTGTACCTTTCACGATCACTCTTGTATTACACAGACACGAATAGTTGAGAAGTCTTTTCTCACATAGCTGGCACAAGCTTGCACTTTTCCTTTCTGGCTATGTGGAAATGACAGCTTGGTCCTTGGAAGGAAAATCAAGCAAAATTAGCAGAGGATGGTTTCGATCCATCGACCTCTGGGTTATGGGCCCAGCACGCTTCCGCTGCGCCACTCTGCTCCTTTGTGAAAGTGTTCTCTTTATGCAGATGAGGAGGCATTCAGAGAAGTGACGTGGGATTGGTCGGGCTCTCACCTCATTTGCCTAAGTATATCGCAAGGCATGCTGGGTGCAGAAAATCTTTATCTTCCCCTCTCACAATCAGTCACAACTGAAAGTCCAGACCCTCTTAGGCACTAGCCGTTTCAGGCCTTTAACAAGACAACAGCTCTCTGACGCTCTCTGTCTCTCTCTCTCTCTGTGATCCTAGTGCTTGCATGCTCAGTATTTGGCTTTTCCTGGGAGCCAGAGATCTACCCGGTGAGGGCTTGCCGGTATAAGGCTTTAGAGCGTTTGGGAGCGTTCGGTACATGAGAGGACGTTGGACTGGAAGCTATGCAAATTTGAAGCATCCAAACTTCCTGCTGCAGTCGGAGGCTCTTTCCATGGACATCTGCCTTTTGGATTCCTCTAAACTTGCCCTCTGATGAAACATTTTGTGAGCTGCAGTTACCTCCGACGGCTACAAGGTGGTGCTACATTCAGGTGAGGGCACAAGTATGCACAAAATGTTGGGGACTTTTGCCAGATTTACTGCTGGACCTTGCATATTTTTTTCAGAGGCTAAATATTGCCTAGGAAATGCTTTTTAACATAGAGATGCTGGAGTTAAAATGTCTGGTCGGGCCTCAGCCCTTTCATTGTCTGCCCACTGTAACATATTTTTTTACCAGTACATGTGAGTGGTGACTCTGCTTTATGAAACTTATCATATATTAGGACAATGAATATAGCAGAAGGGGCGATCGAAATGCTTGCCTACATATTTGTTTATTTTTTATATAATGGCTGATTAACCTCTTAATTATATTACCATTTTGTGAAATGTTGCTTTAAAATATATCCTGCTTGCAGAATATATAAGTATTTGTACTGCGTTGGCCGGGAATCGAACCCGGGTCAACTGCTTGGAAGGCAGCTATGCTCACCACTATACCACCAACGCCCTCTGATCTTTGTGCTCTCGGTTCTAAACATTAGGACCCTGAGTTCAATGACTATCATGCACCAGCTTCAATGGTGCATTTGGTTTAGATACCAACATGAAAAGCAATAGAAAGTTTTTGTAGAGGGTAAGGAACTGGGATTGAAACCAAGGACAAAGCTGTGCAGAAGAGAAGAATGGAAAGCAGCAATACAAATAATAGATATGAACACATAGAGGCAGCATGGGAAGCAAAGCAGGGAAGAGAAATAGAGAACATTCCATGAAATGCCCAGGAGATAGATAAGAGCAGAACAAAAAAGGGAAGAATGAAATTCAAAGCCTCCACATAAAAGTGTTTGAAGGTCCCACCAGTCATTCATGCTTATTATTGTGTGCCTTTACTTTCAAAGTACAGTGTGGAGCTTTTGACGATCCCTCTCTTGTATTTCAGCAGACACAGATAGTTGAGAAGTCTTTTCTCACATAGCTGGCACAAGCTTGCGCTTTTCCTTGCTGGTAGCGTGGAAATGACAGCTTGGTCCTTGGAAGTAAAATCAAGCAAAATTAGCAGAGGATGGTTTCGATCCATCGACCTCTGGGTTATGGGCCCAGCACGCTTCCGCTGCGCCACTCTGCTCCGTTGTGAAAGTGTTCTTTTTATGCAGATAAGGAGCATTAGGCAGAGTAGCATGGGATTGGTCTGGCTCTCACCTCATTTGCATAAGTATATCCCAAGGCATGCTGGGTGCAGAAAAACTTCATCTTCCCCTCTCACAATCAGTCATAACTGAAAGTCAGACACTCTTAGGCACTAGCCGTTTCAGGCCTTTATCAAGACAGTAGCTCTTGAACCATCTCTCTCTCGCTCTGTGATCCTAGCACTAGCATGCTCAGGATTTGGCTTTACCTTGGAGCCAGAGATATACCCGGTGAGGGCTTGCCCGGTGTGAGGCTTTTGAGCGTTTGGGAGCGTTGTCGACGTTGGACAGGAAACTATGCGAATATGAAGCCTCCAACATTCCTGCTTCAGTGAGTGGTTCTTTCCATGGACATCTGACTCTTGGATTCCTCTCAACTTGCCTTCTGATAAAACATTTTGTGAGCAGCAGTTTCCTTCGACAGCTACAAGGTGGCGCTACATTCAGGTGAGAGCACAAGTATGCACAAAATGTTAGGGACTTTTGCCAGATTTATCGGTGGATCTTGCATATTTTTTCAGAGGCTAGATATTGCCTAGAAATGCTTTTTAACATAGAGATGCTGGAGTTACAATGTCTGGTCGGGCCTCAGCCCTTCCATTGTTTGCCCACTGTAACAAATTTATTACCAGCACATGTGTGTTGTGACTCTGCTTTATGAAACTTATCATATATTAGGACAATGTATGTAGCAGAAGGTGCGATTGAGATGTTTGCCCACGTATTTGTTTATTTTTTTATATATGGCTGATTAATCTGTTCGTGAAATTTCCATTTCGTGACATGTTGCATTACAATATATCCTGCTTGCAGAATATATAAGTATTTTCAGTGCGTTGGCCGGGAATCGAACCCGGGTCAACTGCTTGGGAAGCAGCTATGCTCACCACTATACCACCAACGCCCTCTGATGTGTTAGCTCTCGGTTCTAAATATTACGTTGCAGAAATCAATGACTATCTTGCACCAGCTTCAATGGTGCATTTGGTTTAGATACCAACATGAGAAGCAGTAGAACGTTTTTTGCAGAGGGTAAGGAACTGGGGATTGAAACCAAGGACAAAGTTGTGCAGAAGAGAAGAAATGAAAAGCAACAGTACAAATAGTAGAAATGAGCATATATAGGCAGCATGGGAAGCAAAGCAGGGAAGAGAAAGAGAACATTCCATGAAATGCCCAGGAGATATATAAGAGCAGAACAAAAAGGGAAGAATGAAATTCAAATCATGCCCAGAAAGTTGTGTGAAGCTCCCACCAGTCAGTCATTTATGGTTATAATTGTGTGTCTTTACTTTCAAAGTACAGGGTTGTACCTTTCACGATCACTCTTGTATTACACAGACACGAATAGTTGAGAAGTCTTTTCTCACATAGCTGGCACAAGCTTGCACTTTTCCTTTCTGGCTATGTGGAAATGACAGCTTGGTCCTTGGAAGGAAAATCAAGCAAAATTAGCAGAGGATGGTTTCGATCCATCGACCTCTGGGTTATGGGCCCAGCACGCTTCCGCTGCGCCACTCTGCTCCTTTGTGAAAGTGTTCTCTTTATGCAGATGAGGAGGCATTCAGAGAAGTGACGTGGGATTGGTCGGGCTCTCACCTCATTTGCCTAAGTATATCGCAAGGCATGCTGGGTGCAGAAAATCTTTATCTTCCCCTCTCACAATCAGTCACAACTGAAAGTCCAGACCCTCTTATTCACTAGCCGTTTCAGGCCTTTAACAAGACAACAGCTCTCCGACGCTCTCTGTCTCTCTCTCTCTCTGTGATCCTAGTGCTTGCATGCTCAGTATTTGGCTTTTCCTGGGAGCCAGAGATCTACCCGGTGAGGGCTTGCCGGTATAAGGCTTTAGAGCGTTTGGGAGCGTTCGGTACATGAGAGGACGTTGGACTGGAAGCTATGCAAATTTGAAGCATCCAAACTTCCTGCTGCAGTCGGAGGCTCTTTCCATGGACATCTGCCTTTTGGATTCCTCTAAACTTGCCCTCTGATGAAACATTTTGTGAGCTGCAGTTACCTCCGACGGCTACAAGGTGGTGCTACATTCAGGTGAGGGCACAAGTATGCACAAAATGTTGGGGACTTTTGCCAGATTTATTGCTGGATCTTGCATATTTTTTTCAGAGGCTAAATATTGCCTAGGAAATGCTTTTTAACATAGAGATGCTGGAGTTAAAATGTCTGGTTGGGCCTCAGCCCTTTCATTGTCTGCCCACTGTAACATATTTTTTTACCAGTACATGTGAGTGGTGACTCTGCTTTATGAAACTTATCATATATTAGGACAATGAATATAGCAGAAGGGGCGATCGAAATGCTTGCCTACATATTTGTTTATTTTTTATATAATGGCTGATTAACCTCTTAATTATATTACCATTTTGTGAAATGTTGCTTTAAAATATATCCTGCTTGCAGAATATATAAGTATTTGTACTGCGTTGGCCGGGAATCGAACCCGGGTCAACTGCTTGGAAGGCAGCTATGCTCACCACTATACCACCAACGCCCTCTGATCTTTGCGCTCTCGGTTCTAAACATTAGGACCCTGAGTTCAATGACTATCATGCACCAGCTTCAATGGTGCATTTGGTTTAGATACCAACATGAAAAGCAATAGAAAGTTTTTGTAGAGGGTAAGGAACTGGGATTGAAACCAAGGACAAAGCTGTGCAGAAGAGAAGAATGGAAAGCAGTAATACAAATAATAGATATGAACACATAGAGGCAGCATGGGAAGCAAAGCAGGGAAGAGAAATAGAGAACATTCCATGAAATGCCCAGGAGATAGATAAGAGCAGAACAAAAAAGGGAAGAATGAAATTCAAAGCCTCCACATAAAAGTGTTTGAAGGTCCCACCAGTCATTCATGCTTATTATTGTGTGCCTTTACTTTCAAAGTACAGTGTGGAGCCTTTGACGATCCCTCTCTTGTATTTCAGCAGACACAGATAGTTGAGAAGTCTTTTCTCACATAGCTGGCACAAGCTTGCGCTTTTCCTTGCTGGTAGCGTGGAAATGACAGCTTGGTCCTTGGAAGTAAAATCAAGCAAAATTAGCAGAGGATGGTTTCGCTCCATCGACCTCTGGGTTATGGGCCCAGCACGCTTCCGCTGCGCCACTCTGCTCCGTTGTGAAAGTGTTCTTTTTATGCAGATAAGGAGCATTAGGCAGAGTAGCATGGGATTGGTCTGGCTCTCACCTCATTTGCATAAGTATATCCCAAGGCATGCTGAGTGCAGAAAAACTTCATCTTCCCCTCTCACAATCAGTCATAACTGAAAGTCAGACACTCTTAGGCACTAGCCGTTTCAGGCCTTTATCAAGACAGTAGCTCTTGAACCATCTCTCTCTCGCTCTGTGATCCTAGCACTAGCATGCTCAGGATTTGGCTTTACCTTGGAGCCAGAGATATACCCGGTGAGGGCTTGCCCGGTGTGAGGCTTTTGAGCGTTTGGGAGCGTTGTGGACGTTGGACAGGAAACTATGCGAATATGAAGCCTCCAACATTCCTGCTTCAGTGAGTGGTTCTTTCCATGGACATCTGACTCTTGGATTCCTCTCAACTTGCCTTCTGATAAAACATTTTGTGAGCAGCAGTTTCCTTCGACAGCTACAAGGTGGCGCTACATTCAGGTGAGAGCACAAGTATGCACAAAATGTTAGGGACTTTTGCCAGATTTATCGGTGGATCTTGCATATTTTTTTCAGAGGCTAGATATTGCCTAGAAATGCTTTTTAACATAGAGATGCTGGAGTTACAATGTCTGGTCGGGCCTCAGCCCTTCCATTGTTTGCCCACTGTAACAAATTTATTACCAGCACATGTGTGTTGTGACTCTGCTTTATGAAACTTATCATATATTAGGACAATGTATGTAGCAGAAGGTGCGATTGAGATGTTTGCCCACGTATTTGTTTATTTTTTTATATATGGCTGATTAATCTGTTCGTGAAATTTCCATTTTGTGACATGTTGCATTACAATATATCCTGCTTGCAGAATATATAAGTATTTTCAGTGCGTTGGCCGGGAATCGAACCCGGGTCAACTGCTTGGGAAGCAGCTATGCTCACCACTATACCACCAACGCCCTCTGATGTGTTAGCTCTCGGTTCTAAATATTACGTTGCAGAAATCAATGACTATCTTGCACCAGCTTCAATGGTGCATTTGGTTTAGATACCAACATGAGAAGCAGTAGAACGTTTTTTGCAGAGGGTAAGGAACTGGGGATTGAAACCAAGGACAAAGTTGTGCAGAAGAGAAGAAATGAAAAGCAACAGTACAAATAGTAGAAATGAGCATATATAGGCAGCATGGGAAGCAAAGCAGGGAAGAGAAAGAGAACATTCCATGAAATGCCCAGGAGATAGATAAGAGCAGAACAAAAAGGGAAGAATGAAATTCAAAGCATGCCCAGAAAGTTGTGTGAAGCTCCCACCAGTCATTTATGGTTATAATTGTGTGTCTTTACTTTCAAAGTACAGGGTTGTACCTTTCACGATCACTCTTGTATTACACAGACACGAATAGTTGAGAAGTCTTTTCTCACATAGCTGGTACAAGCTTGCACTTTTCCTTTCTGGCTATGTGGAAATGACAGCTTGGTCCTTGGAAGGAAAATCAAGCAAAATTAGCAGAGGATGGTTTCGATCCATCGACCTCTGGGTTATGGGCCCAGCACGCTTCCGCTGCGCCACTCTGCTCCTTTGTGAAAGTGTTCTGTTTATGCAGATGAGGAGGCATTCAGAGAAGTGACGTGGGATTGGTCGGGCTCTCACCTCATTTGCCTAAGTATATCGCAAGGCATGCTGGGTGCAGAAAATCTTTATCTTCCCCTCTCACAATCAGTCACAACTGAAAGTCCAGACCCTCTTATTCACTAGCCGTTTCAGGCCTTTAACAAGACAACAGCTCTCCGACGCTCTCTGTCTCTCTCTCTCTCTGTGATCCTAGTGCTTGCATGCTCAGTATTTGGCTTTACCTGGGAGCCAGAGATCTACCCGGTGAGGGCTTGCCGGTATAAGGCTTTAGAGCGTTTGGGAGCGTTCGGTACATGAGAGGACGTTGGACTGGAAGCTATGCAAATTTGAAGCATCCAAACTTCCTGCTGCAGTCGGAGGCTCTTTCCATGGACATCTGCCTTTTGGATTCCTCTAAACTTGCCCTCTGATGAAACATTTTGTGAGCTGCAGTTACCTCCGACGGCTACAAGGTGGTGCTACATTCAGGTGAGGGCACAAGTATGCACAAAATGTTGGGGACTTTTGCCAGATTTATTGCTGGATCTTGCATATTTTTTTCAGAGGCTAAATATTGCCTAGGAAATGCTTTTTAACATAGAGATGCTGGAGTTAAAATGTCTGGTCGGGCCTCAGCCCTTTCATTGTCTGCCCACTGTAACATATTTTTTTACCAGTACATGTGAGTGGTGACTCTGCTTTATGAAACTTATCATATATTAGGACAATGAATATAGCAGAAGGGGCGATCGAAATGCTTGCCTACATATTTGTTTATTTTTTATATAATGGCTGATTAACCTCTTAATTATATTACCATTTTGTGAAATGTTGCTTTAAAATATATCCTGCTTGCAGAATATATAAGTATTTGTACTGCGTTGGCCGGGAATCGAACCCGGGTCAACTGCTTGGAAGGCAGCTATGCTCACCACTATACCACCAACGCCCTCTGATCTTTGCGCTCTCGGTTCTAAACATTAGGACCCTGAGTTCAATGACTATCATGCACCAGCTTCAATGGTGCATTTGGTTTAGATACCAACATGAAAAGCAATAGAAAGTTTTTGTAGAGGGTAAGGAACTGGGATTGAAACCAAGGACAAAGCTGTGCAGAAGAGAAGAATGGAAAGCAGCAATACAAATAATAGATATGAACACATAGAGGCAGCATGGGAAGCAAAGCAGGGAAGAGAAATAGAGAACATTCCATGAAATGCCCAGGAGATAGATAAGAGCAGAACAAAAAAGGGAAGAATGAAATTCAAAGCCTCCACATAAAAGTGTTTGAAGGTCCCACCAGTCATTCATGCTTATTATTGTGTGCCTTTACTTTCAAAGTACAGTGTGGAGCTTTTGACGATCCCTCTCTTGTATTTCAGCAGACACAGATAGTTGAGAAGTCTTTTCTCACATAGCTGGCACAAGCTTGCGCTTTTCCTTGCTGGTAGCGTGGAAATGACAGCTTGGTCCTTGGAAGTAAAATCAAGCAAAATTAGCAGAGGATGGTTTCGATCCATCGACCTCTGGGTTATGGGCCCAGCACGCTTCCGCTGCGCCACTCTGCTCCGTTGTGAAAGTGTTCTTTTTATGCAGATAAGGAGCATTAGGCAGAGTAGCATGGGATTGGTCTGGCTCTCACCTCATTTGCATAAGTATATCCCAAGGCATGCTGGGTGCAGAAAAACTTCATCTTCCCCTCTCACAATCAGTAATAACTGAAAGTCAGACACTCTTAGGCACTAGCCGTTTCAGGCCTTTATCAAGACAGTAGCTCTTGAACCATCTCTCTCTCGCTCTGTGATCCTAGCACTAGCATGCTCAGGATTTGGCTTTACCTTGGAGCCAGAGATATACCCGGTGAGGGCTTGCCCGGTGTGAGGCTTTTGAGCGTTTGGGAGCGTTCGGGACGTGAGTGGACGTTGGACAGGAAACTATGCGAATATGAAGCCTCCAACATTCCTGCTTCAGTGAGTGGTTCTTTCCATGGACATCTGACTCTTGGATTCCTCTCAACTTGCCTTCTGATAAAACATTTTGTGAGCAGCAGTTTCCTTCGACAGCTACAAGGTGGCGCTACATTCAGGTGAGAGCACAAGTATGCACAAAATGTTAGGGACTTTTGCCAGATTTATCGGTGGATCTTGCATATTTTTTCAGAGGCTAGATATTGCCTAGAAATGCTTTTTAACATAGAGATGCTGGAGTTACAATGTCTGGTCGGGCCTCAGCCCTTCCATTGTTTGCCCACTGTAACAAATTTATTACCAGCACATGTGTGTTGTGACTCTGCTTTATGAAACTTATCATATATTAGGACAATGTATGTAGCAGAAGGTGCGATTGAGATGTTTGCCCACGTATTTGTTTATTTTTTTATATATGGCTGATTAATCTGTTCGTGAAATTTCCATTTTGTGACATGTTGCATTACAATATATCCTGCTTGCAGAATATATAAGTATTTTCAGTGCGTTGGCCGGGAATCGAACCCGGGTCAACTGCTTGGGAAGCAGCTATGCTCACCACTATACCACCAACGCCCTCTGATGTGTTAGCTCTCGGTTCTAAATATTACGTTGCAGAAATCAATGACTATCTTGCACCAGCTTCAATGGTGCATTTGGTTTAGATACCAACATGAGAAGCAGTAGAACGTTTTTTGCAGAGGGTAAGGAACTGGGGATTGAAACCAAGGACAAAGTTGTGCAGAAGAGAAGAAATGAAAAGCAACAGTACAAATAGTAGAAATGAGCATATATAGGCAGCATGGGAAGCAAAGCAGGGAAGAGAAAGAGAACATTCCATGAAATGCCCAGGAGATAGATAAGAGCAGAACAAAAAGGGAAGAATGAAATTCAAAGCATGCCCAGAAAGTTGTGTGAAGCTCCCACCAGTCAGTCATTTATGGTTATAATTGTGTGTCTTTACTTTCAAAGTACAGGGTTGTACCTTTCACGATCACTCTTGTATTACACAGACACGAATAGTTGAGAAGTCTTTTCTCACATAGCTGGCACAAGCTTGCACTTTTCCTTTCTGGCTATGTGGAAATGACAGCTTGGTCCTTGGAAGGAAAATCAAGCAAAATTAGCAGAGGATGGTTTCGATCCATCGACCTCTGGGTTATGGGCCCAGCACGCTTCCGCTGCGCCACTCTGCTCCTTTGTGAAAGTGTTCTCTTTATGCAGATGAGGAGGCATTCAGAGAAGTGACGTGGGATTGGTCGGGCTCTCACCTCATTTGCCTAAGTATATCGCAAGGCATGCTGGGTGCAGAAAATCTTTATCTTCCCCTCTCACAATCAGTCACAACTGAAAGTCCAGACCCTCTTAGGCACTAGCCGTTTCAGGCCTTTAACAAGACAACAGCTCTCTGACGCTCTCTGTCTCTCTCTCTCTCTGTGATCCTAGTGCTTGCATGCTCAGTATTTGGCTTTTCCTGGGAGCCAGAGATCTACCCGGTGAGGGCTTGCCGGTATAAGGCTTTAGAGCGTTTGGGAGCGTTCGGTACATGAGAGGACGTTGGACTGGAAGCTATGCAAATTTGAAGCATCCAAACTTCCTGCTGCAGTCGGAGGCTCTTTCCATGGACATCTGCCTTTTGGATTCCTCTAAACTTGCCCTCTGATGAAACATTTTGTGAGCTGCAGTTACCTCCGACGGCTACAAGGTGGTGCTACATTCAGGTGAGGGCACAAGTATGCACAAAATGTTGGGGACTTTTGCCAGATTTACTGCTGGACCTTGCATATTTTTTTCAGAGGCTAAATATTGCCTAGGAAATGCTTTTTAACATAGAGATGCTGGAGTTAAAATGTCTGGTCGGGCCTCAGCCCTTTCATTGTCTGCCCACTGTAACATATTTTTTTACCAGTACATGTGAGTGGTGACTCTGCTTTATGAAACTTATCATATATTAGGACAATGAATATAGCAGAAGGGGCGATCGAAATGCTTGCCTACATATTTGTTTATTTTTTATATAATGGCTGATTAACCTCTTAATTATATTACCATTTTGTGAAATGTTGCTTTAAAATATATCCTGCTTGCAGAATATATAAGTATTTGTACTGCGTTGGCCGGGAATCGAACCCGGGTCAACTGCTTGGAAGGCAGCTATGCTCACCACTATACCACCAACGCCCTCTGATCTTTGTGCTCTCGGTTCTAAACATTAGGACCCTGAGTTCAATGACTATCATGCACCAGCTTCAATGGTGCATTTGGTTTAGATACCAACATGAAAAGCAATAGAAAGTTTTTGTAGAGGGTAAGGAACTGGGATTGAAACCAAGGACAAAGCTGTGCAGAAGAGAAGAATGGAAAGCAGCAATACAAATAATAGATATGAACACATAGAGGCAGCATGGGAAGCAAAGCAGGGAAGAGAAATAGAGAACATTCCATGAAATGCCCAGGAGATAGATAAGAGCAGAACAAAAAAGGGAAGAATGAAATTCAAAGCCTCCACATAAAAGTGTTTGAAGGTCCCACCAGTCATTCATGCTTATTATTGTGTGCCTTTACTTTCAAAGTACAGTGTGGAGCTTTTGACGATCCCTCTCTTGTATTTCAGCAGACACAGATAGTTGAGAAGTCTTTTCTCACATAGCTGGCACAAGCTTGCGCTTTTCCTTGCTGGTAGCGTGGAAATGACAGCTTGGTCCTTGGAAGTAAAATCAAGCAAAATTAGCAGAGGATGGTTTCGATCCATCGACCTCTGGGTTATGGGCCCAGCACGCTTCCGCTGCGCCACTCTGCTCCGTTGTGAAAGTGTTCTTTTTATGCAGATAAGGAGCATTAGGCAGAGTAGCATGGGATTGGTCTGGCTCTCACCTCATTTGCATAAGTATATCCCAAGGCATGCTGGGTGCAGAAAAACTTCATCTTCCCCTCTCACAATCAGTCATAACTGAAAGTCAGACACTCTTAGGCACTAGCCGTTTCAGGCCTTTATCAAGACAGTAGCTCTTGAACCATCTCTCTCTCGCTCTGTGATCCTAGCACTAGCATGCTCAGGATTTGGCTTTACCTTGGAGCCAGAGATATACCCGGTGAGGGCTTGCCCGGTGTGAGGCTTTTGAGCGTTTGGGAGCGTTCGGGACGTGAGTGGACGTTGGACAGGAAACTATGCGAATATGAAGCCTCCAACATTCCTGCTTCAGTGAGTGGTTCTTTCCATGGACATCTGACTCTTGGATTCCTCTCAACTTGCCTTCTGATAAAACATTTTGTGAGCAGCAGTTTCCTTTGACAGCTACAAGGTGGCGCTACATTCAGGTGAGAGCACAAGTATGCACAAAATGTTAGGGACTTTTGCCAGATTTATCGGTGGATCTTGCATATTTTTTCAGAGGCTAGATATTGCCTAGAAATGCTTTTTAACATAGAGATGCTGGAGTTACAATGTCTGGTCGGGCCTCAGCCCTTCCATTGTTTGCCCACTGTAACAAATTTATTACCAGCACATGTGTGTTGTGACTCTGCTTTATGAAACTTATCATATATTAGGACAATGTATGTAGCAGAAGGTGCGATTGAGATGTTTGCCCACGTATTTGTTTATTTTTTTATATATGGCTGATTAATCTGTTCGTGAAATTTCCATTTTGTGACATGTTGCATTACAATATATCCTGCTTGCAGAATATATAAGTATTTTCAGTGCGTTGGCCGGGAATCGAACCCGGGTCAACTGCTTGGGAAGCAGCTATGCTCACCACTATACCACCAACGCCCTCTGATGTGTTAGCTCTCGGTTCTAAATATTACGTTGCAGAAATCAATGACTATCTTGCACCAGCTTCAATGGTGCATTTGGTTTAGATACCAACATGAGAAGCAGTAGAACGTTTTTTGCAGAGGGTAAGGAACTGGGGATTGAAACCAAGGACAAAGTTGTGCAGAAGAGAAGAAATGAAAAGCAACAGTACAAATAGTAGAAATGAGCATATATAGGCAGCATGGGAAGCAAAGCAGGGAAGAGAAAGAGAACATTCCATGAAATGCCCAGGAGATATATAAGAGCAGAACAAAAAGGGAAGAATGAAATTCAAAGCATGCCCAGAAAGTTGTGTGAAGCTCCCACCAGTCAGTCATTTATGGTTATAATTGTGTGTCTTTACTTTCAAAGTACAGGGTTGTACCTTTCACGATCACTCTTGTATTACACAGACACGAATAGTTGAGAAGTCTTTTCTCACATAGCTGGCACAAGCTTGCACTTTTCCTTTCTGGCTATGTGGAAATGACAGCTTGGTCCTTGGAAGGAAAATCAAGCAAAATTAGCAGAGGATGGTTTCGATCCATCGACCTCTGGGTTATGGGCCCAGCACGCTTCCGCTGCGCCACTCTGCTCCTTTGTGAAAGTGTTCTCTTTATGCAGATGAGGAGGCATTCAGAGAAGTGACGTGGGATTGGTCGGGCTCTCACCTCATTTGCCTAAGTATATCGCAAGGCATGCTGGGTGCAGAAAATCTTTATCTTCCCCTCTCACAATCAGTCACAACTGAAAGTCCAGACCCTCTTAGGCACTAGCCGTTTCAGGCCTTTAACAAGACAACAGCTCTCCGACGCTCTCTGTCTTTCTCTCTCTCTGTGATCCTAGTGCTTGCATGCTCAGTATTTTGCTTTTCCTGGGAGCCAGAGATCTACCCGGTGAGGGCTTGCCGGTATAAGGCTTTAGAGCGTTTGGGAGCGTTCGGTACATGAGAGGACGTTGGACTGGAAGCTATGCAAATTTGAAGCATCCAAACTTCCTGCTGCAGTCGGAGGCTCTTTCCATGGACATCTGCCTTTTGGATTCCTCTAAACTTGCCCTCTGATGAAACATTTTGTGAGCTGCAGTTACCTCCGACGGCTACAAGGTGGTGCTACATTCAGGTGAGGGCACAAGTATGCACAAAATGTTGGGGACTTTTGCCAGATTTATTGCTGGACCTTGCATATTTTTTTCAGAGGCTAAATATTGCCTAGGAAATGCTTTTTAACATAGAGATGCTGGAGTTAAAATGTCTGGTCGGGCCTCAGCCCTTTCATTGTCTGCCCACTGTAACATATTTTTTTACCAGTACATGTGAGTGGTGACTCTGCTTTATGAAACTTATCATATATTAGGACAATGAATATAGCAGAAGGGGCGATCGAAATGCTTGCCTACATATTTGTTTATTTTTTATATAATGGCTGATTAACCTCTTAATTATATTACCATTTTGTGAAATGTTGCTTTAAAATATATCCTGCTTGCAGAATATATAAGTATTTGTACTGCGTTGGCCGGGAATCGAACCCGGGTCAACTGCTTGGAAGGCAGCTATGCTCACCACTATACCACCAACGCCCTCTGATCTTTGTGCTCTCGGTTCTAAACATTAGGACCCTGAGTTCAATGACTATCATGCACCAGCTTCAATGGTGCATTTGGTTTAGATACCAACATGAAAAGCAATAGAAAGTTTTTGTAGAGGGTAAGGAACTGGGATTGAAACCAAGGACAAAGCTGTGCAGAAGAGAAGAATGGAAAGCAGCAATACAAATAATAGATATGAACACATAGAGGCAGCATGGGAAGCAAAGCAGGGAAGAGAAATAGAGAACATTCCATGAAATGCCCAGGAGATAGATAAGAGCAGAACAAAAAAGGGAAGAATGAAATTCAAAGCCTCCACATAAAAGTGTTTGAAGGTCCCACCAGTCATTCATGCTTATTATTGTGTGCCTTTACTTTCAAAGTACAGTGTGGAGCTTTTGACGATCCCTCTCTTGTATTTCAGCAGACACAGATAGTTGAGAAGTCTTTTCTCACATAGCTGGCACAAGCTTGCGCTTTTCCTTGCTGGTAGCGTGGAAATGACAGCTTGGTCCTTGGAAGTAAAATCAAGCAAAATTAGCAGAGGATGGTTTCGATCCATCGACCTCTGGGTTATGGGCCCAGCACGCTTCCGCTGCGCCACTCTGCTCCGTTGTGAAAGTGTTCTTTTTATGCAGATAAGGAGCATTAGGCAGAGTAGCATGGGATTGGTCTGGCTCTCACCTCATTTGCATAAGTATATCCCAAGGCATGCTGGGTGCAGAAAAACTTCATCTTCCCCTCTCACAATCAGTCATAACTGAAAGTCAGACACTCTTAGGCACTAGCCGTTTCAGGCCTTTATCAAGACAGTAGCTCTTGAACCATCTCTCTCTCGCTCTGTGATCCTAGCACTAGCATGCTCAGGATTTGGCTTTACCTTGGAGCCAGAGATATACCCGGTGAGGGCTTGCCCGGTGTGAGGCTTTTGAGCGTTCGGGACGTGAGTGGACGTTGGACAGGAAACTATGCGAATATGAAGCCTCCAACATTCCTGCTTCAGTGAGTGGTTCTTTCCATGGACATCTGACTCTTGGATTCCTCTCAACTTGCCTTCTGATAAAACATTTTGTGAGCAGCAGTTTCCTTCGACAGCTACAAGGTGGCGCTACATTCAGGTGAGAGCACAAGTATGCACAAAATGTTAGGGACTTTTGCCAGATTTATCGGTGGATCTTGCATATTTTTTCAGAGGCTAGATATTGCCTAGAAATGCTTTTTAACATAGAGATGCTGGAGTTACAATGTCTGGTCGGGCCTCAGCCCTTCCATTGTTTGCCCACTGTAACAAATTTATTACCAGCACATGTGTGTTGTGACTCTGCTTTATGAAACTTATCATATATTAGGACAATGTATGTAGCAGAAGGTGCGATTGAGATGTTTGCCCACGTATTTGTTTATTTTTTTATATATGGCTGATTAATCTGTTCGTGAAATTTCCATTTCGTGACATGTTGCATTACAATATATCCTGCTTGCAGAATATATAAGTATTTTCAGTGCGTTGTCCGGGAATCGAACCCGGGTCAACTGCTTGGGAAGCAGCTATGCTCACCACTATACCACCAACGCCCTCTGATGTGTTAGCTCTCGGTTCTAAATATTACGTTGCAGAAATCAATGACTATCTTGCACCAGCTTCAATGGTGCATTTGGTTTAGATACCAACATGAGAAGCAGTAGAACGTTTTTTGCAGAGGGTAAGGAACTGGGGATTGAAACCAAGGACAAAGTTGTGCAGAAGAGAAGAAATGAAAAGCAACAGTACAAATAGTAGAAATGAGCATATATAGGCAGCATGGGAAGCAAAGCAGGGAAGAGAAAGAGAACATTCCATGAAATGCCCAGGAGATATATAAGAGCAGAACAAAAAGGGAAGAATGAAATTCAAAGCATGCCCAGAAAGTTGTGTGAAGCTCCCACCAGTCAGTCATTTATGGTTATAATTGTGTGTCTTTACTTTCAAAGTACAGGGTTGTACCTTTCACGATCACTCTTGTATTACACAGACACGAATAGTTGAGAAGTCTTTTCTCACATAGCTGGCACAAGCTTGCACTTTTCCTTTCTGGCTATGCGGAAATGACAGCTTGGTCCTTGGAAGGAAAATCAAGCAAAATTAGCAGAGGATGGTTTCGATCCATCGACCTCTGGGTTATGGGCCCAGCACGCTTCCGCTGCGCCACTCTGCTCCTTTGTGAAAGTGTTCTCTTTATGCAGATGAGGAGGCATTCAGAGAAGTGACGTGGGATTGGTCGGGCTCTCACCTCATTTGCCTAAGTATATCGCAAGGCATGCTGGGTGCAGAAAATCTTTATCTTCCCCTCTCACAATCAGTCACAACTGAAAGTCCAGACCCTCTTAGGCACTAGCCGTTTCAGGCCTTTAACAAGACAACAGCTCTCCGACGCTCTCTGTCTCTCTCTCTCTCTGTGATCCTAGTGCTTGCATGCTCAGTATTTGGCTTTTCCTGGGAGCCAGAGATCTACCCGGTGAGGGCTTGCCGGTATAAGGCTTTAGAGCGTTTGGGAGCGTTCGGTACATGAGAGGACGTTGGACTGGAAGCTATGCAAATTTGAAGCATCCAAACTTCCTGCTGCAGTCGGAGGCTCTTTCCATGGACATCTGCCTTTTGGATTCCTCTAAACTTGCCCTCTGATGAAACATTTTGTGAGCTGCAGTTACCTCCGACGGCTACAAGGTGGTGCTACATTCAGGTGAGGGCACAAGTATGCACAAAATGTTGGGGACTTTTGCCAGATTTATTGCTGGATCTTGCATATTTTTTTCAGAGGCTAAATATTGCCTAGGAAATGCTTTTTAACATAGAGATGTTGGAGTTAAAATGTCTGGTTGGGCCTCAGCCCTTTCATTGTCTGCCCACTGTAACATATTTTTTTACCAGTACATGTGAGTGGTGACTCTGCTTTATGAAACTTATCATATATTAGGACAATGAATATAGCAGAAGGGGCGATCGAAATGCTTGCCTACATATTTGTTTATTTTTTATATAATGGCTGATTAACCTCTTAATTATATTACCATTTTGTGAAATGTTGCTTTAAAATATATCCTGCTTGCAGAATATATAAGTATTTGTACTGCGTTGGCCGGGAATCGAACCCGGGTCAACTGCTTGGAAGGCAGCTATGCTCACCACTATACCACCAACGCCCTCTGATCTTTGCGCTCTCGGTTCTAAACATTAGGACCCTGAGTTCAATGACTATCATGCACCAGCTTCAATGGTGCATTTGGTTTAGATACCAACATGAAAAGCAATAGAAAGTTTTTGTAGAGGGTAAGGAACTGGGATTGAAACCAAGGACAAAGCTGTGCAGAAGAGAAGAATGGAAAGCAGCAATACAAATAATAGATATGAACACATAGAGGCAGCATGGGAAGCAAAGCAGGGAAGAGAAATAGAGAACATTCCATGAAATGCCCAGGAGATAGATAAGAGCAGAACAAAAAAGGGAAGAATGAAATTCAAAGCCTCCACATAAAAGTGTTTGAAGGTCCCACCAGTCATTCATGCTTATTATTGTGTGCCTTTACTTTCAAAGTACAGTGTGGAGCCTTTGACGATCCCTCTCTTGTATTTCAGCAGACACAGATAGTTGAGAAGTCTTTTCTCACATAGCTGGCACAAGCTTGCGCTTTTCCTTGCTGGTAGCGTGGAAATGACAGCTTGGTCCTTGGAAGTAAAATCAAGCAAAATTAGCAGAGGATGGTTTCGCTCCATCGACCTCTGGGTTATGGGCCCAGCACGCTTCCGCTGCGCCACTCTGCTCCGTTGTGAAAGTGTTCTTTTTATGCAGATAAGGAGCATTAGGCAGAGTAGCATGGGATTGGTCTGGCTCTCACCTCATTTGCATAAGTATATCCCAAGGCATGCTGGGTGCAGAAAAACTTCATCTTCCCCTCTCACAATCAGTCATAACTGAAAGTCAGACACTCTTAGGCACTAGCCGTTTCAGGCCTTTATCAAGACAGTAGCTCTTGAACCATCTCTCTCTCGCTCTGTGATCCTAGCACTAGCATGCTCAGGATTTGGCTTTACCTTGGAGCCAGAGATATACCCGGTGAGGGCTTGCCCGGTGTGAGGCTTTTGAGCGTTTGGGAGCGTTCGGGACGTGAGTGGACGTTGGACAGGAAACTATGCGAATATGAAGCCTCCAACATTCCTGCTTCAGTGAGTGGTTCTTTCCATGGACATCTGACTCTTGGATTCCTCTCAACTTGCCTTCTGATAAAACATTTTGTGAGCAGCAGTTTCCTTCGACAGCTACAAGGTGGCGCTACATTCAGGTGAGAGCACAAGTATGCACAAAATGTTAGGGACTTTTGCCAGATTTATCGGTGGATCTTGCATATTTTTTCAGAGGCTAGATATTGCCTAGAAATGCTTTTTAACATAGAGATGCTGGAGTTACAATGTCTGGTCGGGCCTCAGCCCTTCCATTGTTTGCCCACTGTAACAAATTTATTACCAGCACATGTGTGTTGTGACTCTGCTTTATGAAACTTATCATATATTAGGACAATGTATGTAGCAGAAGGTGCGATTGAGATGTTTGCCCACGTATTTGTTTATTTTTTTATATATGGCTGATTAATCTGTTCGTGAAATTTCCATTTTGTGACATGTTGCATTACAATATATCCTGCTTGCAGAATATATAAGTATTTTCAGTGCGTTGGCCGGGAATCGAACCCGGGTCAACTGCTTGGGAAGCAGCTATGCTCACCACTATACCACCAACGCCCTCTGATGTGTTAGCTCTCGGTTCTAAATATTACGTTGCAGAAATCAATGACTATCTTGCACCAGCTTCAATGGTGCATTTGGTTTAGATACCAACATGAGAAGCAGTAGAACGTTTTTTGCAGAGGGTAAGGAACTGGGGATTGAAACCAAGGACAAAGTTGTGCAGAAGAGAAGAAATGAAAAGCAACAGTACAAATAGTAGAAATGAGCATATATAGGCAGCATGGGAAGCAAAGCAGGGAAGAGAAAGAGAACATTCCATGAAATGCCCAGGAGATAGATAAGAGCAGAACAAAAAGGGAAGAATGAAATTCAAAGCATGCCCAGAAAGTTGTGTGAAGCTCCCACCAGTCAGTCATTTATGGTTATAATTGTGTGTCTTTACTTTCAAAGTACAGGGTTGTACCTTTCACGATCACTCTTGTATTACACAGACACGAATAGTTGAGAAGTCTTTTCTCACATAGCTGGCACAAGCTTGCACTTTTCCTTTCTGGCTATGTGGAAATGACAGCTTGGTCCTTGGAAGGAAAATCAAGCAAAATTAGCAGAGGATGGTTTCGATCCATCGACCTCTGGGTTATGGGCCCAGCACGCTTCCGCTGCGCCACTCTGCTCCTTTGTGAAAGTGTTCTCTTTATGCAGATGAGGAGGCATTCAGAGAAGTGACGTGGGATTGGTCGGGCTCTCACCTCATTTGCCTAAGTATATCGCAAGGCATGCTGGGTGCAGAAAATCTTTATCTTCCCCTCTCACAATCAGTCACAACTGAAAGTCCAGACCCTCTTAGGCACTAGCCGTTTCA
The DNA here is from genome assembly GCF_964263255.1 of Lissotriton vulgaris. Classification (NCBI taxonomy): domain Eukaryota; kingdom Metazoa; phylum Chordata; class Amphibia; order Caudata; family Salamandridae; genus Lissotriton; species Lissotriton vulgaris. Next base: position 540,621,177 of record NC_141697.1, read on the forward strand.
GGCCTTTAACAAGACAACAGCTCTCTGACGCTCTCTGTCTCTCTCTCTCTCTGTGATCCTAGTGCTTGCATGCTCAGTATTTGGCTTTTCCTGGGAGCCAGAGATCTACCCGGTGAGGGCTTGCCGGTATAAGGCTTTAGAGCGTTTGGGAGCGTTCGGTACATGAGAGGACGTTGGACTGGAAGCTATGCAAATTTGAAGCATCCAAACTTCCTGCTGCAGTCGGAGGCTCTTTCCATGGACATCTGCCTTTTGGATTCCTCTAAACTTGCCCTCTGATGAAACATTTTGTGAGCTGCAGTTACCTCCGACGGCTACAAGGTGGTGCTACATTCAGGTGAGGGCACAAGTATGCACAAAATGTTGGGGACTTTTGCCAGATTTATTGCTGGACCTTGCATATTTTTTTCAGAGGCTAAATATTGCCTAGGAAATGCTTTTTAACATAGAGATGCTGGAGTTAAAATGTCTGGTCGGGCCTCAGCCCTTTCATTGTCTGCCCACTGTAACATATGTTTTTTACCAGTACATGTGAGTGGTGACTCTGCTTTATGAAACTTATCATATATTAGGACAATGAATATAGCAGAAGGGGCGATCGAAATGCTTGCCTACATATTTGTTTATTTTTTATATAATGGCTGATTAACCTCTTAATTATATTACCATTTTGTGAAATGTTGCTTTAAAATATATCCTGCTTGCAGAATATATAAGTATTTGTACTGCGTTGGCCGGGAATCGAACCCGGGTCAACTGCTTGGAAGGCAGCTATGCTCACCACTATACCACCAACGCCCTCTGATCTTTGTGCTCTCGGTTCTAAACATTAGGACCCTGAGTTCAATGACTATCATGCACCAGCTTCAATGGTGCATTTGGTTTAGATACCAACATGAAAAGCAATAGAAAGTTTTTGTAGAGGGTAAGGAACTGGGATTGAAACCAAGGACAAAGCTGTGCAGAAGAGAAGAATGGAAAGCAGCAATACAAATAATAGATATGAACACATAGAGGCAGCATGGGAAGCAAAGCAGGGAAGAGAAATAGAGAACATTCCATGAAATGCCCAGGAGATAGATAAGAGCAGAACAAAAAAGGGAAGAATGAAATTCAAAGCCTCCACATAAAAGTGTTTGAAGGTCCCACCAGTCATTCATGCTTATTATTGTGTGCCTTTACTTTCAAAGTACAGTGTGGAGCTTTTGACGATCCCTCTCTTGTATTTCAGCAGACACAGATAGTTGAGAAGTCTTTTCTCACATAGCTGGCACAAGCTTGCGCTTTTCCTTGCTGGTAGCGTGGAAATGACAGCTTGGTCCTTGGAAGTAAAATCAAGCAAAATTAGCAGAGGATGGTTTCGATCCATCGACCTCTGGGTTATGGGCCCAGCACGCTTCCGCTGCGCCACTCTGCTCCGTTGTGAAAGTGTTCTTTTTATGCAGATAAGGAGCATTAGGCAGAGTAGCATGGGATTGGTCTGGCTCTCACCTCATTTGCATAAGTATATCCCAAGGCATGCTGGGTGCAGAAAAACTTCATCTTCCCCTCTCACAATCAGTCATAACTGAAAGTCAGACACTCTTAGGCACTAGCCGTTTCAGGCCTTTATCAAGACAGTAGCTCTTGAACCATCTCTCTCTCGCTCTGTGATCCTAGCACTAGCATGCTCAGGATTTGGCTTTACCTTGGAGCCAGAGATATACCCGGTGAGGGCTTGCCCGGTGTGAGGCTTTTGAGCGTTTGGGAGCGTTCGGGACGTGAGTGGACGTTGGACAGGAAACTATGCGAATATGAAGCCTCCAACATTCCTGCTTCAGTGAGTGGTTCTTTCCATGGACATCTGACTCTTGGATTCCTCTCAACTTGCCTTCTGATAAAACATTTTGTGAGCAGCAGTTTCCTTCGACAGCTACAAGGTGGCGCTACATTCAGGTGAGAGCACAAGTATGCACAAAATGTTAGGGACTTTTGCCAGATTTATCGGTGGATCTTGCATATTTTTTCAGAGGCTAGATATTGCCTAGAAATGCTTTTTAACATAGAGATGCTGGAGTTACAATGTCTGGTCGGGCCTCAGCCCTTCCATTGTTTGCCCACTGTAACAAATTTATTACCAGCACATGTGTGTTGTGACTCTGCTTTATGAAACTTATCATATATTAGGACAATGTATGTAGCAGAAGGTGCGATTGAGATGTTTGCCCACGTATTTGTTTATTTTTTTATATATGGCTGATTAATCTGTTCGTGAAATTTCCATTTTGTGACATGTTGCATTACAATATATCCTGCTTGCAGAATATATAAGTATTTTCAGTGCGTTGGCCGGGAATCGAACCCGGGTCAACTGCTTGGGAAGCAGCTATGCTCACCACTATACCACCAACGCCCTCTGATGTGTTAGCTCTCGGTTCTAAATATTACGTTGCAGAAATCAATGACTATCTTGCACCAGCTTCAATGGTGCATTTGGTTTAGATACCAACATGAGAAGCAGTAGAACGTTTTTTGCAGAGGGTAAGGAACTGGGGATTGAAACCAAGGACAAAGTTGTGCAGAAGAGAAGAAATGAAAAGCAACAGTACAAATAGTAGAAATGAGCATATATAGGCAGCATGGGAAGCAAAGCAGGGAAGAGAAAGAGAACATTCCATGAAATGCCCAGGAGATATATAAGAGCAGAACAAAAAGGGAAGAATGAAATTCAAAGCATGCCCAGAAAGTTGTGTGAAGCTCCCACCAGTCAGTCATTTATGGTTATAATTGTGTGTCTTTACTTTCAAAGTACAGGGTTGTACCTTTCACGATCACTCTTGTATTACACAGACACGAATAGTTGAGAAGTCTTTTCTCACATAGCTGGCACAAGCTTGCACTTTTCCTTTCTGGCTATGTGGAAATGACAGCTTGGTCCTTGGAAGGAAAATCAAGCAAAATTAGCAGAGGATGGTTTCGATCCATCGACCTCTGGGTTATGGGCCCAGCACGCTTCCGCTGCGCCACTCTGCTCCTTTGTGAAAGTGTTCTCTTTATGCAGATGAGGAGGCATTCAGAGAAGTGACGTGGGATTGGTCGGGCTCTCACCTCATTTGCCTAAGTATATCGCAAGGCATGCTGGGTGCAGAAAATCTTTATCTTCCCCTCTCACAATCAGTCACAACTGAAAGTCCAGACCCTCTTAGGCACTAGCCGTTTCAGGCCTTTAACAAGACAACAGCTCTCCGACGCTCTCTGTCTTTCTCTCTCTCTGTGATCCTAGTGCTTGCATGCTCAGTATTTTGCTTTTCCTGGGAGCCAGAGATCTACCCGGTGAGGGCTTGCCGGTATAAGGCTTTAGAGCGTTTGGGAGCGTTCGGTACATGAGAGGACGTTGGACTGGAAGCTATGCAAATTTGAAGCATCCAAACTTCCTGCTGCAGTCGGAGGCTCTTTCCATGGACATCTGCCTTTTGGATTCCTCTAAACTTGCCCTCTGATGAAACATTTTGTGAGCTGCAGTTACCTCCGACGGCTACAAGGTGGTGCTACATTCAGGTGAGGGCACAAGTATGCACAAAATGTTGGGGACTTTTGCCAGATTTATTGCTGGACCTTGCATATTTTTTTCAGAGGCTAAATATTGCCTAGGAAATGCTTTTTAACATAGAGATGCTGGAGTTAAAATGTCTGGTCGGGCCTCAGCCCTTTCATTGTCTGCCCACTGTAACATATTTTTTTACCAGTACATGTGAGTGGTGACTCTGCTTTATGAAACTTATCATATATTAGGACAATGAATATAGCAGAAGGGGCGATCGAAATGCTTGCCTACATATTTGTTTATTTTTTATATAATGGCTGATTAACCTCTTAATTATATTACCATTTTGTGAAATGTTGCTTTAAAATATATCCTGCTTGCAGAATATATAAGTATTTGTACTGCGTTGGCCGGGAATCGAACCCGGGTCAACTGCTTGGAAGGCAGCTATGCTCACCACTATACCACCAACGCCCTCTGATCTTTGTGCTCTCGGTTCTAAACATTAGGACCCTGAGTTCAATGACTATCATGCACCAGCTTCAATGGTGCATTTGGTTTAGATACCAACATGAAAAGCAATAGAAAGTTTTTGTAGAGGGTAAGGAACTGGGATTGAAACCAAGGACAAAGCTGTGCAGAAGAGAAGAATGGAAAGCAGCAATACAAATAATAGATATGAACACATAGAGGCAGCATGGGAAGCAAAGCAGGGAAGAGAAATAGAGAACATTCCATGAAATGCCCAGGAGATAGATAAGAGCAGAACAAAAAAGGGAAGAATGAAATTCAAAGCCTCCACATAAAAGTGTTTGAAGGTCCCACCAGTCATTCATGCTTATTATTGTGTGCCTTTACTTTCAAAGTACAGTGTGGAGCTTTTGACGATCCCTCTCTTGTATTTCAGCAGACACAGATAGTTGAGAAGTCTTTTCTCACATAGCTGGCACAAGCTTGCGCTTTTCCTTGCTGGTAGCGTGGAAATGACAGCTTGGTCCTTGGAAGTAAAATCAAGCAAAATTAGCAGAGGATGGTTTCGATCCATCGACCTCTGGGTTATGGGCCCAGCACGCTTCCGCTGCGCCACTCTGCTCCGTTGTGAAAGTGTTCTTTTTATGCAGATAAGGAGCATTAGGCAGAGTAGCATGGGATTGGTCTGGCTCTCACCTCATTTGCATAAGTATATCCCAAGGCATGCTGGGTGCAGAAAAACTTCATCTTCCCCTCTCACAATCAGTCATAACTGAAAGTCAGACACTCTTAGGCACTAGCCGTTTCAGGCCTTTATCAAGACAGTAGCTCTTGAACCATCTCTCTCTCGCTCTGTGATCCTAGCACTAGCATGCTCAGGATTTGGCTTTACCTTGGAGCCAGAGATATACCCGGTGAGGGCTTGCCCGGTGTGAGGCTTTTGAGCGTTCGGGACGTGAGTGGACGTTGGACAGGAAACTATGCGAATATGAAGCCTCCAACATTCCTGCTTCAGTGAGTGGTTCTTTCCATGGACATCTGACTCTTGGATTCCTCTCAACTTGCCTTCTGATAAAACATTTTGTGAGCAGCAGTTTCCTTCGACAGCTACAAGGTGGCGCTACATTCAGGTGAGAGCACAAGTATGCACAAAATGTTAGGGACTTTTGCCAGATTTATCGGTGGATCTTGCATATTTTTTCAGAGGCTAGATATTGCCTAGAAATGCTTTTTAACATAGAGATGCTGGAGTTACAATGTCTGGTCGGGCCTCAGCCCTTCCATTGTTTGCCCACTGTAACAAATTTATTACCAGCACATGTGTGTTGTGACTCTGCTTTATGAAACTTATCATATATTAGGACAATGTATGTAGCAGAAGGTGCGATTGAGATGTTTGCCCACGTATTTGTTTATTTTTTTATATATGGCTGATTAATCTGTTCGTGAAATTTCCATTTCGTGACATGTTGCATTACAATATATCCTGCTTGCAGAATATATAAGTATTTTCAGTGCGTTGGCCGGGAATCGAACCCGGGTCAACTGCTTGGGAAGCAGCTATGCTCACCACTATACCACCAACGCCCTCTGATGTGTTAGCTCTCGGTTCTAAATATTACGTTGCAGAAATCAATGACTATCTTGCACCAGCTTCAATGGTGCATTTGGTTTAGATACCAACATGAGAAGCAGTAGAACGTTTTTTGCAGAGGGTAAGGAACTGGGGATTGAAACCAAGGACAAAGTTGTGCAGAAGAGAAGAAATGAAAAGCAACAGTACAAATAGTAGAAATGAGCATATATAGGCAGCATGGGAAGCAAAGCAGGGAAGAGAAAGAGAACATTCCATGAAATGCCCAGGAGATATATAAGAGCAGAACAAAAAGGGAAGAATGAAATTCAAAGCATGCCCAGAAAGTTGTGTGAAGCTCCCACCAGTCAGTCATTTATGGTTATAATTGTGTGTCTTTACTTTCAAAGTACAGGGTTGTACCTTTCACGATCACTCTTGTATTACACAGACACGAATAGTTGAGAAGTCTTTTCTCACATAGCTGGCACAAGCTTGCACTTTTCCTTTCTGGCTATGCGGAAATGACAGCTTGGTCCTTGGAAGGAAAATCAAGCAAAATTAGCAGAGGATGGTTTCGATCCATCGACCTCTGGGTTATGGGCCCAGCACGCTTCCGCTGCGCCACTCTGCTCCTTTGTGAAAGTGTTCTCTTTATGCAGATGAGGAGGCATTCAGAGAAGTGACGTGGGATTGGTCGGGCTCTCACCTCATTTGCCTAAGTATATCGCAAGGCATGCTGGGTGCAGAAAATCTTTATCTTCCCCTCTCACAATCAGTCACAACTGAAAGTCCAGACCCTCTTAGGCACTAGCCGTTTCAGGCCTTTAACAAGACAACAGCTCTCCGACGCTCTCTGTCTCTCTCTCTCTCTGTGATCCTAGTGCTTGCATGCTCAGTATTTGGCTTTTCCTGGGAGCCAGAGATCTACCCGGTGAGGGCTTGCCGGTATAAGGCTTTAGAGCGTTTGGGAGCGTTCGGTACATGAGAGGACGTTGGACTGGAAGCTATGCAAATTTGAAGCATCCAAACTTCCTGCTGCAGTCGGAGGCTCTTTCCATGGACATCTGCCTTTTGGATTCCTCTAAACTTGCCCTCTGATGAAACATTTTGTGAGCTGCAGTTACCTCCGACGGCTACAAGGTGGTGCTACATTCAGGTGAGGGCACAAGTATGCACAAAATGTTGGGGACTTTTGCCAGATTTATTGCTGGATCTTGCATATTTTTTTCAGAGGCTAAATATTGCCTAGGAAATGCTTTTTAACATAGAGATGTTGGAGTTAAAATGTCTGGTTGGGCCTCAGCCCTTTCATTGTCTGCCCACTGTAACATATTTTTTTACCAGTACATGTGAGTGGTGACTCTGCTTTATGAAACTTATCATATATTAGGACAATGAATATAGCAGAAGGGGCGATCGAAATGCTTGCCTACATATTTGTTTATTTTTTATATAATGGCTGATTAACCTCTTAATTATATTACCATTTTGTGAAATGTTGCTTTAAAATATATCCTGCTTGCAGAATATATAAGTATTTGTACTGCGTTGGCCGGGAATCGAACCCGGGTCAACTGCTTGGAAGGCAGCTATGCTCACCACTATACCACCAACGCCCTCTGATCTTTGCGCTCTCGGTTCTAAACATTAGGACCCTGAGTTCAATGACTATCATGCACCAGCTTCAATGGTGCATTTGGTTTAGATACCAACATGAAAAGCAATAGAAAGTTTTTGTAGAGGGTAAGGAACTGGGATTGAAACCAAGGACAAAGCTGTGCAGAAGAGAAGAATGGAAAGCAGCAATACAAATAATAGATATGAACACATAGAGGCAGCATGGGAAGCAAAGCAGGGAAGAGAAATAGAGAACATTCCATGAAATGCCCAGGAGATAGATAAGAGCAGAACAAAAAAGGGAAGAATGAAATTCAAAGCCTCCACATAAAAGTGTTTGAAGGTCCCACCAGTCATTCATGCTTATTATTGTGTGCCTTTACTTTCAAAGTACAGTGTGGAGCCTTTGACGATCCCTCTCTTGTATTTCAGCAGACACAGATAGTTGAGAAGTCTTTTCTCACATAGCTGGCACAAGCTTGCGCTTTTCCTTGCTGGTAGCGTGGAAATGACAGCTTGGTCCTTGGAAGTAAAATCAAGCAAAATTAGCAGAGGATGGTTTCGCTCCATCGACCTCTGGGTTATGGGCCCAGCACGCTTCCGCTGCGCCACTCTGCTCCGTTGTGAAAGTGTTCTTTTTATGCAGATAAGGAGCATTAGGCAGAGTAGCATGGGATTGGTCTGGCTCTCACCTCATTTGCATAAGTATATCCCAAGGCATGCTGGGTGCAGAAAAACTTCATCTTCCCCTCTCACAATCAGTCATAACTGAAAGTCAGACACTCTTAGGCACTAGCCGTTTCAGGCCTTTATCAAGACAGTAGCTCTTGAACCATCTCTCTCTCGCTCTGTGATCCTAGCACTAGCATGCTCAGGATTTGGCTTTACCTTGGAGCCAGAGATATACCCGGTGAGGGCTTGCCCGGTGTGAGGCTTTTGAGCGTTTGGGAGCGTTCGGGACGTGAGTGGACGTTGGACAGGAAACTATGCGAATATGAAGCCTCCAACATTCCTGCTTCAGTGAGTGGTTCTTTCCATGGACATCTGACTCTTGGATTCCTCTCAACTTGCCTTCTGATAAAACATTTTGTGAGCAGCAGTTTCCTTCGACAGCTACAAGGTGGCGCTACATTCAGGTGAGAGCACAAGTATGCACAAAATGTTAGGGACTTTTGCCAGATTTATCGGTGGATCTTGCATATTTTTTCAGAGGCTAGATATTGCCTAGAAATGCTTTTTAACATAGAGATGCTGGAGTTACAATGTCTGGTCGGGCCTCAGCCCTTCCATTGTTTGCCCACTGTAACAAATTTATTACCAGCACATGTGTGTTGTGACTCTGCTTTATGAAACTTATCATATATTAGGACAATGTATGTAGCAGAAGGTGCGATTGAGATGTTTGCCCACGTATTTGTTTATTTTTTTATATATGGCTGATTAATCTGTTCGTGAAATTTCCATTTTGTGACATGTTGCATTACAATATATCCTGCTTGCAGAATATATAAGTATTTTCAGTGCGTTGGCCGGGAATCGAACCCGGGTCAACTGCTTGGGAAGCAGCTATGCTCACCACTATACCACCAACGCCCTCTGATGTGTTAGCTCTCGGTTCTAAATATTACGTTGCAGAAATCAATGACTATCTTGCACCAGCTTCAATGGTGCATTTGGTTTAGATACCAACATGAGAAGCAGTAGAACGTTTTTTGCAGAGGGTAAGGAACTGGGGATTGAAACCAAGGACAAAGTTGTGCAGAAGAGAAGAAATGAAAAGCAACAGTACAAATAGTAGAAATGAGCATATATAGGCAGCATGGGAAGCAAAGCAGGGAAGAGAAAGAGAACATTCCATGAAATGCCCAGGAGATAGATAAGAGCAGAACAAAAAGGGAAGAATGAAATTCAAAGCATGCCCAGAAAGTTGTGTGAAGCTCCCACCAGTCAGTCATTTATGGTTATAATTGTGTGTCTTTACTTTCAAAGTACAGGGTTGTACCTTTCACGATCACTCTTGTATTACACAGACACGAATAGTTGAGAAGTCTTTTCTCACATAGCTGGCACAAGCTTGCACTTTTCCTTTCTGGCTATGTGGAAATGACAGCTTGGTCCTTGGAAGGAAAATCAAGCAAAATTAGCAGAGGATGGTTTCGATCCATCGACCTCTGGGTTATGGGCCCAGCACGCTTCCGCTGCGCCACTCTGCTCCTTTGTGAAAGTGTTCTCTTTATGCAGATGAGGAGGCATTCAGAGAAGTGACGTGGGATTGGTCGGGCTCTCACCTCATTTGCCTAAGTATATCGCAAGGCATGCTGGGTGCAGAAAATCTTTATCTTCCCCTCTCACAATCAGTCACAACTGAAAGTCCAGACCCTCTTAGGCACTAGCCGTTTCAGGCCTTTAACAAGACAACAGCTCTCTGACGCTCTCTGTCTCTCTCTCTCTCTGTGATCCTAGTGCTTGCATGCTCAGTATTTGGCTTTTCCTGGGAGCCAGAGATCTACCCGGTGAGGGCTTGCCGGTATAAGGCTTTAGAGCGTTTGGGAGCGTTCGGTACATGAGAGGACGTTGGACTGGAAGCTATGCAAATTTGAAGCATCCAAACTTCCTGCTGCAGTCGGAGGCTCTTTCCATGGACATCTGCCTTTTGGATTCCTCTAAACTTGCCCTCTGATGAAACATTTTGTGAGCTGCAGTTACCTCCGACGGCTACAAGGTGGTGCTACATTCAGGTGAGGGCACAAGTATGCACAAAATGTTGGGGACTTTTGCCAGATTTATTGCTGGACCTTGCATATTTTTTTCAGAGGCTAAATATTGCCTAGGAAATGCTTTTTAACATAGAGATGCTGGAGTTAAAATGTCTGGTCGGGCCTCAGCCCTTTCATTGTCTGCCCACTGTAACATATGTTTTTTACCAGTACATGTGAGTGGTGACTCTGCTTTATGAAACTTATCATATATTAGGACAATGAATATAGCAGAAGGGGCGATCGAAATGCTTGCCTACATATTTGTTTATTTTTTATATAATGGCTGATTAACCTCTTAATTATATTACCATTTTGTGAAATGTTGCTTTAAAATATATCCTGCTTGCAGAATATATAAGTATTTGTACTGCGTTGGCCGGGAATCGAACCCGGGTCAACTGCTTGGAAGGCAGCTATGCTCACCACTATACCACCAACGCCCTCTGATCTTTGTGCTCTCGGTTCTAAACATTAGGACCCTGAGTTCAATGACTATCATGCACCAGCTTCAATGGTGCATTTGGTTTAGATACCAACATGAAAAGCAATAGAAAGTTTTTGTAGAGGGTAAGGAACTGGGATTGAAACCAAGGACAAAGCTGTGCAGAAGAGAAGAATGGAAAGCAGCAATACAAATAATAGATATGAACACATAGAGGCAGCATGGGAAGCAAAGCAGGGAAGAGAAATAGAGAACATTCCATGAAATGCCCAGGAGATAGATAAGAGCAGAACAAAAAAGGGAAGAATGAAATTCAAAGCCTCCACATAAAAGTGTTTGAAGGTCCCACCAGTCATTCATGCTTATTATTGTGTGCCTTTACTTTCAAAGTACAGTGTGGAGCTTTTGACGATCCCTCTCTTGTATTTCAGCAGACACAGATAGTTGAGAAGTCTTTTCTCACATAGCTGGCACAAGCTTGCGCTTTTCCTTGCTGGTAGCGTGGAAATGACAGCTTGGTCCTTGGAAGTAAAATCAAGCAAAATTAGCAGAGGATGGTTTCGATCCATCGACCTCTGGGTTATGGGCCCAGCACGCTTCCGCTGCGCCACTCTGCTCCGTTGTGAAAGTGTTCTTTTTATGCAGATAAGGAGCATTAGGCAGAGTAGCATGGGATTGGTCTGGCTCTCACCTCATTTGCATAAGTATATCCCAAGGCATGCTGGGTGCAGAAAAACTTCATCTTCCCCTCTCACAATCAGTCATAACTGAAAGTCAGACACTCTTAGGCACTAGCCGTTTCAGGCCTTTATCAAGACAGTAGCTCTTGAACCATCTCTCTCTCGCTCTGTGATCCTAGCACTAGCATGCTCAGGATTTGGCTTTACCTTGGAGCCAGAGATATACCCGGTGAGGGCTTGCCCGGTGTGAGGCTTTTGAGCGTTTGGGAGCGTTCGGGACGTGAGTGGACGTTGGACAGGAAACTATGCGAATATGAAGCCTCCAACATTCCTGCTTCAGTGAGTGGTTCTTTCCATGGACATCTGACTCTTGGATTCCTCTCAACTTGCCTTCTGATAAAACATTTTGTGAGCAGCAGTTTCCTTCGACAGCTACAAGGTGGCGCTACATTCAGGTGAGAGCACAAGTATGCACAAAATGTTAGGGACTTTTGCCAGATTTATCGGTGGATCTTGCATATTTTTTCAGAGGCTAGATATTGCCTAGAAATGCTTTTTAACATAGAGATGCTGGAGTTACAATGTCTGGTCGGGCCTCAGCCCTTCCATTGTTTGCCCACTGTAACAAATTTATTACCAGCACATGTGTGTTGTGACTCTGCTTTATGAAACTTATCATATATTAGGACAATGTATGTAGCAGAAGGTGCGATTGAGATGTTTGCCCACGTATTTGTTTATTTTTTTATATATGGCTGATTAATCTGTTCGTGAAATTTCCATTTCGTGACATGTTGCATTACAATATATCCTGCTTGCAGAATATATAAGTATTTTCAGTGCGTTGGCCGGGAATCGAACCCGGGTCAACTGCTTGGGAAGCAGCTATGCTCACCACTATACCACCAACGCCCTCTGATGTGTTAGCTCTCGGTTCTAAATATTACGTTGCAGAAATCAATGACTATCTTGCACCAGCTTCAATGGTGCATTTGGTTTAGATACCAACATGAGAAGCAGTAGAACGTTTTTTGCAGAGGGTAAGGAACTGGGGATTGAAACCAAGGACAAAGTTGTGCAGAAGAGAAGAAATGAAAAGCAACAGTACAAATAGTAGAAATGAGCATATATAGGCAGCATGGGAAGCAAAGCAGGGAAGAGAAAGAGAACATTCCATGAAATGCCCAGGAGATATATAAGAGCAGAACAAAAAGGGAAGAATGAAATTCAAAGCATGCCCAGAAAGTTGTGTGAAGCTCCCACCAGTCAGTCATTTATGGTTATAATTGTGTGTCTTTACTTTCAAAGTACAGGGTTGTACCTTTCACGATCACTCTTGTATTACACAGACACGAATAGTTGAGAAGTCTTTTCTCACATAGCTGGCACAAGCTTGCACTTTTCCTTTCTGGCTATGTGGAAATGACAGCTTGGTCCTTGGAAGGAAAATCAAGCAAAATTAGCAGAGGATGGTTTCGATCCATCGACCTCTGGGTTATGGGCCCAGCACGCTTCCGCTGCGCCACTCTGCTCCTTTGTGAAAGTGTTCTCTTTATGCAGATGAGGAGGCATTCAGAGAAGTGACGTGGGATTGGTCGGGCTCTCACCTCATTTGCCTAAGTATATCGCAAGGCATGCTGGGTGCAGAAAATCTTTATCTTCCCCTCTCACAATCAGTCACAACTGAAAGTCCAGACCCTCTTAGGCACTAGCCGTTTCAGGCCTTTAACAAGACAACAGCTCTCCGACGCTCTCTGTCTCTCTCTCTCTCTGTGATCCTAGTGCTTGCATGCTCAGTATTTGGCTTTTCCTGGGAGCCAGAGATCTACCCGGTGAGGGCTTGCCGGTATAAGGCTTTAGAGCGTTTGGGAGCGTTCGGTACATGAGAGGACGTTGGACTGGAAGCTATGCAAATTTGAAGCATCCAAACTTCCTGCTGCAGTCGGAGGCTCTTTCCATGGACATCTGCCTTTTGGATTCCTCTAAACTTGCCCTCTGATGAAACATTTTGTGAGCTGCAGTTACCTCCGACGGCTACAAGGTGGTGCTACATTCAGGTGAGGGCACAAGTATGCACAAAATGTTGGGGACTTTTGCCAGATTTATTGCTGGATCTTGCATATTTTTTTCAGAGGCTAAATATTGCCTAGGAAATGCTTTTTAACATAGAGATGCTGGAGTTAAAATGTCTGGTTGGGCCTCAGCCCTTTCATTGTCTGCCCACTGTAACATATTTTTTTACCAGTACATGTGAGTGGTGACTCTGCTTTATGAAACTTATCATATATTAGGACAATGAATATAGCAGAAGGGGCGATCGAAATGCTTGCCTACATATTTGTTTATTTTTTATATAATGGCTGATTAACCTCTTAATTATATTACCATTTTGTGAAATGTTGCTTTAAAATATATCCTGCTTGCAGAATATATAAGTATTTGTACTGCGTTGGCCGGGAATCGAACCCGGGTCAACTGCTTGGAAGGCAGCTATGCTCACCACTATACCACCAACGCCCTCTGATCTTTGCGCTCTCGGTTCTAAACATTAGGACCCTGAGTTCAATGACTATCATGCACCAGCTTCAATGGTGCATTTGGTTTAGATACCAACATGAAAAGCAATAGAAAGTTTTTGTAGAGGGTAAGGAACTGGGATTGAAACCAAGGACAAAGCTGTGCAGAAGAGAAGAATGGAAAGCAGCAATACAAATAATAGATATGAACACATAGAGGCAGCATGGGAAGCAAAGCAGGGAAGAGAAATAGAGAACATTCCATGAAATGCCCAGGAGATAGATAAGAGCAGAACAAAAAAGGGAAGAATGAAATTCAAAGCCTCCACATAAAAGTGTTTGAAGGTCCCACCAGTCATTCATGCTTATTATTGTGTGCCTTTACTTTCAAAGTACAGTGTGGAGCCTTTGACGATCCCTCTCTTGTATTTCAGCAGACACAGATAGTTGAGAAGTCTTTTCTCACATAGCTGGCACAAGCTTGCGCTTTTCCTTGCTGGTAGCGTGGAAATGACAGCTTGGTCCTTGGAAGTAAAATCAAGCAAAATTAGCAGAGGATGGTTTCGCTCCATCGACCTCTGGGTTATGGGCCCAGCACGCTTCCGCTGCGCCACTCTGCTCCGTTGTGAAAGTGTTCTTTTTATGCAGATAAGGAGCATTAGGCAGAGTAGCATGGGATTGGTCTGGCTCTCACCTCATTTGCATAAGTATATCCCAAGGCATGCTGGGTGCAGAAAAACTTCATCTTCCCCTCTCACCATCAGTCATAACTGAAAGTCAGACACTCTTAGGCACTAGCCGTTTCAGGCCTTTATCAAGACAGTAGCTCTTGAACCATCTCTCTCTCGCTCTGTGATCCTAGCACTAGCATGCTCAGGATTTGGCTTTACCTTGGAGCTAGAGATATACCCGGTGAGGGCTTGCCCGTGTGAGGCTTTTGAGCGTTTGGGAGCGTTGTGGACGTTGGACAGGAAACTATGCGAATATGAAGCCTCCAACATTCCTGCTTCAGTGAGTGGTTCTTTCCATGGACATCTGACTCTTGGATTCCTCTCAACTTGCCTTCTGATAAAACATTTTGTGAGCAGCAGTTTCCTTCGACAGCTACAAGGTGGCGCTACATTCAGGTGAGAGCACAAGTATGCACAAAATGTTAGGGACTTTTGCCAGATTTATCGGTGGATCTTGCATATTTTTTTCAGAGGCTAGATATTGCCTAGAAATGCTTTTTAACATAGAGATGCTGGAGTTACAATGTCTGGTCGGGCCTCAGCCCTTCCATTGTTTGCCCACTGTAACAAATTTATTACCAGCACATGTGTGTTGTGACTCTGCTTTATGAAACTTATCATATATTAGGACAATGTATGTAGCAGAAGGTGCGATTGAGATGTTTGCCCACGTATTTGTTTATTTTTTTATATATGGCTGATTAATCTGTTCGTGAAATTTCCATTTTGTGACATGTTGCATTACAATATATCCTGCTTGCAGAATATATAAGTATTTTCAGTGCGTTGGCCGGGAATCGAACCCGGGTCAACTGCTTGGGAAGCAGCTATGCTCACCACTATACCACCAACGCCCTCTGATGTGTTAGCTCTCGGTTCTAAATATTACGTTGCAGAAATCAATGACTATCTTGCACCAGCTTCAATGGTGCATTTGGTTTAGATACCAACATGAGAAGCAGTAGAACGTTTTTTGCAGAGGGTAAGGAACTGGGGATTGAAACCAAGGACAAAGTTGTGCAGAAGAGAAGAAATGAAAAGCAACAGTACAAATAGTAGAAATGAGCATATATAGGCAGCATGGGAAGCAAAGCAGGGAAGAGAAAGAGAACATTCCATGAAATGCCCAGGAGATAGATAAGAGCAGAACAAAAAGGGAAGAATGAAATTCAAAGCATGCCCAGAAAGTTGTGTGAAGCTCCCACCAGTCATTTATGGTTATAATTGTGTGTCTTTACTTTCAAAGTACAGGGTTGTACCTTTCACGATCACTCTTGTATTACACAGACACGAATAGTTGAGAAGTCTTTTCTCACATAGCTGGTACAAGCTTGCACTTTTCCTTTCTGGCTATGTGGAAATGACAGCTTGGTCCTTGGAAGGAAAATCAAGCAAAATTAGCAGAGGATGGTTTCGATCCATCGACCTCTGGGTTATGGGCCCAGCACGCTTCCGCTGCGCCACTCTGCTCCTTTGTGAAAGTGTTCTGTTTATGCAGATGAGGAGGCATTCAGAGAAGTGACGTGGGATTGGTCGGGCTCTCACCTCATTTGCCTAAGTATATCGCAAGGCATGCTGGGTGCAGAAAATCTTTATCTTCCCCTCTCACAATCAGTCACAACTGAAAGTCCAGACCCTCTTATTCACTAGCCGTTTCAGGCCTTTAACAAGACAACAGCTCTCCGACGCTCTCTGTCTCTCTCTCTCTCTGTGATCCTAGTGCTTGCATGCTCAGTATTTGGCTTTACCTGGGAGCCAGAGATCTACCCGGTGAGGGCTTGCCGGTATAAGGCTTTAGAGCGTTTGGGAGCGTTCGGTACATGAGAGGACGTTGGACTGGAAGCTATGCAAATTTGAAGCATCCAAACTTCCTGCTGCAGTCGGAGGCTCTTTCCATGGACATCTGCCTTTTGGATTCCTCTAAACTTGCCCTCTGATGAAACATTTTGTGAGCTGCAGTTACCTCCGACGGCTACAAGGTGGTGCTACATTCAGGTGAGGGCACAAGTATGCACAAAATGTTGGGGACTTTTGCCAGATTTATTGCTGGATCTTGCATATTTTTTTCAGAGGCTAAATATTGCCTAGGAAATGCTTTTTAACATAGAGATGCTGGAGTTAAAATGTCTGGTCGGGCCTCAGCCCTTTCATTGTCTGCCCACTGTAACATATTTTTTTACCAGTACATGTGAGTGGTGACTCTGCTTTATGAAACTTATCATATATTAGGACAATGAATATAGCAGAAGGGGCGATCGAAATGCTTGCCTACATATTTGTTTATTTTTTATATAATGGCTGATTAACCTCTTAATTATATTACCATTTTGTGAAATGTTGCTTTAAAATATATCCTGCTTGCAGAATATATAAGTATTTGTACTGCGTTGGCCGGGAATCGAACCCGGGTCAACTGCTTGGAAGGCAGCTATGCTCACCACTATACCACCAACGCCCTCTGATCTTTGCGCTCTCGGTTCTAAACATTAGGACCCTGAGTTCAATGACTATCATGCACCAGCTTCAATGGTGCATTTGGTTTAGATACCAACATGAAAAGCAATAGAAAGTTTTTGTAGAGGGTAAGGAAATGGGATTGAAACCAAGGACAAAGCTGTGCAGAAGAGAAGAATGGAAAGCAGCAATACAAATAATAGATATGAACACATAGAGGCAGCATGGGAAGCAAAGCAGGGAAGAGAAATAGAGAACATTCCATGAAATGCCCAGGAGATAGATAAGAGCAGAACAAAAAAGGGAAGAATGAAATTCAAAGCCTCCACATAAAAGTGTTTGAAGGTCCCACCAGTCATTCATGCTTATTATTGTGTGCCTTTACTTTCAAAGTACAGTGTGGAGCTTTTGACGATCCCTCTCTTGTATTTCAGCAGACACAGATAGTTGAGAAGTCTTTTCTCACATAGCTGGCACAAGCTTGCGCTTTTCCTTGCTGGTAGCGTGGAAATGACAGCTTGGTCCTTGGAAGTAAAATCAAGCAAAATTAGCAGAGGATGGTTTCGATCCATCGACCTCTGGGTTATGGGCCCAGCACGCTTCCGCTGCGCCACTCTGCTCCGTTGTGAAAGTGTTCTTTTTATGCAGATAAGGAGCATTAGGCAGAGTAGCATGGGATTGGTCTGGCTCTCACCTCATTTGCATAAGTATATCCCAAGGCATGCTGGGTGCAGAAAAACTTCATCTTCCCCTCTCACAATCAGTAATAACTGAAAGTCAGACACTCTTAGGCACTAGCCGTTTCAGGCCTTTATCAAGACAGTAGCTCTTGAACCATCTCTCTCTCGCTCTGTGATCCTAGCACTAGCATGCTCAGGATTTGGCTTTACCTTGGAGCCAGAGATATACCCGGTGAGGGCTTGCCCGGTGTGAGGCTTTTGAGCGTTTGGGAGCGTTGTGGACGTTGGACAGGAAACTATGCGAATATGAAGCCTCCAACATTCCTGCTTCAGTGAGTGGTTCTTTCCATGGACATCTGACTCTTGGATTCCTCTCAACTTGCCTTCTGATAAAACATTTTGTGAGCAGCAGTTTCCTTCGACAGCTACAAGGTGGCGCTACATTCAGGTGAGAGCACAAGTATGCACAAAATGTTAGGGACTTTTGCCAGATTTATCGGTGGATCTTGCATATTTTTTCAGAGGCTAGATATTGCCTAGAAATGCTTTTTAACATAGAGATGCTGGAGTTACAATGTCTGGTCGGGCCTCAGCCCTTCCATTGTTTGCCCACTGTAACAAATTTATTACCAGCACATGTGTGTTGTGACTCTGCTTTATGAAACTTATCATATATTAGGACAATGTATGTAGCAGAAGGTGCGATTGAGATGTTTGCCCACGTATTTGTTTATTTTTTTATATATGGCTGATTAATCTGTTCGTGAAATTTCCATTTTGTGACATGTTGCATTACAATATATCCTGCTTGCAGAATATATAAGTATTTTCAGTGCGTTGGCCGGGAATCGAACCCGGGTCAACTGCTTGGGAAGCAGCTATGCTCACCACTATACCACCAACGCCCTCTGATGTGTTAGCTCTCGGTTCTAAATATTACGTTGCAGAAATCAATGACTATCTTGCACCAGCTTCAATGGTGCATTTGGTTTAGATACCAACATGAGAAGCAGTAGAACGTTTTTTGCAGAGGGTAAGGAACTGGGGATTGAAACCAAGGACAAAGTTGTGCAGAAGAGAAGAAATGAAAAGCAACAGTACAAATAGTAGAAATGAGCATATATAGGCAGCATGGGAAGCAAAGCAGGGAAGAGAAAGAGAACATTCCATGAAATGCCCAGGAGATAGATAAGAGCAGAACAAAAAGGGAAGAATGAAATTCAAAGCATGCCCAGAAAGTTGTGTGAAGCTCCCACCAGTCAGTCATTTATGGTTATAATTGTGTGTCTTTACTTTCAAAGTACAGGGTTGTACCTTTCACGATCACTCTTGTATTACACAGACACGAATAGTTGAGAAGTCTTTTCTCACATAGCTGGCACAAGCTTGCACTTTTCCTTTCTGGCTATGTGGAAATGACAGCTTGGTCCTTGGAAGGAAAATCAAGCAAAATTAGCAGAGGATGGTTTCGATCCATCGACCTCTGGGTTATGGGCCCAGCACGCTTCCGCTGCGCCACTCTGCTCCTTTGTGAAAGTGTTCTCTTTATGCAGATGAGGAGGCATTCAGAGAAGTGACGTGGGATTGGTCGGGCTCTCACCTCATTTGCCTAAGTATATCGCAAGGCATGCTGGGTGCAGAAAATCTTTATCTTCCCCTCTCACAATCAGTCACAACTGAAAGTCCAGACCCTCTTAGGCACTAGCCGTTTCAGGCCTTTAACAAGACAACAGCTCTCTGACGCTCTCTGTCTCTCTCTCTCTCTGTGATCCTAGTGCTTGCATGCTCAGTATTTGGCTTTTCCTGGGAGCCAGAGATCTACCCGGTGAGGGCTTGCCGGTATAAGGCTTTAGAGCGTTTGGGAGCGTTCGGTACATGAGAGGACGTTGGACTGGAAGCTATGCAAATTTGAAGCATCCAAACTTCCTGCTGCAGTCGGAGGCTCTTTCCATGGACATCTGCCTTTTGGATTCCTCTAAACTTGCCCTCTGATGAAACATTTTGTGAGCTGCAGTTACCTCCGACGGCTACAAGGTGGTGCTACATTCAGGTGAGGGCACAAGTATGCACAAAATGTTGGGGACTTTTGCCAGATTTATTGCTGGACCTTGCATATTTTTTTCAGAGGCTAAATATTGCCTAGGAAATGCTTTTTAACATAGAGATGCTGGAGTTAAAATGTCTGGTCGGGCCTCAGCCCTTTCATTGTCTGCCCACTGTAACATATTTTTTTACCAGTACATGTGAGTGGTGACTCTGCTTTATGAAACTTATCATATATTAGGACAATGAATATAGCAGAAGGGGCGATCGAAATGCTTGCCTACATATTTGTTTATTTTTTATATAATGGCTGATTAACCTCTTAATTATATTACCATTTTGTGAAATGTTGCTTTAAAATATATCCTGCTTGCAGAATATATAAGTATTTGTACTGCGTTGGCCGGGAATCGAACCCGGGTCAACTGCTTGGAAGGCAGCTATGCTCACCACTATACCACCAACGCCCTCTGATCTTTGTGCTCTCGGTTCTAAACATTAGGACCCTGAGTTCAATGACTATCATGCACCAGCTTCAATGGTGCATTTGGTTTAGATACCAACATGAAAAGCAATAGAAAGTTTTTGTAGAGGGTAAGGAACTGGGATTGAAACCAAGGACAAAGCTGTGCAGAAGAGAAGAATGGAAAGCAGCAATACAAATAATAGATATGAACACATAGAGGCAGCATGGGAAGCAAAGCAGGGAAGAGAAATAGAGAACATTCCATGAAATGCCCAGGAGATAGATAAGAGCAGAACAAAAAAGGGAAGAATGAAATTCAAAGCCTCCACATAAAAGTGTTTGAAGGTCCCACCAGTCATTCATGCTTATTATTGTGTGCCTTTACTTTCAAAGTACAGTGTGGAGCTTTTGACGATCCCTCTCTTGTATTTCAGCAGACACAGATAGTTGAGAAGTCTTTTCTCACATAGCTGGCACAAGCTTGCGCTTTTCCTTGCTGGTAGCGTGGAAATGACAGCTTGGTCCTTGGAAGTAAAATCAAGCAAAATTAGCAGAGGATGGTTTCGATCCATCGACCTCTGGGTTATGGGCCCAGCACGCTTCCGCTGCGCCACTCTGCTCCGTTGTGAAAGTGTTCTTTTTATGCAGATAAGGAGCATTAGGCAGAGTAGCATGGGATTGGTCTGGCTCTCACCTCATTTGCATAAGTATATCCCAAGGCATGCTGGGTGCAGAAAAACTTCATCTTCCCCTCTCACAATCAGTCATAACTGAAAGTCAGACACTCTTAGGCACTAGCCGTTTCAGGCCTTTATCAAGACAGTAGCTCTTGAACCATCTCTCTCTCGCTCTGTGATCCTAGCACTAGCATGCTCAGGATTTGGCTTTACCTTGGAGCCAGAGATATACCCGGTGAGGGCTTGCCCGGTGTGAGGCTTTTGAGCGTTTGGGAGCGTTCGGGACGTGAGTGGACGTTGGACAGGAAACTATGCGAATATGAAGCCTCCAACATTCCTGCTTCAGTGAGTGGTTCTTTCCATGGACATCTGACTCTTGGATTCCTCTCAACTTGCCTTCTGATAAAACATTTTGTGAGCAGCAGTTTCCTTCGACAGCTACAAGGTGGCGCTACATTCAGGTGAGAGCACAAGTATGCACAAAATGTTAGGGACTTTTGCCAGATTTATCGGTGGATCTTGCATATTTTTTCAGAGGCTAGATATTGCCTAGAAATGCTTTTTAACATAGAGATGCTGGAGTTACAATGTCTGGTCGGGCCTCAGCCCTTCCATTGTTTGCCCACTGTAACAAATTTATTACCAGCACATGTGTGTTGTGACTCTGCTTTATGAAACTTATCATATATTAGGACAATGTATGTAGCAGAAGGTGCGATTGAGATGTTTGCCCACGTATTTGTTTATTTTTTTATATATGGCTGATTAATCTGTTCGTGAAATTTCCATTTTGTGACATGTTGCATTACAATATATCCTGCTTGCAGAATATATAAGTATTTTCAGTGCGTTGGCCGGGAATCGAACCCGGGTCAACTGCTTGGGAAGCAGCTATGCTCACCACTATACCACCAACGCCCTCTGATGTGTTAGCTCTCGGTTCTAAATATTACGTTGCAGAAATCAATGACTATCTTGCACCAGCTTCAATGGTGCATTTGGTTTAGATACCAACATGAGAAGCAGTAGAACGTTTTTTGCAGAGGGTAAGGAACTGGGGATTGAAACCAAGGACAAAGTTGTGCAGAAGAGAAGAAATGAAAAGCAACAGTACAAATAGTAGAAATGAGCATATATAGGCAGCATGGGAAGCAAAGCAGGGAAGAGAAAGAGAACATTCCATGAAATGCCCAGGAGATATATAAGAGCAGAACAAAAAGGGAAGAATGAAATTCAAAGCATGCCCAGAAAGTTGTGTGAAGCTCCCACCAGTCAGTCATTTATGGTTATAATTGTGTGTCTTTACTTTCAAAGTACAGGGTTGTACCTTTCACGATCACTCTTGTATTACACAGACACGAATAGTTGAGAAGTCTTTTCTCACATAGCTGGCACAAGCTTGCACTTTTCCTTTCTGGCTATGTGGAAATGACAGCTTGGTCCTTGGAAGGAAAATCAAGCAAAATTAGCAGAGGATGGTTTCGATCCATCGACCTCTGGGTTATGGGCCCAGCACGCTTCCGCTGCGCCACTCTGCTCCTTTGTGAAAGTGTTCTCTTTATGCAGATGAGGAGGCATTCAGAGAAGTGACGTGGGATTGGTCGGGCTCTCACCTCATTTGCCTAAGTATATCGCAAGGCATGCTGGGTGCAGAAAATCTTTATCTTCCCCTCTCACAATCAGTCACAACTGAAAGTCCAGACCCTCTTAGGCACTAGCCGTTTCAGGCCTTTAACAAGACAACAGCTCTCCGACGCTCTCTGTCTTTCTCTCTCTCTGTGATCCTAGTGCTTGCATGCTCAGTATTTTGCTTTTCCTGGGAGCCAGAGATCTACCCGGTGAGGGCTTGCCGGTATAAGGCTTTAGAGCGTTTGGGAGCGTTCGGTACATGAGAGGACGTTGGACTGGAAGCTATGCAAATTTGAAGCATCCAAACTTCCTGCTGCAGTCGGAGGCTCTTTCCATGGACATCTGCCTTTTGGATTCCTCTAAACTTGCCCTCTGATGAAACATTTTGTGAGCTGCAGTTACCTCCGACGGCTACAAGGTGGTGCTACATTCAGGTGAGGGCACAAGTATGCACAAAATGTTGGGGACTTTTGCCAGATTTATTGCTGGACCTTGCATATTTTTTTCAGAGGCTAAATATTGCCTAGGAAATGCTTTTTAACATAGAGATGCTGGAGTTAAAATGTCTGGTCGGGCCTCAGCCCTTTCATTGTCTGCCCACTGTAACATATTTTTTTACCAGTACATGTGAGTGGTGACTCTGCTTTATGAAACTTATCATATATTAGGACAATGAATATAGCAGAAGGGGCGATCGAAATGCTTGCCTACATATTTGTTTATTTTTTATATAATGGCTGATTAACCTCTTAATTATATTACCATTTTGTGAAATGTTGCTTTAAAATATATCCTGCTTGCAGAATATATAAGTATTTGTACTGCGTTGGCCGGGAATCGAACCCGGGTTACTGCTTGGAAGGCAGCTATGCTCACCACTATACCACCAACGCCCTCTGATCTTTGTGCTCTCGGTTCTAAACATTAGGACCCTGAGTTCAATGACTATCATGCACCAGCTTCAATGGTGCATTTGGTTTAGATACCAACATGAAAAGCAATAGAAAGTTTTTGTAGAGGGTAAGGAACTGGGATTGAAACCAAGGACAAAGCTGTGCAGAAGAGAAGAATGGAAAGCAGCAATACAAATAATAGATATGAACACATAGAGGCAGCATGGGAAGCAAAGCAGGGAAGAGAAATAGAGAACATTCCATGAAATGCCCAGGAGATAGATAAGAGCAGAACAAAAAAGGGAAGAATGAAATTCAAAGCCTCCACATAAAAGTGTTTGAAGGTCCCACCAGTCATTCATGCTTATTATTGTGTGCCTTTACTTTCAAAGTACAGTGTGGAGCTTTTGACGATCCCTCTCTTGTATTTCAGCAGACACAGATAGTTGAGAAGTCTTTTCTCACATAGCTGGCACAAGCTTGCGCTTTTCCTTGCTGGTAGCGTGGAAATGACAGCTTGGTCCTTGGAAGTAAAATCAAGCAAAATTAGCAGAGGATGGTTTCGATCCATCGACCTCTGGGTTATGGGCCCAGCACGCTTCCGCTGCGCCACTCTGCTCCGTTGTGAAAGTGTTCTTTTTATGCAGATAAGGAGCATTAGGCAGAGTAGCATGGGATTGGTCTGGCTCTCACCTCATTTGCATAAGTATATCCCAAGGCATGCTGGGTGCAGAAAAACTTCATCTTCCCCTCTCACAATCAGTCATAACTGAAAGTCAGACACTCTTAGGCACTAGCCGTTTCAGGCCTTTATCAAGACAGTAGCTCTTGAACCATCTCTCTCTCGCTCTGTGATCCTAGCACTAGCATGCTCAGGATTTGGCTTTACCTTGGAGCCAGAGATATACCCGGTGAGGGCTTGCCCGGTGTGAGGCTTTTGAGCGTTCGGGACGTGAGTGGACGTTGGACAGGAAACTATGCGAATATGAAGCCTCCAACATTCCTGCTTCAGTGAGTGGTTCTTTCCATGGACATCTGACTCTTGGATTCCTCTCAACTTGCCTTCTGATAAAACATTTTGTGAGCAGCAGTTTCCTTCGACAGCTACAAGGTGGCGCTACATTCAGGTGAGAGCACAAGTATGCACAAAATGTTAGGGACTTTTGCCAGATTTATCGGTGGATCTTGCATATTTTTTCAGAGGCTAGATATTGCCTAGAAATGCTTTTTAACATAGAGATGCTGGAGTTACAATGTCTGGTCGGGCCTCAGCCCTTCCATTGTTTGCCCACTGTAACAAATTTATTACCAGCACATGTGTGTTGTGACTCTGCTTTATGAAACTTATCATATATTAGGACAATGTATGTAGCAGAAGGTGCGATTGAGATGTTTGCCCACGTATTTGTTTATTTTTTTATATATGGCTGATTAATCTGTTCGTGAAATTTCCATTTCGTGACATGTTGCATTACAATATATCCTGCTTGCAGAATGTATAAGTATTTTCAGTGCGTTGGCCGGGAATCGAACCCGGGTCAACTGCTTGGGAAGCAGCTATGCTCACCACTATACCACCAACGCCCTCTGATGTGTTAGCTCTCGGTTCTAAATATTACGTTGCAGAAATCAATGACTATCTTGCACCAGCTTCAATGGTGCATTTGGTTTAGATACCAACATGAGAAGCAGTAGAACGTTTTTTGCAGAGGGTAAGGAACTGGGGATTGAAACCAAGGACAAAGTTGTGCAGAAGAGAAGAAATGAAAAGCAACAGTACAAATAGTAGAAATGAGCATATATAGGCAGCATGGGAAGCAAAGCAGGGAAGAGAAAGAGAACATTCCATGAAATGCCCAGGAGATATATAAGAGCAGAACAAAAAGGGAAGAATGAAATTCAAAGCATGCCCAGAAAGTTGTGTGAAGCTCCCACCAGTCAGTCATTTATGGTTATAATTGTGTGTCTTTACTTTCAAAGTACAGGGTTGTACCTTTCACAATCACTCTTGTATTACACAGACACGAATAGTTGAGAAGTCTTTTCTCACATAGCTGGCACAAGCTTGCACTTTTCCTTTCTGGCTATGTGGAAATGACAGCTTGGTCCTTGGAAGGAAAATCAAGCAAAATTAGCAGAGGATGGTTTCGATCCATCGACCTCTGGGTTATGGGCCCAGCACGCTTCCGCTGCGCCACTCTGCTCCTTTGTGAAAGTGTTCTCTTTATGCAGATGAGGAGGCATTCAGAGAAGTGACGTGGGATTGGTCGGGCTCTCACCTCATTTGCCTAAGTATATCGCAAGGCATGCTGGGTGCAGAAAATCTTTATCTTCCCCTCTCACAATCAGTCACAACTGAAAGTCCAGACCCTCTTAGGCACTAGCCGTTTCAGGCCTTTAACAAGACAACAGCTCTCCGACGCTCTCTGTCTCTCTCTCTCTCTGTGATCCTAGTGCTTGCATGCTCAGTATTTGGCTTTTCCTGGGAGCCAGAGATCTACCCGGTGAGGGCTTGCCGGTATAAGGCTTTAGAGCGTTTGGGAGCGTTCGGTACATGAGAGGACGTTGGACTGGAAGCTATGCAAATTTGAAGCATCCAAACTTCCTGCTGCAGTCGGAGGCTCTTTCCATGGACATCTGCCTTTTGGATTCCTCTAAACTTGCCCTCTGATGAAACATTTTGTGAGCTGCAGTTACCTCCGACGGCTACAAGGTGGTGCTACATTCAGGTGAGGGCACAAGTATGCACAAAATGTTGGGGACTTTTGCCAGATTTATTGCTGGATCTTGCATATTTTTTTCAGAGGCTAAATATTGCCTAGGAAATGCTTTTTAACATAGAGATGCTGGAGTTAAAATGTCTGGTTGGGCCTCAGCCCTTTCATTGTCTGCCCACTGTAACATATTTTTTTACCAGTACATGTGAGTGGTGACTCTGCTTTATGAAACTTATCATATATTAGGACAATGAATATAGCAGAAGGGGCGATCGAAATGCTTGCCTACATATTTGTTTATTTTTTATATAATGGCTGATTAACCTCTTAATTATATTACCATTTTGTGAAATGTTGCTTTAAAATATATCCTGCTTGCAGAATATATAAGTATTTGTACTGCGTTGGCCGGGAATCGAACCCGGGTCAACTGCTTGGAAGGCAGCTATGCTCACCACTATACCACCAACGCCCTCTGATCTTTGCGCTCTCGGTTCTAAACATTAGGACCCTGAGTTCAATGACTATCATGCACCAGCTTCAATGGTGCATTTGGTTTAGATACCAACATGAAAAGCAATAGAAAGTTTTTGTAGAGGGTAAGGAACTGGGATTGAAACCAAGGACAAAGCTGTGCAGAAGAGAAGAATGGAAAGCAGCAATACAAATAATAGATATGAACACATAGAGGCAGCATGGGAAGCAAAGCAGGGAAGAGAAATAGAGAACATTCCATGAAATGCCCAGGAGATAGATAAGAGCAGAACAAAAAAGGGAAGAATGAAATTCAAAGCCTCCACATAAAAGTGTTTGAAGGTCCCACCAGTCATTCATGCTTATTATTGTGTGCCTTTACTTTCAAAGTACAGTGTGGAGCCTTTGACGATCCCTCTCTTGTATTTCAGCAGACACAGATAGTTGAGAAGTCTTTTCTCACATAGCTGGCACAAGCTTGCGCTTTTCCTTGCTGGTAGCGTGGAAATGACAGCTTGGTCCTTGGAAGTAAAATCAAGCAAAATTAGCAGAGGATGGTTTCGCTCCATCGACCTCTGGGTTATGGGCCCAGCACGCTTCCGCTGCGCCACTCTGCTCCGTTGTGAAAGTGTTCTTTTTATGCAGATAAGGAGCATTAGGCAGAGTAGCATGGGATTGGTCTGGCTCTCACCTCATTTGCATAAGTATATCCCAAGGCATGCTGGGTGCAGAAAAACTTCATCTTCCCCTCTCACCATCAGTCATAACTGAAAGTCAGACACTCTTAGGCACTAGCCGTTTCAGGCCTTTATCAAGACAGTAGCTCTTGAACCATCTCTCTCTCGCTCTGTGATCCTAGCACTAGCATGCTCAGGATTTGGCTTTACCTTGGAGCTAGAGATATACCCGGTGAGGGCTTGCCCGTGTGAGGCTTTTGAGCGTTTGGGAGCGTTGTGGACGTTGGACAGGAAACTATGCGAATATGAAGCCTCCAACATTCCTGCTTCAGTGAGTGGTTCTTTCCATGGACATCTGACTCTTGGATTCCTCTCAACTTGCCTTCTGATAAAACATTTTGTGAGCAGCAGTTTCCTTCGACAGCTACAAGGTGGCGCTACATTCAGGTGAGAGCACAAGTATGCACAAAATGTTAGGGACTTTTGCCAGATTTATCGGTGGATCTTGCATATTTTTTTCAGAGGCTAGATATTGCCTAGAAATGCTTTTTAACATAGAGATGCTGGAGTTACAATGTCTGGTCGGGCCTCAGCCCTTCCATTGTTTGCCCACTGTAACAAATTTATTACCAGCACATGTGTGTTGTGACTCTGCTTTATGAAACTTATCATATATTAGGACAATGTATGTAGCAGAAGGTGCGATTGAGATGTTTGCCCACGTATTTGTTTATTTTTTTATATATGGCTGATTAATCTGTTCGTGAAATTTCCATTTTGTGACATGTTGCATTACAATATATCCTGCTTGCAGAATATATAAGTATTTTCAGTGCGTTGGCCGGGAATCGAACCCGGGTCAACTGCTTGGGAAGCAGCTATGCTCACCACTATACCACCAACGCCCTCTGATGTGTTAGCTCTCGGTTCTAAATATTACGTTGCAGAAATCAATGACTATCTTGCACCAGCTTCAATGGTGCATTTGGTTTAGATACCAACATGAGAAGCAGTAGAACGTTTTTTGCAGAGGGTAAGGAACTGGGGATTGAAACCAAGGACAAAGTTGTGCAGAAGAGAAGAAATGAAAAGCAACAGTACAAATAGTAGAAATGAGCATATATAGGCAGCATGGGAAGCAAAGCAGGGAAGAGAAAGAGAACATTCCATGAAATGCCCAGGAGATAGATAAGAGCAGAACAAAAAGGGAAGAATGAAATTCAAAGCATGCCCAGAAAGTTGTGTGAAGCTCCCACCAGTCAGTCATTTATGGTTATAATTGTGTGTCTTTACTTTCAAAGTACAGGGTTGTACCTTTCACGATCACTCTTGTATTACACAGACACGAATAGTTGAGAAGTCTTTTCTCACATAGCTGGCACAAGCTTGCACTTTTCCTTTCTGGCTATGTGGAAATGACAGCTTGGTCCTTGGAAGGAAAATCAAGCAAAATTAGCAGAGGATGGTTTCGATCCATCGACCTCTGGGTTATGGGCCCAGCAGGCTTCCGCTGCGCCACTCTGCTCCTTTGTGAAAGTGTTCTCTTTATGCAGATGAGGAGGCATTCAGAGAAGTGACGTGGGATTGGTCGGGCTCTCACCTCATTTGCCTAA
Source organism: Lissotriton vulgaris (assembly GCF_964263255.1). Taxonomy (NCBI): domain Eukaryota; kingdom Metazoa; phylum Chordata; class Amphibia; order Caudata; family Salamandridae; genus Lissotriton; species Lissotriton vulgaris. The sequence goes on from NC_141697.1 coordinate 540,649,815, forward strand.
GTATATCGCAAGGCATGCTGGGTGCAGAAAATCTTTATCTTCCCCTCTCACAATCAGTCACAACTGAAAGTCCAGACCCTCTTAGGCACTAGCCGTTTCAGGCCTTTAACAAGACAACAGCTCTCCGACGCTCTCTGTCTCTCTCTCTCTCTGTGATCCTAGTGCTTGCATGCTCAGTATTTGGCTTTTCCTGGGAGCCAGAGATCTACCCGGCGAGGGCTTGCCGGTATAAGGCTTTAGAGCGTTTGGGAGCGTTCGGTACATGAGAGGACGTTGGACTGGAAGCTATGCAAATTTGAAGCATCCAAACTTCCTGCTGCAGTCGGAGGCTCTTTCCATGGACATCTGCCTTTTGGATTCCTCTAAACTTGCCCTCTGATGAAACATTTTGTGAGCTGCAGTTACCTCCGACGGCTACAAGGTGGTGCTACATTCAGGTGAGGGCACAAGTATGCACAAAATGTTGGGGACTTTTGCCAGATTTATTGCTGGACCTTGCATATTTTTTTCAGAGGCTAAATATTGCCTAGGAAATGCTTTTTAACATAGAGATGCTGGAGTTAAAATGTCTGGTCGGGCCTCAGCCCTTTCATTGTCTGCCCACTGTAACATATTTTTTTACCAGTACATGTGAGTGGTGACTCTGCTTTATGAAACCTATCATATATTAGGACAATGAATATAGCAGAAGGGGCGATCGAAATGCTTGCCTACATATTTGTTTATTTTTTATATAATGGCTGATTAACCTCTTAATTATATTACCATTTTGTGAAATGTTGCTTTAAAATATATCCTGCTTGCAGAATATATAAGTATTTGTACTGCGTTGGCCGGGAATCGAACCCGGGTCAACTGCTTGGAAGGCAGCTATGCTCACCACTATACCACCAACTCCCTCTGATCTTTGTGCTCTCGGTTCTAAACATTAGGACCCTGAGTTCAATGACTATCATGCACCAGCTTCAATGGTGCATTTGGTTTAGATACCAACATGAAAAGCAATAGAAAGTTTTTGTAGAGGGTAAGGAACTGGGATTGAAACCAAGGACAAAGCTGTGCAGAAGAGAAGAATGGAAAGCAGTAATACAAATAATAGATATGAACACATAGAGGCAGCATGGGAAGCAAAGCAGGGAAGAGAAATAGAGAACATTCCATGAAATGCCCAGGAGATAGATAAGAGCAGAACAAAAAAGGGAAGAATGAAATTCAAAGCCTCCACATAAAAGTGTTTGAAGGTCCCACCAGTCATTCATGCTTATTATTGTGTGCCTTTACTTTCAAAGTACAGTGTGGAGCTTTTGACGATCCCTCTCTTGTATTTCAGCAGACACAGATAGTTGAGAAGTCTTTTCTCACATAGCTGGCACAAGCTTGCGCTTTTCCTTGCTGGTAGCGTGGAAATGACAGCTTGGTCCTTGGAAGTAAAATCAAGCAAAATTAGCAGAGGATGGTTTCGATCCATCGACCTCTGGGTTATGGGCCCAGCACGCTTCCGCTGCGCCACTCTGCTCCGTTGTGAAAGTGTTCTTTTTATGCAGATAAGGAGCATTAGGCAGAGTAGCATGGGATTGGTCTGGCTCTCACCTCATTTGCATAAGTATATCCCAAGGCATGCTTGGGTGCAGAAAAACTTCATCTTCCCCTCTCACAATCAGTCATAACTGAAAGTCAGACACTCTTAGGCACTAGCCGTTTCAGGCCTTTATCAAGACAGTAGCTCTTGAACCATCTCTCTCTCGCTCTGTGATCCTAGCACTAGCATGCTCAGGATTTGGCTTTACCTTGGAGCCAGAGATATACCCGGTGAGGGCTTGCCCGGTGTGAGGCTTTTGAGCATTCGGGACGTGAGTGGACGTTGGACAGGAAACTATGCGAATATGAAGCCTCCAACATTCCTGCTTCAGTGAGTGGTTCTTTCCATGGACATCTGACTCTTGGATTCCTCTCAACTTGCCTTCTGATAAAACATTTTGTGAGCAGCAGTTTCCTTCGACAGCTACAAGGTGGCGCTACATTCAGGTGAGAGCACAAGTATGCACAAAATGTTAGGGACTTTTGCCAGATTTATCGGTGGATCTTGCATATTTTTTCAGAGGCTAGATATTGCCTAGAAATGCTTTTTAACATAGAGATGCTGAAGTTACAATGTCTGGTCGGGCCTCAGCCCTTCCATTGTTTGCCCACTGTAACAAATTTATTACCAGCACATGTGTGTTGTGACTCTGCTTTATGAAACTTATCATATATTAGGACAATGTATGTAGCAGAAGGTGCGATTGAGATGTTTGCCCACGTATTTGTTTATTTTTTTATATATGGCTGATTAATCTGTTCGTGAAATTTCCATTTCGTGACATGTTGCATTACAATATATCCTGCTTGCAGAATATATAAGTATTTTCAGTGCGTTGGCCGGGAATCGAACCCGGGTCAACTGCTTGGGAAGCAGCTATGCTCACCACTATACCACCAACGCCCTCTGATGTGTTAGCTCTCGGTTCTAAATATTACGTTGCAGAAATCAATGACTATCTTGCACCAGCTTCAATGGTGCATTTGGTTTAGATACCAACATGAGAAGCAGTAGAACGTTTTTTGCAGAGGGTAAGGAACTGGGGATTGAAACCAAGGACAAAGTTGTGCAGAAGAGAAGAAATGAAAAGCAACAGTACAAATAGTAGAAATGAGCATATATAGGCAGCATGGGAAGCAAAGCAGGGAAGAGAAAGAGAACATTCCATGAAATGCCCAGGAGATATATAAGAGCAGAACAAAAAGGGAAGAATGAAATTCAAATCATGCCCAGAAAGTTGTGTGAAGCTCCCACCAGTCAGTCATTTATGGTTATAATTGTGTGTCTTTACTTTCAAAGTACAGGGTTGTACCTTTCACGATCACTCTTGTATTACACAGACACGAATAGTTGAGAAGTCTTTTCTCACATAGCTGGCACAAGCTTGCACTTTTCCTTTCTGGCTATGTGGAAATGACAGCTTGGTCCTTGGAAGGAAAATCAAGCAAAATTAGCAGAGGATGGTTTCGATCCATCGACCTCTGGGTTATGGGCCCAGCACGCTTCCGCTGCGCCACTCTGCTCCTTTGTGAAAGTGTTCTCTTTATGCAGATGAGGAGGCATTCAGAGAAGTGACGTGGGATTGGTCGGGCTCTCACCTCATTTGCCTAAGTATATCGCAAGGCATGCTGGGTGCAGAAAATCTTTATCTTCCCCTCTCACAATCAGTCACAACTGAAAGTCCAGACCCTCTTATTCACTAGCCGTTTCAGGCCTTTAACAAGACAACAGCTCTCCGACGCTCTCTGTCTCTCTCTCTCTCTGTGATCCTAGTGCTTGCATGCTCAGTATTTGGCTTTTCCTGGGAGCCAGAGATCTACCCGGTGAGGGCTTGCCGGTATAAGGCTTTAGAGCGTTTGGGAGCGTTCGGTACATGAGAGGACGTTGGACTGGAAGCTATGCAAATTTGAAGCATCCAAACTTCCTGCTGCAGTCGGAGGCTCTTTCCATGGACATCTGCCTTTTGGATTCCTCTAAACTTGCCCTCTGATGAAACATTTTGTGAGCTGCAGTTACCTCCGACGGCTACAAGGTGGTGCTACATTCAGGTGAGGGCACAAGTATGCACAAAATGTTGGGGACTTTTGCCAGATTTATTGCTGGATCTTGCATATTTTTTTCAGAGGCTAAATATTGCCTAGGAAATGCTTTTTAACATAGAGATGCTGGAGTTAAAATGTCTGGTTGGGCCTCAGCCCTTTCATTGTCTGCCCACTGTAACATATTTTTTTACCAGTACATGTGAGTGGTGACTCTGCTTTATGAAACTTATCATATATTAGGACAATGAATATAGCAGAAGGGGCGATCGAAATGCTTGCCTACATATTTGTTTATTTTTTATATAATGGCTGATTAACCTCTTAATTATATTACCATTTTGTGAAATGTTGCTTTAAAATATATCCTGCTTGCAGAATATATAAGTATTTGTACTGCGTTGGCCGGGAATCGAACCCGGGTCAACTGCTTGGAAGGCAGCTATGCTCACCACTATACCACCAACGCCCTCTGATCTTTGCGCTCTCGGTTCTAAACATTAGGACCCTGAGTTCAATGACTATCATGCACCAGCTTCAATGGTGCATTTGGTTTAGATACCAACATGAAAAGCAATAGAAAGTTTTTGTAGAGGGTAAGGAACTGGGATTGAAACCAAGGACAAAGCTGTGCAGAAGAGAAGAATGGAAAGCAGCAATACAAATAATAGATATGAACACATAGAGGCAGCATGGGAAGCAAAGCAGGGAAGAGAAATAGAGAACATTCCATGAAATGCCCAGGAGATAGATAAGAGCAGAACAAAAAAGGGAAGAATGAAATTCAAAGCCTCCACATAAAAGTGTTTGAAGGTCCCACCAGTCATTCATGCTTATTATTGTGTGCCTTTACTTTCAAAGTACAGTGTGGAGCCTTTGACGATCCCTCTCTTGTATTTCAGCAGACACAGATAGTTGAGAAGTCTTTTCTCACATAGCTGGCACAAGCTTGCGCTTTTCCTTGCTGGTAGCGTGGAAATGACAGCTTGGTCCTTGGAAGTAAAATCAAGCAAAATTAGCAGAGGATGGTTTCGCTCCATCGACCTCTGGGTTATGGGCCCAGCACGCTTCCGCTGCGCCACTCTGCTCCGTTGTGAAAGTGTTCTTTTTATGCAGATAAGGAGCATTAGGCAGAGTAGCATGGGATTGGTCTGGCTCTCACCTCATTTGCATAAGTATATCCCAAGGCATGCTGGGTGCAGAAAAACTTCATCTTCCCCTCTCACAATCAGTCATAACTGAAAGTCAGACACTCTTAGGCACTAGCCGTTTCAGGCCTTTATCAAGACAGTAGCTCTTGAACCATCTCTCTCTCGCTCTGTGATCCTAGCACTAGCATGCTCAGGATTTGGCTTTACCTTGGAGCCAGAGATATACCCGGTGAGGGCTTGCCCGGTGTGAGGCTTTTTAGCGTTTGGGAGCGTTGTGGACGTTGGACAGGAAACTATGCGAATATGAAGCCTCCAACATTCCTGCTTCAGTGAGTGGTTCTTTCCATGGACATCTGACTCTTGGATTCCTCTCAACTTGCCTTCTGATAAAACATTTTGTGAGCAGCAGTTTCCTTCGACAGCTACAAGGTGGCGCTACATTCAGGTGAGAGCACAAGTATGCACAAAATGTTAGGGACTTTTGCCAGATTTATCGGTGGATCTTGCATATTTTTTTCAGAGGCTAGATATTGCCTAGAAATGCTTTTTAACATAGAGATGCTGGAGTTACAATGTCTGGTCGGGCCTCAGCCCTTCCATTGTTTGCCCACTGTAACAAATTTATTACCAGCACATGTGTGTTGTGACTCTGCTTTATGAAACTTATCATATATTAGGACAATGTATGTAGCAGAAGGTGCGATTGAGATGTTTGCCCACGTATTTGTTTATTTTTTTATATATGGCTGATTAATCTGTTCGTGAAATTTCCATTTTGTGACATGTTGCATTACAATATATCCTGCTTGCAGAATATATAAGTATTTTCAGTGCGTTGGCCGGGAATCGAACCCGGGTCAACTGCTTGGGAAGCAGCTATGCTCACCACTATACCACCAACGCCCTCTGATGTGTTAGCTCTCGGTTCTAAATATTACGTTGCAGAAATCAATGACTATCTTGCACCAGCTTCAATGGTGCATTTGGTTTAGATACCAACATGAGAAGCAGTAGAACGTTTTTTGCAGAGGGTAAGGAACTGGGGATTGAAACCAAGGACAAAGTTGTGCAGAAGAGAAGAAATGAAAAGCAACAGTACAAATAGTAGAAATGAGCATATATAGGCAGCATGGGAAGCAAAGCAGGGAAGAGAAAGAGAACATTCCATGAAATGCCCAGGAGATAGATAAGAGCAGAACAAAAAGGGAAGAATGAAATTCAAAGCATGCCCAGAAAGTTGTGTGAAGCTCCCACCAGTCATTTATGGTTATAATTGTGTGTCTTTACTTTCAAAGTACAGGGTTGTACCTTTCACGATCACTCTTGTATTACACAGACACGAATAGTTGAGAAGTCTTTTCTCACATAGCTGGTACAAGCTTGCACTTTTCCTTTCTGGCTATGTGGAAATGACAGCTTGGTCCTTGGAAGGAAAATCAAGCAAAATTAGCAGAGGATGGTTTCGATCCATCGACCTCTGGGTTATGGGCCCAGCACGCTTCCGCTGCGCCACTCTGCTCCTTTGTGAAAGTGTTCTGTTTATGCAGATGAGGAGGCATTCAGAGAAGTGACGTGGGATTGGTCGGGCTCTCACCTCATTTGCCTAAGTATATCGCAAGGCATGCTGGGTGCAGAAAATCTTTATCTTCCCCTCTCACAATCAGTCACAACTGAAAGTCCAGACCCTCTTATTCACTAGCCGTTTCAGGCCTTTAACAAGACAACAGCTCTCCGACGCTCTCTGTCTCTCTCTCTCTCTGTGATCCTAGTGCTTGCATGCTCAGTATTTGGCTTTACCTGGGAGCCAGAGATCTACCCGGTGAGGGCTTGCCGGTATAAGGCTTTAGAGCGTTTGGGAGCGTTCGGTACATGAGAGGACGTTGGACTGGAAGCTATGCAAATTTGAAGCATCCAAACTTCCTGCTGCAGTCGGAGGCTCTTTCCATGGACATCTGCCTTTTGGATTCCTCTAAACTTGCCCTCTGATGAAACATTTTGTGAGCTGCAGTTACCTCCGACGGCTACAAGGTGGTGCTACATTCAGGTGAGGGCACAAGTATGCACAAAATGTTGGGGACTTTTGCCAGATTTATTGCTGGATCTTGCATATTTTTTTCAGAGGCTAAATATTGCCTAGGAAATGCTTTTTAACATAGAGATGCTGGAGTTAAAATGTCTGGTCGGGCCTCAGCCCTTTCATTGTCTGCCCACTGTAACATATTTTTTTACCAGTACATGTGAGTGGTGACTCTGCTTTATGAAACTTATCATATATTAGGACAATGAATATAGCAGAAGGGGCGATCGAAATGCTTGCCTACATATTTGTTTATTTTTTATATAATGGCTGATTAACCTCTTAATTATATTACCATTTTGTGAAATGTTGCTTTAAAATATATCCTGCTTGCAGAATATATAAGTATTTGTACTGCGTTGGCCGGGAATCGAACCCGGGTCAACTGCTTGGAAGGCAGCTATGCTCACCACTATACCACCAACGCCCTCTGATCTTTGCGCTCTCGGTTCTAAACATTAGGACCCTGAGTTCAATGACTATCATGCACCAGCTTCAATGGTGCATTTGGTTTAGATACCAACATGAAAAGCAATAGAAAGTTTTTGTAGAGGGTAAGGAAATGGGATTGAAACCAAGGACAAAGCTGTGCAGAAGAGAAGAATGGAAAGCAGCAATACAAATAATAGATATGAACACATAGAGGCAGCATGGGAAGCAAAGCAGGGAAGAGAAATAGAGAACATTCCATGAAATGCCCAGGAGATAGATAAGAGCAGAACAAAAAAGGGAAGAATGAAATTCAAAGCCTCCACATAAAAGTGTTTGAAGGTCCCACCAGTCATTCATGCTTATTATTGTGTGCCTTTACTTTCAAAGTACAGTGTGGAGCTTTTGACGATCCCTCTCTTGTATTTCAGCAGACACAGATAGTTGAGAAGTCTTTTCTCACATAGCTGGCACAAGCTTGCGCTTTTCCTTGCTGGTAGCGTGGAAATGACAGCTTGGTCCTTGGAAGTAAAATCAAGCAAAATTAGCAGAGGATGGTTTCGATCCATCGACCTCTGGGTTATGGGCCCAGCACGCTTCCGCTGCGCCACTCTGCTCCGTTGTGAAAGTGTTCTTTTTATGCAGATAAGGAGCATTAGGCAGAGTAGCATGGGATTGGTCTGGCTCTCACCTCATTTGCATAAGTATATCCCAAGGCATGCTGGGTGCAGAAAAACTTCATCTTCCCCTCTCACAATCAGTAATAACTGAAAGTCAGACACTCTTAGGCACTAGCCGTTTCAGGCCTTTATCAAGACAGTAGCTCTTGAACCATCTCTCTCTCGCTCTGTGATCCTAGCACTAGCATGCTCAGGATTTGGCTTTACCTTGGAGCCAGAGATATACCCGGTGAGGGCTTGCCCGGTGTGAGGCTTTTGAGCGTTTGGGAGCGTTCGGGACGTGAGTGGACGTTGGACAGGAAACTATGCGAATATGAAGCCTCCAACATTCCTGCTTCAGTGAGTGGTTCTTTCCATGGACATCTGACTCTTGGATTCCTCTCAACTTGCCTTCTGATAAAACATTTTGTGAGCAGCAGTTTCCTTCGACAGCTACAAGGTGGCGCTACATTCAGGTGAGAGCACAAGTATGCACAAAATGTTAGGGACTTTTGCCAGATTTATCGGTGGATCTTGCATATTTTTTCAGAGGCTAGATATTGCCTAGAAATGCTTTTTAACATAGAGATGCTGGAGTTACAATGTCTGGTCGGGCCTCAGCCCTTCCATTGTTTGCCCACTGTAACAAATTTATTACCAGCACATGTGTGTTGTGACTCTGCTTTATGAAACTTATCATATATTAGGACAATGTATGTAGCAGAAGGTGCGATTGAGATGTTTGCCCACGTATTTGTTTATTTTTTTATATATGGCTGATTAATCTGTTCGTGAAATTTCCATTTTGTGACATGTTGCATTACAATATATCCTGCTTGCAGAATATATAAGTATTTTCAGTGCGTTGGCCGGGAATCGAACCCGGGTCAACTGCTTGGGAAGCAGCTATGCTCACCACTATACCACCAACGCCCTCTGATGTGTTAGCTCTCGGTTCTAAATATTACGTTGCAGAAATCAATGACTATCTTGCACCAGCTTCAATGGTGCATTTGGTTTAGATACCAACATGAGAAGCAGTAGAACGTTTTTTGCAGAGGGTAAGGAACTGGGGATTGAAACCAAGGACAAAGTTGTGCAGAAGAGAAGAAATGAAAAGCAACAGTACAAATAGTAGAAATGAGCATATATAGGCAGCATGGGAAGCAAAGCAGGGAAGAGAAAGAGAACATTCCATGAAATGCCCAGGAGATAGATAAGAGCAGAACAAAAAGGGAAGAATGAAATTCAAAGCATGCCCAGAAAGTTGTGTGAAGCTCCCACCAGTCAGTCATTTATGGTTATAATTGTGTGTCTTTACTTTCAAAGTACAGGGTTGTACCTTTCACGATCACTCTTGTATTACACAGACACGAATAGTTGAGAAGTCTTTTCTCACATAGCTGGCACAAGCTTGCACTTTTCCTTTCTGGCTATGTGGAAATGACAGCTTGGTCCTTGGAAGGAAAATCAAGCAAAATTAGCAGAGGATGGTTTCGATCCATCGACCTCTGGGTTATGGGCCCAGCACGCTTCCGCTGCGCCACTCTGCTCCTTTGTGAAAGTGTTCTCTTTATGCAGATGAGGAGGCATTCAGAGAAGTGACGTGGGATTGGTCGGGCTCTCACCTCATTTGCCTAAGTATATCGCAAGGCATGCTGGGTGCAGAAAATCTTTATCTTCCCCTCTCACAATCAGTCACAACTGAAAGTCCAGACCCTCTTAGGCACTAGCCGTTTCAGGCCTTTAACAAGACAACAGCTCTCTGACGCTCTCTGTCTCTCTCTCTCTCTGTGATCCTAGTGCTTGCATGCTCAGTATTTGGCTTTTCCTGGGAGCCAGAGATCTACCCGGTGAGGGCTTGCCGGTATAAGGCTTTAGAGCGTTTGGGAGCGTTCGGTACATGAGAGGACGTTGGACTGGAAGCTATGCAAATTTGAAGCATCCAAACTTCCTGCTGCAGTCGGAGGCTCTTTCCATGGACATCTGCCTTTTGGATTCCTCTAAACTTGCCCTCTGATGAAACATTTTGTGAGCTGCAGTTACCTCCGACGGCTACAAGGTGGTGCTACATTCAGGTGAGGGCACAAGTATGCACAAAATGTTGGGGACTTTTGCCAGATTTATTGCTGGACCTTGCATATTTTTTTCAGAGGCTAAATATTGCCTAGGAAATGCTTTTTAACATAGAGATGCTGGAGTTAAAATGTCTGGTCGGGCCTCAGCCCTTTCATTGTCTGCCCACTGTAACATATTTTTTTACCAGTACATGTGAGTGGTGACTCTGCTTTATGAAACTTATCATATATTAGGACAATGAATATAGCAGAAGGGGCGATCGAAATGCTTGCCTACATATTTGTTTATTTTTTATATAATGGCTGATTAACCTCTTAATTATATTACCATTTTGTGAAATGTTGCTTTAAAATATATCCTGCTTGCAGAATATATAAGTATTTGTACTGCGTTGGCCGGGAATCGAACCCGGGTCAACTGCTTGGAAGGCAGCTATGCTCACCACTATACCACCAACGCCCTCTGATCTTTGTGCTCTCGGTTCTAAACATTAGGACCCTGAGTTCAATGACTATCATGCACCAGCTTCAATGGTGCATTTGGTTTAGATACCAACATGAAAAGCAATAGAAAGTTTTTGTAGAGGGTAAGGAACTGGGATTGAAACCAAGGACAAAGCTGTGCAGAAGAGAAGAATGGAAAGCAGCAATACAAATAATAGATATGAACACATAGAGGCAGCATGGGAAGCAAAGCAGGGAAGAGAAATAGAGAACATTCCATGAAATGCCCAGGAGATAGATAAGAGCAGAACAAAAAAGGGAAGAATGAAATTCAAAGCCTCCACATAAAAGTGTTTGAAGGTCCCACCAGTCATTCATGCTTATTATTGTGTGCCTTTACTTTCAAAGTACAGTGTGGAGCCTTTGACGATCCCTCTCTTGTATTTCAGCAGACACAGATAGTTGAGAAGTCTTTTCTCACATAGCTGGCACAAGCTTGCGCTTTTCCTTGCTGGTAGCGTGGAAATGACAGCTTGGTCCTTGGAAGTAAAATCAAGCAAAATTAGCAGAGGATGGTTTCGCTCCATCGACCTCTGGGTTATGGGCCCAGCACGCTTCCGCTGCGCCACTCTGCTCCGTTGTGAAAGTGTTCTTTTTATGCAGATAAGGAGCATTAGGCAGAGTAGCATGGGATTGGTCTGGCTCTCACCTCATTTGCATAAGTATATCCCAAGGCATGCTGGGTGCAGAAAAACTTCATCTTCCCCTCTCACCATCAGTCATAACTGAAAGTCAGACACTCTTAGGCACTAGCCGTTTCAGGCCTTTATCAAGACAGTAGCTCTTGAACCATCTCTCTCTCGCTCTGTGATCCTAGCACTAGCATGCTCAGGATTTGGCTTTACCTTGGAGCTAGAGATATACCCGGTGAGGGCTTGCCCGTGTGAGGCTTTTGAGCGTTTGGGAGCGTTGTGGACGTTGGACAGGAAACTATGCGAATATGAAGCCTCCAACATTCCTGCTTCAGTGAGTGGTTCTTTCCATGGACATCTGACTCTTGGATTCCTCTCAACTTGCCTTCTGATAAAACATTTTGTGAGCAGCAGTTTCCTTCGACAGCTACAAGGTGGCGCTACATTCAGGTGAGAGCACAAGTATGCACAAAATGTTAGGGACTTTTGCCAGATTTATCGGTGGATCTTGCATATTTTTTTCAGAGGCTAGATATTGCCTAGAAATGCTTTTTAACATAGAGATGCTGGAGTTACAATGTCTGGTCGGGCCTCAGCCCTTCCATTGTTTGCCCACTGTAACAAATTTATTACCAGCACATGTGTGTTGTGACTCTGCTTTATGAAACTTATCATATATTAGGACAATGTATGTAGCAGAAGGTGCGATTGAGATGTTTGCCCACGTATTTGTTTATTTTTTTATATATGGCTGATTAATCTGTTCGTGAAATTTCCATTTTGTGACATGTTGCATTACAATATATCCTGCTTGCAGAATATATAAGTATTTTCAGTGCGTTGGCCGGGAATCGAACCCGGGTCAACTGCTTGGGAAGCAGCTATGCTCACCACTATACCACCAACGCCCTCTGATGTGTTAGCTCTCGGTTCTAAATATTACGTTGCAGAAATCAATGACTATCTTGCACCAGCTTCAATGGTGCATTTGGTTTAGATACCAACATGAGAAGCAGTAGAACGTTTTTTGCAGAGGGTAAGGAACTGGGGATTGAAACCAAGGACAAAGTTGTGCAGAAGAGAAGAAATGAAAAGCAACAGTACAAATAGTAGAAATGAGCATATATAGGCAGCATGGGAAGCAAAGCAGGGAAGAGAAAGAGAACATTCCATGAAATGCCCAGGAGATAGATAAGAGCAGAACAAAAAGGGAAGAATGAAATTCAAAGCATGCCCAGAAAGTTGTGTGAAGCTCCCACCAGTCAGTCATTTATGGTTATAATTGTGTGTCTTTACTTTCAAAGTACAGGGTTGTACCTTTCACGATCACTCTTGTATTACACAGACACGAATAGTTGAGAAGTCTTTTCTCACATAGCTGGCACAAGCTTGCACTTTTCCTTTCTGGCTATGTGGAAATGACAGCTTGGTCCTTGGAAGGAAAATCAAGCAAAATTAGCAGAGGATGGTTTCGATCCATCGACCTCTGGGTTATGGGCCCAGCAGGCTTCCGCTGCGCCACTCTGCTCCTTTGTGAAAGTGTTCTCTTTATGCAGATGAGGAGGCATTCAGAGAAGTGACGTGGGATTGGTCGGGCTCTCACCTCATTTGCCTAAGTATATCGCAAGGCATGCTGGGTGCAGAAAATCTTTATCTTCCCCTCTCACAATCAGTCACAACTGAAAGTCCAGACCCTCTTAGGCACTAGCCGTTTCAGGCCTTTAACAAGACAACAGCTCTCCGACGCTCTCTGTCTCTCTCTCTCTCTGTGATCCTAGTGCTTGCATGCTCAGTATTTGGCTTTTCCTGGGAGCCAGAGATCTACCCGGCGAGGGCTTGCCGGTATAAGGCTTTAGAGCGTTTGGGAGCGTTCGGTACATGAGAGGACGTTGGACTGGAAGCTATGCAAATTTGAAGCATCCAAACTTCCTGCTGCAGTCGGAGGCTCTTTCCATGGACATCTGCCTTTTGGATTCCTCTAAACTTGCCCTCTGATGAAACATTTTGTGAGCTGCAGTTACCTCCGACGGCTACAAGGTGGTGCTACATTCAGGTGAGGGCACAAGTATGCACAAAATGTTGGGGACTTTTGCCAGATTTATTGCTGGACCTTGCATATTTTTTTCAGAGGCTAAATATTGCCTAGGAAATGCTTTTTAACATAGAGATGCTGGAGTTAAAATGTCTGGTCGGGCCTCAGCCCTTTCATTGTCTGCCCACTGTAACATATTTTTTTACCAGTACATGTGAGTGGTGACTCTGCTTTATGAAACTTATCATATATTAGGACAATGAATATAGCAGAAGGGGCGATCGAAATGCTTGCCTACATATTTGTTTATTTTTTATATAATGGCTGATTAACCTCTTAATTATATTACCATTTTGTGAAATGTTGCTTTAAAATATATCCTGCTTGCAGAATATATAAGTATTTGTACTGCGTTGGCCGGGAATCGAACCCGGGTCAACTGCTTGGAAGGCAGCTATGCTCACCACTATACCACCAACGCCCTCTGATCTTTGCGCTCTCGGTTCTAAACATTAGGACCCTGAGTTCAATGACTATCATGCACCAGCTTCAATGGTGCATTTGGTTTAGATACCAACATGAAAAGCAATAGAAAGTTTTTGTAGAGGGTAAGGAACTGGGATTGAAACCAAGGACAAAGCTGTGCAGAAGAGAAGAATGGAAAGCAGCAATACAAATAATAGATATGAACACATAGAGGCAACATGGGAAGCAAAGCAGGGAAGAGAAATAGAGAACATTCCATGAAATGCCCAGGAGATAGATAAGAGCAGAACAAAAAAGGGAAGAATGAAATTCAAAGCCTCCACATAAAAGTGTTTGAAGGTCCCACCAGTCATTCATGCTTATTATTGTGTGCCTTTACTTTCAAAGTACAGTGTGGAGCCTTTGACGATCCCTCTCTTGTATTTCAGCAGACACAGATAGTTGAGAAGTCTTTTCTCACATAGCTGGCACAAGCTTGCGCTTTTCCTTGCTGGTAGCGTGGAAATGACAGCTTGGTCCTTGGAAGTAAAATCAAGCAAAATTAGCAGAGGATGGTTTCGCTCCATCGACCTCTGGGTTATGGGCCCAGCACGCTTCCGCTGCGCCACTCTGCTCCGTTGTGAAAGTGTTCTTTTTATGCAGATAAGGAGCATTAGGCAGAGTAGCATGGGATTGGTCTGGCTCTCACCTCATTTGCATAAGTATATCCCAAGGCATGCTTGGGTGCAGAAAAACTTCATCTTCCCCTCTCACAATCAGTCATAACTGAAAGTCAGACACTCTTAGGCACTAGCCGTTTCAGGCCTTTATCAAGACAGTAGCTCTTGAACCATCTCTCTCTCGCTCTGTGATCCTAGCACTAGCATGCTCAGGATTTGGCTTTACCTTGGAGCCAGAGATATACCCGGTGAGGGCTTGCCCGGTGTGAGGCTTTTTAGCGTTTGGGAGCGTTGTGGACGTTGGACAGGAAACTATGCGAATATGAAGCCTCCAACATTCCTGCTTCAGTGAGTGGTTCTTTCCATGGACATCTGACTCTTGGATTCCTCTCAACTTGCCTTCTGATAAAACATTTTGTGAGCAGCAGTTTCCTTCGACAGCTACAAGGTGGCGCTACATTCAGGTGAGAGCACAAGTATGCACAAAATGTTAGGGACTTTTGCCAGATTTATCGGTGGATCTTGCATATTTTTTTCAGAGGCTAGATATTGCCTAGAAATGCTTTTTAACATAGAGATGCTGGAGTTACAATGTCTGGTCGGGCCTCAGCCCTTCCATTGTTTGCCCACTGTAACAAATTTATTACCAGCACATGTGTGTTGTGACTCTGCTTTATGAAACTTATCATATATTAGGACAATGTATGTAGCAGAAGGTGCGATTGAGATGTTTGCCCACGTATTTGTTTATTTTTTTATATATGGCTGATTAATCTGTTCGTGAAATTTCCATTTTGTGACATGTTGCATTACAATATATCCTGCTTGCAGAATATATAAGTATTTTCAGTGCGTTGGCCGGGAATCGAACCCGGGTCAACTGCTTGGGAAGCAGCTATGCTCACCACTATACCACCAACGCCCTCTGATGTGTTAGCTCTCGGTTCTAAATATTACGTTGCAGAAATCAATGACTATCTTGCACCAGCTTCAATGGTGCATTTGGTTTAGATACCAACATGAGAAGCAGTAGAACGTTTTTTGCAGAGGGTAAGGAACTGGGGATTGAAACCAAGGACAAAGTTGTGCAGAAGAGAAGAAATGAAAAGCAACAGTACAAATAGTAGAAATGAGCATATATAGGCAGCATGGGAAGCAAAGCAGGGAAGAGAAAGAGAACATTCCATGAAATGCCCAGGAGATAGATAAGAGCAGAACAAAAAGGGAAGAATGAAATTCAAAGCATGCCCAGAAAGTTGTGTGAAGCTCCCACCAGTCATTTATGGTTATAATTGTGTGTCTTTACTTTCAAAGTACAGGGTTGTACCTTTCACGATCACTCTTGTATTACACAGACACGAATAGTTGAGAAGTCTTTTCTCACATAGCTGGTACAAGCTTGCACTTTTCCTTTCTGGCTATGTGGAAATGACAGCTTGGTCCTTGGAAGGAAAATCAAGCAAAATTAGCAGAGGATGGTTTCGATCCATCGACCTCTGGGTTATGGGCCCAGCACGCTTCCGCTGCGCCACTCTGCTCCTTTGTGAAAGTGTTCTGTTTATGCAGATGAGGAGGCATTCAGAGAAGTGACGTGGGATTGGTCGGGCTCTCACCTCATTTGCCTAAGTATATCGCAAGGCATGCTGGGTGCAGAAAATCTTTATCTTCCCCTCTCACAATCAGTCACAACTGAAAGTCCAGACCCTCTTATTCACTAGCCGTTTCAGGCCTTTAACAAGACAACAGCTCTCCGACGCTCTCTGTCTCTCTCTCTCTCTGTGATCCTAGTGCTTGCATGCTCAGTATTTGGCTTTACCTGGGAGCCAGAGATCTACCCGGTGAGGGCTTGCCGGTATAAGGCTTTAGAGCGTTTGGGAGCGTTCGGTACATGAGAGGACGTTGGACTGGAAGCTATGCAAATTTGAAGCATCCAAACTTCCTGCTGCAGTCGGAGGCTCTTTCCATGGACATCTGCCTTTTGGATTCCTCTAAACTTGCCCTCTGATGAAACATTTTGTGAGCTGCAGTTACCTCCGACGGCTACAAGGTGGTGCTACATTCAGGTGAGGGCACAAGTATGCACAAAATGTTGGGGACTTTTGCCAGATTTATTGCTGGATCTTGCATATTTTTTTCAGAGGCTAAATATTGCCTAGGAAATGCTTTTTAACATAGAGATGCTGGAGTTAAAATGTCTGGTCGGGCCTCAGCCCTTTCATTGTCTGCCCACTGTAACATATTTTTTTACCAGTACATGTGAGTGGTGACTCTGCTTTATGAAACTTATCATATATTAGGACAATGAATATAGCAGAAGGGGCGATCGAAATGCTTGCCTACATATTTGTTTATTTTTTATATAATGGCTGATTAACCTCTTAATTATATTACCATTTTGTGAAATGTTGCTTTAAAATATATCCTGCTTGCAGAATATATAAGTATTTGTACTGCGTTGGCCGGGAATCGAACCCGGGTCAACTGCTTGGAAGGCAGCTATGCTCACCACTATACCACCAACGCCCTCTGATCTTTGCGCTCTCGGTTCTAAACATTAGGACCCTGAGTTCAATGACTATCATGCACCAGCTTCAATGGTGCATTTGGTTTAGATACCAACATGAAAAGCAATAGAAAGTTTTTGTAGAGGGTAAGGAAATGGGATTGAAACCAAGGACAAAGCTGTGCAGAAGAGAAGAATGGAAAGCAGCAATACAAATAATAGATATGAACACATAGAGGCAGCATGGGAAGCAAAGCAGGGAAGAGAAATAGAGAACATTCCATGAAATGCCCAGGAGATAGATAAGAGCAGAACAAAAAAGGGAAGAATGAAATTCAAAGCCTCCACATAAAAGTGTTTGAAGGTCCCACCAGTCATTCATGCTTATTATTGTGTGCCTTTACTTTCAAAGTACAGTGTGGAGCTTTTGACGATCCCTCTCTTGTATTTCAGCAGACACAGATAGTTGAGAAGTCTTTTCTCACATAGCTGGCACAAGCTTGCGCTTTTCCTTGCTGGTAGCGTGGAAATGACAGCTTGGTCCTTGGAAGTAAAATCAAGCAAAATTAGCAGAGGATGGTTTCGATCCATCGACCTCTGGGTTATGGGCCCAGCACGCTTCCGCTGCGCCACTCTGCTCCGTTGTGAAAGTGTTCTTTTTATGCAGATAAGGAGCATTAGGCAGAGTAGCATGGGATTGGTCTGGCTCTCACCTCATTTGCATAAGTATATCCCAAGGCATGCTGGGTGCAGAAAAACTTCATCTTCCCCTCTCACAATCAGTAATAACTGAAAGTCAGACACTCTTAGGCACTAGCCGTTTCAGGCCTTTATCAAGACAGTAGCTCTTGAACCATCTCTCTCTCGCTCTGTGATCCTAGCACTAGCATGCTCAGGATTTGGCTTTACCTTGGAGCCAGAGATATACCCGGTGAGGGCTTGCCCGGTGTGAGGCTTTTGAGCGTTTGGGAGCGTTCGGGACGTGAGTGGACGTTGGACAGGAAACTATGCGAATATGAAGCCTCCAACATTCCTGCTTCAGTGAGTGGTTCTTTCCATGGACATCTGACTCTTGGATTCCTCTCAACTTGCCTTCTGATAAAACATTTTGTGAGCAGCAGTTTCCTTCGACAGCTACAAGGTGGCGCTACATTCAGGTGAGAGCACAAGTATGCACAAAATGTTAGGGACTTTTGCCAGATTTATCGGTGGATCTTGCATATTTTTTCAGAGGCTAGATATTGCCTAGAAATGCTTTTTAACATAGAGATGCTGGAGTTACAATGTCTGGTCGGGCCTCAGCCCTTCCATTGTTTGCCCACTGTAACAAATTTATTACCAGCACATGTGTGTTGTGACTCTGCTTTATGAAACTTATCATATATTAGGACAATGTATGTAGCAGAAGGTGCGATTGAGATGTTTGCCCACGTATTTGTTTATTTTTTTATATATGGCTGATTAATCTGTTCGTGAAATTTCCATTTTGTGACATGTTGCATTACAATATATCCTGCTTGCAGAATATATAAGTATTTTCAGTGCGTTGGCCGGGAATCGAACCCGGGTCAACTGCTTGGGAAGCAGCTATGCTCACCACTATACCACCAACGCCCTCTGATGTGTTAGCTCTCGGTTCTAAATATTACGTTGCAGAAATCAATGACTATCTTGCACCAGCTTCAATGGTGCATTTGGTTTAGATACCAACATGAGAAGCAGTAGAACGTTTTTTGCAGAGGGTAAGGAACTGGGGATTGAAACCAAGGACAAAGTTGTGCAGAAGAGAAGAAATGAAAAGCAACAGTACAAATAGTAGAAATGAGCATATATAGGCAGCATGGGAAGCAAAGCAGGGAAGAGAAAGAGAACATTCCATGAAATGCCCAGGAGATATATAAGAGCAGAACAAAAAGGGAAGAATGAAATTCAAAGCATGCCCAGAAAGTTGTGTGAAGCTCCCACCAGTCAGTCATTTATGGTTATAATTGTGTGTCTTTACTTTCAAAGTACAGGGTTGTACCTTTCACGATCACTCTTGTATTACACAGACACGAATAGTTGAGAAGTCTTTTCTCACATAGCTGGCACAAGCTTGCACTTTTCCTTTCTGGCTATGTGGAAATGACAGCTTGGTCCTTGGAAGGAAAATCAAGCAAAATTAGCAGAGGATGGTTTCGATCCATCGACCTCTGGGTTATGGGCCCAGCACGCTTCCGCTGCGCCACTCTGCTCCTTTGTGAAAGTGTTCTCTTTATGCAGATGAGGAGGCATTCAGAGAAGTGACGTGGGATTGGTCGGGCTCTCACCTCATTTGCCTAAGTATATCGCAAGGCATGCTGGGTGCAGAAAATCTTTATCTTCCCCTCTCACAATCAGTCACAACTGAAAGTCCAGACCCTCTTAGGCACTAGCCGTTTCAGGCCTTTAACAAGACAACAGCTCTCCGACGCTCTCTGTCTTTCTCTCTCTCTGTGATCCTAGTGCTTGCATGCTCAGTATTTTGCTTTTCCTGGGAGCCAGAGATCTACCCGGTGAGGGCTTGCCGGTATAAGGCTTTAGAGCGTTTGGGAGCGTTCGGTACATGAGAGGACGTTGGACTGGAAGCTATGCAAATTTGAAGCATCCAAACTTCCTGCTGCAGTCGGAGGCTCTTTCCATGGACATCTGCCTTTTGGATTCCTCTAAACTTGCCCTCTGATGAAACATTTTGTGAGCTGCAGTTACCTCCGACGGCTACAAGGTGGTGCTACATTCAGGTGAGGGCACAAGTATGCACAAAATGTTGGGGACTTTTGCCAGATTTATTGCTGGACCTTGCATATTTTTTTCAGAGGCTAAATATTGCCTAGGAAATGCTTTTTAACATAGAGATGCTGGAGTTAAAATGTCTGGTCGGGCCTCAGCCCTTTCATTGTCTGCCCACTGTAACATATTTTTTTACCAGTACATGTGAGTGGTGACTCTGCTTTATGAAACTTATCATATATTAGGACAATGAATATAGCAGAAGGGGCGATCGAAATGCTTGCCTACATATTTGTTTATTTTTTATATAATGGCTGATTAACCTCTTAATTATATTACCATTTTGTGAAATGTTGCTTTAAAATATATCCTGCTTGCAGAATATATAAGTATTTGTACTGCGTTGGCCGGGAATCGAACCCGGGTCAACTGCTTGGAAGGCAGCTATGCTCACCACTATACCACCAACGCCCTCTGATCTTTGTGCTCTCGGTTCTAAACATTAGGACCCTGAGTTCAATGACTATCATGCACCAGCTTCAATGGTGCATTTGGTTTAGATACCAACATGAAAAGCAATAGAAAGTTTTTGTAGAGGGTAAGGAACTGGGATTGAAACCAAGGACAAAGCTGTGCAGAAGAGAAGAATGGAAAGCAGCAATACAAATAATAGATATGAACACATAGAGGCAGCATGGGAAGCAAAGCAGGGAAGAGAAATAGAGAACATTCCATGAAATGCCCAGGAGATAGATAAGAGCAGAACAAAAAAGGGAAGAATGAAATTCAAAGCCTCCACATAAAAGTGTTTGAAGGTCCCACCAGTCATTCATGCTTATTATTGTGTGCCTTTACTTTCAAAGTACAGTGTGGAGCTTTTGACGATCCCTCTCTTGTATTTCAGCAGACACAGATAGTTGAGAAGTCTTTTCTCACATAGCTGGCACAAGCTTGCGCTTTTCCTTGCTGGTAGCGTGGAAATGACAGCTTGGTCCTTGGAAGTAAAATCAAGCAAAATTAGCAGAGGATGGTTTCGATCCATCGACCTCTGGGTTATGGGCCCAGCACGCTTCCGCTGCGCCACTCTGCTCCGTTGTGAAAGTGTTCTTTTTATGCAGATAAGGAGCATTAGGCAGAGTAGCATGGGATTGGTCTGGCTCTCACCTCATTTGCATAAGTATATCCCAAGGCATGCTGGGTGCAGAAAAACTTCATCTTCCCCTCTCACAATCAGTCATAACTGAAAGTCAGACACTCTTAGGCACTAGCCGTTTCAGGCCTTTATCAAGACAGTAGCTCTTGAACCATCTCTCTCTCGCTCTGTGATCCTAGCACTAGCATGCTCAGGATTTGGCTTTACCTTGGAGCCAGAGATATACCCGGTGAGGGCTTGCCCGGTGTGAGGCTTTTGAGCGTTCGGGACGTGAGTGGACGTTGGACAGGAAACTATGCGAATATGAAGCCTCCAACATTCCTGCTTCAGTGAGTGGTTCTTTCCATGGACATCTGACTCTTGGATTCCTCTCAACTTGCCTTCTGATAAAACATTTTGTGAGCAGCAGTTTCCTTCGACAGCTACAAGGTGGCGCTACATTCAGGTGAGAGCACAAGTATGCACAAAATGTTAGGGACTTTTGCCAGATTTATCGGTGGATCTTGCATATTTTTTCAGAGGCTAGATATTGCCTAGAAATGCTTTTTAACATAGAGATGCTGGAGTTACAATGTCTGGTCGGGCCTCAGCCCTTCCATTGTTTGCCCACTGTAACAAATTTATTACCAGCACATGTGTGTTGTGACTCTGCTTTATGAAACTTATCATATATTAGGACAATGTATGTAGCAGAAGGTGCGATTGAGATGTTTGCCCACGTATTTGTTTATTTTTTTATATATGGCTGATTAATCTGTTCGTGAAATTTCCATTTCGTGACATGTTGCATTACAATATATCCTGCTTGCAGAATATATAAGTATTTTCAGTGCGTTGGCCGGGAATCAAACCCGGGTCAACTGCTTGGGAAGCAGCTATGCTCACCACTATACCACCAACGCCCTCTGATGTGTTAGCTCTCGGTTCTAAATATTACGTTGCAGAAATCAATGACTATCTTGCACCAGCTTCAATGGTGCATTTGGTTTAGATACCAACATGAGAAGCAGTAGAACGTTTTTTGCAGAGGGTAAGGAACTGGGGATTGAAACCAAGGACAAAGTTGTGCAGAAGAGAAGAAATGAAAAGCAACAGTACAAATAGTAGAAATGAGCATATATAGGCAGCATGGGAAGCAAAGCAGGGAAGAGAAAGAGAACATTCCATGAAATGCCCAGGAGATATATAAGAGCAGAACAAAAAGGGAAGAATGAAATTCAAAGCATGCCCAGAAAGTTGTGTGAAGCTCCCACCAGTCAGTCATTTATGGTTATAATTGTGTGTCTTTACTTTCAAAGTACAGGGTTGTACCTTTCACGATCACTCTTGTATTACACAGACACGAATAGTTGAGAAGTCTTTTCTCACATAGCTGGCACAAGCTTGCACTTTTCCTTTCTGGCTATGTGGAAATGACAGCTTGGTCCTTGGAAGGAAAATCAAGCAAAATTAGCAGAGGATGGTTTCGATCCATCGACCTCTGGGTTATGGGCCCAGCACGCTTCCGCTGCGCCACTCTGCTCCTTTGTGAAAGTGTTCTCTTTATGCAGATGAGGAGGCATTCAGAGAAGTGACGTGGGATTGGTCGGGCTCTCACCTCATTTGCCTAAGTATATCGCAAGGCATGCTGGGTGCAGAAAATCTTTATCTTCCCCTCTCACAATCAGTCACAACTGAAAGTCCAGACCCTCTTAGGCACTAGCCGTTTCAGGCCTTTAACAAGACAACAGCTCTCCGACGCTCTCTGTCTCTCTCTCTCTCTGTGATCCTAGTGCTTGCATGCTCAGTATTTGGCTTTTCCTGGGAGCCAGAGATCTACCCGGTGAGGGCTTGCCGGTATAAGGCTTTAGAGCGTTTGGGAGCGTTCGGTACATGAGAGGACGTTGGACTGGAAGCTATGCAAATTTGAAGCATCCAAACTTCCTGCTGCAGTCGGAGGCTCTTTCCATGGACATCTGCCTTTTGGATTCCTCTAAACTTGCCCTCTGATGAAACATTTTGTGAGCTGCAGTTACCTCCGACGGCTACAAGGTGGTGCTACATTCAGGTGAGGGCACAAGTATGCACAAAATGTTGGGGACTTTTGCCAGATTTATTGCTGGATCTTGCATATTTTTTTCAGAGGCTAAATATTGCCTAGGAAATGCTTTTTAACATAGAGATGCTGGAGTTAAAATGTCTGGTTGGGCCTCAGCCCTTTCATTGTCTGCCCACTGTAACATATTTTTTTACCAGTACATGTGAGTGGTGACTCTGCTTTATGAAACTTATCATATATTAGGACAATGAATATAGCAGAAGGGGCGATCGAAATGCTTGCCTACATATTTGTTTATTTTTTATATAATGGCTGATTAACCTCTTAATTATATTACCATTTTGTGAAATGTTGCTTTAAAATATATCCTGCTTGCAGAATATATAAGTATTTGTACTGCGTTGGCCGGGAATCGAACCCGGGTCAACTGCTTGGAAGGCAGCTATGCTCACCACTATACCACCAACGCCCTCTGATCTTTGCGCTCTCGGTTCTAAACATTAGGACCCTGAGTTCAATGACTATCATGCACCAGCTTCAATGGTGCATTTGGTTTAGATACCAACATGAAAAGCAATAGAAAGTTTTTGTAGAGGGTAAGGAACTGGGATTGAAACCAAGGACAAAGCTGTGCAGAAGAGAAGAATGGAAAGCAGCAATACAAATAATAGATATGAACACATAGAGGCAGCATGGGAAGCAAAGCAGGGAAGAGAAATAGAGAACATTCCATGAAATGCCCAGGAGATAGATAAGAGCAGAACAAAAAAGGGAAGAATGAAATTCAAAGCCTCCACATAAAAGTGTTTGAAGGTCCCACCAGTCATTCATGCTTATTATTGTGTGCCTTTACTTTCAAAGTACAGTGTGGAGCCTTTGACGATCCCTCTCTTGTATTTCAGCAGACACAGATAGTTGAGAAGTCTTTTCTCACATAGCTGGCACAAGCTTGCGCTTTTCCTTGCTGGTAGCGTGGAAATGACAGCTTGGTCCTTGGAAGTAAAATCAAGCAAAATTAGCAGAGGATGGTTTCGCTCCATCGACCTCTGGGTTATGGGCCCAGCACGCTTCCGCTGCGCCACTCTGCTCCGTTGTGAAAGTGTTCTTTTTATGCAGATAAGGAGCATTAGGCAGAGTAGCATGGGATTGGTCTGGCTCTCACCTCATTTGCATAAGTATATCCCAAGGCATGCTGGGTGCAGAAAAACTTCATCTTCCCCTCTCACCATCAGTCATAACTGAAAGTCAGACACTCTTAGGCACTAGCCGTTTCAGGCCTTTATCAAGACAGTAGCTCTTGAACCATCTCTCTCTCGCTCTGTGATCCTAGCACTAGCATGCTCAGGATTTGGCTTTACCTTGGAGCTAGAGATATACCCGGTGAGGGCTTGCCCGTGTGAGGCTTTTGAGCGTTTGGGAGCGTTGTGGACGTTGGACAGGAAACTATGCGAATATGAAGCCTCCAACATTCCTGCTTCAGTGAGTGGTTCTTTCCATGGACATCTGACTCTTGGATTCCTCTCAACTTGCCTTCTGATAAAACATTTTGTGAGCAGCAGTTTCCTTCGACAGCTACAAGGTGGCGCTACATTCAGGTGAGAGCACAAGTATGCACAAAATGTTAGGGACTTTTGCCAGATTTATCGGTTCATCTTGCATATTTTTTTCAGAGGCTAGATATTGCCTAGAAATGCTTTTTAACATAGAGATGCTGGAGTTACAATGTCTGGTCGGGCCTCAGCCCTTCCATTGTTTGCCCACTGTAACAAATTTATTACCAGCACATGTGTGTTGTGACTCTGCTTTATGAAACTTATCATATATTAGGACAATGTATGTAGCAGAAGGTGCGATTGAGATGTTTGCCCACGTATTTGTTTATTTTTTTATATATGGCTGATTAATCTGTTCGTGAAATTTCCATTTTGTGACATGTTGCATTACAATATATCCTGCTTGCAGAATATATAAGTATTTTCAGTGCGTTGGCCGGGAATCGAACCCGGGTCAACTGCTTGGGAAGCAGCTATGCTCACCACTATACCACCAACGCCCTCTGATGTGTTAGCTCTCGGTTCTAAATATTACGTTGCAGAAATCAATGACTATCTTGCACCAGCTTCAATGGTGCATTTGGTTTAGATACCAACATGAGAAGCAGTAGAACGTTTTTTGCAGAGGGTAAGGAACTGGGGATTGAAACCAAGGACAAAGTTGTGCAGAAGAGAAGAAATGAAAAGCAACAGTACAAATAGTAGAAATGAGCATATATAGGCAGCATGGGAAGCAAAGCAGGGAAGAGAAAGAGAACATTCCATGAAATGCCCAGGAGATAGATAAGAGCAGAACAAAAAGGGAAGAATGAAATTCAAAGCATGCCCAGAAAGTTGTGTGAAGCTCCCACCAGTCATTTATGGTTATAATTGTGTGTCTTTACTTTCAAAGTACAGGGTTGTACCTTTCACGATCACTCTTGTATTACACAGACACGAATAGTTGAGAAGTCTTTTCTCACATAGCTGGTACAAGCTTGCACTTTTCCTTTCTGGCTATGTGGAAATGACAGCTTGGTCCTTGGAAGGAAAATCAAGCAAAATTAGCAGAGGATGGTTTCGATCCATCGACCTCTGGGTTATGGGCCCAGCACGCTTCCGCTGCGCCACTCTGCTCCTTTGTGAAAGTGTTCTGTTTATGCAGATGAGGAGGCATTCAGAGAAGTGACGTGGGATTGGTCGGGCTCTCACCTCATTTGCCTAAGTATATCGCAAGGCATGCTGGGTGCAGAAAATCTTTATCTTCCCCTCTCACAATCAGTCACAACTGAAAGTCCAGACCCTCTTATTCACTAGCCGTTTCAGGCCTTTAACAAGACAACAGCTCTCCGACGCTCTCTGTCTCTCTCTCTGTGATCCTAGTGCTTGCATGCTCAGTATTTGGCTTTACCTGGGAGCCAGAGATCTACCCGGTGAGGGCTTGCCGGTATAAGGCTTTAGAGCGTTTGGGAGCGTTCGGTACATGAGAGGACGTTGGACTGGAAGCTATGCAAATTTGAAGCATCCAAACTTCCTGCTGCAGTCGGAGGCTCTTTCCATGGACATCTGCCTTTTGGATTCCTCTAAACTTGCCCTCTGATGAAACATTTTGTGAGCTGCAGTTACCTCCGACGGCTACAAGGTGGTGCTACATTCAGGTGAGGGCACAAGTATGCACAAAATGTTGGGGACTTTTGCCAGATTTATTGCTGGATCTTGCATATTTTTTTCAGAGGCTAAATATTGCCTAGGAAATGCTTTTTAACATAGAGATGCTGGAGTTAAAATGTCTGGTCGGGCCTCAGCCCTTTCATTGTCTGCCCACTGTAACATATTTTTTTACCAGTACATGTGAGTGGTGACTCTGCTTTATGAAACTTATCATATATTAGGACAATGAATATAGCAGAAGGGGCGATCGAAATGCTTGCCTACATATTTGTTTATTTTTTATATAATGGCTGATTAACCTCTTAATTATATTACCATTTTGTGAAATGTTGCTTTAAAATATATCCTGCTTGCAGAATATATAAGTATTTGTACTGCGTTGGCCGGGAATCGAACCCGGGTCAACTGCTTGGAAGGCAGCTATGCTCACCACTATACCACCAACGCCCTCTGATCTTTGCGCTCTCGGTTCTAAACATTAGGACCCTGAGTTCAATGACTATCATGCACCAGCTTCAATGGTGCATTTGGTTTAGATACCAACATGAAAAGCAATAGAAAGTTTTTGTAGAGGGTAAGGAACTGGGATTGAAACCAAGGACAAAGCTGTGCAGAAGAGAAGAATGGAAAGCAGCAATACAAATAATAGATATGAACACATAGAGGCAGCATGGGAAGCAAAGCAGGGAAGAGAAATAGAGAACATTCCATGAAATGCCCAGGAGATAGATAAGAGCAGAACAAAAAAGGGAAGAATGAAATTCAAAGCCTCCACATAAAAGTGTTTGAAGGTCCCACCAGTCATTCATGCTTATTATTGTGTGCCTTTACTTTCAAAGTACAGTGTGGAGCTTTTGACGATCCCTCTCTTGTATTTCAGCAGACACAGATAGTTGAGAAGTCTTTTCTCACATAGCTGGCACAAGCTTGCGCTTTTCCTTGCTGGTAGCGTGGAAATGACAGCTTGGTCCTTGGAAGTAAAATCAAGCAAAATTAGCAGAGGATGGTTTCGATCCATCGACCTCTGGGTTATGGGCCCAGCACGCTTCCGCTGCGCCACTCTGCTCCGTTGTGAAAGTGTTCTTTTTATGCAGATAAGGAGCATTAGGCAGAGTAGCATGGGATTGGTCTGGCTCTCACCTCATTTGCATAAGTATATCCCAAGGCATGCTGGGTGCAGAAAAACTTCATCTTCCCCTCTCACAATCAGTAATAACTGAAAGTCAGACACTCTTAGGCACTAGCCGTTTCAGGCCTTTATCAAGACAGTAGCTCTTGAACCATCTCTCTCTCGCTCTGTGATCCTAGCACTAGCATGCTCAGGATTTGGCTTTACCTTGGAGCCAGAGATATACCCGGTGAGGGCTTGCCCGGTGTGAGGCTTTTGAGCGTTTGGGAGCGTTCGGGACGTGAGTGGACGTTGGACAGGAAACTATGCGAATATGAAGCCTCCAACATTCCTGCTTCAGTGAGTGGTTCTTTCCATGGACATCTGACTCTTGGATTCCTCTCAACTTGCCTTCTGATAAAACATTTTGTGAGCAGCAGTTTCCTTCGACAGCTACAAGGTGGCGCTACATTCAGGTGAGAGCACAAGTATGCACAAAATGTTAGGGACTTTTGCCAGATTTATCGGTGGATCTTGCATATTTTTTCAGAGGCTAGATATTGCCTAGAAATGCTTTTTAACATAGAGATACTGGAGTTACAATGTCTGGTCGGGCCTCAGCCCTTCCATTGTTTGCCCACTGTAACAAATTTATTACCAGCACATGTGTGTTGTGACTCTGCTTTATGAAACTTATCATATATTAGGACAATGTATGTAGCAGAAGGTGCGATTGAGATGTTTGCCCACGTATTTGTTTATTTTTTTATATATGGCTGATTAATCTGTTCGTGAAATTTCCATTTTGTGACATGTTGCATTACAATATATCCTGCTTGCAGAATATATAAGTATTTTCAGTGCGTTGGCCGGGAATCGAACCCGGGTCAACTGCTTGGGAAGCAGCTATGCTCACCACTATACCACCAACGCCCTCTGATGTGTTAGCTCTCGGTTCTAAATATTACGTTGCAGAAATCAATGACTATCTTGCACCAGCTTCAATGGTGCATTTGGTTTAGATACCAACATGAGAAGCAGTAGAACGTTTTTTGCAGAGGGTAAGGAACTGGGGATTGAAACCAAGGACAAAGTTGTGCAGAAGAGAAGAAATGAAAAGCAACAGTACAAATAGTAGAAATGAGCATATATAGGCAGCATGGGAAGCAAAGCAGGGAAGAGAAAGAGAACATTCCATGAAATGCCCAGGAGATAGATAAGAGCAGAACAAAAAGGGAAGAATGAAATTCAAAGCATGCCCAGAAAGTTGTGTGAAGCTCCCACCAGTCAGTCATTTATGGTTATAATTGTGTGTCTTTACTTTCAAAGTACAGGGTTGTACCTTTCACGATCACTCTTGTATTACACAGACACGAATAGTTGAGAAGTCTTTTCTCACATAGCTGGCACAAGCTTGCACTTTTCCTTTCTGGCTATGTGGAAATGACAGCTTGGTCCTTGGAAGGAAAATCAAGCAAAATTAGCAGAGGATGGTTTCGATCCATCGACCTCTGGGTTATGGGCCCAGCACGCTTCCGCTGCGCCACTCTGCTCCTTTGTGAAAGTGTTCTCTTTATGCAGATGAGGAGGCATTCAGAGAAGTGACGTGGGATTGGTCGGGCTCTCACCTCATTTGCCTAAGTATATCGCAAGGCATGCTGGGTGCAGAAAATCTTTATCTTCCCCTCTCACAATCAGTCACAACTGAAAGTCCAGACCCTCTTAGGCACTAGCCGTTTCAGGCCTTTAACAAGACAACAGCTCTCCGACGCTCTCTGTCTCTCTCTCTCTCTGTGATCCTAGTGCTTGCATGCTCAGTATTTGGCTTTTCCTGGGAGCCAGAGATCTACCCGGTGAGGGCTTGCCGGTATAAGGCTTTAGAGCGTTTGGGAGCGTTCGGTACATGAGAGGACGTTGGACTGGAAGCTATGCAAATTTGAAGCATCCAAACTTCCTGCTGCAGTCGGAGGCTCTTTCCATGGACATCTGCCTTTTGGATTCCTCTAAACTTGCCCTCTGATGAAACATTTTGTGAGCTGCAGTTACCTCCGACGGCTACAAGGTGGTGCTACATTCAGGTGAGGGCACAAGTATGCACAAAATGTTGGGGACTTTTGCCAGATTTATTGCTGGACCTTGCATATTTTTTTCAGAGGCTAAATATTGCCTCGGAAATGCTTTTTAACATAGAGATGCTGGAGTTAAAATGTCTGGTCGGGCCTCAGCCCTTTCATTGTCTGCCCACTGTAACATATTTTTTTACCAGTACATGTGAGTGGTGACTCTGCTTTATGAAACTTATCATATATTAGGACAATGAATATAGCAGAAGGGGCGATCGAAATGCTTGCCTACATATTTGTTTATTTTTTATATAATGGCTGATTAACCTCTTAATTATATTACCATTTTGTGAAATGTTGCTTTAAAATATATCCTGCTTGCAGAATATATAAGTATTTGTACTGCGTTGGCCGGGAATCGAACCCGGGTCAACTGCTTGGAAGGCAGCTATGCTCACCACTATACCACCAACGCCCTCTGATCTTTGTGCTCTCGGTTCTAAACATTAGGACCCTGAGTTCAATGACTATCATGCACCAGCTTCAATGGTGCATTTGGTTTAGATACCAACATGAAAAGCAATAGAAAGTTTTTGTAGAGGGTAAGGAACTGGGATTGAAACCAAGGACAAAGCTGTGCAGAAGAGAAGAATGGAAAGCAGCAATACAAATAATAGATATGAACACATAGAGGCAGCATGGGAAGCAAAGCAGGGAAGAGAAATAGAGAACATTCCATGAAATGCCCAGGAGATAGATAAGAGCAGAACAAAAAAGGGAAGAATGAAATTCAAAGCCTCCACATAAAAGTGTTTGAAGGTCCCACCAGTCATTCATGCTTATTATTGTGTGCCTTTACTTTCAAAGTACAGTGTGGAGCTTTTGACGATCCCTCTCTTGTATTTCAGCAGACACAGATAGTTGAGAAGTCTTTTCTCACATAGCTGGCACAAGCTTGCGCTTTTCCTTGCTGGTAGCGTGGAAATGACAGCTTGGTCCTTGGAAGTAAAATCAAGCAAAATTAGCAGAGGATGGTTTCGATCCATCGACCTCTGGGTTATGGGCCCAGCACGCTTCCGCTGCGCCACTCTGCTCCGTTGTGAAAGTGTTCTTTTTATGCAGATAAGGAGCATTAGGCAGAGTAGCATGGGATTGGTCTGGCTCTCACCTCATTTGCATAAGTATATCCCAAGGCATGCTGGGTGCAGAAAAACTTCATCTTCCCCTCTCACAATCAGTCATAACTGAAAGTCAGACACTCTTAGGCACTAGCCGTTTCAGGCCTTTATCAAGACAGTAGCTCTTGAACCATCTCTCTCTCGCTCTGTGATCCTAGCACTAGCATGCTCAGGATTTGGCTTTACCTTGGAGCCAGAGATATACCCGGTGAGGGCTTGCCCGGTGTGAGGCTTTTGAGCGTTCGGGACGTGAGTGGACGTTGGACAGGAAACTATGCGAATATGAAGCCTCCAACATTCCTGCTTCAGTGAGTGGTTCTTTCCATGGACATCTGACTCTTGGATTCCTCTCAACTTGCCTTCTGATAAAACATTTTGTGAGCAGCAGTTTCCTTCGACAGCTACAAGGTGGCGCTACATTCAGGTGAGAGCACAAGTATGCACAAAATGTTAGGGACTTTTGCCAGATTTATCGGTGGATCTTGCATATTTTTTCAGAGGCTAGATATTGCCTAGAAATGCTTTTTAACATAGAGATGCTGGAGTTACAATGTCTGGTCGGGCCTCAGCCCTTCCATTGTTTGCCCACTGTAACAAATTTATTACCAGCACATGTGTGTTGTGACTCTGCTTTATGAAACTTATCATATATTAGGACAATGTATGTAGCAGAAGGTGCGATTGAGATGTTTGCCCACGTATTTGTTTATTTTTTTATATATGGCTGATTAATCTGTTCGTGAAATTTCCATTTCGTGACATGTTGCATTACAATATATCCTGCTTGCAGAATATATAAGTATTTTCAGTGCGTTGGCCGGGAATCGAACCCGGGTCAACTGCTTGGGAAGCAGCTATGCTCACCACTATACCACCAACGCCCTCTGATGTGTTAGCTCTCGGTTCTAAATATTACGTTGCAGAAATCAATGACTATCTTGCACCAGCTTCAATGGTGCATTTGGTTTAGATACCAACATGAGAAGCAGTAGAACGTTTTTTGCAGAGGGTAAGGAACTGGGGATTGAAACCAAGGACAAAGTTGTGCAGAAGAGAAGAAATGAAAAGCAACAGTACAAATAGTAGAAATGAGCATATATAGGCAGCATGGGAAGCAAAGCAGGGAAGAGAAAGAGAACATTCCATGAAATGCCCAGGAGATATATAAGAGCAGAACAAAAAGGGAAGAATGAAATTCAAAGCATGCCCAGAAAGTTGTGTGAAGCTCCCACCAGTCAGTCATTTATGGTTATAATTGTGTGTCTTTACTTTCAAAGTACAGGGTTGTACCTTTCACGATCACTCTTGTATTACACAGACACGAATAGTTGAGAAGTCTTTTCTCACATAGCTGGCACAAGCTTGCACTTTTCCTTTCTGGCTATGTGGAAATGACAGCTTGGTCCTTGGAAGGAAAATCAAGCAAAATTAGCAGAGGATGGTTTCGATCCATCGACCTCTGGGTTATGGGCCCAGCACGCTTCCGCTGCGCCACTCTGCTCCTTTGTGAAAGTGTTCTCTTTATGCAGATGAGGAGGCATTCAGAGAAGTGACGTGGGATTGGTCGGGCTCTCACCTCATTTGCCTAAGTATATCGCAAGGCATGCTGGGTGCAGAAAATCTTTATCTTCCCCTCTCACAATCAGTCACAACTGAAAGTCCAGACCCTCTTAGGCACTAGCCGTTTCAGGCCTTTAACAAGACAACAGCTCTCCGACGCTCTCTGTCTCTCTCTCTCTCTGTGATCCTAGTGCTTGCATGCTCAGTATTTGGCTTTTCCTGGGAGCCAGAGATCTACCCGGTGAGGGCTTGCCGGTATAAGGCTTTAGAGCGTTTGGGAGCGTTCGGTACATGAGAGGACGTTGGACTGGAAGCTATGCAAATTTGAAGCATCCAAACTTCCTGCTGCAGTCGGAGGCTCTTTCCATGGACATCTGCCTTTTGGATTCCTCTAAACTTGCCCTCTGATGAAACATTTTGTGAGCTGCAGTTACCTCCGACGGCTACAAGGTGGTGCTACATTCAGGTGAGGGCACAAGTATGCACAAAATGTTGGGGACTTTTGCCAGATTTATTGCTGGATCTTGCATATTTTTTTCAGAGGCTAAATATTGCCTAGGAAATGCTTTTTAACATAGAGATGCTGGAGTTAAAATGTCTGGTTGGGCCTCAGCCCTTTCATTGTCTGCCCACTGTAACATATTTTTTTACCAGTACATGTGAGTGGTGACTCTGCTTTATGAAACTTATCATATATTAGGACAATGAATATAGCAGAAGGGGCGATCGAAATGCTTGCCTACATATTTGTTTATTTTTTATATAATGGCTGATTAACCTCTTAATTATATTACCATTTTGTGAAATGTTGCTTTAAAATATATCCTGCTTGCAGAATATATAAGTATTTGTACTGCGTTGGCCGGGAATCGAACCCGGGTCAACTGCTTGGAAGGCAGCTATGCTCACCACTATACCACCAACGCCCTCTGATCTTTGCGCTCTCGGTTCTAAACATTAGGACCCTGAGTTCAATGACTATCATGCACCAGCTTCAATGGTGCATTTGGTTTAGATACCAACATGAAAAGCAATAGAAAGTTTTTGTAGAGGGTAAGGAACTGGGATTGAAACCAAGGACAAAGCTGTGCAGAAGAGAAGAATGGAAAGCAGCAATACAAATAATAGATATGAACACATAGAGGCAGCATGGGAAGCAAAGCAGGGAAGAGAAATAGAGAACATTCCATGAAATGCCCAGGAGATAGATAAGAGCAGAACAAAAAAGGGAAGAATGAAATTCAAAGCCTCCACATAAAAGTGTTTGAAGGTCCCACCAGTCATTCATGCTTATTATTGTGTGCCTTTACTTTCAAAGTACAGTGTGGAGCCTTTGACGATCCCTCTCTTGTATTTCAGCAGACACAGATAGTTGAGAAGTCTTTTCTCACATAGCTGGCACAAGCTTGCGCTTTTCCTTGCTGGTAGCGTGGAAATGACAGCTTGGTCCTTGGAAGTAAAATCAAGCAAAATTAGCAGAGGATGGTTTCGCTCCATCGACCTCTGGGTTATGGGCCCAGCACGCTTCCGCTGCGCCACTCTGCTCCGTTGTGAAAGTGTTCTTTTTATGCAGATAAGGAGCATTAGGCAGAGTAGCATGGGATTGGTCTGGCTCTCACCTCATTTGCATAAGTATATCCCAAGGCATGCTGGGTGCAGAAAAACTTCATCTTCCCCTCTCACCATCAGTCATAACTGAAAGTCAGACACTCTTAGGCACTAGCCGTTTCAGGCCTTTATCAAGACAGTAGCTCTTGAACCATCTCTCTCTCGCTCTGTGATCCTAGCACTAGCATGCTCAGGATTTGGCTTTACCTTGGAGCTAGAGATATACCTGGTGAGGGCTTGCCCGTGTGATGCTTTTGAGCGTTTGGGAGCGTTGTGGACGTTGGACAGGAAACTATGCGAATATGAAGCCTCCAACATTCCTGCTTCAGTGAGTGGTTCTTTCCATGGACATCTGACTCTTGGATTCCTCTCAACTTGCCTTCTGATAAAACATTTTGTGAGCAGCAGTTTCCTTCGACAGCTACAAGGTGGCGCTACATTCAGGTGAGAGCACAAGTATGCACAAAATGTTAGGGACTTTTGCCAGATTTATCGGTGGATCTTGCATATTTTTTTCAGAGGCTAGATATTGCCTAGAAATGCTTTTTAACATAGAGATGCTGGAGTTACAATGTCTGGTCGGGCCTCAGCCCTTCCATTGTTTGCCCACTGTAACAAATTTATTACCAGCACATGTGTGTTGTGACTCTGCTTTATGAAACTTATCATATATTAGGACAATGTATGTAGCAGAAGGTGCGATTGAGATGTTTGCCCACGTATTTGTTTATTTTTTTATATATGGCTGATTAATCTGTTCGTGAAATTTCCATTTTGTGACATGTTGCATTACAATATATCCTGCTTGCAGAATATATAAGTATTTTCAGTGCGTTGGCCGGGAATCGAACCCGGGTCAACTGCTTGGGAAGCAGCTATGCTCACCACTATACCACCAACGCCCTCTGATGTGTTAGCTCTCGGTTCTAAATATTACGTTGCAGAAATCAATGACTATCTTGCACCAGCTTCAATGGTGCATTTGGTTTAGATACCAACATGAGAAGCAGTAGAACGTTTTTTGCAGAGGGTAAGGAACTGGGGATTGAAACCAAGGACAAAGTTGTGCAGAAGAGAAGAAATGAAAAGCAACAGTACAAATAGTAGAAATGAGCATATATAGGCAGCATGGGAAGCAAAGCAGGGAAGAGAAAGAGAACATTCCATGAAATGCCCAGGAGATAGATAAGAGCAGAACAAAAAGGGAAGAATGAAATTCAAAGCATGCCCAGAAAGTTGTGTGAAGCTCCCACCAGTCATTTATGGTTATAATTGTGTGTCTTTACTTTCAAAGTACAGGGTTGTACCTTTCACGATCACTCTTGTATTACACAGACACGAATAGTTGAGAAGTCTTTTCTCACATAGCTGGTACAAGCTTGCACTTTTCCTTTCTGGCTATGTGGAAATGACAGCTTGGTCCTTGGAAGGAAAATCAAGCAAAATTAGCAGAGGATGGTTTCGATCCATCGACCTCTGGGTTATGGGCCCAGCACGCTTCCGCTGCGCCACTCTGCTCCTTTGTGAAAGTGTTCTGTTTATGCAGATGAGGAGGCATTCAGAGAAGTGACGTGGGATTGGTCGGGCTCTCACCTCATTTGCCTAAGTATATCGCAAGGCATGCTGGGTGCAGAAAATCTTTATCTTCCCCTCTCACAATCAGTCACAACTGAAAGTCCAGACCCTCTTATTCACTAGCCGTTTCAGGCCTTTAACAAGACAACAGCTCTCCGACGCTCTCTGTCTCTCTCTCTCTCTGTGATCCTAGTGCTTGCATGCTCAGTATTTGGCTTTACCTGGGAGCCAGAGATCTACCCGGTGAGGGCTTGCCGGTATAAGGCTTTAGAGCGTTTGGGAGCGTTCGGTACATGAGAGGACGTTGGACTGGAAGCTATGCAAATTTGAAGCATCCAAACTTCCTGCTGCAGTCGGAGGCTCTTTCCATGGACATCTGCCTTTTGGATTCCTCTAAACTTGCCCTCTGATGAAACATTTTGTGAGCTGCAGTTACCTCCGACGGCTACAAGGTGGTGCTACATTCAGGTGAGGGCACAAGTATGCACAAAATGTTGGGGACTTTTGCCAGATTTATTGCTGGATCTTGCATATTTTTTTCAGAGGCTAAATATTGCCTAGGAAATGCTTTTTAACATAGAGATGCTGGAGTTAAAATGTCTGGTCGGGCCTCAGCCCTTTCATTGTCTGCCCACTGTAACATATTTTTTTACCAGTACATGTGAGTGGTGACTCTGCTTTATGAAACTTATCATATATTAGGACAATGAATATAGCAGAAGGGGCGATCGAAATGCTTGCCTACATATTTGTTTATTTTTTATATAATGGCTGATTAACCTCTTAATTATATTACCATTTTGTGAAATGTTGCTTTAAAATATATCCTGCTTGCAGAATATATAAGTATTTGTACTGCGTTGGCCGGGAATCGAACCCGGGTCAACTGCTTGGAAGGCAGCTATGCTCACCACTATACCACCAACGCCCTCTGATCTTTGCGCTCTCGGTTCTAAACATTAGGACCCTGAGTTCAATGACTATCATGCACCAGCTTCAATGGTGCATTTGGTTTAGATACCAACATGAAAAGCAATAGAAAGTTTTTGTAGAGGGTAAGGAACTGGGATTGAAACCAAGGACAAAGCTGTGCAGAAGAGAAGAATGGAAAGCAGCAATACAAATAATAGATATGAACACATAGAGGCAGCATGGGAAGCAAAGCAGGGAAGAGAAATAGAGAACATTCCATGAAATGCCCAGGAGATAGATAAGAGCAGAACAAAAAAGGGAAGAATGAAATTCAAAGCCTCCACATAAAAGTGTTTGAAGGTCCCACCAGTCATTCATGCTTATTATTGTGTGCCTTTACTTTCAAAGTACAGTGTGGAGCTTTTGACGATCCCTCTCTTGTATTTCAGCAGACACAGATAGTTGAGAAGTCTTTTCTCACATAGCTGGCACAAGCTTGCGCTTTTCCTTGCTGGTAGCGTGGAAATGACAGCTTGGTCCTTGGAAGTAAAATCAAGCAAAATTAGCAGAGGATGGTTTCGATCCATCGACCTCTGGGTTATGGGCCCAGCACGCTTCCGCTGCGCCACTCTGCTCCGTTGTGAAAGTGTTCTTTTTATGCAGATAAGGAGCATTAGGCAGAGTAGCATGGGATTGGTCTGGCTCTCACCTCATTTGCATAAGTATATCCCAAGGCATGCTGGGTGCAGAAAAACTTCATCTTCCCCTCTCACAATCAGTAATAACTGAAAGTCAGACACTCTTAGGCACTAGCCGTTTCAGGCCTTTATCAAGACAGTAGCTCTTGAACCATCTCTCTCTCGCTCTGTGATCCTAGCACTAGCATGCTCAGGATTTGGCTTTACCTTGGAGCCAGAGATATACCCGGTGAGGGCTTGCCCGGTGTGAGGCTTTTGAGCGTTTGGGAGCGTTCGGGACGTGAGTGGACGTTGGACAGGAAACTATGCGAATATGAAGCCTCCAACATTCCTGCTTCAGTGAGTGGTTCTTTCCATGGACATCTGACTCTTGGATTCCTCTCAACTTGCCTTCTGATAAAACATTTTGTGAGCAGCAGTTTCCTTCGACAGCTACAAGGTGGCGCTACATTCAGGTGAGAGCACAAGTATGCACAAAATGTTAGGGACTTTTGCCAGATTTATCGGTGGATCTTGCATATTTTTTCAGAGGCTAGATATTGCCTAGAAATGCTTTTTAACATAGAGATGCTGGAGTTACAATGTCTGGTCGGGCCTCAGCCCTTCCATTGTTTGCCCACTGTAACAAATTTATTACCAGCACATGTGTGTTGTGACTCTGCTTTATGAAACTTATCATATATTAGGACAATGTATGTAGCAGAAGGTGCGATTGAGATGTTTGCCCACGTATTTGTTTATTTTTTTATATATGGCTGATTAATCTGTTCGTGAAATTTCCATTTTGTGACATGTTGCATTACAATATATCCTGCTTGCAGAATATATAAGTATTTTCAGTGCGTTGGCCGGGAATCGAACCCGGGTCAACTGCTTGGGAAGCAGCTATGCTCACCACTATACCACCAACGCCCTCTGATGTGTTAGCTCTCGGTTCTAAATATTACGTTGCAGAAATCAATGACTATCTTGCACCAGCTTCAATGGTGCATTTGGTTTAGATACCAACATGAGAAGCAGTAGAACGTTTTTTGCAGAGGGTAAGGAACTGGGGATTGAAACCAAGGACAAAGTTGTGCAGAAGAGAAGAAATGAAAAGCAACAGTACAAATAGTAGAAATGAGCATATATAGGCAGCATGGGAAGCAAAGCAGGGAAGAGAAAGAGAACATTCCATGAAATGCCCAGGAGATAGATAAGAGCAGAACAAAAAGGGAAGAATGAAATTCAAAGCATGCCCAGAAAGTTGTGTGAAGCTCCCACCAGTCAGTCATTTATGGTTATAATTGTGTGTCTTTACTTTCAAAGTACAGGGTTGTACCTTTCACGATCACTCTTGTATTACACAGACACGAATAGTTGAGAAGTCTTTTCTCACATAGCTGGCACAAGCTTGCACTTTTCCTTTCTGGCTATGTGGAAATGACAGCTTGGTCCTTGGAAGGAAAATCAAGCAAAATTAGCAGAGGATGGTTTCGATCCATCGACCTCTGGGTTATGGGCCCAGCACGCTTCCGCTGCGCCACTCTGCTCCTTTGTGAAAGTGTTCTCTTTATGCAGATGAGGAGGCATTCAGAGAAGTGACGTGGGATTGGTCGGGCTCTCACCTCATTTGCCTAAGTATATCGCAAGGCATGCTGGGTGCAGAAAATCTTTATCTTCCCCTCTCACAATCAGTCACAACTGAAAGTCCAGACCCTCTTAGGCACTAGCCGTTTCAGGCCTTTAACAAGACAACAGCTCTCCGACGCTCTCTGTCTCTCTCTCTCTCTGTGATCCTAGTGCTTGCATGCTCAGTATTTGGCTTTTCCTGGGAGCCAGAGATCTACCCGGTGAGGGCTTGCCGGTATAAGGCTTTAGAGCGTTTGGGAGCGTTCGGTACATGAGAGGACGTTGGACTGGAAGCTATGCAAATTTGAAGCATCCAAACTTCCTGCTGCAGTCGGAGGCTCTTTCCATGGACATCTGCCTTTTGGATTCCTCTAAACTTGCCCTCTGATGAAACATTTTGTGAGCTGCAGTTACCTCCGACGGC
Organism: Lissotriton vulgaris; assembly: GCF_964263255.1. Lineage (NCBI taxonomy): Eukaryota > Metazoa > Chordata > Amphibia > Caudata > Salamandridae > Lissotriton > Lissotriton vulgaris. Next base: position 540,688,522 of record NC_141697.1, read on the forward strand.
TACAAGGTGGTGCTACATTCAGGTGAGGGCACAAGTATGCACAAAATGTTGGGGACTTTTGCCAGATTTATTGCTGGACCTTGCATATTTTTTTCAGAGGCTAAATATTGCCTCGGAAATGCTTTTTAACATAGAGATGCTGGAGTTAAAATGTCTGGTCGGGCCTCAGCCCTTTCATTGTCTGCCCACTGTAACATATTTTTTTACCAGTACATGTGAGTGGTGACTCTGCTTTATGAAACTTATCATATATTAGGACAATGAATATAGCAGAAGGGGCGATCGAAATGCTTGCCTACATATTTGTTTATTTTTTATATAATGGCTGATTAACCTCTTAATTATATTACCATTTTGTGAAATGTTGCTTTAAAATATATCCTGCTTGCAGAATATATAAGTATTTGTACTGCGTTGGCCGGGAATCGAACCCGGGTCAACTGCTTGGAAGGCAGCTATGCTCACCACTATACCACCAACGCCCTCTGATCTTTGTGCTCTCGGTTCTAAACATTAGGACCCTGAGTTCAATGACTATCATGCACCAGCTTCAATGGTGCATTTGGTTTAGATACCAACATGAAAAGCAATAGAAAGTTTTTGTAGAGGGTAAGGAACTGGGATTGAAACCAAGGACAAAGCTGTGCAGAAGAGAAGAATGGAAAGCAGCAATACAAATAATAGATATGAACACATAGAGGCAGCATGGGAAGCAAAGCAGGGAAGAGAAATAGAGAACATTCCATGAAATGCCCAGGAGATAGATAAGAGCAGAACAAAAAAGGGAAGAATGAAATTCAAAGCCTCCACATAAAAGTGTTTGAAGGTCCCACCAGTCATTCATGCTTATTATTGTGTGCCTTTACTTTCAAAGTACAGTGTGGAGCTTTTGACGATCCCTCTCTTGTATTTCAGCAGACACAGATAGTTGAGAAGTCTTTTCTCACATAGCTGGCACAAGCTTGCGCTTTTCCTTGCTGGTAGCGTGGAAATGACAGCTTGGTCCTTGGAAGTAAAATCAAGCAAAATTAGCAGAGGATGGTTTCGATCCATCGACCTCTGGGTTATGGGCCCAGCACGCTTCCGCTGCGCCACTCTGCTCCGTTGTGAAAGTGTTCTTTTTATGCAGATAAGGAGCATTAGGCAGAGTAGCATGGGATTGGTCTGGCTCTCACCTCATTTGCATAAGTATATCCCAAGGCATGCTGGGTGCAGAAAAACTTCATCTTCCCCTCTCACAATCAGTCATAACTGAAAGTCAGACACTCTTAGGCACTAGCCGTTTCAGGCCTTTATCAAGACAGTAGCTCTTGAACCATCTCTCTCTCGCTCTGTGATCCTAGCACTAGCATGCTCAGGATTTGGCTTTACCTTGGAGCCAGAGATATACCCGGTGAGGGCTTGCCCGGTGTGAGGCTTTTGAGCGTTTGGGAGCGTTCGGGACGTGAGTGGACGTTGGACAGGAAACTATGCGAATATGAAGCCTCCAACATTCCTGCTTCAGTGAGTGGTTCTTTCCATGGACATCTGACTCTTGGATTCCTCTCAACTTGCCTTCTGATAAAACATTTTGTGAGCAGCAGTTTCCTTCGACAGCTACAAGGTGGCGCTACATTCAGGTGAGAGCACAAGTATGCACAAAATGTTAGGGACTTTTGCCAGATTTATCGGTGGATCTTGCATATTTTTTCAGAGGCTAGATATTGCCTAGAAATGCTTTTTAACATAGAGATGCTGGAGTTACAATGTCTGGTCGGGCCTCAGCCCTTCCATTGTTTGCCCACTGTAACAAATTTATTACCAGCACATGTGTGTTGTGACTCTGCTTTATGAAACTTATCATATATTAGGACAATGTATGTAGCAGAAGGTGCGATTGAGATGTTTGCCCACGTATTTGTTTATTTTTTTATATATGGCTGATTAATCTGTTCGTGAAATTTCCATTTTGTGACATGTTGCATTACAATATATCCTGCTTGCAGAATATATAAGTATTTTCAGTGCGTTGGCCGGGAATCGAACCCGGGTCAACTGTTTGGGAAGCAGCTATGCTCACCACTATACCACCAACGCCCTCTGATGTGTTAGCTCTCGGTTCTAAATATTACGTTGCAGAAATCAATGACTATCTTGCACCAGCTTCAATGGTGCATTTGGTTTAGATACCAACATGAGAAGCAGTAGAACGTTTTTTGCAGAGGGTAAGGAACTGGGGATTGAAACCAAGGACAAAGTTGTGCAGAAGAGAAGAAATGAAAAGCAACAGTACAAATAGTAGAAATGAGCATATATAGGCAGCATGGGAAGCAAAGCAGGGAAGAGAAAGAGAACATTCCATGAAATGCCCAGGAGATAGATAAGAGCAGAACAAAAAGGGAAGAATGAAATTCAAAGCATGCCCAGAAAGTTGTGTGAAGCTCCCACCAGTCAGTCATTTATGGTTATAATTGTGTGTCTTTACTTTCAAAGTACAGGGTTGTACCTTTCACGATCACTCTTGTATTACACAGACACGAATAGTTGAGAAGTCTTTTCTCACATAGCTGGCACAAGCTTGCACTTTTCCTTTCTGGCTATGTGGAAATGACAGCTTGGTCCTTGGAAGGAAAATCAAGCAAAATTAGCAGAGGATGGTTTCGATCCATCGACCTCTGGGTTATGGGCCCAGCACGCTTCCGCTGCGCCACTCTGCTCCTTTGTGAAAGTGTTCTCTTTATGCAGATGAGGAGGCATTCAGAGAAGTGACGTGGGATTGGTCGGGCTCTCACCTCATTTGCCTAAGTATATCGCAAGGCATGCTGGGTGCAGAAAATCTTTATCTTCCCCTCTCACAATCAGTCACAACTGAAAGTCCAGACCCTCTTAGGCACTAGCCGTTTCAGGCCTTTAACAAGACAACAGCTCTCCGACGCTCTCTGTCTCTCTCTCTCTCTGTGATCCTAGTGCTTGCATGCTCAGTATTTGGCTTTTCCTGGGAGCCAGAGATCTACCCGGTGAGGGCTTGCCGGTATAAGGCTTTAGAGCGTTTGGGAGCGTTCGGTACATGAGAGGACGTTGGACTGGAAGCTATGCAAATTTGAAGCATCCAAACTTCCTGCTGCAGTCGGAGGCTCTTTCCATGGACATCTGCCTTTTGGATTCCTCTAAACTTGCCCTCTGATGAAACATTTTGTGAGCTGCAGTTACCTCCGACGGCTACAAGGTGGTGCTACATTCAGGTGAGGGCACAAGTATGCACAAAATGTTGGGGACTTTTGCCAGATTTATTGCTGGACCTTGCATATTTTTTTCAGAGGCTAAATATTGCCTCGGAAATGCTTTTTAACATAGAGATGCTGGAGTTAAAATGTCTGGTCGGGCCTCAGCCCTTTCATTGTCTGCCCACTGTAACATATTTTTTTACCAGTACATGTGAGTGGTGACTCTGCTTTATGAAACTTATCATATATTAGGACAATGAATATAGCAGAAGGGGCGATCGAAATGCTTGCCTACATATTTGTTTATTTTTTATATAATGGCTGATTAACCTCTTAATTATATTACCATTTTGTGAAATGTTGCTTTAAAATATATCCTGCTTGCAGAATATATAAGTATTTGTACTGCGTTGGCCGGGAATCGAACCCGGGTCAACTGCTTGGAAGGCAGCTATGCTCACCACTATACCACCAACGCCCTCTGATCTTTGTGCTCTCGGTTCTAAACATTAGGACCCTGAGTTCAATGACTATCATGCACCAGCTTCAATGGTGCATTTGGTTTAGATACCAACATGAAAAGCAATAGAAAGTTTTTGTAGAGGGTAAGGAACTGGGATTGAAACCAAGGACAAAGCTGTGCAGAAGAGAAGAATGGAAAGCAGCAATACAAATAATAGATATGAACACATAGAGGCAGCATGGGAAGCAAAGCAGGGAAGAGAAATAGAGAACATTCCATGAAATGCCCAGGAGATAGATAAGAGCAGAACAAAAAAGGGAAGAATGAAATTCAAAGCCTCCACATAAAAGTGTTTGAAGGTCCCACCAGTCATTCATGCTTATTATTGTGTGCCTTTACTTTCAAAGTACAGTGTGGAGCTTTTGACGATCCCTCTCTTGTATTTCAGCAGACACAGATAGTTGAGAAGTCTTTTCTCACATAGCTGGCACAAGCTTGCGCTTTTCCTTGCTGGTAGCGTGGAAATGACAGCTTGGTCCTTGGAAGTAAAATCAAGCAAAATTAGCAGAGGATGGTTTCGATCCATCGACCTCTGGGTTATGGGCCCAGCACGCTTCCGCTGCGCCACTCTGCTCCGTTGTGAAAGTGTTCTTTTTATGCAGATAAGGAGCATTAGGCAGAGTAGCATGGGATTGGTCTGGCTCTCACCTCATTTGCATAAGTATATCCCAAGGCATGCTGGGTGCAGAAAAACTTCATCTTCCCCTCTCACAATCAGTCATAACTGAAAGTCAGACACTCTTAGGCACTAGCCGTTTCAGGCCTTTATCAAGACAGTAGCTCTTGAACCATCTCTCTCTCGCTCTGTGATCCTAGCACTAGCATGCTCAGGATTTGGCTTTACCTTGGAGCCAGAGATATACCCGGTGAGGGCTTGCCCGGTGTGAGGCTTTTGAGCGTTTGGGAGCGTTCGGGACGTGAGTGGACGTTGGACAGGAAACTATGCGAATATGAAGCCTCCAACATTCCTGCTTCAGTGAGTGGTTCTTTCCATGGACATCTGACTCTTGGATTCCTCTCAACTTGCCTTCTGATAAAACATTTTGTGAGCAGCAGTTTCCTTCGACAGCTACAAGGTGGCGCTACATTCAGGTGAGAGCACAAGTATGCACAAAATGTTAGGGACTTTTGCCAGATTTATCGGTGGATCTTGCATATTTTTTCAGAGGCTAGATATTGCCTAGAAATGCTTTTTAACATAGAGATGCTGGAGTTACAATGTCTGGTCGGGCCTCAGCCCTTCCATTGTTTGCCCACTGTAACAAATTTATTACCAGCACATGTGTGTTGTGACTCTGCTTTATGAAACTTATCATATATTAGGACAATGTATGTAGCAGAAGGTGCGATTGAGATGTTTGCCCACGTATTTGTTTATTTTTTTATATATGGCTGATTAATCTGTTCGTGAAATTTCCATTTTGTGACATGTTGCATTACAATATATCCTGCTTGCAGAATATATAAGTATTTTCAGTGCGTTGGCCGGGAATCGAACCCGGGTCAACTGCTTGGGAAGCAGCTATGCTCACCACTATACCACCAACGCCCTCTGATGTGTTAGCTCTCGGTTCTAAATATTACGTTGCAGAAATCAATGACTATCTTGCACCAGCTTCAATGGTGCATTTGGTTTAGATACCAACATGAGAAGCAGTAGAACGTTTTTTGCAGAGGGTAAGGAACTGGGGATTGAAACCAAGGACAAAGTTGTGCAGAAGAGAAGAAATGAAAAGCAACAGTACAAATAGTAGAAATGAGCATATATAGGCAGCATGGGAAGCAAAGCAGGGAAGAGAAAGAGAACATTCCATGAAATGCCCAGGAGATATATAAGAGCAGAACAAAAAGGGAAGAATGAAATTCAAAGCATGCCCAGAAAGTTGTGTGAAGCTCCCACCAGTCAGTCATTTATGGTTATAATTGTGTGTCTTTACTTTCAAAGTACAGGGTTGTACCTTTCACGATCACTCTTGTATTACACAGACACGAATAGTTGAGAAGTCTTTTCTCACATAGCTGGCACAAGCTTGCACTTTTCCTTTCTGGCTATGTGGAAATGACAGCTTGGTCCTTGGAAGGAAAATCAAGCAAAATTAGCAGAGGATGGTTTCGATACATCGACCTCTGGGTTATGGGCCCAGCACGCTTCCGCTGCGCCACTCTGCTCCTTTGTGAAAGTGTTCTCTTTATGCAGATGAGGAGGCATTCAGAGAAGTGACGTGGGATTGGTCGGGCTCTCACCTCATTTGCCTAAGTATATCGCAAGGCATGCTGGGTGCAGAAAATCTTTATCTTCCCCTCTCACAATCAGTCACAACTGAAAGTCCAGACCCTCTTAGGCACTAGCCGTTTCAGGCCTTTAACAAGACAACAGCTCTCCGACGCTCTCTGTCTCTCTCTCTCTCTGTGATCCTAGTGCTTGCATGCTCAGTATTTGGCTTTTCCTGGGAGCCAGAGATCTACCCGGTGAGGGCTTGCCGGTATAAGGCTTTAGAGCGTTTGGGAGCGTTCGGTACATGAGAGGACGTTGGACTGGAAGCTATGCAAATTTGAAGCATCCAAACTTCCTGCTGCAGTCGGAGGCTCTTTCCATGGACATCTGCCTTTTGGATTCCTCTAAACTTGCCCTCTGATGAAACATTTTGTGAGCTGCAGTTACCTCCGACGGCTACAAGGTGGTGCTACATTCAGGTGAGGGCACAAGTATGCACAAAATGTTGGGGACTTTTGCCAGATTTATTGCTGGATCTTGCATATTTTTTCAGAGGCTAAATATTGCCTAGGAAATGCTTTTTAACATAGAGATGCTGGAGTTAAAATGTCTGGTTGGGCCTCAGCCCTTTCATTGTCTGCCCACTGTAACATATTTTTTTACCAGTACATGTGAGTGGTGACTCTGCTTTGTGAAACTTATCATATATTAGGACAATGAATATAGCAGAAGGGGCGATCGAAATGCTTGCCTACATATTTGTTTATTTTTTATATAATGGCTGATTAACCTCTTAATTATATTACCATTTTGTGAAATGTTGCTTTAAAATATATCCTGCTTGCAGAATATATAAGTATTTGTACTGCGTTGGCCGGGAATCGAACCCGGGTCAACTGCTTGGAAGGCAGCTATGCTCACCACTATACCACCAACGCCCTCTGATCTTTGCGCTCTCGGTTCTAAACATTAGGACCCTGAGTTCAATGACTATCATGCACCAGCTTCAATGGTGCATTTGGTTTAGATACCAACATGAAAAGCAATAGAAAGTTTTTGTAGAGGGTAAGGAACTGGGATTGAAACCAAGGACAAAGCTGTGCAGAAGAGAAGAATGGAAAGCAGCAATACAAATAATAGATATGAACACATAGAGGCAGCATGGGAAGCAAAGCAGGGAAGAGAAATAGAGAACATTCCATGAAATGCCCAGGAGATAGATAAGAGCAGAACAAAAAAGGGAAGAATGAAATTCAAAGCCTCCACATAAAAGTGTTTGAAGGTCCCACCAGTCATTCATGCTTATTATTGTGTGCCTTTACTTTCAAAGTACAGTGTGGAGCCTTTGACGATCCCTCTCTTGTATTTCAGCAGACACAGATAGTTGAGAAGTCTTTTCTCACATAGCTGGCACAAGCTTGCGCTTTTCCTTGGTGGTAGCGTGGAAATGACAGCTTGGTCCTTGGAAGTAAAATCAAGCAAAATTAGCAGAGGATGGTTTCGATCCATCGACCTCTGGGTTATGGGCCCAGCACGCTTCCGCTGCGCCACTCTGCTCCGTTGTGAAAGTGTTCTTTTTATGCAGATAAGGAGCATTAGGCAGAGTAGCATGGGATTGGTCTGGCTCTCACCTCATTTGCATAAGTATATCCCAAGGCATGCTGGGTGCAGAAAAACTTCATCTTCCCCTCTCACAATCAGTCATAACTGAAAGTCAGACACATTTAGGCACTAGCCGTTTCAGGCCTTTATCAAGACAGTAGCTCTTGAACCATCTCTCTCTCGCTCTGTGATCCTAGCACTAGCATGCTCAGGATTTGGCTTTACCTTGGAGCCAGAGATATACCCGGTGAGGGCTTGCCCGGTGTGAGGCTTTTGAGCGTTTGGGAGCGTTGTGGACGTTGGACAGGAAACTATGCGAATATGAAGCCTCCAACATTCCTGCTTCAGTGAGTGGTTCTTTCCATGGACACCTGACTCTTCGATTCCTCTCAACTTGCCTTCTGATAAAACATTTTGTGAGCAGCAGTTTCCTTCGACAGCTACAAGGTGGCGCTACATTCAGGTGAGAGCACAAGTATGCACAAAATGTTAGGGACTTTTGCCAGATTTATCGGTGGATCTTGCATATTTTTTTCAGAGGCTAGATATTGCCTAGAAATGCTTTTTAACATAGAGATGCTGGAGTTACAATGTCGGGTCGGGCCTCAGCCCTTCCATTGTTTGCCCACTGTAACAAATTTATTACCAGCACATGTGTGTTGTGACTCTGCTTTATGAAACTTATCATATATTAGGACAATGTATGTAGCAGAAGGTGCGATTGAGATGTTTGCCCACGTATTTGTTTATTTTTTTATATATGGCTGATTAATCTGTTCGTGAAATTTCCATTTTGTGACATGTTGCATTACAATATATCCTGCTTGCAGAATATATAAGTATTTTCAGTGCGTTGGCCGGGAATAGAACCCGGGTCAACTGCTTGGGAAGCAGCTATGCTCACCACTATACCACCAACGCCCTCTGATGTGTTAGCTCTCGGTTCTAAATATTACGTTGCAGAAATCAATGACTATCTTGCACCAGCTTCAATGGTGCATTTGGTTTAGATACCAACATGAGAAGCAGTAGAACGTTTTTTGCAGAGGGTAAGGAACTGGGGATTGAAACCAAGGACAAAGTTGTGCAGAAGAGAAGAAATGAAAAGCAACAGTACAAATAGTAGAAATGAGCATATATAGGCAGCATGGGAAGCAAAGCAGGGAAGAGAAAGAGAACATTCCATGAAATGCCCAGGAGATAGATAAGAGCAGAACAAAAAGGGAAGAATGAAATTCAAAGCATGCCCAGAAAGTTGTGTGAAGCTCCCACCAGTCATTTATGGTTATAATTGTGTGTCTTTACTTTCAAAGTACAGGGTTGTACCTTTCACGATCACTCTTGTATTACACAGACACGAATAGTTGAGAAGTCTTTTCTCACATAGCTGGTACAAGCTTGCACTTTTCCTTTCTGGCTATGTGGAAATGACAGCTTGGTCCTTGGAAGGAAAATCAAGCAAAATTAGCAGAGGATGGTTTCGATACATCGACCTCTGGGTTATGGGCCCAGCACGCTTCCGCTGCGCCACTCTGCTCCTTTGTGAAAGTGTTCTCTTTATGCAGATGAGGAGGCATTCAGAGAAGTGACGTGGGATTGGTCGGGCTCTCACCTCATTTGCCTAAGTATATCGCAAGGCATGCTGGGTGCAGAAAATCTTTATCTTCCCCTCTCACAATCAGTCACAACTGAAAGTCCAGACCCTCTTAGGCACTAGCCGTTTCAGGCCTTTAACAAGACAACAGCTCTCCGACGCTCTCTGTCTCTCTCTCTCTCTGTGATCCTAGTGCTTGCATGCTCAGTATTTGGCTTTTCCTGGGAGCCAGAGATCTACCCGGTGAGGGCTTGCCGGTATAAGGCTTTAGAGCGTTTGGGAGCGTTCGGTACATGAGAGGACGTTGGACTGGAAGCTATGCAAATTTGAAGCATCCAAACTTCCTGCTGCAGTCGGAGGCTCTTTCCATGGACATCTGCCTTTTGGATTCCTCTAAACTTGCCCTCTGATGAAACATTTTGTGAGCTGCAGTTACCTCCGACGGCTACAAGGTGGTGCTACATTCAGGTGAGGGCACAAGTATGCACAAAATGTTGGGGACTTTTGCCAGATTTATTGCTGGATCTTGCATATTTTTTCAGAGGCTAAATATTGCCTAGGAAATGCTTTTTAACATAGAGATGCTGGAGTTAAAATGTCTGGTTGGGCCTCAGCCCTTTCATTGTCTGCCCACTGTAACATATTTTTTTACCAGTACATGTGAGTGGTGACTCTGCTTTGTGAAACTTATCATATATTAGGACAATGAATATAGCAGAAGGGGCGATCGAAATGCTTGCCTACATATTTGTTTATTTTTTATATAATGGCTGATTAACCTCTTAATTATATTACCATTTTGTGAAATGTTGCTTTAAAATATATCCTGCTTGCAGAATATATAAGTATTTGTACTGCGTTGGCCGGGAATCGAACCCGGGTCAACTGCTTGGAAGGCAGCTATGCTCACCACTATACCACCAACGCCCTCTGATCTTTGCGCTCTCGGTTCTAAACATTAGGACCCTGAGTTCAATGACTATCATGCACCAGCTTCAATGGTGCATTTGGTTTAGATACCAACATGAAAAGCAATAGAAAGTTTTTGTAGAGGGTAAGGAACTGGGATTGAAACCAAGGACAAAGCTGTGCAGAAGAGAAGAATGGAAAGCAGCAATACAAATAATAGATATGAACACATAGAGGCAGCATGGGAAGCAAAGCAGGGAAGAGAAATAGAGAACATTCCATGAAATGCCCAGGAGATAGATAAGAGCAGAACAAAAAAGGGAAGAATGAAATTCAAAGCCTCCACATAAAAGTGTTTGAAGGTCCCACCAGTCATTCATGCTTATTATTGTGTGCCTTTACTTTCAAAGTACAGTGTGGAGCCTTTGACGATCCCTCTCTTGTATTTCAGCAGACACAGATAGTTGAGAAGTCTTTTCTCACATAGCTGGCACAAGCTTGCGCTTTTCCTTGCTGGTAGCGTGGAAATGACAGCTTGGTCCTTGGAAGTAAAATCAAGCAAAATTAGCAGAGGATGGTTTCGATCCATCGACCTCTGGGTTATGGGCCCAGCACGCTTCCGCTGCGCCACTCTGCTCCGTTGTGAAAGTGTTCTTTTTATGCAGATAAGGAGCATTAGGCAGAGTAGCATGGGATTGGTCTGGCTCTCACCTCATTTGCATAAGTATATCCCAAGGCATGCTGGGTGCAGAAAAACTTCATCTTCCCCTCTCACAATCAGTCATAACTGAAAGTCAGACACATTTAGGCACTAGCCGTTTCAGGCCTTTATCAAGACAGTAGCTCTTGAACCATCTCTCTCTCGCTCTGTGATCCTAGCACTAGCATGCTCAGGATTTGGCTTTACCTTGGAGCCAGAGATATACCCGGTGAGGGCTTGCCCGGTGTGAGGCTTTTGAGCGTTTGGGAGCGTTGTGGACGTTGGACAGGAAACTATGCGAATATGAAGCCTCCAACATTCCTGCTTCAGTGAGTGGTTCTTTCCATGGACACCTGACTCTTCGATTCCTCTCAACTTGCCTTCTGATAAAACATTTTGTGAGCAGCAGTTTCCTTCGACAGCTACAAGGTGGCGCTACATTCAGGTGAGAGCACAAGTATGCACAAAATGTTAGGGACTTTTGCCAGATTTATCGGTGGATCTTGCATATTTTTTTCAGAGGCTAGATATTGCCTAGAAATGCTTTTTAACATAGAGATGCTGGAGTTACAATGTCTGGTCGGGCCTCAGCCCTTCCATTGTTTGCCCACTGTAACAAATTTATTACCAGCACATGTGTGTTGTGACTCTGCTTTATGAAACTTATCATATATTAGGACAATGTATGTAGCAGAAGGTGCGATTGAGATGTTTGCCCACGTATTTGTTTATTTTTTTATATATGGCTGATTAATCTGTTCGTGAAATTTCCATTTTGTGACATGTTGCATTACAATATATCCTGCTTGCAGAATATATACGTATTTTCAGTGCGTTGGCCGGGAATAGAACCCGGGTCAACTGCTTGGGAAGCAGCTATGCTCACCACTATACCACCAACGCCCTCTGATGTGTTAGCTCTCGGTTCTAAATATTACGTTGCAGAAATCAATGACTATCTTGCACCAGCTTCAATGGTGCATTTGGTTTAGATACCAACATGAGAAGCAGTAGAACGTTTTTTGCAGAGGGTAAGGAACTGGGGATTGAAACCAAGGACAAAGTTGTGCAGAAGAGAAGAAATGAAAAGCAACAGTACAAATAGTAGAAATGAGCATATATAGGCAGCATGGGAAGCAAAGCAGGGAAGAGAAAGAGAACATTCCATGAAATGCCCAGGAGATAGATAAGAGCAGAACAAAAAGGGAAGAATGAAATTCAAAGCATGCCCAGAAAGTTGTGTGAAGCTCCCACCAGTCATTTATGGTTATAATTGTGTGTCTTTACTTTCAAAGTACAGGGTTGTACCTTTCACGATCACTCTTGTATTACACAGACACGAATAGTTGAGAAGTCTTTTCTCACATAGCTGGTACAAGCTTGCACTTTTCCTTTCTGGCTATGTGGAAATGACAGCTTGGTCCTTGGAAGGAAAATCAAGCAAAATTAGCAGAGGATGGTTTCGATCCATCGACCTCTGGGTTATGGGCCCAGCACGCTTCCGCTGCGCCACTCTGCTCCTTTGTGAAAGTGTTCTGTTTATGCAGATGAGGAGGCATTCAGAGAAGTGACGTGGGATTGGTCGGGCTCTCACCTCATTTGCCTAAGTATATCGCAAGGCATGCTGGGTGCAGAAAATCTTTATCTTCCCCTCTCACAATCAGTCACAACTGAAAGTCCAGACCCTCTTATTCACTAGCCGTTTCAGGCCTTTAACAAGACAACAGCTCTCCGACGCTCTCTGTCTCTCTCTCTCTCTGTGATCCTAGTGCTTGCATGCTCAGTATTTGGCTTTACCTGGGAGCCAGAGATCTACCCGGTGAGGGCTTGCCGGTATAAGGCTTTAGAGCGTTTGGGAGCGTTCGGTACATGAGAGGACGTTGGACTGGAAGCTATGCAAATTTGAAGCATCCAAACTTCCTGCTGCAGTCGGAGGCTCTTTCCATGGACATCTGCCTTTTGGATTCCTCTAAACTTGCCCTCTGATGAAACATTTTGTGAGCTGCAGTTACCTCCGACGGCTACAAGGTGGTGCTACATTCAGGTGAGGGCACAAGTATGCACAAAATGTTGGGGACTTTTGCCAGATTTATTGCTGGATCTTGCATATTTTTTTCAGAGGCTAAATATTGCCTAGGAAATGCTTTTTAACATAGAGATGCTGGAGTTAAAATGTCTGGTCGGGCCTCAGCCCTTTCATTGTCTGCCCACTGTAACATATTTTTTTACCAGTACATGTGAGTGGTGACTCTGCTTTATGAAACTTATCATATATTAGGACAATGAATATAGCAGAAGGGGCGATCGAAATGCGTGCCTACATATTTGTTTATTTTTTATATAATGGCTGATTAACCTCTTAATTATATTACCATTTTGTGAAATGTTGCTTTAAAATATATCCTGCTTGCAGAATATATAAGTATTTGTACTGCGTTGGCCGGGAATCGAACCCGGGTCAACTGCTTGGAAGGCAGCTATGCTCACCACTATACCACCAACGCCCTCTGATCTTTGCGCTCTCGGTTCTAAACATTAGGACCCTGAGTTCAATGACTATCATGCACCAGCTTCAATGGTGCATTTGGTTTAGATACCAACATGAAAAGCAATAGAAAGTTTTTGTAGAGGGTAAGGAACTGGGATTGAAACCAAGGACAAAGCTGTGCAGAAGAGAAGAATGGAAAGCAGCAATACAAATAATAGATATGAACACATAGAGGCAGCATGGGAAGCAAAGCAGGGAAGAGAAATAGAGAACATTCCATGAAATGCCCAGGAGATAGATAAGAGCAGAACAAAAAAGGGAAGAATGAAATTCAAAGCCTCCACATAAAAGTGTTTGAAGGTCCCACCAGTCATTCATGCTTATTATTGTGTGCCTTTACTTTCAAAGTACAGTGTGGAGCTTTTGACAATCCCTCTCTTGTATTTCAGCAGACACAGATAGTTGAGAAGTCTTTTCTCACATAGCTGGCACAAGCTTGCGCTTTTCCTTGCTGGTAGCGTGGAAATGACAGCTTGGTCCTTGGAAGTAAAATCAAGCAAAAATAGCAGAGGATGGTTTCGATCCATCGACCTCTGGGTTATGGGCCCAGCACGCTTCCGCTGCGCCACTCTGCTCCGTTGTGAAAGTGTTCTTTTTATGCAGATAAGGAGCATTAGACAGAGTAGCATGGGATTGGTCTGGCTCTCACCTCATTTGCATAAGTATATCCCAAGGCATGCTGGGTGCAGAAAAACTTCATCTTCCCCTCTCACAATCAGTCATAACTGAAAGTCAGACACTCTTAGGCACTAGCCGTTTCAGGCCTTTATCAAGACAGTAGCTCTTGAACCATCTCTCTCTCGCTCTGTGATCCTAGCACTAGCATGCTCAGGATTTGGCTTTACCTTGGAGCCAGAGATATACCCGGTGAGGGCTTGCCCGGTGTGAGGCTTTTGAGCGTTTGGGAGCGTTGTGGACGTTGGACAGGAAACTATGCGAATATGAAGCCTCCAACATTCCTGCTTCAGTGAGTGGTTCTTTCCATGGACATCTGACTCTTGGATTCCTCTCAACTTGCCTTCTGATAAAACATTTTGTGAGCAGCAGTTTCCTTCGACAGCTACAAGGTGGCGCTACATTCAGGTGAGAGCACAAGTATGCACAAAATGTTAGGGACTTTTGCCAGATTTATCAGTGGATCTTGCATATTTTTTTCAGAGGCTAGATATTGCCTAGAAATGCTTTTTAACATAGAGATGCTGGAGTTACAATGTCTGGTCGGGCCTCAGCCCTTCCATTGTTTGCCCACTGTAACAAATTTATTACCAGCACATGTGTGTTGTGACTCTGCTTTATGAAACTTATCATATATTAGGACAATGTATGTAGCAGAAGGTGCGATTGAGATGTTTGCCCACGTATTTGTTTATTTTTTTATATATGGCTGATTAATCTGTTCGTGAAATTTCCATTTTGTGACATGTTGCATTACAATATATCCTGCTTGCAGAATATATAAGTATTTTCAGTGCGTTGGCCGGGAATCGAACCCGGGTCAACTGCTTGGGAAGCAGCTATGCTCACCACTATACCACCAACGCCCTCTGATGTGTTAGCTCTCGGTTCTAAATATTACGTTGCAGAAATCAATGACTATCTTGCACCAGCTTCAATGGTGCATTTGGTTTAGATACCAACATGAGAAGCAGTAGAACGTTTTTTGCAGAGGGTAAGGAACTGGGGATTGAAACCAAGGACAAAGTTGTGCAGAAGAGAAGAAATGAAAAGCAACAGTACAAATAGTAGAAATGAGCATATATAGGCAGCATGGGAAGCAAAGCAGGGAAGAGAAAGAGAACATTCCATGAAATGCCCAGGAGATAGATAAGAGCAGAACAAAAAGGGAAGAATGAAATTCAAAGCATGCCCAGAAAGTTGTGTGAAGCTCCCACCAGTCATTTATGGTTATAATTGTGTGTCTTTACTTTCAAAGTACAGGGTTGTACCTTTCACGATCACTCTTGTATTACACAGACACGAATAGTTGAGAAGTCTTTTCTCACATAGCTGGTACAAGCTTGCACTTTTCCTTTCTGGCTATGTGGAAATGACAGCTTGGTCCTTGGGAGGAAAATCAAGCAAAATTAGCAGAGGATGGTTTCGATCCATCGACCTCTGGGTTATGGGCCCAGCACGCTTCCGCTGCGCCACTCTGCTCCTTTGTGAAAGTGTTCTGTTTATGCAGATGAGGAGGCATTCAGAGAAGTGACGTGGGATTGGTCGGGCTCTCACCTCATTTGCCTAAGTATATCGCAAGGCATGCTGGGTGCAGAAAATCTTTATCTTCCCCTCTCACAATCAGTCACAACTGAAAGTCCAGACCCTCTTATTCACTAGCCGTTTCAGGCCTTTAACAAGACAACAGCTCTCCGACGCTCTCTGTCTCTCTCTCTCTCTGTGATCCTAGTGCTTGCATGCTCAGTATTTGGCTTTACCTGGGAGCCAGAGATCTACCCGGTGAGGGCTTGCCGGTATAAGGCTTTAGAGCGTTTGGGAGCGTTCGGTACATGAGAGGACGTTGGACTGGAAGCTATGCAAATTTGAAGCATCCAAACTTCCTGCTGCAGTCGGAGGTTTTTTCCATGGACATCTGCCTTTTGGATTCCTCTAAACTTGCCCTCTGATGAAACATTTTGTGAGCTGCAGTTACCTCCGACGGCTACAAGGTGGTGCTACATTCAGGTGAGGGCACAAGTATGCACAAAATGTTGGGGACTTTTGCCAGATTTATTGCTGGATCTTGCATATTTTTTTCAGAGGCTAAATATTGCCTAGGAAATGCTTTTTAACATAGAGATGCTGGAGTTAAAATGTCTGGTTGGGCCTCAGCCCTTTCATTGTCTGCCCACTGTAACATATTTTTTTACCAGTACATGTGAGTGGTGACTCTGCTTTATGAAACTTATCATATATTAGGACAATGAATATAGCAGAAGGGGCGATCGAAATGCTTGCCTACATATTTGTTTATTTTTTATATAATGGCTGATTAACCTCTTAATTATATTACCATTTTGTGAAATGTTGCTTTAAAATATATCCTGCTTGCAGAATATATAAGTATTTGTACTGCGATGGCCGGGAATCGAACCCGGGTCAAGTGCTTGGAAGGCAGCTATGCTCACCACTATACCACCAACGCCCTCTGATCTTTGCGCTCTCGGTTCTAAACATTAGGACCCTGAGTTCAATGACTATCATGCACCAGCTTCAATGGTGCATTTGGTTTAGATACCAACATGAAAAGCAATAGAAAGTTTTTGTAGAGGGTAAGGAACTGGGATTGAAACCAAGGACAAAGCTGTGCAGAAGAGAAGAATGGAAAGCAGCAATACAAATAATAGATATGAACACATAGAGGCAGCATGGGAAGCAAAGCAGGGAAGAGAAATAGAGAACATTCCATGAAATGCCCAGGAGATAGATAAGAGCAGAACAAAAAAGGGAAGAATGAAATTCAAAGCCTCCACATAAAAGTGTTTGAAGGTCCCACCAGTCATTCATGCTTATTATTGTGTGCCTTTACTTTCAAAGTACAGTGTGGAGCCTTTGACGATCCCTCTCTTGTATTTCAGCAGACACAGATAGTTGAGAAGTCTTTTCTCACATAGCTGGCACAAGCTTGCGCTTTTCCTTGCTGGTAGCGTGGAAATGACAGCTTGGTCCTTGGAAGTAAAATCAAGCAAAATTAGCAGAGGATGGTTTCAATCCATCGACCTCTGGGTTATGGGCCCAGCACGCTTCCGCTGCGCCACTCTGCTCCGTTGTGAAAGTGTTCTTTTTATGCAGATAAGGAGCATTAGGCAGAGTAGCATGGGATTGGTCTGGCTCTCACCTCATTTGCATAAGTATATCCCAAGGCATGCTGGGTGCAGAAAAACGTCATCTTCCCCTCTCACAATCAGTCATAACTGAAAGTCAGACACTCTTAGGCACTAGCCGTTTCAGGCCTTTATCAAGACAGTAGCTCTTGAACCATCTCTCTCTCGCTCTGTGATCCTAGCACTAGCATGCTCAGGATTTGGCTTTACCTTGGAGCCAGAGATATACCCGGTGAGGGCTTGCCCGGTGTGAGGCTTTTGAGCGTTTGGGAGCGTTGTGGACGTTAGACAGGAAACTATGCGAATATGAAGCCTCCAACATTCCTGCTTCAGTGAGTGGTTCTTTCCATGGACATCTGACTCTTGGATTCCTCTCAACTTGCCTTCTGATAAAACATTTTGTGAGCAGCAGTTTCCTTCGACAGCTACAAGGTGGCGCTACATTCAGGTGAGAGCACAAGTATGCACAAAATGTTAGGGACTTTTGCCATATTTATCGGTGGATCTTGCATATTTTTTTCAGAAGCTAGATATTGCCTAGAAATGCTTTTTAACATAGAGATGCTGGAGTTACAATGTCTGGTCGGGCCTCAGCCCTTCCATTGTTTGCCCACTGTAACAAATTTATTACCAGCACATGTGTGTTGTGACTCTGCTTTATGAAACTTATCATATATTAGGACAATGTATGTAGCAGAAGGTGCGATTGAGATGTTTGCCCACGTATTTGTTTATTTTTTTATATATGGCTGATTAATCTGTTCGTGAAATTTCCATTTTGTGACATGTTGCATTACAATATATCCTGCTTGCAGAATATATAAGTATTTTCAGTGCGTTGGCCGGGAATCGAACCCGGGTCAACTGCTTGGGAAGCAGCTATGCTCACCACTATACCACCAACGCCCTCTGATGTGTTAGCTCTCGGTTCTAAATATTACGTTGCAGAAATCAATGACTATCTTGCACCAGCTTCAATGGTGAATTTGGTTTAGATACCAACATGAGAAGCAGTAGAACGTTTTTTGCAGAGGGTAAGGAACTGGGGATTGAAACCAAGGACAAAGTTGTGCAGAAGAGAAGAAATGAAAAGCAACAGTACAAATAGTAGAAATGAGCATATATAGGCAGCATGGGAAGCAAAGCAGGGAAGAGAAAGAGAACATTCCATGAAATGCCCAGGAGATAGATAAGAGCAGAACAAAAAGGGAAGAATGAAATTCAAAGCATGCCCAGAAAGTTGTGTGAAGCTCCCACCAGTCATTTATGGTTATAATTGTGTGTCTTTACTTTCAAAGTACAGGGTTGTACCTTTCACGATCACTCTTGTATTACACAGACACGAATAGTTGAGAAGTCTTTTCTCACATAGCTGGTACAAGCTTGCACTTTTCCTTTCTGGCTATGTGGAAATGACAGCTTGGTCCTTGGAAGGAAAATCAAGCAAAATTAGCAGAGGATGGTTTCGATCCATCGACCTCTGGGTTATGGGCCCAGCACGCTTCCGCTGCACCACTCTGCTCCTTTGTGAAAGTGTTCTGTTTATGCAGATGAGGAGGCATTCAGAGAAGTGACGTGGGATTGGTCGGGCTCTCACCTCATTTGCCTAAGTATATCGCAAGGCATGCTGGGTGCAGAAAATCTTTATCTTCCCCTCTCACAATCAGTCACAACTGAAAGTCCAGACCCTCTTATTCACTAGCCGTTTCAGGCCTTTAACAAGACAACAGCTCTCCGACGCTCTCTGTCTCTCTCTCTCTCTGTGATCCTAGTGCTTGCATGCTCAGTATTTGGCTTTTCCTGGGAGCCAGAGATCTACCCGGTGAGGGCTTGCCGGTATAAGGCTTTAGAGCGTTTGGGAGCGTTCGGTACATGAGAGGACGTTGGACTGGAAGCTATGCAAATTTGAAGCATCCAAACTTCCTGCTGCAGTCGGAGGCTCTTTCCATGGACATCTGCCTTTTGGATTCCTCTAAACTTGCCCTCTGATGAAACATTTTGTGAGCTGCAGTTACCTCCGACGGCTACAAGGTGGTGCTACATTCAGGTGAGGGCACAAGTATGCACAAAATGTTGGGGACTTTTGCCAGATTTATTGCTGGACCTTGCATATTTTTTTCAGAGGCTAAATATTGCCTAGGAAATGCTTTTTAACATAGAGATGCTGGAGTTAAAATGTCTGGTCGGGCCTCAGCCCTTTCATTGTCTGCCCACTGTAACATATTTTTTTACCAGTACATGTGAGTGGTGACTCTGCCTTATGAAACTTATCATATATTAGGACAATGAATATAGCAGAAGGGGCGATCGAAATGCTTGCCTACATATTTGTTTATTTTTTATATAATGGCTGATTAACCTCTTAATTATATTACCATTTTGTGAAATGTTGCTTTAAAATATATCCTGCTTGCAGAATATATAAGGATTTGTACTGCGTTGGCCGGGAATCGAACCCGGGTCAACTGCTTGGAAGGCAGCTATGCTCACCACTATACCACCAACGCCCTCTGATCTTTGTGCTCTCGGTTCTAAACATTAGGACCCTGAGTTCAATGACTATCATGCACCAGCTTCAATGGTGCATTTGGTTTAGATACCAACATGAAAAGCAATAGAAAGTTTTTGTAGAGGGTAAGGAACTGGGATTGAAACCAAGGACAAAGCTGTGCAGAAGAGAAGAATGGAAAGCAGCAATACAAATAATAGATATGAACACATAGAGGCAGCATGGGAAGCAAAGCAGGGAAGAGAAATAGAGAACATTCCATGAAATGCCCAGGAGATAGATAAGAGCAGAACAAAAAAGGGAAGAATGAAATTCAAAGCCTCCACATAAAAGTGTTTGAAGGTCCCACCAGTCATTCATGCTTATTATTGTGTGCCTTTACTTTCAAAGTACAGTGTCGAGCTTTTGACGATCCCTCTCTTGTATTTCAGCAGACACAGATAGTTGAGAAGTCTTTTCTCACATAGCTGGCACAAGCTTGCGCTTTTCCTTGCTGGTAGCGTGGAAATGACAGCTTGGTCCTTGGAAGTAAAATCAAGCAAAATTAGCAGAGGATGGTTTCGATCCATCGACCTCTGGGTTATGGGCCCAGCACGCTTCCGCTGCGCCACTCTGCTCCGTTGTGAAAGTGTTCTTTTTATGCAGATAAGGAGCATTAGACAGAGTAGCATGGGATTGGTCTGGCTCTCACCTCATTTGCATAAGTATATCCCAAGGCATGCTGGGTGCAGAAAAACTTCATCTTCCCCTCTCACAATCAGTCATAACTGAAAGTCAGACACTCTTAGGCACTAGCCGTTTCAGGCCTTTATCAAGACAGTAGCTCTTGAACCATCTCTCTCTCGCTCTGTGATCCTAGCACTAGCATGCTCAGGATTTGGCTTTACCTTGGAGCCAGAGATATACCCGGTGAGGGCTTGCCCGGTGTGAGGCTTTTGAGCGTTTGGGAGCGTTGTGGACGTTGGACAGGAAACTATGCGAATATGAAGCCTCCAACATTCCTGCTTCAGTGAGTGGTTCTTTCCATGGACATCTGACTCTTGGATTCCTCTCAACTTGCCTTCTGATAAAACATTTTGTGAGCAGCAGTTTCCTTCGACAGCTACAAGGTGGCGCTACATTCAGGTGAGAGCACAAGTATGCACAAAATGTTAGGGACTTTTGCCAGATTTATCGGTGGATCTTGCATATTTTTTTCAGAGGCTAGATATTGCCTAGAAATGCTTTTTAACATAGAGATGCTGGAGTTACAATGTCTGGTCGGGCCTCAGCCCTTCCATTGTTTGCCCACTGTAACAAATTTATTACCAGCACATGTGTGTTGTGACTCTGCTTTATGAAACTTATCATATATTAGGACAATGTATGTAGCAGAAGGTGCGATTGAGATGTTTGCCCACGTATTTGTTTATTTTTTTATATATGGCTGATTAATCTGTTCATGAAATTTCCATTTTGTGACATGTTGCATTACAATATATCCTGCTTGCAGAATATATAAGTATTTTCAGTGCGTTGGCCGGGAATCGAACCCGGGTCAACTGCTTGGGAAGCAGCTATGCTCACCACTATACCACCAACGCCCTCTGATGTGTTAGCTCTCGGTTCTAAATATTACGTTGCAGAAATCAATGACTATCTTGCACCAGCTTCAATGGTGCATTTGGTTTAGATACCAACATGAGAAGCAGTAGAACGTTTTTTGCAGAGGGTAAGGAACTGGGGATTGAAACCAAGGACAAAGTTGTGCAGAAGAGAAGAAATGAAAAGCAACAGTACAAATAGTAGAAATGAGCATATATAGGCAGCATGGGAAGCAAAGCAGGGAAGAGAAAGAGAACATTCCATGAAATGCCCAGGAGATAGATAAGAGCAGAACAAAAAGGGAAGAATGAAATTCAAAGCATGCCCAGAAAGTTGTGTGAAGCTCCCACCAGTCATTTATGGTTATAATTGTGTGTCTTTACTTTCAAAGTACAGGGTTGTACCTTTCACGATCACTCTTGTATTACACAGACACGAATAGTTGAGAAGTCTTTTCTCACATAGCTGGTACAAGCTTGCACTTTTCCTTTCTGGCTATGTGGAAATGACAGCTTGGTCCTTGGAAGGAAAATCAAGCAAAATTAGCAGAGGATGGTTTCGATCCATCGACCTCTGGGTTATGGGCCCAGCACGCTTCCGCTGCGCCACTCTGCTCCTTTGTGAAAGTGTTCTGTTTATGCAGATGAGGAGGCATTCAGAGAAGTGACGTGGGATTGGTCGGGCTCTCACCTCATTTGCCTAAGTATATCGCAAGGCATGCTGGGTGCAGAAAATCTTTATCTTCCCCTCTCACAATCAGTCACAACTGAAAGTCCAGACCCTCTTATTCACTAGCCGTTTCAGGCCTTTAACAAGACAACAGCTCTCCGACGCTCTCTGTCTCTCTCTCTCTCTGTGATCCTAGTGCTTGCATGCTCAGTATTTGGCTTTACCTGGGAGCCAGAGATCTACCCGGTGAGGGCTTGCCGGTATAAGGCTTTAGAGCGTTTGGGAGCGTTCGGTACATGAGAGGACGTTGGACTGGAAGCTATGCAAATTTGAAGCATCCAAACTTCCTGCTGCAGTCGGAGGCTCTTTCCATGGACATCTGCCTTTTGGATTCCTCTAAACTTGCCCTCTGATGAAACATTTTGTGAGCTGCAGTTACCTCCGACGGCTACAAGGTGGTGCTACATTCAGGTGAGGGCACAAGTATGCACAAAATGTTGGGGACTTTTGCCAGATTTATTGCTGGATCTTGCATATTTTTTTCAGAGGCTAAATATTGCCTAGGAAATGCTTTTTAACATAGAGATGCTGGAGTTAAAATGTCTGGTTGGGCCTCAGCCCTTTCATTGTCTGCCCACTGTAACATATTTTTTTACCAGTACATGTGAGTGGTGACTCTGCTTTATGAAACTTATCATATATTAGGACAATGAATATAGCAGAAGGGGCGATCGAAATGCTTGCCTACATATTTGTTTATTTTTTATATAATGGCTGATTAACCTCTTAATTATATTACCATTTTGTGAAATGTTGCTTTAAAATATATCCTGCTTGCAGAATATATAAGTATTTGTACTGCGTTGGCCGGGAATCGAACCCGGGTCAAGTGCTTGGAAGGCAGCTATGCTCACCACTATACCACCAACGCCCTCTGATCTTTGCGCTCTCGGTTCTAAACATTAGGACCCTGAGTTCAATGACTATCATGCACCAGCTTCAATGGTGCATTTGGTTTAGATACCAACATGAAAAGCAATAGAAAGTTTTTGTAGAGGGTAAGGAACTGGGATTGAAACCAAGGACAAAGCTGTGCAGAAGAGAAGAATGGAAAGCAGCAATACAAATAATAGATATGAACACATAGAGGCAGCATGGGAAGCAAAGCAGGGAAGAGAAATAGAGAACATTCCATGAAATGCCCAGGAGATAGATAAGAGCAGAACAAAAAAGGGAAGAATGAAATTCAAAGCCTCCACATAAAAGTGTTTGAAGGTCCCACCAGTCATTCATGCTTATTATTGTGTGCCTTTACTTTCAAAGTACAGTGTGGAGCCTTTGACGATCCCTCTCTTGTATTTCAGCAGACACAGATAGTTGAGAAGTCTTTTCTCACATAGCTGGCACAAGCTTGCGCTTTTCCTTGCTGGTAGCGTGGAAATGACAGCTTGGTCCTTGGAAGTAAAATCAAGCAAAATTAGCAGAGGATGGTTTCAATCCATCGACCTCTGGGTTATGGGCCCAGCACGCTTCCGCTGCGCCACTCTGCTCCGTTGTGAAAGTGTTCTTTTTATGCAGATAAGGAGCATTAGGCAGAGTAGCATGGGATTGGTCTGGCTCTCACCTCATTTGCATAAGTATATCCCAAGGCATGCTGGGTGCAGAAAAACGTCATCTTCCCCTCTCACAATCAGTCATAACTGAAAGTCAGACACTCTTAGGCACTAGCCGTTTCAGGCCTTTATCAAGACAGTAGCTCTTGAACCATCTCTCTCTCGCTCTGTGATCCTAGCACTAGCATGCTCAGGATTTGGCTTTACCTTGGAGCCAGAGATATACCCGGTGAGGGCTTGCCCGGTGTGAGGCTTTTGAGCGTTTGGGAGCGTTGTGGACGTTGGACAGGAAACTATGCGAATATGAAGCCTCCAACATTCCTGCTTCAGTGAGTGGTTCTTTCCATGGACATCTGACTCTTGGATTCCTCTCAACTTGCCTTCTGATAAAACATTTTGTGAGCAGCAGTTTCCTTCGACAGCTACAAGGTGGCGCTACATTCAGGTGAGAGCACAAGTATGCACAAAATGTTAGGGACTTTTGCCATATTTATCGGTGGATCTTGCATATTTTTTTCAGAGGCTAGATATTGCCTAGAAATGCTTTTTAACATAGAGATGCTGGAGTTACAATGTCTGGTCGGGCCTCAGCCCTTCCATTGTTTGCCCACTGTAACAAATTTATTACCAGCACATGTGTGTTGTGACTCTGCTTTATGAAACTTATGATATATTAGGACAATGTATGTAGCAGAAGGTGCGATTGAGATGTTTGCCCACGTATTTGTTTATTTTTTTATATATGGCTGATTAATCTGTTCGTGAAATTTCCATTTTGTGACATGTTGCATTACAATATATCCTGCTTGCAGAATATATAAGTATTTTCAGTGCGTTGGCCGGGAATCGAACCCGGGTCAACTGCTTGGGAAGCAGCTATGCTCACCACTATACCACCAACGCCCTCTGATGTGTTAGCTCTCGGTTCTAAATATTACGTTGCAGAAATCAATGACTATCTTGCACCAGCTTCAATGGTGAATTTGGTTTAGATACCAACATGAGAAGCAGTAGAACGTTTTTTGCAGAGGGTAAGGAACTGGGGATTGAAACCAAGGACAAAGTTGTGCAGAAGAGAAGAAATGAAAAGCAACAGTACAAATAGTAGAAATGAGCATATATAGGCAGCATGGGAAGCAAAGCAGGGAAGAGAAAGAGAACATTCCATGAAATGCCCAGGAGATAGATAAGAGCAGAACAAAAAGGGAAGAATGAAATTCAAAGCATGCCCAGAAAGTTGTGTGAAGCTCCCACCAGTCATTTATGGTTATAATTGTGTGTCTTTACTTTCAAAGTACAGGGTTGTACCTTTCACGATCACTCTTGTATTACACAGACACGAATAGTTGAGAAGTCTTTTCTCACATAGCTGGTACAAGCTTGCACTTTTCCTTTCTGGCTATGTGGAAATGACAGCTTGGTCCTTGGAAGGAAAATCAAGCAAAATTAGCAGAGGATGGTTTCGATCCATCGACCTCTGGGTTATGGGCCCAGCACGCTTCCGCTGCGCCACTCTGCTCCTTTGTGAAAGTGTTCTGTTTATGCAGATGAGGAGGCATTCAGAGAAGTGACGTGGGATTGGTCGGGCTCTCACCTCATTTGCCTAAGTATATCGCAAGGCATGCTGGGTGCAGAAAATCTTTATCTTCCCCTCTCACAATCAGTCACAACTGAAAGTCCAGACCCTCTTATTCACTAGCCGTTTCAGGCCTTTAACAAGACAACAGCTCTCCGACGCTCTCTGTCTCTCTCTCTCTCTGTGATCCTAGTGCTTGCATGCTCAGTATTTGGCTTTACCTGGGAGCCAGAGATCTACCCGGTGAGGGCTTGCCGGTATAAGGCTTTAGAGCGTTTGGGAGCGTTCGGTACATGAGAGGACGTTGGACTGGAAGCTATGCAAATTTGAAGCATCCAAACTTCCTGCTGCAGTCGGAGGCTCTTTCCATGGACATCTGCCTTTTGGATTCCTCTAAACTTGCCCTCTGATGAAACATTTTGTGAGCTGCAGTTACCTCCGACGGCTACAAGGTGGTGCTACATTCAGGTGAGGGCACAAGTATGCACAAAATGTTGGGGACTTTTGCCAGATTTATTGCTGGATCTTGCATATTTTTTTCAGAGGCTAAATATTGCCTAGGAAATGCTTTTTAACATAGAGATGCTGGAGTTAAAATGTCTGGTTGGGCCTCAGCCCTTTCATTGTCTGCCCACTGTAACATATTTTTTTACCAGTACATGTGAGTGGTGACTCTGCTTTATGAAACTTATCATATATTAGGACAATGAATATAGCAGAAGGGGCGATCGCAATGCTTGCCTACATATTTGTTTATTTTTTATATAATGGCTGATTAACCTCTTAATTATATTACCATTTTGTGAAATGTTGCTTTAAAATATATCCTGCTTGCAGAATATATAAGTATTTGTACTGCGTTGGCCGGGAATCGAACCCGGGTCAAGTGCTTGGAAGGCAGCTATGCTCACCACTATACCACCAACGCCCTCTGATCTTTGCGCTCTCGGTTCTAAACATTAGGACCCTGAGTTCAATGACTATCATGCACCAGCTTCAATGGTGCATTTGGTTTAGATACCAACATGAAAAGCAATAGAAAGTTTTTGTAGAGGGTAAGGAACTGGGATTGAAACCAAGGACAAAGCTGTGCAGAAGAGAAGAATGGAAAGCAGCAATACAAATAATAGATATGAACACATAGAGGCAGCATGGGAAGCAAAGCAGGGAAGAGAAATAGAGAACATTCCATGAAATGCCCAGGAGATAGATAAGAGCAGAACAAAAAAGGGAAGAATGAAATTCAAAGCCTCCACATAAAAGTGTTTGAAGGTCCCACCAGTCATTCATGCTTATTATTGTGTGCCTTTACTTTCAAAGTACAGTGTGGAGCCTTTGACGATCCCTCTCTTGTATTTCAGCAGACACAGATAGTTGAGAAGTCTTTTCTCACATAGCTGGCACAAGCTTGCGCTTTTCCTTGCTGGTAGCGTGGAAATGACAGCTTGGTCCTTGGAAGTAAAATCAAGCAAAATTAGCAGAGGATGGTTTCGATCCATCGACCTCTGGGTTATGGGCCCAGCACGCTTCCGCTGCGCCACTCTGCTCCGTTGTGAAAGTGTTCTTTTTATGCAGATAAGGAGCATTAGGCAGAGTAGCATGGGATTGGTCTGGCTCTCACCTTATTTGCATAAGTATATCCCAAGGCATGCTGGGTGCAGAAAAACGTCATCTTCCCCTCTCACAATCAGTCATAACTGAAAGTCAGACACTCTTAGGCACTAGCCGTTTCAGGCCTTTATCAAGACAGTAGCTCTTGAACCATCTCTCTCTCGCTCTGTGATCCTAGCACTAGCATGCTCAGGATTTGGCTTTACCTTGGAGCCAGAGATATACCCGGTGAGGGCTTGCCCGGTGTGAGGCTTTTGAGCGTTTGGGAGCGTTGTGGACGTTGGACAGGAAACTATGCGAATATGAAGCCTCCAACATTCCTGCTTCAGTGAGTGGTTCTTTCCATGGACATCTGACTCTTGGATTCCTCTCAACTTGCCTTCTGATAAAACATTTTGTGAGCAGCAGTTTCCTTCGACAGCTACAAGGTGGCGCTACATTCAGGTGAGAGCACAAGTATGCACAAAATGTTAGGGACTTTTGCCAGATTTATCGGTGGATCTTGCATATTTTTTTCAGAGGCTAGATATTGCCTAGAAATGCTTTTTAACATAGAGATGCTGGAGTTACAATGTCTGGTCGGGCCTCAGCCCTTCCATTGTTTGCCCACTGTAACAAATTTATTACCAGCACATGTGTGTTGTGACTCTGCTTTATGAAACTTATCATATATTAGGACAATGTATGTAGCAGAAGGTGCGATTGAGATGTTTGCCCACGTATTTGTTTATTTTTTTATATATGGCTGATTAATCTGTTCGTGAAATTTCCATTTTGTGACATGTTGCATTACAATATATCCTGCTTGCAGAATATATAAGTATTTTCAGTGCGTTGGCCGGGAATCGAACCCGGGTCAACTGCTTGGGAAGCAGCTATGCTCACCACTATACCACCAACGCCCTCTGATGTGTTAGCTCTCGGTTCTAAATATTACGTTGCAGAAATCAATGACTATCTTGCACCAGCTTCAATGGTGCATTTGGTTTAGATACCAACATGAGAAGCAGTAGAACGTTTTTTGCAGAGGGTAAGGAACTGGGGATTGAAACCAAGGACAAAGTTGTGCAGAAGAGAAGAAATGAAAAGCAACAGTACAAATAGTAGAAATGAGCATATATAGGCAGCATGGGAAGCAAAGCAGGGAAGAGAAAGAGAACATTCCATGAAATGCCCAGGAGATAGATAAGAGCAGAACAAAAAGGGAAGAATGAAATTCAAAGCATGCCCAGAAAGTTGTGTGAAGCTCCCACCAGTCATTTATGGTTATAATTGTGTGTCTTTACTTTCAAAGTACAGGGTTGTACCTTTCACGATCACTCTTGTATTACACAGACACGAATAGTTGAGAAGTCTTTTCTCACATAGCTGGTACAAGCTTGCACTTTTCCTTTCTGGCTATGTGGAAATGACAGCTTGGTCCTTGGAAGGAAAATCAAGCAAAATTAGCAGAGGATGGTTTCGATCCATCGACCTCTGGGTTATGGGCCCAGCACGCTTCCGCTGCGCCACTCTGCTCCTTTGTGAAAGTGTTCTGTTTATGCAGATGAGGAGGCATTCAGAGAAGTGACGTGGGATTGGTCGGGCTCTCACCTCATTTGCCTAAGTATATCGCAAGGCATGCTGGGTGCAGAAAATCTTTATCTTCCCCTCTCACAATCAGTCACAACTGAAAGTCCAGACCCTCTTATTCACTAGCCGTTTCAGGCCTTTAACAAGACAACAGCTCTCCGACGCTCTCTGTCTCTCTCTCTCTCTGTGATCCTAGTGCTTGCATGCTCAGTATTTGGCTTTACCTGGGAGCCAGAGATCTACCCGGTGAGGGCTTGCCGGTATAAGGCTTTAGAGCGTTTGGGAGCGTTCGGTACATGAGAGGACGTTGGATTGGAAGCTATGCAAATTTGAAGCATCCAAACTTCCTGCTGCAGTTGGAGGCTCTTTCCATGGACATCTGCCTTTTGGATTCCTCTAAACTTGCCCTCTGATGAAACATTTTGTGAGCTGCAGTTACCTCCGACGGCTACAAGGTGGTGCTACATTCAGGTGAGGGCACAAGTATGCACAAAATGTTGGGGACTTTTGCCAGATTTATTGCTGGATCTTGCATATTTTTTTCAGAGGCTAAATATTGCCTAGGAAATGCTTTTTAACATAGAGATGCTGGAGTTAAAATGTCTGGTCGGGCCTCAGCCCTTTCATTGTCTGCCCACTGTAACATATTTTTTTACCAGTACATGTGAGTGGTGACTCTGCTTTATGAAACTTATCATATATTAGGACAATGAATATAGCAGAAGGGGCGATCGAAATGCTTGCCTACATATTTGTTTATTTTTTATATAATGGCTGATTAACCTCTTAATTATATTACCATTTTGTGAAATGTTGCTTTAAAATATATCCTGCTTGCAGAATATATAAGTATTTGTACTGCGTTGGCCGGGAATCGAACCCGGGTCAACTGCTTGGAAGGCAGCTATGCTCACCACTATACCACCAATGCCCTCTGATCTTTGCGCTCTCGGTTCTAAACATTAGGACCCTGAGTTCAATGACTATCATGCACCAGCTTCAATGGTGCATTTGGTTTAGATACCAACATGAGAAGCAGTAGAACGTTTTTTGCAGAGGGTAAGGAACTGGGGATTGAAACCAAGGACAAAGCTGTGCAGAAGAGAAGAATGGAAAGCAGCAATACAAATAATAGATATGAACACATAGAGGCAGCATGGGAAGCAAAGCAGGGAAGAGAAATAGAGAACATTCCATGAAATGCCCAGGAGATAGATAAGAGCAGAACAAAAAAGGGAAGAATGAAATTCAAAGCCTCCACATAAAAGTGTTTGAAGGTCCCACCAGTCATTCATGCTTATTATTGTGTGCCTTTACTTTCAAAGTACAGTGTGGAGCTTTTGACGATCCCTCTCTTGTATTTCAGCAGACACAGATAGTTGAGAAGTCTTTTCTCACATAGCTGGCACAAGCTTGCGCTTTTCCTTGCTGGTAGCGTGGAAATGACAGCTTG